>NC_140581.1:643918904-645155209 GCF_964204655.1 Triturus cristatus | reverse complement strand
GCCTCATGGCTTTGGCTGTTTTGCAGGGCACCTGTACTTCAGCGGCTGAGTCACATGCCCCCCTTCTGAATGCAGTCACCCATCAGCAGAACCGATCCACAAAAGATTCAGGGGAACACGCCATGGTTCCTCCAGCAGATATCTTCCCCATATCTGTTCCAGAGTATTTAGAGGAGTTGTCTCCACTGGCCCTGGAGAAACAAATCCTAGTCCCTGGGTGCTTGTTGGAGATCAACATTCCTTCAGTCCCTCATTGTAGTGGAGTCAGATGGCTTCTTCTTCGATCTAGACATTCCTTCATAAATGGTCCTTCCAGGTCCTGAAGGTTCTTAGTAATCTCTCCATTCTCATGGGTTTCTAAGTGGAAGTGGAAGATTCTAGAATGTAGTCACCCTGGTCTATAATGCCTTTTGTCCCAGTGTTATTTAGTGGACTGGCCACATACACCTGCATGTATGCCTCTTACTGCTATTGGGGAATACCAGTGATTTCCCATGGCCCAAATGTGTTCTGATGTTCTCCAATGCATGTCCATTTTTCTTTGGGCGTCCATTCTCGACAGTGAGTTAGATGTCCCTGTAAATAAAGAATTAGTAATTGGCCATAAAATGCCAATGCACATGTAGTAGACATTAGGCCTGAATAGATGTAGTGCCTACAGCCCAGATACAAATAGTATCATGCGTGTTTATGCTTACGATGTTCAATTTTAATTTCCTTTCTGTTAATGGATTGCTGTTTAATTACATACCATACAAATTATTTTGTTGTTGGGTGCTTCAAATAGTTAATGTGTCTGAATATGCCTCTTCGTTTAGTTAGCCTTTAACCTCTTATCTTTGTCTTTCTTATAAATAGTTTTTGGCTCCAGAATTCCTAACCAATTCGTTTTACTATTTGCAGAATGTTTACAAAGTCTAGCCATAGGCATGTTGGTTAGAGTTGTGCGTTTTGAGCCCACTACTCCTTTAACATTTTGTAAAAAATATCTATTACTTCTATACATCAATTGGCGAGATAATGCCGTGTAGCCAACCAAGTGAGGGATCACGCAAAACTGACTATAATCACGAGTACGTGGAAACTGATTCATTTAACAAAACGTTAATTAATAAAATAAAATATGTCCAGGATGCACTGTATATTCGTAAAGTCAGTTAATGTTTGTCTCTAGGATGAAAGACACATAACTACATGCGTTACAACAAACAAATGATGGACGGAATGCTGACAATGCAAACATTCTCCCCCAGTCAAGAGATCTGGGTTAAATCCATCGTTCTTTTGCCCACTAAACCACCCCAGTTTAGACATGGCCATATGCAAATCAGTCTTGACCCTGTGCCTCATGGGAACAGTCCAGCCCGAACTGCCAAGCCATGTCTTCCCTGGACCGGAATCAAGCATCCTAGGACCGGTTTCTGGCTATCAGCCGTCATCAGCCAGGATAGCTTGACTCCAGTGGCGTAGTGAGCACGGGTCCCACGTCTGGGAATACCCATCCCACTTAGGGCGAAAAGCGTTACAACAAACAAATGATGGACGGAATGCTGACAATGCATACATTCTCCCCCAGTCAAGAGATCTGGGTTAAATCCATCGTTCTTTTGCCCACTACACCACCCCAGTTTAGACATGGCCATATGCAAATCAGTCTTGACCCTGTGCCTCATGGGAACAGTCCAGCCCGAACTTCCCAGACGTGGGACCCGTGCTCACTACGCCACTGGGGTCCAGCTATCCTGGCTGATGACGGCTGATAGCCAGAAACCGGTCCTAGGATGCTTGATTCCGGTCCAGGGAAGACATGGCTTGGCAGTTCAGGCTGGACTGTTCCCATGAGGCACAGGGTCAAGACTGATTTGCATATGGCCATGTCTGAACTGGGGTGGTGTAGTGGGCAAAAAAACGATGGATTTAACCCAGATCTCTTGACTGGGGGAGAATGTCTGCATTGTCAGCATTCCGTCCATCATTTGTTTGTTGTAACGCTTTTTGCCCTAAGTGGGATGGGTATTCCCAGACGTGGGACCCGTGCTCACTACGCCACTGGAGTCAAGCTATCCTGGCTGATGACGGCTGATAGCCAGAAACCGGTCCTAGGATGCTTGATTCCGGTCCAGGGAAGACATGGCTTGGCGGTTCAGGCTGGACTGTTCCCATGAGGCACAGTGTCAAGACTGATTTGCATATGGCCATGTCTGAACTGGGGTGGTGTAGTGGGCAAAAGAACGATGGATTTAACCCAGATCTCTTGACTGGGGGAGAATGTCTGCATTGTCAGCATTCCGTCCATCATTTGTTTGTTGTAACGCTTTTCGCCCTAAGTGGGATGGGTATTCCCAGACGTGGGACCCGTGCTCACTACGCCACTGGAGTCAAGCTATCCTGGCTGATGACGGCTGATAGCCAGAAACCGGTCCAGGGAAGACATGGCTTGGCAGTTCAGTCTGGACTGTTCCCATGAGGCACAGGGTCAAGACTGATTTGCATATGGCCATGTCTGAACTGGGGTGGTGTAGTGGGCAAAAGAACGATGGATTTAACCCAGATCTCTTGACTGGGGGAGAATGTCTGCATTGTCAGCATTCCGTCCATCATTTGTTTGTTGTAACACATAACTACATGCAGCGTAGGAGCAATGGGAGTCTAAAGAACATGTAGTTAATAATACAATGTAATGGATTCATGTTTTCACATATACCTTTCATGAAAACAGTAATCTATTAGCACACAAGTAGAGTCAAATCCAAGTAATCCAAGTACTATCAATTGAAACACCAATGTAAAGCTTCAGAGAACACCTCCTGACTCGATCCTTCCACTCCAGCAACTCCTCCAATGTTCTAAAGAAAAAGATCTAGAAAGCAGGTGAAGCAGCTGATGGAATGGAAGAAGCCTTATAAAAATGAACAGGTGTAAGCAACACAGTATTTACCTACATTACACACACAAAATGTAATACAAAAATAAGTATACCACAACAACACAGAACCATTTGTACTTGAACTAAAAGGGGTGACAAATTACAGAGAAATGTGATGTTTAGCACCAGAACTTCATAATCTTACCATCCTCAATATTGAAATCACACCTGTAAGCAATCAAGATTGCTGCAATTGGAAAAAACAAGATACATAATTTCCCAGTTGTCAAACATTGGAAGCTCATCATAGCAAAGGCTTTTGCAGCTGCATCATTTTGGAATCATAGGAAATTTGAGAAAACTCTGTTTATATTTCCTTACAATGTCTGTAGCTATTTTTAACAGAGAATGTAACCTTGTATTCAACATGAGGGGCTCGAATCACAAACTGCATTTTGTAGTACATAAAGCAACACTACAGTTGTATGACTTACTTACTACATAATGCAATTCACAGACCTACGAGTGTAAATCTCCACCTCCTCCTCTCATATCTTTTCTATGGGGCAATCCTCACATATGTAAGTTTACTACTTAGGACCTAATTATGATGAGACTCGGAAAGCCTCCGTCCGCAGCTATTCGAGTCTCACCATGGTTTTCACTTTCGACCGCCGCATTACGATGTAGGTGGTCAAAAGTGAAACTGGCCACTCAATCGTGCTGGATTGGCCTGCCGGTAATCCCTATGGACGGCGGTTATGCTGTAGGGATTACGATGCCAGTTTCCGAATGCTTTCCATGTTGGGCTTTCCAAGATGGAAAGTCTGTTGGAGAGCAACACTGGAGGCCCCCTTCACCCTGCAGCCACGGTGTGAGAGCCGGGGGGACATTAATCTCTGCACCGCATGGCAAGCACCCTGAGTTGCCTGCAACATGGTGCAGGGACGAACAGATTCTCTCATTTCTCAACAGGAGCTTGTGCTACAGCCGGTTTGCAGATGCAGCTCAAGCTCCCATTGAGAAATGACAGTATGTGACCAAACCATGTGCGGTAGCATTGAATGCCGTGGCTGGGACTGCCGACCGGAAGTCGGTTGGTCCCGATTCCGCAATGGTGTCCTGCCCGATATATTAGGCCCTCAGCAGTAAATGAGGTTGGGACCAGGAAGAGTAGCTGGAAAAAGGGTACTATTTGCCACTAAATGGGGAGCAGTAAGGAAGTTGTCTAGGGAGGGCTATGGAGGAGCTTAGGGAGAGACATATACCCGCCGATATTAGACTAAATTCGGTCCTATGTACAAATGTCTCTTCTATTGTTAGGGGCTTATTTATGAGATCCCTGCCTCACATTTGCACCACATAAAGTGGTACATGCATGACGCAGGGTGCTGCATAATATTTATGAAGCTGGTGCAGCGCAAAAATGCTCACTCTTTACACGTCACTGAAACCTAAATGCAAATGATGCCTGACACACAAAAAGAACGTACACTTTGCACATTCCTACGTCTCATAATAATTCATGCACATGTTGCGTTTGACACTGCTGTTGCTGAAGAATCTTTACATTAGAATTTACAGTTCTTATATAGAACGTTTACTAATGTTGACAGAGATACTTTTGAACTTTTAACTTAGGAACCGTCTTCACTAAATAAGAGATGCAGTTCATAAAATAATTTAGAAATAATTATTTGATGTTGATAAGAAAAGTAACAGACAGGTAATAACAAAAATATATGCTTCAATGCAACTAAATGGATTTTAGAGTTATAACTTGTACTACAATGCAAAAGATCAAAATTAGTAATGTGTAATTGACCCAAAAAACATCATCTTTACTTCAATGCTGAAACATTACTTATTATTCCTAAATGTGTACTTATTCTCTGTGCAACTGTTAGGGATATCGTTCTTACCTCTCAATGATCCTTATATGTGTGCTATCTTAGTACAAGTTAAACAACAAAAATGATTCAATGTATGCATTAATGTTACATGCATATACTTTCAATGTAGTTCTCATCTATATCTCCTACTGTGCAGTTTGATTACATATTGTGTGATGTATAAATCACGAACTAAAATTACTAAAAAAATAACATATGAATATGTATTTAACTCGTTCCGTGCTCATGACGGAACCACGCCGTCATGAGCCACGGTTGCCGTGTGCTCATGACGGAGTGGTTCCGTCATGCTGCGGCCGTTGGCGGCCGCGCCGCCCACGCAGCGCTAATTCCCCGCCTGTGCGGGCGATTAGCGCCGTGGGCGGAGTCATGACGGAACCACTCCGTCATGAGCACAGCCCAACCGTGGCTCATGACGGAGTGGCTCCGTCATGAGCACCGCGCCACCGCGCTGCCCCCCCGCACCCCCCAGCGCTGCGGCGGAAATTAAATGTGCATACCCATATTAAATATACACGTTGATTTAATATCCTAAGTCAGCATTTGCTCAAAAGGGCCATATTTTATTCCATAATTTACTGTGCTCTCGTATTCTTCTGGCTTGCTTTTTTGCTGTTGCACTCATGCATTTCTAGTTTTCAATAGATACATCTCTTGTAACTGCAATAGATACATGGCTGTGAAGGGAATTTGACTATGAGCCTATGAGAAACCTGTGGACGAACAAAAGACTATTATGCTCTAGCTTGACTGTGTGACCAAGATGGTGATCCAATGTCCAGTGTGGGATTTTTCTATACTGTTGCAGGGAGTGACATGTGAATACACAAAGAGTTTGAAACAAAAACGATGGACTTATATTGATGATGCCACCAAATGTGTGTTTCCCTATGGACTAGTGGTTTATCACTATCGACTAACCTGTTGAACTTGACTAGAGCATTTTCAGACTTGACCCTGAATCCTGCACATGACTTTGGAATTTCCTTATAGACTCTTTGCTGAACCCCTTTTTACAGGCCCTATGCAGAACCTTCCTAGAACTCCTATCCGAACCAGTTCCTGAAGCTTCATTGCCCTCTGAATTTTCCTATGTCCTGATGTTTTCCATAAGTGTGGTTTAGACTGACACTCATTGAAGACGTCTGATCGAGCTTCTACAATGCTACTGCTGGTGTTGGTAATACTCTCGTGCCCTAATCCTATTGTTTTCTATAGAGCTATTTGATTTCAGAATTCTGAGTATTGGTGTGCATTTGTCTGTGCTTAGAAGACTTAGGGCCATAAGTATGAAAATACATTTTTACGATTCTCTGCGTATCGCAATTTGAGAAACTCAAAATGCAATGTATGTGGGATTTCCTAATAATTTTGCGAATCCCGCATATTCCTTATTTGCAAATTGCAAATTGAGATTCACAAATAAAGAATACCTTCCCATTCATTCCTATGAGCTAGGAGGCCCATAGGAATGAATGGGAAGGCATTCTCAATTTGCGATTAGCAATTAGAGAATCGCAAATTGAGAAAGCTATTTTAAGGGTGCCAGGGTGTCAAAAGGACACCCTGTTGTGCCTCTGAAATGTGCATGTGTGCACATGTGGCACACATACATGCCATAAGGGCATGTGGTGTGTGCCACATGGCACTTTAAAAAATGCAAAATAGTGCATCGCAATTTACCACCAACTTGAAGTTGATGGTAAATTGTGATTCCTTAAGGCCAAATCGCACTTTCTTTTGTGCTTTTACATTGCATTTAAGGAATCACAATTTGCGATTCCTTAGATGCAATCGCAAAATAAGGAATCGCAAAAATTGCGATTCCTTATTTTGCGAGGGGATTTTTGTGTTCTACATTGCACACTGCTAATTTGCGATCGCAAATGCTGAAATTCTGCAAATTTCAGAGTTTGCGATCGCAAATTGGCTTCATACATATGGCCCATAGATTGCTAATACATAGAAAGGACCAATTGAGATTAGTAAAATTCTTTAGGAGGCTTGGTCCCCCTGTAGCCATCTTGCATCTCTACAGTATGGCCTTAAAGAGTGATTTATTTGAACTTAATTACTAATTTGTAATAAAAATCCTTGAACTTGGCTACCAACTCCTGGTCCTCATTGTGTAGCCAAATTGGTTGCACTGTACATTGAAAATTGAACATTGATTAGACAAGAAATGCTAACTCTCTTCCCCTCAGTGCGACTTATAAAGATCCATTGGACGACCAAGATAGAAAGTAAGTGAATGGTTGTGTGAACTACTACCTTGGGCCCAGAAATGCTGAATCAAAGCCACCCTGTATGGGTTTGAGTGGCCTCATAAATCTTGAGAAAAGCAACTCAGGACAAATTGCAGCGTCGCCTTACTCAGCGCCCGGGAAGCATTCCATGGGCTTTGTTGTGTGTTTTACCACACAACCCCAGATTTTCAAAATCATGCAAACCTGGGGAAGCGTCAAATCCTTTCGCTTCCCGGAGTGAGGCGGTGCGTGGAGAAATATCTTTATTTCTCTTCATTTTTTCCTCTTTTTATGTGAGCTGTATTCTCGGCACACATAGAAAGAGGAACATGCCTCCGAATTTTTTTTCGCTGCAGGAAGGTGCCCCTTTCTGCACAAGAACAATCCTGCATACAACAGTGGCACCCTTACACCCTGGTGCAGGGTGCCCATGTTGGCGCTGGGTCCCCGAAACAGAGCCAGCGCAGGGATAAAGTACAGGAATGCACTGTATTGCATAAATATGGTGCATTCCTGCCCTTTCACTTTGGCGTAGGACAAATGCATCAAGGTGCCTTGCTTTGTTGCACCATGCTAAAAGTCTGTAAATGAGGGCCTTAGTTCAGCCAAAAAAGGATCCAAAACAGTCGGGGATGTCGATCTGACCAACTGGGGTCAAGCAGACATCCCAAGATTTCCGGGAGAAATGTCAAACCTCTCCCCTGTAATTTCTGTAAACCTCTGCTCAGATCTCTAGTAAGTCCGGCAGCACACATGGACAACCACTTCTACTCCAACAGCCTCCCTTAGTAAATAATTGAGGTAGGGACTTAAATTAAACCACATAGGAAATAAAACAACATTTAATTAAATTAATTAAATCGCATAAAACATTTTGAAATATATATACATTCAAATTAATTTAATTTAAAAATCTCTAAAAAGTAATTTTTGTAACCTTTTTAAATTCGAAATTAATATAATATTAATTGTTAACAAAATATAATCAAGCTACTATTTAATTCATTCTAATATCACTTTTAATAATAATATCAGTAAAAGAAATATTTTTTTAACTGAAGTGGGATTTTGAAATTCAGGGATATAATTTTAATATAATATAGTAAAATAAAAGTAATTTAATTTTAAATGTAAGTTAAGGTATTATTCGTATAGCATTTTGATTTTTTCTACATTTAAAATACATAAATAAAATTAATTAACAGTAATATTTGAGAAAAAATATTTATCCTTTTTTTTTAAGTTTGAAAAACTTCATATTTCCCTATATTTTACCATAGGAAGATCTCTGTCCCTAGGCAGTAGGAAACTAACCATTCAATAGTACTAAATATGTTACCAATATATGAAACATTTCTGGATGTTATAAAAAAAATAGGCACTTTTCTTGTTTTGTTCACTATAAAAAACTCACCCCATGCGCCTTGATATAGCCTCATGAAAAATGTCAGTAAATATCTATTTTCTACATTAAATACATTTGTCTAGCCACCACAGAGAACCCAGAGCATTAATGAAGCTGTGCACTCCTAGAATATGATACGCTCTGGAATACTTGAAGGTTATGTAAATTTCTTCCATGGTCATGCATGTTGGGCGGTGTTAGACTTAGGTGCCGATTAGGATCCTGGAAAAAATTTCCCCAACCGAATTGAATCTGGACTTTTTTCCGTACAAATGGTAAAAGCGCCGTACAAACTGCCAATTACGATTCGTATGGGAAAAAGTCCATACAAATCGCATTGGGAAAATTCCCCCACACGTCCTCGGGTCAGGAAAAGTCTCCGACACGTCCCCGGACATTTTTACGTACAAATAGGAAAACTGAAGTCCCAATGCGCAATTACGATCCGTCCCATCCGTCCGACTGTACAACTGTATGGAAAAAAGGCCGTCCGGAGCGAACTCCCATAGCAACCATGGAGATGTCCAAACAAGTGCCTGGTACGCGCCGTACCCCCCCCCCCGCCCCCGTATGTTCGTGCCGTACCCCCAGCCCCCCCGCGGATGGGCGCGCCGTACCCCCCAGCCCCCCGTATGTACGGAGCGTACCCCCACCCCCGTATGTACGGTGCGGACCCCCAGCGCTACACGCTGGGGGTCCGCACCGTACATATGGGGGTGGGGGTACGCTCCTTACATACGGGGGGCTGGGGGGTACGCTCCGTACATACGGGGGGCTGGGGGGTACGGGGGTACGCTCCGTACATACGGGGGGCTGGGTGGTACGGGGGTACGCTCCATACATACGGGGGTGGGGGGTACGGGGGTACGCTCTGTACATACGGGGGGCTGGGGGTACGGGGGTACGCTCCGTACATACGGGGGGCGGGGGGGGTACGACGCGTACCGGGCCCCCTAATCAGCTCGCATCGCTGCGTACTTAGCTTTTCCGGCACTTTTTAGGTGCCGTAAAAATTTTCCCATCCGGACTGCAGTCGGTGCGAATCGTAATTGCTGGTACGTAAAAACATGCCTAACTCCGTCCGGACGTCACGTCCGCGGTGTCCCGGATCACATTTGTATGTATTTTTCTGTCGGTTGGTCTTTTTTCCGAATCGTACAGGAATGGTGTTTCCGTACGAATCGTAATTGCATGTTTGTAAAGTTTTACAACCCGGTACGAGTCGGACGGAGAAAAAGCTCCGACCCACGGTTTGTACCGGGTTTTACCAGGATCGTAATCGGCCCCTTAGTGTTCCACTTTTTAAACATGCTGTGAGTGGCAGCCATGGCAGCTCACTGTTTTTATTTTTCGCTCCCGGTACCAAAAAACTCTTTTTTTCTGGTACCCTTGCTCTTCTCATTGTCCACAACACAAAATAGGCAAATTTGAAAAGCCCACAAAAAAGCACATTGGGTGAGCCTCTGAGGTTCTTTGATCTGGCAGCATAAGTTGAAACAAATGTTCATTTTCAATTTTTCCTTTTGTTTTAAAGCATTTGTTGAAGTGTCAAAAGTGGGCCCTTCCTCCCTCATGAGGAACCTGTGCACTGCAAAACAGGGAATACCATGGGGCCTAAAAGCTTGGGCAATTATGCTGGTTCCTCACCGGCCAGGCACACAATTTTCTGGTGCTGGTAGGAAATCAAACTTCTTCACTCCTCCATCTGCCTCTCTCAACGCTTTTCTACTCAATACGACTGGGCAGGAAAGGGTGTGTGAACCGCACACAGAGCCACACCTCACAGACTAGGGTGCTCTGCAGGCAAAACAAATTCCCTGCCCTACTTCTATGGTGAATTGTTGATTGGCGGAATGGCCTCTGAAACAACTGCCCACAGGCTCCATGGAGTGTAGCTGGAAAATTGCCGGGTATAGTTGAGCTGTTTGGACCTATCGAATCTGAAAGAGTTGTTGGGGGCAGACTAAAGACAGTAACGAGGTTGCACAGGAATGGCCTCTTCAAATTATGATATATCAGGTCACAATGGGCCAATTTTTACTATTTTTTGCTCAGGGTTCCTGGTGGTACGCTCCTGCTATTAGGAGTTTAGGAGTGTGAGTTTACAACTTTCTGGTACTCTAAATTTCCAAAGGTATATTTGTGGATGGTTTAAAGATGCTTTTCATAGTCTCTGGACACTGATGCTTCTTTCTAAGCAGTTGTGGGCTCTAGGAGCCTGAAAATGCCCTCCTGTTTCACTCTTTATTGCCTTGTGGTCACAGTCTTCCTACTGCAGCGCCCTTGGACCCTCAAAGCAAAGTACTTTCCGTGCCTCCACTCCCCAAGCACTTAAGCATCAAGGCTATTTGCAGGCTGTCCGCATTTTCAATAGGAGTTTGGGATGCCTACTCCTATTGCACCCACAAAAAAGAACAAGTCAGCAGCAGACCAAGAGAGACACACTTCATTCAGGGTCCAGAGCAAGTCCACCATCTACTGTCACCATGAGGGAAGTTGAAAGCTAATTCTATTACCTCTGGAGTTAGAATCCACCAAAAGTCCAGGAAGTACAAGTCCAGAGTGTTGTTGGTTTTCTGGCCACCCAAATATGGTTATAGGGGTTGTTTTCTATAATTACAACTTCAATCCTTGGGTCGCTATTGAGGTCCTGTATTTTTACTGTTATTTTGGTCAGCCATCTAGTCATACGCATTAGGAGCAAGAGGGCTTTTTAACCGATCATGGGTGTGTCCTAAAGCTCCTAACATTTCAAAAGACATTTTCCCATGATTAAAGAGCTAAATATTATTCTTCAGCCCTTCAGCTCTATACTTCCACTAGTAGAAATAATAGTTTTGAGGATCTTGCTAATGGAATAACATCTGTACTTCTGAGTGACGTTATTAATATTTGAGTCATCAGAATTACAATTTATTGTTTACTAATCCCAGCTTTCCACCTATTAGATGATGGAAATTTCACACGTTTAAAAGTAAATTAACAGCCACATAGATTGACATCTTACCAGCAGAATGCATAAACATCTATTGCAAAAACGTGTGCATGAGCAAACCATTATCAACTCATCATTTATGATAGGCCTTAGAAGTAGTGAGAGGAAAATGGGCCAGATGATTCTACTCCTTCCCTAAATCCTGCCGTTCTAGAAAATTACAGAGCATTATCGAGCAATATCACGGTTATTTTATATGTCAAAGCTACAGGTGTGTTCTGTTTATAATCAACTGTTCAACTGTGAGCAACAAAATAATCTTCTCAACCCCTTTCAAGACGGCTTTTAGACTGGCTCTAGTACAGATGTAGTCTTAAGGGCTGTATTGGATAAGCTCAGCATTTTAGCAATTTATACCAATCCTACAGAACTGATCCTTTTAGACGCCCTCCACAGCCTTTAACACGGTCGATCAGCTACTCCTTTCAAGCCACTGACATACATAAAGTGCTTGAATTGTTAATAACTTATTACTCAACAGAAAAGTACAGATTTCAATGTTTTCTTTTGTATCACCTTTAAAGAACGTATACTATGGAGTCCCTCTGGGATCTATACTCTTCCCTTTATTATTCATTCTGATAATGGTTTGCATATCATTTCTAATCTAATCTTACAGTCTCTTGTAGCTAGCATCTATACCTCTATATGTTCAAAAATGTTATGGTTTGCTGTGCTCTCACCATCTAAAACTAAACTGTGGAAAAATGAGGATCCTGTTTCCATTCAGAGTCTCAACAATGAGGGATCTTCCCTTTTGGCCTCCATATCTGGATGACAAACCTACATCTGCATCCTGTGTAAGAATCTGTGCATGACATTTTAAGTATACTTGCCCTCGCCAATCAGATAAATACAGTGGTCATGTTATGTCATTTTCATCTTCAAATCTTAAAATATATACTTCTCCCATTTATTTATCAGCTATATGTTGATTTTGAATGCTTTCACGTCTGCAAAACTGGTCTATCTCAATGTACTATAGCACGACCTTCCTGAAAAACCAATCAAAAAATAAAATTAGTCTAGAACTCAACAGCTAGACTTTCTTTTAATCTCAAAAAGACCAATGGCATACCTCTTCTACTTGTCTTGCTTCAATGGCTACCAATAAAGCAACAAACTCTTTTCGAATTTCTTTGCTCAGTTCACAAGGCTCTGTTTGATGTTTGGCCATCTGCTCTGACTCGAAGCTTTCAGTGTTTCAGCCCACATGCTTACTACGATCTTCTCATTCTTTTGTGTTGTGGTGTATAAGTATTTTCCGTATCCGCCACAATACACTGGAATGCTCTAGCAGATTTCAAGTTTCAAGAAAGATTTGAAAATGCAGTTCCCTGTTCTGTTTCTAACCTTAACGTTTAACACCATAATACCTGTTGTGATAGTTTGTGCTTTAAAACGTCCTCAATACATAAATAAATAAATAAAGATCCACTCCAGACAGTGCTTTTCCCAATAAGCTTGTCCAAGCTTCAAGGCATATTTACTAAACTTTCATGCAACGCAGGGCAGCAAGAAAAGTTTCTGCGCTGCATTGCATGAATGGGAGAGCAGAAATGCTTCATATTTTCAAAGATATGGCGCATTTCTGCTCTCTCCTTTCTCTGCTGCACTGTATGCAGCCTAGCACCAACACAGGCACCCTTGCACCAAAGTTCAGGTAGGATTGTTTTTGTAAAGGAAGGGACACCTTCCAGCACAGAAACAATCCTTAAAATCATATTCCTGTTTCTATGTGTGCTGCAGAATGCAAAGAGAAATAAAGATATTTATCTACGTTTCTCCTCTCTAGGGTAGCATTTTGACAAAGTCCCAGGTTTATTAGCTTTAGTAAATCTGTGTATGTGCCAATATCCATTGGTGGATGCATGCCCATGCTCAACCCCTGGAAGTCCTCCCAACTTGAAACCTAATGTAACGCAAGCAGCTGGCTTCCGTTAAATTTCTTCACAAAGTGACACAAGGCAGTACAAATGACCTCTTGCATGGCTTTGTAAATATTATTGAAGCCTTTGCGCTGTCCTAGCCTTGCCTTGCATGACACAAGAACAAAACAAAAACGTGTTAAACCTGGGCCTTCATCTTTTGTGCCTCCTCTGCTTCTCAGCTGTCCAGTGCAAGGGTTTAAAAATGGAGATGGAAAGTTCTACAAGCTTAGAGTCCCTACGGAATTGAGACCTGCCACATTATCCTAATACCTCTAACTGGCACATCCATGGAGCTGCTTTTTGCTGTCCAACTGCCCTGAACAGCAATCTGGGAATTTTCAAGATCAGTGTGAAGCATAATTGATGACGACCATTCCTGTGAGTCACACTCTTCCAGTCAGATCTAGTTTCTCACCTCCAAGGCTTCAAAGGCCCACAGGAGATTGACTGGAAAAAAGGTGTAAGTATAGAACAAAGTTACCTATGTCATCTGGACAAAAACCTTAAGGTCTGAGAGCTCAAGAGAAAAGAGGAGGGAGCAGGAAATGAAAAAGCAGCTTAGGCTAGTATTCAACAAACACACCTACTGCTATGTGGTCCTGTACTCCCAGCCACTGCATTGCCAGAAGCTACATGAGCCAAGTGAGACATACATCTCAGGTCACAAGCCTCCTTCCAGCCTTCCTGCTTCGCCAGCCCTGGTTGCCTTGTATATATGTGCTATAGACTCTAACCGCAGTTCTGAGGCTCTGACATCATTTTAGGCAGACTGCCAGTTGATATACTTTATGTGTTGTTGTTTTAGGAAAGTTTGTAGTGGTGGTAATGGTTTTTCCTTTCGAGGATCAAGGTATTGTAACTTCCTTCACAGCTCTCTTAAGGTTATGGATAATCATTTAGATTTTAGAAAATCCTTAAAAATTCTCCCATTTGAGTAAGCCTTAAGTCAGCTATTTCATTTTGGCTTTCAGTTTCGGCCTTCTCTTCAGCGCCGGAACATCTGTCTGGGAAGCAGATGCACTCTACAAATCTTTATAACAACAATACAGTGTCCGATTCCACATATATTTCCTTAATCTGATTCCACATATATTTCGTGATTCACTACCTTCCCCCTTCCAAGATTTAGATGAGATTTTAGCTGCTATTAGCCACTTCATTTACAAAAAGATAAAAAACATTAACAGCAGCCACCTTAGTGTACCCCACCTATTTGAACCATTCACAAAATTGAAGTAATTTCACCACAATGGAAGAATGCTGCTAATGCCAATATACTTATTTAACCAAATAATCTTATCTGGTGAAATGAATTCTCTGTGTTTCCTGTTTCCTGTTATTTCCTTACAACAATGCCAGCCTATGTTAAGGCTGAATGGATTGTATAAGACATATTTTATTTAAACACAACTACAATTACAAACATTAATACATTTTATAGAGAGAAGAATCCACACACATCCACTTTTTAGGGATAAATTCCTATGTCAGCATAGTTTCTGCTAGTCACACTGCAGAAAAAGGAGGTAGTTTTCACTATATTATGCAAATAATATTCCTGTTCTAGCAGAGGTCACCTCCAAAACATGAACCCAGGCAGCAAAATCATGCACAAATCCATCTGCATTAACCCCTTCCCTGCTCATGACGGAACCACTCCGTCACGAGCCACGGTTGAGCTGTGCTCATGACGGAGTGGTTCCGTCATGCTGCGGCCGTTGGCCGCCACTCCGCCCACGCGGCGCTAATTCCCCGCCTGTGCCGGCGATTAGCGCAGTGGGCGGAGACGTGACGGAACCACTCCGTCATGAGCACAGCTTAACCGTGGCTCGTGACGGAGCGGTTCCGTCACGAGCACAGCGCCACCGCGCTGCCCCCAAACCCCCCCCAGCGCCGCAGCGGAATTCCTGCCGCTGCGAAGGGGTTAACAGATCACTTTTTAATGGTGTTGTGTAGTGATAAACCAAACAACACTCAGAACTAATTCTGTCTACGTACAGGTTCAAACAAGAGCCATGATTCTTCAAAGAAAGGAAGCCAAAATATGCTAACACTTAAGCCTTTATCTCTTTTTGTCTATTCTCATTCCTAGGTTCAATCTATGGGACTTTCTCCTATCCGTCATAGCAAAAAACAGAGGAACAGGATCATTAGAGGCTGGATGAAGAATGAGAAATAGTATGTGTTGGAGACGATGTCTCAGATACTACGTCATGCACAAAATCTTTGATTTGCTGGTCAGAGAGAGAAGACATCTAAATTCCCATAGAAGTTTTTATACTTTTGGTCATAGGAGACGCAGAATCAGGCGTAGAGGAGTTATCAAATCTGTACGTTGGATCTGGGACAACCATTTATGTTTCTGGGGACTACTTGCTCAAAGATGTAGCAAGAAAGTGCCAAGAAGCATAGGCACATCTTTTTGTAGTCCCCTGCACGTTCAGCCCTGGTCACTACAATAATGACCCATCATTGTGCGATACCACACAGGGAAGCCACTATGATACTGCCCAGTCCCTGAGCATTTCCTGTGGCTCAGCTGATGTGGCTACAGATGCCCCTGCCACCTCTGACAGACCTTACCAGGCCCAGACAGAGGTGAGCAGTGCGAGAGGGGCTGCGATAAGTGAGCTAGTGGGATCCTGTAGCTTTAGCTATTTGGAGCCTGTGAACTGTCGACATCCTCATGTCATTTATATCTGCAGTAAATTTTTACAGCAAAATATCACAAATTGTCCAATTTCCAGTGAACGAATGCAGCACATATATGTGCAAACTGGTAATGATGTAATTTCAGACATTTTGCATAAAAAGTGTAACACAAAATTGTGGAAATTATGCTGGTGTCATTTAAATTTCACCCAGGTCTTATTCTGAACCAGATTTCTCATTTAATTCCTCTGCAAATAATCCACTCCATTGTGTTTCTGCAGGTCAATGTCATCACCAGCCCTTCTGGAATTTAATAGCCACCCAAATCAATGTCTTACTATCGTATGAGCCAAAATAGGCCAAAGAACCATGCACAGAAGACTTATACTTCATAGCTTGATTCTGGATATCTAACCACTCAAAAGTGTTGGAGCTTGAGGGATCAGGCTTACTATGCCCACTCCAACCAAACAAGTGTTTTGAAAGTGTTGGACTTTGGAGAGGTTAGATTTATAATTCCTACTCAGCTTGAGCTCCAGTAAATAAAGTGTATTTTTGAGTATTCAGACTCTTTTAGGTTCTATTAGATTATGAAATTGGGCTTTAGATTACTGTGCAAGATCACATAAAAATGTGTATGGGTTGTATTGTTTGTCTTTTAGTTATCCTTCATCCTCATGAACTTAAGATAAAATGTAGTGGAATTATATTGAATCGTTTTAAACATGCAGTGAATAAATCTCCTTTTCTATTGGATTACTACTCAAACAAGATCTGATCTTAGGGGCCGATTACGATGGCGGTTGGATCGCCCCTGCCATCCACACAGCAAAGACCCCCTGCCATATTATGGGGGGGGCAGCGGCGAACGGAAAGACCGTTGCCTGCATATGGTGGTGGTGTCTGAGAGACACCGCCATCCATATTACAATGCTGGCGGTCAATGGCCTTTCCACGGTGGCGTTGCCGCCATGGAAAGGCATACAGTCTTTGCTTTGGGGGCCCATGCGGGCCCCCAGGGTGAAGGGGGGGGTGCACATGGGGGCTACCTATGGTACCTGTTAGACCTGACATCCTTGGCGTGAGTTTTTCCTCTATCTTTTGCCTCTGCTACCTGGATTTTTGATGCTGTGACGGATTTCGTTGTTGCTGGTTTAGATGCTTTGGACACTCTGCCACTGCTAACCAGTGCCAGAGTGTAAGTGCTCCCTGTGTAAAATATCATATTGATTGGATATACCTGATTGGCATATCTGTATCACCATGAAGACCCTAGTATAGTGCACCGTGTGTGCCAGGGCTGGTGATGACAGATGCTACTAGTGGGTCTGCAGCGCTGATTGCGCCACCCACCTGTGTAGCCCTAAAACGGTGTCTCAGGCCTGCCACCGCAGGCCTGCCTGCAGTCCCCGGACTGCCATGTCCTCCTGGCCAGTGTCCACACTGACCGGGCCTAACCCTTCCCTTTTTATACACGTCAGTCATCCCTATGGAAGGCCCAAGGTACCCCCCTGGGCAGGGTGCAGTGTATGCAAAAGGTAGAGCATGTACTAGTGCAGGTAACATGTTCTGGTAGTGAACAACGGCCATTTTGTGTGTTCACTGCTGCAAGGTTATCTTGCTCCGTAGGCTAACATGGGGGAGGCTGGTGCCAATGGCTATCCGCCTATCTTCTCATAGGAACAAGATAAGACATGAGTGTTTGATATCCCTGAGCTCAGCATTTAATAACACATCTTTTAGGAGAGGTTGTTTTTAAATCCTGAGTTGGAGAATAGTACTTTTTAGAGAGTAGCTGTTCTCTTGTCTGACCCTTCTGTGTGCCTGGGCATGCTTGTGGATTGACTGTCTGGCTTGAGAGTGACAGGGGCTGGGGATCCCCCGGGAGGTTGGCTGAGTCAGCCCTCTGCTGAATGGTGACATTTGCAAGGAGAGTGGAGGGAGGAGATAGCACCTGGGAGTGAATAGGGCTGTGCCTGCCTGCCACGGTGCTGGCTCCACCTCCTGCTGGGCGGCTGACGACTCTGCCCCTCACTCTGAAAAGAAAGTAGAAGCCAGGAAAACAAAGTGCTCCAGCAACACCCAGAACTGGATCAGACCGGGCTCAGGACCCACTTGCACAAAGACTTCAAAGACTTTTACGGGTATAAGTAAAGGACCCCTGACAACAGATTTTTAGATTCTACCATCAAGAGGAACCTCTGCTGAAAGACGGACCGCTGAAGAACTAAAGGAAGATTGCCTTGCTGTGTGCTCTAAGGGCTGACCTGTTCTGCTGTACAACTGAAGCTAAGGAGGAGAAGGGGTCTTGCTATGTGCTGACTCTACCCACTTGACCAAACAAGACTTTGCTGTGTGCTGTGTCTTAAACCGAATCTCCAAGGGCCTGAGAAGAGCTGGCCTCCTGTTTCGCAACCCAGGGATAGAAAGGTTGCCCCGAACCCAAGACTCTGCTATGTCCCCCCTGTGCTGCTGTGTGCTGCAAGGACCGTGGACTGTTCTACCAAGCTTCTCAACATCTGCCGGTGAAGTGGGCTGGCTGCTCTCTGCCTTGCTGGAGAGTACCGCGCTGATCCGGGCCTGACACCGGCTGCCGCATCAAGAAGACCGATGTGCTCATCGGCACGTGCCTTGCCGCGACCCGGAGGCCTGAAGCAGACCGAGAGTCGTACTTCCCTGCTCTACGAAGCCGCGCTGTGAGTGGCTGACTCCGGTGACGTCGACATCGTCACTGAGGACTCGTCGAGGGAGCTGTGGAAACTTTGCACCGAACAGCCAGAGGAGCGCTTTGTACAACGAGCGCAGTGACGCCGACGGAGCAACGTAGCTGCCTAACCAACAAGAGCCTACGGACTGATTCATTCTCAGTGAGTATTGAATCACGCAAGAGACTAGAGACTATCGTCTTACGATCCCGACCAACCAAGAAAGCGACTATAGTGTAAACCTGTGATGCGTGATTTCAACTGCGGAAACTAGATAAAGATATATTATTTTTTATATAACTCACCTGTGTGGTCTTCGTTTGTGGTGTGCGGAGGGGGGATCATTGTGGTGTCTACGTGCAAATACCTTACACATTGCCTTGGGGATAAGCCTGTCTGCTCGAGCCAAGCTACCTAGAGGGTGAGCAGGGGTTATCTACCGTGTGTGTCCCTGTACCCTGACTAGAAGCAAGGGTCCCTATTTGGTCTAAGGTATATACCTCTGCCAACTAGAGACCCCCAGATCTAACATTGGTGGTCAGCGGTGTGGATTAGAACCAGTATTTGCACTTGACCTGCAGTGATTCTTCGTACATCACTAATCTAGTAAGCAGTTGCATTGCACGAAGTTTTTGCGAAGACTATTCTTGGAGGATCGACGAAGCATCATGTCTCTGAATGGAGTAGGTGAGGAGTCGGAATTGCAATTCGAGGTGAAAAAGTTGCTCGAATACAAGAAAGAGCAACTAAAGCAATTCTGCAAGCAGCTTGGATGCCCAGCGAAGGGCAGCGCCAACAAGACGGAGCTACAGAAAGCTCTAAGGGCCTGGTGGGAGGCCAAGAATGGCGCAACCGAGGAAACTACTGGAGGGGATGGCACACCGGAGCACGGATTTGGATCCGATGATCTGCCAGTGAACAGGCCAGCGTCTAGGGCTAGCAGCACCCATTCCAGTAGGAGCCTTTCTCCAGAGGAGCTGGAGGAAAATCAGAGGATTAGGGCCCATGAGATTGAACTTTTTAAGCTCAAGGCTCAAGCGGAAGAAAGGAAACTGCGCCTTGACAGAGAGAAAGAGGCGGAGGAGAGGAGGAATGCTCTTGCTTTGGAAGAGAGAAAACTCCAGTTGGCTCATGAGTTGAGCATGAGGGAGCTGGACATTAAAGCCAAGCAAGTGGAGTCCAGTCCGAATGGTGGCAGCGCACAACCAGTACAGGCGGGTAAAGTATACATACCGAAAGATTTGGTACAGAATAATCAGAGGGGTGAGGATATCTATGCATGGTTTAGATCCTATGAGCTTGCCTTGAAGATGAATGAAGTGCCTGAGAAGAGTTGGGGAGCAGGGTTATGGAAGCATTTTGAGGCCTCTGGGAGGGATGTCTTAGCACCCTTAGAAGCAGCAGGGACCTTAACCTACCCCACGATGAAGGAGGCCTTATGCCTCAGGTATGGGCTTACACCAGAACAGTACCGCCAGAAGTTCAGGAACTTCAAGAAACTTGATTCGAGTACTTGAGTGGAGTGTGTGAGTATGTACACGCGTGCACTGGAAGGTTGGATAAAGGGCAGCAAAGTAACTGATTATGTGGGGTTGTGTCACTTGATTAGTTGGGAGCACTTGAGTAGTCTATGTGTTCCAGAGCTGCGCCAGCATCTTTTAGACAGCAAGTTAACTGATCCCAGTGAGCTTGCTAAAGAGGCAGACCGCTGGACTAGCACCAGGGTCAACAAAGGGGTGGTAAGTATGCCAGCCAAGGGTGGACAGGGTCCCCAGCAGAAAGGTGGGGAGGACAAGGGTAACAGTAAGGAGTTCTCTAAAGGGCCCCAAAACAGTTCCCAGGATAAGGAGTCCCAAGCCCCCAAGCCTAAGAGGTCTTGGCCCCCTAAGGGCAACAGACCACCGCCTACTTGCTATGCTTGTAGGGAAGTGGGCCACATAGCCCCTAACTGTCCCAAGAAACCCCCAGCACCAGCTGCTGCTCCCGTCCCAGGGTTAGCTAGTGTAGCTTTGGGAGGGGATTTGATTTCCAGTGGGGAGGAGGGATTAGCTATGATGACCCTTGTCTCTTTAGGAGACCAAGAGATGGTCCAGGATACCTTGATACCCGCTAACACTAAGAAATACGGGCAAAAGGTGACCATCAATGGGAGGGAGATAGAGGCTCTGAGAGACACCGGGGCTAGTGTGACATCTGTCAGGTGTCAGTGGGTGTCTGAAGAGCAAGTCATTCCCAATGTGCTCCGCCCAGTAGTGGCAGCTGACACTTCAGTGCGCCTCTGCAAAATGGCGCGTGTTCCCTTTACATAGGGGGGAGTCTCTGGTACCTTGGAAGTCTGTGTCAGTGATGCCTTGCCAGTAGATTGTCTGTTGGGTAATGACCTGGAGAGTTGTCCATGGAAGGACGTAGAGCATAGAACTCACTTGGAGATGTTAGGACTGCCAGCGTGGATCTGTGTATCCACACGTGCCATGACAGCCAGTAAGGGTGGATTAGTAGAACCGGAGCCTGGAACAATGGCCCGGGAACCTGTCAGGAGAGGAAGGGGCAGAGGGCGCGGGAAACCGGCCCCCACTGTTCCCACGGTCCAGGAGGAAGCAGAACCTGAGGGGGATGCCCTGGAACCTACAGGGGAACAGGTGGCCGAACTGGGGGAATTGCCTGAGCTGACCCATTGGCAGCAAGAGGGTGGTCCCTCCAGGGAGGAATTCTGTCAGGCTCAGAAAGAGTGCCCTTCTCTCCTTGGTGTGTGGCAGCAGGCTGCAGACCAGGCAGCGGGCCTAGGGTCCAAGGAACATTTGATTTACTGGGAGGATGACTTACTTTATAGTGAGCCTAAGTTTGCTGAGCCCGGTGCAGCCCGTGTGCTGGTGGTACCCGAGCGCTTCAGGAACTTCTTACTGTGTCTGGCTCATGACGTGCCTCTCGCAGGACATCTGGGGCAAGACAAGACCTATCACAGGCTTGTCACCCACTTCTACTGGCCCCAGATGAAGAAGCACGTCGGTACCTTTTGTAAGTCTTGCCAAACCTGTCAAGCCAGTGGTAAGAGCGGAGGGAAGTGCGTGGCGCCCCTCTAGCCGTTTCCTGTAGTGAGCACCCCTTTCAAGCGGGTGGGCATTGATATCGTAGGGCCCCTGGATCCCAAGACCGCCTTAGGCAACAGGTTTATCCTGGTCTTGGTGGATCACGCCACTCGGTACCCGGAAGCAGTCCCTCTCAGGACAATCACAGCACCCGTGGTGGGCCGTGCATTGATGGGGATCTTTTCCCGTGTGGGGTTCCCCCGAGAGGTGGTCTCCGACCGGGGTACCAACTTCATCTCTAGGTATATGAAGTCTCTGTGGGAGGAGTGTGGGGTAACTTATAAGTTCACCACTCCTTACCACCCTCAAGGAAATGGGTTGGTTGAAAGGTTCAACCGCACCCTGAAAGGTATGATTATGGGCCTAGCGGAGCCCATGAGACGGAAGTGGGACGTCTTGTTACCATGCCTGTTGTTTGCCTACAGGGAGGTGCCTCAGATGTCCTTAGGGTTCAGCACCTTTGAACTGCTGTATGGCCACCCTGTTAGAGGACCTCTCACACTGGTGAAGGAGGGGTGGGAAAAGTCCCGTGGGAAAACCCCCCAGGATGTGTTCAGCTATGTGCTGGCCATCCGCAACCAGACGCAGCGCTTCAGGAAGCTCGCTCAGGAGAACCTAGAAGCCAGCCAGGAGGAGATGAAAAGATGGTACGACCAGAATACCACTCTGGTTGAATTTCATCCTGGGCAGAAAGTGTGGGTAATGGCGCCGGTGGAGCCTTGTGCACTCCGTGACAAGTGGACCGGGCCATACGAGGTGGTAGAGTGCAAGAGTGAGGTGACCTACCTGATCAACATGAAGACTCCTAGGCAGCCCCTTAGAGTCTTGCATGTGAACCGCCTCAAACCCCACTTCGAGAGGTCTGAAGTGACGATGCTCATGGCTACCGATGACGGTGGGGAGGAGGATAGTGATCCTCTCCCTGACCTCCTGGCAACCAAGGAATAAGATGGGTCAGTGGATGGTGTGGTCCTCTCGCCCACCCTGACCCCAGAACAGCAGAGGGACTGTCGCCAGGTGTTGGGTCAGTTTGCCTCCCTGTTCTCCCTGACACCAGGTGTCACCAATTGGTGCCTCCATGATGTGGACACTGGAGATAGCCTGCCTGTGAAACAGAAGTTTTACAGAGTAGCTGACAAGGTCAGGGCCAGCATCAAGGAAGAAGTTTCCAAGATGTTGGCGTTAGGGGTAATTGAGCCCTCTAGCAGTCCCTGGGCTAGCCCAGTGGTCCTCGTTCCCAAGAAATCTGCTACACCCGGTGGCCTGTCAGAACTTCGGTTTTGCGTGGACTACCGTGGGCTCAATGCGGTCACCAAGACTGACGCGCACCCCATCCCCAGAGCTGATGAGCTCGTGGATCGGTTGGGAGCTGCCAGGTACCTCAGCACCTTCGGTTTGACTTCGGGGTACTGGCAGATTGCCTTAACTGAATGGGCAAAGGAGAGGTCGGCATTTTCCACACCAGAGGGGCACTTCCAGTTTCGCGTCATGCCCTTTGGATTGAAATATGCCCCTGCCACCTTCCAGAGACTGGTCAACCGGGTACTGACCGGGCTGGAGCAATTCAGCGCCGCGTACCTGGATGACATTGCTGTGTTCAGCTCCACTTGGGAGGAACACTTGCAACACCTCTGTGAAGTGTTGAGGGCGCTGCAGAAGGCAGGCCTCACTATCAAGGCCAGTAAGTGCCAGATAGGGCAGGGATCAGTGGTGTATTTGGGACACCAGGTGGGGAGCGGCCAGGTGGCGCCCCTATAGGCGAAGATTGATAGCATTCTGGCTTGGGAACCCCCCAAGACGCAGACCGAGGTGAGAGCCTTTCTAGGACTCACCGGGTATTACCGACGGTTCATCAAGGGATACGGCACCATTGTTGCCCCCTTGACAGAACTAACCTCTAGAAATCAGCCCAGGAAAGTGAATTGGACCGAGGCCTGTCAAACTGCTTTTGATGCCCTGAAAACTGCAATGTGCACAGCGCCAGTGCTGAAGGCACCTGACTTTTCGAGTGAGTTCATTGTGCAAACAGACGCTTCAGAGCAAGGTGTGGGAGCAGTACTCTCACAGATGGACGACGAGGGCGGGGACCAACCTGTAGCTTTCATTAGCAGGAGGCTACTCCCCAGGGAACAGAGGTGGAGCGCTATTGAAAGGGAAGCATTTGCTGTGGTCTGGGCCCTGAAGAAGCTGAGGCCCTACCTGTTTGGGACTCACTTCCGTGTTCAGACCGACCACAGGCCCCTTAGATGGTTAATGCAGATGAGGGGTGAGAATCCAAAACTGTTGAGGTGGTCCATCTCCCTACAGGGAATGGACTTTACGGTGGAACACCGTCCCGGTACAGAGCACGCCAATGCTGATGGTCTGTCCAGGTTTTTCCGCCTTAGTGATGAGAACTCCCAAGAGGGTGGGTAGTTCTCCCCACTTTCAGCTGGAGGGGACACGTGTTAGACCTGACATCCTTGGCGTGAGTTTTTCCCCTATCTTTTGCCTCTGCTACCTGGATTTTTGATGCTGTGACGGATTTCGTTTTTGCTGGTTTAGATGCTTTGGACACTCTGCCACTGCTAACCAGTGCCAGAGTGTAAGTGCTCCCTGTGTAAAATATCATATTGATTGGGTATACCTGATTGGCATATCTGTATCACCATGAAGTCCCTAGTAAAGTGCACCGTGTGTGCCAGGGCTGGTGATGACAGATGCTACTAGTGGGTCTGCAGCGCTGATTGCGCCACCCACCTGTGTAGCCCTAAAACGGTGTCTCAGGCCTGCCACCGCAGGCCTGCCTGCAGTCCCCGCCATGTCCTCCTGGCCAGTGTCCACACTGACCGGGCCTAACCCTTCCCTTTTTATACACATCAGTCATCCCTATGGAAGCCCCAAGGTACCCCCCTGGGCAGGGTGCAGTGTATGCAAAAGGTAGAGCTTGTACTAGTGCAGGTAACATGTTCTGGTAGTGAACAACGGCCATTTTGTGTGTTCACTGCTGCAAGGTTATCTTGCTCCGTAGGCTAACATGGGGGAGGCTGGTGCCAATGGCTATCCGCCTATCTTCTCATAGGAACAAGATAAGACATGAGTGTTTGATATCCCTGAGCTCAGCATTTAATAACACATCTTTTAGGAGAGGTTGTTTTTAAATCCTGAGTTGGAGAATAGTACTTTTTAGAGAGTAGCTGTTCTCTTGTCTGACCCTTCTGTGTGCCTGGGCATGCTTGTGGATTGACTGTCTGGCTTGAGAGTGACAGGGGCTGGGGATCCCCCGGGAGGTTGGCTGAGTCAGCCCTCTGCTGAATGGTGACATTTGCAAGGAGAGTGGAGGGAGGAGATAGCACCTGGGAGTGAATAGGGCTGTGCCTGCCTGCCACGGTGCTGGCTCCACCTCCTGCTGGGCGGCTGACGACTCTGCCCCTCACTCTGAAAAGAAAGTAGAAGCCAGGAAAACAAAGTGCTCCAGCAATACCCAGAACTGGATCAGACCGGGCTCAGGACCCACTTGCACAAAGACTTCAAAGACTTTTAGGGGTATAAGTAAAGGACCCCTGACAACAGATTTTTAGATTCTACCATCAAGAGGAACCTCTGCTGAAAGACGGACCGCTGAAGAACTAAAGGAAGATTGCCTTGCTGTGTGCTCTAAGGGCTGACCTGTTCTGCTGTACAACTGAAGCTAAGGAGGAGAAGGGGTCTTGCTATGTGCTGACTCTACCCACTTGACCAAACAAGACTTTGCTGTGTGCTGTGTCTTAAACCGAATCTCCAAGGGCCTGAGAAGAGCTGGCCTCCTGTTTCGCAACCCAGGGATAGAAAGGTTGCCCCGAACCCAAGACTCTGCTATGTCCCCCCTGCGCTGCTGTGTGCTGCAAGGACCGTGGACTGTTCTACCAAGCTTCTCAACATCTGCCGGTGAAGTGGGCTGGCTGCTCTCTGCCTTGCTGGAGAGTACCGCGCTGATCCGGGCCTGACACCGGCTGCCGCATCAAGAAGACCGATGTGCTCATCGGCACGTGCCTTGCCGCGACCCGGAGGCCTGAAGCAGACCGAGAGTCGTACTTCCCTGCTCTACGAAGCCGCGCTGTGAGTGGCTGACTCCGGTGACGTCGACATCGTCACTGAGGACTCGTAGAGGGAGCTGTGGAAACTTTGCACCGAACAGCCAGAGGAGCGCTTTGTACAACGAGCGCAGTGACGCCGACGGAGCAACGTAGCTGCCTAACCAACAAGAGCCTACGGACTGATTCATTCTCAGTGAGTATTGAATCACGCAAGAGACTAGAGACTATCGTCTTACGATCCCGACCAACCAAGAAAGCGACTATAGTGTAAACCTGTGATGCGTGATTTCAACTGCGGAAACTAGATAAAGATATATTATTTTTTATATAACTCACCTGTGTGGTCTACGTTTGTGGTGTGCGGAGGGGGGATCATTGTGGTGTCTACGTGCAAATACCTTACACATTGCCTTGGGGATAAGCCTGTCTGCTCGAGCCAAGCTACCTAGAGGGTGAGCAGGGGTTATCTACCGTGTGTGTCCCTGTACCCTGACTAGAAGCAAGGGTCCCTATTTGGTCTAAGGTGTATACCTCTGCCAACTAGAGACCCCCAGATCTAACAGTACCCCTCTCATTCCCATGCACTACGTGGCAGGTACCATGTGGTGCCTGCCATGTAGTGCATGGCAGTGCCGTGCACAGTCCTTTTCCCTTGCAGGCGGGTCTGCAGCCAGCAGATCCACCCGCAATGGAAAAGGCACAGGATAGCGCATCCTAATGTTCATGGCGGGACCGCCGCAGCATCGGCGGGCAGTCCCGCGCTCCGTTACGGTGGCGGGTGGACTATGTCCGCCTGCCATCGTAATTGCCCTCCTAGTTTGTTGCTATCAGCTAAAAAGAAAGAAAAACATTTTTCTGCAACTCTGAATTTGACATAGCACTCCTAATTTCTCAGTGGGGTCATAATGCGCCACACACTACAAAGCAAACTGATATATGCACCATGAAAAAAAGTTAATATATCCCAAAACAGAAACTTTTTGAGGCACGGGCAAAGCGGGCAATTGCCAAGGTCTCAATCTTAAAAGGGGTTCCCTGCTAAATGTTCAGAGTAATGCTATAATTTTGAGAGTTGCATGAAGCATGCAAGCTGTGTTGCAGGATTTATTTGTGATGCGAACATCCATAAATTAAAGGTATAAATTTAAGACCCATGTACGAAATGCTTTATTTTATTACTATGTGCTGTTCGACTAAACTTTCATCAAGTTGACCTTATTGTGCCTTTTCTGCAATGGTGGATCAGGCTGGTTAGACACTGAACTCCCCATAAAATATTGTTGGCATAAGACAAAGAATTTAGATCCAAAAGCGAAAAGTAATGCCTTAATTATGCTTGCTCAACTTTTTTTGATACTATTTGGTAAGCATAGTTCACGCACCATGAGTTGTTTTTGTGACTGATTTGTGCTATGAAAGTATTATTCATAATTAAAAAACTTCTTAAGAGGGTGACCCAAATCTGTCTTGCTCGGCGTTCCAAAAATCCTTAAAGGCACTGTCCAAAAATTGAAGTTTTCTGATTGAAGGCCCAAGTCGGTCCACGAGAGCTGTGCTGGCCAGTGTGGAAGGAGTGTCTTTTATTTCAGCCCACCTTAAACTGATTTGCTGCCAGTGCTATGTGCAATAGGTTCTCAAGTTTCCGAATCTCGAGTAGGCAAGATTTCACCCACAGACTCTATTTATTATTTCGTTATAAATACTTGGATTTTTTTTCTTTAAAACATGCCAATTGCAATCCGAGTGAAGTGTTGCTATATGCCATAATGTTTCTTTCTTCTTACTCTTTTGATAAAACACACATTTATGAGAATATATTAAATTACATTAAATAACAAAGGAGTAAATGTGGGAAACCACATAAGTCTTGTATGAACTCCATGTGTTCTATATCTAATGAAAGGCACGCTTAAGTGATAGGAAAGACAAGAGCTTGATTAATACCATACCTGATCGCTTTCCCAAAGGCTTGATTCGGCCCGGGAGGGGAAGGGGTGCTGGATGGTGCACAACTTTGTAAATGTAATAAACATATATCAAGGACACTTTAAAACTGAGAAATAAAACACGATGTTTTAAGTCTTATTGATCAAAGTCTGCTGCTAGTAGATTGATTCTTGCTATTTAAAATAAATGAAATGCAAAACTCTGCTGCAGATTTGGTTCGGCGTGAAAAAGCGTGGCGGCTGCTGACTGTGACCCGTATCCGCGAGTTGGGCATGCGCGAAGAATCCTGAGCGGAAACGAACGCGACACGAACGGCAGCATCACACCTTCGTTTTACTATGAATTCTTTTGCATTGCGGTATGGAAATCCGGCGTGTTTCGACATCGCGTGCCTGATGGACTGAGTCCCTGTCTTTAACAAGATTGATTTTATTTTTCAGTTGTTGCGATTGCTCAAATTGTAAACGCCCGCTTAGCAAAAGATTGATAACTGTTATTTTTGTCACGTGGGAAGGATGACTTAGATTAATTAAGCTGTTTAGGTTCTTTCTTCTTCTGCGTCTGACTTTCTGGTTCCTATTTCGCATGAGTTTTTTATCATTTCGTACTTAGCCACTTAGGAGAGACCCTCCTCCCTTCTACTGTTAGTTTCGAAATCTCAACATTTACATTGCGTTTTGAAAATGATTCTTTTTTTAATTCCTACTAATAGTCATTAAAGCAGTTGATTTATCGATCACGCTTTTGGTCCTATTGCACATTCTGCAGTGCGACTGAACGAGGCATTACAAAGACTGAATTGTGCGAGTATTTGCAGGAGTGGCCAGTACTTGTGCGGCATGGAAGGGGACTTCGAAAGCTCTTCTGTGATAACCAATGAATGTAGCCAGAGAGTTGTGCCACCTGTAGTATCCGGCTGGATACGTTCTAGTGTTCCAGTTGACATGTAACCCACACTGAACACCCACCCACCACAGGCGTCACCAGTCAGGTGACCCTGACAATAAAAGGGGCCGAGCGCACGTGCTCGTGGCCAGTTTCCTGTACCAGCATCCTGTGTCCTGCGTCCCTCATTTGTATGCATGAGGGCCTGAGGGCCCAACTACCACATTGGCGACGAGGGGGCTGTGCCCTGGCGTGCAGCAGCCCAGCTTAATTGAAGGGGGAGAGAGTGAGCTGCCTGCGTGGAGACCCCCAGCAGGCGAGAACAGCGCCTGATCACCTGCGGGCGTGCGGAGAGCCCCGGCGTGAAGCGAGGTGTCTGAGAGCCCACCTCACACCTCATGGGCCTGATTTAATCTGCCCCCCTGCGTGGAAGAGCCCTGGGGGAGAAGAGCAAGCCGAGCGGAGCCCACCCGCATCGGCCGCGGCACCGTGACCCCGCAACACGAAGTCGGGTGTCCACCCCGACCCCGTCGACCCGGTCGCTGTGCTCAGAAGTGCCATGGAATGAGACAAGCCGATCGGAGCCCACCCGCATCGGCTGCGACCCCCGCAGAAGCCTGTACCACGCGGTGCCCACCCGCGGAAAGAAGAAGGCCCGCCGGCCAAGGGGAGCCCCGCGACGGGGAACACGGTAAAGACTAGGAGGTCGGGTGCCCACCCCGACCCCAGTGGGGCCACGTCGCTGACTGCACCCCTTTGCCGACCGTTCGCGAGCCGCGCTGCGGAGCCCACCCGCATGGCCGCGTAGAAGTGCCCCGAGTGGTGAAGAGGTCGCAGCGGGTGCCCACCCCGCTCCGTGCGCCTCGCAGCGGATGCCCGGTCGGCCTGATGGCGAGAGTGGAGCCCTGGTACAAGCGGAGCCCACCCGCAGCGGATTGGCAGCAGCTCCAGCCCCCACCGCCTGCGCAGCACGAGAGCGAAGTGAGGCTGCGGCGGCGGGGAGAAAAGTGACCCCGACCCGGTCTGTGGGCCTCCAACCTACGGCCCTCACCCTGCCCGCGCGGCGAAGAACAGAGAGACAGTGCCCGGGAGAGAAGGCCGAGGTGAGGAGACCTGTGGAAGCGGGGGAGGGAGAATCCAATTGAAAGCGGAGCCCACCCGCAGTTACTGAAACCAGCACCCCTGCGCAGCATCAAGGTCCCAACGAGACCAGCGGCGCCCAAGATCTCGTCCCCGTGAGGAAGGGGAAAAGACTACCGTTGCCCAGGGGCAGGCTCTGGCAGCAGCGCCGACCCCACCCCCTCCCGCGCAGCGTGGAGTCAGCGGAGCTGGTGCGGGCGGGGAGATCGTCGAGGAAGCAACCGGCGGCCGCTCTGAGGCGGCGTAAGAAGCTCCAAGGGGCAGGCGGCAAAATAAAGCGCGTGGAAGTGCGCAGTTAAACTGAGAGCAAGTGCGAGGCTGCCCCCCCCGCGAGTGTGAGTAGCACGCTGCTGAGGCCAACCGGAGCACTGAGGGTGCGGACCGCAGCTCAGGCGGATTAAAGTGGCAGCAAGGTGAGGCCTGCAGCGAGTGTAGAGCTGCTCGGGCCTGCGTAGCACATCAGAAAAAAAAACATGCGATAAACTAAAAGACTCACTGCATTCAGGAGAGCTGCCCCATGACCCGGAGGGGTCCTGATGAATGGGTGTGAGCGGCGGCCATCGGCTGAAGTGCCCCGTCCAGTAGGGGTGTGAGTATGACGCCTGCAGCGTTGACAACCTGCAGAGGCACGCAAGTCGAGGAATAAAGAGGCACTGCCACCCAGTGGCCATGCCGTGTATTGCAGCCGAGAACGAGAGCATGGTGCAGGAGAATCAGCCCTGCCAAGGAGGAAGCCCACGTCTGCAACAAGGGAACACATTCTAACACACGCCTGAGACTAGTGCTACAGCTGGCTAGGAGAAGCAGTCAAGTACCAGCAACAGTGGTGACCCACAGCATGGAGAGCGATACCACTGGGAACCCCGAAAAGAAAAGATAAGTGCAGCCACTAGCGCGCAAGGAGGAGAAGCAGCGCCAGGCTGCTTACAAAAAGCGAAGTGGACAGACTGAGCAACTGCCTACGCTGGGGGTGGCAAACGCCGACAAGTGCGCACACAAGGAATCCTCCAGGAAAGAGCCTGCTAACAAGGTTGCGTGGAGTGCGGTGACGCCTACTGGCCAGGGGTAGTCGCCGCAAGAGTGAAGACACCGGAGTGCACCAGCCTTGGGTGGCAAGGTTGAAGAGACTCGTCAAAGCAGCAAGTCTCAAGAGGATCAGATGGAAGTGCGCAGCAAGTTCGTCCACGGAAGCCACGGGAGAGTGCATTCAGAAGCGCGCTGAAGCACTACCACGACGGTACGAAGTGAAGCATGCACCAGCGCCTGACAAGTCGCTACACTGAAGAGGTACCACGACGGTACGAAGTGAAGCATGCACCAGCGCCTGACAACTCAGCAAACACAGGTAGTCGCACGACGTGACGCACCTCGTGAAGCCGGCCACCCAGATGGTCGCGCGAAGGTTGCCGGCCACCCAGATGGTCGCGCGAAGGTTGCCGGCCACCCAAAATGGTCGCAAGGAGGAAGAAGCCGACCAGCAAGATGGTCGCAAGGAGGACGACGCTGACCACCAGTTGGTCGCAAGGAGGATGTAGACCTACAAGAGGTCGGAGAGTGCACTGACCTGCCAAGAGGTCAGAGCTGGAGAGAAGAGGAAGTCCGAAGGGACGTCAGTGAAGAGGACCCCATGAGAGGTTCACAAAGAGGACCAGGAGGAGTAGGAAAAGAGGTCCAGTAACATCACTCGACATCAGAAGCAACATCAGAAGCAACTACGAGACAGAAGGTCGCGATGATTGGTCCAGTCACAGAGGGAAAGGAAGACAGTGTCCTAGTGGCGGGACAAGACCAGAGGGAAACGCTTAGAGTGCACGCTACACGAGGAAGCCTGGTAAGGACGAGCAAAAAGGCAGGAAGACTGGATCGCGTCGCAACGGAAGGAGAAGGAGAACACCCGAAGAGGAAAGGAGAAGAGCGCATAGGTGTGCATGACAGATCAACACACAAACCAGAGGGAGTACCCGAAGAGGGAAGTGAGAAGGTGCAGGGACACCCAGACGCAGTACCTGGAACACAACATCAGCACCACTAGGAGTATACGTCGATGCGCTAACCCGAAGGCCACCCGGGGATGACAGAGACGAGCAGGCCGGTCCGTTGGTAACAACCACCTCTGGGACGTCACGGAAAGAGGACCGTGGACATCCAAGGGGCAGAGGCCTCAGGGACACCGGTGGCAGCGGATCCCCAAGACGAGAGATGGACTGTTGAAGCTGGCTCTGGAGATCCTAGGAGAACAGAGGCAGAGCGCGAAGGACCAAGTGCCAACAGCACCCTTTTAGGTGGAACTTCGGACACGGAAAGAGGACCCGTAGCGACTCCTCCAACGCGATTGGAGCGACAAGGCGGCGGTCAACCGTTCCAGTGGAAGCCTGGCAACAAAAGGGCCTCCGGGTCGTCCAGTGAGAGGGGACACCCACGAGAGAGGGGTATCCGTGAGAGGGATATCCTGCAACGGTGAGTCCTGTAAGAAGACAACTACTAGTTGGAGGAAACACCTCTACCAGGGCATACAGCGGAAAGTCGAATAACGAGGGTCCACCATCATTCCACCCACACTTCCACCGACGGCGGTACAAGAAAGAGACTGTGAAGCGCACTTCCACGTTGTAAGTCCAAAATCACGCATCCATAGAGCACTCGGACATTGTGCCAAGGAGACAGAGTGGTCCCGGCTGTCAGAACACCCTCGCCGGCAGTTGACCATCAGCAAAGAGACTACGTGGAAGTCCTGCTAGCCAAGTAATGTTTTGTTTGTAACTTGTGCGTTTTCTCCCACAGGTTCGGACTTCATTTTGGTTCAACGTTCATTAAAGTTTGGGAGGGATGTAGTATCCGGCTGGATACGTTCTAGTGTTCCAGTTGACATGTAACCCACACTGAACACCCACCCACCACAGGCGTCACCAGTCAGGTGACCCTGACAATAAAAGGGGCCGAGCGCACGTGCTCGTGGCCAGTTTACTGTACCAGCATCCTGTGTCCTGCGTCCCTCATTTGTATGCATGAGGGCCTGAGGGCCCAATTACCACACCACCGTCCATCCTAAGTGAAAGTTAGAAATTCTCATAGACTAATTCGCATAAGCAGATCCCACATGCAGATGAATAAGAGGGTGAACCCTGTGTAAGAGGTGTGGCCTCTCCATGACAGGGCAAGCAGCAATTGTGTATGAAAGACAGGGCCGTTTTTACCATTAGGCAAGACTAGGCGGCCGCCTAGGGTGGCAAAAGGGCTAGGGCAGCAAAAGGGGGAAACATTTTTTAATTTGAAGGCAGCAGCACCTGATTGTGAGTGCAAGTGCACTAGCTTGTACATGCTGCCCAGCGCTGAGCGCACCCTAGCATAGTGGTGTGTGGAGTGGGCCGGCTGTACCAGTGTGTGGATCCCCAGGGCCGTCAGTCTTGTAGCACGGGAAAACGCTACCAATGACGGCCCTGGATCATTTAGCCAGTGACGGTGACTCGCACGTCGTACCACCCTCTCTCTCGGCGCGCGGGGGACAGACTGTGTGTGTCGGCTCAGGTGAGGTGATCACGCAGTTTCTTTCTCTTGCTGATTTTTGCTGACTGGGAGAAGTTGAGCATGGCCCTCTGGGAAAGGGCTGGCAGGCCGCACGCCAGAAACAGAGTTTTCACAAATGCCACCATTCCCTCCCCTTCCCACGCTCCATCGCATGCAGGTACTACAAACGTATGCTGCAAAACCCCATCCCCACCATGTGGAACTGAGCCCCTCTCAGGAAAGTGGCCGAGGGGTTGCAGTAGTGATTCAGCGAGATCTATTGATGCAAGTGCAGCAAGTCTGCCCTGGGAGTGAAGCTCACTGCTGGAGACGGGCAGTGTAGGCTGCCACGGTTGAGTGTCTCTGAGTTGGCCGCATGCCTGCCTGCAGTAAGCTCCGAAGATGGCACTTTGGGAAGGCGGTAACTCTGTTCTAGCCACACAAGGATCAGAGTCCTCCAAAAACCTGCAAAACAGACGCTCAGGTGCTTGCGTCTGATCTTCAGACTCCGCCAATGCTGGGAGACGATGCACTGCCCTGCCATGGGCACCTGGCATTTGACCCGGTTGGTCCTTGGAGACTCAGGATGATGGTCCAAGGCCAGTGTGCAGAGACTATTCCCTGTAGCGATGCGGTGAAGCAGGTCTGCCATTTGCCCTTCTCATCCCTGCGAAAGAAACTATCGTTCTGCAAAGGCAAGTAAGTTGTTGGCCTTTTGCATGTGTGCCGCCAAGATGAGTGTTTGTCTGCATGCGTGTGTTTACTTAAGATGGCGGTTCCGGGCGTGCGCACAGTGGCATGGTTTGATAGGGTTTCTTGCATCGAGCGTAGACAGGCATTTGAGTAGGTTTCACACACTCTTCTTTTTAGTAGCTCTTTAAAGTTATTGCTGGTGACCTTCTGAGTACCCCAAACTGTAAGGTGTCTATGGTAGAAGTGGAGTGTTCCACGTCACACCTTGTGGCCTACACCTCAGTAAGTAGTGTTTATACCTACAACTAACAAGTAAAGTACACAGAACAGCTGTAAGCTGATTTTAATATGTACCAAACGCATTTCAGATATTAGTGTGACAATAGCCATTGTATTCCAAGTTATCACGTTAGTCATATTTTAGGGGTCTTCTGATCTAAGTTTCATGGAAAGAGTGCAACCCTTACACCCAAATGAGTGTTGGAGGGATCTCACCGCAGACACTTAGTGAAACACTGTTGTCTTCTGTCCACCAACTGAGACTCGGAACAATGATTGGAAATGTAGAGGGAAATGCAGAAGAAGGTTCTACAGTCACTAAAAAGGGCTTACATTTGGAATGGGTAAAAAGGAACATTTTAGGGTCCATCAATGTGATCTGATCTAGATAGAAATAAAACATGTTTGTGAAGGGACAGTTCTTTAGCAGTAATAATTCTGAGCGTGGAGCTTGGAGTCTTGTTTTTTAAAAAAAAGCATTCCTTGTCACTTTTAGACAATGTTATTTCCTTCACGTATTTTTTTTGCTTGGTAGTAAAAGGGAGGGGGCGGCATTTTTCAATTCTTGCCTAGGGCGGCAAAACACCTAGAAACGGCCCTGATGAAAGACATTCATTTGTCACCAAGATACACGCATTGTGCATTATCTCATTCAGTTTTGAATAAATCTGTCAAATTCATTTACAATTTGGGTTCACAGTTTTCAATTTAAACCAATTAGAACGAAAAAGCACTAAAGGAACTCTTTGTTTTCAGTAGAAACCAGGAAAACAGATTTTGCTATTGTTTTACTGCTTTGACGCCCTCTGGTGTCAAACAATATAAGTGCAGCCGCTATGTCCAAGCTCTTCTCTGTGAGGGGTGCTCCCACTATGACCTAGTACTTAGGGCCTAAGCGACAGCAGCATCGCAAGTGACACAGCTCCACATACTCGTGGTTCCTGCAGTGCTCGCTGTTGCCGCCACTCGCAAACCTATTCAAGCTTACACATGGGGGAAGCGACAGCAGCATCGCCAGTGACGTGGCTCCTGCTGCTCCACATGCTCGCTATCAATCTCATACATCTCATTAAAATAGTAAGTGTTGCTGGTTATATTCAAATTGTTTTAATTCTTGCACATAATTAGATATTCTTACTCCTTAAGGACAGCAGTCTTGGAAATGTATGTATTATTATTTTACAAATCATATATTTTGCTAGTAAAACTCAATTACCGTGTCACGAAATGATGCATGTCTAAAAAGTGTGTCACCAACATGAAAAGTTTGGAAAGCACTTACTTAGGCCGTGATAAGCCACTTAAAATGCCATGTGACCATCCACTATGTCCAAGTAACCATAGTACATACTTCTCTCCTGTGTTGATTGTCTCACCTCATGTTGCTTCAAGACACTATACACTGCTTGTTGCTGTGTAGTGGTCAGCAGGTTTGCAGCGGAATGCTAGGAAGAATCTCAGCCCATGCAGGACAAGTGGCATTTCCATAATATACTCCTTTTTACTGAGAGTCTTGAAGAGTTGTTCTTTCTCAAAGCTCTAGTACCAGGATTGTGACAACAAAAGTCATTGTGCAAACGGGCGAGTCCAGAATCTACATTCTCCCATAAAACCAGGCACCTAGTACTCAAGTGCCTAGGTTCACTTCACGATGGTCTGAAAAGCATGCCTCCATGAACCACATCACCTCATACAGAAGGATCATGCACTATGTTATGAACGTCCCCAGTCCCAATGCGCAGGTCAGGAAGTTTTGTTTGTGCATGTTTTGCTGAAAGTGTGATGCTCTAAGCACCTACTTTAACTCAGAAAACCTACAATAGAGTATCAACTTTAGAAAGTACAGCTCAGAAACATAAAGAGTAAATCCCTGCTCTGTGTTTACTAGTATTTGCTTCAGACCGTGACATTTAGGACAAAATGACTTTTGTTGTCACAATCCTGATACTAGAGCTTTGAGAAAGAACAACTCTTCAAGACTCTCAGTAAAAAGGAGTATATTATGGAAATGCCCCTTGTCCTGCATGGACTGAGATTCTTCCTAGCATTCCGCTGCAACCCTGCTGACCACTACACAGCAACAAGCAGTATCATGGAGGTGTTCTACTTTATTATGGAGTCTCAGAATGGGTCAATGCATCTATTGTGCATACGGACAAGTCCAGAATCTACATTCTCCCATAAAACCAGGCACCTAGTACTCAAGTGCCTAGGTTCACTTCACGATGGTCTGAAAAGCATGCCTCTATGAACGACATCACCTCATACAGCAGGAGCATGCACTATGTTACGAACATCCCCAGTGCCAATGCGCAGGTCAGGAAGTTTGTTTGTGCATGTTTTGCTGAAAGTGTGCTGCTCTAAGCACCTACTTTAACTCAGAAAACCTACAAGTTAGAGTATCAATTTTAGACAGTACAGCTCAGAAACATAAAGAGTAAATCCCTGCTCTGTGTTTACTAGTATTTGCTTCAGACAGTGACATTTAGGACAAAATAGATGCATTGACCCATTCTGAGTCTCCATAATAAAGTAGAACACCTCCATGATACAGTCCCAGTATCACAAAGTTCAGCTTTCATGACTGTATCCTCGTTAAATGAAGCATGGAACTTATGCTGATGAAACAACTCTTGACACTAAGCAATATAACACGTATACACCTGTGTGGCTGTAGTTAATGGAAACACATTGAGCTGTGTTTGTTCTTCTCCCAAGATGCAAAATGCACTATGTTGGGAATGGCCGTATTTGCAGGGTTACCCCAAACTTTTTGCCTTCCTCCTCCTCTTTTTGCTAACCTCTTTATGTTGCCTTGAGAACTTCCAGCACTTTGAGCACTTTACAGCTGCTAATCAGTGCTAAATTGCACGTGCTTCTCCCCGAAACATGTTGACATTGGTGTATATCTGATTGGCGTATTTAGTTTATATGTAAGTCCCTTGTAAAGTGGTATAGCATATACCGCAGGCCTGTAATCTAAATGCTACTAATGGGCCTGCAGGACTGGTTGTGCCACACATACAAGTAGTCTTTCAAACCTGTCTCATGGCTGCCATTGCAGGGCCTGCACATGCAGTTTTTCTCCCACTCCAGCTTAGCATTTAAAACCACCTACCAAGCTTTAAACCCTCTTTTATTACTCATAAGTCACTCTTAAGGTAGGCCCTAAGGGCAGGGTGCTGTGTAACTAAAAGGCAGGGCATGTACTTTTAGGTGTTAGGTTCCTGTCAAGGTACATTTGGGAACCCTTCATTACTTGGGCCTGGGAGAGGCAGGGGTCAGACAGGGACACATCGACTCACACAGGGCCATCTGATGGGCTACCATGACTTGTTACAGCTGTCTCTCTGTACAGCCACTCTGCCAGCAGTACATGTGCCACACAATGAATCTCTGGATTTGTGAATACGTCCCTAATACGCTTATTTCTCGATTGGTAATATTATGAAACGATCCTGTACACCTGCATGCCTAGTTTCGGTGGTAAGGGCGCTCTTTATACAAAATTTGCAATGAACCGAAAATGCAGATTTTATTCCTGGACATACATCGCTGATACAATGGCTTGTTATGTTGTTTGTGTTTTTGTATTTTCCTCTGAAAATGCCAATAAAAATAAATAAAAATAAAAAACTAAAAAAAAAGTATTACATTCCTGTCAATGACAAATAGCTACATTAGTTTTTCAATTCCATTAGGTCTAATCCTTACATAGACCAGCAATGTGAATTTCTTAAAATACCCTTTAAGCTGAAATTCCTGATTGGAAAGGAGTAAGTAGGTAAGTAAAGTCTTTATTGCTTGATTGTTAAAACCGTTGCAATGTAATGCACAGTAAAATACATAAAACATACACATCAAGCCATGATCATCAACACTAAAAAACATAAAACCGTCCTATCCAAGCTTTAGATAAGCAGATTTAGGGGAGAGGACTCTCTACCTACCCTATTACTTAAGGTAGTTGGCCCCATGACTTTGTGTGCCATATGATTTGGCGGCCGGTGCATGTGAATAAAAATTCCTGTAAGATGGAGCTGTTTATCTGGGTGTTCCCAGCCTTCCCTAAGCAGGAAGCATGGCTTGCTCTTCTATCGATTATTTTAATCTGTGTGAGATCATCAGGTGGAGGCTCACAAAGGTATAGTCAATGAGAGACGCCTCAGAGGAAGTTAAGTATGAAAGACCAGGTCTTTTGTCAGGGAATATGCGGCCATTTACAGCTCTGAGGCCAAGATATTTGAGGTTACCTTGTAAAGTCCGTCCTCTTTTGTCATCTTTATGCCACTGAGGAGTTTCTTGTGGCTGTGTCATCCAGAGTGTGTCTTGCGCCTCTATGACCTCATTTGCAGGAAGCGTGCTAATTAGCCACATCTTAAAATCATCTGACATGATTAGGTTGCTGCTGTAATTCTCCATTCTTTGGCCCATTATGAGGTCAATCAGCTTATCAGTGAGCTCTATCCTTGATCTTGCATTTGGGTGGATGTAAACATTCACCATAGTGATTTTCTTAGGCAGGACATTAGATCTTTTTTTAGAGCAATGCCTACTACCTGCAAACCCGCATCATTTCTTTCCTGTTTCAGACATTCAACTGTGCTGGTGCTGGATACATATATTGCAAGTTCCTTTACTCCGGCTCCTTTTCATACCCGTCAACCGGGTCGGAATTATCACCGGTTCATCGGTGAGTTGTGTTTTTTACTTCTTTACTTCGTGCACGTTAAATTTGCCCTTTACTTATTTCGTCTTTATTTTTTGCCCACACTTGTGCCTGCTCCGATCATTTTTTGAGTACGTTTTTTCATTTCTCCTCTCCCATTGTAGATACTCGCACTACGCTTTCTTCAGGTAACTTTTATCCGCGTTTCTCTCGACATGAACGTCACTATTGTGCATGCTTCCGCCACTTTGCTTTAAGTCTAGCCCCCTGCCTTGCTAGTCCTCCACGCACACCTCTTTTTCTTGCTATAGCCTATTTTGTAGCATTTTACTACACCATGTTCAACCATTTATAAATATTGCTTACCATTGTACCTGCACGTAACTTACTAGTGTATGATGTAATACATTGGATTCATTGTTTTGCTTTTCCTTTTCATTCTGATCGCTTTAAATGTGGTGCAATTTGTGGAGGCCCCTCCCTCCCCTTTTTTTACATCAAGCGCATAGCTTCGATGACATTCGTGTTGGTTTTAATGTCCTTTACGCTAGATACCATAATAGGTTTTGCCTACATGCGATTCTCATGTGCTCTGCAATTGTTGCTTTAAATGCCTTTTCAATCTATCGTGCGCGCACTATTATTTGTTTTCCATTCTTCCACTCTCACTTCTAATGCTCTTGCTCTCTGGTGTTCTTTCAGATTGCTGTCTGCGCAACATGAATAATCTATCCATTGGTGCCCTTCTCTCCTCATGATGAATTTTCTTTCTAGATCCCCACTACTATTGTGTTTACCACACAGTACTGTAATTCACTGGGCTACTCCCTCTGTTTTTGTTCCTCTCCTAGTACAGGTCTTACGAGGGTTTTCACTGTCATTTGGGTGTCATGTATGTCACCTGACTATTTCAAGATGTTTTATATTTATATTTATCTATTTTCTCACATCATGATTTTAGTACATTATATTATTTCCAGCCCTGAAGAGTCACGGGCATTGACCTGTTGACGAAACACGTGTCGGCTGGCGTTGTTGCTTTTCTTACGAATATCTCTTACATAAACTGCTTTAATGGAACTACTGGTGTCAACTTCCAGATAATTTTCATTATTGTATCAACTGTTTATCCATTACGTGTGCCCAGTATTTGTTTTATGTTTACACAGTTTTGGGCCTTTGGTTCATAACTATTCCAGAGGTTTAGGGTCCACCTCTGTACTGGTGGCACCGTGAAGCATCAGTTCTTCACTACTCCTTACACTATTTTGGTAACCTGCTTGTGCGCCACTGTCTTGCTTTCTCTGAAACCCCTCGCTGTAACTAGTATATATTGCAAGGTTGCCCATGCTGCGCCCATGCTTGTGTATTTTAATTGCAGGAACAAAGAGGTTTGCATAGCCCTTCAGGTGAAGTGCTTCCTGTGACCAGGTCTCTTGCAGGAGCACTCCTTGAAATGAACAGAGGTATTAGAGGATTTCAGGGTTTTTCAGCTTGTTGGCCAAGCCGTTGAGGTTCCAAGAGCATACTCTTAGTGCCGATCTGTGAAGAATGTTGAGTGGATGCTTTGTCATTGTAGAAGTCTAGTTGAATTCAGAGTCCCCGAAAGCCAGCCCTATTTAGCTTGCCACTTCTGAGCCTCAGGCAGGCTTACCCGGAGGCCTACCAGCTTGTTGTGCTGGGGGGGCCTAGGGATTTTCTTAGAGCATTTTTTAAAACAGAGTAAACAGGTCTGAATTGGGTCAGTGTGATACCATCTATCCTCAAGCTCTCCAGGACATGAAGAAACCCCAGATTACTTGGTGGGGGTGATTATAATCCCCCAGTGCTTGAAAGTCTCAACCTATTCCAAGACATTTTGCGCCAACTTAGTGGAACCCCAAATCACTTTGGTTATTTCATTACGCTCTCCTGGTCCTGGGTCGATTAATTCAATTGAGACTATGTCTTGTGATGAAACCTCAACAAGTGTGCTTATCAGTCATATAAACCTGAGTATTTTGCCTCTGTTTAGAATGTCAAACGGGACCCTGGATGTATATTCCGGGTAGAGTAATGTGAAGGCTGATGCCAGTGAGTATCGCAGATCCTCCTGTGGGCCAATACGTGACTCAGACAATAATTTATCCCTGTTGTCCTAGGAGGTAGTAGGTACAGATTCTCTTATAAAGAGTGGGGCATAACCCAATCTGGGCAGAGGCATTCGTAAATGGGTTGAACCGCCCTTAACCCAAGGGCGCGTGACCATCACTTCATTCTTGTTGCTGTTTTTAACCCTACGAATAGGGTGAGAATCCTCAGCACAGATTGTTTATTTTGTGACCGGCCTACTTGGTATGCTGTCTGAAGAGGAGTTGCGTTAGGGGCCTGGTTATTTGCTGTAGCTGGCTCCGTAGTGTCCATTAAGGCAACTTACTGGGCAGTTCCTGCATTACTAGGTATTTGAATCCCACTGATAGCTTTTCGAGCCCATTTCACCAAAGGCCTTCCCCAAGACTAAAGCAGATCTTTGTTTTTGGTCATGGACAGAAGAGGATGATCTTATTCTCATGTTAAAGATTGGGAAGGCCGCCAAGCAATGAGCCTGAAAAAGATATTGTTTACAACTCTTCATTTTGTTTGCTTTCTTGCATTTTGGCTCCCCATCCATTGTTTGATGATCCCTGCTAGGCTCCTGTATGCTTGTTGGTTGAGCTGCGATCTCCCCAGGACCGGTTCCAGCAGTCACCACACTGAGATTCGTGCTTTCGTTAGGTCTACCTCTGGGGTTTCCATGCTGCAGCTCCTCAGCCTCCCACATAAATACATAATTTGGAGGGCCACTGTGCCCCATCACGTATTCATGACCAGTTGCTGCATCTTTTTGCGGTCGTCCTGTGCCATTATGGGCTATCTCATTAACCACTTCCTTAAGGTCAGCCTGTAGTTTCGATATTATCTCTGGAAGTGTGGATAACTTATCCAAGACAGGGCAACAGTTGCACCCACGTCCTGGTCCCTATGCATCTGCCTGTGCTCTCTTTTCATCAAGTTGTTTAGATTTGTGATCTTTTCATCAATTCCAGCTACGTACATTGCTAAAGTGCTCAGGAGGCTGATCTGTATGCCCATTTTGTTTGCCTGGAAGTTCAATGCCTCCACTGAGTTCTGCTGGATTTCATGCATAGTTGGCCAAAGCAGATATTAAGGCCCTTGGGGTTCCTTGCTGCCATCTGTAATCAGGCTTGAAATTGTCAGCACCTCATTGTCGCATGAGGCCAGGATATTTTCCCATTCCTTGGAATAGGGATATGAAAGATCTTTCGTGAGAATTTACAAGTCTTCCTCGGTTGGGGCTGTCTGGTTTGCTGCTGTTTCTGAAGTTGTTTGCATCTTTTCTGGCCCATTTCCATAGGCATCTGTGTCACTCCCATAGAGCCCCCGAGCACAATTAGGCTGGCACCACAGGTTCCCTCTTCATTGGACGAAACTTCCTCAATCACAGGTGGGTTGCTCTTTTTTTCCTCTGTCTCTAGTTAGTTTATTAAGTGGACCAAATTGTCCCCTCCCAGCGACGAGTTGAGCAAATGCTGCCATGAGTCTTCCACGGTCGTTTGTTTAAGGTCGGTCTCCGTGGCTGTTACCGCTAACATCTATAGGAGCTCTTGATATAGGGGGCTGGAAAAGATGCTTGAGCTGCATTTAGTAGCTATCTCATCATCCTCACCCTCGATATCATGTTTACACTCTTTAGTGGAGGGATCTTGGTTAGATCCTGGGCTCCTTGCAGCATCCCCAGCCCCCCACCTGCTGGGGAGAAGCCAGGTCCCTTGAGTATTTTGTGTACAGTCGCAGTGGGGCTTAAAGGGACAGGAAGCCCCTTAATGTTGGTATTGCTAGAGAATATGACTGCCCCTGCGTCCTTTAGGAAGTTAAATTTGGTCATAATTTTAGTTTGAGAGAGGGTTGGATTAGCCCATCCTGGGAAATGGTAACGTCAATGAGTGCAATTTTTGCAGGCTTCTGTGCTGTTGCTGGAGTTAGTGGTAAGATCTGGTCTTGGTGGTCGGACCACTTTTCTCTTTTGAGCCACCACTGAACCTCGAGATTTTCCAGTTTGCATGATGTGGTACAGTTATAGATATGGTTATGCTAGTAACCGCCAAAGAGAAATCAGGAGTGTAGGAAAGTGCCTGCTTTTACATGGGTAGCCCGCCCTTTTTGTCTTATGTCTGACGTAATTTCAAACTTTAATTGCACTGGGTCCCGGTTAACTAGGTTCACAGTGCCAGATCTCTTTCCCAAAAACTGTACCACAATTGACACCACTTCAGTTACCCCAGTAAGTCCCTAATAACTGGTACCCCCGGTATCTAGGGCATGGGTATTGAAGTGTGTCCTCTGGGGCTGCAGCACTGGTTGTGCCACCCCAGGGACCCCTCACTAAGTTTATGCACTCTGCCATTGCAGGCTGCGTGACTTGGTATAGAGAAATCCAGAGAGTCAACATGGCACACAGCCTTGTGTGCCATGCCTCCCATACACTGCATGGGATATAGGTAAGTAACCCCTACTGCAGGCCTTTAGCCCTAAGGCAGGGTGCACTATATCCTATGTGTGGGCATATCAGCATGAGCAGATATGCCCACACATTGTCCTGTCCATTCTGAGATTGTTGTAAGTGCACAGGGAAGCCATAAAGAGCACATGAGCAGGATACTTGTAAACACAAGTTTCCTTGCTCCATGATGGCTTCACTGATTTCTAAATTGTTTGGTACTGTAGGAATGTAGTATCTGCTTCTTATGGTTACCCCCACGTTTTGCTTGATGTCTCACTGTTTTTGACTAGTCTGACTGGGATCCTGCTAATCAGGACCCAGCCTATCTGCTTTCTCCCTTAAATTGACATACATGTACTTTAGTACACTCCAGATTGGATACTGGGGTACCCTTATAAGTCTCTAGTATATGGTAAACCATGTACCCACGGCATAGGTACCCCAGAGGCCTCCCATGGGCTGAAGAATGTATTATACCACCCATGAGAGGCCATGCAAAATGGAACTCGAGGTCTGCTACTGCAGCCCATGTAAGATGGTGCTAGCACCACTTACATTAGATATAGGTTCCCTATATCTAATTGTCAGTACACTTAAAAATTATAAGTTACCCCTATAGCAGGCCTTAACAATCCTGAAGGCAGGGTGCTGGGTTGTATGTGAGAGAGTCACTCTGCATGAGCAGAGCCTCTCTGCAGCCTTCGGAGACCATTCTCCCGGGTTGTCTGTAACTCAGCCGGACATATAGGTTGAGGTGCATTATAACCGCGCGGTAAATACTAACTCGAAAATGGCTGCATAGAAACATATCAAGTTTGGTATCAAACACCTTGGAATCATACCTCCACACCAGTAACTGGTGTGGAGGTATGATTCCACCCTTCTGAAGCGAGCTTCGTGGGGTCACTGGTCTTACCAGTGCCAGCCTTCTTGACCTGGACAGCACAAAATGGATGCTGCCAACCAGAGACACATTTCTGCCCTTCTGCTGCTGAGCCAAGCTTGAGCAGAGGAAGGCAGCACAATAGGCATCCTGTCAATGGGAGGTGTGACCACCTCCCAGTCATGATTTAGTGTATTGGGGCTGGGTGGGTGCACTCTTGAGAGTGCCTGAAAGTCTGCACTTGGGCCACATTTGGTGTTCCTGTGCATAGTCCAGCTCAAACCAGTTCTGGGAGCCATTGGATCCTGCTCTGGTGTGAAACTGGACAAAGGACATGGGTGTAGCCACCCCTCTGTCCTGCCCCTCCCCTAGGAGGGTCCCCTGAATCTGTCCAACCCTCTCCCGTAAGTACAAAGTGCTTACCTGGCCGTAAGACTTTAGATTTTATGTGGACAAGATTCTACATGAAGAAACCACTGACCTTCGACTGTCTGGACACCTTGGACTTCGCTGGACCTCAACTGGGCTCAACTTCATTCCCCTTTCCGTCCAAAGCTTAGTTTGTGCCTTTGCTCCATACAGGCTCAGTGCAGGACCTGTGGTGCACTTAAGACAACCGAAGAATCTCCTTTGGAGTGAAGGAGTCACTCCCCTGCTTCGCAGGAACCTAAAGCACAACTGACCGGTCTGCTGCTCCTGAGCTCCTGCGGACTCCGAAGATTTCAGCAACACAGGAGGTGGGTTCCTGAAGGTCCCTGAGGTCAATCCGCCCTCTCACCAATTTTGAGGCCAGTATCCCTCGTGGAGGCTGCGTAACCACAACCTCTGTGCACCGCGTCCATTTGCAAGTGCATATGCTTGTTGGCAATTCCCAAGCTTGTGCATTGTACTCTTTGTAGTCCTGACCCTGAGCAGTATTTGCACCAAAGAACTCCAGCCTCCTCACCCCGTGTGCTCCGTGGACTGGTACTTTGCAATCTTGCTCGAGGTCCACTTGCGACTCTTGGTCATTTGGCTTGTGGGTCCTCCTGAGGGTCATCTTGATTGTTCTTGGGCTTTCCTGGTTGCTCCAGACATTCATTCCCTGACTCCCCATTGCTTGGTGGTCCACACCATAACCTGCGTGACCTCCCTGCGTGGGTTGCTTTTGCCAAGGCTTGTTGGGGCTCCCGCCGGACACCGACCCCACTCGACATCCTTCGTGGGACAGCTCACCTCCAGCTCCTGGTTGTCCTTGAAGTCTCCTGGTCCTCGTGGCTGCAGAGTCAAGCATCCCTTCCTTGCACCTGAAGCGCTCGACATCGGTGGGCATTCGTCTCCTGAGCCCCTGGTCATTCTGAAGTGACCCAGACTCTGTCCCCTCTGCTTTCAGGTTCCTTAAATCTAGAATCCAGGCTTGGATTCCATTGGACCCTTTTCACCTTCATGGCAGCAGTACTTCTTCACAGCCTTCCATTGAGAACGACAAGAGTTTCTGACGCCACTTCAGACCTATGCACCCGGCTCCCCTGGGATAGGTAACTCGGGTACTACAGTATCCACGGCTGGGGTGGCTCTTCAAACTCTTAAGTTCTAAAGGTTTGCTCGAAGCCCTCCTAGAATGGTCCTTAAACTTTAAAAGTGTAACTGCGACTTCCCCATAAAATTGTATGGAGCCCGCAGTCAAGTTCCCACACTGCACCTGGCCTCCGTGGGGTCCCTGCCTACTCACCTTGGGTGGTTCCTTGGGGTCCCAGCGATTCTAGGTGCTCTAGTATTGACATCAGCCGTGACTGTTATACCACTATTTTAGTATATGGTTTGGTCTCCCCCTGGAGCCCACTGAGTATTGTGCTACTTACAACTGTTCTATTGAATTCGTATTGTGTGCTTTGGATTCTATCCTCATGTAGAGGACAGTAGAGGGTGTTAAATAAATAAATACATATTTTTATATAACTACTGTGTGGTTCTCCTTCATTTAGTCATTCAGGAGGTCATATTCTGGTAAAACAAGCTGCTTTACATTCCTTCAAGATTAAGCCTGAAGGCTGCTCTCCATAGCTACCACTAGGATAGCTTTCAACAAGGTTATCTTTGAACTCATACATCATGAGGGCCGTGTGGATTGGTACACGGTGCTCACTTTAACTAGTGGACAGCATATACCAAGCCACCTATTTTCAGGTACCAAACATCTTGTCTTAAGAAATCCTCACTGATGCCAGTGTTGGATTTAAGAATAAATTCACACAGGAGACCCTTTCAGAGGGTCCCCAGAAAATCAGCCAAGCACTGATGTGGTTCCTGACCTGTTTTCACCAGCCTGCCACTATCAGGTATGTTTCTGACCTCATGGGGTGAGAGACAAAGCCTGCTCTGAGCGGAGGTGCTTCACAAATCCTCTAGACAGGATGGCCTTCCTGCATGGGAAGCTTCAAAGGCAATGCTACTTTTGAAATACAACCCAGGAACCTCCAGAAAGTGGGGAGTCTAGGCCCCCTTTGCTGCTCCACTTCTGACGGGAGGAAAGGCGGGAAAATTAGTTAGATTAGGAGGAGGGTCACCAATTGCATGCACCAACCCTAGGGCGGGGCGGGCCAGGGGAGGTGAACCCCTCTCCTGAAATTCCACCTTCTTGGGATGGTGAGAAAACCTTCTATCTGGGCTACAGTAGTGCCTCTTCCCACAGGAAGTAGTCACTGGAGGGTGAAGACACCCTAACGATATGTAGCCCATTGTCTACTACCTGTCTCCCCTTGTAATGCCCCTAAATTCAGTATTTATGTGGTAACCCGAGACCAGAAGATAAGATTCGACAGACAAGAGAAGACCAGGACAAAGAAGACCCGCTGCTCAAGAATTTAAGCCTTGCTACAGAAAAAAAGGTGCCTAACCCTGCCTGCTGCTCCCAGCACTCAACAATTGCTACTGCTGTGTTGTTGTGCAATCTGAAAGGACTCCAAGAATCCTGGAGCACCTCCAGCCTACAAGATATCGCTGTAAAGCTCCCATGGAGTGATGGTACCACTCCCTTGCACACCAAAAGCACCGATCCTGTGAAGTCTGGTTTGTCGACGTTCTGCTGCCAGACAACCTTCATGCAGCACTGAAGCAAGAGAAAGTACAACAGCTCTAGATAGTCGGATCTGTCTTCCCACCAAGTTTGGAGATACCAGGACCTACCAGAGACGCATATACCAATACCCTGGGTACCGGACCCCTAACGGTAAACACCAAGAAGAAGAGTTCATTCCAGAATTCCAAAGCACCAGAAGCAAGCACCCATCAAGGGACATTGAGACAACGGAGACCAACTTCCAAAGTGGCCCAGCTGACCCGAGATCGCCTCTACAAATTGCCTGCTTCTGACCGCGAGGACCTCAAGACACATGACACCTGGCTGACCTGCTTGCTCTGCACCCGGCACCAACGGCCCCAGCACTGGCCAACCAGCCCTGGTGCCATGTTTCCCAGGCCCTTGCGACCTCCTCCCTCAAAGGAGACCCAACGGACATACCGGAAGTCCTTCTGTGCAGTGCTTTTTCAAGTGGTCTGCCTTGTCTTTGTGCACCAACTCCCAAGACCTCAGCACCTCTGCTCTCGGCCAATCTGGGACGCTCCTAAAATTCTCCTGCTGGAACTTTGGACCTAGTCCAGACATTGACTTAAAACGAGATAGGGAAACTTCGTGAAAGCATTGCCTGAATTTCTAAGCATTTCTCTGCTCTTTCCCCATTGTTTCCAATAGTGTGTAATTGCGCATAGAAGTGATATATTTCGAACTTTGCAAAATCGTATCTCCGAAAGTACTTACCTTAGAACTATGTTTATGATCTTAAAACTTATATAAAAATCAACATTATTTTTACAAATTGGTCTCTGACTTATTCTTGAGTGTGCCTTGTTTAGTGCCCCTGTGAGTACAACAACTACCCTCTGAGAAGCCTGAATGTTCACCCACACTACCGCAAGAAGAGAATTAGTATTATCTACTTTTACCTCTACCTGCCTTTTGGGGATTTCTTACACTGTCTACATAGTGTACTTTATTTCAGTGCACTGTATAGAGAGGCAGTGTCCTACAAGAAAGATAATGGCACCTTGGGAGGCAATAAACGTTTCCACAGATGTGGCTCAATTCCTCGGGCTGTATTAGATATTACAGAAGTTTGAGGTGGGAAATCGGTGTATGGCAACAGGCTGCAGGAGAGGTGCAAGGCGCGCTGGACTAACTTTACCCTCTTTTGGGCCTTTTCCTCTCAGACACCAGCCACCTAGGGCTTCTGGGGAACCTCCATGAGCTGCTAATGAGCCACTCACTTGTGTCTCTCCCAATCCTGCTTAGCTTTCACTCACTTAACTAAACACGTCACACATCAAGATAATGAAGGAGTTGAAGCTGTTGTGACTCAGGGCCTCCTATAGCTAGTGCTGGTGCGCCTTCCTCCCATGAGCCACGCAGAACGAGCTCTTGTAGCTACACAGCCATGCAGAGGGGCATGAGCACACCACACACTGGCAAGCGGATCTTTCTATATTGGTTCTCTTTACATCCTCATTAGGGCAGGTTGCTGTGGCACCTGGTGGTGGTGGAACAGAGCACGGCAGGCGCTCGAGATGGGCAATTCACACTCCCTGGCTTTTCAGCCATACAGCTCGCACATTTCACATGGTCACAGTCCACAATACACAGTGCTCCAGATCCCATGACTGACAGCTTCACCTCACCTAGTCACAAGTTTTTGCACGTCCTCAGATTAGGACTGTTCCCTCATCACTGGGACCATCAGCCACTCTGCTTCTCCCTGCGAATTTGCGGCTTTTCCTGAACCCTCTGCAAGTCAGCTGCACCTTGCTATGAGCACTACGGGGCTGGATTGCTCGTTCCTGCCTCCTACTTCCACAGATCCACCGGGAACCCCAGTGCACCACATTCTCTCCTGTGGCATGGTTGTACTGCGTCCTCGCACAGCTTCTCTCTTGCTTCTCTCAGTCAGGAACCAGAACCCGGATTGGAAAGGAGTAGCTACTTCATGTTTAATTTTTTGGGAATGGTGGTGATATATCCTCTTTAATGGTAAAGTTGGAATTGACATTAACATTTTAGAAATTCCACTTTTATTAAGTGGACATTTCACTGCTCATAACTTTGCTCTTTATGTGCCTGCATCCTGTCTCCAATACATGTCTGGGCTGGGTGACAGCTACACTTGCTGCATTCCCTCTAGACGGCCACAACACAGTAAAGGTTGGGTGTGACAGGAGATACATCTGCATTCATCTACATACTGATAGACTTCCTTGGCAGGAAGGGAGAGAGGTGGCTCACACTTACATCTGAATAGGTTGTGTCCTTCTCTCACACAAAGGACTGATTTACCCCCCACTGGTAGTCTGGAGTGAGAGCTGGGTTAAAAAGGACCCTTGTGCACTTCTGAGAGTTCCTTTGATTTCACCCCCTACATCAAAGGCCCTTTTGGGTATAAGTATCAGGGCTCTGGCCCTATCAAATCAGTATACTACTGGACCTGGGAAGAACTCTGCTGGAGTAAAGTTAGCTGTGCTGAAAACATTGCCACTTTGCTGTGACTGACTGTTATAAGGAACTGCTTCTCTGCTTTTCTGAGCTGTCCTGCTGTCTGCTGATCTCTGCCCTGCTGAAGATGAGGACGGGACCATCTTACTTGAACCCAGAGTGGCTCTAAGGGCTTGTTAGCTTGCCTTCTTTTTTCTGAAGTCTCAGGGACACAAAATACTCCCTCCAATACTGCTGGTGCTGCTGGATTCTGCCATCTGTGAGTCCTACCCTTGCCTAAGGTGCCCCTCCAGTCCTGGGCCATAGAAGTGGGTTTCAGCAGCGTTTTCCTAGATCGATGTGGATGCAGCGGTGACTTTGCACTGATCAGAATCGACACATCAGCCTCAACACCAAAGCAGCGGCCGCTCGACGACAGCGATTGTGCAGCCAGTGTGGCTTGAAACAAATGGACAGTGCGGCTCGACATTGACGGAGTGCCTGCATCTCAAAGAGGTTCGACACCGTAGCTTCCGGTGATGTCATGGATCAGCGCCGATGCTCGCCTACATCCACGGATTGTCGACGATGTGGCAACACTTCGCCTGTCGATACTTTTCTCTATCCATGGTACTTTGATAGTGAGACCTGTCTGAGTCCTGTAGCCAGCCTGCCCTCGACTGTGGTCGGCCTGAACTTTGATTTTACGCTGGTCCCTCATGACCTCAAGTAACCTTTGACCACAAGTGGCTCCGAAGCACTATTTTTGGTTTATTCTTTCAAAATTCTGTGGTGTTTTGATTGAGTTACTGTAATTTAAGTGTTACATAAAAAATGTACACATTGTCTCTCAAGTTAAGCCTGACTGCTCTGTGTCAAGCTATCAAAGGGTGAGCACAGGTTAATTTAGGGTGTATAACTGACTTACCCAGACTAGAGCGGTGGTCCCAACTTTGACAGGATATAAACCTCTGCCAACTAGAGACTCCATTTCTAACACACTAGAACAGTGCATGCTGCACAGAAAACAAAGGTATAGTGCCTTGTGCAGGAACAGTCTCACACTGCTTTCAAATAAATAAGCGCTCATATGATTATAAAAAATCAGTGCCTAGATGTTTTTGTGCTTGCTTTAAAATAAACTACAAATAAACAAAGTATTCCATAGAAACAACCTAACAGTGTAAATCAACTTCTTTTATGGTGTGAATTGCACAGGCAAATGACTCATGGCATCTTGTATGTTATGAAGTGTCTTTACTACCTCAGGTTCTTATTCATACAACAGCTCAGTTCGCTATCTCCAAAGTCCTTATGGCTAAATGTATGCATATTAAATCTTTAGTAGACCCCCTGCCCCTATAATAAGGGGGAGCAGAAACCGTACTAGATCAGACAGCATTACATTTCTTGGACTAGTTCTTTCTTGGGATTGTGAGACAAAAGAACAGGTGTGATAATGGTCTGGAATAATAGTGCACCTCACAGTGCATCTCATGCTCTAAGCAGAAAATCTTCATTTAACTGATCTTTGCCATTTGGCAAAAGAGGAGAACAGCAGGAACGTGTTAAATACCCACCATTAACCTTTTATGTACTGCAATCAAATATTAATAAGGTGCAAGCATATCTTTGTTCTTTTACAGGACTGACATTAGGTGAAACTGGAATGCTGAAAAGGTTGCTTGAGCACTGAGAAAAAATACAGGCAGAGAGGTAACACAAAGAAAAGTTTCTTGAAAGAGCAATTCAAGAAAAGGGTACAAAGAAAGAAGTTATTAGCAAGAAAGAAGGGAGTAATAATTGGCAAAATGAATGAAGATGGAAGGGAGAAAATTAAAGCACATTTCTTTATACACATCTGCAAAGCACCATCCCTGTGACTCTGAATGGAGCACAAAAAACACGAATCACCAATAACTACTAAATTGTACACTTTTTAAAAACTCTGAAAAATTCACAACAAATAGATTCAGAAAACAGGAAACCCTACTGATAATAATACTGCTACAAACATTAGTAAAAACAGCACATTCATTATAAGACATACATCATGGGTCATATCTGGAGGACCGAAAAAATATCATTTAAATCTATTGCTTTCAATGACCAATCACCTCCTTCTCCACATGAAAGGATCATCCCCTCAAAATTCAGTCCTGGCAGCTGAACTCCCAAGCAGCCCACATTTCCAATACATGTATTCCCCTGACTGCTCTTACCACTGCAGATTCTACCATATTTTATAGACAGATGCTTTATCATGACATCTGATTGCAAAGATCTGCCATATTGTTCTAGACTTCTGAAGAATGAAGACCCTTTCCAGTCCTTCTTGCAACATTTGTTTATTGATTTTTATGACAAGGGGGGTAGAGAACATCAATACACTGCAATGCACGTCATATCCATCTACAGTATAGTCTATATGTTACAGAGAAATTATCCAAAATAAAATATTCTCTATCCTCGAATAGGGGATAATGTCAATTATTGTTGCAAGAGGAGTGAAGTAAGGACAAACTATTGTTATGTGGTGATGTGTACTCTAATAGGATAACTGAACCGGTAATTTAGGGCGGAGGTGTATACAGTAGATCGGGGGGGTATGCAGTGAAGAAAGGGGAAAAAGGGGAGGTGGGGAAAGGGATCCGGAATGGATAGCTAAATTGATGCTGATAGTGTCAGGGATTGGACCAGTGGGTGAATAGGTGGATATATATATTGAGAGGAAAGGAGGTTGCGTCTCAACTGTATTAGAGGATGGGTAGGAGGCAGTGCCTGTTTGTGAAAAAAGCAAAAATAAAATGTGGGACACTGCATCCAGTGGTGCCAGGGGTCCCTAGAAGTTCCATTGTTTGAGGCATAGACGTGGAGAGGGTATCACGGGGCAATCCCATTATCTAATGTGGCAAGGGGCCCCAGTACAGCAAAAGTCTAAAGTTAATCATTAAGTTTGTGTCTGGGCCCTTCTTACCCCACTATGCTATGGAGCTCCTGGAGCCTTTCATTACAGTTTAGAGAAGAGGGTTGTTGCCAATGGTAAATAATTCACACCTGGGCTGCTACTAAGGAAGTAGTTAACCTTTAGTGTATAAGGGTTGTTAAGTCTGGGATATCTGTATCATCATGTAGTGTGGCTGGTTGATGGGAGAGGGAGATCCGGAGGGAGCTGAAGTGGTGCATATGCATCCAAACATCTACCCAGTAGACTGTCATAGTAGAGCAGGACCAGAGAATATGATATAATGTAAAGTTAGCCTTGTTGCATCTCGAGCAAAGATTGTGGGATAGGGGTTTAGCCCTTTTCAGTTTCTAGGGAGACCAATACCAGTCATTTAGGATCTTGAAGTGTAGAAATGTCATCCTGGACTCTCTGAGAACTTTGTCATGATCTAAAGTAAGTCCTCTGGAGAGTGATCCCTATTAAGGTGTATCTGTCATTTTTTTTTAGTTTAGAAAGCTTTATTGAATATACTAATCCAAGTAAAACATCAGTACAACAGAGAATCATTGGGCAGTGAAATATAACAATAGAAAAAGAAAATTAAATTCTTACAAGATGAATAAGTGCCATAAGGGAAATAGGGAATATACTTATGGAAAAAGCTTTTTAAAGGTATTATGTTTAATGGGCAGGGAGGGGCAAGGGGGGGGAGGAAAGAAGGTAAGGGAAGGAAGGGAGAAAGGCAATCAATATACAGAGTAAATATCTTGTAATTAACATAAACTTATAAATGTATATATAAAAAAAACTGTATGCTAATCATGAATAAAGTAGGGTACAAAAACAAGATATTCAAGAGACAATGTGAGAGAGAAAATTGGTTAAAGGCAACCATAGCAAATCTTTTTTGATCAAAAGAGGAACGGTGGTAGCAAAAGCACGATCAAGCCTATGGTGATGCCACAATAAGTTCCACCAGGCATTATATGAAATCTTTGAAGTGTCTTTCCAATTGGTTGTAATTATCTGTAGAGAAACGGCTATATACAGATCTATAAACTTGCGCACATTGCAGTGAACATTCCGTATAGGTGCAGCACCACCAAGAAAGATATGGACAATATCAAAGGGGTGGTCAGTAGCTAATATTTCATTTAATTTTGACCAAATACGAGACCAAAGGGATTTAACTAACGGGCAGTGAAAGAACATATGCAAAATATCACTATCGGCATAGGGGCACGACCAGCATTTTTTAGAGTCAGTTAATTTGAAATTATGTAAATTGGAGGGGGTGAAAAAAAGTCTATTGTAGAAAAAGTACTGGTACTGGCAGAGCGGGAAACAGTGTGCAACTTAGACCATAAGGAGTTCCAAACCTGAAGGGGAACCTCTTGGGCTAGATCCTTTTCCCAGGAGAGCTCAAGCTTAGATTTAACTCTTTCAGCAGAGGGGCGGGAAAGTAGTTTATAAATAGCAGCAGCTTTGAGAGGAATAGAGAAATCTGGTAACAAGGGAAGAGTTGTGTCAGTAGTGGGCAGAGAAGCGTTTTGAGAGATAATAAAGGCTAAGGATTTTTTAAGCAAGGGATACTGAGAGGAGTAGGCATTGGAAAGATGAAAGGAGGCACGAATTTCGGAGAAGTCTTGCAAGGAATCATTACTAAGCAAGTGATCGTAAGTAATATTACCTCTATCGATCCATTCTTTCCAAAAAAGTGCTCTTTGATTTATCTTTAAAGATTTGTTATACCAAATTGGAGTTAAGGAATGGAACTCTGACTGCGAGAGGGAGGAGCGAAATACCGAGAGAGCAAGTGCTTTGGAATGTTTAAAGATGGGGGTGAGAAAATGCTGCGGGGGATGAGATAAGCGAGTGGCCGTAATAAATGAAAAGGGCAAAATTTGCGCAAGTTCTATAGAACTCCAAGCTGTTAGGTGAGGGACAGACGAATCTGATAGAAAAGGCCAAATTTGTTTTAAGGTAAAAGCCGAATGGAATCGAGAGAGGTTAGGAAAGTTGACTCCACCCAAATATTTGGGTTGCTGAAGATGAGAAAGAGAGATCCTAGCTTTGCGTTTATTCCATAAAAACTGTGTGAAAATGTGGTTTATTGTTTTAAAAAAGTAGAGTGGAAGGGAAATTGGAAGCATTGAGAGATAAAAATTAACAATAGGAAGAAGCATCATTTTAATAGTTGCTAGCCTCCCCCACCAGGATAAAAAAAAGGGGGGACCAACTATCTATAAGGGAAGAGAGCTTTTTGACTATATCTTTCTGATTAAGCTTAATAGTTTCTCTAATAGTGTTAGCATAAAGAATACCTAAGCATTTAATATTACTAGAATTCCATTCGAAGCCAGAGCCCTGAAACCTATGAGGAAGGCAAAATTTGTTAAGGGGTAGAACCTCAGATTTATCTATATTAAGTTTATATCCAGAAACCAGAGAATATTCTTGTAACAAGGAAAACATTGAAGGTAAAGAAGTGATCGGATTAGAAATATAAAGTAAAATATCATCCGCATAGGCAGTAAACTTAATATCAATGTTCTGAAATGTAAAACCAGTATATGATGGTGAACGTCGAATTTTTTCTAAAAAAGGTTCTAGCGCGAGGATAAAAAGAAGAGGGGAGAGAGGACATCCTTGTCTGGTTCCTCTATGCAGAGAGAAATATTGAGATTGAGATCCATAGAAGTAGAGGGGCAGAGTATAACAATTGAATATATTGAACAGTGGTAGGGCTAAAGCCATGCCACCTCAACGCACCAAACATAAAATCCCAGCACACTCTATCGAATGCTTTCTCAGCATCCAATGTAATAGCGGCGACTGGGGAGTCCATCTTTGAGGCCAGATGAATAATGTTGAGAAAAGTTCTCGAATTGTCAGCAATGGACATGCCTTTAACAAACCCAGATTGATAAATGTTGGTAAGGTTAGGAATAATTTTATTAATACGAGAGGCCAAAACTTTAGCATAAATTTTACAATCAGTATTGATTAAGGAAATAGGTCGGTAATTTTTACAGAGGGAGGGGACTTAAAAAAAGTAATCAACGAGAATAAATGTGATAACAGGATATCCTTAATGTGAAGATAGAAACGAACCGTAAAACCATCTGGACCAGGAGTTTTATCCTTGGGAAGAAGAGTAATAGCGTTAAGTATTTCTTTTTCTGAGAGGGGGGCATCTAGGGAAGAAAGATCAGTAAAACTATCAGAGGACCTGGGAATAGACTGAAAGAAAGTCAATTTGGGTAGGAGAGGGAACGGATTCCGGAGTATAAAGTGAAGAATAATATTGAACAAAACAATCAAGGATTTTGTCGTCGGTGTATTGATGATTCCCTTGTGAATCAGTAATGGTTATTATTTTGGATTTTTGTTTTTTAATTTTGAGATAGGTAGCGAGAGATTTACCAGCCTTATTGCGTCCCCCGTACATTTTGGCGTGAAAATTGAGAAGGTTATTACATGCAGAATCCCAAGAGTGTTTGTTGTATTGCATTTTTGCATTAATGAGAGAATAAAGTGTTTCTGAGGAACACTTGGTAAAGTAAAGATGCTCGAGGTCTTTCATTTGTTTAAGAATTTGAGCTGATTTTGATAAGGCTAATTTCTTTTTTCGGGATACAAAATCAATAAGAAATCCCCTGGCAGCAGCCTTGAAAGCATCCCAAATAAAATGAAAATGAGAAGTAGAATGAAGATTGTTTGTAAAGAAATCTTCTGCATAGAGTGTAAATTGTTCAGTAAATTGTGGGTCAAGGAGGAGCGAGTTATTAAAGCGCCAGCGCAGAGAGGTGGGAGTAGGTGAGGGAAAATTCATGTCAATTATAACAGGGGCATTGTCGGATATAAGAATAGAGCCTATTTCTGAATTAGTCATAAATTGGCGGGCATGTTGGTTGAGAAAGATATAATCAATACGGGAGTGTGATGCATGCACTGGAGAAAAAAAGGAAAATTCTAAGGTGTCAGGGTGAGAAAGTCTCCATGAATCTATAAGACCTCTAGAAGAGATGGCTTTAAAAAATGACGTTTGCATCTTATTAGGAACATATCTGGTGAGTGACTTACGATCAAGAAAGGGATCCATAAGTTGGTTACAATCACCTCCTACAATCAAATCATCACTCGCATGAGAGGAAAGAAGCATAGAAAAGTCCTTCCAGAAGGTTAAATCTATACCATTAGGGCCGTAAACATTACAGAAGGAAAATTGTGTATTGTTGACAGTAACATCTAAAAATAGCCATCTACCACAGTTATCATGGAGTTCATTATGCAGCTGAACAGACAATGATTTATGAAACAAAATAATAACACCATTTTTACTATTCACTGCCGGAGAGCAAAAAGCCTCCCTAACCCATTGTTTACGTAGTGAAGATAAATCTTGTGAGTTAAGGTGAGATTCTTGTAACAGTGCAACATGACATTTCAGTCTAGCTAAATGAGATAAAACACGTTGTTTTTTAACAGGATTTCGAATACCTTTCACATTCCAGGAAATAACACGAAGACCGTTCAGTTCTAGAAGTAAAATAAGAATAAGCAAAAGGAGATATAGAATTTAAGACCAAGTGGAAAATTAGAGAAAAAATGAAGATAGATGGTGAATAAATGTAAAAGACAAAGGACAGCCAGGAACGAAGAAGCTAAAGTAAGTGTCCACCACGGAGATGGTGACAGAAATAGAGGACAAAAAAAATGGCGTACCATAAGCAGAAGTAGGAAAGAGGAAAGTGTAAAGTAGGGCAAGTAGTGTGAATGTTGCCAAAAATATTGAGATGAAAGGGATAAAAAGGAATGGAGAAAGGAAAATAAAGTAGGGGAAGGAGAAAGAAAGGGAGAGGAAAGGGGACAGAGTAAAAAGGAGGGTAAAGGGAAACAGAGATCCCCAAAAAGCATCCAAAGGAGGATGGCAAAAAGCCAAAGGGCTTCAGCCACAGGGAACAATTGAACAAAAAACATTAATGTGGGAGGGGGGCAACGAAGAACAAGACAGCCGCACTAAGAAGAGACACCTAGGAAAACAGATAGCCAAAAAAAATAATTAAAAACTGTGAAGTAAAAGTCTAGAACTAAAGAGAATCAAATAAGACAAATGGAACTTACCAAACATCTAGGGAAAGAAAACTGCAACGAAGTGGAATGCACAATGTATACAGCAGGACGGTACAAAAGGTGACCTTAACAAAAACACCACATGGGAGAGACCTGCAAGACAAAAGATGGGGTGAACAAAGGAAGCATAAGAACTATACTATACATACTAGAATAGAAATAGAACAAGACTCAATAGTCAGACATCAACTAAGAACAGTTAAGGTTTGCTCAATTCCATAAGTTCTCCTTTGTGAGTATGAATGAACTTCCGCAGGTCCGCAGGATCTTCAAAACTAAAAGTTCTGTCTTTATAGGTCACTTTGAAAAAACAGGGATGAATTAAACCGTAGCGTGCATTCATGGCTCTCAATGCAGGTCTAAGATCCAAAAATTCCTTTTGACGAGAAGCCGTAGGTTTAGAGACGTCTTGGGTGAAAAAGACTTTGTGGCCAGACCAAATCATTTGCTTATGTTGCTTAGCAGCTTGGAGAACCGTCATGAGATCTGAGTATAGAAGGAAATATGCAATAATTCCTCGAGGTTTAGACGCAGGAGATGTATTCTTTGGCCCCAAACGATGGGCTAGTTGTATGTTGAAATCTGAAGATTTGGGGAGGCCAACAATTTGAAGATCTTGAGTTTTCAAAATTGGATCATATCCGACCCTTCAGAACTCTCCGGAATACCATAAATGCGCAGGTTATTGCGCCTATTACGATTTTCTAAATCTTCCGCAACCTTCTTGAGCTGGCTGACTTCTTTGGTGAGAGTGCTGACCTTTGCGACCACATCTTGAGCATCACTAATCCTCTGCTCCACATCGGAAAGTCTTGTATCCAGGCTAGACCATTTGTCATCTAATCTCTGAAGTGTGGTAACAGTGTCTGTCATAAAAGGACGGAAAAGACGCAACTCCTCCATAATGTCCTCAAGAGTAAGAGGCAGCGGAGACTTAGTTGGGGAAGGCGGATCTTTTTTGGTACGTTTAACAGAAGAAGCATTCGTGTCCTTCTGACCTCCTGAGGAGCCTCCATGAGGTTTGTGTGAATGCGCGATGTCCATGTTGGAGGTGTCACAGCAGATAGGGACAAATGATGACAAATGAAAACAGCAGGCAGAGCAGCAATAGTGTTGATGAAGCAGTAGTAAGAGGAAGTGTAGCTCAGAGAGAAAAAAAAAAATGACGACAATTCCCCAACACAGCGCAGCGATGGATAGCGTTGAAATATGGGGTGCTAGAAACGCACCTCAGAGAAAAAGCGAATTGTCAGTATGAGTGGAGCAAAGGAACCAGCAACACCAGCAGCACCAGAGAGACTGTATAATAAGGACTTAGGTCATGCCATTGAAGCAAAGTGGGGACAACACTTGAGGAATGCACAAAATAGTCACTTTTCAGTAGTTGTTGGGAGATTTGATGCTAAATTACTATAAAGACACTGAAGGAGTCCAACAGGAAACAAAAATCCCCATGGAAAAATGGCATGACATTAAAAAGGCAGCCTCCACTTTAGTGGTTCTGAATTAAAGCAAGGATTAGGCAAGAGAACATGATTGCAGCAGAAGAAAAAAAGAAAAAAAAAAAAAACGCTGCATGGAAGACAAAATGGCGGCCGCTGTCTGAGAGGAACATAATTCAGCAAACAAAATGACAAAAAGACCGCATTTTCGGTCTAAAAACTTGCCAAATTAATCACAGCCATCTCCAACGTCGAAATCCATCGTTGTTGCAAAGCTCCGCTGCAATTACGGGATTCCTTCGTGTTCGAGCTGGCTCGACCGAGCGGAGCTCTCCACGTGGCGGCCAACTTGTCTCACCGCGCTGCGCGCTCTCGTGTCTGTCATTTTAACCGGGCTGCATTAAGAGAAGAACCTCAGTAAATTACCTGATGAGAGTATGTATAACCCAGAGACTACTCTTCAAAATCTACCCAGTGTTTGGAGATAATGATGACAGGAGAGGGAGACAAGTCCACAGGTGACAGGCCCACTGCTGCTTGTTAACAGTGAGTAGGTTCTCTGTGTTGCCACTAGTCCAAATTTTGGAGACTGAATTTGTTCTGTACTATTCTAAATGATTTGAGGTGCCCTTCACAATTTACTTGACCCACACATTTCAATCCCCTCTCGTTTCAGAAGTTCCAATAAATCAGGTTTCCCCTTATTCAAAAGACTGCAGCAAGCCATTGGGATAACGAAGTGTAGCAATGGTGAGAGGCCCATAAGCTTGTGGGCTTCTTTCCAGGTTGAAGGGACGGCGAGTTATACGGGATTTACAATTATTTTATGATCAGCTGTGGAGAGGTAAACTGCAAGGTTTAGGCTGGTGCGATATAAGAAGTAGCATTCCAAATGCGCCCAAATCGGAGTCTCTCGTCTTGGACAGCCATAAGAGGTCAATTGAGGTAACTGGCATGCTAGATAATACAGTTTCCTATGAGGTAGTCAAAGGTCGTGGGTTGCATTTTCAGCCCATAATCATTGTGCACAGAGCCTGGGTTTGTGCCTGCTCCCGATATAGTCCTGATATCTGCTTCGATATTCACCAGAATTGGCCCCAGATTCTGGAGGGGTAACATGCCCGTGAAAAAACAAAGAGAGCCCACTCAATTAAAAAAATAGTGTTATGCTTACAAAAAGTGACTAAACCCAGGAGAAATGCTCGGTTTCTAGCATGGAAGAGACGACATGTGTTCTAAAATAACCCTCACCCACTAAAAAGGTCCCTTGGTGGCATGCTTCATCATCGGGTTCTTCCCGCTGTGGGATGGGGTGTGCTACGACCTACGGAGACGTGGGAGCACTTATAAGTGAAGTGAAATTATGTGTTTGATGTGAGAGTGGAAGGGTCAAGAGATAAGTGAGTTAAATACCTGGCTGCGTGGAAAACGAAACTTTAATACTCCCTATAGCTGGTATTAATAAAAGTGGGGAAAAGTAGGAAAAAGTGCTGTAATGGGCAGTTTCCTCACGGGCCTACATGTTTCGAAGCCTAGCCCTAAGCTTCTCTTCAGGACCAAGGATATTGATCCCTTGTGCCACTCTAACAGTTCCCTAGTGTGGTAAGCCTGATCAATCTCAAAGGCTAATGTGCATCTAGGTCAAAATACATTATTCAAAATAGCTACTTGGTATTCCCCTTAAAAAACGATACTTAGGTTACCAAATTAGGGCCCCATGAGCTGCAACACGGGAGGGGAGGAACGCTTGTAGTCAAACATTCGTCAAAGTTCCTCTCTCATCCAAAACACTGCCTTCCCATGGCTCTGATGAACCGTGGCTCCGATGAACCATGCCCAACATATAATCCAGTTGGTGAGGGTAACTACTATCTTTATTTTCTGGACCTTTCCACATAAGGATAGATTAAGATGGGACTACTTTAAATGTCATGTCACTTTAAATGTTTGGTTCAGGCTAGTAGTGGTAGAAGATTGACATCAATCATATTGTTGAGCCCTCTGTTGAAGTAGTTGAGGACGTCTGGCATCCAGCCTATCTTATAGCCATGAATTGTTTGTAATCTTACACATTGGAAGTGCCTGTCACTTTGCTCAGTTGATCTTATACCCCCAAAACTATGAAAATGTGTCAATAATGGACATCACTGCTGCTATAGGGGATCTGGGATAGGAGAGCAGGAGTAGGATGTCACCTGCTGCCATAGGGGCTCATCTCATCTCCCCAAAAAGGCAGATCACAGCTCTAAGGGATCTAACACCATTAGAGAAAGGAGGGGCTAAGTGGGAGCAGCCCTACTTCATTCTGGCTTCTCACCTTGAAAGATGCAGACATAAAACTGCTACAGATGAACTCCACAGTAGGAGCATCATAAAGAAGGCATACTTTGCATACAAAGGGACATATTTACAAAGAAATGGCATGTGCAGCACTGCAAACAATTGGTAGCGCTAGGTTGCTTCATTTAGAAAACTCAGGAATGCACTTTATTCACAAGAATGCTGCGCACCCCTGTGTTTTCCCTTGCTCTGACACTAAAAAAGCTGCCTAGTGCCAAAGCAGACACCCTTGCACCATGATGCAAGGGTTCCTGCATTGCAGGGATGATTGTTTATGTGCAGAATGCAGCACACAAATAAAACGCAAAAAACAAAAAGAAATGAATGTATTTCTCTTCGTTGCTCCCCTCTAATGCCTAGTTTTTGGTGCTGCCTCAGGTACGCCCACAGCACCACTCCTTGCATGCCCCTTTGATGCAGACAACTACATGAATTGGTGCGATATTTACAATGTGACTTTAAGCCACACACAGTTTCTTATCGCTGTGTGGTAAATGTGAAGCAGGGGATTGCACCACTGGAGCGTAATATAAAGTGAAACTCCAGTGGCGCAATGCCCTTGTAAATATGCCCCATTGTCCTCACCCAGTCCCATGTGAGACATACCCTGGAAGAGATATTGCCACTCAACCCTTTCAAATGCTTTCGCAGTAACAGGGAGACTGCTAGCATCTCATCCAATTCATCCCTCACCTGCCACAAGAAATCAAGAAATGGGCCAGTGTGCGTAGATGATCTCGGGAAGTATGGCCTGGAAGAAAGCCACTTGGAATTTGTGTATAAGTCGAAGGATCACTTTACCTAAGCGCATCAGTAGGATCTTGCTCATGATTTTCAGATCAACATTAAGTAGAGCATTTCAGTGGATCTTTTTTTCTCTTGGGTAGTGTTTGAAATGGCGCTGAGGGAACTGGACTTTATAGCCTCCTGGAAGGCCCGAGTGAGAGTGAGGGCTAACAGAACCTTACCAGTGTTGTAAAATTTGTGCATGGGTAGCATCAAGACCACCTAATCCACGTCCTCTTCCATGAAGTCCTTTGTTAGTAAAGCCCTGCTCTCATCCAACAATATGGGGAGTTTTAAGGGGTATATAAAAGAATCTAATTGAGCATCAGTGTCCTCTGATTCTGAGGTACACAAGGTGGTGTAATTAATTAAGAATCAGTGTCCTCTGATTCTGAGGTACGTAAGGTGGTGTAATGGGAGACGAAGTGGCTCACAATGTTTAAAGGTTGAACTAACATGTTCCCAGTAAGATCTCGCAATGCGGGAAAAGCTCTCTGCAAATCACCAATTGGGGTGCCAAAAGTCTCCTAGGTTTCTGGCCATGATCCCACCTGCACCATCACAGTTTAGCCAAACCTTTTTCTGCCACAGCCATATAGAATGTGTTGAGGCAAACTTTTCACCAGCTCCATTTCCCTCCATAGGGCAGGGGTGGATAAAGCAGTAAGTCCACAGAAATCTGATTCCAGCAGACACAGCTTCTTCTGGCTTTTGAATTTCACTTTTGCTGAGTCCTGCATCAGCCTACACCTCACTGTCACCTTGCCTGCCACTTAAAGCACCCTTCAGGAGTCCACAGTACCCCCATTAACACTGGAGTTAGACCAGATGTGAAATCAAATTGTCCTCATTGCATTTGTGTTAGGAGGGGGCTCCAGTTGGGTGAAGGTAGGCTCCATAGCCATCGGGCTGACATCAGATGATGCAGCTGCAGTCAGTGATCAGGGCCGTTCCTTGTAGTTCTTGCTCGACACCGAACGCCATGCTGGAGTAAAATGATGCACTCTTTATGACAATGGGGTTCCCAGTGCCGTGTGCGAATAACATGCCGGGAGGATTGTGCTGCTGTCACCGTGGGTCAGTCATAAGCACACAGCAGAAGGGCCACTCCCTAAGCCACTGACTGTAGAAACCATTATGGAGCCCCCACAGGATGAAGAGGCATGCTCCTGGCAGCCTGGGTCCTGCACTCATCCACCAGCATTCCGCTCAGCAGTGCAGGCTCTTCAGGTGTTTCGTTTAGTTTAATAACTGTATTCCGAGGCAATTAGCCATCCATAAAAGCAATACATAAAACAGTACAAATATAAAAACATAAAAAAGATACAATTCATTGGACCGGTTCAGAATATATGCATAATTTTACCTTAAAAACACAATAGTAAAAAGGGAGTTTACAATCAAATAACAATACCAAGTTATATTAATAAAAAGAGTCAGTGTACATCACCTAAAAAGGGCATTCGTAACTGGGTGGATTGTTTTTCCTGCATTAACACAAAGTTTCTGTGATGGAGTTGACCATAATTCAGCAAAACAAGGGTTGAGAAGCAGGACAAAAACCTCATATTCGGTCCACTATGTGCTCCCCACATGCCCTAGCAAGCAAACTCGAAGAGCAAGACCTCTGGTCTGAGGCCTGCTCTCTCCCCAGAAGCTTCACTTTGCTTTGCTCCGCAGTCAATCCTCTGACCCCCTCCTCCTAGTAGGGTTTGAGCCCGCTCTGCTCTGTGCCTGCCTGCTTGCCCGGTTACCATACCTGTGCCCTTCAGTTTGTATTTCATTTTTTTCCTGTGCCCACTCAGTTTTGATTTTCGCCCTCTATGCCTTGTACCCTTCAGTTCTGTTTTTCATTTTTCCCCGTGCCCATTTTGTTTGCATTTAGTTTTCTGGTCCCCTGTATTTTTGCGCTCAAACTCTTTCTTGGGTCATCGTCTCTGCCCCTGCAGCCTCTCCCACCTGACCGTCCCTGCCTACCTGCTGCACATCCCTCCCCCTTCCCTACTTAATGGTAGCGGCAGCACGACCCGACCATGACTAGTGCCAGGGACCCTGGATCTCCTACCACCCAGTGCTACAGCACAGCCGCCCTCCAAATACTCAACCCTAGAAGAATCAGAGACCGTCACCAGGCCACGCCAAACACAACCCATGGCCAGTTCTCCTTCCTCCACTGTCGTCAGACCTTCACCACCCCCCGGCCACCAACACCGGCGACGCCAACACCTGCGACACCCTAAGATGCATCATCCTCAATGTGGGCTCCATGCACAAACACGCTGTGGAGATCTGGAACCTGCTCGACTCTCTCTCGCCCAACATCGCCTTCTTCACAGAAACCTAGACCAACGCCTCATCCACCCCCGCCATCAACACCACCATCCCGGATGGATATAAGTTCCAGGGGAAGGATTACCCAATCACCCGGGATGGGGCCTCGCCATCGCCCACAAGAACACCCTCTGCCTCACCACCTCCAGCAAAACCTTCCCCTCTGCCGACTCCTGCACTTCCAGATCCGGACCAGCCCCAACTCCACAATCTGCGGCACCCTCACCTACAGACCCCCTGCGCCATCTTTGCCAGCTCATTGCACCCCACGCCATCGCCTCAATGAACTGCATACTCATCTGAGACCTGAACTTCCACCTTGACAACCCCAGCGACCCCAACTCCACCACCCTTCGTGACAACCTCGCCAACATCGGACTCAAACAACTCGTCACCACACTGACCCACAAGGCAGGACATACCCTTGACCCCATCTTCGCAGCAGTAAACAGCATCCACTTCAGCCACACAACGCAACCCCCATGGACCAACCACCACTGCGTACACTTCGTTGTCGACAAACCCAAGCCACCCAAACCAGCCCTGTGCCCACCACAAATTAACTGGAGCAACGTCACCAATTGTTAGAAATGGGATTTCTGGTTGGCTAGGGCATGCGCGTAAGCCAGGCAGAAACCACCACTCTAGTCAGGGCAAGGGAGTTGCACACTGAAGATAACCCCTGCTCACCCCCTGGGTAGCTTGGCATGAGCAGTCAGGCTTATCTCAGAGGCAATGTGTAAAGCGTTTGCGCAACACACACACACAGCAGCAACACACTAGGCACACCACAAAAGAAACTCCACACAAGGTTATATAAAAAAATAGCCTTTGTATTATCATGAACACATTAGATCATAACCACACATATACACCGTGCCAACTGGCACTAGGCAATATTCCCAGGGGATTATATACAGGACCAGGCCAATCGGGCCATGGTCAGAACCATCAGAGTGCAGGTAGTAAATATAAAGCACTACCATAACTACTGGTACAATATTGACCTCAGTATCATCACATGAGGCATAACACACATTAGGCCCAAACCTCATTAGCATAAACACATTACGCAACAGGCATCATCCTAAAACATCATAGCATGACATTAGGCATCACAACCATAAACACATTATGCAATAAAACTCATTAGATTAGGCATAATCAGCAACATAAGCACCTTATGTCATATAAATCACATTAGATCAGGCATCAAAATTATAAGCATAATCATTAGGCATGTACCATATTAGGAATAAACCTATTATACCTAAACACAGAACTGACTCCAGACCAACTGGCCTTTCACTGGGGCTCAGATGCCCTACGTCCAAAATGTCAGGGCTTCTAGTGGGGCCTTCCAATTGGCCCCCTGGCTGCCTAGGCAGCGGAACCAAAGTGCGCAAATGCGCTGGGGCGTGGGGTGCAACTCACCTCTTCTTCATCTAAAAATAAATGGCCCCCTCGTTGCAGCTGCTCGCACTCTCGCGGTGCAGCTGAGGAAAGATGGGTACTGGCACTAACTGTGCCTGGCGAGCCCCTCTCTGGGACTCCAAAAATACTTTGCCCAAATGTTGCAGCTGCCCGCTCTCTCTCTCTCATGGTGTAGCTGTGGTGAAATTAACCCAGGCATCACTTTGCCCTTGGGGCCCCACTCTGGGGCTCCTAACCGCCGAATTGCCTCAAGTTGCAGCTGCCTGCAATTGCAGTGCAGCTGTGAAAAATAAATGGCACTATGCGTGCCTGTGAAGCCCCACTCCGGGACTTGTGTTTCAAAATTGCCCCCACGTTGGAGCGGCCCGCTCTCCTGCAGGACTGTTCAGGAAAACAGGCACCGACAATGTGCCTCGGGGAGACCTCCCCCTACTTCACCTGGTCCACCTCCAGGGACACGGGACCTTGCTGGGGAGCCCACGAGGCTCCAGACAGCCGTCCTCGGTGTGCGGGACTTCCTCTTTCCCGGCCAGCCACGCCCCCAACCAGGCACAGCCACCTGGCTTCCGGGTCGGGCCGCGGCGGTGATTGTCCCTAGATCTCGGTAGATGCGGGTGGGCTCCCGCCAAATAAACAACAAGGAGGGGTGGGCTGCCACCAAGTAAGCAGCAATGCGGGGTGGACACCCACTCTAAAGGCACCGATGCGGGGAGGGCTCCCGCTTGGTTTTTAAGCATAAATTTGCGGGGTGGGCTCCCGCCCTTAGACACCAAATGTGGGGTGGGCACCCGCTCTAAAGGCATTAATGCGGGGTGAGCTCTCTCCTCCTTTCCAGAATAAATCAGCGGGGTAGGCTCCCGCAGAAAGCAGCATAAACGCGGGGTAGGTGCCCGCTCTCCCCACAGCAGCACACTGCAAGGCACCAGCTCCTCTTCTCTTTGGTAATCCAAAGATAGAGCTCACGAGGCGCTAAGAGTTCTTCAAAGTTAAAGGGGCAGAGCTGGTCCCAGGCAGGCCAGCACACAGGGCCCTCCAGCAGAGAGGCAGTCGCTCATGGCGGTTTCTCCTGGGGATCAGCAGCAGCAAGCCCCCCCACGTCACAGGGAAGCACAGGAACAGCACTACACATGGGGTCACATCCCCTATATTTATATCACAGTTCTTCTTTGTAACAAACGGTTCCCTCGACCTCTCGCAGTCTGGCTTCCTGGCCAACCACAGCACCGAGACCGCCCTGATCGCAGCCACCGATGACATCCGAGCACTGCTTGACAACGGAGAAACAGCAGCCCTCATCCTCCTAGACCTCTCCGCGGCCTTCGACACTGTCTGCCACCGTACACTAGTGCAGCGACTCAGCAACGTCGGAATCCAGGAGAAGGCACTGGAGTGGATCATCTCCTTCCTCGCCAGAAGAACACAGAGAGTCCGCCTCCCCCCGTTCAGATCTGAAGCCCCCGAAGTCATCTGCGGCGTTCCTCAAGGCTCCTCTCTCAGTCCAACCCTCTTCAACGTCTACATGAGCCCCCTCGCAGACATCGCACGCCAGCACAACCTCAACATCATCTCCTACGCCGACGACACCCAGCTGATTCTCTCCCTCACCAACGACCCCGCCACCGCCAGAGCCAACCTTCACGAAGGGATGAAAGAGGTAGCCGAATGGATGAAGAACAGCCGCCTGAAACTGAACTCGGACAAGACGGAAGTCCTCATCCTGGGATCCTCACCCTCCGCCTGGGACAACTCCTGGTGGCCCCCCCGCCCTAGGCAGCGCACCCAAACCAACAGACCACGCACGCAACCTGGGCTTCATCCTTCATCCTCCCTCTCCATGACCAGACAAGTCAACGCCGTCTCCTCGTCGTGCTTCAACATCCTGCACATGCTACGTAAGATCTTCCGTTGGATCCCCACCGAGACCAGGAAGACGGTCACCCAGGCCCTCGTCACCAGCCGTCTGGACTACGGCAACTCCCTCTATGCCGGAACCACCGCCAAACTCCAGAAGAGACTCCAGCGAATCCAGAACGCCTCAGCACGACTCATCCTGGACATCCCCCGTCGCAGCCACATCTCCGGACACCTGAGAGACCTGCACTGGCTCCCGGTCAACAAGAGAATCACCTTCCGACTCCTCACCCACGCACACAAAGCCCTACACAACCAAGGCCCAGGATACCTCAACAGCCGCCTCTACTTCTACGCTCCCAAACGCCAGCTTCGATCGACCGGCCACGCCCTCGCCGCCGTCCCCCGAAGAGCCACCACAGGGGGACGGTCCTTCTCCTACCTCGCCGCCAAGACATGGAACTCCCTCCCGACTCACCTCCGCCTGACCCAGGACCACCTCGCCTTCAGGAAGCAACTCAAGACCTGGCTGTTCGAGCAGTAGCGGACCCCCCTCCTCCAGCGCCTTGAGACCCTCTGGGTGAGTAGTGCGCTATATAAATGCTTTGATTGATTGATTGATTGATTGATTGCTTTGTCTGTCCTGGCACAGGGCATGGGGGAACCAGTCTCAACTGGTTTTGGGGTGTTTTAGAACACTTTGTGTACAGTGTTCACACCCTCCTTTGTGATATGGGGGCTCTGCCATCAGACACAAAACAGGGGGGTGGAGCTCGCATTCACCTAGGCAGGCACAGACCTATGCTGGGTCAGGGGACTACTCCTCCCGCTAATCCAAATGCAGATGCCCTATTTAGCCTAGCGCTGACTCACCCTGCCCCTCCTGGAGCCACACACACCTCACCTGCCCCTGTCACTCCAAAGCCAGACATGCAATCCACATCAGGCAGGCAGACACATAGCACACAGAAATGCCCACTTCTAAAAGTGGCATTTCTAAAATAGTTATGATAAATCTGCGCACACCATTGCATAGCATTTTATTACTATTCCAAACATACCAAACTTGACCCGCTGCTCCTCTCATATCAGGAATTACCACTGAAACACTTTTCGGGGAAAACCCCTATGCATTCCTATGGGAGGGCAGCCTCACAGTAGTGAGAAACCAAAATGGCTGTTTGTCACTACCAGGACATGTCACACACTTAAGGTACATGTCCTACCTTTTACCTACAATGCACCCTGCCCATAGGGCTAGCTAGGACCTACCTTAGGGGTGACTGACATGCAGTAAAAGGGGGGCCAGAGACATGACACACACTTTAGGTGTCACATCACAGTGACAGTAACACTGCGCGCACAGGCACTGCAATGGCAGAGGCCTGGGATAGGTTTGAATGGCTACTTTGGTGGGTGGCACAATCAGAGCTGCAAGCCCACCAGTAGCATTTAATTTACCAGCCCTGGGTATATGAGATACCACTTTACAAGGGACTGACAGGTAAATTAAATAGGCCAAACAGGTGAAGACCAATCTTAACATGTTTATCACAGAGAGCACACGGCTTTACACTGGGCAGCAGTGCTAAAGTGCCCAGAGTCCTGAAATCACCAACACCATGTCAGAAAAAAGGCTAGGAGAAAGGCAAAAAGTTTAGGGATGACCTTGCAAAAATGGCCAAGTCCAACACTGATGAACAACTCAACTCCACCCTCATCTGAGAAAACTATACCCCGACCTCCAACGCCAACCTACCAGCCAGGGAATTCCACACGTGGATCTCCAACGCCGCAGACAAGCTCGCCCCTCTAAGCAACCCCGACAAACAGTGCCCCAGGAAAGCCGCCTGGTTCACCACCACTCTCCATGATGCCAGACATACCTGCAGACACCTGGAGAAAAACTGGATAAATAACAAGACACCCGGAAACGACACCACCTACAAGGAAGCCATGGCGGACTACCACAACCTAGTCAGAACAACCAAAAGTACTTTCAACCACAACAAAATCCTCGCCAACTCCAGCAATTCTAAGGAACTCTTCAGTGTCATCCAGGAATTCACCAACCCCCGCAGAAAAGAGATAGACATCATCCCGTCCCAAGACCTCTGCGATAAGCTTGGAACCTACTTCCACCTCAAGATCAAAAACCTCTACGACAACTTTGTCAACCATCCACCAGATGCCTCAGCCAGCCTGCCCCCCAGACACACCAGCCAGCCCACCATCTCCACCTGGACGCTGATCACAGCCGAAGACACCACCTCAACAATGAAAGGCATCCACTCTTGGGCCCCCACCGACCCCTGCCCTCCACACATCTACCACAGAGCCGCCATCGCACCCGAACTACAACGTACCATCAACACCACCTTCAAAACAGGCACTTTCCCAGATGACTAGAAACGTGCAGAGGTCAGGGCCCTGCTCAAGAAACCCTCAGCTGACACCACAGACCTCAAGGACTACTGGCCCATCTCCCTCCTCCCCTTTGCAGCCAAAGTGGCGGAGAAAACAGTCAACAGGGAACTGACAAGATTCATCGAAGACAACACCATACTTGACCCCTCTCAATCTGGATTCCGAAGCAACCATAGCACCGAGACTGCCCTACTCGCCGCCAGACAACATCCGCCCCCTCCTGGACCAAGGCCACTCCTTAGCCCTGATCCTACTTTACCTATCAGCAGCCTTCGACACCGTCTCCCACCGCACACTCGTCGCCAGACTACACGATGCCGGCATCCAAGGAACCGCCTTAGAATGGATTCGATCACTCTCACAGGAAGAAGCCAAAGGATTAGACTGCTACCCTTCCTCTGCGATCCCATGGAAACCACCTGCGGAGTCCCACAGGCGTCATCACTAAGCCCAACCCTCTTCAACATCTACAGGGCCCCCCTCGCCGACATCGTCTGACAATACGGCCTCAACATCGTATCCTACACTGATGACACCCAGCTCATCTTCTTCCTCCCAAAAAGACCCACCACCGCCAGACTCAACTTCCAGAAAGGAATGCAGGACGTCGCAGTCTGGATCTCCACCGGCTGCCTAAAGCTCAACGCTGAAAAGACCGAAGTCCAAAGTCCTCGGAACCACCCCTTCAGCATGGGACAACACCTGGTGGCTCACCGCCCTCGGCAGTCCACCGACCCCCTCGGACCACGCCAGAAACCTCCGCATCGTACTCGACTCATCCTCACCATGAACTGACAGGTCAACACCCTCCCCATCCTCCGAAAGACGTTCAAATGGAAAAGAGTCACCCACGCACTCATCACCAGCAGACTGGACTATGAAAACGCACTCTACGCCGGTATAAATAAGTCCCTACTTCACAAAAACTCCAGCGGATACAGAACACCGCTGCCACACTCGTCCTCGGCATACCTTGACACGAGCACATCAGCCAAACACCTACGAAAGCTCTACTTACCCCCCATGGAGAAAAGAGTCACTTTCAAAATCCTCACCCACGCCTACAAATGCCTACACAACAACGGACCTAAATGCCTCAACAACAGAATCACCTTCCACATACCCAAAAGAAACCTCTGATTTGCCAACCTCGCACTGGCCAAAACCCCACACATCCACAGAGCCAGAGCAGGTGGAAGATCCTTCTCTTACATCGCAACCAAAACCTGGAACGAGCTCCCGGCAGACATCAGACGCACCCCTTCCCTGAACACCTTCAGTAAGACCCTCAAGACCTGGCTCTTCGGCTAAACTGATCTGCTGACCCCCCATCCCCCAGCGCCTTGATACCCTCATGGGTGAGTAGCACGCTTACAATTCCCCTGATTGATTGATTGAATCAGTTATAGGAACATAAAAATACTGTAGATGGTGTGTACTTAGAACACATGTCACCACCCGGCGAAACACCAAAGAGATTGCACTCTAATCTCTTTACTGTGGGAGAGTTAAATGGATTTTCTTTCTAACATTGAAGACCGCCCACATAAAAGATGCCATACCACAGCAGATCTTTAGAGAAGGCAAGGATTGTAAGTATAAATATGCAGGTCGACATTGTGTGAAGTGTGCACCTCTTCGCATCAGTATAATGTAGCGCTTACTATGATGGTTATAAATCTTACAAAATAACACCACATGCATAGTATTCTGAGCCATCACATCACTACAGGGGCAACTGGTTAAAATTGTGGAGGGGTGCACAGCCAGCACTACAGGAGGGCTGCCATCATGGCTGGCTCCAAACTCCGTTTCTACCCTTTCCAATCCTGCTGGAAACTAAAACTGACTGACTGACTGGTTGTTAGACCTGGCATCATTGGCATGAGTCTCTCCTCCATTTTTTTCTGTTGGCCTCCTCTGTCTACGATGTTTTGCTGGAATATTGCTTTGGGCACTGTGCTGCTGCTGATCAGTGCCACAGTGCTAGTGCTCCCTATGTTAAATTGATACATTGATTGGTGTTACCATGATTGGCTTGGTTGACTTACTGTTCAGACCCTAATCTAGTGCACTGCGTGTGCCAAGGGCATATAAGTTAACTGCTGCTGGTGGGCTTGCAGCACTGGTAATGCCACCCACAGAAGCAGCTTGTAAAATGTGTCCCAGGCCTGCCATCGCAGAGCCTGTGTGCAGTCCCTGACTGCCATGTCGACTTGGCAAGGAAACCTACTTGCCATTCTTAAAAAACCTTCCCTTTGCCACATTTCAGACACCTCTATGATAGGCCCTAGGGCTGGGTGCATTGTTGGTAAAAGGTAGGTCATGCCCTGATGTGTGTGGCATGACCTAATAGTGAATTACAGCCATTTTCGTTTTCACTATTGAAGGGCTACCTGCCTTCCATCGGCCAGAATGGGCAGACTGATTATTAACTCCATTATAATCTTATCTGACTAAGGGAGCATGGTAGCGGTTCGAGTTTAGTATCCCTGAACTCAGAATTTAATAACACATCCTTTAGGATGGATGGTTTTTAAATTCTGTGTTTGAAAATAGCCCTTTTAGAAAGTGGCTATTTTCTTGTCCAACTATCCACCGGTCTCTGCTGGTTTGGTGTGTGTGTCAGGGGCTGGGTGGCTCCAGAGGTCTGAATGAGTCAGTGTGGGGTGAATGAGGCTTTTACCTTTAGAGTGGGGGAAGAGTAGTCCCTGGTAGCCTGCCCTGCCTGACACAATGCTGGCTCCACCTCCTGCCGGGCGACTGATGGCCCTGCCCCTGCCAGTGACAATACTGGCTCCGCCTCCTGCTGGGCGGCTGATGACCCTGCCCTGCTCAGTGAATAGGCCAGGTGCCTCGGCCTGGCAACACACACAACAAACCTGGGATGGGGGGAATTTCCCTGCTTGGACAAAGGGAACAAAGCAGAAAAGGGGTATAAAAGAAGGTCCCCTGAACCAAAGAACTTAGATCACTTCTGACAAGGAAACCTCTACCAAGGACAAGAAGCCTGCTGATCCAAGGACTTGCCTCCCCCTTCTGCCAGTGTGCTGTTTGCTGGGGGAACCTGAAGCTGCTTCTTTATTTTTGCCAAGGGACCAGGAGAGAGGAACTTAGTGTGTGCTCTCAAGCTTGCAAGAAAATCTCCAAGGGCTGGAAGAGTGCCAGCCTTCTGTTGAAGTCACAGGGCTCAAGGACTTCACCCTCTGCTGAATTGCTTGTGCACAGGAGGAATCTGCAATCTCGACGTCGACGGACGCCGCCGAATCCAGCTCGACATCGTGAGTACGGCTCCAGTGTTCCGAGCCTTCGATGCCGGCCGCCGAGCCCGATCGACGCCAGTAGCGACGCCAGGGAGTAGTGAGTTCGGCTCCAGCTCCAAGTGACCCCGTCTCGACGCCGCTGCTGATCGCCTCGACGCTGCGCCCTCCTCAACGCCTTGAGTGCTGCTCCGGCCCGACACCTCTCGACGCCGCTGCGGATCGCCCCGACTCCGAGGCTCGATCGACGCCGACCTCTCAACGCCGTGGAACATTGTGTTTCTTCATTTTAAAGGTACTGTGTTGTGGGGTCTGTTGCAACTCCAGGCTCGACGTAGCGCTCCTCGTGGTCGACGCCGAACCTTGGGAATATCGTAAACTCTACGTCGTTTGACTCCTGCGGGGTCACATTGTTGCCAAGAACTGTGCTTTAAGAAGAATACTTACTTTTGTTGCTAAAGAACTATTTCCTAAAAAGAAACTTTACCTGAGCTATTATTTTTCCTTCCAAAGAGTATTTATTAAGATTGTGGTATATTTTTATTGTTATTTGGTCTTGTGCTAAGCCTTATATAAAAATACTTATTTTTTATAATAACTCCTGTGTTGTGTCCGTTTGTAGTGTATTCACTTTATTACTGTATGTGGTCATAAATGCTTAACACACTGCCTCTGAGATAACCCTGTCTGCTCTGCCAAGCTATCAAGGGGGTGAGCAGGGGTTATTTGAGTGTGTAATTCCCTTGCCCTGACTAGAGGAGGTGGGTCCCTATTTGTCAGAAGTGTATACCTCTACCAACTAGAGACCGCCGGTTCTAACACTGATGCACTTACTACACTTACAATTCATACTCTGGAATATCTTGTGGCACTTCTTTTAACACCTACCTATACCAAGTAAGTACGGAGATATATTTTAAAGAGAGTTAATGATGACTCTTGGAGCTGCAGAGGTAAAGAGTTCTAAAAGGGTGTTTGGTGGACTGAAAAGCTTCCCTTCCCATGGTAATAGGTTGCAAATATAGAACAATTAAGAGACAATTATCTCACTAATTAAGTCTCTTAGTAAAAAAATTGTATGTAATACTTATGGAAAGGAAAGAAAATACATAAGGTGTTTGATTTATTACTGGATTTTATACTTTAATGAGAACACTGGAGTGATATTCTGGTGAGATGATCGATTTTTTTCAAGCTTAACAAGCATGTGAAATGCTGCATTCTGCACCATTTGCTAACAATGGAGATAAAAAAAACTGGTAAATAGCAGGGCCCTATAAGTCAGTGGTCATGCCAACTTGCAGCGCATCTGCACTTCCTACTTCCCTGTCGGTCCATTGGTTGGGCAGAAAAGGATACACTAAGAATCTGTGTGGTCTCTCCCACTAAGAACAGTGGAGATTGTAGCCTTTGTGGGACAGGCTGCTGACCATGATGTCAGCTTATGCAAATTGTTATATCATCGAGGAGGGATTGTAGCTTATTTAAATAGAACAGCATTTCCTGACCATGTACCTAGCACCTAGAGGTAGCAAGAGGGTGCAGCTACCTAGCAACCTCTGTTTCCTTAGAGACAAAATATTAGGGAAAAGATCACAATAAGTAGTGGACTAGTTAAGCCAGCTATGAACACCACACATGCAACAGAACAGACAATTGAACCAGCCTCTCATCTACCCAACAGACTGTCGGTAAGGCGGAGCCATAAAGAAGCGGTCACTAAATGTGCACTTCATCTTCTCTTACAAAACCAAATGAAGCATTTGAAAATTTCGTTAATTGAAAAGCAATATGTGAAAACTAGAAGACTGTAACATAAAAAAAACTCATCAGCTATCACCAGAATATTGTATTCACCATTGTTCCTAAAATTGCTTGCAAAGAGCCAGGGGAAGTCCTTTAAATCAATGTCTTTGCACAGTTGAGGGACAAACTTGTGCTAGAGGGTTTTGGTATGAGGACTTTAAGGGCCTACAGAATTTTCACATCCTAGGATGGTAAAGAAGAAGCGGAATGTCATTGAATGTAGGGGAGGTAAACTCTCTGAGTTTCCAAGAAGAAATCTTGAAAGAAGGATCCCTATGCTGAAAACTACTGTCGAACCCATAATCACTCCACTGTTGTTTTAATGTGGACCCTCTAGATTCAATTCTTAGGCCATAATCTTTCACTGTTGTCACGGGCGGGAGTTCTCAGGGAAAGAAGGGGTCAAACAAAAGACTGGTGGGAAGCCTCGGATGTCATCACACCTCTTACGGAGGGAGTATCGACCCGAGGGGAAGACCGGAAGAGCACGGAGGGCGCACCACGCCAAGGAGAAGCGGAGGAGAGTCGAGAAACAGCAGGAAAGCCAGGAGGCCACCGAGGACACGCTTCGCCCAGCCACGTTCCTGGAGGAGGGTGGCTAAGCCAGGTACGAGCGCGATTTGCGGGCTGGGCAGGGAGGCGGGAGAAGCCTGAGGGGTAGAGACGCCATCCCTCTTGTGCACTCGTCAAAACGCGTCCCCAAACCCAACACCGTCACCCCCTTTGTGCCCGGCAGTGACTAACTGGTTTTGGTTGGTGCTCCTTCACCCCCTTCCCCAACACTAATTCAACGAGGCTGTACCACTGACACCCTGTTTCCGTCTTCCTTTTCTTTTTGAGCCCACGAGTTTGGCGTCGTCACCGGCTCGCTTCTGGGATGAGCAGAGAAGAGAGGGAGAGAACCGGGGAGAAAGAGAAGAAGACCTAGAGAGCGGGAGAAACACCAAAATTACATATAGACTATATCATTCCTTTGCCGGTATATGCTGGCTACAAGGAGAAGACGTGTACCTTTCGAAATAAAACCCGCTTTGACCCGCCCTAGAGTCCCTATCATTCCTTCAGAACCGCTACAACTGTCATTTTGAGATCACTAGAGCTAGCAGACTTATTGGGCCAAATTGGTTATGTTCTTACTTGTTTAACAGTTTATATGTACTCCCTCACTCTCAGGCTTGCTTGTTGCTCCTTCACTGCATGCATGAGTCTCCTAAGTCGGAGCAAATCAGGTTCCCCTACAGATCCCGGCATAACTAGAATTGACCAGGAAATAGGATATTACATTGAACTTTATCTCATACAATTGTTCAATAATGTTCTAGCATCGGGAATGTTTCCCACGGAATGGAAGAAAGCTACCATTCAGGTCCTCCTGAAAAAACCCACACTTGATCCTTTGGAGGAAAAGAATGATCTTACTATTGCCAGACACCCTTTTTTATCTAAAATCTTAGAACTACATCTTAAGATTGCTCTCACCAACTATGTGGATCAGAGTCACATGCTAAACCCATGTCAATTAGGTTTCAGGAAAAGGACACATTACTGAGATCGCGCTGGTCGAAATCTCAGAAGAAGTCAGGGATGTCTTGGACTGTGGAGGAAAGGCAGCGGTGGTCCTGTTGACCTATCTGCTGCCTTTGAGACGGTTTGTCACAACAACCTGAAACAAAGATTATTTGACATAAGTGTCCGTAGTCCAGCAGTTAGCTTGTTATCCTCCTTTTCAGACAATAGGGAGCAAGCCCTCAGCCTGGAGATCCATACTTCAAAACCTTTTATATTTCTGTGCATTGTCCCACTGGGATAATCTCCAAGTTTGACACTTTTGAACAGATATATGAATCCCCTGATTAAAGTAATTAAATCCTTCAGCTTTTTCACGGTGTACTACGCAGACGACACCCAAATTGTGATCTCTGATGAAGATAACACAGATAAAGTCTCTGCTAGGTTTAATGCATGCATGGCTGCAACAATAGACTGGATGAGTTACCAGGCTCTGAAAGTGAATTCCGATAAAACAGAAGTTCTTCTGTTGGGGCGAGATTCCTCTTTTTGGAATTTGTCCTGGTGGCCGTACTCCTTAGGACCGCTGCCATGCCCTGTCCCAAAAGTTAGGAATTTATGTGTCTGTATTAACACCAACCATACTTTTAGGGACCAGACGAAATCACCTTACATCGTCCTGCTTTCTAGTCCTGAAAATTCTCAAGAATGTCCTCTCATTCTTACCATCTGAGCTCCAAAATCTGTGGTCTTATCAAGCTTAAACTATTGCAATGCCCTATGTAGTAGCTCAGCAAGGTGTCCTAATGAGCCTGCAGAGGTTGCAAAATGCAGCGGTCTGTGCTTTTACTAAGACAAAAAAGTCTGATTACATCTCCAAAGGCAGGCAAAGCCTGCACTGGCTTCCTGTCAAAAATAGGGTGGCATTTAAGACCCTCCATCTTAAACACAGAGCTCTTCATCATCCGGGCTCAGAGTTTCTCAAAAATAAAATCTCTTGGTAAACACCAGCAAGAGTGTTGGGGTCATCTTCGACTAATATGGTACAGGTCCCAGCTACCAGGAATGTGTCCTTGGGGGCAGATCCTGGTTTATCACTCCTCTAAGTTATGGAACCAAATGCCTTGAAATCTGAGTATTGCAGCAAATCACTGAAGACCTTGCTTTTTACTCTTCCTCTGTAATTCCTCATTGTCTCCTCTAGAAACACAGTGCCAAGTCACCCAAGGGCAGATGTTGCGCTATACAAAATTCAAAACAAATCATGCGTTTCTGGAATTACTTTAATAACTTTGCACACGCACAATTCATTCGTGGATGTCAATCATGTCAGTTTAGTTCTATAGAGGATTCAGCCAAACTTGAGTTTGTTGTGGTCTTTCTAACAATGTTCTAATGTTTTTATACTATTTACTTTGCTAATTTGTCCCCATTGATAACAGATTTGAATTATATTAATGCATGGGTTTGATGATCTTATTGTGTATTTTAAGGTCTGTAACTTGCAAGCATGAGTTTTTATGAGCAATTTGTTTATTGTAAAACGTTTAACAAATCAAACTATGACGTGACCGTCACTCCACTTTTATTCCCTCCACAGTTACTTCACAACAATCATTGAAGAGTGAGATGATAATGTTGTTATTGTCTCACTGTAAGATGTTTCTTGCCATGCACACAAAGCTTAATCTTCACCTTCTATTCAGGTCTTCAATCCCTTCAAGGTTGTGACGATTCCCTCCATCTTTCTCTATCTTTCTCTACTATTTTCTCTCTGATCAGGGGTTATTATGTACAGATGCATAATTTTTTTGACGTTAGCAGATGCCTCCCAAATGCCCATCACATAATTATTTAAAATGCACTTATTTATCGTAATATGGCATTTACTGCTTTTCCCCATTCTACATTTTAGGTTACCTATATTATTTTGAGCTTGATAGTTTGCATTGACCTTTTTCATAACAGACGAATGTGGCCAAAATGACTTATAAACGTAACTTGACCTAGCAACAGATGCATGCTATCCCTAGTGTTGAGGAGTAGATCTGAAATTTATGAATCATGTTTTGTCAGTTTCCAGGACATCACGCCCTTCCAGGCCATTGGATGATTGGGTAGGTTCCCTGTTTCATGTACTGACTGCTGTCAGGTTTGAGAGCCCAATTTCTGTAACTTATGCCTTTTGTTTTGGGTTGCCTTGTCTTCAGGTTTCTCTCTCTTGTATGTCCTGTATGTGAGCAGCGAAGCAACAAAGAAGGCAAAGTGAGCCACAAACCTATGTTTGCCAGTGTGACACTAGTTACATTGCAGAGTGCCCTTTGTGATTAGTTGGAGGCATACTCCATACTAGTTTGGCATTCTGACGTGGTTAGTTCTCCTGGATTATCAGATGCAGTGAGGTGTTTCCTTCAGATTTCCCAAATGGCTCGAAAATGGAAAGCCACATTATGCTGTAGACAGACTGGCTAGTAATTCCTGCCTAATTGAAAAAATCAATTGCAAAAACAACAATTGAGGAACAGAATGCAGAACAATGTCATACAGTTACCCAAGTACAGAGATCTGGGCCTAAATCCATCGTTTTTTTGCTCACCATGCCATTCCAGTTTGAAGCCAGCCATATGCAAATCAGTCTTGACCCTGTGCCTTATGGGAACAGTCCAGCCCGAACTGCCAAGCCAGGTCCTCCCTGGACAGGAACAAGCATCCTAGGACCGGTTTCGGGGTTTCACCCCTCTTCAGCCAGGGTAGCTTGATTCCAGTGGCATGGAGAGCACGGGACCCACGTCTGGGCATACCCGCCCCACTCGGGGTGACAAATGCAAAAACAACAATTGATGGACAGAATGCAGAACAATGTCATACATTCACCCCAGTACAGAGATCTTGACCTAAATCGATGATTTTTTTGCTCACCATGCAATTCCAGTTTGAACTCAGCCATATGCAAATCAGTCTTGACCCTGTGCCTCATGGGAACAGTCCAGCCCGAACTGCAAGCCAGAACAATGTCATACATTCACCCCAGTACCGAGATCTGGGCCTAAATCGATGTTTTGTTTGCTCACCATGCAATTCCAGTTTGAACTCAGCCATATGCAAATCAGTCTTGACCCTGTGCCTCATGGGAACAGTCCAGCCTGAACTGCAAAGCCAGGTCCTCCCTGGACTGGAAACAAGCATCCTAGGACCGGTTTCGGGGTTTCACCCCTCTTCAGCCAGGATAGCTTTATTCCAGTGGCATGGAGAGCACGAGACCCACGTCTGGGCATACCCATCCCACTCGGGGTGACAAATGCAAAAACAACAATTGATGGACAGAATGCAGAACAATGTCATACATTCACCCCAGTACAGAGATCTGGGTCTAAATCCATCGTTTTTTTGCTCGCCATTCCAGTTTGAACCCAGCCATATGCAAATCAGTCTTGACCCTGTGCCTCATGGGAACAGTCCAGCCCGAACTGCCAAGCCAGGTCCTCCCTGGACTGGAAATAGCTATGAGATTATGAAGAATGCGGGCAATGTCAATGTGAATATGAGTGCTAAGCAACAGGCTATAAACATACATAACAATTATTCTACATAACAACATGAATTTTAACTTTACAATTTTGACTAGTGTTGAACAGCAAATATTATGATAACAGTTTTGCCTGACTCAGACACATTAAATATAGATTTGGGATATATGCTTTCATATGAAAGATATCGAAGGTTGAAATGCTAATATTGTTCGTAATCATGGATATCTTACTAGGATATTTATGCTTCATGGCTACAGGTATTTCAAATGAGGTTGTTTTACTAGTCATCCTGTGACCTTTGAAAGTGCTGCAGTTAAGTCTTTCTTGGGCTGATGGAGAATGAGAAGGTAGAAATAAGAAAGCTTAGATGACATCTACCAGGAACACATGAATGGTCATTTTGCCCAACTAATGTTCCAAAGGGTAGAACTTCCAGTCCCTGAGGGCTCTGAGGAAACCTTTATTTTTAATTCCTACCTTTATCCCCTTTGAAATTACAGTTCATGGAAAAGGCTATTTGATCAAATAAAATCATGTGAGTAGTATCTCTTATGTCCTCACTCCACCCTAGAATTCTACACATTTTTCACTCCAGAAAGATAATTAGTTAAGATAACTATTGTTTGGAGGCTAATCAAGAAAGGGGTGAAAGGGGACACTGCCTGCCATCCCACCCACTTATCTTAAAGTCATTGTATTAATAACCATTATTGTGCTGCCATTGCTTTGTATCTCTGGACATGTGTTCCAGGACTGTTGCCCTTCTTCAGCAGAGAGCAACACGAGTCCTTGTTGTGCTTAGAAATGCTCCTCAAAATCCTCTCACGTTTTAGTACCCCTCACAGAATGCAATTGTTTCTACAAGAGCTTGTCTGCCCTATAACGTCATAGTGGAGTCAAGTAAAAATGAGGAAGGAGCATGCTGTCTGGCATATCAGCACACCTTTCTCCCAAGCGCATTGTGGTGAGTACCACTCACAGAGCGCAGGGACATCCACAAGAGCTTGTCAACCCAAGAACTCCAAAGTTGAGTTAATCAAAATAAGGGGTCCCAAGTTTCTGCAGTGTTCACCATTATGGGCGCAGCAAGAACAATGCATCCCTGGGCACTTGTTTCGGGATTATTGTCCATCTTCAGCAGAGAGCAACACATGAGGCTTTGGGGGTGCTTGGAAACATTGCTCAACATTTTCTCAGGTTTTAGTAACACTCACAGAGTGTAGATGCATGCACAACAGCCCATGTGACCAATAACTCCAAAGTCGACCTAATCAAAAAAGGGAGAGGAAGCAGACTCTCTGACATTCCTGACAAATTTCTCCCAAGTGCATTATGCTATATGCAGTGCATGATAACACTCACCTTAGTTGGAAGTCCCTGTAGAAACTCACCACTGTTGGTGAAGCCAGTAGTGTGTACCTGCAGACACGTGTTTCAGAATTGTTCTCCTTCATAAGCAGAGCGGAACACATACATCGTTTGGGATGTTTGGAAAGGCGGATCACAGTTTTCTCAGGTTTCAGTACACTCACAAGATTGTTTGGGGGTCTGTCTTTTCTGCCACTGTTCTTGGGTGATTTAGTCAAACGAATGCATCAAACCAGCTAACGTTATTATCAGTGAAATCAAGTACTTGCAGAAGATTTCTTATTACCTTTTGCACTTCTGTGGACACTTCCACTCAGTAAATTATTGGCAATAGTGACCTTGCAAGTTGCCTCGGTCTGCCCATTATGGCACTTTTAAGGAGATGTTCTTATTATATTGTTTATCTGAAGTCAACCCACAGGCATGCTCTGGCTAGTGCTCTGGATACAGAACAGACATAGCAAAAGATACATTCAAGAGTGAGAGACAAGCAACTCACAAGCATGCACTGTAGCAGTTATCCACATCATGCAAATCTCTCCTAAATGATTGAGTGGAGAACCTTTTCTTGGTTTCAGTGTCACAATCTTTCCGTGCCCTACACAGGTCTGTAATCCAAACCACTACATTTTTTTTGGGGGTGGGGAGTTTTATATAGCACAAACTCGACCCGAAGGTATTACGCTCTTTACATGAGCACCAGTTGCGTTACAGATGGACACATTCATTTTTTGTCACTCTGGTGCAATATCCATCCAACTCAGGGCGAACACACATCTTATCGGATCTTCTATTCCCTCAATATATGTGTATTCTTGTGATGTGGCCACTCTTTCAGGGGCTATCCTAAAGCATGAGCCCCAAAGTTTTTGGTGCTCATTCCATAGGGTGCTGAGTGCTAATTATGTTGTGTTACATCCCTGAGCCCGTCAAACAACAGCTGAATATAAGAATAGTACCTCCTTTATTTCATAGAAGTGACCTTCAGCTATTGCAAGGAGATTCCCATCTTTGTAAAGACAAGACAGTAGGTAAATGAGAAATTGTTATTGAAGAAAGCACATGCACCAAGAAGCGTCAAATAAGGTGTAAAAATAAAGAGAAGGGAATAATTGACCGACTCAGTTGAAATGCACAACATGAAATACAACACCTCCTACCATTTACGATACTTAAAAAGCCCTTTATGATGAATTCCCCAAAACAGCTATTTTCAGTTATTTGACAAACATTATCCATCTGTTTTTCGTGTTTACCTATCCTACAAGACCATCGTGTTAAGTCCAGAAACAGCATTTTATATGCATGACACATGACCATCAACAGGTCTAATTGAAGACTGCCTTCCTTTAAACACAGAGGGCGCCATAACAGCATAGAGGAACATAAATGGAGTTAATTCATATTTTTTCACAAGCACAAATCATGAAAAGCATCCCAAGATCTCCAGGATCTGATAATGGGTGCTATATCGTTACTAATGGATTCCACATTTGGGCAAACATTATTTTCTAATTTAGAAGATGCTTACAGATTTGAAGGTGTACTGGTTCCAACATAAAAAGAAATCTTCGAAGACTGTAACCAAGCATTGGAAAACATGCTTCTTTTTCGCTGTTCCCTACTTGGTCAAGTAGTAAATATCATCACATCTCACAAATATAGTTTCCAAATGGTCTCATCTTTCTTCTGGCCATACATAAAGGTGTATATAAATGGCATAAACAGGCAAAATTGACTAATATTACTATGTTTATTATGGTAAGACAGCCTACAAACAACGTAACCATTTTAGGATTTTTATCTAGAGCAATCTTTTGGGCAAAGAAGAACAAGCATTGGCAAAGCCAATTGGTTTCACCTTTTGATGACCCCCCCCCCCAAAGGAGCGAGGACGTGGCTATATCATTCTATAGGCACGTGAATGCATGCTGACACATGGAATTATAAGGCCACTGAAAGTCCAGGCCCCTTAGTTCTAGACCTTTTCTAGAGACACACTCCGTTGGTTCTTTTTTGGCTCATGAAAGTGTGAAGGGAAGAAAATTCTTTAATACACAATAAATTAGTCAAACGTTCTTTTACTACATAATGATCCACAGGCAACTATATAAAGTTAGCTAATTTATTACAAAGCCAAAAATAACTGGACATAGAGACACCTCAAATCAAGGATATAGAAATACAAATCAATCAGCATGAAGCCAAATCTACGAATCTAATTTAAACGGTGTATCATGAACAGAACTATTAATTCAAGAAGTAGGATACAGAGAGTCAAGAAGCATGAGTCCAAATTTCCCTGCATTGAGTACTGATGGGTAAAAAGCATTACTCTATCCCAACTCTAGCTTTAAGGTGACATCCCTACATAAGCTTTTTCATTGAAAAGGAAAAGGTGTCAGTGTGTGAAGTCTTCCTAAGAAGTCTCTTCACCGTCCATGGGTCAAGTAGCATAAAGCCACTATCGATAGAAGGATCTCATCCTGAGATGTTCTCCCTCTGAAGACAAGAAAGAAGTGGGAACTTTCTTTAATTCCAACAATCAGTTATCCACAAGCATAATCTCCCAAAAAGCACTGTGTGCACACAGTTCACAATGGGCACAGTCATGTAGGCACTTTTCTACGATGTTCTCCACGTAAATCTTGTAACCATTCGCCCATAGTTCCCATGCCTTCTCCTGTGTGAATCCATCTACGTCTTTATCACCTCCAAACCATGTAACTGTACCTTCATTTCTCCTTGCCTAGCTACTAAATCAAAGACATTACTTTTTTCTAAAAGAATTCTTCTCCACCTGCTATGCAAACGTGATAAAGAGCTGGTTCTGCACTGCACATGAAATTCAAGTCAGTAATTCTAAATTGAGAGTTTTCAAGAACTTGCATTTCATGCCTACAACTTTAGATAACATAAGAACGTGGCTCTTTAGGCATTACAGATTTGCAAAACCATTATAGCGTTTTAATGTATACATTTACCTACTAATAGAAATGTCATTGTTAAACACATTTTGTCTATGAGTAGTGTCAACATCATAGCACAAGTTTACATGTTAACCTTTTCTGTTAGTTACATTTATTTCCTACTTAATTCTCCATGCTACTTGTCAATATTCGAGAACATGTAACATAATTGCGTTAATGCATTTCACAATTCTAACACCTCTTGTTAACACAGTTGGAAGATTATATGTGGATGCTCTCTACACTTGATTAGAACACACCCCTACAAATGACATGAAACTTTTCTCTCCATCACCACCATTTTCTATTTTTTTTATTTACCAATCAAAGATGGCTGGGGGGCACTTGTATTGGTAAGAAAATTCACTTCATTTTCATCAAAAGGGCATTTTGACGTGCAGATAGACCAGCAGCAAATGGTAATGCCCAACTATCCAGAAACCTTCACATTAAATATTTTTTTTAAATCACCAGCAGGAGTGGGGTAGCAACAGAGGAGTGAGTGAGGGCTATGGGTAGGAAGAAAGCAACAGGGAGTGGGCAGGGGATGAAGGAGAAATGAAGGCGCTTGAGGCTGGGGTAGAAAAAAAAGTAAAAAGAAAAGCCAGGCAGGGGTAGGGAAAGCAATGGGTGACCTTGAAAGGGGAATGAGGGCGCAACATGAGCGCGCATGTTGAAGGAGTATTTTTGGGGGAGAAGTAGCACACTGGAAAAGAGGTCAGAAACAAACACTCATGAAGTGCTGAGAAGAAAAAAAGGAAAGTAGTTAACTTTATGTTGGCTGTGGAAGGTTAAACGTTGGTCATTCAAAAGGATGGTATAGATGCTATGCTTCAGAGAGAGGACAAGCATAAGAAGAGGAAGGCATTCCATTGACTAAGAAGCAAATAACAGCAACAATTAAGCCAGTCAATAGTAAACAATGATCAGGCTTTAAGCCCATTGTAAGCTTTTGTTATGGTCTATAATTGGCTTTTTTGTAAAAAGGCTAGACTGAAAAATGACAAAATGTTAAGGTAATACTGCGCATGTTCTCCATAATTTGCATTTAGGTGCAACTTAACTTAGTCAACCCGGCTGCACAATTTGGCTATCCTGCAGCATAATTCTAGTGTCCCTGTTATACCTGGTGTATAATTTGCCTTTGAGTCTCCTTGCGGGATTCTCAAATGAATCTTTGGAAAGGCGATTAGAACATCTGTTGACCAGACAACTGTCCGAGAATTTTATGTGAACAAATGTATATAATGCTGGTGGGCCATTACTGCATTATATATCTGTCAAATTCTCCTAGTTCTTTAGCAATCTAGTTTGTGGTACTGAAAAAAATGACTGGCTTACTTTGATGCACTGAATCTACTCCCACAGAGTACATCTGAAGGTAGGGATGGTGAACATCTACTGTAGTCTGCATTAGATCCCTCAGAAATGTCAGTCACAAACTACTGAAATCTGATAGCACATTGGGTGCAATACAAATGCCAATTAACAACACGATACCATCCGCACATCATCACATGCTCTGTCATTAAATAGCAACTTAAATGCAGATTATGCAGTCTTGGTACACAAGAGCTGTTCTAAAAATAATTAAAAAATGTAATGTTGTATTTATGTAGCTTGGTCCTAGCATGGGAGCAATTTTCATAAATCATGCTTGTATGTTTGTGCTGCACTTGCAAAGATGGGCATTTACAAAACCCAAAATGTCCTCTCCAAGGGCAGAATAACAAACGGTGAAAACTGATTAACCTAGAAACAGCAACCAGCAGTGGATACTTTTTTTTTATTTAAGTGGTGAATTTTGAACGCCAGCTACACACGGAAATCTCTGTCAGCTTGAGAAAAGGCTATAAAGGTAATGTAAAGGATCACATGAAAAAAAAACGTGAACATAGTTCACATGGTTTATCGTGGAAGACAAATTATCTGTTTAAAACAATTCAACAAACAATACATTAAATTAGGTTAAATTAAAAACGCTACTTAAAGGACAGCAAGAACACATGATAATTAAAGGCGATCTTCACTAGCAATCACAAATGAAACTATCATAATAAAAACAAAACAAGTGGAGCAGCAACATTTTGATCCCATCCTAAGATACTGTAGGAGTGCATCATAATTAAGGCATGGTTAGCACTTGAATATATTCTGTGTGATTAATGTTACTAAGAAAAGATAGAGTATTGCATATATAAAGTTCTCCTTGTGAAAATGTATGAGACTTATAACTGTGTGCGTAGAAACATGACTAATACAGGTCTTTGTAATATTTACATATTAATGTGTTAGGAGAAGTTAATGTTTAGATGTGTCTCATTGTGAAGTTAATAAAACAGAATGTGTAAGTGTAGAATAATTTTAAACATTTATACGTGTAATAGGAAATATATCCATGTTTGTGCATTTGAAATGACATCTTTGTAATTCTTTGCAATTTATTCACGTATTAAGAAACTGCAATTGTTATTTGTGTAGAAATGTGCATGTATTTGTAACCCTGAGCACTGCTAAATTGGCATAGGTTTGGGCTAACCCTGGGCGTAGTTCGCGAAGTAGCGCTACACGTAGCTACGCAAAGTGCACTTTGCACTACGCGAGCTACGCGTAGCACTTCGCGAACTGCGTAGTACCCTGTTTGCACTGTGCAAGATGCCATTTTCAATTATTGCACAGAGCGGACAAGCATCCGGCACTGTGCAATCATTGAAAACGGCATCTTGCACAGTGCGAGCTGTAGTTTTCTGCCGCTCGAGTAGATTTTTACCCAAGCAGCAGCTTTCTCAACGCGGACTGGTAGTTTCTCATCGCGAGCGGTCGCAAGCATATGCGACCACTCGCAATGAGAAACCTGACCTCCCCACATTGAGAATCTCGCCAGGAGGTTTATTTTCCACTCTCGCGATCGCCAACTTGATGTTGCTGATCGCGAACGAGGAAAAAGTCTCGCCGGGATGTCATTTTGCTTGCTCGCGGTCGCCAACTTGACGTTGAGGACCGCGAGCAAGCAAAAAATTACCGCTGCACTACGCTACACTACGCTACACGTGTTTGCACTGTGCTACATGCAATTCGCATAGTGCGAAGTAGCGCAAACTTCCCAAACTATGCGAGCGTAGCGTAGTGCTTTGCCCAGGCTTAGTTTGGGCCTCGAGAATCCGTTTAGTTCAAGTTCACGTTTAAAGTCTGACTTGTAATTTGTATTCTACCTTCAACATAGAATGTATTTTGTTGTGTTTTTGTTTCTTCTGCAGGTGTGGACAAAGCCTCGTTAGTTAGCTTAGAAGGGTTTTGTTTTCATTAGATAGCAAGGTATGGAAAGAAGAAACTTGCAAGGAGGTAGCATGAAAGGAGGCAAGTTCTAATGGAGGAGGAGAAGAATGACCAAGGACGAATGAAGTTGCAACTTATCGATGTGGGAAAGGTGGTGAAAGTATCCAATTTGTGGCGTAATCATGGCGTACAGGAGAAAGTCATGTGAGACTGTATACCTTAACTGCAACTAATATCTTATGCTGTAACTTAGTGATGGTCAAGCTAGACATCTTAAGACTTCATGGGTAGCAGACCCACGCTTCCACTTTGTGTGGCTTTATGCTATGTGACTCATGGTTGGTGTGCCTTCTACTGAAGACTCTCACAGCTGACACCTTTCTACTTTCACCTTTATTCTATGCTTCTTAGTTTAGGGTTGTCCTTTTGAGGCAGTGTAGGGAAAGATAGTGTGCTCATGCTTACCTTTGAGAATCAATTGTTGCTGTTTAATACTCATTTCTTTTTCCTGATTACTTGAATTATCATGATAGAACTGGTTATCTGCTTTTTGTTATATAGAGTTAATCTCTCTTTTGTTCGTTCTGTATTTATATATGATAATGTTGAGGCTGGTTTATATCAATGTGTTTCTAAATTTATAATCAAATCTTACTAAACTCATATTCATGTGGACTGGATTATTGTGTTACCAAATTGGTTGCACTGTATTGTGGTTAAATTGTGATTGTTTTCACCCTCTTACCTCTCAAAATGCTAGAAAGACCATCTGGTTGAAGATACATGTTTAAGTAGACCCAAGCTCTCTCATAAGTAAGACTGAAGGGGTGGGGGTGAAAGGGGCAGCAACATGGAGACCTGGTGGGTGGGAGTGAAAAGCAACAACACGTGAAAACAAAATAGTACGTCAATCAAGGCGCAATCAGAGAACAGACACCAATTAAATACAATCAATCTGTGCTTGGTCACTGTGCCAGAGAAAGAAACAGAAGTGACGCATGGCCTCTGCTGGCCATTTGGGATGTAGCAAAACAGAGTGACAGAGACTCCAACAAATGGATAAGCAATGGGCAGGTTGCATGCCTTAACAAAGTCTCGCTTTGCAAGAGCGCTTATTCATGCGCTGACGCAGGTTCGACACTAAAAAAGTTGTGGTCTAGTTGCAAGCATGATTTCCTTGAGGACTGCATACCTATGCCTCAATCATGAGCTTCAGTCTTAGCCATATACATTTTGGGATCCTGAGAAAATAACTTTATCTACCTGTGCCTTAAAATATGCATATGTGTACTTTAAGAGACAAATATGAAATGTTATTATTACGTATCCACCCATCCCGATAACATTTTTGGGTTTGTGGTCAGTTCTCAACTAAAATCCACAAAAAGTGGAATGTCCTCGTAATTAGTCACTTTCTAGAAAAAACAGAAGTACTATTCATATAATCAACCGTTGTATATGTCAGTCTATGAGCAGTACATTTGTGAGGAATCTGCACCAATTAATGAAAAATGACCGCTGTAAAGCTATCTTGTTCTGTGGAACTAGGTTCCTGCCATAGCATACACATAAAAGTGTTTGAAATTATACATGCTAAATATGTGTAGGTTTGCATATGACTTAGTTATCCCGTTGCTAGACAGGATTAGTAAATTGCTGCATATGCAATTTCGATTTCTAAAACAATAAAGACAGGTATGGTTCAATCATAATACCTCATGGCTTTCATTCTGGGGTGGCCTGGATGAAAAATGGGATGGTAACACTAGGCCGAGTGTCAGTGATTCTGGCTGGTATCACTACCTGATTTACTGGCCATTAGAACATTGGAATGTTGGGAGCTCCATTGATAATAATTACATGCTCCAGGCTTCTAATGGGTAAAAGCCCAGAGCTTCAACATTCCAGTGTTTGTTCACAGCTGTTGCTGTGACAAAAGGCCTTATGGAGCCCAGGTGGATTTCAATCCCCTCGGCCTCCATGAGGCCTTTGTTTTACAAATTAGAGCATTCTGCCCTCTAGGGGAAGAATGTTATAATGTTGTGTAGTACATACTAATCGGTATGATATGCACATTGTTTGGATACCATAAACTAGGGGATTGGTGCCAAGACTGATGCCGGACACCCCACAGGATATGTTGGGCTATAGACCATCTAGCTCCCAGTGCCACCGTAAGCCCTACTTGGGAGTGAATGGTTTCTAACTACCACTGAACATGACAACTCTGACCCCTCAGGGATTGTGGAAACAGTACAGAACCTTTAGCTCAGTCAATCGTGATTACTTATTCTCATAGAAGTATACAGAGAATACACAATGGGATGTTTTCAATATATTTATTGAATCAACATTATTCTTGTATAGAATGCATGTGCTGCAAAGATTAATAGACAAAAGCTGATAAGGTGATTACAAGCACCAAAAGCGTGACTAGTAGATATAGTTCTACCACGGTGCCAAGACAATGTATAAATGTAGGCATATAAAACAAGGCAGTAATAGAACTTACTCCTACTATGCAAACCCTATTCTAAGTGTAGCTACAGTGTGTGTAGCTGTTGATCCAGGAATCTCCCCATTGAACGATCCAACCCCATTACCTTGTGGGAAAGAATGAATGACCCCGACTTGGTCACGAACTGGACAACCCTGACGAAATGTCAGATGGCTGTGTGGTGTATTCTCAGCATGCAAGGACATCTGATGTCAGCGGAAGTGCCTCCTCTGCTAATCTATTGGGCTGCTCATCTTTTATAATGGGAATCTATTTGCGTAAAGATTAGTGATGTTATGGATATGTAGATAGCCCTGTTGCCCCGTGGATTAAGATAGAGGTGACTTTTGTACATAGTGCGAAAAAAGACCTTGTACATGATGTTCAAGGCATTGTGATAATGTTGTGCGAATCTAGATATGTAAACAAGTTTATTTTCAGGGAAACTAATCCAACATTGTCATGCACGCAAATATGTGCAAAAGCTTACTGCTGAAAAATAGAACAATGTAAGAAATAAGCTGCTTCGCTTCATGGACCTAACTTGGGAATATGACACTTATGGCCTTACAGCCCTCCATAGTAGGCTCTACTGGCCATTTCAGGCCTGCTTCCTTGTTAAAGGCCCTCGCCTTCGGCCTTTAATGCTGTAGCGGGACTTAAATGGCTGGTAGACTTTTCTGCATTGGGCTCTAAGGCTCTTTTAGAGACTTGAAGTCAAGAAGGTAAACAAAACATGGATCCTTGAACTGCAAGGCGCTTTACTATAATTTTCTACGAAAAATCCTACCCCTTTTCACTAATAGTTTCCACTTGTTTTTAGTGATGGAAAATGTGAACAAAAAAGCTTACAGCTTTATCAAGTTCAATTATTTTGGGTTCTAATTCAACAAACAAACTGCAGAATTACCAAACAACACAACTCAAAATAATTGCCTTAAAATGATAAATGAAGAAAGCACTGTATTACAAAAAATTCAAGTGGGCATGGTCATCCACCCCCACAGGCGTCTTTAGATCCTGTAGGACTTGGGAGACTCCAACGGACTTGGAAGACTCCTCGATTCGATCTTATTTGAAGTTTTTGCTGTCCCTCCCCAATTGAAGCAACTACCCTATCTCTGGGACTAATGCCTGTACTATTTACTAAAGTCTGGGGAGTCGTACATTTAAAGACTATGCTCATTTGTTTGCTGGACGAATCATCTGAAATGTTTCCTCACCCAGCATAGCCTATTCTGTGGTGTTTAAATATCCATAGGGGAAACAGCAGCGTTCCCCACCCAGAGAACCAGTTGATATATTTCTGTCAATTTCTGTGACAAATGTCTTTGTTTTGTTAAACACAATAGTAACCCTGGGCGTAGTTCGTGTAGTAGCGCTACGCGTAGCTACGCGAAGTGCACTTCGCACTACGTGAGATACGCGTAGCACTACGCGAACTGCGTAGTGCACTGTTCGTGATGATTGCACAGTGCCGGATGCTTGTCCGCACTGTGCAATCATTGAAAACAGCATCTTGCACAATGCGAGCTGTCGTTTTCTGCCACTCGAGTAGATTTTTACTCGAGTGGCAGCTTTCTCAACGTGGACTGGTAGTTTCTCATCGCAAGCGGGCGCGAGCATACGCGAACACTCGCAATGAGACACCTGACCTCCCCGCGTTGAGAATCTCGCCGGGACGTCTATTTTCCATGCTCGCGATCACCAACTTGATGTTGTTGATCGCGAACGAGGAAAAAGTCTCGCTGGGATGTCATTTTGCTTGCTCGCGGTCGCCAACTTGACGTTGAGGACCGCAAGCAAGCAAAAAATACCAACTACGCTATGCGATTTTGCACTGTGCTACGTGCAATTCGTGTAGCGCGAAGTAGCACAAACTACCAAAACTTTGCGAGCGTAGCGTAGTTGTCCACCCAGGGTTACACAATAGTTTATTACAAGATTGCCACTCCTTCCATCCTTGTTTTTATCTTGGCAGCTTGTCATTTTTCACCCTGAGGAAGGTGTCATCTCATTATTGGTGTTTCACCAAAACGCACGTCAGTGCTACCTTTGTGCTATAAAAGGAACAAGAAAGAAGTTGCTTTGAATATGTTGATTAATATGTTTTGCAGTATATTAATGCTTCCATTTTGGTGAAGCTCTTTATCAAACTCATCTGAATTATTATATTTTCTGTAAATTAGGTAAGACTGATTCCAGCAAATCTTCTTTCTGACTTTCCTAATGTTGTCCTGTGTAACACGAATGGGCTATGACTGATTTGTATGTAAATGTTATTTTAGCATAAGTGAAGGTTGGGTGGCCTCATTTGTATGCATTATAGTATGTAATTAACCTTTGAAGTAAAAAATCATGTTAATTGTCACATCATTTGTGTCTCAAGTCATTGTTGTTTGTTGTCTGCTTTATTAGTGATGAAATAAAAAATAATAAATAAATACATTTTGACCCTAAGGATCCTGGCTCCTTTAATTTATCTTCATAAACTATAGGAGTTATTGCCTACTATATATTTGGGGGAGAATAGAGTTTTGCTCTCTGTCTTTGTCTCTAGAGGGGTGGCCGCGTTGGTTTCACCACCACCACTGTTGAATGTGCCAGGAGATGGTACAGAAAAACAGAAACCCCATCTTGCTACACACATTAATTTTTTGCAATACCTTTCACTGCAAAGCACTGTGGTTTGCTTAAAATATTTAAATGTGACTTTGTATGTATGTGTGCATTACTCTCTCACTCTCTCATAAACATATGAATAGAGAGACAGACATACAGCTAGATAGATACGCATACAAAGTCAGATTTAAACATTTAAGCAAACATATATGAATATGAACTTTGTGAGTGGCACCAGCACTTTTATATGTGGCCCAATGTGTGCCCCCGATAAAACAAACACTTCTGCCACATTTGCGAAGATCAAACCGACTAAAAGAGACATTGCAGCTGAGAATGCCAATAAATCACATATGTCAAGACAAAGATTAAAACGTCAGACAATCCATCAGAATATGGGCACATGTACATTTATAATTTAAAGTGCATACACATTTCCCTTTTTGTTCCTATTCAGTGCCACTACACGTAGAAAATAAACTTTTGTGTAGTTCTTACAAATCTATAAAGGATCTGCGTGTTTAGACAAAATAAACTGAGGGATTGGTGTTCAGACTGATTTCAGACACCCCCAAAGGCTATGTTAGTCTGTAGAACAGCTAGCTCACAGTGCCACTATCAGCCCCACAACCTTGTCAAGGAGTGAATAGTTTCTGGCAACCATAGAACATGACAATCCTGACCCCTCAGGGATCATGGAAACGGTACAGTACTTTTGGCTCAGTCACTCGTGCTCACTTTGTCTCAGGGAGATACACAGAATAAACAGTGGGGTTGAACTAGCATCATTCTAGTATAAAATACGTGTGTTACAGCAACCATTAGGCAGAAACAGATATACACAATTAAGAGCACTAACAGAGTAAATAAAAGGTAGAATTCTACCATGGTGCTAAAACAGTGAATATATGCAGGCATATAGATACATGGCAGTAATCATGCATACTCCTAAGATGCGAACCCTAGCTAAGTGTATCTAAGTGTACTTAGAATGTAAGTAGGTGAAAAGCCAAAAATCACCTAGGAAAGAACCAACCCCACTACCTGATGTGAGAGAATGAAGGACCCCGTCTTGGTCTTGAGTTGGACACCCTGCAAGGGATGTCAGACCACTTTGTGCTGGAGTGTCTGCGTGCAGGCACTTCAGCATCTCGTGTCAGCAGGGAAGTTTCCCCTCTAGTTTGCCCAGTGAAGATGTGGTACTTATATACCCGAAAGGTACCCTCAAGGGTTCCCCCTAGATGTGTCATGGTACTGTGGGACTGTCGGCCAAGGATGACGATAATGGTTACTTTTGTACAGAGATATGATTCAGAAGATGGCAATCCTGCTGTAATACTAAGAATCCTCATGCATAATACATGAGGCTAGCTTTCGCAGAAAACCATACAACATTTATTCAGCACTTAACTAGGTAAAAGGTCAGAGCCAGAGCTGTTTTGTAGAGCAAGGTAGGACAAATGTAGGTAAATGGTCGTGCAACTAACTAGGCCTATATTAGGGTACATTGGGGCTCATAACAAAACATAGAGTAAAAACCAAGTCGAAAGTTAAGCACTTCAGCATATTTTGTTTCTTTAGAGAGTTTTATTAAGCGCAAACATGACCCTTAAGTATCAGAGTGCTGTACATGAAAACAACACACATGCCCTCATTTGATCGTGTTTCAAAGAACATAAGCACATAAGGGTAAATACAGTAAGATTTCTTCAGACAATAGTATTTTGTGTGTACGAGTCTGCTCAAAGGAAATGTGTCCTCATTTAAGATCTATAGGGCCTGATTCACAAAGGTAAAACTATACGTTTATGTAAGTTTACGATTGTTTGCTTTTCACAAAGGTATGTTACTAGTTGTATCGTTACAGCTGCGGTGTCTCTGCACATTAAAAGAAAGGACTGAATCAGGCTCTCTATCGTTGCTGTGGGTGCACTAGGCAGGAAGGCAAAACATGTGATCTTAACAGTCGTTCAGGTAGCTGAACTATATTGGGGAACAATTGTTTAGTTCCTAATGGGTTTTCTGTAATGGCATACATAATTTCCCCTCTCTGTACTCGTGATTTACTGTGTGAGAGATCTTGACTCCAGATTATCTCAGTGCCTCTTTTATAAAAAATAATCCCATTGTTGTATCACACAAAAACTAAAATAAAAATCTGTTTATAAATGTATACCTTTTAAAGATGATATAGCCCATTTTTCACAAATGTACATCTCTTTCCAGTGACACTGATGGTTGCTTGAACTTTGGAGGATGTACCAATGCATTGTGATGTACCCTCATCTCTGCCATGCAAAGATGTCACAGTGAGTCTATGTTGTGTTACTTTGAGAAGCCATGTACTGTTTTGCATTGATTCATTAATGTGGACAGTAATGATGTTCATTAGAAGGGTGATCTGTGCAATGTACTGTCATTCACAAATCAAATAATTAAGAGATGATTTTTGAGGCCAAACATACAGCCACTGGTCCTTATTCCAAACCATGCTAGTTGCTGTTTTGTGAGAAACAGACTTAATGTTTGGGGTGGGTGGTTGCCCACCTCAAGGAATATTGACACTAACTTATCAGGAGGAAGCCCATAATCACTAAAATAACCTGATTCAAAACACCAAATTATAAAAATCCAAGACCAAATTAAGAATACAGAGTAACATTTAATTAATATAATGGCACCAAAAGGAGAAAAATACTATAAGGGGTGCCAGAGATATGATTTTTCAGTATCTCTAGAACAGCTCATCTGAGTTACTTCTAAATCTCCTAGGATCTCAGGCACAGAACGTAGGGACCAGGACTCACCCCAGCAGAGGACACCAACAAGATGCAGTCCAGGGGGAAAAGGTGTTTACAACGCAGGCAGAACTACACAGTGCCATTACAACGCAGGCGTTACAACAAACACATTGTTACCATGCGTTCCAATACAATGCAGCTCATTACAAAGACTTGCTTATGGGAATGCATTGTTGGATTTTAAATCCAACAACTTCCTTACTTTTGCACAGACTGGAGTTTGCAACAGTAAAATATACTATTCCAAAGTCCAGCGCATCTCTAAGGCAAGTCGCTGTAACGACTTGCGTTGTAATGGAACGCGTGGTAATGACGCTTTCATTGTAATACCCGCGTTGTAAAGGCATGCATTGTAAAAGCATGCGTGAATACGTCCACCCATCCAGTCCAGGGCAATTTGTTTCTGCTCACTTTAGGAAAAAGGCCTCTGGGAGCTTGTTGCCTTCCTGTAGACACACAGGAGGTTAGCTAACTGACCCTTGAAGTCTAAGTCTTTGTCCTGGGTACAAAAGGGAGCAGGTCTAGTCTTTAAGAGATCCTCTCAAGTCAAAACCAGCATGTCCAGTCCTCTTCTTATCTTCAGCAGGTTGAGAAAGTGTTCTGAGGAGCTTTGGGTACCATCTTTGTAGGCTTCACTAGCCAGTGGGTGGACATGAGTACTGGACACTCCTGAACCCAGGGGCAACCCTTCCCTCTTTTGGAGTGCATCCTGTTTTCCATGCTTCAAACTACCCAATATTTCACCAATGTAAGGGAACTCCAAGATGGCACAGGCCTTCTGCCCTTGAAGAAAGCCTGTGGGACACCCAGGGGTGTTTTTAGGGTATTAATCAGTCCCCTCCTTCTTAGCTACCAAATGCTGGTCTGGGGCCATCTCACTCTCCTATTAGGCTGATACTCAACTAACTCCCTCGAGCCAAAGAAACAAAGACTGTCCTTTCCTTAGGTCTTCATGTATGCCAAACTATGATTGGGCAGGCATCACCAGTGCCCCTTTCAATTTAATGGATTTCCGGCAACCACCCTTCCTCGACAGAAATGTATCACACTCTCTAACCCCAATCTATCTTGTCATCAGGCTTCAGCTATTGTCTCTGCTTTAGAGGCCTTTTTCTCAACCTATTAATGTCAATCACTGGCTAAGTAGCTGCTGTCAGATTATTGCAAATTAGCCTTCAGTATAGTCAGTCAGTGGAAAGGTAAATTTCTAAAAGTTACTATTCCTAAATATTATATTAAAATCCCAACTTCACCAATGAATATGAAAAATAGTCCCTGAGTGACTATTTTAGATGTTTCATGTCAAAAGTTGGATTATAGTTTATAATCAATACTTTGACATTTTCTAGAATTCAGCTACAACCCTGCCAGTGAACATAGATTTTTGAGACTACCCACTGGTGCCAACTTTCATTTCTTACATGTTCCACTTTTAAATTTCAGGCACCCAACCTTGTAGGTGACACGGTGCACTTAGGGGTGACTTATTAATATAACATCATGGTTTTAGGCTGCTGGAGTCAGGATATACACGGTAGGCTTGAAGTCATGTGTTACAGGCCAATTCTTTGAATGGCACAGTAGGTGCTGCCATCCACAGGGGGCATGTAACGTCCAGGCCTTGGGTGAATTTTCTACAAAATACACCAAAAACTTGTTGGAAAGTTACAAATGTCAATCTTAGGTTAGCCAATTTTTACATTTTTTGGGGTCAGATTACATACACTGGGGACTTGTGAGCAGCACCCCATTATCCAGAATCTAACCAGCAATACAATTCAGTAACGAATATGAGAGACCATGAAAAAAGGGCATTTAGTCCCACTGCTTTAGACATAGTACTTTGCACATATGCCTGTCTTTAACTTCATGGGCAACCTGCATTTGATGCATAGCTAACAGTCACCACATGCTTCAGGCCAGCCAATGTGTTTTTGTCCTATTATTGTGATTTATGTGGGAGGTGGACTAGATAAAGATGCAAGCCATATGCCATACTTTAATAGGTTGTTTCAATAGTACCTGGATTTATGACACCCCTCTGGTCATAATTAATGTTCCATCAGGATATGTTACTGAATGGTGATGCTTTGTCCATGCTGTGTACTTGTTACATATACCATTTTTCCCATCATCACTTCACATATTGGGTCTGATTTATAAAGTCAGTTATGAGTACTCCAAGAGTACTACTTTGCATAGTCATAACTACATTTCTGAATCAGCCCTGACATTTCCAACTCCATATTTGTTAAAGTGTGATGAGGGCCCAGTCCTTTTTTATGCACTAATGGTATATAAGTATTCCCTGATTATTTCTAGTTTAGATATTTTGGGGCCAATTCACAAAGTTATTTAACAGTATGTGAAGTAATATTACAGGATTACTACTTCAGATAGTCATTACGAATTGCCCATTTGTTATGTTGTACATGATAATTTGAAGAGGCATGTGAATGTTGGGAAAGGACTTATTCATTTTGGACAAATGGTGGATGTGTGTCATTCTGTGATCACTGCCACAGTTCGTACGGTTTACATCACACAACCTTACTGCACAGTTGCATTCATAATTCTGTTGCAAACATTTAGCAATACTGCTGCACTGTAGTCACGTCTCTTACCTTGGGGCTCTCCAATCTTGAGTTTGCTACAGATGTCCTCCACTCTCAACAGACTGACAGTGCTAATCATCTTTTCCTTCCAAGGCTTGTGGCACAGCAGTGGCACAAATCCACCACCACATTAATTGGTGTAAGGCATGAGATTTGTGATTGTCTTTTGAAATATGAATTCTTATCTTGATGTCCTTAATATTAGGGGCATATGTGAATTTCACATTGATTTTGACAGTAATATCCTTCCACAGGCACGTTCTGACTTCCGGTGGCATCTTTTGTAATGAGATGACCTAAGAGATGGCCATGGTGTCTTAAATTTTCCTCAGCCAAAACCACCAGCTCAGTACATGAATTCTACTTTCAATGCTCGAGGAAATCCATGATGGCACTTTTTAGATTGTTTTAGCTTGTGAGAGCTTAGTAGTATAAGAGATTTGTAGTGGATCCTAAACCATATTTTTCCCAAGACTAGGGCCACACAGAATGGCTGCCAACAAACTCCCACGCAGAAAGGGGTGTGAGGTGCTTTGGGGGTGTTCACAAGGCACTCCTTCTGCTTGTAAGGCTCTTGCTGATCTGTGGGAGGTGCTTGGGTTTCTCCAGGTTCTTCTGAGGACTAGAAATGTGCATTACCTGGTGTACCGCAAGTGCAATATCTGACACGTGCAATATTTATCACACCCATTAAAGTTTGCATGTGTGATAAATGACGTTGATTTTGTATTGCACCTAGTAATTCTGCTGACTCAAGAGGGCTTGGAAAATACCCATCATAGCTGATACTTTTTGCACATGTTTTTCATCCCCACAGAATAGGTATTCACTGGGTAAGAGACTTTGGTGGAATTTAAACCCAAGCCTGTAATCGGCGTAGATGCAGATGTATACATTTAAAAGTCACAACTGGACATTTTCAGAAAAGCTATGTTCCCTAAAACATTCTTTTTTTCTTACATTACAGATACTCGAAATTGACATTGTGATCTCTCTGCAGTTATAAAAGCCTTTCTCAATCTTAACTATTTCTTTAGTGCAAATCCTACATCACAGGGTTTCTGTGACAAGATAAATAACTTTAATCAACAAGATACTGAACATTTATACTGGTTTTTAAGCACAACAAGCCACCTCAGAAGTACCACTGTTCCAATATTTTTCTTTGACTACCAGGGTAGATGTCAAATTCTACACGGCAGTCATCAAATCTGTTTTTCTCGACCCCTGCCCTGTGGCAATTTTAAATTATTTGAGTTTGGTTATCGCCAACAGCTTCACTGATTTCACAAAAACCCTGGGTTCAGTAGCAATCTGGGATTGTCATTGCTAAATGTAAGAAAAAGTGGTTTCATCCACTGCTAAAAATGACAGCCTCAATGTGGGTGATGTAAACACACAACCCAATGGGTTTCCTCCCTTCTCTAGGAAAAGACAAGGAAAAACTGACAGCCAAATGCATTTCTAGATACCTCCAATATCTTTCACCTAGGTTAAGCTACATAAATATCACATACATAACTTGCGAAAATAAATGCATTTGGCCCTTGTTGGTTAGATTTTCATTCCAGCAGCTTGACTAAATTGTATTCGCCATTTTTGTGGATGACATTAGAGGTATTTTGGATGTCATTCCATAGGAGGAGTGATCATTCTGGGTATTTCTGCTGCATTTCACATTAAGAACAATGCAATACCAATTCAGAGAGTAGATGAGATTGGACTTTTGGGTGTAAATGACAGGAACACAGCTGTATGTGTGTGAATGGAGGTGTTACATCATTCTTCCTAGACAGTCAAAGATATTTAGGAAACAAGATGTGTGACAATCAGCCTTGCTATTGTTTCTTAAATGATTTCAACAAATGTAAACGTGACTTGTTGAGAAATGCTACTATTTTGAAAATTCCTACAAAATCAAACCAAACATAGCTATTTTGCTGCCATTCTCAATGCAGCCAAAACACAGACTTTAACTGATTCTGCTGTAGCATCTGTGGATATCTTCCCTCTTTTACAATCATGCTTGGTCTACAATGTTTTAATACAGGGCTGTGTCTTGACCCCAGCCCTATGTAATTCATATTTAGCTGATCTAGCATCAAAACTAACACAGACAGAATAATTTCCTCCCAAAATAGGCGAGGTTCACATATTAGCTACCCCAATCAGCATATACAGGAAGTTGGAGACTTTGCATGACTAGTGAGCACAAAAAATCTGTGGCAGGGGGACCAGTCATGAGCAGAACCACAAGAGTACCCAATAAGCCATTACCACCAGCCAAGAGTGGACTAACAAGTGCACCACAGACATCGGCAGACACCGGCATTGGCATGGCATTTGTAGAAACCTTACAATTGATAAAGACACATCAGTAAGATTCAACGTGTAAATTTATCATCTGCAACTAGGTTAGAGCAAAGTTGTAAAAACAATACACAGCCAATGAGAGCCATTTGCTCAGTGAAACAATAGGTGTTTTCAAACCACCAATCCAATCATTTATCAGAATTGGACATTTGGCAGTACATAGGCATTGGCTTAAGAAAATCTGCAAGTGAAGCATAGCAACATCTTGCGCACACACTTGTGACTTGATAATTTCTCACGACCTTGCAGTTACAATGAGGGTACAGCAAATTCAGATTCAGTTACAGACCCACAGGCCTTTGCATGTTCTGCAGGCTCCCTACTGAGTGTTACAAGAATGAACCTGAATCAAAATGGATTCTACAAGTAAACCCACAACACACCCCAGAAGCTACAAACATCAGCACCATCCAACAGTGGACCTATATGTACATCCAAGAAGCAACCAAGACCAGCTAAAAGTGAACACACAAGTGACACACTCACAAGAGGACCATCTATGACCATTTACTCCACTTCAGAAGCCACCCACTATTGCTACCACTATGCCAAATGAACCCCACCAATCACTCAACAACCAAAGGACACCACCACAACACACACCATATTCACACCATGAGCACACCTGAAAAACACTGGCATCATGTGCCATACATTGTCTCCCATCCCTATCCCAGCTGTGGGCTTCAGCTTAGGAAATGAGGGTGGAAACACTGGCCATGATGTGCTAAAGCATTTTGTGATCTTAAACCACACCATTTGTAAAATCAGTAGGTGGTGACCATAAAATGCCAATTTGTTATATACAACATCCATTTTATGCATCGCAAATCTTTTTCAGACCAAAATATGGGTTTAGCACTCCATACCAAATCACAATTTGTAAGGGGCATGAAAAAGGCTTTACTTTCAATCTGTGATTTAGTAAATTATGTATCAATGTTTTAAGACCCAGAGGATATTATTGTGTTGACAACCAGTGAGAAACAATGGTTAGAATGGTGCGCCAAGACACCTGGAGTCCAGCTGGACTGAGAGAAAAGGAGGAAATCATGATAACTTCACAGGATGAAGGTCAAGCTACCAAATTGTGACATCCAGTAAAGCATGAGCTGAGTATGCACATGTTCAAGACTGATAGGTGTTGGGACACTTTTCTGGCAATCTTTGCCACACAAGTTGAAGGCCTAGGTGCCATCCCAGAGCTAATGTTTGTTTTTAAGAAAGAGCTGAAGACATGCATCAGTCAGAGAGGTCTGGTTGGTGGCATAAAAATTACATACATTTTTCACTGTTCATATGCACGGACTCTCAATAGCCTTTTAGCGTTCATACTCTCTAAGAGTCAAGAAATGGTGAAGGACATGTGACCACTGAAATATAATGGATATATTGAGGAAATGGTTTAAGAGGCAGGAGGTTACCCGGTCCCAAATAAAGAAATTAGCATGAAAGGAAAGTGAAGTCTCCTCCAAATAATCATCATCCGCATAAACCACAACCTCATTACAGGCCAATCCAGAGCGAGACAGGAAAAGGTAGGTCAATGTGCTTCCATTTGCAGGGCGTCTTGTGCAGGCAGCACCCAAAAAGAAGAAACAGGCCATGATAATGCTCCTTGCAATGTCTGTTAAGACAACGAGAAACCTTCCAGTCATATGCCTTTGTTATTGTATCATCTTTGAGTTATACATATGAAACCTGTTTCGCTGTGTCATAGTCAGAGCACAAAGATAGAAATAGCACTAAAATGCCTAAGGACAACAGTTCTCCTTTCTAGAGAAATGCATTTTTAGATGCATTGTCTTGTAACACATGCTTTATTTTATCCAAGTGTTAAATGACTTTAGTGAGCGAAAGTTTGGAAATAATGCATGATTATATTATCCTGAATGTGTAGCTATTGTGAATAGAGCTCCTTTTCATTTAGCTAGTTCCTCCATCCTCAATGTCCTCAGGCACCAGTAAGTATCAATAGTTGACATGACTGTATGCTTTCCTTAAGTCATTGGATGAGTACTCATTGCTTGAAACTGAATTCAAGCAAAACTGAGGTGACTATGTTCGGAAACCTCTTTCCACCTTGGTCCCCAGCTTGATGGCCAGATAATTTTGGTCCAATCCCCACCCCGGTAGATAAAGCAAAAAATCTCGGGGTTATCGTAGACGAAAAACGTATTTTTAAAGCTCAAGTCTCCAAGGTTGTGTCCTCCTCATTGTTTATGATTAACACTATAAGGAAGATTTTGCCTTTTATTCCTAAATCCTGCAGAAAATCGGTTGTAACCTCCTTAGTCCTGTCTTAACTTGACTACTGTAATGGACTGTACATCAATGTGCAATCCACCCTCCTTAGGAAGTTACAGGCAGTACAAAATGCTGACGCAAGACTGGTTTTGGACATACCTAAATATCAGTCTATCAGATCAGCATTGCAAGAACTCCACTGGCTGCCAGTTGGCCAGCGGAAAAAATGTAAGGTACTCTGCATGGCCCATAAGGCATTACATAAAGAAGGGCCGAAATTTCTAGAGTACCTCTTCAGATGGTATTCTCCAAATAGAACTCTGCGTTCGGCTAATGCACATCTGATGCCGTTGGTCAGGATTAAAAAGATGAACTGGGGGGGGGAGTTTTACGTTTAACACCATCAAGGAATGGAATTCCCTTCCCATATATCTCAGAAAAATTCCCCCCCTTCTCGAATTCAGGAAACAACTGAAGACCTGGCTTTTTTGGTAGTAGTAGCACTGAGCACAGTATGTAGCACTGGAAGTGCCAAGACACCCGAGGGTAATCGTGCGCTGTATACATTTTATTAACATAACATCACATAACATACATTTTTTTTTAAGTATGACACATGCCACAATGATGCAGTGCACAACAGTACAATACAGCATCAAAAACTAACCCTTAGAAGGCCAAAGAAACACTCAGTTATATTTGCTGTCTAGTTATGTACATAGTTATATGATTCCTCATGCACTTTTCTAAGGTTCCCATACAGGTGTCATGAGCCATGCATTTTATGGTTTGTGTAAATTTGCTCCTATGTATGTCTGGTCTATCAAGAGTATATATGTATAGTCAGTAGACCCCAGAACACTGGAAAATACCACTAATGCATATCATTTTTCCTTGGTGTTATCAGTATGGGGGGACTTTGAGGAATATGCTAGCCACTCTGTCCCAGCAAAAATTGTTAGTAACCTGCTTATGCATTTTGCTGAAGGTTAGCTGTGGTAAGCCCTGAACCAGTTCTACTTACTGTTGTGTGTTGTCTACAGAGTGATGGTAGTGTGGATCCCTACAATGGACTCCACAGTGTCCCCAGTTGATGGCAGGATGCTCTTTATGGTGTCAATAATGGGTAGATGTGTTTTGTCATTCACTAGAGGATTTACATTTATGGGATCCAATCTTCCATGATCTATTCTAGTTGAAAACCTGCTTTGCTGCACCAACTGTGTTGTGTCTGGGTTGCCTGGTTACCATCTTCCTGCTGAACTGATGTAGCTACCCAGCAATGCTGCATCCATATTGTTGTACTGCATTAAATGTGCCCGTCAATAGCTATCCATGTTTGTATAAATAAACGACAAGGGTGTCTACCGGGATTAGGCACGGTAGGGCATCAGACATGTCAGAGCTTCACTAGTGGTGTAAATACATTCCACGTGGATTCATTGTATGCATAGTCGCCTTTTAATGAATATCACGCAAATCGTCATGGTGATAGGTACGTACGGTTTGTCCAGCATGTCCTAGGTGTGTCTATAAATATATATTTTTTTAAAATAATAAAAAACAGTGGCCGGCCCTGGGGATTGGGGTCAAAAAAATATAATTAGGAGACAGGACCTGGGGGATGGGGTCATCAGGGCCAATAAATTAGAAGAAGAAGGGGAACCACACAGCCCCCCTTCTTAAAAAATTAAAATAAATAAAAGACTGGCATCGTGCCGGAGGCCATGCCCCCTCCTTGCAGCACTCTGCAAACGCGCCCCCTGGCGAGTTGTAAGTTGGGGAATTAATTCCTCTTCAATACTGAGTGTCCCTGAGGGCCAACTAGCCCAACAGGCATCTCCAGTATGCGCCAGGGAGCTGCGCTGCAGACAGGTGTTCTGAGGCCAAGCCCAGCTCTGTGGCGCTTACTGGAGGTACCTAGTGGTCTAGTTTGACCCTAGGGACCCTTAGGATTCAAGGGGACTTAATCTCTCAACTTAGAACAGCCACAGGGCGCGTTTACACAGTGGTGAAGGGAGGGGACGGGCCTGAGGTGGCGTGTGCAAACACGCACTATGGCACGTTTTAAATTGGGGATATAATTTCCCTTCAATACTGAGGGCCCCTGGGGGCTAACTAGCCCACCAAGTCCTTCCAGTAAGCGCCACTGAGCTGCATTGCAGAGAGGTGGTCCAGGCCGTTACACCTCTCTGCAACGCAGCTCTGTGGCACTTACTGGAGGTACCTAGTGGGCTAGTTGGACCCTAGGGACCCTCAGGATTCAAATGAACTTAATCTCCCAACTAAAAACGGACACAGGGCGTGTTTACACAGTGGTGAAGGGAGGGGACGGGGCCTGAGTTAACGTGTGCAAAAAAGCCCTGTGGCCTGTTTTAAGAGGTAGTTTTAATCCCCCTGCCCTATTATATACTAGGGGCTTACAGAGGAGGTCATGTTAATCACAGGGGGACCCCAACGCATAATGTTCCCTAGTGTATGTAGGTGTTTTCACTGTATTCTAAGTGTCTTTTAACATAGCACTGGCTCTAGGACTGGTAAGTCAGACTCAGTTACCACCAGTATCCGTCTGAAAAAGTTGAGGGTACAGGATGATTTTGCAACAAGGCTTCTTTCTGCTCTTCTTTTTGTTCTTTCTGCACGTTATCCTTCTTCCTGCACTTTTCTTCGTCTTTGAGGACTTCTGTTGCTTCTTTCTGCACTTCTTTTTTTTCTTTCTGTGCATTTTTTCTTCTTTCTTCACATGTCCTATCTCTGTAGGCATAGTTAGAAATTAGCATTTAAAAAATCTTTGAAATTCACAGAACAAACCATAGGTTTCAGGCACGTTATAGTTAGGAATTAGCATTTAAAAAACCTCAGACCATAGGTTTCAGGGGTGTTATAGTTAGCTGGACTTTTAATAATATGTGACATCATCAGCAGTGCATTGCGGGCGCACGAGTTATAGTTACCTGAACTAACTATAACGGGGGAATTTCAATGGTTTTGAACAAGTGAAAAGTCCAGCTAACTATAACGCCCCTGAAACATATGGTTTTTTCAGCGAATTTCTAAGGTTTTTTAAATGCAAATTCCTAACTATAACGTGCCTGAAACCTATGGTTTTTTCATTGAATCTATTTAATACAAATATAAATGCATGCATACATATACATATATGCATACATATGCATGTTATGTACATGAAAGTTTGAAAAACACTAATACAAGCAAAGCTAAAATGCCACCTGATTACAAACAGACTTGTTTTAACTTAAACGAGGGCGAGAACTATTGCATTTTCAATGCTTGTTTACTTGGTTCCATCAAGAAGGCATTCAGATGTATCACACATTTGCCATAAATTCTGAATGGTAGCACTCTAGTTGCTCATTAGATCACTGTAGTAAAGCTACTGCTCACCAGGGAAGTCTGCTGCTGGTATTCAAAGTGCATGTTTCAGTCTGCATGTCAGAATTTTTTAATGAAATAGAAGAGGATTTGAGAAGTCAAAATGTGCCCTACTTTTTCATTCTGCAGCATTAATCATAATTTCGATGGTAAAATGAACCCCCTCATTTTGTTCCTTTGCAAATTAAATGTTTTAAGTGTTACCACTTTATTCCAATCAAGATGGCTTCAGCTGTGCCATACTTTTGTCATAAGTAAGACTGTTAGCGCTCTAGTTGTTATTTAGAACACTCTGGGACATTTTGTCATTGCGCTATACTTAGGCTACTTCTGGGTGATATTTGTGCTACATTTGGGCTCTTTTGTCTCTGGTGGCCATCTTAGGAGACTTATTTGTTATGAAGTTTCCTAATTTCCTCATTTACTACAGTCTCCTCAGTAGGAAATACTTTGTTTTTTACTTTGATTATATCAAGAAGGCATTCAGATGTGTCACACATTTGCCATAAATTTGGAATATTAGCACTCTAGTTGCTTATTAGATCACTGCAGAAAAGCTACTGCACACGAGGGAACTCTGCTGCTGGTAATGAAAGTGCATGTTTCAGTCTGCATGTCAGAATTTTTTAATGAAATAGAACAGGATTTGAGAAGTCAATCAAAATGTGCCCTAATTTATCTTTTTTCAGCACTAATCATAATTTCTATGGCAAAATGAACCCCTTCATTGTGTTCCTTTTAAATTAAACTACTGACTCTCTACTACTCACTCGCTACTACTTTATACTACTCACTCTCTACTACTCTCTACTACTACTCTCTACTACTCACTCTCCACTATTCACTCTACTACTCTCTACTACTCTCTACTACTCACTCTACTACTCTATACTACTCTCTACCACTCACTCTCTACTACTCTACTACTCACTCTCTACTACTCACTCTCTACTACTCACTCTCTACTACTCTCTCTCTACTACTCCCTCTCTAGTACTCACTCTACTACTCTTTACTACTCACTCTCTACTACTCTCTCTACTACTCACTTTCTACTATTGACTCTCTACTACTCACTCTCTACTACTCTCTACTACTCACTCTGCACTACTCACTCTCTACTACTCACTCTCTACTACTCAATCTCTACTATTCACTCTCTACTACTCACTCTACTACTCTCTACTACTCACTCTCTACTACTCACTCTCTACTACTCTCTACTACTCACTCTCTACTACTCGCTCTCTACTACTCTACTACTCACTCTCTACTACTCACTCTCTACTACTCACTCTCTACTACACTCTCTCTACTACTCCCTCTCTAGTACTCACTCTACTACTCTTTACTACTCACTCTCTACTACTCTCTCTCTACTGCTCACTCTCTACTTCTTACTCTCTGCTACTCTACTACTCTTTACTACTCTGTCTACTACTCACTCTCTACTATTCACTCTACTACTCTCTACCACTCACTCTCTACTACTCTACTACTCACTCTCTACTACTCTCTCTCTACTATTCACTCTCTACTACTCACTCTACTACTCTCTACTACTCACTCTCTACTACTCACTCTCTACTACTCTCTACTACTCACTCTCTACTACTCACTCTCTACTACTCTCTACTACTCACTCTCCACTACTCAGTCTCTACTACTCTACTACTCTCTACTCTCTCTACTACTCACTCTATTACTCACTCTCTACTACTCAGTCTCCACTACTCCAGTACCCTCTACTACTCACTCTCTACTACTCACTCTCTACTACTCTACTACTCCCTACTACTACTCACTCTCTACTACTCTCTACTACTTGCTTTCTACTACTCGCTCTCTACTACTCTCTACTACTCACTCTTCTCACTCTCTACTACTCTCTACTACTCACTCTACTACTCACTCTCTACTACTCTCTACTACTCCATCTCCACTACTCCACTACCCTCTACTACTCACTTTTCTACTCACTCTCTACTACTTTACTATTCCCTACTACTCTCTCTCTACTACTCACTCTCTACTACTCCCTACTACTCACTCTACTACTCACTCTCTACTGCTCTCTACTACTCACTCTCCACTACTCCGCTACCCTCTACTACTCACTCTCTACTACTCACTCTCCACTACTCCCTACTACTCTCTCTCTACTACTCACTCTCCACTACTCTCTCTCTATCTACTCACTCTCTACTACTCTCTACTACTCTCTACTACTCTCTACTACTCACTCTACTACTCACTCTCTACTACTCTCTACTACTCTCTCTCTACTACTCACTCTCTACTAATCACTCTCTGCTACTCTCTACTACTCACTTTACTACTCACTCTCTACTACTCTCTACTCCTCTCTACTACTCACTCTACTAGTCTCTACTACTCACTCTCTACTACTCACTCTGCTACTCTCTACTATTCATTCTCTGCTACTCTCTCTACTACTCTCTACTACTCACTCTCTACTCTCTATTACTCATCCTCTACTCTCTACCTCTCTACCTCTCTACCTCTCTCTACCTCTCTCTCTACTACTCTCTACCTATCTACCTCTCTACCTCTACCTCTCTACCTCTACCTCTCTACCTCTACATCTCTACCTCTCTCTACAAGCTAACATATGCATATATATATATATATATATATATTCACTGAAAAAACCATAGGTTTCATACATGTTATAGTTAGCTGTACATTTCACCCGTAAAAAACCAATGAAATTCCCCCGTTATAGTTAGTGCTGGCAACTATAACTCACGCGACCGCAATCCTCTGCTGATGCTAATACTGTATTTAGACACTTATTTGCCCCTCTCTTCTTCCATTAAATTTTAGCTATACATATCTTACAAATATTTTTTTTTCATAAAGACACATATGTCATCAGCAGAAGATTGCGGTCGCGTGAGTTATAGTTGCCTGCACTAACTATAACGGGGGAATTTCATTGTTTTTTTACGGGTGAAATGTACAGCTAACTATAACATGTATGAAACCTATGGTTTTTTCAGTGAATTTGCAAGGTTTTTTAAATGCTAATTCCTAACTATAACGTGTGTGAAACCTATGGTTTTTTCAGTGATTTTGTACGGTTTTTTAAATGCTAAGTTACTTTACGCCATTCGTGGCGTGCGTGCCCAGTTAACACAGTTCGTTCCGTGTCGTGCACGCACGGTGGTCACGCGGTGTGCTGCGCGCACCGCGTGCCCACGTTATGCGGGATGGGCCATGTACGCACGATGCGCTTCGCGCACCATGCGCACATGGGGGACATATTATGCGCATCTTTGTGAAATGTATTTTTTGTTAATTTCATAGTTGTGATAGGCCATGCACAAATGGTGCCCTGCGGGCACCATTTGCACACGGGGTGGGGAGAATGTGGATAATTATTTTTTTTTAAATATTTACCTTACGCATACGGTAAGCATAATCGGCGAATTTCCGAAAAAAAAAAATTTTTTTTTTTGGGCTTGGGGGTTGTTTGGGGACCCCTATATCAATCCTGGGTGGTTAGGATCTCAAGAAACTGCCTCTTTACACATTTTTGGGCTTCGTTTTTGCTGCCCAACTCAGAGAGCGAGAGAGAAAATGGCGGCCGCCGCTTCCTGGTTTCGACCGATTCGAATGTTTACTAAGATCTAACAGCCAATCAGAATCGCGCTCACGCACGCCACCGTACGCGTACGGTAAGCGCACCGTAAGCGCACCGTAAGCTGGCTCAGATATATATATTGGTTTAAAGGCTATTTTCTCAGAATCTACTGAACAGATTTACACCAAACCTACAAAAGGCACTTCCTTGACCTGAGGACTACCTCTCTGCCAAATTTCAAGTAATTCTGTTCAGCCGTTCGGGCTGTAGCTGTGTCTAAAGGTCCTATGGAAAAATGCATGGGAAAAACGCATTTTGGGACCCCCCTTTTATCTCAGCCCCCGCTTGACGAATCCCCCCGAGACTTTAAGGGTAGGAGCGGAGCGGAGCGCCCCACCTATTTTGAAAAATTTGCGAGGATTCGTCGACCGGCGCCAAAGTTATTCAAAATAGAATGTTGCGGATTTCCTATGGAAACGTGGTCCTAACTATAACTACCTACTGGCGACCGCCAGTAGGTAATATATTATCTACTGGCGGTCGCCAGTAGATAGTTATAGTTAGGACCGTGTTTCCATAGGAAATCCGCAACATTCTATTTGGAATAACTTTGGCGCCGATTGACGAATCCTCGCGAAATTCTCAAAATAGGTGGGGCGCTCCGCTCCGCTCCTACCCTGAAAGTCTCGGGGGGGATTCGTCAAGCGGGGGCTGAGAAAAAGGGGGGTCCCAAAACACGTTTTCCCCATGTATTTTTCCATAGGACCTTTAGTCCGAGCTACAGCCCGAATGGCTGAACAGAATTACTTGAAATTTGGCAGAGAGGTAGCCCTCAGGTCAGGGATGTGCCTTTTGAAGGTCTCGTGTAAATCTGTTCAGTGTTTCCTGAGAAAATAGCATTTAAATCAATATATATATCTATGGGCGCGCTCCGAGCGCGTACCGTAAGCTTACCGTATGCGCACGCTGCCGTGCGCGAGCGCGATGCTGATTGGTTGTTAGATCTCAGTAAACATTCGAATCGGTCGAAACCAGGAAGTGTCGGCCGCCATTTTGTCTCTCGCAGTCTGAGGGGGTGAAAAACAAAGGTGGATAACGTGAAAAGGGGGCAGGCTGGACAGTTCCTGACCCCCTAGCCTTTGTCAGGGGGTCCCAGAAGGACCCCCAAGGGCAAAAAATGTATTTTAATATTTTTTTCAAAAAATCGCCGAATGTGCGCAGCGTACGCGCACGGGGTAAACGGAGAAATTCCGCGAGAAAAATTCCGCGAACTTCGCGTAACTATTCCGCATTTACGCGTACCGTGCGCGCACGGCAAAAAAAATTTTACAAAAAGGAAAGCTTAAAAAAAACCAAAAACATTGTGAGGTAAGGTTGGCTCTTAAAAGAGCCATTGGGTTAATAGAGGGATGGAGGAAAGAAAGAATGGGAATATTATGAGCGTCTACAAACGTGCTGGTCTATCTTATTGTTAATAGGGGAAACACTGGTCTCCCCAAAAACAATAAGACCACAACACGTTGTACACCTCATTGCAACCCTCCCAAATCGAGGGTTAACGTCCAGAGGAGCAGAAGAAGGTGATGCTCCCACCTCAGAGGAAGGGCTCAGCTGAGCTGCCGATGATGTACTCGGCTGAGCTTCTGAGGTTGGGCTCTGGTGACTTACTGAAGAGTTTTCTCCAGTATGTCGAGCAAAGGTCCTGGGATGTTTATCCCTAAGGTGTCTCATCATAGAGTGATTTCCAAAGGAATACTTCTTCCTTGGATTTCCTCTAGATAAAACACGGTCACAAAGTGTGCAAGTGACCAATGGAGCATTGACCTTTTTCTCCCCCTCTGGAAAAGTAAAATACTCCCATACAAAAGAATTCTTTTGTTTCCTCCTTCTCTGGATGATGGTGGTGCTGCTAGCCTCACTCTCAGAAGAGGTCTGCTGTTCTGCCATTGTATCTCAATGTCAATTCAGCTCCTTCTCCTAGGGGATCTCAAGCAGTAATGAGGGGAATGGGTGTGGTGTGGGAAGTTTCTGGAACTGAAAGTAGTTTCAACCAATGAAAAGTGTTCTTTGTGGATCACATGACCTACCGTGCGCGCTCCGTAAGCTTACGGTACGCGCTCGGAAACAAGTACGCATGCGCGAACGTGACGCTTACGGAGCGCTTACGGAGCGCGTACGTAAGACGCACTCGCGCATGCGCATTACACGCCCCTGCGTAACCGCGACGTTGCTTCCGCGTGTACGCGTACGTCACGTACGTATCACGTAAGCGCGCTGTACTTATGACGTACGGAGCGCGTAGCGTCAGCTTACCGTACGCGCATCGTATCACGTAAGCGCACCGTACTTATGACGTACGGAGCGCGTAGCGTCAGCTTACCGTACGTGCACGGAAAAAAATGCATAAAAAAAAATTAACCATTCCATAATGCAGGATATAGTACATATATTATTTTATACATAGGTTTACCAAAAATCTCCCAAAAAAATTTGCATTTAAAAAACTGTACAAATTCACTGAAAAAACCATAGGTTTCACACACGTTATAGTTAGGAATTAGCATTTAAAAAACCTTGCAAATTCACTGAAAAAACCATAGGTTTCACACATGTTATAGTTAGCTGGACATTTCACTCGTAAAAAACCAATGAAATTCCCCCGTTATAGTTAGTGCAGGCAACTATAACTCACGCGACCGCAATCCTCTGCTGATGATGTCAGATATTACATCACTGATGACATATGTGTCTTTATGAAAAATAAATATTTGTAATATATGTATAGCTAAAGATTAATGGAAGAAGACATGGGTAAATAGGTGTCTAAATACAGTGATGTAATATCTGACATCATCAGCAGAGGATTGCGGTCGCGTGAGTTATAGTTGCCTGCACTAACTATAACGGGGGAATTTCATTGTTTTTTTACGAGTGAAATGTCCAGCTAACTATAACATGTGTGAAACCTATGGTTTTTTCAGTGAATATATATATATATATATATATATGCATATGCATGTATGTATGTGTATGTGTATATAAATAGAAATTCACTGAAAAAACCATAGGTTTCAGGGGCGTTATAGTTAGCTGGACTTTTGACTCGTACAAAACCATTGAAATTCCCCCGTTATAGTTAGTTCAGCTAACTATAACTCACGCGCCCGCAATACACTGATGATGACGTCACATATCGGTACACTCACACCCAGTCAAAAGATCTGGGTTTGATCCATCACCGTTCTTTAGCCCATTCTGCCACCCCAGTTCAGACATGGCCATATGCAAATCAGTCTGACCCTGTGCCTCATGGGAACAGTCCAGCCCCAACTGCCAAGCCATGCCTTCCCTGGACCAGAAACAAGCTTCCTAGGACCGGTTTCTGGCATTTCAGCCATCTTCAGCCAGGCTTGCTTGAATCCAGTGGCAAAGTGAGCAAGGGACTCACGTCTGAGCATACCCTGCCAACTTATGGCGAACAAAGCGGTACAAAAGGGGGTGGTGATGGACGGAGCATCAGAACCAATCAAAAACTCACACCCAGTCAACAGATCTGGGTTTGATCCATCACCGTTCTTTAGCCCACTCTGCCACCCCAGTTCAGACATGGCCATCTGCAAATCAGTTTGACCCTGTGCCTCATGGGAACAGTCCAGCCCGAATTGCCAAGCCATGCCTTCCCTGGACCGGAAACAAGCTTCCTAGGACCGGTTTCTGGCATTTCAGCCGTCTTCAGCCAGGCTTGCTTAAATCCAGTGGCAAAGTGAGCAAGGGACTCATGTCTGAGCATACCCTGCCAACTTATGGCGAACAAAGCAGTACAAAAGGGGGTGGTGATGGACGGAGCATCAGAACCAATCAAAAACTCACACCCAGTCAACAGATCTGGGTTTCATCCATCACCGTTCTTTAGCCCACTCTGCCACCCCAGTTCAGACATGGCCATATGCAAATCAGTCTGACCCTGTGCCTCATGGGAACAGTCCAGCCTGAACTGCCAAGCCATGCCTTCCCTGGACCGGAAACAAGCTTCCTAGGACCAGTTTCTGGCATTTCAGCCGTCTTCAGCAAGGCTTGCTTGAATCCAGTGGCAAAGTGAGCAAGGGGCTCACGTCGGAGCATACACTGCCAACTTATGGTGAACAAAGCGGTACAAAAGGGGGTGGTGATGGACGGAGCATCAGAACCAATCAAAAACTCACACCCAGTCAACAGATCTGGGTTTGATCCATCACCGTTCTTTAGCCCACTCTGCCACCCCAGTTCAGGCATGGCCATATGCAAATCCGTCTGACCCTGTGCCTCATGGGAACAGTCCAGCCCGAACTGCCAAGCCATGCTTTCCCTGGACCGGAAACAAGCTTCCTAGGACCAGTTTCTGGCATTTCAGCCGTCTTCAGCCAGGCTTGCTTGAATCCAGTGGCAATTGAGCAAGCGACTCACGTCTGCGCATACCCTGCCAACTTATGGCGAACAAAGCGGTACAAAAGGGGGTGGTGATGGACGGAGCATCAGAACCAATCAAACACTCACACCCAGTCAACAGATCTGGGTTTGATCCATCACCGTTCTTTAGCCCACTCTGCCACCCCAGTTCAGACATGGCCATATGCAAATCAGTCTGACCCTGTGCCTCATGGGAACAGTCCAGCCCGAACTGCCAAGCCATGCTTTCCCTGGACCGGAAACAATCTTCCTAGGACTGGTTTCTGGCATTTCAGCCGTCTTCAGGAAGGCTTGCTTGAATCCAGTGGCAAAGTGAGCAAGGGGCTCACGTCTGAGGATACCCTGCCAACTTATGGCGAACAAAGCGGTACAAAAGGGGGTGGTGATGAACGGAGCATCAGAACCAATCAAACACTCACACCCAGTCAACAGATCTGGGTTTGATCCATAACCGTTCTTTAGCCCACTCTGCCACCCCAGTTCAGACATGGCCATATGCAAATCAGTCTGACCCTGTGACTCATGGGAACAGTCCAGCCCGAACTGCCAAGCCATGCCTTCCCTGGACTGGAAACAAGCTTCCTAGGACCGGTTTCTGGCATTTCAGCCGTCTTCAGCCAGGCTTGCTTGAATCCAGTGGCAAAGTGAGCAAGGGACTCACGTCTGAGCATACCCTGCCAACTTATGGCGAACAAAGCGGTACAAAAGGGGGTGGTGATGGACAGAGCATCAGAACCAATCAAACACTCACACCCAGTCAACAGATCTGGGTTTGATCCATCACCGTTCTTTAGCCCACTCTGCCACCCCAGTTCAGACATGGCCATGGTCCCAGGATGCTTGTTTCCGTTCCAGGGAAGACATGGCTTGGCAGTTCGTGCTGGACTGTTCCCATGAGGCACAGGGTCAGACTGATTTGCATATTGCCATGTCTGAACTGGGGTGGTGGAGTGAGCTAAAGAATGATGATGGATTAAACCCAGATCAGTTGACTAGGGGTGAGTGTTTGATTAGCTCAAACGCTCCGTCCATCATCCCCTTTGGTATCGCTTTGGTCGCTCTAAGTTGGTAAGGTATGCCCAGACGTGGGTCCCTTGCTCCCTTTGCCACTGGATTCAAGATAGCCTGGCTGAGGAGGGTTATGAACCCGAAACCTGTCCCAGGATGCTTGTTCCGGTCCAGGGGAGACATGGCTTGGCAGTTCGTGCTGGACTGTTCCCATGAGGCACAGGGTCAGACTGATTTGCATATGGTCATGTCTGAACTGGGGTTGTGGAGTGAGCTAAAGAATGATGATGGATTAAACCCAGATCAGTTGACTGGGGGTGAGTGTTTGATTAGCTCAAACGCTCCGTCCATCATCCCCTTTGGGATGACGTCACATATAACATCACTCATGACATGGTCAGTGATATCACTGATGACATCTCAAATGACATCACTGATGACATCATCCAGTGAATGTGTGTTTTTCTGAAAATTAAATATGTTTAATATATGTATATCTCAAGGTCGATGGAAGAATAAATGGGTATATAAGTGTCTAAATGGATGATTTTAAAAAAAAAATTTGATTGTATAACTGACGGATTAAGTGTATCTTAGTGAAGAAATGGCTTAGTGAGTAATGTTTAAATAGGTAAATATCTGTATCAGTCTTTCACTTTGTGTATAAGTGGCTGCATGGGTTGGTGAGTAGCTACATGAGTGTCTATATAGGTTATTATTTGTTTTTTTGAGTATCAGTATGAGTGTCTGAGTGTCTGTATGGTTCGGTGGAGGGTATTACGTAGTGCATAGATGCATGAATGAGTGACTCACTGTTTGTATGTGTTGAAGACAGCATGTGTGCAGGACTGTATGGGTGGATGAGTGCAAGCATGGGTGTGTTAGTGAGTGAATGACTGTCTCAATAGTGTCTTTATGAGCATCTACATATGCTTTAAACGAGTATATGTGACTCTTGGTGTATATAAGTGAGTATATCTGAGAGTGAGTGATTGGAAGAGTTCCTGTATGAATAAGTATGTGTTTCTATAAGTGATTGTTTAAAAGACCAAGTATGTGTAAGTTTCTGTAGAAGTAAGTGTGGTGGTGTGTGTATAACTGTATTTGCAAGTAAATGGATGTTTGATTCTTTGTTAACATGAGTGACTAGGTGTGTGAGTAACTCTATGGATGAGTGGCGTGTGACAGGATGTATAGGTGTATGAGTACATATGATGAGTGAGTACATGTATGAGTGACTGTATAGGACTGTTGGTGAATGAGTGGATGTATATGTGGATCTTAGAATGACTGAATAGGTTGTAACTGGTATTGGTATGTCCATTGTTTTGAAAATTTTAGTTTCTATTTTTGAATGTGTGTATCAAAGGTTATATTAGGGTGAGAGGAGGTCTGCCACTCTATCACAAGGATGATGTCATCAGTGATATCATTTGAGATGTCATGAGTGATGTCATGAGTGATGTCCCTGACCATGTCATGAGTGATATAATATGTGACGTCATCAGCAGTGCATTGCGGGTGCACGAGTTATAGTTAGGTGAACTAACTATAACGGGGGAATTTCAATGGTTTTGTAAAAGTCCAGCTAACTATAATGCCCCTGAAACCTATGTTTTTTTCAGTGAATTTCTAAGGTTTTTTAAATGCTAATTCCTAACTATAACGTGCCTGAAACCTATGGTTTTTTCAGTGAATTTCAAAGGTTTTTTAAATGCTAATTTCTAGCTATACCTACGGAGATAAGACATGTGAAGAAAGAAGAAAAAATGCACAGAAAGAAAAAAAAGAAATGCAGAAAGAAGCAACAGAAGTCCTCAAAGATGAAGAAAAGTGCAGGAAGAAGGAAAATGTGCAGAAAGAACAAACAGAAGAGCAGAAAGAAGCCTTGTTTCAAAATCATCCTGCACCCTCAACTTTTTCAGACAGATACTGGTGGTAACTGAGTCTGACTAACCAGTCCTATGTTAAAAGACACTCAGAATACAGTGAAAACACCTACATGCACTAGGGAACACCATGCGTTGGGGTCCCCCTGTGATTAACATGACCTCCTCAGTAAGCCCCTAGTAAATAATAGGGCAGGGGGATTAAAACTACCTCTTAAAACGTGCCACAGGGCGTGTTTGCACACGTCACCTCAGGCCCGGTCCCCTCCCTTCCCCACTCTGTAAACACGCCCTGTGGCCGTTTTAAGTTGGGAGATTAAGTCCACTTGAATCCTGACAGTCCCTAGGGTCCAACTAGACCACTAGGTACCTCCAGTAAGCGCCACAGAGCTGCGTTGCAGAGAGGTGTAAAAAGGGGCGTTGCCTCAGAACACCTGTCTGCAACGAAGCTCCCTGGCGCATACTGGAGATACCTGTTGGGCTAGTTGGCCCTCAGGGACCCTCAGTATTGAAGGGGAATTAATTCCCCAACTTACAACTGGCCAGGAGGCGCGTTTGCAGAGTGGTGCAAGGAGGGGGCGTGGCCTCCGCCACGATGCCGGTCTTTTATTTTTTTTATTTTTTTAAGAAGGAGGACTGTGTGGCCCTCCCTTCTTTTTCTAATTTATTGGCCCTGGGGACCCCATCCCCCAGGGCCTGCCCCCTAATTTTTTTTTGGAAAAACAAAAATTTGGAAGGGGGCGCATGGCCCCCCTCCCAAGGCCTTAATCGGCGCCGGGGACCCCAACCCCTGGGGCATGGGCTTTTTAAAAAAATTAATTCTTTAGGAGGGCGGCTGCATTGCCCCCCTCCTCAGGCCACTTATGGCCCCGGGTACCCCATCCCCGGGGCCGGCCTTTGTTTTTTTTTTGTTTTTAAATATATTTATAGACACACCTAGGACATGCTGGACAAACCGTATGTACCTATCACCATGACGATTTGCCTGATATTCATTAAAAGGCAACTGCATACAATGAATCCACGTGGAATGTATTTACACTGCTAGTGAAGCTCTGACGTGTCTGACACCCTACCATGCCTAATCCCGGCGCCCCCTCCGATGGGTACTCTCCAAGTAGACACCCTTGTCGTTTATTTATACAAACATTGGTAGCTATTGACGGGCACATTTAATACACACGCTCACCAAGCCATTCAAAGGGGATTCGACAAAAATTCGACCAATACTATGCAAGAAACCCCCCTCACGGTTAATAAAACACACATCCACAGCCGGATGTGTAATACTTTTTATTTTACTCTCTGGAAAGGGGACGAACCTCACTTGAGAGTCACAGCGCGCTCCTGGCTGAGCCCAATGCTGTGTTACACCCACCACTGCCCGCCGAGTGCCACACACCTCTGTGTTATATTCCACCAGCTAGTGCGTATGCTATGACACTCTCTAGCGCATGTGCACTGTAACACCACCCGTGAATATGTCATGCCACACTTGCCTTTTCACGGGTTATATTGCCCCATCTAACGTGCCTTCCTCGATGCCTATGTTATAACGCACAGCGCTATGCCATACATATTACAATCTGGGATCCATATCTTTGTCACAGTGCATATGCAACGTTTCACTCCCCAGCACATATTTTATATTACAACTTTAGAGACTAGTTAGGTTACACAACACTGCCCTGTGCATATTACGCTCCAAGGCGCATATCGCATAGCACGCGCTAGTGCCTGTGCTATCTCGCGCTCTCCAATGAATCTGTCATTGCGCACAATGTATTGCATAGTATATTTCACGCCCCGGTTCATCTTATATCACACTTTTTGGTGCATAGTTTATACCATACACTATATCTAGTTTTCATTTTCAATCGTGCTCTCAGGACTATATAACACTGTGTTCACCTACCCTTTTCACAGGCATTACATTTTGCGATGGGGGGTGGAGAGTCAGGGGGTGTTTCTGCCAAGTGAGCCCGGAGTCACAGTCACAAACGTCCTCTACTTCCTCAATAAAAGTGAGATCATGCTGCATACTTGTTCATACTTTAAGTAGTTCGCACAGACACACATTTTAAAAACAATAAAGTTCCTAATACCCACCTTCTCTAAACAGTTAGCTTGCTGCTCCATCCACCTCCTCCCTATGCTCTGTTGTCTGAATTCATGGACTAGCCTCCTCCCTCCTGCCATGCATGGTCTGATGTGCTGCCACTGCCTTCCATTTAGCATGATGTACCAGTCCACTCCTCCTGCCCTCCATTGCCCAATTCTTTGCCCCATCATTGACCTACTGCTTAGCCTTGTGCTTAGCTTGCTGCCTCTATTCTCCTTCCCCTGCCCTCCGATGTCTTTGTGCATGCCCCTGCTCCATCCTTTTTGCCCACCATGTTCCATGGAACTACCACTCCTATCTACTCTTAGTGTTCTGTTGGGCTGCCGCTCCCCTCCCACCTGTCTAGCATTGTCAGATGTCTCTAACCTGTCCCTGCCACCTCCACCCTACCTGTCCACATGCCATGCCCCTATCCCCTTCCTCCTGTCCTCCATGGTCCATTTCACTGCCACAACCTTCTGCCCTCCCTGGTCTGTTGAGCTGCAACTGCTCCTCCTGCCTGCCCCACGCAGTCTGTTGTGAGGCCCCTTCCCCTGAACTCTCTTGTCTGGGCCCAGGTCCTGACCCTCCCTTCTATCCTCCATGGTCCTTTGTGCATGCCCCTGCACCCTCCTTCTTGCCCATCATAGCCATTGTGCTGCCACTAACCCTCCCGCTTGCCATGCATGGTCTTCTGTGCTGCCACAGCCCCTCCCACCTTCCGTGTGGTCAGCTAGCTGCCCCTGACCCCTCCCACCTTCCCTCCATGGTATGTGTGTATGGCATCCTAGTCCCACTGTTGCTCTCCATGGTGTGTCTTGTTTCTAGTGCCCATCCTGCCTGACCTCCATGGTCATCTTGCTGCTCCTGCCCCGCCCCCTTGCCCCCAGCCCTCTGTTTCCGTGTGCAGACCCATGTTCCATTGTAATGCCCCTGATCCGTCCCTCCTGCCCAATATGGTCTGTTATGCTGCAGCATTCTCTCCTGTCTGTCCATTATGGTCAGCTGGCTACCATTGCCTCTTTCCCCTCTGTTCTCTGTTGTCCATGTGCATGGTCCTGTCCCTCCCTATTGCTTTCTATGGATTGTTGTGCTGCACTCCCGTTCCGCATGCCCTGTGTGGTGTATTGTGCTGCTGCAAACCCTGATGCCTGCCCTGTATGGTCAGTTTGGTGCACCTCTCCATGTCCCTCCTGTCCTCTGTTATCTGAGTCCATGTCCCTACCCCAATTCCTCCTGCTTTCCATGATCCAATGTACCATTGTGGAGGAGTGTGGCTCAATGGTTAGAGCGGCAGACCCTGAAGCAGAGTTCTGGCCAGGGACCAGGGTTTGATTCCCGCCTCGGCGGGGCTCGGGCTCAATTTCCTCGGACCTGTCTATTCTCGCCTCGGTGCCTATTCTAACCACGGGTCCCATGCTGCAACTCTGGGCAATAGCTTGCTTAGCCTCCACACCGGCCCCAACAGTGCTAAGGATGCCTGGCTTCACCCTGAGGGTGCCCAGGAGTGGACACTTCACAGGGAAAGCCAGGAGGGGTTCCATAGCAGTATGAGTATCAGCGCCAGGAAACCGCAAAGGCGACACCACAAGGTGGCCGTCTGGTGACAGTGCGCTCTATAAGTATCTTGACATTTACATTTTACATTTACCATACTTGCGAACATTTTGAACTTGGAAAGAGGGAGATTTTGAAAAAAACTGGGGTATTGATTTTCCCCTTTGGGTTACATTGAAAACGAGGAGATTGTAGACAGGAGACAGATCAAATAAAGCCCATTTGAGCTTAAAAACATTAGACGTTTCCTGGCTGAATCGGGTCTGTTGGCATGTATGGTTGTACTACCACTGCCTCTTCCTTCTGCCCACAATGGTCTATTATATTGCCACAGCCTCTCTTGCCAGTCCTGTATTGTTGGTTTGTTGCTCCTGCCCCCCCTTTCCACTGCCCTCCATAGTCTGTTGTGCTGCCACTGCCCTTCATGACTGCCCAGTGTGGTCAAATTGTTGCCTCTGCACCCTTCTACCTGCCTTCAATTTTCAGAGTCTGTGCCCCGTGCCTCTGCCTCTCAGCAGTATCCCAATGAACAACTAGATTGCTAACATTCTATATTTATTACAAAAGTGTGTAACGCCTGACGTCATCTTGATGTAATCAAAACTGTAATACCTAGAGCATTTCCTTTAGAAATTACATATATGAGAGGGTCTTATTTGCATCAAAATGATGGTTAGTGCTCTAAAAAACTAAAATGAGGACATATTTTCTGAGTTTTCAAATAGCGACAAAGCACTTTTAAATTATTTGTTATCTTTATGTTTTTTTATCCAGTTGACCACTTGATCAAATGTTGCACTTAGGAGAGAGGATGCGGTGTTACTTCCAGAGCTGCAGACTTTGCAACTGGGGAACCAGGTTGGCGTTTCTGCTTCAGCTCAACATTCTGTGATTCTGGTCAAATCACTTAATCTCCCCATGTCTACAACCAAAATGAATTTGATCTTGTGTGATATAACCAATGCTCATGTAAAGCACTCCAATACCTGACAAGTCTGCACTATATAAAACTGCAAAAACACAAAAAATAAGTGTTTTGCACACTTCTGTCATTGGGCTACATGTGGGCTACATCTGGGTGATATTTGTGCTGCATTTGGGCTCTTTTGTCTCTGGTGCCCATCTTGGAAGATTTATTTGTTATGAAGTTTCCTAATTTCCTCATTTACTGCAGTCTCCTCAGTAGGAAATGCTTTCAGTTTTTTACTTTGATTCCATCAAGAAGGTATTCAGATATGTCACACATTTGCCATAAATTCTGAATGTTAGCACTCTAGTTGCTCATTAGATAACTGTAGTAAAGCTACTGCTCACCACAGAGGTCTGCTGCTGGTATTAAAAGTGCATGTTTCAGTCTGCATGTCAGACTTTTTTAATGAAATAGAAGAGGATTTGAGAAGTCACTCAAAATGTGCCCTAATTTTTCTTTCTTCAGCACTAAACTATAATTTCTATGGCAAAATGAACCCCCTCATTGTGTTCCTTTTTAAATTAAATGTTTTAAATGTTACCAGTTTATTCCAATAAAGATGGCTTCAGGTGTGCCATACTTTTGTCATCAGTAAGACAGTAAGCGCTCTAGTTGTTCTTAAGAACACTCTGGGACATTCTGTCATTGGGCTATACTTGGGCTACATCTGGGTGATATTTGTGCTACATTTGGGCTTTTTTGTCTCTGGTGGCCATCTTGGGAGACGTATTTGTTATGAAGTTTCCTAAATTCCTCATTTACTACAGTCTCCTCAGTAGGAATACTTTCCGTTTTTTACTTTGGTTCCATCAAGAAGGCATTCAGATGTGTCACACATTTGCCATAAATTCAGAATGTTAGCACTCTAGTTGCTCATTAGATCACTGTAGAAAAGCTACTGGTCACCAGGGAAGTCTGCTGCTGGTATTCAAAGTGCATGTTTCAGTCTGCATGTCAGAATTTATTAATGAAATAGAAGGGGATTTGAGAAGTCACTCAAAATGTGCCCTAATTTTTCTTTCTGCAGCACTTATCATACTTTCTATGGCAAAATGAACCCCATCATTTTGTTCCTTTTAAAATTAAATGTTTTAAGAGTTAATCAAGATGGCTTCAGGTGTGCCATACGTTTGTCGTAAGTAGGACTGTTAGCGCTCTAGTTGTTCTTTAGAACACTCTGGGAAGCTGCAGTAGAACACAAAGGAATCAACTGACAGTCTCTGCCCTTGTTGGATGTACATGTTTTACTGAGAATGTCAGACTTCATTCTCACATGACTGAGAAAGATAATGTGAATTTACAGAAAATATGCTCTCAGGTTAGCTTATAGATCACCTTCCAAACCTCTGTGGGAAAAGCATGAGAAAATAGTTTTCTCTCAAACATGATTCATGATATCCCAGCAGAAGGCTTTTTCACATGGTAAAATCGCCTTAGAACACACCAGAATTCCTAAAATGTGTATGATACCATCAACAAATGATTTATAATGTAACTAAAGTCTTAAAACCTTCCATTAACTGCAATGCTTTTTAATGAGGTGCTATCATGTATATTGGTTCCAAGATGGCTGCCAACACTTCTTGGGTGAAGTGCTGACAGCCAATCAGATCTCACGATGAGAAGTGTGGTTAGGCTCCGCCCAGATATATAAGTTATTTTGATTTTGATTTTCTCAGGAACTACTGAACAGATTGACACCATTTAAGCAAAAGGCACGAGTCTGAACTGAGGGCTATCTCTTTGCCAAATTTGGTGTAATTCCGTTCAGCAGTTCCGGCTGTAGCTGCGGCTAAAGGTCCTATGGAAAATTGCATGGTGAAAACACTTTTTGGGACCCCCTTTTTTCTCAGCCCCCGCTACACAAATCATCCCGAGACTTTCAGGATAGGCATGGATCGGAGCTGGCCAAAAGTTTTTTAAAATTTCGCAAAGATTCGTCAATCGGCGCCAAAGTTATTGGGAATAGAATGTTGCGGATTTCCTATGGAAAATAGGTCCTAACCATAACTACCTACTGGCGACCACCAGTAGGTAATATATATAGGTATATATAATATATATATATATATATATATATATATATATATATATATATATATATATATATATATATATATTACCTACTGGCGGTCGCCAGTAGGTAGTTATAGTTAGGACCACGTTTCCATAGGAAAACCTCAACATTCTATTTTGAATAACTTTGGCGCCGGTCGACGAATCCTCGCGAATTTCTCAAAATAGGTGGGGCGCTATGCTCCGCTCCTACCCTGAAAGTCTCGGGGGGATCCGTCAAGCGGGGGCTGAGATAAAAGGGGGGCCCCAAAACGCGTTTTTCCCATGCATTTTTCCATAGGACCTTTAGAACGAGCTACAGCCCGAACGGCTGAACAGAATTACTCAAAATTTGGCAGAGAGGTAGTCCCTAGGTCAAGGAAGTGCCTTTTGTAGGTTTGGTGTAAATCTGTTCAGTAGATTCTGAGAAAATAGCCTTTAAATCAATATATATATCTGAGCCCGCTTACGGTACGCTTACCGTACGCTTACGGTAAGCGTACGGCGGCGTGCGCGAGCGCGATTCTGATTGGCTGTTAGATCTTAGTAAACATTCGAATCGGTCGAAACCAGGAAGCGGCGGCCGCCATTTTGTGTATTTCACTCTGAAAAAAAAGAGTGAAAACAAGGAAAGGGGGCAATGAGGAGAGTTACAGACCCCCTAACATTTGTAAGGGGGTCAAAGAAGGACAGAAAAGTACAAAAAAAACATTTATTGATTTAAAAAAAAATCACGGGGTACGCGTACGGTAAGCTTACGGTAAGCGTACGGTAAAAAAAAAAAAAATAGATAAATGAAAAGCAGATTTAAGAGTTTAGAAATTAGGGAGCTCTAAAAAGAGCTGTTGTGTTTATGAAGTCATTTTTTTAGTGGTACCTACAAGTAAGTACCGATGCAGAGTCTAAGGTTCAAGAGGAAGACTCTGTTCCCTTCATCATTGAAGTGCACACCATCTCCTCTATAAATGTCTTGCATGTCATAACGCAAGTTGTTGTGGTAAATGGCACCCATACCATAGTCACGGAGGAAAGCAGAAACAGATTTGTTGACGTGCTTTCTTGCTTTGTCAATCTGTGGACAGAAATGATTGGACCAGTTCCATTTTTGCCTTTGGCATATGTTGGAAAACACAAAGGCAGTTTTAGGGAAAAGTGTAAACAGTTGTGCAAAGGTGTCCTTCATAAGCATTTCCAGACCTACCCCAGTCAAAGTGCCTAGGTCATTGCCACCACAGTGCACTATTATGAGGTCAGGGTGTTGGATTTGAATGAAGGATTTCACCAATGGCATCAATTGGTGCCACTTTAACCCTCTCTGACCAATCCATTTAATGTCTACATTTGGCAAAGCAAGGTCTCTCACCATATCTGTTTTCTCTGCAAACTTTTCACTCCAGAAGACATAGCTGTGCCCTACAATCCACACTGTGAACATCTTCAAAGGAGAACTGGATGCACTCAGGAGGTGTCTTTCAGTAGAATGGCAATATGAAAAGAAAGACAGTTTGGAAATGGAGGCATACATATTTTTTTAAAACAAAAAGAACTGATTGGCTGTTTCATACCATTCTAGAATAAAAACTAGGCTGTATGTGAAAATTAATAGAAGCATGTTTTGTATTGGTACAAAAAAATGTGTAACCAAAGAACAGTACTATGGATTTGCTGTAAGGTTTGAAAAGTCAAGCACTCTTGCTCTGTGGAATTGAAACATTGTGTGTCGAACTTCTGACCTAACTGCACACAGCAGTGTTCCATGAGCTGTTGCTATGGTAGCAGGCAGAAGTCAAGTTGGGGGAAGGGTACTAGGCAGAAGTCAAGTTGGGGGCAGGGTACTTTTGGAAAAGGGTTGGTTTTCAACCAATAGAAATGTGTGATTACATTTGAAAAAAAGGGGGAAGCACTGAGATTTGAAACTTACATGTATATGTGTGGAAAAATAGAGGGAAAGTTTGCCATTATCTGGTTCTGCTGAGAGGAGAGAGGTGAACACAACAGAGATCCTGGCTCTGATAATCTGCTGTTTGAGTGTCACATTTCTTTCACAACTAACTAATTTTAAAGGTGAGTTTACAGTTTGAGAGGGGATGTATGTGGTAACTTAAGAAATGAATAATAGAAATGGGAATTGTTTTTGTTGTAGTTACACATGGTGGTTTCATAATGTGTCAGTCTGTAAAAGTGATTTTCACTCGGCCCGAAAAAAAAAAGAGCAGTAAATGTGCTTTCAAATTGGCAAAGAAATTTCGTTTTGGGACTAATGTGAAAACATGACTCTGTGTGCATAGAAGAATTATAGGCAGAGATTTATTGCGTCTTGCTCTGGTGATTTCACAGTTGCATTAGATGGAAAGGGGGAGCGAATTTTTTGGGGAAGAAGCAGAGGCTTAGCACACACCCATGTGCTTGCCATGTATAGTCATGCACAGTATTTAGAAGCCAGTGGGGTTTTCAGGTTTAAGTCTGTAATGCAAATACATTCAGCATCACTAAGGCTGGTTGCCCTTGCTGGAGTGTAGGCAGACACAGAGAATACACATGGTGGTGGTCTGAAAAAAAAACAGCTTGGACACGTGCAATTAAATAAATCAAAAATAGTGGTTTCATAATGTGTCAGTCTGTAAAAGTGATTTCAAATTGTAAAAAGAGATTTTCACTTGGCCCTAAAAAAAAAGAGCAGTAAGTGTGCTTTCAAATTGGCAAAGAAATTTCGTTTTAGGACTAATGTGAAAACATGACTCTGTGTGCCTAGAGGAATTATAGGCAGAGATTTATTGCGTCTTGCTCTGGTGATTTCACAGTTGCATTAGATGGAAAGGGGGAGCGAATTTTTGGGGGAAGAAGCAGAGGCTTAGCACACACCCATGTGCTTGCCATGTATAGTCATGCACAGTATTTAGAAGCCAGTGGGGTTTTCAGGTTTAAGTCTGTAATGCAAATACATTCAGCATCACTAAGGCTGGTTGCCCTTGGTGGAGTGTAGGCAGTCACAGAGAATGCACATGGTGGTGGTCTGAAAAAACAGCTTGGACATGTGCATTTAAATAAAAGAAAAAAAAGTGGTTTCATAATGTGTCAGTCTGTAAAAGTGATTTCAAATTGTAAAAAGAGATTTTCACTTGGCCCGAAAAAAAAAAGAGCAGTAAGTGTGCTTTCAAAATGGCAAAGAAATTTCGTTTTGGGACTAATGTGAAAACATGACTCTGTGTGCATAGAGGAATTATAGGCAGAGATTTATTGCGTCTTGCTCTGGTGATTTCACAGTTGCATTAGATGGAAAGGGGGAGCGAATTTTTGGGGGAAGAAGCAGAGGCTTAGCACACACCCATGTGCTTGCCATGTATAGTCATTCACAGTATTTAGAAGCCAGTGGGGTTTTCAGGTTTAAGTCTGTAATGCAAATACATTCAGCATCACTAAGGCTGGTTGCCCTTGGTGGAGTGTAGGCAGTCACAGAGAATGCACATGGTGGTGGTCTGAAAAAACAGCTTGGACATGTGCATTTAAATAAAAGAAAAAAAAGTGGTTTCATAATGTGTCAGTCTGTAAAAGTGATTTCAAATTGTAAAAAGAGATTTTCACTTGGCCCGAAAAAAAAAAGAGCAGTAAGTGTGCTTTCAAATTGGCAAAGAAATTTCGTTTTAGGACTAATGTGAAAACATGACTCTGTGTGCATAGAGGAATTATAGGCAGAGATTTATTGCGTCTTGCTCTGGTGATCTCACAGTTGCATTAGATGGAAAGGGGGAGCGAATTTTTGGGGGAAGAAGCAGAGTCTTAGCACACACCCATGTGCTTGCCGTGTATAGTCATGCAAAGTATTTACAAGCGAGTGGGGTTTTCAGGTTTCAGTCTGTAATGCAAATACATTCAGCATCACTAAGGCTGGTTGCCCTTGCTGGAGTGTAGGCAGACACAGAGAATACACATGGTGGTGGTCTGAAAAAAAAAAAGCTTGGACATGTGCAATTAAATAAATTTTTAAAAAAGGTTTCATAATGTGTCAGTCTGTAAAAGTGATTTTCACTCGGCCCGAAAAAAAAAGAGCAGTAAGTGTGCTTTCAAAATGGCAAAGAAATTTCGTTTTGGGACTAATGTGAAAACATGACTCTGTGTGCATAGAGGAATTATAGGCAGAGATTTATTGCGTCTTGCTCTGGTGATTTCACAGTTGCATTAGATGGAAAGGGGGAGCGAATTTTTTGGGGAAGAAGCAGAGGCTTAGCACACACCCATGTGCTTGCCATGTATAGTCATGCACAGTATTTAGAAGCCAGTGGGGTTTTCAGGTTTAAGTCTGTAATGCAAATACATTCAGCATCACTAAGGCTGGTTGCCCTTGCTGGAGTGTAGGCAGACACAGAGAATACACATGGTGGTGGTCTGAAAAAAAAACAGTTTGTACAGGTGCAATTAAATAAATCAAAAATAGTGGTTTCATAATGTGTCAGTCTGTAAAAGTGTTTTCAAATTGTAAAAAGAGATTTTCACTTGGCCCTAAAAAAAAAGAGCAGTAAGTGTGCTTTCAAATTGGCAAAGAAATTTCGTTTTAGGACTAATGTGAAAACATGACTCTGTGTGCATAGAGGAATTATAGGCAGAGATTTATTGCGTCTTGCTCTGGTGATTTCACAGTTGCATTAGATGGAAAGGGGGAGCGAATTTTTGGGGGAAGAAGCAGAGGCTTAGCACACACCCATGTGCTTGCCATGTATAGTCATGCACAGTATTTAGAAGCCAGTGGGGTTTTCAGGTTTAAGTCTGTAATGCAAATACATTCAGCATCACTAAGGCTGGTTGCCCTTGGTGGAGTGTAGGCAGTCACAGAGAATGCACATGGTGGTGGTCTGAAAAAACAGCTTGGACATGTGCATTTAAATAAAAGAAAAAAAAGTGGTTTCATAATGTGTCAGTCTGTAAAAGTGATTTCAAATTGTAAAAAGAGATTTTCACTTGGCCCGAAAAAAAAAAGAGCAGTAAGTGTGCTTTCAAATTGGCAAAGAAATTTCGTTTTAGGACTAATGTGAAAACATGACTCTGTGTGCATAGAGGAATTATAGGCAGAGATTTATTGCGTCTTGCTCTGGTGATCTCACAGTTGCATTAGATGGAAAGGGGGAGCGAATTTTTGGGGGAAGAAGCAGAGTCTTAGCACACACCCATGTGCTTGCCGTGTATAGTCATGCAAAGTATTTACAAGCAAGTGGGGTTTTCAGGTTTCAGTCTGTAATGCAAATACATTCAGCATCACTAAGGCTGGTTGCCCTTGCTGGAGTGTAGGCAGACACAGAGAATACACATGGTGGTGGTCTGAAAAAAAAAAAGCTTGGACATGTGCAATTAAATAAATTTTTAAAAAAGGTTTCATAATGTGTCAGTCTGTAAAAGTGATTTTCACTCGGCCCGAAAAAAAAAGAGCAGTAAGTGTGCTTTCAAAATGGCAAAGAAATTTCGTTTTGGGACTAATGTGAAAACATGACTCTGTGTGCATAGAGGAATTATAGGCAGAGATTTATTGCGTCTTGCTCTGGTGATTTCACAGTTGCATTAGATGGAAAGGGGGAGCGAATTTTTTGGGGAAGAAGCAGAGGCTTAGCACACACCCATGTGCTTGCCATGTATAGTCATGCACAGTATTTAGAAGCCAGTGGGGTTTTCAGGTTTAAGTCTGTAATGCAAATACATTCAGCATCACTAAGGCTGGTTGCCCTTGCTGGAGTGTAGGCAGACACAGAGAATACACATGGTGGTGGTCTGAAAAAAAAACAGTTTGTACAGGTGCAATTAAATAAATCAAAAATAGTGGTTTCATAATGTGTCAGTCTGTAAAAGTGTTTTCAAATTGTAAAAAGAGATTTTCACTTGGCCCTAAAAAAAAAGAGCAGTAAGTGTGCTTTCAAATTGGCAAAGAAATTTCGTTTTAGGACTAATGTGAAAACATGACTCTGTGTGCATAGAGGAATTATAGGCAGAGATTTATTGCGTCTTGCTCTGGTGATTTCACAGTTGCATTAGATGGAAAGGGGGAGCGAATTTTTGGGGGAAGAAGCAGAGGCTTAGCACACACCCATGTGCTTGCCATGTATAGTCATGCACAGTATTTAGAAGCCAGTGGGGTTTTCAGGTTTAAGTCTGTAATGCAAATACATTCAGCATCACTAAGGCTGGTTGCCCTTGGTGGAGTGTAGGCAGTCACAGAGAATGCACATGGTGGTGGTCTGAAAAAACAGCTTGGACATGTGCATTTAAATAAAAGAAAAAAAAGTGGTTTCATAATGTGTCAGTCTGTAAAAGTGATTTCAAATTGTAAAAAGAGATTTTCACTTGGCCCGAAAAAAAAAAGAGCAGTAAGTGTGCTTTCAAATTGGCAAAGAAATTTCGTTTTAGGACTAATGTGAAAACATGACTCTGTGTGCATAGAGGAATTATAGGCAGAGATTTATTGTGTATTGCTCTGGTGATTTCACAGTTGCATTAGATGGAAAGGGGGAGCGAATTTTTGGGGGAAGAAGCAGAGTCTTAGCACACACCCATGTGCTTGCCGTGTATAGTCATGCAAAGTATTTACAAGCGAGTGGGGTTTTCAGGTTTCAGTCTGTAATGCAAATACATTCAGCATCACTAAGGCTGGTTGCCCTTGCTGGAGTGTAGGCAGACACAGAGAATACACATGGTGGTGGTCTGAAAAAAAAAAAGCTTGGACATGTGCAATTAAATACATTTTTAAAAAAGGTTTCATAATGTGTCAGTCTGTAAAAGTGATTTTCACTCGGCCCGAAAAAAAAAGAGCAGTAAGTGTGCTTTCAAAATGGCAAAGAAATTTCGTTTTGGGACTAATGTGAAAACATGACTCTGTGTGCATAGAGGAATTATAGGCAGAGATTTATTGCGTCTTGCTCTGGTGATTTCATAGTTGCATTAGATGGAAAGGGGGAGCGAATTTTTTGGGGAAGAAGCAGAGGCTTAGCACACACCCATGTGCTTGCCATGTATAGTCATGCACAGTATTTAGAAGCCAGTGGGGTTTTCAGGTTTAAGTCTTTAATGCAAATACATTCAGCATCACTAAGGCTGGTTGCCCTTGCTGGAGTGTAGGCAGACACAGAGAATACACATGGTGGTGGTCTGAAAAAAAAACAGTTTGTACAGGTGCAATTAAATAAATCAAAAATAGTGGTTTCATAATGTGTCAGTCTGTAAAAGTGTTTTCAAATTGTAAAAAGAGATTTTCACTTGGCCCTAAAAAAAAAGAGCAGTAAGTGTGCTTTCAAATTGGCAAAGAAATTTCGTTTTAGGACTAATGTGAAAACATGACTCTGTGTGCATAGAGGAATTATAGGCAGAGATTTATTGCGTCTTGCTCTGGTGATTTCACAGTTGCATTAGATGGAAAGGGGGAGCCAATTTTTGGGGGAAGAAGCAGAGTCTTAGCACACACCCATGTGCTTGCCGTGTATAGTCATGCAAAGTATTTACAAGTGAGTGGGGTTTTCAGGTTTCAGTCTGTAATGCAAATACATTGAGCTTCACTAAGGCTGGTTGCCCTTGCTGGAGTGTAGCACTGTGGACATGGGCTTTTTAAAAAATCTGAAAAGTGGTTTCATAATGTGACAGTTTGTAAAAGAGATTTTCACTTGCCCAAAAAAAAGAGCAGTTTGTGTGCATTCAAATTGGCAAAGAAATTTTGTTTTATGACTATTGTGAAAACAAATGTAGTAATATATTTAAATACAATAAAGGATTTTTTTTTTAGTTTTTTTCAGGTATTGCTGAAGAACAGTGAACAAAATTTAAGATGCCTACAAAATCTCGAGCTCAAAAAACGCTAAAAAAAAAACTATATTTGAAGACAACTGGAGGACCAAAGTTAGTAGAAGATGCTCATGTTGGGAAAAAGAAAAAATCTTCTGGTAAGCAGAAAAAACAATTTCTTAACAAAATATTCAAAACAAAGAAAAATGTACAAAATGTCTGTCCTCGGAAAAATGTAACAAAACATAGAGAACAGCAAAAAATTGAGAATTTAGTTAATGCAAATATACCTTCTGCAATTGAAAAGTTTAACATAAACAGAAAAACAGCGTTTAAAGAGATACGTAGAAAAATGTTTCAGAGAAGAGTTATGTCCAATTTGATAAAGGATGTAAAGAAATATAAGCAAAAGGCAAAATATTACAAGAGAAAAAAAGAAATTGAAGCCATTGCAGCAAAAGCATTAGAATTAAAAAGGAAACTATTCATATTAATTTTGAATAGGATGCGTACATTAGATAAAATGGTTAATGTACTGAAATCACAAAGCAAAAGCAAAAGAGTAGTGAACAGAACAAACTTTTGTAAAGTGTTTTTAGGAAAGTGGATGCATAGTTCAAGTAGTGAACCTTTTTTTAATGAAGAGAGCTATTTTCAAAGTAATAGTTTGCTGCATGCAGTTGACACCAGAGGTCGTTCATACGAAGTAAAAAATGGTTGCATAATGGAGAAGGAGATAATGGTTCCAAGAGATGAGGTACAAGTGATGGCAGATGAGGCAATGGGGAGATGTCCTAAAGCCCCAGTGTACACTTGGAATTGTAGTAGTATTTGCACTGTGCGTCAGGAATCTATTGACAGATTTCGAGAGTTTCTAAGAGAATATAGTAAAAAAAGTGTAAAACAAAAGATTAAGGTGCTTCAAAGTCTGGATCCATGCAGAGTGAGAGAGAATACTGGTTTGCAGGGTCATTCTCTTGCTTGTCTATCTAGAAAAGTGTGCAATAGTGTTTTCCATCATTTTAGGATGCTGGCTGTTCATCATACTGAAATGAGAAAGTTTGTGAGACGGTTGTATTTTGCCAAAAGTCCAGCAATAAAGTTAAATGAATTGAATAGGGCTCTGTTCCGAGGAACGGTATCAGATGTAGAGAAGGTTGTTGATGAAATTCAGTTTTGTTACTTTGGTCCTGAACAAAACAGTGCAGAGAAGGACACAGTAAATGAGGCAGAAGTGGAAGAGAATGTAGAACCCTCTGTAAGTAACACATTTAATGATCACATAACAAAATTTGCAATAGTCTCTAATGAAAGACCAAATGTTACTTGTATTTGTTGCCGCAGAACTCATTATAGAAAACAAACTAGGAATGTTGATCTCTACAGAAAGAGTGAAAATGAAGATAATTATAAGTGGATGGATTTTGCCACATATATATTTCTTGAAAATTGTTTTGAATTGGGTGAAGATCAGCGTATTTGTAAATACTGTTACAACAAGTTAGAGGAAAATAGAATGCCGACCAGAGCTGTACATAATAATTTAGAATTGGATGCTATTCCTGCTGAACTTTCTGAATTAAATACATATGAGTCTATACTCATTCAATGTGTTCATCCGTTCCAGACCATAGTACGTATGGAGCCCAAAACTGGTAAATTACCTCCTTCAGATTTACTGAGAGGTTTAAAAGGTAGAGTGGTGTATTTGCCCTTGGATTTGAAAAAAAATATGGAAACTATTGATGCGGATACTTTGGAAACTGAACCATTAATTATTCTGGTTAATGGTGTACCTACAAAGAATAAGAAGATTTGGCAGGAGCTGGTAGATGTGCGGAAAGTACAAAGAGCAAATTTGTATTTGAAAAAAAATAACAAATGGTATGAATCAATTTATATAGAAGAAGAAGAAGAAGAAGAAGATTTTCAAGAACACACAGAAACACCAACTGGACAAATTGAAAAAGTGGACAAGTCAAAGGAAGAAGAAATTTATGAACATTTTAGCATACATCCTCTCCATTCGAAAGAAGTTATGGGAGACAATATTGATCTCTTTCAGATGAAGAAAGCAAAAGGAAATCCCGTGAGTGTATGGGAGGAGAGCTTGGAAGCTCGATGTTTTCCCCAGCTGTTTCCTAAAGGAAAAGGAGGACGATACGATGAACGTCCAGAACAGATTCCAGCTTCAGAGTATCGGACTACAAGACTATATGCTGAAGATCCCAGATTTCGACAAAGTATTCCTTATTTGTTCCATCTTTTATTTGAAAGCGACTTGTCTGCACTGTCTTATGCAGTAAATCACATTTTAAAAAGTGGAGTACATTTACAAAATGTGTCTGCTAAGGATTTTATGGAGAAAGTGCAGCACCGAGATGATCATTTGGAAACACAACTGATCAATCTGATGGCTTGTCAGCGTGGGACAAATGAATATTGGTACCGACGCCATGGTGAACTAAAATGCATGTTACGCAATTTAGGAACACCAACATGGTTCCTTACCCTAAGCTGTGCCGAGTACGCTTGGGATGATTTACTGGATTTTCTACGAGAGGCCAATTCAAACATTAAAAACATCGAATACAAGACAGCAGGAGAACTGTGCTCATTGGATCCGGTTAATGTTTGCAGATATTTCAATCATAGATTTGAGGCTATGATGTCCTTCATCTGCAATAAAAAAAATCCACCCCTTGGAGAAGTAGTGGATTTCTTTTGGAGAAAAGAGTACCAGGCAAGAGGTGCTCCTCATATTCATATGCTGCTGTGGATCAAGGATGCCCCAAAGTTTGGAACAGATACTGATGAAGCAGTGTTATCTTACATTGAAGAATATGCAACATGTGGTATACCAAAAAGCAAAGAAGAGAACAAGTTAAAGGAGCAAGTTCTACGTTTCCAAAGTCATCGGTGTGGAAAATACTGTCGACGGAAATACAAGAGCAAAGAAAAATACTACACTAAATGTCGATTTGGATTTCCTAGACCTGTTCTTTCAAATGGAAGAGTCAACAGTTTTATGTCAGCTGTGAGACATACTATCACAAGAAAATCACCTAAGAATACCTACAACCTTAAAAGAAAAGAAGAATCAAAAAATATAAATGACTACAACCCAGTCATTTTATCCATGTGGAACGCTAACATGGATATACAGTATGTAGCTGACAATTCCATTGCTGTTGCACGATATGTAACGTCTTACATTACGAAATCAGAAAAAACAGAATTGAAGGAAATGTGGGAAGAGATTTCTCACGAGAAGACTGTCAGTAAGAAGCTGTACAGTTTCAGTTTGAAGATGTTATCGCATCGAGAAATTGGATCCTACGAATGTTCAGATAGGTTATCTTCTGCAAGTCTCTACTCGAAGTCAAGAAGAATAATTTGGGCAAGTTTAGGCCTTGCAGCAATGAGAAATCGGGTACTGAAATCTGTTGGAGAAATTGAATATTTGGCCGAGAATGACCCAGAAAGTACAGATATATTGAAAACAAACATGTTGGACACATATTATCCCAAGAGAAGTCATCATCTGGAGAACATGTGTCTCTATGAAGTGCTGCAGAACTACATTTATTCACGGAAAGCTGCAGAAGACATCAACAGTGGAAAATATAAAGTTGTTGGTGAAGAAGGATGTTTGGTGAAGCAAACCAAAGGAAGTTTGATAAATCACCGGAAGCTGAGTTGCGACACAACCGACAAGAAAGAATTTTACTACTTGGCTCTTTTACAGTTGTTTAAACCATGGCGTACAGAGGATGAACTACTGGGAGAATTCCAGAGCTATGAAGATTCTTTTAATGCTTGCAAAGACAGCATACAATGCAGTACATTCTCAACTTATCTGCAAATGTTAAATGAAGAAATAGAACAGGAAACTACAATTGCAGCAGAAATAGCTAGAGACAGTTCTCAGGACAGCCAAAGTTCAGGAACATACAGTCAAGATCCCCTAGGACAACCAATCGTTGAAAATGAAGCATCAATAGCCATGAATGAAGTGGAAACGGCTATGAATCAAGCTCAAGAAGAATTTATAGACTTACAAAATTTGGAAAGACAACTGAATCAAGAGCAGCAACACATTTATGAAGAGATCAAAAACAAAATTGATCACGGATTTCTACATATAAAAAAAGAATGCTCATGCACATCATTTCATCCAATCAGGATGTATGTAAGCGGACAAGCTGGCACTGGAAAAAGTTTCCTAATTAAAGTCATCAGAAGCTACCTAAAGCAAAAAACGGATTCTACTTTGTCTTGTGTGGTTACTGCTCCAACTGGGTTAGCAGCATATAACATAAAAGGAATCACCTTACATCGTTTGCTAATGTTACCAGTGGAGCATGAGAACAAAATACAATTCAACAAGCTAACTGGAGAAGCATCCTTGGAAGTTTCAAGAGTATTGAAGAAGATGCAAGTTCTCATTATTGATGAGGTGAGCATGGTATCAAACTTAATGCTTGCCTTTGTGCATTTAAGAATGCAGCAAATTTTGAAGACAGACTATGACGTGTTATTTGGTGGAAAACACGTCATAGTTTTTGGGGATCTTTTGCAACTTACTCCAGTTAAAGGACAACCAGTGTTTAATACTGTCACACATGAAGACACGAAGAAGTCATTGGGAAGCATTGGAAATACAAATATTTGGTCCTTCTTTGAGTACAAGGAACTTACAACTAATATGAGGCAAGCAAACGATGAAGAATATGGAAGTATTCTGAAAGATATCAGAATTGGACTACTCACAGAAGTTGGGAAAAAAGCATTACAGAGTCGGCTGCTACATAATTTATTTCCAAAGGAAGAAATAGTTGCAGAGAAAATATACAAGAATATTGCAGAAAACAAAAGTGTCATCTGCTTAATGCCAACTCTACGTGAATGCTCAATATTTAATGAGGAGCTTTTGAAATTGGAAAAGGAAGAGATCAGGAAATTGGAAGCAGTGGACAAAATTGAGGATGGAAGAATTACTGTCACAGTAACAGGCAAACTGAAAAATAAATTGGACTCACTAGAGAAGAACATCTCCAAAACAGCAGGATTAGAAAAAAATCTATATGTTTGCATGAACTGTAGAGTATTTTTAAGGAGAAATTTGGATGTTGAGAAAGGCTTAGTGAATGGAGCGATGGGAAGAGTTGTGGGTTTTATTAATTATCAGAAAAAAGAAGGAATTGAATGTTTACAGATAAAATTTGATCAGATAGATGAAGTTAAAGATATTTGTCGTTGTACAGTTCGTTTTATGCTTGTGAAAGACTTATATGTACGTAGGAAGCAGTTTCCGTTTTCTCTAGCATATGCTGTAACTATCCACAAGTCTCAAGGATTGACTGTAGATTGTGCATTTGTGAACATTGGTTCAACTGTGTTCAAAGAAGGTATGGCATATGTAGCTTTGTCACGAGTCAAAACATTATCAGGTTTATTCATGATAGACTTTGATGACTCAAAAGTTAGTGCTGATACAAACTGTGTAAAGGAGTATAATAGATTAAGAAGAAGCTATGCTCCTCATTTAGGTCAGTATCCTGTGTTGGAGAAACGTGTAGTTTCTCGTAAAAGGAGAAATGAGAATATCTGTAATGAAGATATAGAGAAGAGGAAAAAAAAGAGGAGTGATGTAATTGCAAGCAAAAAGAAAAAGGACAATGAAGAACAGGTTGTAGGATGTCATTTTGAAAATAGCTCTGGTGTCAACTGCTACGCTAATGTAGTGCTGAATGTTGCATTTTATCTGGAAAGTTTGCAAGAGCAGATAATAGTAAATCAGGGAAAAAGATTCTGTTCAGAGCTGAGTCTCCTTTTTCAAAAGCTGAGTAAAGATAAAACTCAAATAGAAAGTGCTACTGATATTAGAAAACTTTTAGATGTATGTTCAGGACGAACACAGTTTTCTCAAAATGAACAGCAAGATGCACACGAATTTTTGATGTATTTTCTTCAGGTAGTGGAAGAAGAAGGAGTTCCCATTGACATTTTTTTTGGTCTCTCTTATAAATGGGAACATAGTTGTGATAATTGTTATAATATATGTGGCTCTATTGTTGATAATGAAAGGTTTATTTATTTGACATTGCCAGAGAGTAAAACAGTCACTTTTGCAAAATTAGTTAAAGATGCTAATCATAGCATGAAATGTGGTGAGTGTAATTCTGACATGTTTTCAACATTAATTTTAAGGGAATACGGACAGTATGTAATTTTAATGATGCAACGATGTAGAGCTGATGGTTCAAAATTGGATACTTTAATAAAGAAGTTTACAGGACAGCAATTATCAATTTCAGGAAAAACTTTTGTAACTGTTGCAATAATTTTCCATGATGGACCTACTGTTACTTCTGGACATTACACAGTTTATCTAAAATGTGAAAAAGGCTGGACACTGTGTAATGATTCCCAATTGATTTTCAAACAACGTTTGCCTTTTGATTTAGCAAATTCCTATCTAATCTTCCTGAAACCTAAATTTTAGAGAGACTTGGCAAGATCTGGACAAAATAATTTTACCATTTTACTGGATTACCATTGCAATTTTGAAGAAAAAATATTTTTAAAATTATCATTTGGCCTAAAGGAAAGATAACCAATTGTAATGTGGACTTTTTAAATTTTTAATGCAATTTAGAAAAACCAATAATTTTTAGATAATCGGTAACTTCTGCATATTTTAAATTTTGGAATGCTATTGGACTGCCATTGGAAATTTTTTCAAAAATGATTTAAAAAATTACTATTTGGCCATGTGGAAAAGTAAGCAATTCTATTGTGGACTAAATAAATTATTCAAAAAATTTTCGTGAACCAAAATGTTACAGAGAATCGGTGAGATCTGGACAGATTAAACTTTAGAATTTTAATGGATTTCCCTTGGAAATTTATTCCAAAAAAAAAAAAAAAAATACTATTTGGCCTAAAGGAAATGAAATCAGATGTATTTTGGAGTTATTTGAGATATAATATTGTGATTATACTTCTGAAACAAACATATCAGACGGTATTTTAAAGAAATAAGTATTGTTTTTAGATGATATTTTTTTAGAATAATATGCATTTCTGTAATGATAAGTTTAAGTGAGAAGAGATTCTGGGCTTTTTTAATACAATCTTTGAGATTGTTATTTTTTTTTGCCCGCTGTAAAATGATGAATGCAATTGCTTTCACAATTTATAGTGAAATGCAATATATTCTGAAAACAGCAAAAATAAGGCAAAAATATTTTTTTGAAAAAAATGTAAATATGTATACTGTATTATAAATTGTTAAAAAAATATTAATACTTTTTTCTTTTTTTTCAGATCGATATAGAAAATTTTCGAAAACTACAACCATTTTTAAAACTATTTTTTAAAAAAACAAATGAATAAATATTTTTTTGAGTGAGTATGGTAAGTCAATAATAATAATTGTAGTCTCTCAAGGACCTTGTAATTTGATAATTGATTTTTAGTGTTTTTTTTAAAAAATAAAAAAAAGGTACGCGCACCGTACGCGTACGGTAAAAAAAAAAAAAAAAAGGTTTTAAAAAACATATGTAAAAAAAAGATGAAAGATAAGGTTGGCTCTTAAAAGAACCGTTGTGTTCATGCAGGGACAGAGGAAAGGAAGCATGGGAAAATCATTCAAAGCTACAAATGTGCTGATCTATTTTGTTGTTCACTAGGGAAACACTGGTCTCCCTATGACAAATTAGACCTTTACAAAATGTGCAATGAATATCAACCTTCCGAAATCGAAGGTTCATTTCCAGAGGGCCAGCAAAAGGCGATTCTCCCCCCACAGATGAAGGGCTCACCTGACCTGCAGAAGAAGGAGTCAGCCCTGCAGATGATGGTCCAGGCTGAGCTGCTGTGGATGTACTGGCTCGTCTTTCTGAAGAGTTACCTCCAAAAAGATGACCATGTGTCCTTCTGTGTACATCCTGGAGGTGTCTCTTCATGGTGTGATTCCCAAAGGAATACTTCCTGTTAGGATTACCTCTAGAAAGTACACGCTTACACAGCTTGCAAGTAACTAAGGGTGCATTCACCTTTTGCTGGCCTTCTGGAAAAGTAAAATAATCCCAAACATAAGAAGGCTTTTGTTTCCTCGATCTCTGCCTCAAGACAGTGCTGCTGGTGCTAGCCTCACTCTCAGAAGAGCTCTGCTGTTCTGCCATCGTATCCCAAAGACAAACCAGCTCCTTCTCCCAAGGGATCACAAGCAGAAATGAGGGGAATGGGTGTGGTGTAGGAGAGTTCTAGAACTGAAAGTAGTTTCAACCAATCAAAAGTTGTGTTTCAAGATCACATGACCTACCGTACGCTTACGGTACGCTTACGGTACGCTTACGGCAAAAAGTACGCGTGCGCGTAAAAAAGACACGCGCTTGCGCGCATGCGCATAACAGTCACTCCCCGGCACTTCCGCGTAACGTGCGCGTGTGGCGTAAGCGCGCACGCGTCCCACGCGCAGTACGCGCGGCTACGCGAAGTGCGTAACTATACGCAAGCAGCGTAGATAGATTGCGGACGTTGCGTAAACCGTACGCTTACCGTGAGCTTACGGTACGCGTACTATAAAAAAAAAAAAAAAAAAAAAAAAAAAAAATCTGGTAATAAATTTTACATGTTTATTTTAAAAAATATATTAAAAAAAAATATTTAAGGATTTTAAAAATTTAAGCATAGTCTTTATAAAATGAAAGAAAATTAAATTAAAAATATGTTTGAAAAAAATGAAGAATAAAAAAAAAAATTAGCATTTAAAAAACCTTGCAAATTCACTGAAAAAACCATGGGTTTCACACACGTTATAGTTAGGAATTAGCATTTAAAAAACCTTAGAAATTCACTGAAAAAACCATAGGTTTCACACACGTTATAGTTAGGAATTAGCATTTAAAAAACCTTAGAAATTCAGTGAAAAAACCATAGGTTTCACACATGTTATGGTTAGCTGGACATTTTACTCGTAAAAAACCAATGAAATTGCCCCGTTATAGTTAGTTCAGCTAACTATAACTCACGCGCCCGCAATGCACTGCTGATGACGTCACATATTACATCACTCATGACATGGTCAGTGACATCACTCATGACATCACTGATGACATCTCAAATGACATCACTGATGACATCACTGATGACATCATCCAGTGAATGTGTGTTTTTCTGAAAATTAAATTTGTTTTATATATGTATATCTCAAGGTCGATGGAAGAATAAATGGGTATATAAGTGTCTAAATGGATGATTTGTTTTTAAAAAATTGATTGTGTAACTGACTGATTAAGTGTATCTCTCACTTTGTGTATAAGTGGCTGCATGGGTTGGTGAGTAGCTACATGGGTGTCTATATAGGTTAGTAGTTGTTTTTTTGAGTATCAGTCTGAGTGTCTGTATGGTTCGGTGGGGGGTATTACGTAGTGCATAGGTGCATGAATGAGTGACTCACTGTTTGTATGTGTTGAAGACAGCATGTGTGCAGGACTGTATGGGTGGATGAGTGTGTGTATGGGTGTGTTAGTGAGTGAATGACTGTCCCAATACTGTCTTCAGGAGTAACTACATATGTTTTAAACTAGTATATGTGACTATTGGTGTATATATGTGAGTATATGTGAGAGGGAGAGATTGAAAGAGTTCCTGTATGAATAAGTATGTGTTTCTATAAGTGATTGTTTAAAAGACTAAGTATGTGTAAGTTTCCGTAGAAGTAAGTGTGGTGGTGTGTGTATAACTGTATATGCAGGTGAATGTATGTTTGATTCTTTATTAGCATGAGTGACTATGTGTGTGAGTAACTCTATGGATGAGTGGCATTATGTAACAGGATGTATAGGTGTATGAGTACATATGATGAGTGAGTACATGTATGAGTGACTGTATAGGACTGTTGGTGAATGAGTGGATGTGTATGTGGATCTTAGAATTACTGAAGAGGTTGTTGTAACTGGTATTGGTATGTCCATTGTTTTGAAAATTTTAGTCTCTATTTTTGAATGTGTGTATCAAAGCTTATATTAAGGTGAGAGGAGGTCTGCCACTCTATCACAAGGATGATGTCATCAGTGATGTCATCAGTGATGTCATTTGAGATGTCATCAGTGATGTCATGAGTGATGTCACTGACCATGTCATGAGTGATGTAATATGTGACGTCATCAGCAGTGCATTGCGGGCGCGTGAGTTATAGTTAGCTGAACTAACTATAACGGGGCAATTTCATTGGTTTTTTACGAGTAAAATGTCCAGCTAACTATAACATGTGTGAAACCTATGGTTTTTTCACTGAATATATATATATATATATATATAATCGCTACCAAATTGCACCAAAAGCCAAGGCACTCATAGGCGGGTGCTGTAACGCGGTGGTGCCCGCGTTTAAATCCACGCTACCAACGATGTCCACGCTCACGGACAAATCCTCCTTGTGTACTGCAATACTAGTCCCACGTCAGGCGTATGGGAGTCCGTCAGTAGGAAGAATATATCTTCTTTCCATTGTATGAAAATCTCCAACAGGCAATGTTTGACGAAGCAGATCGTAGCGAGGCAGCTCACGACATCTTTAAGAAGACCACAACATCATCAACAGAGAACCCACAAGCTGTACTGAACGAGTCAAACACTCGCAAAAACTTACGAACACTTTTCACCAAACTCGAAAGGCTCCATGAAAGAGAAGTAAGAAAATGGTGGGAAGCCACCTCCCTCCAAAGTTACATGGATGTCGACAGAGTGCCTAGGGGCCTGAGAATTTACACAGTGCCCGCTTATGAAAACCCGGATCCCTGCCTCCTTGAAGAATGGGCTGAATATACAGCAGCGTCATGCAAAGCCATGCTCGCAATCTTAGTAAAATTCGCATGGAGTGACAGAGAAAAGGCATTGGTGGAAATTGCGAATCTTGAGAAAGAAATCGCCAAGGATGACGATAAAAGTAAACAGGATGAATTGAAGGAAGAGATGAAGAAACGCTTACAAAGGTATGAACTGAAGATACGACAACGGAAGCAGGACAAATTTGAACGTGACGAACGGGATTACGCCCAAGGGAGAATTCTAACTTTCTCAAGAAAATTTGATGAACCACGTAAAGCCATCTACAAAAAGAAATCTCCAATACCGCCTGAAAGAATAGAAACCTCAGAATCTGAGATTACTGAAAGTGAATTATCTGGCGAAGACACAACTGCCCCACAGAGTGAGAATACGAAAAATCCTTTTCACTTGGAATTCGATCTGATACGGCAAACATGGCTGAGAGGCGGAAAGAGCAAGCCTCCAGAAACGCAGACGGACAAGGAGAGGTGGCTGGTGGCGCACGAAGCAGAGGAAGAGGCAGGGGCGCATCCCGAGCGAAGCGCAGCAACAGAGGAAAACGATGGTGAAAGAAAGCAATGACCTAACCATCATTAACCTCACGCCACGTGTATTGAGCAAAGCTGAGGAGGCAGCCCTAAAATTAGGATTATCATTCTGCCCAAGCAACCGCTTAGAATACACGCAGACGCGCATTGATTTGTTCAAATTTGTCCGGAAAATTAAGCTACAGAAGTATTTCAAAATGAAACCTACTGTGACTGAAGCAAGAAAATTGAAGCACAAATCTAGGCATAAAGCAACAGATGTCTTAACGGCTCAAGATCTGGATACAATTGAACTGTTGGAAGAATTACGGGCTGAAGAATCGATTACAACCTCAGAAAGTGAGGATTTAGTCCTGAGAGCACATCGGGCAGGAATAGACCAAGAAACACCCTCAACCACTTTTAAGCCCCCTTCCATTTTCAATCCCCAAATGCCATACGACGCTATAGACCCATTCTCTGATGCCGTGCTTCACGATCTTCAGAAATTCAGAATCAATGCTTCCTCAAATCTACCAAAACAACAGAGGAACCTAACCCAAGAACAAGAAGTGATCCTTAAAAACCTGGCAATGGATGACAATATAATTTGTAAACCTTCGGATAAAGGGGGTAACGTGGTGTTACTCACTAGAGAACAATACTGTCGAGAATCTTATCGTCAGTTGAACGACACCAAGTTCTATGAAAGGACTAACAAAGATGTGTATCAAACCAGTATTACAAAGTATCATGCCATGATTACTAAATGGCACAATTTGGGTTTGCTTGACATCAATGAATTTCTCTTTTTACGGAACAATGAACCAGTGACACCTACGTTCTACCAATTACCGAAGATACACAAAGATAAAACTGACCCACCTGGGAGACCGATAGTCTCTTCACAGGGCAGCTTAGCAGAGAATATGTCCATCTATATAGACAGTTTTCTCCATCCTTTTGTCATACAACTGAAGTCATACCTTAAGGACACCAAAGATTTTATTCTTCATTTGATGGACATGCATTGGGAACCTACCTTCAAATTAATTGCTATGGACATTACTAGCCTATACACCTGTATAGATCATCATCAGGGTATAATGGCAATGCGATACTTCCTGAATAAAAGGCCCCTTAAGTTTGCAGAGCACAGCAGTATGCTGTTGGAATTCATTGAATTTTGCCTTCATAACAACATTTTCTTATTTCAGGGGCAGTTATTTAAACAAATCTCTGGTACAGCTATGGGCACCTGCTTCGCCCCCAGCTATGCGAATCTCTTCGTAGGCTGGTGGGAGGAGCAGGTGGCCCTTAGTGATGAAAGACAGAAATGGGCAGAACACATAGTTGTGTGGTATCGTTATATCGACGATCTTTTTATAATCTGGAGGGGTTCAATTGAACAAGCTGAAAATTTCATCTCTGAACTTAATAATAACAATCTTAATCTTGGGTTCACACATGAGATTAGCACTACTGAAGTTAACTATCTAGATCTAAAGGTGCAGGTGAGGGATGGTAATCTCGGTACAGATCTATATCGGAAACCGACTGCCGGTAATTCAATCTTACACGGTAGTAGCAACCACCCGCCCAAGCTGATAAATAGCATACCCTATGGGGAACTTCTCCGGCTCAAAAGAAACTGCACCAGAGAAAATGATTTTGTATCTGCAGCTGCTAACTGTTTTACAAGATTTCTTAATAGGGGCTACAGTCAGGAAGTTCTGAATGCAGCGCTAGTAAGAGTCAATAAGATTAAAAGGAAGGACTTGTTGACCCGTAATGATATCCAACCGAATAGTACAAAAAGAAGTAATTTTGAAGGTAGCAAATTGCGGATGATAACAACTTTCTCGGATGATGCAAACACTTTGAGGAACATAATGAAAAGGAATTGGCATATATTGCAAACCGATTCCGTAATGGGGAAGGAAATCCCAACAGTGCCACTGATTACCTTCCGCAAATCACGGTCTTTGAGGGACGAACTAGTTCAGAGCTACCTATCACCTATAAGTCAACCAAAAGGCGTTCTGAGAGAAATGAAAGGTTTTTTCCCTTGTGGGAAGTGCAAAGCTTGCTGTAACAGCAAAAGAACTTTGAGCTACACAATCGATGGGATAAAAAAACCTAAACCCATAGATAAATTTATCACTTGCACTACCTCACATGTAGTTTACTGCTTATTGTGTCCCTGTGGACTTAAATATATTGGCAGCACTGTTCACAGTGTAAAGATGCGCATTTTGGAACACCAACGCGCAATCATGAACAAAGACAGTAATTACCCTGTAGCCAGACATTTCGCCCTCAAACACAATAGTAATAGGGAACTGCTACAGTACTTTGGTTTAGACTGTGTATATATTAATCCAAGAGGTGGAGATAGAGTGCAACGGTTGCGGAGACTTGAGTCCCGCTACATTATTGATTTGCACACCAAAACACCCTTTGGGTTGAATAGCGGAGAGGAATTAGCTGTGCACCTGGGGAGGTAATTTGGTAAACTTTGTGGACGTAACTGTAATCTCTTCCTCTCTTTGTCGTTTTACACTTGCAACTCAGGAAATATAAGGGGTAAGGACGAATTGCTGTCCCCTACTTAGGTTTCCGCTGAGAATATCTTGACTCTTTCTTACATGTGTTGGGAATTTAGTCTTATGGATTTTAGTGGATTTCCTCACTATAAGAAATGTAGGCCGATTCACGGCTTTATTGCTTGAACCATTGAATGAATTATTTAAATACATTGAGGTTCAGAATGTACTTTATGAGGCCTGCTACAATATACATGCCGATCCACGGCTTAATTGTTTAAGATATGTAGCTTTCTCTGTCACACAATTGTTAAATGACATGCACAAATTGATTAACATTTGCTTTCAATCATGATCAGTAATAATTATGCTTAAATGATGTTGATGCAACTCTTAAATGTCGAGAGTAATATCAGAAACTGTGTATAACTCTATAGGCTGGCACGTTATCTTCACCCTGTTAAGATGGCCGCCATGCGATAGACTGTATTGCATTGGCCATATGGGGGAGGAAGTGACGTCATGGGTCTTTTGATTTCAAAATAGTTCTCGCGCGGCTAGCGTAATTAGACACTGACGAAGGATACCCTGAAACACGTCTGTCTTTTTGCTTGTTGCTGAATAAACTGATATACGGAATCCTCCCGGAGTGCTGTGCTTTGTCCGTGAGCGTGGACATCGTTGGTAGCGTGGATATATATATATATATATATATATATATATATATATATATATATATATATATATATATATATATATATATCACAAGCTCCAATCTTTCCCAAGTCATGAGCTGCACTCGAGCACTAGCTGTAAAGCACAACGCTTTTATTAAGGTATGGACAGCATACAGTCCGTCGATTAACATGAGACAGCTTTTCGCCAAACTGTGCCTGACGCGTTTCAAAGGGTTTCCTTCTTCCTCAGTGGCGTGTAGGCAGAAAAGATTACGTGCAGCCGGTCTGCCTCCCATTGAAATATTGCATGATGCCACGCCCCCAGATGGGCTTCTAGATTGAGTGTCATGTGGAGCATTATTGGTTCAGAAGTCCGGAATTAGATCGCTTGAATAGCGGCACTTCATCACTATCAAACAGACATTTACAGCCCATGGATGGGCCTCAACAGGCATCCGCCTTCCTAGATCCTAGGCAAGTGCTCCCAACAATTTGGCTCGATAAATATCCAACCAGCAGGCCCCCAGGTTCATGGGGTTGTGTACGCTCGGCAGCGGGAACAGCTGCCAAATATCACAAGCTCCAAACTTTCCCAAGTCATGAGCGGCACTCGAGCACTAGCTTTAAAGCACAACGCTTTTATGAAGGTATGGACAGCATACAGTCCGTCGATTAACATGAGACAGCTTTTCGCCAAGCTGTGCCTGATGCGTTTCAAAGGGTTTCCTTCTTCCTCAGAGGCGTGTAGGCAGAAAAGATTACGTGCAGCCGGTCTGCCTCCCATTGAAATAATGCATGATGCCACGCCCCCAGATGGGCTTCTCGATTGAGTGTCATGTGGAGCATTATGGGTTCAGAAGTCCGGAATTAGATCGCTTGAATAGCGGCACTTCATCACTGTCAAACAGACATTTACAGCCCATGGATGGGCCTCAACAGGCATCCGCTGTCCTAGATCCTAGGCAAGTGCTCCCAAAAATTTGGCTCGATAAATATCCAACCAGCAGGCCTCCAGGTTCATGGGGTGGTGCACACTCGGCAGCGGGGACAGCCGCCAAATATCACAAGCTCCAAACTTTTCCCAAGTCATGAGCGGCACTCGAGCACTAGCTTATATATATATATTGAATGCAAGGGAGAGAAAAAGTACCGGATCTCACAGGAGGTACAGGTGGCCCATGGGCCCAACTGCCCTTTTAGAATGAGGTACCAGGTTCGAGTCCCAGCGCCAGATCGCAACTCTTTTACCCAGGGCACTTCAGTAAAATAGGTCCCTGGGCTGAGTCCGTAATTATATATTTTAGACTTCAATCTCCCTCCTGCTGGAGTTTGGGTCCTGTAGATGGACACTTTGGTTTGTCATCGAAAGTCAATGCAACACAAGTTTTTTATTTTGCTGCGGTCAAGCGAGGTAAATTGGGTTCATTACCTTCACTGTGCCAGCCACTAGGTTACAGCAGAGGATTAAGAAAAAGGTGGTTAGGCTGATTTTTGTCTGAATGTGGCTATGGTAAGGATGGGTCTGTTGGCCGCTCCAATGTGGGGTCAATTAAAAGCAGGTCACTGCACTATGCAGAATGTAAAATGATTTAATTGATATTTACATCTACTGGTGCAAACACGACCCAGATTCATACAACGTATAACAATGCATTCCAGGGATCATGTAGGTAATGAGTTATATATTTACTGATGTCTGACTTGGCACGGGGCACCTCCTTCCAGGGCAGAAGAGGTAGAGCAGCGTACTCGGAGACCGGGTAACCAAGGTCGACTCCTGGCATCGATGGTATAGATTGATCCTTGGCAGGTCTTAAAATCCCCGGGGAATAAATAAATGAAATACATTCAGCAAAAAAATAAAAAATCCCCAATGCCTCGAAAGGTTATCTTTTCAAGACATTCCACGGCCGGTTGTCCAGGGTAAGAACAGAGGGGCATATCAACAAAGCGGCGATAAAAAATTATCACTGCTTTTGCGTCCCGTTTTCGGACGAAAAGCGGCGATCATTTTATCGCTTTATCAGCAAAGTCATGCTATCACGTGAATCCTTGCCTTAGCGTCATTTCCTGTAACGCCACCTTTGCATCTCTAATGAGATGCAAAATGTGCGTTCTGTCCCAAAATAACTGGAGAAATGTCGCTAACCGACATTTCTCCAATTATCAATGGGCACGCTAACAAGCATAGCGATAAGAAAAGTAGCGCTAACCTTGGTTATCGCTACTTTCCTTACGCCTGCTTTTCCTTTGACTAAACAATGTTAATCAATGGGTGGTGGATTATAGGGCTGAGACCACCCAGCCCTATCAACAAGGATATCGCCATTTTCCATTGAACATCGCTAGAAAACCAGCGATGTTCCATGGAAAACATTGCTATCACCGGAATAATTATTGCCATTGCGCTGTGCGTTGGTAATACAGCGCTAGCATGGCGATAATTATCTGCGATAGCCAGCGATAAAATTCCTAACGCTAAGGGCGGCCAGCGATAATTATCGCTGCCGCTTGTTGATATGCCCCAGAGTGGCAGCAACCAGACCTGAGGGAGGCCTTGCTACTGTCAAGTAATGAGCCAGATAGAGTGCTGTGATCCTGTACATCCCGCAACACAATTGCGTTTGACTGGCTTGGCCTGGATCAGTGAGCGTGGCACATTTCCACTAATGGCAATGCATTTCACCCAGGCACTACAGGCCACCTTGGTTTGAATGGCAGGTGAACTCCGAGGTGGGCGTGGTCATTGAGAAACCCTTTATTCTACTCAAGTACCATGGTGACAGGCAGTGCCACGAAGGACAAGGCAGTGGCATACAATTTTCCATGCCCTCGGGTGTTGTAATTATACTTTCCGTTTGTAAGCAGGATACCGGGCAGAACTGTGTTACCAGTGCCACCGCAGCACCGTAAGGGTCATACAAGGAATGGGGGGGGCGAATAAACTTTTTTTTAGAGATATCAAGGAGGCAGAGTGCTCCCCGGGGATGTCTCAACTAGAATGGAGTAGGCAAAAAAATGTGAGGGTGCAGCTGAATCTAGGGAAACTGCTTTTGCAGTTAGCAAACGAGTCGTCTGCAATTTGTTTCCACTTCCAGCTTCACAAAACGTTAATGCAGGGCTGACGGTCAGAGGTCACCTGCACAGTGTAGGGCAGATCAAGTGAAACCAAATAAGAATCAGGAACCGTTTTAAAAAGCGATACTGTGTGTTTGATTTCGTTGACCGGGATTTCATGGCACTAATCTCACTTATCAACAATACGTAAGTGGGGAGCTCCTTTCCACACGACCAGAGCCCCATCACCTCACCAGTGTCGGGATGAAGACAGTGTTCCAGCACGGACATGAAAAATAAATAACCTTCACTTGTGCCCTAAAGTCAGAGACGTTTTAATGCACGGGGAAAGTGGGCTCTGACCACGGGCCCTAGCCTTTCAGGCCCCCCCTGACAGAGCCTGCTCTGATCTGCAGAGTCTTGCCCAATGACCTTGAATATTTCTTAAAGGGATTGTTTTAAATACTGTTGTCATTTAATATATTTGTCATGTCAGTGAATGTTTGTTGCAGACAAAATTTGTGTTTGTGTTTCGTGCAACAGCCATAAAAACAAGTTTTTTAAAGATCAAAACAGGACCTCTCTTATGAGAAATGGGAGGGTGTCAGAGAGATTATTTAAATCAATATTAATGAGCTGCTGCTTTGTTTCAATATTGAAAGCACATCATTATCTCTAAATATTGGATATAAACACATTTATAATTTGGAAGAGTACCGTGCAGTGTCAGTGACCTGGCCAAGAAAGGGCATGAAAGAGCTGAATCCGGATCATATATTCAAAGCTGTTCCGGACAGGGGCCCCTGAAATTTGTTTGGCCCAGGGTCCCCCTAAAAATCGTTAAGATGTCCCTGCCTAAAGTGTCGCTGGACTGCAAGGTTATAGAGCAGCCACCATGCAGATCAGTGGCGTATAATGACAGCGAGCATCACAATGGTAGCCAACATTCAAGGCTGGGACAAATACATAGAGTAAAGGAGTCAACGTTTGCCAGCAGCCAAAGTGATTAAGGCTTGCATGAAGGAGACTGGTCGTGTCACCCTCATGTGAACAGCAACGCGATCTTGATCAGCATGTGTTTTACACTTTGAGTAGTCAATAGAAAGAGATATTGAGCACATGGGGCTGAACGGGAAATAAGTCATGCACATTTATCGATGCTTTTGAGTAAGTTAAGTTAGAAGGGTATTACCATTGTTTCACAAGCTTCAGGGATAAGGCACTGACCTTTCAGATTGAAGTACATGCACTAACAAGAGGTTAGTCACCTTAAGGGAGACAGCACTGCAATATCTGGCATAGCACCCCAGCTACATAAACCCTGCATGGCTTCAGCGAGGAGCACCATCCATGCGGGGGCACACTTAAGAAGCAATGGTCAATAGGCCTTTCAAGAGGAAATGGAAATGAATGAATAGATCTACAGAAACAGATTGGTTTACTAAAGGCCGTCGAGGAACCATCACAAAATCTAAACAAGTAGGTGTTTGTTCCTTTCTAAAAACCCAGTAAGGGAGGTTTGGTATTGTTTTGCACGTATTGTTAATTTGCGTAGTCTTGAAGACTAATACGCTCTGGCAATAGGTCAAGAGTGGATTGGCAATAAATACATTAAATACACATGTCACAGCAAAGCGAGCTTGTCCCACGGGTTGATTATTGATTGTCCCATGTTAGGTTCAATCTTCAGCAGCATCTAGGAAAGATGCCACATTTACCACACTGTCAGGGTGATGAGTGGAACCTTTCAAGCAGTTGAACGCCACCACCAACGGTGGCATTGCCATTTTGGAGCGACAACTGCTCGTTTGAAGCAAGGTTAAGCATTTCAAGATTTTAATTGCACAGCTTGAAAATAACTAATGTGCCAAAGCTGTGTTAAGTCAGCACGCTCTCAGTTCCATCCACACAGCTGATAAACATTACTCTCTACAGTGAATCTAGTCAGCTCAACCAGAACACATTATGACGAGGGTGTCAGTCATGCCTAGGGTAGGTTGCGGATGCTAAATCGATTACAACAAAAGTAGGAACAGCCCCCTCCCCATATAGACATTGCGCTTCGCATTCATAATTCTGGAGCGACATCGTGGTAGGCCATAGTTGTCCCAGGGTGGTGCGCAATTAGTTGTATATTATCATGTTCAAAGCCATGGGCGTCCGCAGAGGGGGGGATCAAGGGGGGGACGCTTGACCCTCCTGGATCGCCGGTCCGTCCAGTGCGGGGCATACTGGGGGTGACGTGGACAGTGATGCCAGATTGGCCTGATTTATGCACAATACCGGTAGGAATTATTCGAGGGGTGGCGGCGCTATTGCTGAAAATGTTATCAACCATGTTCTGTGCAAAGCAGCAAGATCTAATGGCCTGCAGTAATGCTAATAAGTGATGTGAGAATTTTAATCTGCTCGGGTCCGTTTAGAAGACTTAATTTTAAGAAAAGTAATTTTAATAAAGGGGGGTTATTTTACATCAGTTATTGTACAGCAAATGTTTTTGTCCATCACTATTTTAAATGGTTTATCTTTCGTAAAGCGCCTAGTCGTGTTCGGCGCGATAGAAATCTGCCTACATGAAGTTACTATTGCGTGGCCCTGACGCATGTGCGCACCTCCAGCCTGCACCTGCTCGTCCGTCAATTCTCGCTCACAATTCTGGGACCTGTGGTTTGGCTCTGCTCCTGCGTCTGTGGGCAAACATGCTCCAGAATCTAAGGCAGAATTTGTTTACATGGCCGGCCTGACTGGAGATACCAAAAGTCCTGTTGGTTTGGAAGCTGTGTAACTGGGGGTCCACCACCGTAGTCCTCTTTCGACCCCCATGTCAAAAGGCACTGGTCTCACTAATCTGAGATACTCACTCTCCACTACTCCGCTACCCTCTACTACTCACTCTCTACTACTCACTCTCCACTACTCCCTACTACTCTCTCTCTAATACTCACTCTCCACTACTCTCTCTCTATCCACTCACTCTCTACTACTCTCTACTACTCTCTACTACTCTCTACTACTCACTCTACTACTCACTCTCTACTACTCTCTACTACTCTCTCTCTACTACTCACTCTCTACTAATCACTCTCTGCTACTCTCTACTACTCACTTTACTACTCACTCTCTACTACTATCTACTCCTCTCTACTACTCACTCTACTAGTCTCTACTACTCACTCTCTACTACTCACTCTGCTACTCTCTACTATTCATTCTCTGCTACTCTCTCTACTACTCTCTACTACTCACTCTCTACTCTCTATTACTCATCCTCTACTCTCTACCTCTCTACCTCTCTACCTCTCTCTACCTCTCTCTCTACTACTCTCTACCTATCTACCTCTCTACCTCTACCTCTCTACCTCTACCTCTCTACCTCTACATCTCTACCTCTCTCTACAAGCTAACATATGCACATATATATATATATATATATATATATATATATATATATATTCACTGAAAAAACCATAGGTTTCATACATGTTATAGTTAGCTGTACATTTCACCCGTAAAAAACCAATGAAATTCCCCCGTTATAGTTAGTGCAGGCAACTATAACTCACGCGACCGCAATCCTCTGCTGATGCTAATACTGTATTTAGACACTTATTTGCCCCTGTCTTCTTCCATTAAATTTTAGCTATACATATCTTACAAATATTTTTTTTTCATAAAGACACATATGTCATCAGCAGAAGATTGCGGTCGCGTGAGTTATAGTTGCCTGCACTAACTATAACGGGGGAATTTCATTGGTTTTTTACGGGTGAAATGTACAGCTAACTATAACATGTATGAAACCTATGGTTTTTTCAGTGAATTTGCAAGGTTTTTTAAATGCTAATTCCTAACTATAACGTGTGTGAAACCTATGGTTTTTTCAGTGAATTTGTACGGTTTTTTAAATGCTAAGTTACTTTACGCCATTCGTGGCGTGCGCGCCCAGTTAACGCAGTTCGTTCCGTGTGCGCACGGTGCGCTTCGCGCACCGTGCGCGCACAGTGAGCACGCGGTGCGCTTCGCGCACCGCGCGCCCACTTTACGCAGTTAGTGCTAATATATTATCTACTGGCGGTCGCCAGTAGATAGTTATAGTTAGGACCGTGTTTCCATAGGAAATCCGCAACATTCTATTTGGAATAACTTTGGCGCCGATTGACGAATCCTCGCGAAATTCTCAAAATAGGTGGGGCGCTCCGCTCCGCTCCTACCCTGAAAGTCTCGGGGGGATTCGTCAAGCGGGGGCTGAGAAAAAGGGGGGTCCCAAAACACGTTTTCCCCATGTATTTTTCCATAGGACCTTTAGTCCGAGCTACAGCCCGAATGGCTGAACAGAATTACTTGAAATTTGGCAGAGAGGTAGCCCTCAGGTCAGGGATGTGCCTTTTGAAGGTCTCGTGTAAATCTGTTCAGTGTTTCCTGAGAAAATAGCATTTAAATCAATATATATATCTATGGGCGCGCTCCGAGCGCGTACCGTAAGCTTACCGTATGCGCACGCTGCCGTGCGCGAGCGCGATTCTGATTGGTTGTTAGATCTCAGTAAACATTCGAATCGGTCGAAACCAGGAAGTGTCGGCCGCCATTTTGTCTCTCGCAGTCTGAGGGGGTGAAAAACAAAGGTGGATAACGTGAAAAGGGGGCAGGCTGGACAGTTCCTGACCCCCTAGCCTTTGCCTGCGACCGCAATCCTCTGCTGATGATGTCAGATATTACATCACTGATGACATATGTGTCTTTATGAAAAATAAATATTTGTAATATATGTATAGCTAAAGATTAATGGAAGAAGACATGGGTAAATAGGTGTCTAAATACAGTGATGTAATATCTGACATCATCAGCAGAGGATTGCGGTCGCGTGAGTTATAGTTGCCTGCACTAACTATAACGAGGGAATTTCATTGTTTTTTTACGAGTGAAATGTCCAGCTAACTATAACATGTGTGAAACCTATGGTTTTTTCAGTGAATATATATATATATATATATATATGCATATGCATTTATGTATGTGTATGTGTATATAAATAGAAATTCACTGAAAAAACCATAGGTTTCAGGGGCGTTATAGTTAGCTGGACTTTTGACTCGTACAAAACCATTGAAATTCCCCCATTACAGTTAGTTCAGCTAACTATAACTCACGCGCCCGCAATACACTGATGATGACGTCACATATCGGTACACTCACACCCAGTCAAAAGATCTGGGTTTGATCCATCACCGTTCTTTAGCCCATTCTGCCACCCCAGTTCAGACATGGCCATATGCAAATCAGTCTGACCCTGTGCCTCATGGGAACAGTCCAGCCCCAACTGCCAAGCCATGCCTTCCCTGGACCAGAAACAAGCTTCCTAGGACCGGTTTCTGGCATTTCAGCCATCTTCAGCCAGGCTTGCTTGAATCCAGTGGCAAAGTGAGCAAGGGACTCACGTCTGAGCATACCTTGCCAACTTATGGCGAACAAAGCGGTACAAAAGGGGGTGGTGATGGACGGAGCATCAGAACCAATCAAAAACTCACACCCAGTCAACAGATCTGGGTTTGATCCATCACCGTTCTTTAGTCCACTCTGCCACCCCAGTTCAGACATGGCCATCTGCAAATCAGTTTGACCCTGTGCCTCATGGGAACAGTCCAGCCCGAATTGCCAAGCCATGCCTTCCCTGGACCGGAAACAAGCTTCCTAGGACCGGTTTCTGGCATTTCAGCCGTCTTCAGCCAGGCTTGCTTAAATCCAGTGGCAAAGTGAGCAAGGGACTCATGTCTGAGCATACCCTGCCAACTTATGGCGAACAAAGCAGTACAAAAGGGGGTGGTGATGGACGGAGCATCAGAACCAATCAAAAACTCACACCCAGTCAACAGATCTGGATTTGATCCATCACCGTTCTTTAGCCCACTCTGCCACCCCAGTTCAGACATGGCCATATGCAAATCAGTCTGACCCTGTGCCTCATGGGAACAGTCCAGCCCGAACTGCCAAGCCATGCCTTCCCTGGACCGGAAACAAGCTTCCTAGGACCAGTTTCTGGCATTTCAGCCGTCTTCAGCAAGGCTTGCTTGAATCCAGTGGCAAAGTGAGCAAGGGGCTCACGTCGGAGCATACACTGCCAACTTATGGTGAACAAAGCGGTACAAAAGGGGGTGGTGATGGACGGAGCATCAGAACCAATCAAAAACTCACACCCAGTCAACAGATCTGGGTTTGATCCATCACCGTTCTTTAGCCCACTCTGCCACCCCAGTTCAGGCATGGCCATATGCAAATCCGTCTGACCCTGTGCCTCATGGGAACAGTCCAGCCCGAACTGCCAAGCCATGCTTTCCCTGGACCGGAAACAAGCTTCCTAGGACCAGTTTCTGGCATTTCAGCCGTCTTCAGCCAGGCTTGCTTGAATCCAGTGGCAATTGAGCAAGCGACTCACGTCTGCGCATACCCTGCCAACTTATGGCGAACAAAGCGGTACAAAAGGGGGTGGTGATGGACGGAGCATCAGAACCAATCAAACACTCACACCCAGTCAACAGATCTGGGTTTGATCCATCACCGTTCTTTAGCCCATTCTGCCACCCCAGTTCAGACATGGCCATATGCAAATCAGTCTGACCCTGTGCCTCATGGGAACAGTCCAGCCCGAACTGCCAAGCCATGCCTTCCCTGGACCGGAAACAAGCTTCCTAGGACCGGTTTCTGTCATTTCAGCCGTCTTCAGCCAGGCTTGCTTGAATCCAGGAAGCTTGTTTCTGGTCCAGGGAAGGCATGGCTTGGCAGTTGGTGCTGGACTGTTCCCATGAGGCACAGGGTCAGACTGATTTGCATATTGCCATGTCTGAACTGGGGTGGTGGAGTGAGCTAAAGAATGATGATGGATTAAACCCAGATCAGTTGACTAGGGGTGAGTGTTTGATTAGCTCAAACGCTCCGTCCATCATCCCCTTTGGTATCGCTTTGTTCGCCCTAAGTTGGTAAGGTATGCCCAGACATGGGTCCCTTGCTCCCTTTGCCACTGGATTCAAGATAGCCTGGCTGAGGAGGGTTATGAACCCGAAACCTGTCCCAGGATGCTTGTTCCGGTCCAGGGGAGACATGGCTTGGCAGTTCGTGCTGGACTGTTCCCATGAGGCACAGGGTCAGACTGATTTGCATATGGTCATGTCTGAACTGGGGTTGTGGAGTGAGCTAAAGAATGATGATGGATTAAACCCAGATCAGTTGACTGGGGGTGAGTGTTTGATTAGCTCAAACGCTCCGTCCATCATCCCCTTTGGGATGACGTCACATATAACATCACTCATGACATGGTCAGTGATATCACTGATGACATCTCAAATGACATCACTGATGACATCATCCAGTGAATGTGTGTTTTTCTGAAAATTAAATATGTTTAATATATGTATATCTCAAGGTCGATGGAAGAATAAATGGGTATATAAGTGTCTAAATGGATGATTTTTTTTTAAAAAATTGATTGTGTAACTGATGGATTAAGTGTATCTTAGTGAAGAAATGGCTTAGTGAGTAATGTTTAAATAGGTAAATATCTGTATCAGTCTTTCACTTTGTGTATAAGTGGCTGCATGGGTTGGTGAGTAGCTACATGAGTGTCTATATAGGTTATTATTTGTTTTTTTGAGTATCCGTATGAGTGTCTGAGTGTCTGTATGGTTCGGTGGAGGGTATTACGTAGTGCATAGATGCATGAATGAGTGACTCACTGTTTGTATGTGTTGAAGACAGCATGTGTGCAGGACTGTATGGGTGGATGAGTGCAAGCATGGGTGTGTTAGTGAGTGAATGACTGTCTCAATAGTGTCTTTATGAGCATCTACATATGCTTTAAACGAGTATATGTGACTCTTGGTGTATATAAGTGAGTATATGTGAGAGTGAGTGATTGGAAGAGTTCCTGTATGAATAAGTATGTGTTTCTATAAGTGATTGTTTAAAAGACCAAGTATGTGTAAGTTTCTGTAGAAGTAAGTGTGGTGGTGTGTGTATAACTGTATTTGCAAGTAAATGGATGTTTGATTCTTTGTTAACATGAGTGACTAGGTGTGTGAGTAACTCTATGGATGAGTGGCGTGTGACAGGATGTATAGGTGTATGAGTACATATGATGAGTGAGTACATGTATGAGTGACTGTATAGGACTGTTGGTGAATGAGTGGATGTATATGTGGATCTTAGAATGACTGAATAGGTTGTAACTGGTATTGGTATGTCCATTGTTTTGAAAATTTTAGTTTCTATTTTTGAATGTGTGTATCAAAGGTTATATTAGGGTGAGAGGAGGTCTGCCACTCTATCACAAGGATGATGTCATCAGTGATATCATTTGAGATGTCATGAGTGATGTCATCAGTGATGTCCCTGACCATGTCATGAGTGATATAATATGTGACGTCATCAGCAGTGCATTGCGGGTGCACGAGTTATAGTTAGCTGAACTAACTATAACGGGGGAATTTCAATGGTTTTGTAAAAGTCCAGCTAACTATAACGCCCCTGAAACCTATGGTTTTTTCAGTGAATTTCTAAGGTTTTTTAAATGCTAATTCCTAACTATAACGTGCCTGAAACCTATGGTTTTTCAGTGAATTTCAAAGGTTTTTTAAATGCTAATTTCTAGCTATGCCTACAGAGATAAGACATGTGAAGAAAGAAGAAAAAATGCACAGAAAGAAAAAAAAGAAATGCAGAAAGAAGCAACAGAAGTCCTCAAAGATGAAGAAAAGTGCAGGAAGAAGGAAAATGTGCAGAAAGAACAAACAGAAGAGCAGAAAGAAGCCTTGTTTCAAAATCATCCTGCACCCTCAACTTTTTCAGACAGATACTGGTGGTAACTGAGTCTGACTAACCAGTCCTATGTTAAAAGACACTCAGAATACAGTGAAAACACCTACATGCACTAGGGAACACCATGCGTTGGGGTCCCCCTGTGATTAACATGACCTCCTCAGTAAGCCCCTAGTTAATAATAGGGCAGGGGGATTAAAACTACCTCTTAAAACGTGCCACAGGGCGTGTTTGCACACGTCACCTCAGGCCCGGTCCCCTCCCTTCCCCACTCTGTAAACACGCCCTGTGGCCGTTTTAAGTTGGGAGATTAAGTCCACTTGAATCCTGACGGTCCCTAGGGTCCAACTAGACCACTAGGTACCTCCAGTAAGCGCCACAGAGCTGCGTTGCAGAGAGGTGTAAAAAGGGGCGTTGCCTCAGAACACCTGTCTGCAACGAAGCTCCCTGGCGCATACTGGAGATACCTGTTGGGCTAGTTGGCCCTCAGGGACCCTCAGTATTGAAGGGGAATTAATTCCCCAACTTACAACTGGCCAGGAGGCGCGTTTGCAGAGTGGTGCAAGGAGGGGGCGTGGCCTCCGCCACGATGCCGGTCTTTTATTTTTTTTATTTTTTTAAGAAGGAGGACTGTGTGGCCCTCCCTTCTTTTTCTAATTTATTGGCCCTGGGGACCCCATCCCCCAGGGCCTGCCCCCTAATTTTTTTTGGGAAAAACAAAAATTTGGAAGGGGGCGCATGGCCCCCCTCCCAAGGCCTTAATCGGCGCCGGGGACCCCAACCCCTGGGGCATGGGCTTTTTAAAAAAATTAATTCTTTAGGAGGGCGGCTGCATTGCCCCCCTCCTCAGGCCACTTATGGCCCCGGGTACCCCATCCCCGGGGCCGGCCTTTGTTTTTTTTTTGTTTTTAAATATATTTATAGACACACCTAGGACATGCTGGACAAACCGTATGTACCTATCACCATGACGATTTGCGTGATATTCATTAAAAGGCAACTGCATACAATGAATCCACGTGGAATGTATTTACACTGCTAGTGAAGCTCTGACGTGTCTGACACCCTACCATGCCTAATCCCGGCGCCCCCTCCGATGGGTACTCTCCAAGTAGACACCCTTGTCGTTTATTTATACAAACATTGGTAGCTATTGACGGGCACATTTAATACACACGCTCACCAAGCCATTCAAAGGGGATTCGACAAAAATTCGACCAATACTATGCAAGAAACCCCCCTCACGGTTAATAAAACACACATCCACAGCCGGATGTGTAATACTTTTTATTTTACTCTCTGGAAAGGGTACGAACCTCACTTGAGAGTCACAGCGCGCTCCTGGCTGAGCCCAATGCTGTGTTACACCCACCAGTGCCCGCCGAGTGCCACACACCTCTGTGTTGTATTCCACCAGCTAGTGCGTATGCTATGACACTCTCTAGCCCATGTGCACTGTAACACCACCCGTGAATATGTCATGCCACACTTGCCTTTTCACGGGTTATATTGCCCCATCTAACGTGCCTTCCTCGATGCCGATGTTATAACGCACAGCGCTATGCCATACATATTACAATCTGGGATCCATATCTTTGTCACAGTGCATATGCAACGTTTCACTCCCCAGCACATATTTTATATTACAACTTTAGAGACTAGTTAGGTTACACAACACTGCCCTGTGCATATTACGCTCCAAGGCGCATATCGCATAGCACGCGCTAGTGCCTGTGCTATCTCGCGCTCTCCAATGAATCTGTCATTGCGCACAATGTATTGCATAGTATATTTCACGCCCCGGTTCATCTTATATCACACTTTTTGGTGCATAGTTTATACCATACACTATATCTAGTTTTCATTTTCAATCGTGCTCTCAGGACTATATAACACTGTGTTCACCTACCCTTTTCACAGGCATTACATTTTGCGATGGGGGGTGGAGAGTCAGGGGGTGTTTCTGCCAAGTGAGCCCGGAGTCACAGTCACAAACGTCCTCTACTTCCTGAATAAAAGTGAGATCATGCTGCATACTTGTTCATACTTTAAGTAGTTCGCACAGACACACATTTTAAAAACAATAAAGTTCCTAATACCCACCTTCTCTAAACAGTTAGCTTGCTGCTCCATCCACCTCCTCCCTATGCTCTGTTGTCTGAATTCATGGACTAGCCTCCTCCCTCCTGCCATGCATGGTCTGATGTGCTGCCACTGCCTTCCATTTAGCATGATGTACCAGTCCACTCCTCCTGCCCTCCATTGCCCAATTCTTTGCCCCATCATTGACCTACTGCTTAGCCTTGTGCTTAGCTTGCTGCCTCTATTCTCCTTCCCCTGCCCTCCGATGTCTTTGTGCATGCCCCTGCTCCATCCTTTTTGCCCACCATGTTCCATGGAACTACCACTCCTATCTACTCTTAGTGTTCTGTTGGGCTGCCGCTCCCCTCCCACCTGTCTAGCATTGTCAGATGTCTCTAACCTGTCCCTGCCACCTCCACCCTACCTGTCCACATGCCATGCCCCTATCCCCTTCCTCCTGTCCTCCATGGTCCATTTCACTGCCAAAACCTTCTGCCCTCCCTGGTCTGTTGAGCTGCAACTGCTCCTCCTGCCTGCCCCACCCAGTCTGTTGTGAGGCCCCTTCCCCTGAACTCTCTTGTCTGGGCCCAGGTCCTGACCCTCCCTTCTATCCTCCATGGTCCTTTGTGCATGCCCCTACACCCTCCTTCTTGCCCATCATAGCCATTGTGCTGCCACTAACCCTCCCGCTTGCCATGCATGGTCTTCTGTGCTGCCACAGCCCCTCCCACCTTCCGTGTGGTCAGCTAGCTGCCCCTGACCCCTCCCACCTTCCCTCCATGGTATGTGTGTATGGCATCCTAGTCCCACTGTTGCTCTCCATGGTGTGTCTTGTTTCTAGTGCCCATCCTGCCTGACCTCCATGGTCATCTTGCTGCTCCTGCCCCGCCCCCTTGCCCCCAGCCCTCTGTTTCCGTGTGCAGACCCATATTCCCTCCCTCCTGGCTTGTCTGTTCCATTGTAATGCCCCTGATCCGTCCCTCCTGCCCAATATGGTCTGTTATGCTGCAGCTTTCTCTCCTGTCTGTCCATTATGGTCAGCTGGCTACCATTGCCTCTTTCCCCTCTGTTCTCTGTTGTCCATGTGCATGGTCCTGTCCCTCCCTATTGCTTTCTATGGATTGTTGTGCTGCACTCCCGTTCCGCATGCCCTGTGTGGTGTATTGTGCTGCTGCAAACCCTGATGCCTGCCCTGTATGGTCAGTTTGGTGCACCTCTCCATGTCCCTCCTGTCCTCTGTTATCTGAGTCCATGTCCCTACCCCAATTCCTCCTGCTTTCCATGATCCAATGTACCATTGTGGAGGAGTGTGGCTCAATGGTTAGAGCGGCAGACCCTGAAGCAGAGTTCTGGCCAGGGACCAGGGTTCGATTCCCGCCTCGGCGGGGCTTGGGCTCAATTTCCTCGGACCTGTCTATTCTCGCCTCGGTGCCTATTCTAACCACGGGTCCCATGCTGCAACTCTGGGCAATAGCTTGCTTAGCCTCCACACCGGCCCCAACAGTGCTAAGGATGCCTGGCTTCACCCTGAGGGTGCCCAGGAGTGGACACTTCACAGGGAAAGCCAGGAGGGGTTCCATAGCAGTATGAGTATCAGCACCAGGAAACCGAAAAGGCGACACCGCAAGGTGGCCGTCTGGTGACAGTGCGCTCTAGAAGTATCTTGACATTTACATTTTACATTTACCATACTTGCGAACATTTTGAACTTGGAAAGAGGGAGATTTTGAAAAAAACTGGGATATTGATTTTCCCCTTTGGGTTACATTGAAAACGAGGAGATTGTAGACAGGAGACAGATCAAATAAAGCCCATTTGAGCTTAAAAACATTAGACATTTCCTGGCTGAATCGGGTCTGTTGGCATGTATGGTTGTACTACCACTGCCTCTTCCTTCTGCCCACAATGGTCTATTATATTGCCACAGCCTCTCTTGCCAGTCCTGTATTGTTGGTTTGTTGCTCCTGCCCCCCCTTTCCACTGCCCTCCATAGTCTGTTGTGCTGCCACTGCCCTTCATGACTGCCCAGTGTGGTCAAATTGTTGCCTCTGCACCCTTCTACCTGCCTTCAATTTTCAGAGTCTGTGCCCCGTGCCTCTGCCTCTCAGCAGTATCCCAATGAACAACTAGATTGCTAACATTCTATATTTATTACAAAAGTGTGGAACGCCTGACGTCATCTTGATGTAATCAAAACTGTAATACCTAGAGCATTTCCTTTAGAAATTACATATATGAGAGGGTCTTATTTGCATCAAAATGATGGTTAGTGCTCTAAAAAACTAAAATGAGGACATATTTTCTGAGTTTTCAAATAGCGACAAAGCACTTTTAAATTATTTGTTATCTTTATGTTTTTTTATCCAGTTGACCACTTGATTAAATGTTGTACTTAGGAGAGAGGATGCGGTGTTACTTCCAGAGCTGCAGACTTTGCAACTGGGGAACCAGGTTGGCGTTTCTGCTTCAGCTCAACATTCTGTGATTCTGGTCAAATCACTTAATCTCCCCATGTCTACAACCAAAATGAATTTGATCTTGTGTGATATAACCAATGCTCATGTAAAGCACTCCAATACCTGACAAGTCTGCACTATATAAAACTGCAAAAACACAAAAAATAAGTGTTTTGCACACTTCTGTCATTGGGCTACATGTGGGCTACATCTGGGGGATATTTGTGCTGCATTTGGGCTCTTTTGTCTCTGGTGGCCATCTTGGAAGATTTATTTGTTATGAAGTTTCCTAATTTCCTCATTTACTGCAGTCTCCTCAGTAGGAATTGCTTTCAGGTTTTTACTTTGATTCCATCAAGAAGGTATTCAGATATGTCACACATTTGCCTTTCTGAATGTTAGCACTCTAGTTGCTCATTAGATAACTGTAGTAAAGCTACTGCTCACCACAGAGGTCTGCTGCTGGTATTAAAAGTGCATGTTTCAGTCTGCATGTCAGACTTTTTTAATGAAATAGAAGAGGATTTGAGAAGTCACTCAAAATGTGCCCTAATTTTTCTTTCTTCAGCACTAAACTATAATTTCTATGGTAAAATGAACCCCCTCATTGTGTTCCTTTTTAAATTAAATGTTTTAAATGTTACCAGTTTATTCCAATAAAGATGGCTTCAGGTGTGCCATACTTTTGTCATCAGTAAGACAGTAAGCGCTCTAGTTGTTCTTAAGAACACTCTGGGACATTCTGTCATTGGGCTATACTTGGGCTACATCTGGGTGATATTTGTGCTACATTTGGGCTTTTTTGTCTCTGGTGGCCATCTTGGGAGACGTATTTGTTATGAAGTTTCCTAAATTCCTCATTTACTACAGTCTCCTCAGTAGGAATACTTTCCGTTTTTTACTTTGGTTCCATCAAGAAGGCATTCAGATGTGTCACGCATTTGCCATAAATTCAGAATGTTAGCACTCTAGTTGCTCATTAGATCACTGTAGAAAAGCTACTGGTCACCAGGGAAGTCTGCTGCTGGTATTCAAAGTGCATGTTTCAGTCTGCATGTCAGAATTTATTAATGAAATAGAAGGGGATTTGAGAAGTCACTCAAAATGTGCCCTAATTTTTCTTTCTGCAGCACTTATCATACTTTCTATGGCAAAATGAACCCCATCATTTTGTTCCTTTTAAAATTAAATGTTTTAAGAGTTAATCAAGATGGCTTCAGGTGTGCCATACGTTTGTCGTAAGTAGGACTGTTAGCGCTCTAGTTGTTCTTTAGAACACTCTGGGAAGCTGCAGTAGAACACAAAGGAATCAACTGACAGTCTCTGCCCTTGTTGGATGTACATGTTTTACTGAGAATGTCAGACTTCATTCTCACATGACTGAGAAAGATAATGTGAATTTACAGAAAATATGCTCTCAGGTTAGCTTATAGATCACCTTCCAAACCTCTGTGGGAAAAGCATGAGAAAATAGTTTTCTCTCAAACATGATTCATGATATCCCAGCAGAAGGCTTTTTCACATGGTAAAATCGCCTTAGAACACACCAGAATTCCTAAAATGTGTATGATACCATCAACAAATGATTTATAATGTAACTAAAGTCTTAAAACCTTCCATTAACTGCAATGCTTTTTAATGAGGTGCTATCATGTATATTGGTTCCAAGATGGCTGCCAACACTTCTTGGGTGAAGTGCTGACAGCCAATCAGATCTCACGATGAGAAGTGTGGTTAGGCTCCGCCCAGATATATATGTTATTTTGATTTTGATTTTCTCAGGAACTACTGAACAGATTGACACCATTTAAGCAAAAGGCACGAGTCTGAACTGAGGGCTATCTCTTTGCCAAATTTGGTGTAATTCCGTTCAGCAGTTCCGGCTGTAGCTGCGGCTAAAGGTCCTATGGAAAATTGCATGGTGAAAACACTTTTTGGGACCCCCTTTTTTCTCAGCCCCCGCTACAAAAATCATCCCGAGACTTTCAGGATAGGCATGGATCGGAGCTGGCCAAAAGTTTTTTTAAATTTCGCAAAGATTCGTCAATCGGCGCCAAAGTTATTGGGAATAGAATGTTGCGGATTTCCTATGGAAAATAGGTCCTAACCATAACTACCTACTGGCGACCACCAGTAGGTAATATATATAGATATATATAATATATATATATATATATATATATATATATATATATATATATATATATATATATATATATATATATATATATATATATATATATATATATATCACAAGCTCCAATCTTTCCCAAGTCATGAGCTGCACTCGAGCACTAGCTTTAAAGCACAACTCTTTTATTAAGGTATGGACAGCATACAGTCCGTCGATTAACATGAGACAGCTTTTCGCCAAACTGTGCCTGACGCGTTTCAAAGGGTTTCCTTCTTCCTCAGTGGCGTGTAGGCAGAAAAGATTACGTGCAGCCGGTCTGCCTCCCATTGAAATATTGCATGATGCCACGCCCCCAGATGGGCTTCTCGATTGAGTGTCATGTGGAGCATTATTGGTTCAGAAGTCCGGAATTAGATCGCTTGAATAGCGGCACTTCATCACTGTCAAACAGACATTTACAGCCCATGGATGGGCCTCAACAGGCATCCGCTGTCCTAGATCCTAGGCAAGTGCTCCCAACAATTTGGCTCGATAAATATCCAACCAGCAGGCCCCCAGGTTCATGGGGTTGTGTACGCTCAGCAGCGGGAACAGCTGCCAAATATCACAAGCTCCAAACTTTCCCAAGTCATGAGCGGCACTCGAGCACTAGCTTTAAAGCACAACGCTTTTATGAAGGTATGGACAGCATACAGTCCGTCGATTAACATGAGACAGCTTTTCGCCAAGCTGTGCCTGATGCGTTTCAAAGGGTTTCCTTCTTCCTCAGAGGCGTGTAGGCAGAAAGGATTACGTGCAGCCGGTCTGCCTCCCATTGAAATAATGCATGATGCCACGCCCCCAGATGGGCTTCTCGATTGAGTGTCATGTGGAGCATTATGGGTTCAGAAGTCCGGAATTAGATCGCTTGAATAGCGGCACTTCATCACTGTCAAACAGACATTTACAGCCCATGGATGGGCCTCAACAGGCATCCGCTGTCCTAGATCCTAGGCAAGTGCTCCCAAAAATTTGGCTCGATAAATATCCAACCAGCAGGCCTCCAGGTTCATGGGGTGGTGCACGCTCGGCAGCGGGGACAGCCGCCAAATATCACAAGCTCCAAACTTTTCCCAAGTCATGAGCGGCACTCGAGCACTAGCTTATATATATATATATTGAATGCAAGGGAGAGAAAAAGTACCGGATCTCACAGGAGGTACAGGTGGCCCATGGGCCCAACTGCCCTTTTAGAATGAGGTACCAGGTTCAAGTCCCAGCGCCAGATCGCAACTCTTTTACCCAGGGCACTTCAGTAAAATAGGTCCCTGGGCTGAGTCCGTAATTATATATTTTAGACTTCAATCTCCCTCCTGCTGGAGTTTGGGTCCTGTAGATGGACACTTTGGTTTGTCATTGAAAGTCAATGCAACACAAGTTTTTTATTTTGCTGCGGTCAAGCGAGGTAAATTGGGTTCATTACCTTCACTGTGCCAGCCGCTAGGTTACAGCAGAGGATTAAGAAAAAGGTGGTTAGGCTGATTTTTGTCTGAATGTGGCTATGGTAAGTGTTAGATCTGGGGGTCTCTAGTTGGCAGAGGTATTCACCTTAGACCAAATAGGGACCCTTGCTTCTAGTCAGGGTACAGGGACACACACGGTAGATAACCCCTGCTCACCCTCTAGGTAGCTTGGCTCGAGCAGACAGGCTTATCCCCAAGGCAATGTGTAAGGTATTTGCACGTAGACACCACAATGACCCCTCCTCCGCACACCACAAACTTAGACCACACAGGTGAGTTATATCAAAAATAATATATCTTTATCTAGTTTCCGCAGTTGAAATCAAGCATCACAGGTTTACACAATAGTCGCTTTCTTAGTTGGTCGGGACCGTCAGACGATAGTCTCTAGTCTCTTGAGTGATTCGATACTCACTGAGAATGAATCAGTTTGTAGGCTCTCGATGTTTTAGGCAGCTACGTTGCTCCGGCGGTGTCACTGCGCTCGTTATACAAGCGCTCCTCGGGCTGTTCGGTGCAAGGATTCCACAACTCCCTCGACGAGCCCCCAGTGACGATGTCGACGTCACCGGAGTCAGCCACTCACAGCGCGGCTTCGTAGAGCAGGGAAATACGACTCTCGATCTGCTTCAGGCCTCCGGGTCGCGGCAAGGCACGTGCCGATGAGCACGTCGATCTTCTTGATGCGGCAACCGGTGTCGGGCCCGGCTCGGTGTGGTACTCTCTAGCAAGACAGAGAGCAGCCAGCCCACCTCACAGGCAGATGTTGAGAAGCTTGGTAGAACAGTCCACGGTCCCTGCGGCACACAGCAGCGCAGGTGGGACACAGCAGAGTCTTGAGTTCTTGGCAACCTTTCTATCCCTGGGTTGCGAAACAGGAGGCCAGCTCTTCTCAGGCCCTTGGAGATTCAGTTGAAGACACAGCACACAGCAAAGTCTTGTTTGGTCAAGTGGATAGGGTCAGCACACAGCAGGACCCCTTCTTCTCCTTAGCTTCAGTTGTACGCCAGAACAGGTCAGCCTTTAGAGCACACAGCACGGCAATCTTCCTTTAGTTCTTCAGCGGTCCGTCTTTCAGCAGAGGTTCCTCTCGATGGTCGAATCTAAAAATCTGTTGTCAGGGGTCTTGTACTTATACCCCTAGAAGTCTTTGAAGTCTTTGTGCAAGTGGGTCCTGAGCCCGGTCTGATCCAGTTCTGGGTGTTGCTGGAGCACTTTGTTTTCCTGGCTCCTACATTCTTTTCAGAGCGAGGGGCAAGGTCGTCAGCCGCCCAGCAGGAGGTGGAGCCAGCAGAGTGGCAGGCAGGCACAGCCCTATTCAATCCCAGGTGCTATCTCCTCCCTCCACTCTCCTTGCGATTGTCGCCATTCAGCAGAGGGCTGACTCAGCCAACCTCCCGGGGGATCCCCAGCCCCTGTCACTCTCAAACCAGACAGTCAATCCACAAGCGCGCCCAGGCACACAGAAGGGTCAGACAAGAGAACAGCTACTCTCTAAAAAGTACTGTTCTCCAACTCAGGATTTAAAAACAATCTCTCCTAAAAGATGTGTTATTAAATGCTGAGCTCAGGGATATCAAACACTCATGTCTTATCTTGTTCGTATGAGAAGATAGGCGGATGGCCATTGGCACCCGCCTCCCTCATGTTAGCCTATGGAACAAGATAGCCTTGCAGTAGTGAACACACAAAATGGCCGGTGTTCACTACCAGAACATGTTACCTGCACTAGTACATGCTCTACCTTCTACATACACTGCACCCTGCCCAGGGGGGTACCTTGGGCCTTCCATAGGGATGACTGACGTGTATGAAAAGGGAAGGGTTAGGCCCGGCCAGTGTGGACACTGGCCAGGGGGACATGGCAGTCCGGGGACTGCAGGCAGGCCTGCGGCGGCAGGCCTGAGACACTGTTTTAGGGCTACACAGGTGGGTGGCGCAATCAGCGCTGCAGACCCACTAGTAGCATCCGTCATCACCAGCCCTGGCACACACAGTGCACTTTACTAGGGACTTCATGGTGATACAGATATGCCAATCAGGTATATCCAATCGATACGATATTTTACACAGGGAGCACTTACACTCTGGCACTGATTAGCAGTGGCAGAGTGTCCAAAGCATCTAAACCAGCAAAACGAAATCCAGCACAGCATCAAAAATCCATGTAGCAGAGGCAAAAGATAGGGGAAAAACCCACGCCAAGGATGTCAGGTCTAACACGTGTCCCCTCCAGCTGAAAGCGGGGAGAACTACCCACCCTCTTGGGAGTTCTCATCGCTAAGGCAGAAAAACCTGGACAGACCATCAGCATTGGCGTGCTCTGTACCGGGACGGTGTTCCACCGTAAAGTCCATTCCCTGTAGGGAGATGGACCACCTCAACAGTTTTGGATTCTCACCCCTCATCTGCATTAGCCATCTGAGGGGCCTGTGGTCGGTCTGAACACGGAAGTGAGTCCCAAACAGGTAGGGCCTCAGCTTCTTCAGGGCCCAGACCACAGCAAATGCTTCCCTTTCAATAGCGCTCCACCTCTGTTCCCTGGGAAGTAGCCTCCTACTAATGAAAGCTACGGGTTGGTCCCCGCCCTCGTCGTCCATCTGTGAGAGTACTGCTCCCACGCCTTGCTCTGAAGCGTCTGTCTGCACTACGAACTCACTCGAAAAGTCAGGCGCCTTAAGCACCGGTGCTGTGCACATTGCAGTTTTCAGGGCATCAAAAGCAGTTTGACAGGCCTCGGTCCAATTCACTTTCCTGGGCTGATTTCTAGAGGTTAGTTCCGTCAAGGGGGCAACAATGGTGCCGTATCCCTTGATGAACCGTCTGTAATACCCGGTGAGTCCTAGAAAGGCTCTCACCTCTGTCTGCGTCTTGGGGGGTTCCCAAGCCAGAATGGTATCGATCTTCGCCTGTAGGGGCGCCACCTGGCCGCTCCCCACCTGGTGTCCCAAATACACCACTGATCACTGCCCTATCTGGCACTTACTAGCCTTGATAGTGAGGCCTGCCTTCTGCAGCGCCCTCAACACTTCACAGAGGTGTTGCAAGTGTTCGTCCCAAGTGGAGCTGAACACAGCAATGTCATCCAGGTATGCGGCGCTGAATTGCTCCAGCCCGGTCAGTACCCGGTTGACCAGTCTCTGGAAGGTGGCAGGGGCATTCTTCAATCCAAAGGGCATGACTCGAAACTGGAAGTGCCCCTCTGGTGTTGAAAATGCCGACCTCTCCTTTGCCCCGTCAGTTAAGGCAATCTGCCAGTACCCCGAAGTCAAATCGAAGGTGCTGAGGTACCGGGCAGCTCCTAACCGATCCACGAGCTCATCAGCTCTGGGGATGGGGTGCGCGTCAGTCTTGGTGACCGCATTGAGCCCGCGGTAGTCCACGCAAAACCGAAGTTCTGACGGGCCACCGGGTGTAGCAGATTTCTTGGGAACGAGGACCACTGGGCTAGCCCAGGGACTGCTAGAGGGCTCAATTACCCCTAATGCCAACATCTTGGAAACTTCTTCCTTGATGCTGGCCCTGACCTTGTCAGCTACTCTGTAAAACTTCTGTTTCACAGGCAGGCTATCTCCAGTGTCCACATCATGGACGCACCAATTGGTGACACCTGGTGTCAGGGAGAACAGGGAGGCAAACTGACCCAACACCTGGCGACAGTCGCTCTGCTGCTCCGGGGTCAGTGTGGGCGAGAGGACCACACCATCTACTGACCCGTCTTGCTCCTTCGCTGCCAGGAGGTCAGGGAGTGGATCACTATCCTCTTCCCCACCGTCATCTGTAGCCATGAGCATCGTCACTTCAGACCTCTCGAAGTGGGGTTTGAGGCGGTTCACATGCAAGACTCTAAGGGGCTGCCTAGGAGTCTTCATGTTGATCAGGTAGGTCACCTCACTCTTGCGCTCTACCACCTCATATGGCCCGGTCCATTTGTCGCGGAGCGCACAAGGCTCCACCGGCGCCATCACCCACACTTTCTGCCCGGGATGAAATTCTACCAGAGTGGTATTCTGGTCGTACCATCTTTTCATCTCCTCCTGGCTGGCTTCTAGGTTCTCCTGAGCGAGCTTCCTGAAGCGCTGCGTTTGGTTGCGGATGGCCAGCACATAGCTGAACACATCCTGGGGGGTTTTCCCACGGGATTTCTCCCACCCCTCCTTCACCAGTGTGAGAGGTCCTCTAACAGAGTGGCCATACAGCAGTTCAAAGGGGCTGAACCCTAAGGACTTCTGAGGCACCTCCCTGTAGGCAAACAACAGGCATGGTAACAAGACGTCCCACTTCCGTCTCATGGGCTCCGCTAGGCCCATAATCATACCTTTCAGGGTGCGGTTGAACCTTTCAACCAATCCATTTCCTTGAGGGTGGTAAGGAGTGGTGAACTTATACGTTACTCCACACTCCTCCCACAGAGACTTCATATACCTAGAGATGAAGTTGGTACCCCGGTCGGAGACCACCTCTCGAGGGAACCCTACACGGGAAAAGATCCCCATCAATGCACGGCCCACCACGGGTGCTGTGATTGTCCTGAGAGGGACTGTTTCTGGGTACCGAGTGGCGTGATCTACCAAGACCAGGATAAACCTGTTGCCTAAGGCGGTCTTGGGATCCAGGGGCCCTACGATATCAATGCCCACCCGCTCGAAAGGGGTGCTCACTACAGGAAACGGCTGGAGGGGCGCCACGCACTTCCCTCCGCTCTTGCCACTGGCTTGACAGGTTTGGCATGACTTACAAAAGGTACCGACGTGCTTCTTCATCTGGGGCCAGTAGAAGTGGGTGACAAGCCTGTGATAGGTCTTGTCTTGCCCCAGATGTCCTGCGAGAGGCACGTCGTGAGCCAGACCCAGTAAGAAGTTCCTGAAGCGCTCGGGTACCACCAGCACACGGGCTGCACCGGGCTCAGCGAACTTAGGCTCACTATACAGTAAGTCATCTTCCCAGTAAATCAAATGTTCCTTGGACCCTAGGCCTGCTGCCTGGTCTGCAGCCTGCTGCCGCACACCAATGAGAGAAGGGCACTCCTTCTGAGCCTGGCAGAATTCCTCCCTGGAGGGGCCACCCTCTTGCTGCCAATGGGTCAGCTCAGGCAACTCCCCCAGTTCGGCCACCTGCTCCCCTGTAGGTTCCAGGGCATCCCCCTCAGGTTCCGCTTCCTCCTGGACCGTGGGAACAGTGGGGGCCGGTTTCCCGCGCCCTCTGCCCCTTCCCCTCCTGGCAGGTTCCTGGGCCATCGTTCCAGGCTCCAGTTCTACCAATCCACCCTTACTGGCTGTCATGGCACGTGTGGATACACAGATCCACGCTGGCAGTCCTAACATCTCCAAGTGAGTTCTGTGCTCTACGTCCTTCCATGGAGAACTCTCCAGGTCGTTACCCAACAGACAATCTACCGGCAAGGCATCACTGACACAGACTTCCAAGGTACCAGAGACTCCCCCCCATGTAAAGGGAACACGCGCCATCTTGCAGAGGCGAACTGAAGTGTCAGCTGCCACTACTGGGCGGAGCACATTGGGAATTACTTGCTCTTCAGACACCCACTGACACCTGACAGATGTCACACTAGCCCCGGTGTCTCTCAGAGCCTCTATCTCCCTCCCATTGATGGTCACCTTTTGCCCGTATTTCTTAGTGTTAGCGGGTATCAAGGTATCCTGGACCATCTCTTGGTCTCCTAAAGATACAAGGGTCATCATAGCTAATCCCGCTTCCCCACTGGAAATCAAATCCCCTCCCAAAGCTACACTAGCTAACCCTGGGACTGGAGCAGCAGCTGGTGCTGGGGGTTTATTGGGACATTTAGGGGCGATGTGCCCCACTTCCCTACAAGCATAGCAAGTAGGCGGTGGTATGTTGCCCTTAGGGGGCCAAGACCTCTTCGGCTTGGGGGCTTGGGACTCCTTCTCCTGGGAACTGTTTTGGGGCCCTTTAGAGAACTCCTTACTGTTACCCTTGTCCTCCCCACCTTTCTGCTGGGGACCCTGTCCACCCTTGGCTGGCATACTTACCACCCCTTTGTTGACCCTGGTGCTAGTCCAGCCGTCTGCCTCTTTAGCAAGCTCGCTGGGATCAGTTAACTTGCTGTCTAAAAGATGCTGGCGCAGCTCTGGAACACATAGACTACTCAAGTGCTCCCAACTAATCAAGTGACACAACCCCACATAATCAGTAACTTTGCTGCCCTTTATCCAACCTTCCAGTGCACGCGTGTACATACTCACACACTCCACCCACGTACTCGAATCAAGTTTCTTGAAGTTCCTAAACTTCTGTCGGTACTGTTCTGGTGTAAGCCCATACCTGAGGCATAAGGCCTCCTTCATCGTGGGGTAGGTTAAGGTCCCTGCTGCTTCTAAGGGTGCTAAGACATCCCTCCCAGAGGCCTCAAAATGCTTCCACAAACCCGCTCCCCAACTTTTCTCAGGCACTTCATTCATCTTCAAGGCAAGCTCATAGGATCTAAACCACGCATAGATATCCTCACCCCTCTGATAATTCTGCACCAAATCTTTCGGTATGTATACTTTACCCGCCTCTACTGGTTGTGCGCTGCCACCATTTGGACTGGACGCCACCTGTTTGGCTTTAATGTCCAGCTCCCTCATGCTCAACTCATGAGCCAACTGGAGTTTCTTCTCTTCTAACGCAAGAGCATTCCTCCTCTCCTCCGCCTCTTTCTCACTGTCAAGGCGCAGTTTCCTCTCTTCCGCTTGAGCTTTGAGCTTAAAAAGTTCAATCTCATGGGCTCTAACCCTTTGGTTTTCCTCCAGCTCCTCTGGAGAGAGGCTCCTACTGGAATGGGCGCTGCCAGCCCTAGACGCTGGCCTATTCACTGGCAGATCATCGGATCCAAATCCGTGCTCCGGTGTGCCATCCCCTTCCGTAGTTTCCTCGGTTGCGCCATTCTTGGCCTCCCACCAGGCCCTTAGAGCTTTCTGTAGCTCCGTCCTGTTGGCGCTGCCCTTCGCTGGGCATCCAAGCTGCTTGCAGAATTGCTTTAGGTGCTCCTTCTTGTACGTGAGCAACTTTTCTACTTCAAATTGCAATTCCGACTCCTCACCTACTCCATTCAGAGACATGATGCTTCGTCGATCCTCCAAGAATGGTCTTCGCAAAAACTTCGTGCGATGCAACTGCTTACTAGATTAGTGATGTACAAAGAGTCACTGCAGGTCAAGTGCAAATACTGGTTCTAATCCGCACCGCTGCCCACCAATGTTAGATCTGGGGGTCTCTAGTTGGCAGAGGTATTCACCTTAGACCAAATAGGGACCCTTGCTTCTAGTCAGGGTACAGGGACACACACGGTAGATAACCCCTGCTCACCCTCTAGGTAGCTTGGCTCGAGCAGACAGGCTTATCCCCAAGGCAATGTGTAAGGTATTTGCACGTAGACACCACAATGACCCCTCCTCCGCACACCACAAACTTAGACCACACAGGTGAGTTATATCAAAAATAATATATCTTTATCTAGTTTCCGCAGTTGAAATCAAGCATCACAGGTTTACACAATAGTCGCTTTCTTAGTTGGTCGGGACCGTCAGACGATAGTCTCTAGTCTCTTGAGTGATTCGATACTCACTGAGAATGAATCAGTTTGTAGGCTCTCGATGTTTTAGGCAGCTACGTTGCTCCGGCGGTGTCACTGCGCTCGTTATACAAGCGCTCCTCGGGCTGTTCGGTGCAAGGATTCCACAACTCCCTCGACGAGCCCCCAGTGACGATGTCGACGTCACCGGAGTCAGCCACTCACAGCGCGGCTTCGTAGAGCAGGGAAATACGACTCTCGATCTGCTTCAGGCCTCCGGGTCGCGGCAAGGCACGTGCCGATGAGCACGTCGATCTTCTTGATGCGGCAACCGGTGTCGGGCCCGGCTCGGTGTGGTACTCTCTAGCAAGACAGAGAGCAGCCAGCCCACCTCACAGGCAGATGTTGAGAAGCTTGGTAGAACAGTCCACGGTCCCTGCGGCACACAGCAGCGCAGGTGGGACACAGCAGAGTCTTGAGTTCTTGGCAACCTTTCTATCCCTGGGTTGCGAAACAGGAGGCCAGCTCTTCTCAGGCCCTTGGAGATTCAGTTGAAGACACAGCACACAGCAAAGTCTTGTTTGGTCAAGTGGATAGGGTCAGCACACAGCAGGACCCCTTCTTCTCCTTAGCTTCAGTTGTACGCCAGAACAGGTCAGCCTTTAGAGCACACAGCACGGCAATCTTCCTTTAGTTCTTCAGCGGTCCGTCTTTCAGCAGAGGTTCCTCTCGATGGTCGAATCTAAAAATCTGTTGTCAGGGGTCTTGTACTTATACCCCTAGAAGTCTTTGAAGTCTTTGTGCAAGTGGGTCCTGAGCCCGGTCTGATCCAGTTCTGGGTGTTGCTGGAGCACTTTGTTTTCCTGGCTCCTACATTCTTTTCAGAGCGAGGGGCAAGGTCGTCAGCCGCCCAGCAGGAGGTGGAGCCAGCAGAGTGGCAGGCAGGCACAGCCCTATTCAATCCCAGGTGCTATCTCCTCCCTCCACTCTCCTTGCGATTGTCGCCATTCAGCAGAGGGCTGACTCAGCCAACCTCCCGGGGGATCCCCAGCCCCTGTCACTCTCAAACCAGACAGTCAATCCACAAGCGCGCCCAGGCACACAGAAGGGTCAGACAAGAGAACAGCTACTCTCTAAAAAGTACTGTTCTCCAACTCAGGATTTAAAAACAATCTCTCCTAAAAGATGTGTTATTAAATGCTGAGCTCAGGGATATCAAACACTCATGTCTTATCTTGTTCATATGAGAAGATAGGCGGATAGCCATTGGCACCCGCCTCCCTCATGTTAGCCTATGGAACAAGATAGCCTTGCAGTAGTGAACACACAAAATGGCCGGTGTTCACTACCAGAACATGTTACCTGCACTAGTACATGCTCTACCTTCTACATACACTGCACACTGCCCAGGGGGGTACCTTGGGCCTTCCATAGGGATGACTGACGTGTATGAAAAGGGAAGGGTTAGGCCCGGCCAGTGTGGACACTGGCCAGGGGGACATGGCAGTCCGAGGACTGCAGGCAGGCCTGCGGCGGCAGGCCTGAGACACTGTTTTAGAGCTACACAGGTGGGTGGCGCAATCAGCGCTGCAGACCCACTAGTAGCATCCGTCATCACCAGCCCTGGCACACACAGTGCACTTTACTAGGGACTTCATGGTGATACAGATATGCCAATCAGGTATATCCAATCGATACGATATTTTACACAGGGAGCACTTACACTCTGGCACTGATTAGCAGTGGCAGAGTGTCCAAAGCATCTAAACCAGCAAAACGAAATCCAGCACAGCATCAAAAATCCATGTAGCAGAGGCAAAAGATAGGGGAAAAACCCACGCCAAGGATGTCAGGTCTAACAGTAAGGATGGGTCTGTTGGCCGCTCCAATGTGGGGGTCAATTAAAAGCAGGTCACTGCACTATGCAGAATGTAAAATGATTTAATTGATATTTACATCTACTGGTGCAAACACGACCCAGATTCATACAACGTATAACAATGCATTCCAGGGATCATGTAGGTAATGAGTTATATATTTACTGATGTCTGACTTGGCACGGGGCACCTCCTTCCAGGGCAGAAGAGGTAGAGCAGCGTACTCGGAGACCAGGTAACCAAGGTCGACTCCTGGCATCGATGGTATAGATTGATCCTTGGCAGGTCTTAAAATCCCCGGGGAATAAATAAATGAAATACATTCAGCGAAAAAATAAAAAATCCCCAATGCCTCGAAAGGTTATCTTTTCAAGACATTCCACGGCCGGTTGTCCAGGGTAAGAACAGAGGGGCATATCAACAAAGCGGCGATAAAAAATTATCACTGCTTTTGCGTCCCGTTTTCGGACGAAAAGCGGCGATCATTTTATCGCTTTATCAGCAAAGTCACGCTATCACGTGAATCCTTGCCTTAGCGTCATTTCCTGTAACGCCACCTTTGCATCTCTAATGAGATGCAAAATGTGCGTTCTGTCCCAAAATAACTGGAGAAATGTCGCTAACCGACATTTCTCCAATTATCAATGGGCACGCTAACAAGCATAGCGATAAGAAAAGTAGCGCTAACCTTGGTTATCGCTACTTTCCTTACGCCTGCTTTTCCTTTGACTAAACAATGTTAATCAGTGGGTGGTGGATTATAGGGCTGAGACCACCCAGCCCTATCAACAAGGACATCGCCATTTTCCATGGAACATCGCTAGAAAACCAGCGATGTTCCATGGAAAACATCGCTATCACCGGAATAATTATTGCCATTGCGCTGTGCGTTGGTAATACAGCGCTAGCATGGCGATAATTATCTGCGATAGCCAGCGATAAAATTCCTCACGCTAAGGGCGGCCAGCGATAATTATCGCTGCCGCTTGTTGATATGCCCCAGAGTGGCAGCAACCAGACCTGAGGGAGGCCTTGCTACTGTCAAGTAATGAGCCAGATAGAGTGCTGTGATCCTGTACATCCCGCAACACAATTGCGTTTGACTGGCTTGGCCTGGATCAGTGAGCGTGGCACATTTCCACTAATGGCAATGCATTTCACCCAGGCACTACAGGCCACCTTGGTTTGAATGGCAGGTGAACTCCGAGGTGGGCGTGGTCATTGAGAAACCCTTTATTCTACTCAAGTACCATGGTGACAGGCAGTGCCACGAAGGACAAGGCAGTGGCATACAATTTTCCATGCCCTCGGGTGTTGTAATTATACTTTCCGTTTGTAAGCAGGATACCGGGCAGAACTGTGTTACCAGTGCCACCGCAGCACCGTAAGGGTCATACAAGGAATGGGGGGGGCGAATAAACTTTTTTTTAGAGATATCAAGGAGGCAGAGTGCTCCCCGGGGATGTCTCAACTAGAATGGAGTAGGCAAAAAAATGTGAGGGTGCAGCTGAATCTAGGGAAACTGCTTTTGCAGTTAGCAAACGAGTCGTCTGCAATTTGTTTCCACTTCCAGCTTCACAAAACGTTAATGCAGGGCTGACGGTCAGAGGTCACCTGCACAGTGTAGGGCAGATCAAGTGAAACCAAATAAGAATCAGGAACCGTTTTAAAAAGCGATACTGTGTGTTTGATTTCGTTGACCGGGATTTCATGGCACTAATCTCACTTATCAACAATACGTAAGTGGGGAGCTCCTTTCCACACGACCAGAGCCCCATCACCTCACCAGTGTCGGGATGAAGACAGTGTTCCAGCACGGACATGAAAAATAAATAACCTTCACTTGTGCCCTAAAGTCAGAGACGTTTTAATGCACGGGGAAAGTGGGCTCTGACCACGGGCCCTAGCCTTTCAGGCCCCCCCTGACAGAGCCTGCTCTGATCTGCAGAGTCTTGCCCAATGACCTTGAATATTTCTTAAAGGGATTGTTTTAAATACTGTTGTCATTTAATATATTTGTCATGTCAGTGAATGTTTGTTGCAGACAAAATTTGTGTTTGTGTTTCGTGCAACAGCCATAAAAACAAGTTTTTTAAAGATCAAAACAGGACCTCTCTTATGAGAAATGGGAGGGTGTCAGAGAGATTATTTAAATCAATATTAATGAGCTGCTGCTTTGTTTCAATATTGAAAGCACATCATTATCTCTAAATATTGGATATAAACACATTTATAATTTGGAAGAGTACCGTGCAGTGTCAGTGACCTGGCCAAGAAAGGGCATGAAAGAGCTGAATCCGGATCATATATTCAAAGCTGTTCCGGACAGGGGCCCCTGAAATTTGTTTGGCCCAGGGTCCCCCTAAAAATCGTTAAGATGTCCCTGCCTAAAGTGTCGCTGGACTGCAAGGTTATAGAGCAGCCACCATGCAGATCAGTGGCGTATAATGACAGCGAGCATCACAATGGTAGCCAACATTCAAGGCTGGGACAAATACATAGAGTAAAGGAGTCAACGTTTGCCAGCAGCCAAAGTGATTAAGGCTTGCATGAAGGAGACTGGTCGTGTCACCCTCATGTGAACAGCAACGCGATCTTGATCAGCATGTGTTTTACACTTTGAGTAGTCAATAGAAAGAGATATTGAGCACATGGGGCTGAACGGGAAATAAGTCATGCACATTTATCGATGCTTTTGAGTAAGTTAAGTTAGAAGGGTATTACCATTGTTTCACAAGCTTCAGGGATCAGGCACTGACCTTTCAGATTGAAGTACATGCACTAACAAGAGGTTAGTCACCTTAAGGGAGACAGCACTGCAATATCTGGCATAGCACCCCAGCTACATAAACCCTGCATGGCTTCAGCGAGGAGCACCATCCATGCGGGGGCACACTTAAGAAGCAATGGTCAATAGGCCTTTCAAGAGGAAATGGAAATGAATGAATAGATCTACAGAAACAGATTGGTTTACTAAAGGCCGTCGAGGAACCATCACAAAATCTAAACAAGTAGGTGTTTGTTCCTTTCTAAAAACCCAGTAAGGGAGGTTTGGTATTGTTTTGCACGTATTGTTAATTTGCGTAGTCTTGAAGACTAATACGCTCTGGCAATAGGTCAAGAGTGGATTGGCAATAAATACATTAAATACACATGTCACAGCAAAGCGAGCTTGTCCCACGGGTTGATTATTGATTGTCCCATGTTAGGTTCAATCTTCAGCAGCATCTAGGAAAGATGCCACATTTACCACACTGTCAGGGTGATGAGTGGAACCTTTCAAGCAGTTGAACGCCACCACCAACGGTGGCATTGCCATTTTGGAGCGACAACTGCTCGTTTGAAGCAAGGTTAAGCATTTCAAGATTTTAATTGCACAGCTTGAAAATAACTAATGTGCCAAAGCTGTGTTAAGTCAGCACGCTCTCAGTTCCATCCACACAGCTGATAAACATTACTCTCTACAGTGAATCTAGTCAGCTCAACCAGAACACATTATGACGAGGGTGTCAGTCATGCCTAGGGTAGGTTGCGGATGCTAAATCGATTACAACAAAAGTAGGAACAGCCCCCTCCCCATATAGACATTGCGCTTCGCATTCATAATTCTGGAGCGACATCGTGGTAGGCCATAGTTGTCCCAGGGTGGTGCGCAATTAGTTGTATATTATCATGTTCAAAGCCATGGGTGTCCGCAGAGGGGGGGATTAAGGGGGGGACGCTTGACCCTCCTGGATCGCCGGTCCGTCCAGTGCGGGGCATACTGGGGGTGACGTGGACAGTGATGCCAGATTGGCCTGATTTATGCACAATACCGGTAGGAATTATTCGAGGGGTGGCGGCGCTATTGCTGAAAATGTTATCAACCATGTTCTGTGCAAAGCAGCAAGATCTAATGGCCTGCAGTAATGCTAATAAGTGATGTGAGAATTTTAATCTGCTCGGGTCCGTTTAGAAGACTTAATTTTAAGAAAAGTAATTTTAATAAAGGGGGGTTATTTTACATCAGTTATTGTACAGCAAATGTTTTTGTCCATCACTATTTTAAATGGTTTATCTTTCGTAAAGCGCCTAGTCGTGTTCGGCGCGATAGAAATCTGCCTACATGAAGTTACTATTGCGTGGCCCTGACGCATGTGCGCACCTCCAGCCTGCACCTGCTCGTCCGTCAATTCTCGCTCACAATTCTGGGACCTGTGGTTTGGCTCTGCTCCTGCGTCTGTGGGCAAACATGCTCCAGAATCTAAGGCAGATTTTGTTTACATGGCCGGCCTGACTGGAGATACCAAAAGTCCTGTTGGTTTGGAAGCTGTGTAACTGGGGGTCCACCACCGTAGTCCTCTTTCGACCCCCATGTCAAAAGGCACTGGTCTCACTAATCTGAGATACCCAATCGAGGTAACTACAGGGGGGCTTCTAGGCGCGTGTGACGACTCCGAGAGCCTTCGAGACCTAAAAGGAAAGAGAGAGCCTAGAAGTATCTACCTGTGCAGGGATACAAACACAAAGGGGAGGGAGGAGATGCTCAGATCTTTAATGTCGGATAGCCCAACTTACATTTTCTGAGGGGGTTTATTATGAATAGTTATTATCAGGTGCGTTTGAGGAATTAGTTTGATTGAAGCAAGTGAACACTACAATACCCACAATGCCTTAAATTGTTAATGGGGACCTCCGAGTAGGAGAAAAACAGTTTCTTTCTTTGCACATCAATCCTATTCCAAGTAGCTTAAAATACATACTTTCCTAAACGCGTTTGAAGAGACTTTGAATGGGAATGAAGGAGACCGCAGTTCACACGGCTTGCCACCTGCGTTGGTGCTTGCTGTGAATATGGCCTCCGTAGAGTGAGCACCGCGCTCGACTTCACAATTACACTTTGCAGTTTTAGACTCTCGTGTGTCAGTATAATGGCTTCTGGGTGCTGTGGTCTTAGTGTTTCGGGCGACATTTTTCCCATTTGTGCAGAAAAAACCTACCCTGCGGGTTGCAGGAAGTTTGGCGACATTTGCACTTTTGTGCGCAAAATTCGTGGTTTCCCAGCACCCACAGATGATCTATAACAATCAGGGCCATCAATTATTCATAGAGCAAACGCGCTACTTATAACAGCCCTGCTTCTTGTTGCTGGCCTGCCCCCAGAGTGAATGGACCAACGATCTCACGAGGGGCAGGCATGTCATCATTGTTTTTAGGTCTCGGCCTGACGTAGGCAGCGCATGCATACGAGGCTTCTTGGAATCGATACGATTCCAGAAGCCTCATCCCAGCTCCGCCTTAACTTTTGATTCGTGCGCGTTGTTTTGCGTCACGAATTATGCCAAAGGCAGTGCAATGATTGCACTGAAGGCATGTCACTCCCTTATTGTTGCCACCCTGTCTCCTTTTATCTACGCCCTGCGGGATTGGATCTTTTACCCGCGGCGTTATACTAGTGCCTTTATTTACTGGGGAAGCACTATGCTGAATGGATCCTCTGTTCTGTTCTTTGGAAGTGGGTGCTGAATCGACATTGCATTTTGTTCCTTAAGACAGCACAGAACATAAACTGCACTATGTTCTGCCACACCAGTGATGTGACGTAACACTATGTGTAAGCAGTAGCAGTGAAGCGACACCTCGTTCTCTCGGGCTGAGATAACTGTGACCTCACACTGTGTGTTGTTAAGTAGCAGTGAAGCGACGCTGCGTTCTCTTAGTGTGACACAGCGATGACGTCACACTTCCTGTTGTTAACTAGCAGTGAAGTGTGTGTTGTTAATGGTCAAGTGACAGTGCATCTTGTTCTATGGCACAACGATGACATGACAGTGTAGTTTATTCAAAGAACGTTGAGGTCACCTGTGTTTTTTGCGTGGTAGTGGCTGAAGGAAAGCCCTATTTTTAGGTCTCGGCCTGACGTGAGCAGTGCATGCGCTGGTCTCGTCATAGATGAGGACTTCTTGTAATCGAGACGATTCCAGAAGTCGTTTTGCAGCTCCGCCTCCAATTTTCATTGGTGCGCGGCGTTTTGTGTCATGGCTGATGCAAAACACAGGGTAATGATTGCCTCCAGTGCAATCATTACACTAAGGGTTACCACCCTGTCCCCTTTTGGCCCCGCCCACCGGGATTTGATCGTTTACTTGTGGAGGGACACAGCCTCTTTCAATTTACTCTGTAAGCACTATTTGCTTGTTAATGTGTGCTGCACTTGCAAGGCCTGCTCTCAGGTGTCCTGCGCTTTATTTCTAAACAAACACATTGGCCCTCGTGCCCTTGGGCCACTGTATAAATCCACAATCTACCAAACAAACACAACAAACTGAGTTGCCTTTTCCATGGCAGCCCAGAAGCGCTTTGGAGACTCGTCGGGATGTGAGGTGCTCAGCCACGGCCCGTATAGGGTGTGCCACTGGACGGTGATGTGGGGCAGGGGAGGAGCAGGGTGGGAGATTGTAAAATTCGGCAAACGGACGATTTCAGGTAAGTATCGGAAAAAATAAATAAAACTAATTTTGTTGCGCGTGCTGCATCACCAAATGCGATGGAGCGCGTGCAACAAAATTTGTTCTATTTATTTTTTCCGTTACTTACCTGAAATCGTCCGTTTGCCGAATTTTACAACCTCCCACCCTGGCCCTCCCCCGCCCCACGTCACCGCCCGGTGGCACGCCCTATACGGGCCGTGGCTGGAGGTGGTATACAAATTTGACAAAAGACTGCCTGTTCCGTGTTTCCATTTTCTGGGTCCAGTTAGTTGTGTGTACTATGTGAGTTCTGTGAGAGGCGTCAGGAATACCTTCTAGATCAACACCGTTAAGTTCCGGAATACCAATTGGTGTCCTTTTCGGTCTGCTATTGCTGGTGTCATGTACGTTCGGCTTCTTTTTAGCTACTTGTTTCTTTTAATGCGGATGGATTGCTTCAAACCCTCAAACTACGAGTGCCAGAAAGCAGCAAATGAAACATGCAGAGGATGGCTTCCTGGTTATCGAGATGTTTAAAAGAAATTCTCTGCTCGGTTTGGTTGTAGAACAGCAGCATTTATTTGTTTGTTGCGGAAAACTTGGTCTGTTGTGTATTTGGCATTTAACAACGCAGTCAGTTTTCGGTGGGAAGGAGTTTTGCAGTGGGACGTTGTGGACAAAGCAAGGTGTAAAGATTAAAGGAATCAACCGTTTGTGTTTGTTACACAGCCATTCCAACTTTCCAAAAGTTGGGCTCCTTCCGATGTTTTTCAGAAAACTGCAATTACGGGGCATGACTTGTCTATGCGGGTCTGTCCCTCGTCGTAGGAGGCACTTGGAAGAATAGCGACTTGGTGTCGTTCCGGTCCCTAGTGCTTTCCAGTCTTGAATAGAATACCAGCAGTTGAGCACCCCCTGGAGGATTCTACAGCTTACTACCTGCAACCATCCTGTCTTTTTTTTGCCATTGTTTGTGCATATCCTCCTTCTGTCTCTTCTCGCGTGAGTGTTACCCACCATGTCTGCCCTCCTGCTGACTCCCAGCGTGGCGCGTTGGCTCGCCTGTAGTAGGCAAAGAGTTTGCGTTTCTGCGCCCCTTGCATGCTTTCGATTGCTACCTGTTTTTTTTTTTGTACCTGTAATTGGCCTTGGTTGCTTGAGCACTACTCACATCTCGATGGGCTTCATTTAGAGTTTGGAGGGAACTAGTTTTTTTTGTACCTGTAATTGGCCTTGGTTGCTTGAGCACTACTCACATCTCGATGGGCTTCATTTAGAGTTTGGAGGGAACTAGACATCCTCCAAGTTCAGGAGGACAGTCTTAATTCGGAGTACAATGATTGGCTGAATTTTCCGGCTATCCATGTGGTAGAGGAAATTCATCCGGGTGCTCCCACTCCGCATTTAGATTTTATTTCAGAAACAAAAGGATTTTCAGACCCCTCCAAACTATAGATGAGTCCTTAGAAATTGTTTTCAGTGCAAACCCCAGCCAAGGCACAGTTGTGCTCAGTGAAAGAATAGCCCACCTCCCATCTCCTCCGCTATCCATTAACCAGCCCTGCCCCTCCTTTTGTTGGCCTCGCTGTGCTTTCACTTCCGCTCTTTTCTTTTAGAGCTGCTGCCCTGGGGCAGTGACACAGATGTCCCTCAGAGACAGAGGCGTGTTTTTATCTTCAGAGCCTGTCTCTCTACTACTTTCTCTCTACTACTCTCTCTCTGCTACTCTCTACTACTCTCTACTACTCACTCTCTATTACTCTCTACTGCTCTCGACTAGTCTCTACTCTCTACTGCTCTCTACTACTCTCTACTCACTCTCTACTACTCTATCTACTAACTCTCTACTACTCTCTCTCTACTACTCTCTCTCTACTACTCACTCTCTACTACTCTACTCACTCTCTACTTCTCTACTCTACTACTCACTCTCTAATACTCTCTACTACTCATTTTCTACTACTCACTCTCTACTACACTCTACTACTCTCTACTACTCTCTACTACTCTCTACTACTCTCTACTACTCACTACTACTCTCTACTGCTCTCTACTACTCTCTACTCACTCTATACTACTCACTCTCTACTACTCTCTCTCTACTACTCACTCTTTACTACTCTCTCTCTACTACTCTCTACTCTACCTACTCTCTACTACTCACTCTCTACTAATCTCTCCCTACCACTCTCTACTACTCTCTACTCTCTACTCACTCTCTACTACTCTCTACTCTCTACCAACTCTCTACTAATCTCTACTCTCTACAGCTCTCTACTCTCTACTACTCTCTCTACTAGTCTCTCTCTACTCTACTACTCACTCTCTACTACTCTCGACTACTCTCTACTACTCACTCTCTACTACTCTCGACTACTCTCTACTACTCACTCTCTACTACTCTCTACTACTCACTATTACTCTCTACTACTCTCTACTCACTCTATACTACTCACTCTCTACTACTCTCTCTCTACTGCTCACTCTACTACTCACTCTCTACTACTCACTCTCTGCTAGTCTACTCTACCTACTCTCTACTCTCTAGTTCTCACTGTCTACTACTCACTCTCTACTACTCTCTACTACTCACTCTCTACTACATTCTACTGCTCTCTAGTACTCTCTACTCACTCTCTCTACTACTCTCTACTACTCACTCTCTACTACTCTCTACTCTACCCACTCTCTACTATCTACTACTCACTCTCTACTACTCTCTACTACTCTCTCTGTACTACTCACTCTACTACTCACTCTCTATTACTCTCTACTACTCTCTGCTCACTCTCTACTACTCTCTACTACTCACTCTACTACTCACTCTCTACTACTCACTCTCTACTACTCTCTAGTACTCACTCTCTAGTACTCTCTCTCTAGTACTCACTCTCTACTACTCACTCTCTTCTACTCTCTACTCTACCTACTCTCTACTATCTACTACTCACTCTCTACTACTCTCTACCACTGAGGAAGCACTATTTGTTTCCCCTTCCATCTGTCTCTCTGAGACACAGCTGCTCACCACTGTTGTTTTGTACCATAGCCTTGACGGTTATCTCTATTATGTTGATTCAAAAAGTGCTGATGTGAGTTTGTACTTCGAACTACAGCCGAATGCTGAATGGACCCTCTGTTCTGTTCTTTGGAAGTGGGTGCTGAATCGACATTGCATTTTGTTCCTTAAGACAGCACAGAACATAAACTGCACTATGTTCTGCCACACCAGTGATGTGACGTCACACTATGTGTAAGCAGTAGCAGTGAAGCGACACCGCGTTCTCTCAGGCTGAGATAACTGTGACCTCACACTGTGTGTTGTTAAGTAGCAGTGAGGCGATGCTGCGTTCTCTCCGTGTGACACAGCGATGACGTCACACTGCCTGTTGTTAACTAGCAGTGAAGTGTGTGTTGTTAATGGTCAAGTGACAGTGCATCTTGTTCTATGGCACAACGATGACATGACAGTGTAGTTTATTCAAAGAACGGTGAGGTCACCTGTGTTTTTTGCGTGGTAGTGGCTGAAGGAAAGCCCTATTTTTAGGTCTCGGCCTGACGTGAGCAGTGCATGCGCTGGTCTCGTCATAGATGAGGGCTTCTTGTAATCGATACGATTCCAGAAGTCGTTTTGCGGCTCCGCCTCCAATTTTCATTGGTGCGCGGCGTTTTGTGTCATGGCTGATGCAAAACACAGGGTAATGATTGCACTGGAGGCAATCATTACACTGAGGGTTACCACCCTGTCCCCTTTTGGCCCCGCCCACCGGGATTTGATCGTTTACTTGTGGAGGGACACAGCCTCCTTCAATTTACTCTGTAAGCACTATTTGCTTGTTAATGTGTGCTGCACTTGCAAGGCCTGCTCTCAGGTGTCCTGCGCCCTATTTCTAAACAAACACATTGGCCCTCGTGCCCTTGTGCCACTGTATAAATCCACAATCTACCAAGCAACCACAACAAACTGAGTTGCCTTTTCCATGGCAGCCCAGAAGTGCTTTGGAGACTCGTCGGGATGTGAGGTGCTCAGCCACAGCCCGTATATGGTGTGCCACCGGACGGTGACGTGGGGCAGGGGAGGGGCAGGGTGGGAGATTGTAAAATTCGGCAAACGGACGATTTCAAGTAAGTAACGGAAAAAATAAATAGAACAAATTTTGTTGCACACGCTCCATCGCATTTGGTGATGCAGCACGCGCAACAAAATTTGTTTTATTTATTTTTTCCGTTACTTACCTGAAATCGTCCGTTTGCCGAATTTTACAACCTCCCACCCTGCCCCTCCCCCGCCCCACGTCACTGCCTGGTGGCACGCCCTATACGGGCCGTGGCTGGAGGTGCTATACAAATTCGACAAAAGACTGCCTGTTCCGTGTTTCCATTTTCTGGGTCTAGTTAGTTATGTGTACTATGTGAGTTCTCTGAGAGGCGTCAGGAATACCTTCTAGATCAACACCGTTAAGTTCCGGAATACCATTTGGTGTCCTTTTTGGTCTGCTGTTGCTGGTGTCATGTATGTTCGGCTTCTTTTCAGCTACTTGTTTCTTTTAATGCGGATGGATTGCTTCAAACCCTCAAACTGCGAGTGCCAGAAAGCAGCAAATGAAACGTGCAGAGGATGGCTTCCTGGTTATCGAGATGTTTATAAGGAATTCTCTGCTCGGTTTGGTTGTAGAACAGAAGCCTTTATTTGTTTGTTGCAGTAACCTTGGTCTGTTGTGTATTTGGCGTTTAACAACGCGGTCAGTTTTCGGTGGGAAGGAGTTTTGAGTGGGACGTTGTGGACAAAGCAAGGTGTAAAGATTAAAGGAATCACCCGTTTGTGTTTGTTACACAGCCATTCCAACTTTCCAAAAGTCAGGCTCCTTCCTAGGTTTCTCAGAAACCTGCATTTACGGGGTGTGACTAGTCTATGCGGGTCTGTCTCTCGTCGTAGGAGGCACTTGGAAGAATAGCGACTTGTTGTCGTTCCGGTCCCTAGTGCTTTCCAGTCTTGAATAGAATACCAGAAGTGGAGCACCCCCTGGAGGATTCTACAGCTTACTACCAGCAAGCATCCTGTTTTTTTTTTGCCATTGTTTATGAATATCCTCCTTCTGTCTCTCCTCGCGTGAGTGTTACCCACCATGTCTGCCCTCCTGCCGACTCCCAGCGTGGCACGTTGGCTCGCCTGTAGTAGGCGCAGAGTTTGCGTTTCTGGGCCCCTTGCATGCTTTCGATTGCTGCCTGTTTTTTTTTTTTTTACCTGTAATTGGCCTTGGTTGCTTGAGCACTACTCACATCTCGATGGGCTTCATTTAGAGTTTGGAGGGAACTAGACATCCTCCAAGTTCAGGAGGACAGTCTTAATTCAGAGTACAATGATTGGCTGAATTTTCCGGCTATCCATGTGGGAGAGGAAATTCATCCGTGTGCTCCTACTCCGCATTTAGATTTTATTTCAGAAACAAAAGGATTTTCAGACCTCTCCAAACTATAGATGAGTCCTTAGGAATTGTTTTCAGTGCAAACCCCAGCCAAGGCACAGTTGTGCTCAGTGAAAGAATAGCCCACCTCCCTTCTCCTCCCTGATCCATTAACCAGCCCTGCCCCTCCCTTTGTTGGCCTCGCTGTGCTTTCACTTCCCCTCTTTTTTTTTTTTTAGAGCTGCTGCCCTGGGGCAGTGACACAGATGTCCCTCGGAGACAGAGGCGTGTTTTCATCTTCAGAGCCTGTCTCTCTACTACTCTCTCTCTACTACTCTCTCTCTGCTACTCTCTCTCTACTACTCTCTACTACTCACTCTCTATTACTCTCTACTGCTCTCTACTAGTCTCTACTCTCTACTGCTCTCTACTACTCTCTACTCACTCTCGACTACTCTCTCTCTACTACTCTCTCTCTACTACTCACTCTCTACTACTCTCTACTACTCATTTTCTACTACTCACTCTCTACTTCTCTCTACTACTCACTACTACTCACTACTACTCACTACTGCTCTCTACTGCTCTCTACTACTCTCTACTCACTCTATACTACTCACTCTCTACTACTCTCTCTCTACTACTCTCTACTCTACATACTCTCTACTACTCACTCTCTACTACTCACTCTCTTCCACTCTCTACTACTCTCTACTCTCTACTCACTCTCTACTACTCTCTACTCTCTACTAATCTCTACTCTCTACTACTCTATACTCTCTACCACTCCCTCTCTACTACTCACTCTCTACTACTCACTCTCTTCCACTCTCTACTACTCTCTACTCTCTACTCACTCTCTACTACTCTCTACTCTCTACTAATCTCTACTCTCTACTACTCTATACTCTCTACCACTCCCTCTCTACTACTCACTCTCTACTACTCTATACTACTCAATATTACTCTCTACTACTCTCTACTCACTCTATACTACTCACTCTCTACCACTCTCACTCTACTGCTCACTCTACTACTCACTCTCTACTACTCTCTCTCTCTACTGCTCACTCTCTACTACTCACTCTCTGCTACTCTACCTACTCTCTACTCTCTAGTACTCACTGTCTACTACTCACTCCCTACTACTCTCTCTCTCTACTGCTCACTCTCTACTACTCACTCTCTGCTACTCTACACTACCTACTCTCTACTCTCTAGTACTCACTGTCTACTACTCACTCTCTACTACTCTCTACTGCTCACTCTCTACTACACTCTACTGCTCTCTAGTTCTCTCTAATCACTCTCTACTACTCACTCTCTACTACTCTCTACTCTACCTACTCTCTACTATCTACTACTCACTCTCTACTACTCTCTACTACTCTCTCTGTACTACTCACTCTACTACTCACTCTCTATTACTCTCTACTACTCTCTGCTCACTCTCTACTACTCGCTACTACTCACTCTACTACCCACTCTCTACTTCTCACTCTCTACTACTCTCTAGTACTCACTCTCTAGTACTCTCTCTCTACTACTCACCCTCTACTACTCACTCTCTACTACTCTCTACTACTCTCTTTGTACTACTCACTCTACTACTCACTCTCTATTACTCTCTACTGCTCTCTGCTCACTCTCTACTACTCACTCTAGTACTCACTCTCTACTACTCACTCTCTACTACTCTCTAGTATTCACTCTCTAGTACTCACTCTCTACTACTCACTCTCTAGTACTCTCTCTCTACTACTCACTCTCTACTACTCACTCTCTAGTACTCTCTACTCTACCACTCTCTATACTACTCTCTACTACTCTCTATTACTCACTCTCTACTGCTCTCTGCTCACTCTCTACTACTCTCTACTACTCACTCTCTACTACTCCCTCTCTACTACTCTCTACTCTACCTACTCTCTACTCTCTATTACTCACTCTCTACTAGTCACTCGCTACTACTCTCTACTACTATCTACTCTACCTACTCTACTCTCTAGTACTCGCTCTCTACTACTCTCTCTCTACCACTCTCCACTACTCACTCTCTACTACTCACTCTCTACTACTCTACTCTACCTGCTCTCTACTACTCACTCTCTACTACTCAATCTCTACTACTCTCTACTACTCTATACTCTACCTACTCTCTACTCCCTACTACTCACTCTCTGCTACTCTCTATTACTCACTACTACTCTCTACTCTATATTCACTCTCTACTACTCTCTACTACTCTGTCTCTATTACTCCCTACTACTCTCTACTGCCTACTCACTCTCTACTACTCACTCTCTACTACTCAGTCTTTACTGCTCACTCTCTACTACTCACTCTCTACTACTCACTCTCTACTAATGTCTCTCTACTAATCACTCTCGGCTACTCACTACTACTCACTCTCTACTACGCACTCTCTACTACTCACTCTCTACTCTCTACTACTCACCCTCTACTACTCACTTATATATATATATATATATATATATATATATATTCACTGAAAAAACCATAGGTTTCACACATGTTATAGTTAGCTGGACATTTTACTGATAAAAAACCAATGAAATTCCCCCGTTATAGTTACTGTAGGCAACTATAACTCACGCGACCGCAATCCTCTGCTGATGCTAATACTGTATTTAGACACTTATTTGCCCATGTCTTCTTCCATTAAATTTTAGCTATACATATATTACAAATATTTTTTTTTCATAAAGACACATATGTCATCAGCAGAGGATTACGGTCGCGTGAGTTATAGTTGCCTACAGTAACTATAACGGGGGAATTTCATTGGTTTTTTATCAGTAAAATGTCCAGCTAACTATAACATGTGAGAAACCTATGGTTTTTTCAGTGAATTAGCAAGGTTTTTTAAATGCTAATTCCTAACTATAACGTGTGTGAAACCTATGGTTTTTTCAGTGAATTTGTACGGTTTTTTAAATGCTAATTTATTTATGTATTATTTTTTATATATTTATTTTACAATAAACTACGTATTAAAAATTATTATTATTTTTTTTTTTGGTTTTCACCCTGCGAATTATTATTTTTTTTTTGCAAAAAAAAAAATTTTTTTTTTGTGTTTTTCAGGGTGCGCGCACTGAGCGCGCACCCCCGCGATTTTTAAAAAAAAAAAATTTTTTTTTTTGCCTTCGGGGTCCTTCAGGGACCCCCTGACAAAGGCTAGGGGGTCAGGAACTCTCTACCCTGCCCCCTTTTCACGTTCGCCACCTTCCTTTTTCACTCTCGCACTGAAAACAAACAAAATGGCGGCCGACACTTCCTGATTTCGACCGATTCGAACGTTGACTAACATGTAACCACCAATCAGAATTACGCTCGCGCACGTTAGGGTGCTCGCACGGTGCGCGCACCCTGCGCGCATATATATATATATATGCTTTTAAATGCTATTTTCTCCGGAAATACTGAACAGATTTACACCAGACCTACAAAAGGCACTTCCTTGACCTAGGGACTACCTCTCTGCCAAATTTTGAGTAATTCTGTTCAGCCGTTCGGGCTGTAGCTCGTTCTAAAGGTCCTATGGAAAAATGCATGGGAAAAACGCGTTTTGGGACCCCCCTTTTATCTCAGCCCCCGCTTGACGGATCCCCCCGAGACTTTCAGGGTAGGAGCAGAGCGTAGCGCCCCACCTATTTTGAGAAATTCGCGAGGATTCGTCGACCGGCGCCAAAGTTATTCAAAATAGAATGTTGAGGTTTTCCTATGGAAACGTGGTCCTAACTATAACTACCTACTGGCGACCGCCAGTAGGTAATATATATATATATATATATATAAATGTGTGTATATTCACTGAAAAAAACATAGGTTTCAGGTATGTTATAGTTAGGAATTAGCATTTAAAAAACCTTAGAAATTCACTGAAAAACCCATAGGTTTCAGGGGTGTTATAGTTAGCTTGACATTTCACTCGTACAAAACCATAGAAATTCCTCTGTTATAGTTAGTTCTACTAAATTTAACTTGCGCACCCGCAATCCACTGCTGGTGATGTCACATATTACATCATTCATGACATGGTCAGTGACATCACTGATGACATCACTTATGACATCTCGAGGACTGCATGCATAGTGGATAGGCGTTTGAAGCAGTCCATGTGCTAAGGTCTGGTTCACTGCATGAGTACTTGGGTACTGACTGAATGATTAGATTACTGCAAGGAGAGTGCCTGGGTGAATTTATAAGTGTTTGGGTTTTGGCGCAGTGAATGGATTGGTACATGATGCTGAATGGGTCACTAGAGGAGTGCAAGGGGAGTGACAGGGTGTTTGCTGGAAGTGTATGGATACTGACTGGGGAATTGAAGGTGTGAAAGACAAGTTAGTAGGTGGTTAGAGGACTGCATGCATAGTGGATGGGCATTTGAATCAATCCATGTGCTAAGGCCTAGCTCACTGCATGAGTACTTGGGTTCTGACTGAATGATTAGAGTTTTTTTAACCAGTTATGTGTAAGCAAAGACATGAAGTACCCAAAACCTTCTCTCAGAATGGTTCATAAATGCATGCAGACTCACAGTGTGATTCTAGACAACAAACACTATCCTTTGCATATTACCAAAACACATTTTCTTGTCTGGAATGGGTAAACAGAGTACACACAATCCACATATTTTACTACTGCACATTATTGTAGAACCCTGACTCATTTTACAAATACATAAGCAATGACTGGTTTCTAATTCTACCAAAGTGTGAGAACAGGATAGGTTTTTAAGCAGCTGTGTGTCTCCAAACACCTAAAATACCCAAATCCTTCTCTCAGAACAGTTCCTAAATGCACACAGACGCACAGTGTGATTCTAAAAAACAAACAGTATCCCTTGTATTTTACCAAAACACATTTACTATTCTTGAAGAGATAATCTGACTGCACACATTCCTCATATTTTACTACTGCACATTAGTGTATAAGCCTGACTCATTTTGCAAAGACAGAAGCAATAAATAATTTCGATTTCTACCAAAACGTGAGAACAGGATAGGTTTTTAAGCAGTTATGTGTCTGCAAACAAATGAAATATCCAAATGCTTCTCTCAGAATGATTCACAAATACACACAGACTTATAGTGTGATTCTAGCCAAACAACACTATCCTTTGCTTTTTACCAGAACACATTTACTAGTCAACAAGGGGTAAGATAAGTGCATACATTCCACATATTTTAGCACTGCATTTTAGTGTTGAATCCTGACTCATTTTGAAAATACATAAACATCAACTGGTTTCTAATTCTACCAAAACGTGAGAACAGGATAGTGTTTTAAGCACTTATGTGTCTGCAAAAACATGAAATACCCAATTCCTTCTCTCACAATGGTTCCAAAATGCACACAGACTCACAGTGTGATTCTAGACAAACAACACTATTCCTTGCACTTTCCCAAAACACATTCACTAGTCTGGAAGGGGTAAAGTGACTGCACACATTCTACATATTTCAATACTGCACACTACTGTGAAAGCCTGACTCATGTTCTGAATGAATAAGCAATGACTGGCTTCTAATGCTACTAAAACTTGACAACATGACAGATTTTAAAACAGTTATCTCTCAACAAATACCCGATGTAACCAAATGCTTCTCTCACAATGGTTGCCCAAATGCACACAGACTCACAGTGTGATTCTAGACAAGCAACACTATCCCTTGCATTTTTCCAAAACACATTTACTAGTCTACAAGAAGTAAGGTGACACTTTGCACATATTTTACTACTGCACATTAGTGTAGAAGCCTCACTCATTTTGAAAATACATAAGCAATGACAGGTTTCTAATTCAACCAAAACATGAAAATAGGATAAGTTTTTAGGCAGTTATCTGTCTGCAAACACATGAACTACCCACATTTTTCTGGCACAATGGTTCCCAAATGCACATAGACTCACCATGTGATTCTAGACAAGAAAAACTACTCCCTGGACCTTTAGCAGCAGAAACACATTACTCTTATCAAAAACAAAATGCACCACATCCATCCCTCACAAATTAATAACTCACCTTTCAAATTGTTTGGTAGATTAAAAAGCATGTCAGTCACACACCAGATTTTCTTATACAGAATCTCTGTATTATACTGCTTTCAGGAAAACCAAAGAATAGCAAAGTTTCCCTCTCATTCTGCACACATATACATGTAAATATCAAATCACATTGCTTCCCACATTAATTCAAATGCAAACACACATTTCTATTGGTTACACATTTCAACCCTTTCCAATTGACATACGTTTGAACCCTACACCCAATCTGCCTTCTGCCTGTTACCATAGTAACAGTTCATGGAACACTCAACTTAGCACACAGGTCACAAGTTCAGCACACAGTGTTGCTAATCAAAACAGCAAGTGTGCTTGACTTTTCACGATTCCAGCTTATCCCATATGATGTTCTTTTCAAACAGTTTTTGTTAACCAATAAGAAACATGCATAAGAAACATGCTTTTAAAAAGGAGAAACATGCACCATAGTTTTCAGTCTGGAATGTTCTCAAACAACCAATCTTTTCTTTTTTTTTTTTCAAAACTGTATCTTATCCCCCATTTTAGAAAAATCTTAGTTTTCAAACTGTCATTTCATTTACAGAGACCATCTCAGTGCGTCCAGACCTCCTTTCAAGATGCTTAGAGTGTGATTGTGGGACACAGCTATATTTTCGAGAGCCAAAGGTATAAGAAACCAAAGCCATTGACAAAGACCTAGCTTTGCCAAATGTAGACATTAAATGGATTGGACAGAGAGGGTTAAAGTGGCACCAATTGATGCCATTGGTTAAATCCTTTTTACATCTCCAACACCCTGACCTTATAATTGTGCACTGTGGTGGCAATGACCTAGGCACTTTGACTGGGGTAGGTCTGGAAAAACTTATCAAGGACACCTTTGCAGAATTGATGTCACTTTTCCCCCAAACTGCCTTTGTCTATTCTAACATATGCCAAAGGCAGAAATGGAACTGGTCCAATCAATTTTGTCCACAGATTGAGAAAGCTAGAAAACATGTCAATAAATCTGTTTCTGCTCATCTCAGAGATTATAGGATGGGATCCATTTACAACAACAATCTGCGTTTTAATATGCAAGGCATCTAAAGGAGAGATGGTGTACATTTCACTGATAGGGGAACCAGAGTCTTCCTCAACAACTTTAGACTCTGTATAGGTACTTACTTATAAGTACCAAAATCTCTCTATGAACACAACAGCTCTTTTTAGAGCCACTCAAGATCGAAACACATAAGCTTGATGTTTATCTCAAAAATATTTCCTTTTTTTTTGCTTGGATTCGCGCACCCAACACGTTAGGAATCGCGCACCCTACGCGAGAGGAATTGTGCACCAAACACATACACACCAGGGACTGCAGGCGGAATCGTGCACCCAACGCGATAGGAGTTGGGCACCCGACGCGTGCACACCAGGGGGCTGCGCTGAGCATCGCACTGGATGCGCGACTCCTAATTTTACTTTAAAAAAAGAAATAGCACCTATTACTAATTTCTATTCTCCCCGGGGACCCCATCCCCCGGGGCCATATACAACGTTAGAGACCGTGGGGGGAGCCCCAATGCCCCACGGTCCCAGCCAGCTCCCCGTAATCGTTCGGGAGCCGGCATTGCTTTTCCACATGGGGAGCTGCTAACATGTAGCTCCCCATGTGGAAAAGCAATATGGTTTGCATTTTGAATGAGAGAGTAGATTTCCTGCTCTCTCTTTCAAAATCCAAACCAAGTTTGCTATGACAGGGCGGGAGCCTCGGCTCACATCCTGCCATAGCAAACAGCAGTGTCCTGGGGGTGGGCACCCTCGAGACACTACAGGAGCCGATCCTGGGGGGTGGCGGTCCCCAGGGCCATGACAGGCTCCAGGAGGGAGGCCACGCGGTCCCCCTCCCACAATATTAAAAGCCCCAGGGGTGGTGGTCCCCGGGGTTTGGGGGGGCCTTTGAGCCCCCCCACCCATTTATTTTGTAGCCCCGGGGGGTGGCGGTCCCCGGGGCTGGGGGCCCCCCTGGGCCACCCATTACATTTTACGTTTTTTCCCCAGGATTTGGCCCCCCTGGGGGCTAATTACTAAAGAAGCGCGAGAGCCCGCGTTTCGTTTTTTTTTTTACGGCCGGATCTGCGCACCCAGCGCGCATTTTGCCGTTTTTCCAACAAAAAAATAATTGGGCCCTGGGGGTCCTTGCGGAACCCCCTAAGCAGATCTAGAGGGTCAGGGTACTTCTACCCTGTCCCCTTTATACGCTTTGCAAACTTCATCCACTAGTTTGTAAAGCCTCGCTTCTACCCAGGCACAAAATGGCTGCCAACACTTCCTGGTTTGGAGATTTTACAGTCAGTTGACAGCCAATTAGCATGCAGCTCGTGATCGGGAGGGTGCGCGCTGGGTGCGCATAGGGTGCGCGAATCCTCCGAGGCCATAGATATATCTATGATTTTACTTTTGATTTTATCAGCAACTACTGAACGGATTTACACCATTTAACCAAAAGGCACGAGTGTGAACCAAGGTCTACCTTTCTGCCAAATTTGGTGTAATTCCGTTCAGCACTTTGGGCTGTACCTGCGACTAACGGTCCCTATGGAAAATTGCATGGGGAAAACAGGTTTTGGGAACCCCCTTTTTTCTCGGCCCCCGCTTGGCAAATCACCCCGAGACTTTCATGATATGAGCGGATCAGAGCGGGCCACGAGTTTTAAAAATTTCGCGAAGATTCGTCAACCGGCGCCAAAGTTATTCCAAATAGAATTAAGGATTTCCTATGGATAATAGGTCCTAACTATAACTACCTACTAGCGACCACCAGTAGGTAATATGCATATATATGCATATGCATTTATATATATATATATGTGTATATATATATAGACTAGAATGTTCTCAAATAACCAATCTTTTCTTTTTTTTTCAAAACTGTATCTTATCCACCATTTTAGAAAAATCTTAGTTTTCAAACTGCCATTTCATTTACAGAGACCATCTCAGTGCATCCAGACCTCCATTCAAGATGCTAGAGTGTGATTGTGGGACACAGCTATATTTTCTGGAGCCAAGGGTATGCAGAAACCAAAGGCGTTGACAAAGACCTAGCTTTGCCAAATGTAGACATTAAATGGATTGGACAGAGGGGGTTAAAGTGGCACCAATTGATGCCATTGGTTAAATCTTTTTTACATCTCCAACACCCTGACCTCAAAATTGTGCACTGTGGTGGCAATGACCTAGGCACTTTGACTGGGGTAGGTCTGGAAATGCTTATCAAGGACACCTTTGCAGAATTGATGTTACTTTTCCCCCAAATTTCCTTTGTCTATTCTAACATATGCCAAAGGCAGAAATGGAACTGGTCCAATCAATTTTGTCCACAGATTGAGAAAGCTAGAATACATGTCAATAAATCTGTTTCTGCTTATCTCAGAGATTAAAGGATGGGGTCCATTTACAACAACAATCTGCATTTTAATATGCAAGGCATCAATATGAGAGATGGTGTACATTTTACTGATGAGGGTAACGGAGTCTTCCTCAACAACTTTAGACTCTGTATAGGTACTTACTTATAAGTACCAAAATATCTCAATGAACACAACGGCTCTTTTTAGACCCACTCAAGATCGAAACACATAAACTTGATGTTTATCTCAAACACATTTCATTTTTTTTTGCTTGGATTTGTGCACCCAACGCGTTAGGAATTGCGCACCCTACGCGAAAGGAATTGTGCACCCAACGCGTACACACCAGGAACTGCAAGCGGAATCGTGCACCCAACGCGATAGGAGTTGTGCACCCAATGCGTGCACACCAGGGGGCCGCACTGAGCGTTGCGCTGGAAGCACGACTCCTAATTTTACGGTAAAAAAACCAAAATAGCACCTATTACTAATTTCTATTCTGCCCGGTGACCCCATCCCCCGGGGCCATATACAATGTTGGAGACCGTAGGGGGAGCCCCAATGCCCCCACGGTCCCAGCCGGCTCCCCGCGTCCTTCGGGAGCCGACATTGCTTTTCCACATGGGGAGCTGCTAACATGCAGCTCCCCGTGTGGAAAAGCAATATGGTTTGCATTTTGAAAGAGAGAGCAGGTTTCCTGCTCTCTCTTTCAAAATCCAAACCAAGTTTGCTATGACAGGGCGGGAGCCTCGGCTCACGTCCTGCCATAGCAAACAGCAGTGTCCTGGGGGTGGGCACCCTTGAGACACTGCAGGAGCCGTCCCTGGGGGATGGCGGTCCCCAAGGCCATGACAGGCTCCAGGAGGGGGGCCACGCTGCCCCCTCCCACAATATAAAAAACCCCAGGGGTGGTGGTCCCCGGGGCTGTGGGCCCCCCTGGGCCCCCCAATTAAATTTTACGATATTTTCCAACAAAAAAAATAATTGGGCCCTGGGGGTCCTTGTGGGACCCCCTAAGCAGATCTAGAGGGTCAGGGTTTTTCTACCCTGCCCCCTTTATAAGTTTTGCACACTTCATCCACTAATTTGTAAAGCCTCGCTTCTACCGAGGCACGAAATGGCTGCCAACACTTCCAAGTTTGGAGTTTTTACAGTCAGTTGACAGCCAATTAGCATGCAGCTCGTGATCGGGGCGGTGCGCGCTGGGTGCGCATAGGGTGCGCGGATCCTCCGAGGCCATAGATATATCTATGATTTTACTTTTGATTTTATCAGCAACTACTGAACGGATTTAAACCATTTAACCAAAAGGCACGAGTGTGAACCTGGGTCTACCTTTCTGCCAGATTTGGTGTAATTCTGTTCAGCACTTTGGGCTGTGGCTGCGACTAACGGTCCCTATGGAAAATTGCATGGGGAAAACACGTTTTGGGATCCCCCTTTTTTTGCGGCCCCCGCTTGGCGAATCACCCTGAGACTTTCAGGATAGGAGCGGACCGGAGCGGGCGACAAGTTTTGAAAATTTCGCAAAGATTCGTCGACCGGCGCCAAAGTTATTCCAAATAGAATGTTATGGATTTGTTATGGATAATAGGTCCTAACTATAACTACCTACTAGCGACCACCAGTAGGTAATATGCATATATATGCATATGCATTTATATATATGTATGTGTGTATATATATATATACATACATATATAAACATAGATATATACATCTCCATATCTATATAAATACAAGTATAAATGCATGCATACATATACATATACATATATGCATACATATGCATGTTATGTACATGAAAGATTGAAAAACACTAATAAAAACAAAGCAAAAAAATCACCTGATTACAAACAGAATTGCTTTAACTTAAACGAGGGCGAGACTATTGCATTTTCAATGCTTGTTTACTTTTGAATCCCTGCATTTGCCTTTCTTGGCGCGGGCACGCAGACAGTAGACTCGGAGGAGAGCTCGAGAGAGGAGGGGTCACCACGACAAGTGTCAAGGCAGGGGCTGGTTGGACTATCCTGCAGCCTGCTTCTGTTGCGCGTGGGAGTCCTTAGGTGCAAACAGGTGTATTAAGGAAACTGATTAGTGGTCGAAGTGTCCACTTTTCCTGCTTTGCCGCTGTCAGCTGCCCCCTCTCTTTCTTCCTCTTATTCCCTCCCCGCGCAGCCGCTCTGCATGCCTGGGGTCCGTTGCTGACACTGCCACAGCTGGCTGAGGCTGCTGCCAGTTCCCAGGTGTGCTGTCCTGGCACGGGCTTTGAACATGTAGTCTGTGAGTTCAAGCGCAGGTCATGTACTCCACTATCTGTGTGATCTTGGACAACTTCACGTCTCTCGCTGTGCCCGGCTGATGCTACACTCTTAGCAAACAACACTGGTGTTTCTTCGTGTCACCCGCAGAAAACACAAATTAACTTTTGTACACTTCCTGATGTGCCACACAATGCTAATGTGCCTGTTACTTACATAATAATTGTCCGAATAATGATTTCCAGGTGCCAGTCACATAGACCAGCAATTTATTGTTTGTTCCTCGTCCACACCGTGTGTAACATAAGAAAAACACAATATAAGTGTTCCCAGTAAGAGTATTCGATTTTGGTTTAAACGTCTGTCATCATTGTGTGTGGTATAACTTGCTAGTTTTAAATGAATGATTTAATTTCATTAAATGTTTGAGGGAAATTAGCATTTTGCTAAAATAAGCTGTATCTTTCAATTGTAGATTTTCCAATGTGCATGAGTTAAAACTTGTCCCATGTCAGATCTTTTATTTCTGAATCATTTTGTCCTGCTTCGGCAGTGCACTTTTATCCTGTCTATTGCAGATCCAAGCACAACTTTGCCAATGTGCCTCGTCCCTGTCTTGCCCTTTCATTGAAGTTGCCCGGTCGTCTGCTGTGGCGCCGCACAAGATTTTTCTCTTCCGCCTATGTGTTTCTTTGTTTTTTGAAGCTCTTTGTCTTATTAGATTTTTTTATTTATTTATGTAATACTTGTACTCAATCATGTCGGAGGATGGTGATGAAGTTACAATGTTGTCTCCGGAAAGATTTCTGCGGACTCCCATGTTAAAAGCCTGCTTGCCTAGGGAGTTCATCCATAGGCACAAGAAGGCTTTCTAAACCTGACCGGGGAAGTAGAGCACGAGTGATAGACACAGACATTAAAAACAAAAAGAAAATGCCATCATAGCAAAGGTGGGATGTGTAGATTGTTCATCACTGAATCGCAGTCAGCCAAGCCAGCATGGCAGGCCACAGAACAAGGATAGGGGAAGGGTCTGAATGAAAGCCTGATGTAACAACCATAATGTAAATGCGTCCTGGCAGACAACCGCGGAATGTGTATACACCAGACATTGGGACAGTCACACATTTTGAGGCTTTTAATTAGCCCAGAACACATAAGGTAACAACGTACACTGCCCCAGTCTCTTGTCTCTGAACCACACAATGGCACCATGCTGACCCAGGGCGTCGTAGAAGCCTGGATGGTCAGTCACAGAAACGGACCTTCCCGCTATTATTCAGGGTCTCCCACTGAGCCTCAGCTGAGGCAGATCATTGGCATCTGCACGCATGCAGTAAATGGAGCCATACACATAGCTGGCGCGCTTGTCTCAGTATGACGGGAACAGGATGTATTCAGAGAGGAAAGAATAGCATGCAATATAATCTTGAACAAAATGAATAAATTAAGGAAGGCAGAAGATGATGACGAAGGAAGGAGTACTATCAACATAGTAGTGCAACTATGAGTAATGAATGCTGCAGCACGCTGTTGCCTCCCATGGCCTCTTCTTACACTGCTGGAATTAACCTCACCCCCACCCCCTCTGAGTAACATACGTTTTCATTCTCTCTACTCCATCTTTACAAGTCTTCACTTCCTTATGCTTGGTACAGTACCCTCTCCCCAGCAGAGGGGACTTCACGGATAGGCACTGAGCAGGGAGCCCAGTCAAAGATGAGAAAGGACAGAATTGCACATGTTCTGTCTAGAGCAACAGATGAACAACTGGTAGGTGCCAAGTGTCCGCATAGAATGAGACATGGATAGCTCGCACAGGTGATATATCCCTGTAAAACAGTGTCATAGCTAAGCATATTGGACTGACGTATCTTACAGTTAGCTATCATAGCATGTCCATGCTGAAGGTCACCTTAGCATCACACAACCAGCAGAGAAAGTATATGTTCTTTCCTAGGGAAGTGGTTGTCACTACAGCCAAGGGCAAGGTGCATTGGATTTGGGAGCAGTGGATTAGGGCTGCCGCCCCTAAAAAGACAGTGCAACAGCAGCACAAGAGAGATACAGAGCACACTCATTAACAAATGACCAGCTTTAGCTACAATCCAAGCACGCAACATAGAGCATATTCAGTAAATAAATATATAATATAATGATGGTATTACCGCCAAATTAAGATCACAAAAGACAGACGACAAACTCAACCATCATTTGGAATGACCAACGCAGGCCAGGGTATGGGGCCTACTCACAGAGGCGGAAGACCATAATTGCAAATGGTCTGCACAGAGTGGCGCATCGATAGTTCTGTCATGCTAGATGTTGTCCCATCTAAGCACCAGGAACTAAAATTGAATTTTACAGTGAACCATCATAGCACGTCCATACTTGAAGGTCGCTATACCTTCAGAGGGCAAGTATAGAAAGTTGAAAAAAGCTAGTATATGACCACAAGATTTGCTGGGTGGAAGTAGGTTATTACTACAGCCACGGACACAGTGCACTCAAGTGAGAGGCAACCGGGTAGTCCTCGCCCCTTAAATGTCCAAATGTGCAACATCGGCAAAATAGTTTTCTCCATATTAGAACCAATATAGGTAAATCACCTGCTTGATCTAACCTGAAATTGGCCTAGAGTGCATACAGAGATATAAACTTGAAGTAAGGAAAGCATCTTGGCCCAACCATGGGACACGCTTGGTCACACATGTTACCGACTGTATACATTTTCAACCTGCCAGGATGTTCCACAGCAAGAGTGTTACCTACTTAGTAAAGAGCATAATGTTGGGCTGCAGTTGTTTCAAGTGGGCTAATAAAACAGAAAAAGGAGCAAGTCACATGGCTAGACCACCATGCCACACAGGCAGATAAAATAGACATAATGCTATACTACACTGTAGGATGGCATCAATTGAACTGCATGAGCGCAATAGACAGAGATAAGAGTCTAGACCGCAAGGTCACGGCTCAACTTGGGGTAACAAAGATGTGCGTAGAAACTCCAACTGACATGGTAAAGGTACAGAGTGTCAACTATACGACAAGCGCTCTGACACCCTACATTGGGGTGAGTATCACTATAAAATAAATATATATGTATATATATATGAGCGAGGAGCTAAAGAGAAATAAAGGTGCACGATTAGAGGGTGGTAGTGAGGGAATCTATGAAGAAGGAATTCAAGGGGGGGTGCAACAAAGATTGTGCAAACTCTAAAGCTACCCCGAGTGCAAGTTGATTCAAACAATTGTGCAACGATAGTGGGCTTCATTTCACAATCTTGCTCAGGTAGCCACACCTGTTTTCACTATTACAATCCCCAACTTAATACTTGTGTTTGAGATGATTCTACCGTTGATCCAGCTTAGTCGTTGCATTCAAGAGGAGTGGACCAAACGTTAGGACCCGGGCCGGGTAGGCAAAGCCGGACCCAGTAGAGGCCCGGGCAAAACGCCATCTGGGGGCGGAGGCCATCTCCCGCCCGCCCCCCCTTTCACATTAGCATAGAGGCAAGGCCAACGGGGGCCAGGATTGGCCCCCGTTCGCGTTAACAAGCCCCCCCAATCAGGGGGCGAGGGGAGGGGCCAGGGGGGGATAAAAGGGGACACACGGCCCTATTGGAAACACGCATCCCCCCCGCATTTGGGACCGAGAAAGAAGAAACGGCGGAACATACCTGGAGGCGTTCATCGGACTTTTCGTCGCGGCAAGGACTCTGCAGTTTCTGGCCCCAGGTGACGTTCCAGACGACGGGTCAGCTCTGCCAGGCAACGGGGTTGCGGAGCGGTGGAGGGCATCCTCGGAGACTGGAAGCGATCACGAACCGGGGTACGGCGCCCCCTCAACAGCGGACGAACGTGGCAGCGTGTACGAGAGCCTCCACCCCCGCCATCGTGGTCCGAGAAAAAGGGGGCCGAGGCATCTGGCCTCCCTCCGATGGCAGCGCCCGCAACGAGTGAGGCGTCCGCAGTGCGCCGCCAGGAGGCGTTGGGTCTTGCGGAAGGACCAGGGCAGCGTACGCAGGAGCCCCCACCCGCCTTCGCCCTTTCCAAGGGAGCGAGGCATCCGGCGGCCAAATACTGCCGGCAGCGAGCAGCGTGCTGCCGGGTTAGCACGAGAGGAGCCTCCACCACCAACGGCAGCGGGAAGCAGGAAGCACAAGCAAAAAATCGAGCGACATCGCCTGGGGCCGTGTATTGAAGCACGCTAGAGGCAGCAACAACCGCGACCTCCCCGCCCCCGGCATTTTTTCAGCACAGCAGATCGGTGCCAAAGCACGGGGTGTGGAGGCAATCAGAAGCAGGGAGGAGCCCGCCCAAGGGTGGCGCGCCCCCTTAAAGGGGCAGGATCCCTTTCTGCTAGCGTTGTCTCGACATCAATAGCTTTCCTTTGCGCTGGAGGGCACAGGAAGCCAGCGTGAAGCAGGTGGCCCATAAAAGCTGCACAAAACCGGCACGACAGACGGGGGATAAATAAACAAAAAAGAAAAAATGGCAAGCCGGAAAGGGGCAACGGGGGAGGAAGAAACAGCCCCCGGCCCGCTGCAGGGAGGTGCAGGAGAAGCCAGACGCAGCAAAGAATGACCCGAAGAAGCACAAGGAACACAACTTGGACGACGACTTGCAAGACATGCTAGAGCAAGCCAGGGCCCTGGTGGCATTGAAAGGCCGAAGCTGGATGAACCAGCAAATCAAGGAAGGGGCCCTGGGAAAAGGAAAGAGGCAACAACAAGCATCAACAACACCGCCACCACCAAAGAAAGCAGCAAAGGGGGGGCCTGCAGCCAAAACGGCAGCCCCCCGCAAGAGCAAAGCTGGGTCAAGCGACAAGGGACGGCCCCCCCAGGCGGCCGGAAGCAGAGTCCCAACGGCACCAGAACAGGCGGTCAGCTCCGATTCGGAGGACAGCAGCGATGGCGAGGGGTCTGTAGCCAGCACGGCGGCCCCCAGGACGGACACCAGAAGAGAGCCCAGGGTAAGCACGGAATGCCACGCAGCATGCGGGGGTGCAAAAGGGGTCCGGGGCCCCAAAACGGAATGGGGCAACAGGTTAAAGAGGGACTCCAACGGGGTGGGGACAATATGGCAATACAGGGTGCGTGGCCCATGCACTTCCCATGGCAAACAGGTACAGGCCAAGGGCAAACGGACTTCCAAGGGGAGGCCTGGCTAGAGGGGTCTATGCAGCCACCTCCATGGTTACCCTGGTGGCAATGGCCTGGAAGGGGGGTCCCATTCCCGGGGAATACACATTGGGGCAAAGGGGGTCTGGGAAACCGCACAACTGCCAACACAAGGGTACAGGCAGCCGGGATGGCGAGCGAGGAGCCAACGGGGTTAAGCCAGACAGGACAGGGTGAGAAAGCAGGGGTGGAGCCAGCTGCACAGGAACACACAGGGACCCTGGGAGGGGAGGGCGCATCTACAACCGGGGTGGGAGAGGGGAAACCAGCGAGTGAATATATGCACCTATCCCCAAGCGACCCTCCCACAACAACAAGGCTGCTGGGTCTGGCCAACCTTATCCCACTCACAATAAAGGAGAGAATTTGGAGGAAGGAATTTATAGACATTTTTTCCTTGCTTGAAGTGCGGCAGGCAGGCTTAGATCACACAACACAGGACAAGAAGGATGATGACAGGAGGAAACCGAGGGTGGACAGAACCATAGAAAACTGGCTAAAAGCCTTTAGGACACTGGCATGCATTTTTATTGAAAAATTCCCACAGAGTGCGGCAGCGCTGATCCTTTATGAGCAGAAGGTGCACGAGGCGCAGCAGCGGCTTCAGGGGGATGCATGCCTGCAGTATGACGAAGGCTTCAGGGAAAAATACAAGTGTGGCCAACGATAGGCTGGGACTGCCAAGACATGGAAGGCTACTCCAAGCACATGGTGGCAGCCAGGGAAAGGGTTGGCGCAAAGGAGAGTAATTTTCGTCCCTACGGGAGTAAGGGCAAGTTTGAGGGCCAAGGAAAAGATCCCAAGGGGAGGAGCCAGGCAGCCACCAAGTTCAGCAAGGCGTGCTGGAAGTTTGACAAGGACGAATGTAAGTGGGGCTTCATGCAGGTTCAAGCATGCATGTGGGTCATGTGGGGGGAACCACCCTGCCATATGATGCAGGTGAGCCACAGGGCCAGTGGCAGACAAACCAAAGACGGGCCCTAAGAAATGAGAAGCGGGCACCGTTAGAAGGGGGAAGGGGGCGGAGGGCAGCGCTCCCAACGCCCATAAAAACAGGCAGACTGCTACACCTGCTGCACGGCTACCACAAAACACCAGACAAGCAATTGCTAGCGGAGGGGTTCACACAAGGTTTTCCAATTCCATACAAGGGCCCCAAAGGTGCACGGGAGAGCAGGAACTTAAAATCAGTTAAGGACAACCCAGAGGTAGCGAAACAAAAGGTAGAGAAGGAAGTCAGGTTGGGCCGCGTGGCGGGCCCTTTCCACATGCCACCACTGAAGGACATGATAGTATCCCCGTTGGGGATAGTGCCCAAAAAAGAGCCGGGTAAATTCCGTTTAATTCACCACATTTCATACCCAGAGTGGGAATCAGTCAACGACTGGCTAGAACAGGGGGCATGCTTGGTTGCCTATGCCTCGGTGGACGATGCAGTGGACTTGGTAAGGCAGGAAGGGACGGGGGCCTTAATGGCCAAGTCAGACGTAGAGTCAGCATTCAGACTGTTGCCGGGACACCCAGACAGCTACCATCTATTGGGTTTTAAATTAGATGGGGGTTATTACTATGACAAGTGCCTCCCGATGGGCTGCTCAATATCATGTGCACATTTCGAGGCCTTCAGCAGTTTTTTGGAATGGGAACTGGGAAAACGCGCACCAAGAGGGGGGCGAGTCCACTACCTGGATGACTTCTTGTTTGTGGGAAGGGCAGACACAGAAGACTGTGCTACTCTCCTTAGTAATTTCATGGTGATGACGCAGGAACTAGGCATCCCCATAGCACAGGATAAAACAGAGGGTCCCACAACTAATCTGACTTTCTTGGGGATAGAGCTAGACCCGGTAGCAGGGACATGCAAGCTGCCACCAGAAAAAGTAGCCGACATGCTCAGCGACATAAAGAGGTTGAGACAACAAAAGAAAGAGACACTGGCTGAGATACAACAGCTGTTAGGAAAACTAAACTTTGCCATAAGAGTAATCCCCGCAGGGCGCGCGTTCTCCAGGCGCTTAGCCTGGATCACGAGGGGCATGACACAGAGGCACCACAGGGTCCGCATCACACAGGGAGTGAGGGACGACCTAGGCCAATGGGAGAGTTTTCTGACAGAGTTTAACGGCACTCTGATATGGCGGGCCCCCTGGGTAACGGCAAGAGAGCTGGAACTCTACACTGACGCGGCAGGGGGCTACGGCTTCGGGGCAATTCTATGGAATGCTTGGTCGGCGGGGGAATGGCCAGAGGCTTGGTACGCATCCGGGCTAACCACAAACATATCATTGTTAGAGCTCTTCCCCATAGTGGTAGCCTTCCACATCTGGGCCCCACAACTAACTAATAGACAAATCACGCTATGGTCTGACACCAGGCAGTTGTGCAAGCAATCAACACGGGAGCTGCGCGATGCCCAGCAGTATCGACCCTGCTGCGGAAACTAGTGGGCTGCCAATTGAGAGGCAACATAGCACTGAGGGCAAGACACATTCCGGGAGTGGAAAACTTAGTTGCGGATGCCATTTCTCGTTTTCAGTGGGAAAGATTCAGGAAGCTGGCCCCAGGCGCAGACAGAAGGATGACCCCGATGCCGGAGGAAGCGTGGGCATGGGTGGAACCGGGTTGAGGTTTTTACTGGACAACGCACTGGCCCCCAAGACCAACATCCGTTACAGGAAATGCTGGGAGACATTCAGGGGCAAGACAGGGCTAAGGAGGGGTCAATGGGCCACTCAGAAGGAAGTCCTAGAATTAATTGATTGGGCCTTCCTGGAAGGAGAGTTGAAAGCATGGACCCAAGCACATTTAAGTGCGGTAGCGCACTACACAAAGATGGCAGGGCGGGAAGACCCAACTAAGGCGTTTGAATGTCGAATGGCTATGAGAGGGTGGGGTAGGCTACAGCGGGCAACAGAGGACGCTAGGCGTCCCATCCACTTCAAATTGCTTCAGGAGATGCTGGGGGCCCTGGCCGGGATCTGCTCATCAAGACAGGAAGTCACATTATTCTGGGCAGCGTTTGCAGTGGCATTTTTCAGGGCATACAGGATCAGCGAGTTGGTAGCCCCTTCAGTGGAGGATCCAGGATCAGCATGCATACACAGAGGGGAAGTGGACATGCAGAATGGCCACATGGACATACTGCTACGGCGGTCCAAGACGGACCAGGCAGGCAAGGGGAGATGGACCAGATTACACTGCACGAAGGACGCTTTTCACTGCCCGGTGTGTCTATTGAAAGAAAACCTAGCGGGCTAGGAAAGAAAGGGCCGCTTTTCCAGCATAGGGATGGGTCGTTCCTCAGCCGCTTTCAGTTCATAGCAGTAATGAGGAAGACCCTGGGGGCATTGGGGCTCCCCGCTCGGGAATATGGGTCACATTCATTTGGAATAGGGGCCGCCACCACGGCAGCAGGACTAGGCATGGCCGGTGGGGTAATAAAGGGGATAGGGCGATGGGCGTCCGGCGCATACAAGCGTTACATACGCCCAATGATGTACTAAGCCCACACTTCTCCCCCCCTCCCCTCTCCAGGTCCTGACACTTCACGGAAGAAGGTGTGGATCGTGGGGCACTCCTACGTGACACGGGCAAAAAGGTGGGCAGCGGCCAGACGGGACTTTGGCAGAATATGGCTGCGGGACACTGAAATAGAATGGCTGGGGCGCCCCGGGATGAAATGGGGACAACTGCTGCCCACGGTGCGGGAAGCTTTACAGCAAGGTAGCATACCACACGCGGTGGTAGTCCACCTGGGTGGCAATGACTTGACAACAATGGGGCGGAGGGCACTCCTAGAAGAAATGCAGAAGGGCCTCACGGCAGTGGCGCGCCTGGCACGCCCCGCGGAAATAATCTATTCAGAGATCATAGCGAGGAAAGCCTGGCGGGGGGCTATAGACCTGGGAGCAGTGGAGAAATCCAGAAGGAAACTCAATATTACTATGGCCAAGGTATGCAAGGCCAATGGGTGGGGGTTCGTAAGGCATGGGTTCATAAACCTCAGAATATTGTGGGGGTACTAGAGCAGAGGGGTTTCCTATAACGGTAGGGCAAGGCAGGGGTAGTTTGGGGGGAGCTCCCTCTGATCGAGAAACCAGAGGGAGCATGGTGGAGCTAACCTAAATAAATTAGCAAAAAAGGGAAGAACTCACTAGAAGATAGATGGGAGGCTCTCACAGTGTCCTTGGGATGCCGCACGGCAGGGGCACTGAGGGAGCCCGAGGGCGGCATGCCGCCATCAAAGATTAGAGATAATGCTCTCCCATGACCCTTGGAATGCCTCACGGCAGGGGTTTCAGAAGGAGAAGAAATCAAAGGACCAGTCGCAAGAAAGTAGAGTAGAGGCTCAAGATAGGTCCTTGGGATGCCACACGGCAGGGACCTCTGGGAGAAGGGAGGGCCCACGAAAGGGTACATGGCGAGCGGGACGGCACTTGCGGCCCGGACAGGTCCAAACGGAAACCCGCCAAATCGGTAGCAAGCTGAAGCCTAGACCCGAAAGTCAGAAACCCAAAGAAGGGGTCCCTCCCCTCCCAGGTGATTGAGAAGGCTGGGTCTATAATGCAAGGCAATGCGAAACAAGCAGAAGATATGACATGGCCAGCAATGCAACGTGTACATAACCATGAGCAATGTGATACAAATATATATAAATTGTTTGTTTTACGAATAAACTGCAACCTTTTCAGGCACCCAAGAAAGTTGTCTGTGGTAATTTAAGGTAGCAGAGCGCAGTTGGTTTGAATGATGGGGGGAGCAGGGAAGGGAGACTCGCCGCCTGGAGGGGGTTAGTAACGTGTGCTTTAACCATTAAATAAAATTCGTTGGTCCAAGACAGTGCCCAGATGTGCCTATAGTGACATTATTAAAAATTACTTTGTAAATAAAAGTTAACATCACCTTTTTATCTCAGCTGCTTTCAGAATTCGGAATTCCAAAGTCGGCGTTTCCTGTAAGGGGTTTGTTTTTGCAAGCAGGAATGGTAGAAGGAAGTAGGAAGATTCCATCTAAACATCAGCGCGCCAATAAATCAAATAATGTTTCTGACCTTTGCAGAAATGGAAAGTTCAAAGTTCAGTTGCAGGGTGTGCCGTACTAATGTTTTTTCAGACTTTTTTGTTTTATTATTGAAAGACTTGGACCATTTCATCAACTTTTTGGTGGCTTATATGTGATGCTGAGAGGGCTAAATGTACGACCATACTGTATTTTTATTGGCATCAGGGCTGTTCATCACAGGTCCTAAATCAGCAAGAGTTCCCTTCCAAACGCGCGCTTTGTTTTCTGGCTTCTAAAACCTTCAGGTGGAAAAGAATATTCTTACTATAAATATCTAAAGAGAAACACACTCTTTTGTACTTGTGCAAACCTCCGGCTTCCTGTTTGGAGACATGACAGCTAAAATAAAGACAAAACAACATCATTACTGTGTGAAATGTGGTCAACTGTTGATTTTTTCTTTTTAAATATATTAATGGTGTATCTTCGACCGATCATTGTTGCCCTGTGTTGTCTTTGATGCGTCTGCTTTTCTCAGCAGAGATCTGCGACCACTGGGTTCAAACTGCCACTGGTGCGCAATTCGGTGGGCTGCAGTTCTGCTAATTGGGTCTGCTATCCACGAGCGCGAACGGATAGGATAATGTGAAGAGATTCGGCCATTCGCTCTGCTTTTTCTTGCCTCCTACGGAGAGCAATCACCGCAATTAGTGTTTGAGGAAATGGCTGCCCAGCGCTCCAGCCCGAGTGCATTTGCAACCTGCGCAACATTACAGGCAAAGGCTTCTCACAGAAAATCAAGAGTATGCATTGATCAGACGTACAGACTCCAGCTCAATAGGCTGTGTTTATTATTTGTATTTGTTCTGGTTTTGCTTTTGGAAAAGTCCGGTCGTGCTTGCTTGTTAAACAAGCATGGGCAAAGGTAAGTAAATGCAAATTGTGCAAAAAGAAAAAAAAAGAGGGGGCGAGATCACCAAAGCAACTCGAGGAGGGTGGGGGACACCGAAGCAACAAGGGGAACGCAGGAGACACGTAAGAAGCACAGAGGATGCCAGGGACACACAAAAGCAGAACGGGGAGGCTCAACAAAATATTAAATATGGAAAACAACACTGGTAAGCGCAACAGGAAGGGGCCAAGGAAACGCTCATGGTGGCATACGGCAGCATGAGGGAGGAGGGAAGTACACAAGGGAAACGGCTTGGAAACGCATGTATTCTCTTTGAGTGTTTATGCAAAAAGAAAAAGTCGTTCCCTGACATCCAGCAGTGACATCAAGCACACAGTAAAGAGATTTTGCACCTTGGAGGGAGAAATGCAATATTGACAAGCTGGGACACGAAGAAAAGTTGCCAAATGTGAGTGAAATGGGAAGCAACCAATAGTAAGCAATAGGCGGGCTCCAAGCTTTTCTATTTTCATGGTAAGCCGCAATATGCCTAGCAACAGACAGCCTATGCGCTGTCTATTAGGCACGACCAAAAATCGCACTTCATGCATCTTGTGCGTTCTTGCAGCAACATACTGTAGGGAGAATAATTTTCAACTTCTTTGGTGCAATTTAAAAGACCAGCACTAATCCCAATGAAGAGGCATATTTTAATATAAAATTACAAGCTGTATCATTGAGTTTAAAAACAATATCACATCCCCAATTTCATATGATTCAATGCCAGGTAGTAGACACTTCAGAAACCACCCCACTGCAATTTTGTTTAAACTACTGAATCAAGATCCTTTCAGTTACCAGGGTACAGTACTGTTTCAAATTACATATTAAGTCAACCATCTTTCAGTAAACACATTGAAGCCACAAATCATCTGAGAGACATTTCAAAGAGACCAAGTTATGACACTTAATTAAAGGGTTTTTGCAAGCTTCAGTTAATTGAAGTCATTAATAAAATGTTTTTCAAAGGGAGCGGGATATGCAAAGGCACTCAATAGAGCTCTTTTCATAAAACACCAGTGAAGCATGGAGAAGTCTTTGTAACTCCTGTGTATGCTAATCATCTATAGTTAATTAATTGTACTGTCTGATTGAAATCTTCGTGTGGCACCTTCATGGTAAAGATGCAACCTGTCCTTGTTTGTCATCTGCTTTGATTTCTTCCTCTGCATGCCAACATCCTGAAAACGTAAGTGTCAGGTAATACACGTTGTTCAATTAATGGATACTTAATGCAAATTCCCCGTGGCTAAGTTGAATTGAGTATTGTATTGCTTTAAAGACAAGGATGAACTGACTAGATCTCTGTCTCTTGCTTATAGTAAGAGCAAAGCTCGGTTCACTGACATATTTTTTAAACCATAAAATCGTGCTACAGAAATTTTGTGTCAAAAATCAGTGGCCGCTTGCAGAGGATATGATACAACAATTTACATTGCGCGTGATGGAACGCCAACTCGGCGATGCAGCGTGCGCAATGTAAATTTATTTATTTATTTATGTTTTTACTCACATCCTTTCGGCTGTATGCCGGAGTTTACTATCCCCTACCCTGCCCCTCCCCACCCACCGCCCCGCAGCACACCCTCGGCGAGCTGCCACAGTTAAAAATATCAATCACAAAGATATTGTTATCTTGTGCATATAAAGGTAAGTACAATAATATCGGCAAACAATATAATTTTACAATAATATCGAAAAAATATATACAAAAATATTGTTTTTTACTAGGCCGGGGCATAAAACTCTGCAACGCTCATGGATTTTGCTGAACTCAGCAACTAAGCATTCCATGGAGAATGCATGGTTTTCGATAAACTCCGCACTACAACAGAGCAATGCTTTTTTTTATTTGGTGCACTCGAAATTGTTATTGTGCGCACGCAGGTGCTACTTGCTGGGCTACAATTACTGCCAACGAGATATTCTAGCCATTCACAAGCGCCACACGATTTGTAAGCCACTTGCAAGCTCCAGCAAGATTTTGCATCCGCTAACACGTCTTTAGGCCGCGCATGCAACTTCCAGCGCTTCTTTTTCGATGTATGGGATCACTAGGGAGTGCGATCGATCACAGCTGCAACCTAGGGAATATTTTCTCCACGAAAAGCAGCTAAATCTCCTAAAAAAGACAATTTAGAGTTGAAAACCTTCCCAAAATGACCATTCCCGTTGTTTTTTTGTGCAGAGTCCTTTTTAAAAACTTTTTTTACAACAGAAAGGAAGTGCCCCAAAGTCTCCAACTTCCTGTTCCTGTCCAACAGGCTCCCCCCAGTGCTTTGTCCATCTCCTGGTCAATTTTAATTTGTACTGGAGCTGGGAGGATCACTCTCTGCCATACCATTGGATTAAAGGACTTTTTTATTTGAAATTTCACAAGTAAGTTAAGAAACTGTTACATAAGGGTTTTGTTTGTTTGATAGAGAGCATGCACCAGGATTTATTTCTATTTGTATTAGATTTTTTAAATTTAATGTGGTGGGGTGGCCTGCAGTTTCAGTAGTGGACCTGTCATTTTTTGCATATAACTTGGATTCTTTTGTAAAGGAAAAATCTTGCACAGTTTAGTATATTTTCTCCATGTTCTTTTTAAAGAAATTGTAAATATTGTTTTAATTCAGTATGTGGCCTAGTCTGCCAATGGGCTTTCCAGCCAGTAGGCCCAGTACTAGTCATTGGTGCATGAAACAACTGTGTCTGTGGTGTATGTTGAATTGAAATATCATTTAGGCCACGGATGGCATTGGATTAAATTCAAATGTGTTTTTTTTGTGGTATTTCATGTTTTTTTCTGCAAACAGTGTATAGTAGTAGTAATGCCTTTGGTGGGTGTGTTTTGTTGTAAAATGTTTCACCCTGTTAATTTTTGTTTTTGGCATTGCTGAATTAATGCTGTCTTCTCTGTGTTACCATGCCTCCTTTGTCTGCCCAGTGTGTTTGCCATAGGCCACAATTTGTCTTTGTTCCCCATGCCTTGTGGCCAGGGACCATTTTGTATAGTTAGTGTCCAAAGGGCTGCATGTTTTTTTTGTTTTCCAGGCCTCCTGCTTGTTATTGTGACCATGTGGATGATGGCCATTTTGCATAGGCAGCCAGTGTGCTTTTTCCATAGTCCGGCATGTGTTCTTTGTTTGTGACCATGTCTTCTTGCTTGCAGTTTGACCATGTGGTCAGTGGCCATTTTGTGTATCCTAGCCAGTGTGGTTTTCCCATAGGCCTGCATGTGTTCTTTGTTTGTGACCATGCCTCCTTATTTGATGTTTGACCATGGGGCTGGTGGCCATTTTGTTTGTTATGCTTAAGGCCTAGTAGCTCAATGCTCATACTAATGTACTGTATAAACAGTGTTTTATATTCATTGTTACATCCTTTTTAGGATTTTTCATCTGCACCAGTCCTTGACTCCCAAATCCCAGTGGGTTTCAAATTCAATTGTCATGGTAGTAGTAGTAGTCCCTTTCCCCTAGTACATCAGCAACTGAATTATTTTTTTAAATTTTTTTATTTAGTGATAATTTTTCCTCCAAATTTGTAATTTTCATTTTTTTTTTTTTTTTTTAATTCTACTTGTAAATTTTAGCAATGTTTAGTCATTTAAAAAAACGTTTTTAATTTTAATTTTTTAATTTAAGTATCTTTTACATTTTTAAAAAACAATTTTTGATTTTTCTAAACCTTTTTTTATTTTATTTTTGTCAAATTTTCACCACTTTCCTAACATCCCGCATCAACCCCATGTGCTATCGACGGCTCACAACTGCACAACAGCATTCATTTTCTAAGGATTATGTCATTGTAAGTTTTCTTTTGTCACCTGCACCTCCCTGAGTGCACATCCCATTCCCAACTTGATGCACATAAAGAAAACAGTTACACCTGTGTGTTGTTGTTGCTCCCTTTTATCCTTCCTGAGTGTACATGAAAGTTTATGTTGGTGTGGTTTTTCAAATAGATACACTGTATTGTTAATTATTTATAACTTAAGTAACCACTCTAAAAGATACTACAAATTCAAGTGCAACAATGCTACATTTCACTGATGTTCTTCTTGCTTGCTTGTTTTTAGGTGCCCAAGGGACATCACCCACAGTACTGCCAGACAGAAGATCTGTGCATAACATGGCACATGACCATACAACACAGACATCTCTTCAGCTTGTGAAGCTAAGTGCCAATGCCAACTGACAGCTTCAAGATGCCCCAAAGAAAGGTGCTGCCTAGAGAGGGGCCAGTGGGGATCAATCCCAAGGTCGAAAAACACAGAGTCCTCCAGAAGTTTTGAGGTTAAGCAGTCAATGAGTCAAGTGTTATATCCTACTTAATTGATTATCATTTTAGTCCAGCCCTGCTGCCACTAGCTGCTCAGCCAGAGCGTGAGATGGTCATAGAATGTTGGTGTGCCTGTGATGCATGGAATGCCTGGGTGTCTGAGTGGATGAGTGTTGGCAGTTGAAGATGGGCTGAGCAGCTAGGGAGGCTGCTCCTGGTGGGGCTGGTACCACACTAGGCTGGCTGGAGTAGAGACAGATGTAACCTGAACTGGAGACTGAATAAAGAAGACTGAAAACACATACTGGCTCCAGGTGTCTATCTACAGAGATCATAACATTTATTTTGGCGACGAGCGGACTTGGACCCTAGAGACTCTTGGTACAGCACAGAAACAAAGGAACTACAAAGAAACTTAAAGAGAGACCAAGAGATCTAACAAGCAACTACATCTACAAAGAAAGAATTCCCAGGGAAGCCAGCGCCAGCCCCACCAGTGTCCTTTCCATTGGACAGCCCAAAGAGAAGTGTCATCAAAAGGACACTACAGCTTGGGAATATTACAAACATCTAAAGAAATTACAGTGAGTTGGAGGAGTAGCTAAGCTACAGCCGCATCTGGTGTTCCAGCCACAACGTTTGCCACAAAAGGATTACAGTGAGTTGGAGGAGTTGTCAAACTACAACTGAATATGGTGTTCCAGCCACAGAAAGAAGAAAAAGACATTTTAGGATCTGTCATCATAAAGACATAAGAACGTGAAGTGTGCAGTGGTTGCACAGATGAAAAACTTTGGTGTTTTGGTACAGTGGCAGTTTTTTTTGAGATTTAAAGCAAGGTTTGGACCTTGGGCGTAAAGGTTCTATTTCACAATGATTTCTGTGCAGCAGTGCCGAGGATGGACAGTGTTTGGTTCCTGACAAGTATTTAATGCCGAAGGGCTACGATGCAACTCTCTGCTAGAAAGAAACTACGGTCTTGCCCTGAATTTGCAAATCTTTGGATGTATGCTCTAGAGGCGAGGTGCGTGGTCGGTGTCTTGGGCACGACTTTGCGGGTTCGGTGTTGCCAGCGTGTTGAAGTTGCCGCACAGTTGTGGCAGAATATGGAGTGTGCACACTGCCCAGCGGTGACATATCACGATAACCACAGTGAGCAGTGCAGGTGTGCTGCTCGTTAAGTTGTGTCCTGGAGTTATGGTGTCGATTGTGTGAATTCCTGTTTGCACTGCAGAAGACATTTTTGTGTCATGCGAGAGAAGGGCGATTTCGGTGATTTCCAGGCACAGGGTGAAATGGTGCCATTTTCTACGTTTTTCATTTGGAGCCGTGTGGTAACGCAACGTTCTCTGGTCACCCCCTTTATATGTGTGAACATTGTGGTAAGCCAATTTTTATTATTTTTAAGTTTTGGGCTGCCCCTTGGACACTTGGCAGTTCAACCGCAGCTCTCACTTTTAAATCTAGCCATGTCACGAGACAAGCTATGCACGCGCTTACCTTTGTCCCGCAACAGGGTCGCGTGCAGCCCTCTGGCGAAGTTCTCTTTGTTCCTCCACCTTCGGTGTGACGTACACGGCTGCCTCGACTCCGTCTTCTGGCTCTTGTGGATGTTTTGGTGCACGGATGTGCCGCGAGCCACTCTGCAGCGACGTCGACAGCGTGCAGCCATCTTGTGGTTGGCGGCCGCTGTTGTCTTTTCCCCTTGTGGTGTTCTTGTTTGCAGCTAACTTGCAGACTATGTGCCTTCCTTAGTGCCAACCAATCTAAATAAAGTTTTTCCTATCGACAGTGGGTCGGGGACAACGCGGTGTTCGTGAGGGAAATTCTAGTTGAAGGATCTACTGACTACCTGGATTTCGCCAGTACAAGTTGAGGAATACACCGTGAGGAATGGTGAAAACCCAATTTTGTTGCACACTGTGTGTATATATATGTATGTACTTACAATGATTCAGGTACAAAGGTGACCTGTAACTCTCACATGTTTTCTATTGAACATTTGGTTTTGTCATAGCTCTGGGTTTATGGTGGCTGTAATGATTATTCATTCTTTTTGTTGGAGCTTGTGTTTTTTTTTTGGGTTCCCTTACGTAAGGGAAGTGCTGTCCAAGCACAACTTGGGTGAGAGGATGCATACTAGCAGGTGTGATGTGGGCATATTTCTTTCTTTAAAGACATATGTGTAGTGTGTAGTTTATTAAAGCTACAGTGTTCTCATTTGTTAGAGGTTAAGTTAGTGAGATTAGCACATCTTTTGTCGTGATGCCACAGATTTTCGTTTTGTTTTGGATGGGGGGTCTAAGGTCCTGTGTGTGGTCTTCACATTGTTCCCATACATGAGGGAAGGTTGTGGGCAACAGCCCTGTGATTAGTTAAAAGTTTGTTACTCCCATAGGGGTATGTAACCTCCACAAGGGGGTCAAGAGCTTTTTTTGTATTAATGTTTTGTTACTCCTACATGGGGGTGTGTAACCTCTACATGGGGTTTGGAGTACCTAGGTTAACCCTCACACTGGGTTGGGTTATGGTTTAGTCCATAAATAGTTTGTACATAGGTTAACCCTCACACTGGGTTGGGTTATGGTTTAGTCAATAAATAGTTTGTACCTAGGTTAACCCTCACATTGGGTTGGGGTATGGTTTAGTCCATTATTAGTTGTGCACAGTACTAATGTACATCCCTTCACGGGAGTTGTTATGGGTGACGATCCATATACTTGTTTGTTTCCCTTTCTCTTGGGATTGTAGTTGTAGGGTATGCTATCTTTAGAGCTACTTTATATACACATTGGGGCTTTGGTTGTGTGGGGTCTTTTACCCTTTGCGTTGTAGTGCATTACGTCATAGTGTTTAATGCAAAATGCTTCAAATGTATTTCTGGTAATGTTATTGTTGCTTCAAAATGTTTTATTCTTTTAGGGAGGGATGGGAGATATTGCTTATCAAATGTATTTATCTTATCCGTTCTTTCTGTGTATAATGGTTCTTTGTACTGCGATGTTTTAATTTTTTGTTTGCATCTGTGGGACTTGTACCATTATTAATTTTTCTTGTGGATAGTTCTTCCTTGATGTTTTATTACTTGCATGTTTTGTTTTCGTTGAAGAAAAAGGGATAATGTTATATCCTACTTAATTGATTATCATTTTAGTCCAGCTCTGCTGCCACTAGCTGCTCAGCCAGAGCGTGAGATGGTCATAGAATGTTGGTGTGCCTGTGATGCATGGAATGCCTGGGTGTCTGAGTGGATGAGTGTTGGCAGTTGAAGATGGGCTGAGCAGCTAGGGAGGCTGCTCCTGGTGGGGCTGGTACCACACTAGGCTGGCTGGAGTAGAGACAGATGTAACCTGAACTGGAGACTGAATAAAGAAGACTGAAAACACATACTGGCTCCAGGTGTCTATCTACAGAGATCATAACATCAAGCATGAAATTAGAGTAATCTCATAGCGAGATCAACCACATAAAAGGGGATGGGAGGAATGCTTGCAATAAATGTAACCACTGGCAATTGCTCAGGTCATAATTCCAACCCAACACTCTTTTGCCAACAAGCCACTTCAGTTTGGACTCAGCCACATGCAAATCAATCTGACCCTGCTTTAGTAAGAACAGTCCAACCTGAACTGCCAGGCTAGATCCTCTCTGAACCAGAAAACAAGCAACCAAGACCGTTATAACCCTGATTGGGGCTCGTCATTTGGGTGTAGCTTGGTTCAAGTGGCACAGTAAGTATGGGACCCATGTATGGGTGTACTGTTGCCACTTACCAGTGGATGAGATTAATTCAAACATTTCATCCATCATGTTTTTGTATACTTAAGCACATACGGAAAGCATAAGCACAGCAGCCACTTGTGTAGCATGGGAGGAGTGACAGACAGACCTTTTCAGGTTCATTTACTGTGCTTAGCAGCATTCAATCTCACCGTACTTTTAAAGGGACCGTTCAGTGAATGATGTCACAATGCATCTCAAAAGCCATACAGACATCATCAAACAAAAGAACATGCTAGAACTCCTATTATTGGTGATTCTTTCTAATGCAGTGCTTGCCAAAGCGAGCTGTCTTTTCTCTAAACTGGATAGCCCCTTTTAAGGTGATGACAGGGTAGTTTTACATATGCAACTCAACAGTATTTTGTAAACTACGTTTACATTAGGTTGAATGTTTGTCTAAAGCTTGCTTCTGGTCCAGATGTATGCACTTTATTGTAGAGGATCTTCAGATCCCTGACGTTTGAGAGAGTATCCTTTTCTGTTCTCATTATGACCTAAAAAGAGATAAAACTTCCTCTGGAAGCATTCCCCAATAAAGCTATTGCCAGTGGCACACGTTCTGGTGTACTAGCTGCTTGCACAGTTTGGCTTTTCAGGTTATTATTGGTATTCTAGTTTGCAGTAAAGTGATTCTTAGGTATTACAGTTTGATTTTAGAGCTATCTTATTCTGGTATTTATGTGTCTGTAACATTTGGTAACTACAACATTTGTGAATTGCTTTACGCTGCACCTTTTATCCTCAATCACCTCTTCCAAGGTTCAATCCTAGAGCCCGGATTTAAAGGTACACATTAGAGGAGCTCAGTCCACCACTGTCGCTCAATAGCATGCAATGGTGTTGTTGCAAGACCAAACCAGATTGGTGACTTCTTCACACTCTGGCTCCTCATGAGGCATCATGTCACATGACTCAGAAATTATGCTGTATTATGCAGGTCCAGTCACTGGCAACCTCCCTTTTTAGGTAGAACAGATGAGTTAGTAATACATGCTAAATTGCCACCCAATTTAACTGCATCATTCTATCATTAAATGTTATGATCTGAAATGAGCTCAATTATATCTAAAGAATTAATGTCACTAACCCTCAGTTCCTGTGACAAGAATGAATGAACATTGTACTGCTGAAACAGCATTCTGAATGTGTTATACAGGCTTTGGTACTCATTAATAAATACTCCAGGACAGTGGTGCATAACCTTTTGGCTTCTATGGGCTCCTGCCAAAGTAATTTTTACGATTTGAACCTCAAAACAATACACAAAAATCCAGAAAAGTTTACTTTAAAAGATTACACAGAATACGAAATATTGTGTCATAGATATAAAAAATATAGAAAAATTAAAGTTTTGGGGGGAATGTTGGAGTTTTAATTTTTTTTTCTTTATTTCTAAATGACTAATTATGCTAGACTCTAGCATATCACTTTGGGGCCTATTACGAGGTTTGGCAGTCCGTGGACTGCCCAGGTGGCGGTGGTGTGACGACTGCAGTATAGCCAGCGGTCCCGACCACCCTATTACTATTTGCAACCAAAGGCTTGCTGCAGACCGCCGTCGCTCCGCTGACACTGCCGGCTATCTCAAACCACCCAGTCTTTAGTGAGGGCCAATGAGGCTCCATCCGCCACTCCAACCTCCTACCCCATTAGGAGTTGCATCACAGCCAGTGGAAGTACAGCAGTCCCACCTCCAGGCAAGAAGTGGCGGAAACGGAGGGATATAAGGCTGAAACTCACCCCTAGTCACATCCACACATCCTGTACTGACATGGAGGCTATCCTACCTGTTATGCCATTGCTCTACCTCATCGATCACCTCCTAAGAAGAGCCCGTCCAAGATAACGTCGCCGGTGAGTGTTGTCACTCCATATAGCCATTGAGACCCATGCTATATGAATGCGTCGTCAGGAAGCAACAAATTGAGGTTTCCTTCAACTGCATTTAATAAGGTCACAGGTCCACATTTCAAATACCACACATTCAAAATTGTGTAGTACATTCTGTGACGTGCACTCAACGCCACAAACATATCACTGACACATGCACACAGTCTACACATGATCACATGTCAATACCACAAAAGTGAAAGTAATGTTGGCATTGTCCATGATACGCAATACCCCCACCTCTACAAATGCACACCATTCTATCTTACACATAACAGGGAAACTAATTATCTTTGCAGACACAATACCACCATTCCACTCGAGCGATCCACTGCAACATAACCCAAAGAATGTAATGTGTCTCTACAAAATGACTATGACTACCATTAGGCCTTTTTAATATTACTCTGAATAAGAGACGTCACTTAAAATAACCCCATTACAATGCACACAACAAAACTTTCTATGTAATTTTAACTTCACATCAGTAGTAACGACTCATCAAAGTAAAAAAAAAGTTCTCTGTCACAATGTTGAAGTAAACTTACACACATAGCTCACATCAAAAGTCATGAATACAATGCCATAGCCGTCAAGAAGTGGGAAACATATCCTAAAGGCATTATCTAAACTTAACCTACAGGATACTAATTACACCATTAGGGTAACAAAACAAACCAATCCAGTGGTCCAACAAAACAACTACCACATGCATTGACAATCACAGAAGTACTGGCCCAAAGAAATCACAGATGTGTTTTTTAGAAAGTTTATACAGAAATAAGCTGAACACTTGTAGGAGTTTGGAAAGTGCAAATCAGCCTAACAAACAGCAAACACATCACCTGTCAGACGTCAATTGTAAGTAGCCTAAAAACACACACTGTCCATTTCACACATGTACATGTAGACCCACACAAACCTAAGCATTGCTGATGTACTTCATGTGTAGAGGCACATACTGAGTTCTCCAAATAACAAAACATAGTCAATGTATCTCAAAGGGAGCAGAGCAAGCACGTTCTTGCTGACCATGACCATACCATGAACATGTCCTACGATTCAGTGGAACTACACAACATATACAAAGGTTTCATTACAAATATCACTTACAAAGGAATCCCAGTACCCCTCAAAATTACATCAGAGTACAAGTATGTACTCCAGGTACCACATACAGATAAAACTATGTAAAGGAGAGGATGGGAGAGTTAACTTTAAAAAAATCAAATTTTGTGTTACAGTTAACCAACTTTTAAGGCAAATGGCCAGTCCAATGTTCCAAAGCACATGAGTACATTGCTGCATCAAAGTACTTGCCAAACATGACACTGCTTGGGGAATCTCCTCAAGATGGAGCATCTAGTGGGCAGACCAGGCACCTCAAAACAACAAACTAGGGAGAAGTGAGGTCGGGACTGGGTGAAGTTGGATCTTCAAAGGAAGGTGGGCAGTGGTTAGGCCAGAAAGAACGTCGCAAGGTACAGGAGTGGCATCCATGGAATCCTGGCAAGGTGGGATGGTGAGGGGTAGGCTCTGGGAGGTTGAGGGACTGTATGTCACTATTGTGCATGTGCCTGTTACTGGTGGTCTGATATTGTTTGTGTCTGGCTTGTGTCTGTTGGTGCATACTCAGTCTGTATGTGTGTGCTGGCCCTGGTGAGAGTTGTGAGTGTCTGTTGAGTGGGTGCATGTATGTTACTTTTTCTGTGGTTGGGGGTGTTGTAATGCATGTGGATGCTAGACTACATATTTGCCTATGTTTGTATCTGGGTGGGAAATGTATGGGTTGAAAGACTTGGCTGAGAGGAAGACTGCCATCAGTGAGGAGGCCAGAGCCTGAAATGACCTCTGTATTGCAAACATATTACTGTGAATTTCATCCAGGAACCCCAATGTCTGGGCCATTACAGTGGAATGCCCCTGGAGGGCCTTCAGCAGTGCATCCTGCCCAACAGAGATGTCACTCAGGAGATCAATAGCCTCCTCACTCAGGGCAACTAGGGGCACTGGGGCAGGAATGAGGTGCCTGGGCCAAAGGAGACATTCCACACCTTAAGGTTGCGGAGCCGGACCAATTTGTGGGGACCAGCAGGGAAGGTAGATAAGGAAGTGGAGGTGGCGGGCAAGGTTGATGTGGTCTCAAATCCTAGGCTGTGCACCACCTCCACATGCAGCCACTGGAGGGAGAATCTGATGAACAGGTCGAAAGTTGCTCCTCCTAGGCACACTCCTCACCCTCTATGCCAGTGACTCTGTCAGTATCCTGACCAGAGCCACTCTGGCCAGCTGTATCCCCAACATCTCCTCTGCCTGCCTCTGTCGATGCTGAAAAGACAATTCAAATAGGTGTAAGTACACTGAAGACATTTCATTCACTAACATTACACAGTTGCAGCATCCTTCAAAGGACACAGTAAACTACATTCATATCTTCTATAGTAACAATATGGCCCACTATAACTTGCCAGTGGCAGGACATATTGACAGGATACAAATGCCACCTACAGCTAGCGACATACCCAATTCACAATGTTCTGGCTGTCAACACCAACCTTGCATTAGTCCCATGTATCCAAAATGATGGGTCACCTGTGGTCATAACAGTATGCATAGCACACAAAACAATATAAATATGTTCACCACCGAAAATGCTAGACCACTGTAAATACCTCAAGATCTGAGCCCACATAATAACTAAAAAATACATAGACTTCGCTCACACATGTAATCAATCGGTGAGAACACAACTAACTGGGGAGCTATGAACTCTACAAGTATTTCACACATTTAAACCAAGGACATTCCAATCCAGTGTCTGAGACACAAAGTTCTCAAAGTCATCATTCTACAACATAGTCATGACATCATGACATTACCATGAAGGGAGATCACTATGACTATGTATCACCAAAAAACGAAGATAAATCCACGCACTTCTCTTAGCGTGGAATTCAATATGTCATCCATCTGGAATGTAAATTGCACTTTACACAAAGCACAAGAAAATATAATTTGTAGAGCTAAGATCATTCATCGTGAATAACTTAAACATGTGTTCAATTGCCTCTCAGTTTCTTTTACAATTCAACTATATACGCATGGCCAAATGTATCCAGCTTCACATCAGGTTTGCAGTCCAATTGCGTGTCTTACCTTTATTCCTTTGTGCAATGCAGGCAATGTCAGAAATTTACTCTGTCAACATACCCAGTATTGTGTGAGCAACATTGCAAAACATCAGAATAGACATGGTCTTGGTACATCTCATACACACATCACATCATACATGTGCATGTGACATGAAACATTAATTCTTCCAGGTATTACTACAAGTAGGAAATAAGTCATTTAACTTCCCTCCTTTCTGGAACTTCAACATAAGTATAGTAAAAACAGTATGTTTGCAGCTTCACTACCCATACATGCTTGAATACAAGTCATCCCCACACCTATACCCACCTACATCTTCTGTAAAGAAAATGTTGCCTCTGACAGGAGGAAATAGTTTGATCACACAGTCAAACTCTGTACAAAACGTACCCCCATTTAGCTGCTGTTGGGCCTTCAAAAACCCAGCAAGCTCTGGGTAGGCCACCGCAAGGATAAGGCCCATGAGGGTAGTCAGTTTTCAGCACATGCCTCTAGGACCTGGGGAGGAATGCCCCACCTGGACTTGAGCGATCTTACGGGGACAGGTCCCCAGGGACTGCACTTTTTGGGCGATCGCTTTGCATAAGGCCTGCTTTTGATGGGTGTTGACCTGTACATACAGAAGACATGAAACAAGAGATTATAACAACAAATCCAATTTACAAACTTCATAAATGTTAAAAGGAAGAAACTGTATGAACATGTATGTGGAATCTCACCATACCACTCAGGTACTCAACACAATGTATAATCCATCTCCAACTGTAGACACAATCTGTAAAAACAAGTTGCACTACACTTCATCCTTGTGGTATAACTCACACATCCTATCCAATACATGGAATGCATGCCGTCTAGTATTGTACCCTGCTGTGGTTAACATGTGAAAATCACACAATAATGCCTTTTCATGCAAGGGAGGACACTGGTTAGCATACACCCTGTACTCACCTGAAGCTCACCATACACATGCCTCATACTTCCTAACAGTGGTGTGCATACCGACTACTGCCACAAGGTGGCCCAATGCATGCATTTGTATGTGGCACAGTTACAAAGACTGCTCATACATGGCAATCATATGTTGACCAATCATACATATCACATACCAACAGAAGCAAACTTATATTTAGGTGGTGAATCATGACACATACCCACTTTCATAAAAGGCACTCACACATGAAAGGTCCATAGAGACATCCAAAACTAGTTGGTACCTGCTTAACCATAACCAGTTCTAGAGTCCCAAAAAATACAAATGAGCCAACTTGTGACCCTTGCAGTACACATTACTTTTCAGGGTACTATGTAATTGACTATGTAACCAATATCCACATCGTTAACTGGGTATGAACCCAGTTAACAAAGTTAAGTTATAGCAGAGAATCACTGCGTGGAAAAACTACATTTATTCCCATTGAAAGCCACATCGCAAGATGTGTGATGGCAGAATTACACCTGCTGAACTTGATACTAACATGTTGAATACAGTGAGTAAAAATTTACACTCATATGAAGATTTTCAGAATACTCAGCTTTTCAGACAATGTCATTTGACATGGAAGTCAATATGCATCATACATAAACAATCCATCATCACCAAAACACATACTTCACATTAACCAACAAATTTACATGATCACAAATGCATATGTACATTCCAGGCACATGTCACATGTGACACAACTAGGTGTGGGATAAGCAGGTAGACTTTGGAGTTTCACAGACACCATAGGTCCATGACTATGGAAAAAGTACTTGAAATATGTGCTATATGTATGTGAACAATCCTCATTTGATACTGTAGTGAGCATCGCATGACTAGCATACACCACAGACACTTAAATTCAAACCATCTAACAAGCTTCCTCACCATTTCAATACCCAAGTATGTCTATAACCTGCTTCCCTTCTTCCTGTAGGATGTGTGCACTGGGTATTCATATACACTTTGCAATTGTTGATGCACATATACAATCTACACATGCACGATCTGTTGGAGTAGTCACTAGCCACATCCAAGTACCACTTTAAAAACATTAAGTACCAATATGTGTTTGCTTTTGGACATTTTCAGAAACAACAGATACACTGGGCAAAGGAGAATAGAGCAAGAAGACCAATGTAATGCCACCTATGTTCATTTATGGCAATGTAATGTTACAAGGGTGACACATGGCACAAAAGTTTATTCATCAGACGAATGCAATGACAGAGTACATAGTCCATGTGCACATATGATCAGTAAATTTAAAAAGGTGAACAAAAACTCTTGCTTACACATAGGTCTACCAAAAGAATTACTGCTAGGCAAGCTAATCATGCTCACTCATGTCCATGGGTAGCTTAAACATGATACATCTGTCAACTACATCAAAACACTTCTGTTCAGATTTGTGTGGCCAAATGCATAGGTCTAGGCAAAGTGAAAACAACTATATTGAGATTAGGAGCACATTTGCTGTCATACAAGCAATGGCTCCACCTTGTCTACCCGATCTATCTAGCCTGATGATGTCAAAGTTAAGGGGCACTAGTAAGTCGATAATGGGTGCAGAAGAATCATTAAGCCTGGTTTCAGTCAACCATGTCTGAATCATGAGCAAGGATGAGGGCAGCAATGTCCACAGCATGCCGTACTGCTGATCTGCAGTTGAGAAGCATGCATTTAAGCTGTGATTTGTGATCATCTGAGGGAGGAGTAGTTGTGGTGACATGAGTGAGTTTGTTCTTATTTAAAGATCTAGAGTTTACCGAAGGTGCTCTAAATGGGTCAGAGTGGATCGCTTCGGTTTTGCACAAATTCTCTCTGCAAATAGCACATGATGGGTCATATTATAGAAGAAGGGTAGTAATATCCTTATCTTGAAGTGGGTATTTAATTTTGCAAGGACGAGAGGGGTTATTAAGGAGGGGAGAGGTTTCCCATCTATGGTGTGTAAGGGCCACTTGTGAAGAGTTATCAGTGGGTAAGGGATGTCTAGAGATCCTGGGGCAAGAAGTAGAGGAATGTGTGTAGTTGAGGCACCCAGTCTTCGAGGGTCCACTAGACTTCCGATTCTCAGATAGCTCGGAGGTGAGATGTAAGAGGCTTTGAACATCACCCTTGAGTTGTTGAAAGGCAAATGACATCTCATCCAGTCTAGATTCAAAAGTTGTATGTGGGAGGGTTCCTGGCACTTTGCGACAGGAGCTATGAGGGGGGGTCTAGGTGATGAGAGGTTAGAGAGATGCGTAGGCGAGGTAGAGCTGTGAGGTGCATCATGAGGTGGAAAGTGTAGCACCTGGTTAGAAGAGGCACAAGGGGATTATGATGGTCTGTTTAGGGAAAACAGGATATGGACGTGACACTGGAGTTGCTTTGGGGAGAGACATGGGCACTTTAGTCTGCAATAATGTGAATGGGGGTTTAGGAGGGGTGAAGGTGTGCCCTAAGGGGCTAAGTGCCTCTGACCTAGTTGCTCTAGGAGAGTGGTGAGCATGTCGACTAGTTAGGGAATGGGAGGGAAGAAATTCTGATCCAACTAATGTCAAAGAAGAGTTGCTATTTAGTTCATAGGTCCCTACAGCGGCGCGAAGGAGGGAAGGGTATGGGTCATCTGAGATGCCGAGGTTGTGAGAGGCAAGAATATGTGGATTTTGGGGGTTGCCAGAGGAAATAGGGGGACCATGGGCGGCTGAGGGTTCATTACTAGACATTACGTTCTTGATGATGTGGAAGATGGTGTAGAAAAATGACCAGGTTGTATGTTGATGATTGAATAAGGATGGTCCCATTGTTATAAAGGGAGATGGTTGCTTCCGCTTCATAAGTAGGTGAGGGGGCAAGTCTAAGCCCATGGAGCGTCTTCTTGGCTGGGGTGATTTGTAGCTGTGAGTAAAATGCCAACCTCCATTTAGCACGTCTTTTCGTAAAGAAGATAAGATCAGTTCTTGTCTCACCCTTTCTAATGCAGAAGTAGGGATTCGTGATTAGGGTTCCTGGGTGTGCTTTTAGGACTCTGTGCTTGAAATTTTTAGATGCGTTTTTCGATAGGTTCGGTGTGTGGTAAATAATTTAATTACCGGGACTTAATTTGGTACAGAAACATAATAATATAGCTCAGTAAATAAGAGGCAGAATCCGTGGTATTAGAGGTTCGGAATGGGCTTTATTCCAATGATCGATTATAATCGGTTGCTCCAAGTTCCGTCACCACGAAGGTTCAGGAAGTGAAGTACATACTTTATTGACAAGAAATGACTTTTATAGAACATACATTACAATGAAGCGAATACGGTAGGCGTAACAATTGATAAGGAAAATGACGATTCACATGCGTAACCGAAAATGGGTGTAATAAGGAGTAAAAAGGAACATAATTGGTTATGATGTCATATATAGGTGGATCTATAAGATAATACTTGGCATAGATGCGCGCGCAGCCGCATGACGTGTGAGTGACATGCAACTAGGGGGTGAAGGGGACTTGACATTTAGCTCTACATGTGGAGACAAAAAGTCTGGGGGGTCAAGTCAACCTAATCCCAAATCATATCTAACATCCTATGTTTAAAGAACTATGTTATCCACAAAAGAAGGACTCTCGGACAGAATCTATTCTATACTGCCTGTGCATGCGTGTACAAGCGTCTAAGTGTCTATATGAGATGCAAGGGGCAGAAACCTTCCATGGTAACAGGGCTATGTATTCCTTGCATAAAGACAGAGAGGCCGAGCCTTTGCTCGGTAGCTGGAGGAATGTTTACTTAAACTACTAGACAGGAATGCATCGGCTGAGGAGTGAAGCAGATAACTCGAAGGTGAAATACAGTTCTTGGCAGAGAATAGGCTGATGTCAGGCTTCGTGAGCCGCGCAGAGAATGAGACAAAGTTCATGGTCACAGATGCAGGCTCAGACTGGAGTTTTCAGAGGCAGAAGGCAAGAAGAGTTTGATGACAGAATCAGGGCCTACTTGCCTGGACTGTAAAATGGCATAAGTGAACCATATAAAGCCGGTGGCCTTTCATACTTAGGAATGAAATATCCGACCTATTCATGGCGGATCTGACAGAGGACATGTTGACGGTGGACGCACATGTGTTTGCGTCTTCAGAACTAGAACTGGAGGGAACATACATGTACTTGTGATTCATACATGGAACCGTTGGGGTCCAAGATAGGGGACATAACTGATCAGAAAAATCCATATTTCCACAGGTGGGTAAATAATTGTATAAGCGTTATGGCCTGATGGCTCCAAACTCGTAAGGGTAGGTCTTAAGGTTTTAGAAGCCATGACCCGGCTGCTGACATCTGTGGAATGAGAGACAAAAATCGCCAGCAAATAGGGTCGTAGAACCAGCGAACAATGAGTGCAAAGCTCTTAGTGTTCCCCATGGACCAGCTAGGGCATGCCAAAGAGAGAGAGTGACAAGAACGTGATGACTATGCAGAAGTGTGATGGAGCAAGCAATGACAACCAATGAGAATTAAGGGAAGCAGGAAATGATTCAGGCAAGTATTCAGGAAAGGGACATGGGAGTCTGAGCACTCCTGGACCACAGCTCACTTCGGTAAGAGCTAATAGAATAGGCAGTTAGTCAGAGCAAAAGGAAGAAGAAGACAAAGCAAGGAGAATGTAAAAGAAAAGTCACATGAATGATCAGAGTCTGGAATCACTGAGTTGTCAGAGATAATAACCTAGAGACTGGGTGCACTGGTACCATGGCACATAGGAAGCCATGTGGCAGAGGAAGGGTGTGTTAAAACAGACAGATTTGTATTGGAAACACTATCCCATCAGGCATGTCAGTACTCGCTGGCCTGAGTCTCAGGAGGAGCCTGGCTGAATCAATGTACACATACAAGCATGTTCCGACATGGAGACAGAGAGGGTACAGCTTGTTAAAAGGAAGAGCAATGCTGGTTCTGCAACAGAAAAAATCATACATGGCATTTCATGTAAACAATCAGTGCGCTGAACCACGGTTACACTGGCAGCTATTCCTCTGAAAGGGGCCACCATGTGACAAGTTTGTGTGTTCATACATTTCTGACTCAGTATCAAATGTTCCACATAGAAATTCACTGGAGAAGAGGTCAAATGCTTGGGATATAGAGTCAGAAACTCGATAGGTGTTCCAATACCCAATTGTTTGTTAAAAACTGTGAGATTGAGGGCAAAACGGATGCCTTATAAGTGTAAGATTTACGCTCCGTATTTATTAGAAAAGTCTCAGGGATCGATGTCAAGACAACTGTTTTGGACACTTGTGTGAGCATTGTACAGTATGTAGAGGGTTTCAAGTTCTGCCCATAACATTCACAGTACAGGGGAAAATGGGTAAAATATGAGACTTTATCACAATCTGTGAGACATTGACTTTTTCCAATGAACATGTTTACAATCAGACAATCATGGAGGTACATGTCTGTGCATACAGAGACTGTTGCATATACTACTTAAAAATAATGTGTGCAGTTGCATTGTGAAGACCATTCCCATGGTGTTAGACCTTTCAGCCCAAGGGTGGTCTTCCCCTACATTTGTTTCGCTTTTTACCTCGTTTTTGACCGCTATTTTTGTTGGACATAGGACTCTGGGCGCTTTACCGCTGCTGAACAGTGCTGAGGTGCAGGTGCTCTCTCCTAACAACATGGTTGACACAGGCCCCTGCTACTGCAGTGAGGCCACTGTCCTATCTGCGGACTAGTAGCTGGGATAAGGCTGGGACTTGATGCTACTGTAACCTTGACTGTCCCGCCTCTTGTCACCATAGACAGACACCACAGAGTCCCCAGATTCTGCTAGAACCTTCCAACCCCCCCAGGTTGCCGCCAGAGCTTGCCGCCTTTTTGGAGGGTCACCTGACCTAGCGGTATACAAGAAAAGGAGGGAACCTGATAAGTTAGTTACACTACTGGACACGGGGACTCTCCGCTGGAATGAAGGCTGCTGAGCTAGGGGCAGAGCTACTCTACTGAGGCTGACTGGTCCCAGGAGCTGCTGCCCCAAGTTAGCTGAGTTACCCTACCTGCCTGCTGACCTTGCCCTGCGTGAGGGGAACTGGGGTCCCCATCTCCGGTGTGTCTCCACAACAACTTCCTCTCCTGTGACTAGCCCCCTGCTTGGGGACGTTCAAAACTTCTTAAGGACTACCACAACCCATGCTCATGTAACCTGACCTGTCAAGCGCTGTGTACCGAAGAGCGCCGTTGCTGCCTGGGGACCCTTGAGGTACTGTGAAGTGCCGTGTAGCCCAAATCCCGCAAGTGATCCCAAGCGCTGTGTCAGTGAAGCGCTGTGTAGCCCAAAACCTGCAAGTGATCCCCTGCGATGTGTGGGAGGTAAGCGCTGTGGCCAAGATCATTGCCGCGGCCCCTGCGCTGTGGGAGCGAAGCGTGGTGAGGGAGACACGCTGTACCGCCCCAAACTCACCGCTGCAACCGGCGCCCCGACTGTATTGCCACGCGAGGTTCTATTGCCTCGGAGGGACTGCAGCAAGCCGAAGCGCGGCCCGGGGAGTGCCGCGAGGAATCCCCAGAGGCGTCAGGCGAGCGCCGCACAGGGATTGGTGCTCCCGGAAAGTGTCTCTTGGTAACCGGGCCTCCATTGAGGTGCGCCCCCGCTGACGTCATCCTCCCGCGGGGAGGGCTGCGCTGAGACTGCGAAGGCCGAGGGAGACGCCAAGCCTGAGTTGGCCGCAGGGCGGGGGCGGCCGCCTTCGCCCAGGAGAGAGAGACCGGAGGAGCTTCGCCCCCCTCAGCGCCAGGTAACATCCCAGGCAGGAGGCTTTTCTCTCGTTAGAAGCGGGGCTGCCAGGGACTGAGGAATGTGTGAAATGGCAGCCCCGTGACCGCGCGCCTGCCGAGTGAGGTTTGGGGCCGATTAACTCCACATCTCCTGGCCCCAGGGGGTCGAAACCTGCCCTACGGAGGGACCGTACTTAATCCCCTACGTGCAGAGGATGTCATTGTTTGCCCCAGACCTTCACTGTTAGGAGGCTCAGTCATATTCACCGCGGAGGCGACCCCAGGGGCTCCTGGGATCTGAGGACCTTATCAACATAGCCAGGCACTAATAGTAACTGTCTGGGCAATGCCCCCCTCTGCAGAAATGAGCATTGTTACCTGTTTTGCATATCTGAATGAGCATTGTTATCGTTTTTGCATATCTGAATGAGCATGGTTGCCTGTACTGAATAGCTGAATGAGCATTGTTGCCGGTATTGACCTCAGGATATAAAAAAACTGTTTACTCTGCATCCATCGAGAACTTTGCATTTCCAACCCTGACTAGAAGTAGATAAAGATACTTGTTCTTATAAAGGAAACTGGAGTGGTGTCTCCTTATTGTGTGTGCTTTACAGTGTCAGTGTGGGAGTGTGCTGCACAACTACTTCACACATATCCTCAGACATGCCTACCTGCCTCGTGCCAAGCTACCTTGTCAGAATCGGTGGTCCCTACTTGGACTAGGGTGCAGACTCTGGCTAACTGGAGACCCCGGTTTTGACATTGGTGTTCAGCGGTGGGATTAGGACTTGTGCTTGTGCAGCACCCTACAGTGACGCAGTGTGCACCACAATCTGACACCTGAGGTAACACAAGCTCAAAATTCTCCCTGATTGCCCGATTGTAAGTGCTCTTGTTTAAAGCCTGTTGCCTAAGTCCTAGTGGTTTTCCCTGAAAACGTCCGAGGCCCTACCTAGCAAGTTGGAATTTGAGCTGGCCAACCTGGAAGTGTACATGGTGGAGCAGCTTAAGGGGTTCTGCGAGGGGAAAGGGGTGTTCTTCAAGTGAGGCACCAAGAGAGAGGAGCTTCAGAAAACTTGAGAGCATGGGCATTGGCCCACCCGGAAGGGAGGGGGGACGAGGGGCAGGGAGAGCATGACGCTCCAGAAGAGCTGGACCTACTGCACATAGATACTAGTGATAATGTATTGCCCAGAAGACGTTCCAGGGCAGGCAGTAGAGTCTCAGTAAGGAGCTTGTCTGCAGAGGAGTTCGAGGACAGGAGGGAGGAGAGACAGCTTAAGCTAGAGCTTGCCAGGTTAGAGAAGGAGTGTGAAGAGAAGAGGCTGGATATGGAGGAAAGAAAACTTGTCCACAAGCTCAGCCTGAAGGAGCTGGAAATCAAAGCCCTACAAATAGTGGCTAGCAGCAATGCAAATGGTGGCAGGGTACCTACTGAAGCTTCACGGGAGTCTAGGTTCTACCCATCTGCCCAAAGATATGGTGGCCAGTTTCAATGTGGGGGACGATATCGACAAGTAACTAGTGGCCTATGAGGTCTCCTTAACAGCCCATGGGTTCCCCGAGAGTGATTGGGGGGGTAGCCTGTACAGGTACATGCCTCCGGTGGGGAGAGACACACTCCTGACACTAGACAAGAGAGCTCAGACCAACTATTCCGTTATGAGGGAAGTGTTACTTAAGAAGTTTGGTCTTACTCCTGTGAAGTATAGGCAGAAGTTTAGAAATAGCCACAAACTTTCCACACAGAACTGGGTAGATTTCCTGGATTACGCCCGCAAAGCATAAGAGGTTTGGGTGCGGGGCAGCGAGGTGACTGATTATGAAGGGCTGTACGATTTGTTCTTAAGAGAGCACCTTCTAGAAAAATGTTTTCCAGAGGTGTGCCAACACCTGGTGGACCGCAAGTTGACCCACCTGAGGGAGCTTGCGGAGGAGGCGGATACCTGGGTCAGTACCAGGCTGTCCAACAAGGGATCCGGGGGGGACCCCCAGAAGGGTGGACAGGGTTTCCCCCAGAAGAGAGAGGGGGAGATAAAAAAAAGGAGTTCTCCAAAGGTCCCCAAGACAGACTGCAAGGGAGAGGGTTTGGATCCCAGCCCCAATCTGGCTACCAGAAGCCTACTTATCCTGACAAAGGTCAGCAGCCCAGAACTGTCCAATGCTATGAGTGCGGGGAGGTTGGACACTACAAGGGGGATCCCCAGTGTCGTTAAAGGACCCCAGCCCCTACTGGAGGTAAGAACCCCGGGTTGGCTATTGTAGCGCTGGGGGAGGAGCTGTCCCTAGATAAGGGGGGTGAGTGGGCACGCTTGACCCTAGTATCCCTGGGAGACAGGGAGATGGTCCCACAGACCCAGGTGCCCTCAAATACCGCCAAGTACAGGCAGACTGTCCTTGTCAACGGGCAGGGGGTGGAGGCTCTGAGGGACACAGGTGCCAGCATGACGATGGGAAGGAGACAGCTGGTATCCCCGGAGCAAGTGATTCCTGATGTATTCCACCCGGTTGTGTTGGCTGACAACAGTGTGGGTCAGTACCCCGTGGCCCAGGTTCCCTTTGAGTGGGGAGGGGTTTCGGGCCTTTTGAGAGTTGTAGTGAGCCCTGCCATGCCAGTCGACTGTTTGTTGGGAAACGATCTTGAGCATACTGCCTGGAAGAAGGTAGAGTTCAAAGCACACGCAGAGATGCTGGGATTACCAGAATGGACCTGTGCGATTACACGGTCCATGGCTGCCCGGTGAGGGAGTCAACCAGGGCTGGAGCCTGGGACAATGGCCAAGCCCACTGCTAACCAGGAAAACTCCTTGGAGAACGCACCCCGTGAGATGGATGGGTCACCGGCTGCGGTCGCACCGGAGTCCACGGAGGGTGACGTTGTTCCCGTGGGGGACTTGTCAACCCCTGCAGAGTGGCAGGTGGAAGGAGGGCCTACCCGGGAGGAATATTGTCGGGCACAGAAGGAGTGCCCCACCCTTGAGGGCATACGGCGACAGGCCGAAGCCCAAGCAGTCGGAAATGCTAATGAAAATTACCAAATCTACTGGGAGGATGGCCTCCTTTACAGTGAGCCCAAGGCTCCGATACATGGGTCATCAAGGGCCTTAGTGGTCCCCCAATAGTATCGGGCCTTTTTGTTGGAACTAGCGCATGAGATCCCCCTAGCGAGACACTTGTGTCAAGATAAGACTTTTGCTCGTCTGGTCCCATACTTCTATTGGCCCAGGATGAGGATTGCCTCTGATGCCTTTTACAAGACTTGCGTGACCTGCCAAGCGAGTGGGAAGACAGGGACCAAGTTGATGATCCCCCTGGAACCACTACCGGTCATTGGTACCCCCTTTGAGCAGGTGGACATCGACATCGTTGGGCCTATGGATCCGCCGACCTCTTCTGGACACCAGTTCATCCTAGTTCTGGTGGATCATGCCACCCGGTACCCGGAGGCTATTCCTCTGAAGACCATCACTGCACCTGCGGTGGCGCAGGCCCTGATGGGGATTTTTACCTTGGTGGGTTTCCCCAAGGTCATGGTGTCGGACAGGGGCACCAACTTTATGTCCGTCTATATGCAGGCCATGTGGAAGGAGTGTGGGGTGACTTACAAGTTCTCCACCCCTTACCACCCCCAGACCAACGGGCTTGTCGAGCGTCTCAACAAGACCCTGAAAGGAATGATCAGGAGTCTGCCTGAGGACCTGAGGAAGAAGTGGGACGTCCTCTTGCCCTGCCTGTTGTTTTCCTACCGGGAGGTGCTGCAGAAGGGGTTAGGCTTCAGCCCCTTCGAGCTTATGTACAGACACCCTGTTAGGGGACCCCTCAGTCTGGTGAAGGAGGGGTGGGAGAAGACTCCTAGGAGGCTTCCCCAGGATGTGGTGAGCTACATGTTGGCATTCTGCAGCCAGATGGCTAAGCTGTGGAAAGAGGCATCTGACAACTTGGAGGCCAGCCAGGCGGCCATGAAGGAGTGGTATGACTGGAATGCTCAGTCTGTGGAGTTGGATACGGGACAGAATGTCTGAGTCATGAAGCCCGAAGAGCTTAGTGCCCTCCAGGACTGGTGGACTGGGCCGTACGAGATACTGGAGAAGAAGGGACAAGCCACTTACCTGGTGGATCTTAAGACCCCAAGGCAACCCCACTGGGTGTTGCATATCAACTGCCTCAAGCCGCACCAGAAGAGGTCTGGCTTACCCTCCTGATGGTGACTGATGGGAGCGAGGAGGAGGAGAGCGAGCCTCTTCTGGACCTGCTGGCATCCCAAGAAAAAGACGGATCGGTGGAGGGAGTGGTTCTCTCCCCGTCCTTGACCCATGAGCAACAGAGGGACTGCCCGCAGGTATTGGAGCAGTACTCTTCCTTGTTCTCCCTCAGCCCTGGGATTACCCACATGTGTACCCATGATGTGGACACAGGTGACAGCCCCCCTGACAAGACCAAGTCTTATAGGCTGTCGGATAAGGTGAAGGCCAGCATCCAGTGTGAGGTCACTAAGATGCTGGAGCAGGGAGTGATTGAGCCTTCCAGCAGCCCCATGGTTAGTCCAGTGGTTTTGGTACCCAAAGCAGCCCCACCGGGCACCACACCTGAGCTTCGGTTCTGTGTGAACTATCGAGGACTTAACTCCATGACCAAGATGGATGCTCATCCCATCCCCAGGGCAGATGAGCTCATCGACCGGCTGGGGGCCACCCGATACTTAAGTACCTATAACCTCACGTCAGGATACTGGCAGATCGCCCTGATGCACAGAGCCCAGGAGAAGACTGCTTTCTCCACCCCAGAGGGCCACTTCCAGTTTAGAGTGATGCCCTTTGAATTGAAAAACACTCCTGCCACCTTTCAGCGGTTGGTAAACCAGGTGCTCTCTCACCTAGAAACCTTCTCTGCTGCCTACCTGGACGACATAGCCATCTTCAGCAGCAGCTGGGAGGACCATCTGGAGCATCTCCGGGAGGTGCTTCAGGCCATGCAGCGGGCCGGCCTGACCATCAAGGCCAGCAAATACCAGATCGGCCAGGAATCTGTCGTTTACCTGGGACACCTGGTGGGCGGGGGTAAGGTGCAGCCCGTCCAGGCCAAGATCAAGACCATCCTAGCCTGGGTGCCCCCCAAAACCCAGATAGAGGTCAGGGCTTTCCTGGGCCTCACGGGTTACTACGGCCGAATTTTTCAAGGGCTATGGTACCATTGTGGCCCCCTTGACTGAACTAACTTCCAAATAAACAACCGAGGAAAGTGATTTGAACCGACGCTTGCCAGAAAGCGTTCGATTCCCTCAAGCAAGCTGTGTGCACTGCTCCGTTGCTCAGGGCTCCGGATTTCAGTAAGGAATTTATAGTTCAAACAGACACATCGGAACATGGCAATAGGGCAGTACTCTCGCAACTCAACGAGGAGGGCCTAGACCAGCCCGTGGCCTTCATATCCAGGAGGCTACTCCCACGGGACCAACGGTGGAGTACTATCGAGCGAGAAGCTTTTGCGGTGGTCTGGGCCTTGAAGAAGCTGAGGCCAGACCTCTTTGGCTCTCACTTCCTGATTCAGACCGACTACCGGCCCCTTGTTGAGGTGGTCAATTTCCCTCCAGGGTATGGACTTCAGGGTGGAACACCAACCCGGAGTAGACCACGCCAACGCTGACGGTCTCTCTAGGTTCTTCCGCCTTAGTGACGAGAACTCCATAGAGGTTGGGTAGCTCTCCCCACTTTCGGCTGGGGGGCGCGTGTTAGACCTGTCAGCCCTAGGGTGGTCTTCCCATAAATTTTTTTCCCTTTTTGCCTCGTTTTTGAGCGCCATTTTTGTTGGACATAGGACTCTGGGCGCCTTACCGCTGCTGAACAGTGCTGAGGTGCAGGTGCTCTCTCCTAACAACATGGTTGCCACAGGCCCCTGCTACTGCGGTGAGGCCACTGTCCTATCTGCACACTAGTGGCTGGGATAAGGCTGGGACTTGATGACACTGTGACCTTGACCGTCCCGCCTCTTGTTACCATAGACAGACACCACAGAGTCCCCAGATTCTTCTAGAACTTTCCAACCCCCCCAGGTTGCCGCCAGAGCTTGCCGCCTTTTTGGAGGGTCACTTGACCTAGGGGTATAAAAGAAGAGGAGGGATTGTGATAAGTTAGTTACACTACTGGACCCGGGGACTCTCCGCTGGAAAGGAGGCTGCTGAGCTAGGGGGAGAGCTACTCTACTGAGGCTGACTGATCCCAGGAGCTGCTGCCCCAAGTTAGCTGAGTTACCCTACCTGCCTGCTAACCTTGCCTTGCGTGAGGGGAACTGGGGTCCCCATCTCCGGTGTGTCTCCACAACAACTTCCTCTCCTGTGACTAGCCCCCTGCTTGGGGAAGTGCAAATCTCCTTAAGGACTACCACAACCCATGCTCCAGTAACCTGACCTGTCAAGCGCTGTGTACCGGAGAGCGCCACTGCTGCCTGGGGACCCTTGAGGTACTGTGAAGCGCTGTGTAGCCCAAATCCCGCAAGGGATCCCAAGCGCTGTGTCAGTGAAGCGCTGTGTAGCCCAAAACCTGCAAGTGATCCCCTGCGCTGTGTGGGAGAGAAGCGCTGTGGCCAACATCATCGCCACAGCCCCTGCGCTGTGGGAGCGAAGTGCGGTGAGGGAGACACGCTGTACCGCACCGAACTCACCGCTGCAACCGGCGCCCCGAGTGTATTGCCACTCGAAGTTCTATTGCCTCGGAGGGACTGCTGCAAGCCGGAGCACGGCTCAGGGAGCACCGCAAGGAATCCCCAGAGGCGTCAGGGGAGCGCCACGCTGGGATTGGTGCTCCCAGGAAGCGTCTCTTGGTAACCGGGTCTCCATTGAGGCGCGCCCCCGCTGAAGTTATCCTCCCGATGGGAGGTCTGCGCCGAGACCGCGAAGGCCAAGGGAGATGCCAAGCCTGAGTTGGCCACAGGGCAGGGGCAGCCACCTTCACCCAGGAGAGAGAGACCAGAGGAGCTTCGTCCCCCCCCCAGCGCCAGGTAACATCCCAGGCGGGAGGCTTTCCCCTCGTTAGAAGCGGGGTTGCCAGGGACTGAGGAATATGTGGAATGGCAGCCCCATGACCGCGCGCCTGCCGAGTGAGGTTTGGGGCCGATTAACTCCACATCTCCTGGCCCCAGGGGGTAGAAACCCGCCCTACGGAGGGACCGTATTTATCCCCTACGTGCAGAGGCTGTCGTTGTTTGCCGTAGGCCTTCACTGTTAAGAGGCTCAGTCATATCCACCGCGGAGACGGCCCCAGGGGCTCCTGGGGCCTGAGGACCTTATCAACAACATTGCCAGGCACGAGTTGTAACCGTCTGGGCAATGCCCCCCTCTGTGGAAATAAGCATTGTTACCTGTTTTGCATATCTGAATGAGTATTGTTACCTGTTTTGCATATATGAATGAGCATGGTTACCTGTACTGAATAGCTGAATGAGCATTGTTGCCGGTATTGACCTGAGGATACTTGTTCTTATAAAGGAAACTGGAGTGGTGTCTCCTTATTGTGTGTGCTTTACTGTGTCAGTGTGGGAGTGTGCTGCACAACTACTTCTCACATACCTTGTCGGAATCGGTGGTCCCTACTTGGACTAGGGTGCAGGCTCTGGCCAACTGGAGACCCCGGTTCTAACGCATGGTGAGAACTCTAACCTTTTCTATCTGACATGCAAGTCATATAAAAGTGGACAGTGGTCATGACTCATCGAGCCATGCTAATATCCGATGCGGGATATAAGTAGATCAGCTATGTGAGAATAACGTACACCTGTGTGCACATGTGGACTGTTGTAGTCTGTCAACATGTGTAAGAAAAAAGTATCTAGCACATTTAACAGTGATATTTGTTGACCAATTATATCTTTAAGATATGGCATTAGACCATTCCCAGAGTATCTATTTTCAAACAGGGCATCATTGTCATGATGACAATCACACATGGCTGACATCATTTAGAGCAGCCTCATTCCATGTGTGTCAGCATGTCAATCCATGTAACTCGTTGACCTCTCCAACCGTTTCCATTCATTGTTCCGATTTACTGATTCAGTCTGCTATCTATGTTTTCTGAAGCAAGAACACACATGTACAAACCAGAGAGGCCTAAAAACATCATAGAGATCCATACTGTCGAGATTAATGAGGAATAACCCAGACATCACGCTTGACTAGTTACACAAAAGAAGATATGTTTATAACCACACAACTGGATACAATAACACGTCAGGCATGATATTATGACTTGTCAATAAATCCTGGTGGCAACTCAACAGGAGAAATGCCAATTCACTTTCCAAACAAGCACTGTAAACACACTTCCCTGGAGGGGCATCGTATGGGTTGGGCAGGCCCCTCAGTGAAGACTAGTGACATGGGAACTAGGGTTGGGAATGATGAGCTTTGTGCTTAGTAGGGGTGGATTTGGGTTGGGGGAGGTCTTTGCCCTTGGAGTGTGCTTTCTGTGGGTGAAATGGGTCCTGGCTCTCTTCCTCTTCCTGGAAGTGGATTTAGGATGGGTAGGGTGTGCTGGCAAAGGATAGGGGATAGGGATGGGAAAAGAAGCCCTGGGATGGTGGCGGAGCGGGAGTTGTCCAACAGGGCAAAGTCCAAAGGACAAGAAGAAATGGTCACCAGTAGAGGTTGTGGGTAAATCAGAGCTTGGGTCAGGCTGGGGGGAAGAGGACATTGAGGTGTCAGCTGCTTGTAAAGGTGATGTGGATGGAGGTGTAGTGTCTGTGCTGATAAGTGGTGGCGTTGCTGACTGTATGCCTGGAGGAAGAGCTTAGCACTCTAAGCAACTAGCAATGTTGACATCAAAACTATCCTAATGAGTATGACATTAGTGACACTGATATGCCAAGAGCACATGCATGTCTACAACATGAGCTAGTAATCCCTCTACACATGATGTCATTGAACACAGGATCTGACAATTGAAAGCGTCAATTTTCCGCTCCCCCTCATCCATGTCTGGAGGATTTTTTATTGCCCTCTGTGAATGTGTTAGATTCATGCATGATTGGGAAACATGAAAACAACTCTCAAGACATTGCTTACTTAAATCATATCCATTCCTCACATGGACATGGAACACCAAACTTGCATAATGATGCTTGCAATAAAGGCTGATATCTGAGTCTCTACATCAGATTTCTATTGTCTCAAGACACTCATGTCGATGAGTCGGTGTGAAAAACCACCCATGTCCTCACAACACTGTAACTAATGAGATGTATGATGCTGTACCTAAACCTCACACATACATCCTTGACACCTTTACAGCCTACTTCTATTATGTTGGGCACTGAGGCCATGCCATGAAGAGCCATACATTTAGTTGCATACTGCAGTGTTGAAGTTTGTCCATGACACATATATGTGCCAAGCTTGACATCACTATACAGGCATGTACTCCGTAATGTTAATTGGCATTGGTCACAATACAGATAGATCTGTTTATGGGTACCAGTGACATTACAAGTGTGCTTGCATTTTGATTCATGAGTCCAGGGCTATACTCACCCCCTCCTAGCTGCTGTTGGGATCTCAACTGCCCATCAAGCTCAGGATAGGCCACCGCCAGAATATGGGCCATGAGGAGAGTCAGGGTACGGTGCCTGCCCCTTCGAAGTGGGGCGGACTTTCCCAGTGGGACTAAGGTGATCTTTCGGCTCCAACTTCTGGGGTCCTCCCACTTCTTCCGGCAATGGAAGCTGTGCTAGCGATAGACTCACTGGGTCTGTACTTGCTTTGTTGAGGTTTCCCAAATCTTTTGCTTCAGTTGGGCGTTGACCTGGGGAGATTACACAGATGCTTTATGTACTGCACATGCACAACATATGACTTTTACAACAAAGATCAATGCATTTTTGGAGAACTAACGTGAGCAAGATGTCCATTGCTACAGGATACAGGTCATTAGAAAGATTGTTGTGGAGGTACACATACATTGGATCACATCACACATATATGCTTAGAATGCTTTGATACAATTATCTTCGTCCAGGAGTCAGGCTGATTTAATATCCAAACAAAGGGCAGGGCCAACACACACAGTCTGTGTAATCAGCCAATCGATCATGCTAAACACCTTTGGCAGTACAGTACAGGTGCGATGACAATGCCAGACTTTTCTATGGTTATGACAAACCATTACTATGACTCCATACATGGAGCACACAACATATTTCTGACTACGGTGACATGTTCCAATTTGTTTTTTCAAATTGAATTGCTCCGATGAGTGGTGACTCATATTTCCAACATAAAACATGGTGTGTATCTGTCTGACTCTGAGAGTGACATATGTCATGAACATGGGTCTTGGGTGCAATGTCAGATATACGGAGTTTCAACATTTTAGGTGTGAAAGCACTGTTGCATGTATGATTAATACTAACCAAACATATTTTTAGTTCTTACAGCCATTGTCAGACACACGTGGATGATTGGCATTATGGGACTCCTGATGACCATGGAGTTGATGCTCAGGAATAGACACAGGAGTGTTGAGAGTATGAGAATTTGGATCATAAAAATGTACATGACATCACATGTTAGTAGATGTGTTAGAAATGGGTGTCTCTAATTGGCAATGGCTTGCACTTTTGTCCAAGTAGGGACCCTTGCTTCTAGTCAGGGTAGGAGAGTTACGCCCTTAGACAACCACTGTTCACTGCCTTGATTGCTTGGCATAAGCAGACAGGCTTATCTCAGTGGCAGTGTGTAAAGCATTTGTGCACACTTACCGTAATATAGTGAAAAAACTACAAATGGACACCACTCAAGCTTAGAAAAATAAGTAATCTTTATCTCAACCAAACAAGACCAAAATGACAAAAAATCCAACATACAATAATCAGAAATATGCACTTTGCAAGAAGAACCTTAAAAATGCAGTTCTTTAAAGTCGGTAGCTCCATCTGGTGTTACAGCGGTGCTGAAAACATCCAAATCCAACAGTTTTGGTCGACCGCGTCGGTGCAGACTGGAGCCGCTGTCAGAAGCCTTGTAAACAGTACAGTTGGTTCTGACCAACTGTGTCAGTATGGGCTGGTCACAGCAACTATCATGGTTGCAGTTTGAAGTGGAGCGGTGTGGAGTGCAGTGCCCTCAAGTCGTGGCGCAGGCTGCGGCACGATGACAGTGGTCCAGTGGCATCTGCTAGACCGGGGCTGTGGTGCAAAGTGGCGCAGTAGTGATTGTGGTGCTGACAGGTCACTGTGCAGGCAGCAGTGCTGGTCGATGAGAGCTGTAAACTGGCATCTGTAAGTTGCGGCTGTGGTTTGGGACGGGGCGGTGCTTCGGGGTGGTGTCACCAGATCATGGTGCAGAAATGGGGGTCTCTAATTGGCAATGGTTTGCACTTTTGTCCAAGTGGGGACCCTTGCTTCTAGTCACGGTAGGGGAGTTACGCCCTTAGACAACCACTGCTCACCGCCTTGATAGCTTGGCATAAGCAGACAGACTTATCTCAGTGGGAGTGTATAAAGCATTTGTGCACACACAATGTAATACAGTGAAAACACTAACAATGGACACCACTCCAGAAAAATAAGCAATCTTTATCTAAACAAACAAGACCAAAATGACAAAAATCCAACGTACAATAATCAGAAACATGCACATTGCAAGAAAAACCTTAAACATTTAGTTGCTTAATGTCTGTAGTTCCGTCTGGTGCTACCGCGGTGCTGAAAACATCCAAATCCAACAGTTTTGGTTGACCGCGTCGGTGGAGACTGGGGCCGCTGCAGCTGTTTTTTGGGACGAGGCGGTGCTTCATGTAGATTATGAGTGGTGTCACCAGACCATGGTGCAGACCACCACGGTGGCGATGTCAGCTAGCAACGATGTTAAGGGAGAAGTTGCATCAGCTATGTTGACCTAGGTAGAGTGTCATCTTGTCAGAATTGTCTGTTTGTGAGTTAGGCCTCACACACCCACTGGCACTACATATGTTTCACGATGTCAGTATTTTATACACATCCAATGTCCTTGCTAATAAGTCAAACAGAATGGGATTGCTCATAGTTTCAACTTTTGAGGATGCTTTCACACTAGCATGGTAATTCATGCTGAGGCACCTGTCTTGAGACGATTGGATGTCCACACACATACCATCATTCCTCTGATGCAGCACCAACCATTTCCCCGACTGGTATGTAGAGTTACCTAACCACTTTTCATAAGGCTTGGACACATTTCACATAACTATGCCAATGGATTCCACATTCAGACATTCATCCAGTTGATTATCCCTGCCACAGGTCTCAGATGTGGTGCTGAACATAATTCCCTAGTATGGTTGTTAATTGCATACAACTTAAGTGCTATCACATGCTTAAATATTTTGTGCACACAAAGTTATGAAAGTTAAATGGACAGATGTAAGGGATGTGATATTGACATCCTAGTATGTATGTTTGACTTTGACAGTTGGGGACAGTGACATTTGCATCATCAAATCAGTCAGAACTTACCTGGTCCTCAGGTGAACCACAGAGCTCGCCATACTTTGGTAGGACTTCTCCTACAAGGGTCTCCGGTTCTTCTTCTGTGAAGTCAGGAGCCCTCACACCGGTTTGGCAAGGCATGGTTGGTCCCAGAGGTAACAAACAGCAGCCGAGCACTAGGAGTGGGTAATGGCAGCAGTGTTTGTAGGCAAGTGAGTTTATGTTCGAATTGCATTGTACTTCTACGGCCCGTACGCATAGACATTCATAGCCATTGGTCGCCCACGATCAAATGTAGCCAATGCCATCCTTTGAGGGAGCCAGCTGTCCATGAAACCACGAAGCGCACGGTTACTGACCGCTGGCGGCGTTCGCCTATATTTTCCTATTAGAGCAAGTTCTGACAACCGCCATATCAGCGGTCGACTGTGATGTGTTTGCAATGGACACAGACCCACTTGTTGCTGTTTTTTTTTAAACAATTGTACGTGCACCACTACCACTACATGTACTTGTTAAGGCTTACTTTTTCACATGCTCCTAATCCCAGTCAAAGGTTTGGACATGCTATTCATTGTGCAAAACATAGATGTACATGGCAGATAGGCAAACTTTGGTACATGTGTATTGGTGAACCAGTTAAAACTTGTCAGACAAGCCATGCTTTTTGACAGGTCAGCTACTTTCACTTGATGGAGTGCCTGATCAAGGTGTTTGATTGTGAATTGTGACATTGCAGCTGTCTGTTAGTGAAGGCAGGCTGACCAGTATTAAATTCACAGTACGTAGTTCCTGCATTTAATAACATGTCATTTACATTTGTACGATGCTTTAAATGTGAAGAGTTTAATGCTGTTGCCAACAGAGTGGAATGATGTTCCACTACTCTCTCACTTAGGTACCCTCAGAGAGGAGAAGGCAGTCATCCTCCTCCTCCAGTGTTCATCCATTCCCTGACCTCCAGACCATGCAGAAGAGGCCTATCAAGCAGAAATACAGATTGGATTGTCTGACCTTCCTGGAACTGACTAGTCAGTTGGAGCTGGATCTCCGACCAGGGATTTCATATCCCCACAGTATCACCTCTCTTGTAAAGGTTTTGGTTGTTTTGCACTTTTGTGGCCACTGTCTCTTTTCAGTTTACTGTTGCCACTTCAGGTGGGATGTCACAGGGGATGTTCAGTCATATCCTGACAGAGGTGCTTGCTGCATTGTTTAAACACATGAACCACTACATTCAGTCCTCTGGCCATGATGATTTGGGTGCAGTGAAGGCAGCTTTCTATGGGCTAAGTCATATTCCACATGTCATTGGATCCATTGATTGTACCCACATGCCCTTAATGGTACCACATGACCGGGAGCAAATTTAGAGGAACCACAAACACTACCACTCCATTCAATCAATCAATCAATCAGTCAATCAATCAGGTGTTTGTGATGTGCGAGTTGTCTGTTGGCAGATCTGTACATCTCCAACGTCTGTGCCAGGTTCCCAGGCTCTGCCCATGACAGCTTCATCCTGCAGAGCAGTAATACACCAAAGCTGATGTCACAGTTCCAATCCAAGAGGGCCTGGCTTGTGGGTAAGTGTGATGTGTGTTAGCTTGATTATGCATGGATGTCATGCAAATTGATATGAGTGTGTGAATTAATTTTTACATCCTACTTATTTCACATTTAGGACACTTAGGATATACCAACCGGCCATTGTTGTTGACGTTACTCCAAAAACGCCTGCTGAACAACACTTCCATGACGCACAAGGAAGGACAAGGCTGCCAGTGAAGTGAACTTTTGGCCTCCTAAAAGCCAGGTTCCTATGCTTGGACAGGGCTGGTGTAGTCCTCCAATACTCACCCAGGAAGGTATGCCAGATCACTGTGGCCTGATGCATTGTCATCAACATTGCCTTGAGATTGGAGATACCATATATTACAGAGGATGGAGAGCGTGGGAATCCAGCTGCAGGGCGCTGGGACATGCCAAGTGATGATGACGAAAGTGGTGAGGATGATGGTGCAGATATGCATCAGAAACTCATCCGCAACTACTTCCCCTGAAGGTGAGTGTAGCTGTGCATTGAATTTGAGGACCCTATTTGCAACATTGCATAGGTCGAATCCTTCCCTCCCAGCCGCCGCAGTCTTACTGGATGCCGAGAAGGCTTTCAATTCGCTGAAATTGCCCTTTCCATCTGCTACACTGGTCCGTTTAGGGATGCCCCCCTGCTTTATCTCGATGATATCTCCGCTATACACACTGCCCCTTGGCGTATGTGCTTGTGAATGGAGCAATAACGGTCTCCTTCAAATTATCTAGAGGCTGCCCCCTGTCTCCGCTCCTATTCATAATAACCATGGACCCCCTAGTGCGTCATTTACAGGACCATCACTCCCACAGGGGTATCCAATTTAAAATGGGACCATTATTGATCACCCTGTACGCTGATAACATCATACTATACTTGAGACGCCCGGATGATTAACTAAATCCGGTGCTTTGAGAGATTACTCGATACAGCGCCGTGTCAGGCCAACACATTAACTGGAACAACTTCGAAATCTTTCCCCTCACTGACGCCCATAATAACAGACCCACCGAATTTCCATTAAAATGGTGTGACGTTTTGGTTAAATATTTAAGTATTCACATTCATAGAGACCAGGCACAAATCCTCCAACTTAATTATGGCCCCACAATGAACTTATTGACGGATAGAGTAGAGAGATGTCTGAATCTTCCTTTGACAATGGCTGGTAGCTCTAATAAAAATGGTGCATTACCGCAATTTCTATATTTATTTCAGAACATACCAACCCCTTTAAACAAGTCATTTTTCACTGCTCATTGAACACTTCTTAACCATTTGGTATTGGGCGGGAAACAGCCCAGGATCAGCTGGGAGGTTCTGAAGCAATCTAACTTTCGTATCTATTATCTGGTTGCCCAACGCAGTTTCTCCAGACACTGGTTTACCGCCGACGCTCGGGTACCCTATCTACACCCAGAAGACGATATCTCCCACCCCACTCCACTTTCTGCGCTGCTGCCAGTGGGTCTAGCAAGAGACCCACAAGACCTTCAAACGCTATCAATGACCAGCTGGGCCTGGAAGCAGCTAGCCCGGATAACTGGGACACAGCTCCTTTATTCTCCTTCCCTCCCACTCTATGGGAGCCTTTTGGTTCCTATCAACAAGGAGAGAATGGTACAGCGCACGTTATCTAAATACAACTTGAATACATTTGGAAACCTGTTTTCGGATAGCCATATTTATTCTAGGACAGAGGACACACACTTCAGTGCGGCCACCTTCATAAATCAATTTACACTCTGTAGATTGCAAGGAGCCCTCAGATCACAAGTCCCTAGCTATCCATTAGAACCTCCTCATGTCCCAACGCTGACTCTACTTATAAAAGACATCGATAGGGCGCACTTAATGTCCAAAATGTGTAAATCTGTATTTGCGCTACTCCCGCCCAATGACGACAAGGTACGCTTGGCATGGGAGGGCAACCTGGAACAACCTATAACCGATGAAATTTAGGGTTACAGCTGCAAACAAACACGCAAGGTCTCCTTTAATTACAAACACAAAATATTACATTTTAAGTACATAAGACGGACATATACGACACCAGTTAGAGTGCACCGCATGGACCCGGCACGCACCCACACTTGCCCTAAGTGCACTTCCCCTATGGCCGACTTTGCCCACATGACATGGACATGCGGGGAGATAGCCAGCTTCTGGATGGGGGTGTTTGGTGAACTTTTGCATATGCATGAGTCCTCATTGTGCCTCCCCATTAATGGATTTATTGGGATATGTAAAGTCTCCCCCTAAATCCTTTCGCCGCTTCTGTGATTTAGCACTGCTATTAGCGAAAAGAGAAGTAGCACTAAAATGGGGTAGCACATACTCATCTAAGGTGAAGGATTGGTTATTTAGCATGTCTTATTGTAATACGAATAGTGAAATCCATGCCCAGCTGCAGCCCCCAAGGTCCGGCACCCTAGACATATGGCAACCGTACAAATCACATTTATTAGCACTCACATCGGTGGGCTCGCAAACTGATCAGGACATTCTGACTGGTAGCATATAGAGGAGCAGTGTGGGCACTGGTTAAGGCATGTAGTGGATGTGGTCACATATTAATTGTTGCTCGCTAGCGCTGCCGAGATGTTATGAACCACACAATGCTTCAATTGTATTGTATTCATCTTGAATCGACTACACATTGGTTTGTAATGTTGGTTTTTTTTGTGTTGGAAAATATAAATAAAGTCATAAAAAAGGTGAGTGTAGCTGTGAGATGTGTTGTTCACAGCTGCACTAGGCCCTATAGTACAGAGTGAGGAAATGTTTTGAGAGAATCAAACCATGTTGAGATAAGAGGAAGCACTGTAGTATGACCTTTTCAATGTGATTAATGAAGCCAATGTGTAGTGTCATTGATTAAAAATGCTGAGGCTCTCTGAAAGCATACCTGGTGAATGTGCATATATTTACTAAATGACTGATCAATGTATAGTTCACTTGTAGGTTTGTGCACCATGTCGTCTTTATGTGATCATAATGGAGTTGTGACTTCATCTGGTAAGGGTTGCTGTTTCTGAAGAAATGGAGTGACCATGGATTGTTCCTGGGACTGTGTCATAAATGATGGGTGTGACACATCTTCATAAGGACAGCTTATACTACAATGGTTTGGAAAGTACCTTGTTTTTCAAAATATTTTGTCTCACGGTGTGTTGTTCCCAAAGCAATATGTGTGCATCATGTGTCCCAATACATGTTTGGGTTAAGGCTAGTTGCTGTAAATCTGACTTCACATGGCCTCATTCCTCATTGCTTATGACCTGCATGTGACTGTTTCTGTGTCTTATCATAATGTTTTGAGTCTTCTTGTCAAACATGACTGACATGTACATGTGTTATGCCACCAGGTATAGTCAACACTTGATTGTTAAGTTCCTAGAGTCAAGGATTGTGGTGCAGACATGTGTCTGTGTACTTAATTTCTATGAGTTATATTGATTAAATGATCTTTGAAGCAAACCACATGTGCATGTCATATGGTTTTGGCTTAATTATTTGTTCTTCACATTAAGTGAGTTTGTGACAAATTTGTATTCGGATACAAAATTGTTAAACTAGTAATAGTACAGACCTTTGCTTTTGCAGCAAGTCCTGCTGAAGATGTATAGTTGACCGTACACACATTTAGACAGTCTCTCTATGTACAGATTCAATGATGTAGATTATGAGACAATGTGTGTCTTTCCTCGTGTGAGATAATACTGTACAGTGGATAGCACTGTGGTTATGCAGACACAACTATATTTCCATAGGAGTAAGACATTTTTCCTTTACAAACAGACAATGCTATTTGACTGTGGATGAATCATCACATGAAACAATGTTAGAAACAATACGATGGGCAATATGTTTATTTGGGGATATCTACATTTATTGGAATGAGAATACAAGTACCAAAAATAATGAGTGATTGTGAGGATAACAGTGGTAGGAGTGGGGATAAAAACAAGCATTTGAAGTGGGGATTACAATCATGGTGGATGAAAACATTGAAGTTAAGTCTCTAGTTTCCAGATAACAAAGTCCAAATGACTCCTCACATCAGACTGGGAAATATGGGGAGGTCGAATCAACAACATGAATAAGTGGCACACACAGCATAGACATTAGTTGTGAGGTGGTTCCCTGCTGGTGTTTCTGGTCTTGTCACCCTTCCCTCCGAAATTCTTTCACGAACCTCCCCTCTTTCTGGGTGAGAGGGGATCAGGAGCTGCTGAGCCTGGAGTGCCTGCAGGTGTGAACTCCTCTGTGAGGGCCTCCCTTCCTGTGGCAGCTGCAGAGGTTGTTGGTGATGAGCTTGGCACACAGGGAGGGGGAGCAGTTGGTGAGAAAGCCCTGCAGAGGGTGCTGTTGATATCCCTCAGCACTCCTATCATGGCGGCCACCTCAGAGCAAAGGCCCGCCACCTCAGTGCAGACCACTGCCACCTCAGTGCGTAGGCCCACTACTTAATTGTTGACACCGGCCATATTGCCCCGGCTGTCAGCGAACTCCTGGTTTGTGGACAGGTGCAACTCCTTTATTTCCCTGACTTCGGTGACAACCTGGCCCAACACACTTTGAGAGTCCTGGTACAGAACCAGTACCTGTGTTATAGCAGCCTGGGCGTCCGTCTCATTAGTGGACTCATGCTGGGGAACCACATTGGCCCTCCTCCGATATCTTGTCCCACTTCCCTGTGCCCTAGACACAGACTGTACACTTTGACTAGGCCCTGGCTCCAGACTCACTGGGTGGTGGTGGCTGTCTGAGAAGTCACGACTGAGAGAGGGTACTCCTTGTGCTAGGCGCAGTGGTCATTAGGACAGATGTTGTCAGAGTTGTTGCAGCCATGGTAGAAGGTGTAGTCCCAGAGTGACCAAAAGTTGAGGTCTGCCCACATGAGCTTTACCTGTTGTTGATGTCCAATGCTTCAGGGGCTTGTTGGTCACTAAGGGTTTTGTCGTAGTTGTCATTGTCTTGGTTTTGGATTGAAATGGCGATGAAAGTTAATGGCAGCATTAATGAGTGTACACTTGTGTCCAGTCCATTGCTGAGCTGAAGAACTGATATCTGTAATTAGTGACATAACTCATCTTTAACATTAATGATGTAAATCTGCTAATATAGTTTTTTCAAAAGTAAAATCTTATTCTCTTGATGTTGCAATTTCCTCAGTGAGTCTTCAACAATTACCTACACTGACAGGGTATGATTCCAATGTATATCTGTACATGAAATAAGGCATGTTGTTTGCTATGTTGTCAATAATGAACTTTGATGTCTTACTTTGTCCTCAATAGAAATTTAGACTTGTGAGCATGGGCTCAGTTGGCATTGTAGATTACCTGAGTGTCTTGTTTGGCACACATTTAGTTGTATAGTTGTGTTATTCAGTAGCCTAAGACAACATGGCTCTCTGTTGTTTGTGCATGACACCAACAACATAAGATGGCTACCCAGATTATATTTCTGTACATTTCTCAATGTGACATATTTCATGTTGGATATTTGAATAGCAAGATCGCTGCCAGTTGAGAAGGGGTTAAGGAGTGTATCATGCTGGGTAGTGGTAGAGAGACAAAGCCACACGGTAGATGTCTTGAAGGGGCAGAGAAGAGTTGTGCTTTTCGAGTAGAGTTAGTGCAGTAGCAAGAGTGAGAAGGGGGGTGAGGGGTGTAGCATGCTATGTGGTGGTGAAGAGACAAGGCATAATGGTAGATGTAGTTATCCATTACTTTCGTGATGAGTATTATAACATGGCTGTATACTGTACAGATCTTTGATTGAACACACATTTACATGATCCCACATTACAAGCTTCCATTTTTGTAGTATCTGATGCAGCACTTACAGACAGCATTTGAATATGACACAATTTTTGCAATGAATATCAGTGGTTTAATTAGCAACAATATTCTTTGCCACATACAAACCAACTTTTGAGATAGTTTCTATGTGCTGTGTTCAAGGAGTAGATGTAAAGGAGGAGAGGAAAGGCCTATTTGATTGCAAACAGGACATTGTGTTATTGTGTCAATTCATGTAGTATGGATTACCAGAGTCCATTCCTCCCTGTATTCCTTCCAAGCCCTCAGGGTGTAGGATGGCCAAAACCTTCTCCTCCCAGGGCATGAGTTTTAGACCTTGTATTTCCAGCGATCTATCCCCAGACTTTTTGCTTTTTGGACACCTGTTTTTGACCCTGTTTTTTTTGTTTTATGACTCTGGCCACTTTACCTTTGCTATCAGTGCTAAAGTGCATATGCTCTCTGTGTAAATTGTTTTTTTGGATTGGTGTTTCCATGATTGGCTTATTTGATTTACTACTGAGTCCCTAGTACGTGCACTATGTGTGCTCAGGGCCTGAAAGTCAAACGCGACTAGTAGGCCTGCAGCACTGATTATGCCACCCACACAAGCAGCCTTTCAAAGGCGTCTCTGACCAGAGACTGCGGTGTCTGCACGCAGTCTCTACTGCCATGTTTTCCTAGCAAGTGCACCCACTTGCCAGGCCCTAACCTTCCCTTTTATTATATGGGAGACAGCCCTAATCGTGGCCACCGATGACATCCGCATGCTGCTCGATCAGGGACACACCGCAGCCCTCATCCTCCTCGACCTCTCTGCAGCCTTCGACACCGTCTCACATCGCACACTGACCACCAGACTCCACAACACGGGAATTCATGGAGACGCCCTAAACTGGATCAGATCCTTCCTCTCCAGCAGAACACAGAGGGTCATGCTCCCCCCTTTCCTCTCCAAACCCGCCGACATCATCTGCAGGGTCCCCAAGGGATCCTCTCTGAGCCCGACCCTCTTCAACATCTACATGGCCCCCATTGCCATCGTCAGACAGTACGGACTCAGCATAATATCCTACGCCGACGACACCCAGCTCATCCTCTCCCTTACCAGCAAACCCCGAAGACACCAGAATGAGCTTCCAGGAGGGAATGAGTAGCCACCTGGATGAAGGACAGTTGCCTCAAACTCAACTCCGAAAAGACCAAGGTTCTCATCTTCGGACCCAGCCCCTCAGCCTGGGACGACTCCTGGTGGCCTCCCGCCCTTGGCCCCCCTCCGACCCCAACAGACCACGCTTGGAACCTCGGCATAATCCTCGACTCCTCACTCTCCATGAACTGCCAAATCAACGCTATTGCCTCCGCCAGTTTCAACTGCCTTTGAATCCTATGAAACACTATGAAATGGATCCCCTCAGACTGCCGAAAGACCGTCACACATGCACTCAGTAACAGCAGGCTCGACTGCGGCAACTCCCTCTACGCCAGAATCAACAAATCACTACTTCGCAAACTTCAAACCATCCAAAACGCCGCCGCCAGGCTCGTCCTAGGACTACCACGCCGGGAACACATGACACCGCACCTACGGGAGCTCCACTGGCTCCCCATTGACAAAAGGGTCACCTACAAACTACTCACACACGCTAACAAATCCCTGAACAACATCGGACCCAAATACCTCAACGACCAAATGAGTTTCCACAAACCTAAGAGGAACCTTCGCTCTTCCGACCTCACCCTGGCAGAGGTCCCCCGCATCCACTGAAGCAGAGCCGGAGGGAGAGCCTTCTCCTACACCGCCGCCACAGCATGGAACGCTCTTCCAGTTGAAATAAGACGCTCGACTACCCTACTCACCTTCAGACGGGCACTCAAGACCTGGCTTTTCAACTGATCGGAGCTGCTAGACCTACCCCCCCAGCACCTTGAGTCCCTCGCGGGTGAGTAGCGCGCTTCACCAACCCCTGATTGATTGATTGATTGATTGATTGGAAGTCACCACTAAGGTAGGCCCAAGGTACCCCTGTGGGCAGGGTGGAATATATATGAAAGGTAGGACATGTCCTGGTGTGTGAAATACAGTGTATTACATTTTTCACTATTGAAAGGTTATCTGTCCTGTAGAATAGAATGGAAGTTTAAAATCTTATAGGTATAACTTCCCTTTGGGACAAGATAGAAAGATGGAGTTTAGTATGCCTGAACACAGAATATAAAAATGCATCTTTTAGTAAAGATGTTTTTTAGGTTGAGCCTGGGCAGTGCATGCGCTGCTCTGCAAGGCATGCTGTATTGGAGTATGGACTTGAAGCTACGCCCACTCTCCACCCAACTTTTCAATTGGCTACTATTGCTGCCCTTTCTAAATGCTATCCTTTGACTTGTGAATAGGCTTAATAGTCCCTCCTTATTACCGCTTTGTCTGCATTTGTAACCTCCCACGAGGACTGGACCTTTTACAGTGTTGTTACTTGGTGTGTTGTATTGACAGTCGGTAAGCGCTATTTTTTTTAAATGACTTTATCTTCTTGTACTCACTAGGTGCTTTCCTGCAGGGGACCGCTTTTCAACTCTCTGCTTCTCATCGCCGGGGGTGGAGGGGTTGGGTATAACTGCTTTTAAACTCTCTCTGCTGTCTGCTCCTCATTGCCCAGGTGCCATGCTTAATTTTTCAGCAAATTACGGCGCATACAAACAATAGAGGCCTTCCTCCCTAATAGCATGTATTCTGCTCTTTTTAAAAAAATTATTTATAAAGAAACTGGCATCAAGTTTACAATATGTGTGGCCCTTAAGTTTCCACTCGACAACTATAAGAAACTGAAGAAAACCTTTGCCCTAAGACAGAACAGAGGGGACCCAGCTAAGACTTTTCTTTTGTCGGTCGGCGTGGAGCTGCTGTTAGCTGCTGCTGCTGGGCTTCACCTGCCCCAGATCTGGATCCAGGCCCTCCTCTCTTGGATGTTCCCAGCAACCCGGGAGCAGGGGGTTGGTGAGGCAGAGAGCCATGCCTGTGACATTAAGGGCACTGGACCCAGGCAGTACTCAGACCTTGGCATACCTCTCTCTTCTATATGCACACAGGGGCAGGGCATGGGCATTATTTGCATATGAGGGGCCCGTCCTTGATAAAAAACAATACTTGCAGCCAGACCTTCATGGTAAGGAACTTGGCACCCCAGAGTTCCCGCGGGAGCAAGAGAGCGGGTGGGCATCAGCTGCTGAGCTGTAGTCCCTGCAGCACCTGCCACATAGAGAACGGGCCAGAGTAGAGTGACTTAGAGTCCAGTGCAAAGCAAATCAAGGCACTTGGTAACAAGCGTTTGCAATGCAATAGGTCTCGCAATTGTGAGATTTTGAGCTATTGGCATTGTAAATGACAATGCCTTTTAGTTATGTGATTACAAAACCTGCAATAATAAAAGGCATTGTCATTTACGATACCAATAGGTCAAAGCTTCAAAAAAGCATGACCTATTGCATTGCAAATGCTTCTCATATTGTGCATTTGAAAATACCACTTTTAGAATGTGGAATTTTTTTTGCTTAGCCATCCTGTGTGCCTCTGTTGGTTTGTGGATTGACTATCTGGCTTTGGAGTGACAGGGGCTGGGAATGTGCATTCCCTATAGACAACCCTTGGGTGGGCTGAGGTGTGTCCTGCCTTTCCTGGATGAGTCAGAACTGGGATGAATAGACCTGGGCTGCATTTAGATTATTGGGAGGAGATTTCCTTGCACCTAAATTGGCCTGGTCTGCCTTACACAATTCTGTCTCCACCTCCTGCCTGGAAGCTCAACCAGGGAGGACAGAACTGGTTTGGACTAAGGACATGGACTCTCTGCCACCAGAGAATAAAGGAAAATGCTGTATAAATATTGGGGCCCAGATCCCAGAACTTTAGAATACTTCTGGACTCAAGAGGAACCTATATCAAAGAAAAGAGCTGGGAAAGCTGAAGGAGAAATACTGCCCCTTTGCAGTGTGCTGTCTGGGGTTGGCCTGCAGTGGCTGTTTCTGCCAAGGAGAAGACACATAGTTTGCTGTGTGCTTTGTATCCTGCTTGAAGAAGATCTCCAAGGGCTTGAAGTAGAGCTTGCCTTCTGTTCTAAAGTCTCAGGGACACAAAGACTTCACCACCAACTCTCCTGAACTCTCTTGCTGGGACTTCTGACCTGCTAAAAGGTGTCTGTGCTGAGTCTCTGGAGGTTGTATCTGCTGCTGGGAGCTGGGAAAAGAGAAGCAACTAAGGAAGTGTGATGTATCCGCACATGTTTCTGACGTAACACCGCTTTGAGGGAAGAATTCCCATGCATCACCATTGTGCCGCTGAAGAAACCGACGCTGCATCTGCCCATGGCTGGAGAAACCACCATACACCAAGTCTTGTGCACTGATCTCTGAAGTCTGAGATCTCCACACCGATTCCGACGCAGGCCCTGCTGTGCAACTGCAAGAACCAACGCATTGTGGGACCGTGCCTGGAGAGATCAACACAGCGCTGTTGCAGCCTATGCATCGAGAACGGACACATCCCCAAATCCCCACACATCACACCAGGGTGCCAAGTCTACACCAATGCCGAGGCGTCTGTAAGAAACTGACATATCACCTCCATGCACAGTAAGAAACCGACGCTTCACCTCCTCTATAGTAAGGAACCGATGCATCACCTCCCCTGCGTGGCAGTAAGGAACCGAAACATCACCTCCCCTGGAGCAAGGAACAGATGCATCACTTTCCCTGCACGTAAAGACCCGACGCATCACCTTCCCTGCGGCTGTTTTTGTTTATGATTTTGATGTATCCAAGGCACTTTGTGTTGAAAGTGTTACATCTATAGTTTGCTATGGACCGCACTGTTTTTACCTTTTAAAAGTTATATCTGGATAAATGTATGTTGAATTGTTGTTGATTTGGTCTTGTTTGGTTTGGATAAAGTGTACGTATTTTTCTAAACTGGTGTGTTGTCCATTTGTAGTGCTTTCACTGTATTACTGTATGTGTGCACAAATGCTTTACACACTGCCTCTGAGATAAGCCTGTCTGCTCATGCCAAGCTACCATGGGGGTGAGCAGGGGATGTCTAAGGGTGTAACTTTGTTACCTTGACTAGAAGCAATGGTCCCTACTTGCCTAAATGTGCAAATTGTTGCCAACAAGAGACCCCCATTTCTAACAACGAGTCTTAATGCCATGCTGGGAGGCCCTCCTCCAGTTCTCTGTGCCTCCAGGAGGTGGTCACTGTACTTCTTGTGAACCTTCTACTGGAGGTCTTTCCACCTCTTCCTAAAGTCCATCTGTGTGCGTGGGGTGTTTTCAACAGCATTCATACTGTTGCCTATTCTCTCCCACATTTCTTTTTTTTAAAGTATGAGTTTATTGAAAAACAAGAGAAAAAGAAACAGCATATACAGTTTATACTTAGAGAGATACAGTTAATATAAGAAAAGTTAAATACTAAGAGAAATCATCGTTGTAACAATCATGCTGTAAATAAAGGGAGGAGGGGAAAAGAAAAACGGGGGATGAACATAATCTAACTCTACCTAAAGTTTAGAAAAGGAAACTATATGGTACAAAATTAAACACTCTTCGCAGAACATGAAGATACCTAGGAATTTAGAGAAACACAATAAAAACTAGTTCTAGTACATAAGCATGGAAAACAAATCTTAATTTTATGAGAAAAGACAACATGGTGAAATTAAGGAGGTTTCCGCACATTATCTGCAACATTAACAACATTTGAGGTGGACCAGGATAAATACGTAGTAAGAGGAAGCCATTAGAGATCTCTATTGATAGCCAAAGAAATAGGTGTAACAAAATTGGTGTCTAGCCTGTGATGAAAGCTTACGGCGTTCCACCAAGCCCTGAAAGTTATTAGATGTAAATCAACAGCCAATAACAAATCTAACAACTTAAAATTAGCTGGTGATTGAGGCCAGTGAGAAGACAAGGAGCCTAAAAAGATATTGGATAAGGAAAAAGAAATGTTGACTTCAAAGAGTTTTTTAATCTGGGACCAAACTTGTTGCCAAAAATTAGCAATATCGGGACATTCAAATAACATATGTTTTAAATCTGCATTAGAACCAGAACAGGACCAGCAGATAGCTGAAGTAGTGTGCGAAAATGAAGCTAATTTTTCAGGGGAAAGTAATAGTCGTTGATAAACAAAATAAAAGTTTTGAGAGGTGTTAGATGCTCTTGAGGTTTTATGGATTTTGAGCCACAATTTATCCCATAAAGAGGTTGTCCAGCATTGTTGTAGATCTTTTTCCAATGCCAATTCATTTTTTGACTTAATTCTCTCCAAGGGAGATAATAGACACTTATAAATAGAAGAAGCCTAAGGGGATGAGCCCAAAATGGGAAACAGAGAAGAGGAAGTTATAGGAAGAGCGGGGCTAGTTGGTAGCGCAAGAAGATATAGATTAAGTGAAAGAATTAGAGAATCGTACTGTTTACGAAAAGAATTAGGTAATGAAAATGTTGTTTGTAAATCAGAGAAGGATAGGGGAAGATTATTATTTAAAAGTTGGGAAATCCAGAGTAACCCCTTGGCTCTCCAAGATTTCCAATGAATGATACGATTATTGATGCATAATAACTTATTGTGCCAAAGAGGTTGCTGAGACAGAGAGATAATAGAAGGGAAAGAAAAAGGCAGAAAAGGGGTTAAGATCTTACGAGAATGAGAAATAATGGGAGAGCGTATAGAGGAAATATTGTTGGTAAAAGCAAGAAATTCCTGAAATGCAAAGGGAGAAAGTATAGATTTTTCAATAGAATACCACACAGGGGAATGCGTGGGAAATTCTGAAGAAAGCAAAAGGTAAGTTTGTTTTAGAGAAAAGGCCAAGTGATAAGATTTGAAGTCTGGAAATCGAAGACCTCCACTAGATTTGTCTTTTAAAAAAAAAAGATAAGGCTATTTGAGGGGACTTATTCTTCCATAGAAATGTATTTAAAAGTGAATCAATTTTTTTAAAATAATGTCCAGGAATATGCACAGCATTCATGGAAAGAGTGTATAAAATCAATGGGGTGAGCATCATCTTAATAGAATCAAGTCGACCCCACCAGGATAGTATGAGAGGATATCAACGAGTAATATTATCATTTAGTGGATTTATAATATGTTCAAAGTTTAGTTTTAGAGTGTCAGGGATGGATGGCGAAAACTATAGACCCAGATATTTGATTTTAGAAGTTTGCCAAGAAAAACCAGTATGGGTAAAATAGTGTTTAAGGCATAAAACGTTGAGTGGCAAAACCTCACATTTATCCAGATTAAGACGGTACCCTGACAATTGAGAGAAAGAATTAATCTGTTTAAAGAAAGGAGAAAGGGAAGTGGATGGATTAGAACAATACAAAAGGATATCATCTGCGTAGACAGACATTTTAACCTGATGAGAATCAAGTTAAAAAACAGAAATCTGAGCGTCTTGTCCAATTTTATTTAGAAAGGGCTCCAATGCTATAATAAATATTACCGGGGACAAAGGACACCCTTGTCTTACTCCTCTAAGAAAAGAAAAATAATCCGAGGTTTTAACATCAATGAAAACAGAAGTTCTAAGACCTGAATAAAGCAAATAAATTAAGGAGATTAAATTAGGAGGAAAAACTATCCACTTTAAAGCATGAAACATAAAATTCCAACCAATCCTATTAAATGCATTTTCAGCATCCAAAGCTATGGCAGCAATAGGGTAATCAAAGGAAGAGGCCTTACTAAGGACATTAAAAAAGACTCTAGAATTATCAGGGGATAAATGACCTTTCACAAAGCCGGATTGTTCAGGTCCAATAAGTTCAGGTAAAATAGGATCAATGCGTAATGCTAAAATGTTTGCAAAAATCATATAGTCTGTATTAAATAAAGAGATGGGATGGCAGTCTTTACAATGAGAAGGGTCTTTGTTGTCTTTTGGGATTAGACATATCATGGCATCTTGAAAGGTGCCCTGAGACAAACCATTTGTAATAAAGGAATTAAATAAGAGTAAAAGATTTGAAAGAAGAAGTTTAGCAAAATGTTCATAAAACAGTATATCCACCAGGACAAGGGGCCTTCCCTCATCTCAAGACCGAAATAGCATGAGTGATATCAGTTAATGTAATATCAAGTTCCAAAGAATCAAAGTCTATGGAGTGGGAGGGGGGAAAATTAATAGATTGAAAATAAGAGGCTAAATCTGTTTGAGTTGGTTGAGTTTCTGTAGTATATACATTTTTATAGAAAGAGACAAATTCATTTAAAATATCCTCATCTTTAAAAAGAAGAGACCCATAAGTGCTTTGCAAAGATTCTACTCTAGTTCTTTCTTTCTTTATTTTTATGTAATTAGCCAAAATGTTGCCCATTTTCTTTGTGGCCACCATAGTAGCGAGCACTGCTCTTTAAAAGATAGGAAGAAACAGCTTCTGTAGAAAGTCTGTTAAAAGTAAGTTTGGCGTCAATGAGATGTTTTAGACAAGATTCAGAGTTGGAATGGTAATACGTATATTCTAATTGTTCGATTTTATGAAGTAATTGGGCAGATTTTACCTCAAAAGATTTTTTCTTTTGTGAGACAAAATTCATTATAAATCCTCTGACTGCCACATTAAAATAGTCCCAAATCATAACAGGAGAGGAGTCTAGAGATTAATTGATAACAAAAAACTCAGAGGCAAAATAACTGAATTGGCTAGAGAAGTGAGGGTCCACAAGTAATGAATTGCTAAAACGCCACATACCAGTATGTGAGGTATATGGTATTAGATCGAAATCAACAGAAACTGGGGCGTGATCTGAAATTCAAATAGATCCTATCTCAGAATGAAGGGCATTCATAAGAGTTTACTTAGAAAGAGATAGTCAATTTGGGACTGTAATTGGTGTGGGGGTGAAAAGTAAGTATATTCTCTGAGATCTGGATCAAAAAGTCGCCAAATATCGACAAGGTATCTATGGTGTCGATCCAATAAGGGGTCATGAATTTGATTGCAATCTCTGCCAAAAACAACATAATCATCATCATATAAACTTAATTTATCATTGATTTGTGTCCAGAAAACCTTATCAACAGTAACAGGGCCATATACATTAAAAATACCTAAGGGAATTTTATCAATGAGAAGTTTAACAATAACCCAACGACCATCAGAATCAAATTCTTGATGAACAACGGAAATATTGAGTTTCTTATGACAAAGAATCAGGACTCCATTTTTCTTTCTTAAAGCTGGAGAAGAAAAAACCTTTCCCACTCAACATCTTTTCAGTTTGGAAGCTTCAGTCTCGGATAGATGGGATTCTTGAAGTAGTGCAACAGTTTTTAAATTAGCTAAGTGAGATAGCACCCATTGTCTTTTAATGGGATTACTTAATCCCTTAATGTTCCAAGCAGTAACTCTGAATATGAATAAAAAGCATTAACTTGAACATTCTCTAAACAAACAGTGAAAAAATCTAACTTTGAATTAAAAAAGGTGGAGGAAATTGAGTGTGAAGATAAGAATATTGATTGAAAAAGAAAGAAAGTAAAAAGTAAGAAACAGATAAAATATTAATAAGAAAAAAGAAGGGTAGAGAGAGAATTTTTTTTGTTTGAATTGGAAATAACTGAAGGAAAACACACTAGAATAAGTTATGATGTGAGGAAAAAGAAAAAGAATAATGATAAAAGGAAATAGGAAAGAAGGAAGGACAGAACAAAATACAAAAAGTCATTACAGGTCATACAAATGACGACTGAAAAACATACCTACAATACACAAAGACGAAAAGGGGGTAGGCAACACCAGGCAATGACGAGGACAACATCCGAGCCCCACTGGACAGAGGCAGCCTTGGGAAGATGAATTATATCAAACAAAATTGAGGAGACCACATAAGAATCGGGGAAAGAAAGTAACACCTGAAAATGAAAATAAAAGAAACAAATCATGAGTAAGCAAGTAACATAAGAATTAACTCGAACAGAAAACAAACAGAGACATTATACCAATATAACATATATGACAATAATGACAAAAAAAATTAATACACATCATAATGCCCAAGGCTGTTGCTCCAGGACGATTGAAGAGAATCCTTCAGAGATGACACAATTAACCAGGTATCGAAGTGTCCATAACATCTGCTCCAACTTGTTGAAGAAAAACTGCTCGATCTTCATAGGTGGTAGTCTTTTCCTTCTAAGTGATCTTAAAAAGGCAGGGATGGATTAATCCATATCTAGCATTTATGACTCTCAACTGAGGACGAAGGTCAAGGAATTGCTTCCGGCGATCTGCAGTAGTTTTAGCAACATCTTGTGAGAAGAATAGACGGTGACCCTCCCAGGTGATTTGCTTTTTAAGCTTGACTGTCAACACAACTTGTAACAAATCTGTAAATTGTAAGAAATATAGGATGATACCACGAGGTTTTGATGAAATTCTGGGACCAAGTCTATGAGCCCTTTGAATGTTGAGTGGGACTGAGGTTGACAGGTCCAGAAGTTTAGGTATGAAAGACTGGAAATAAGCAGTCAGGTTAGATCCCTCTATGTTTTCAGGAAGTCCATAAATACGTAGATTATTCCTGTGATTCCTGTTTTCCAAATTCTCAGTGTTTTTCTTGAGGAGTGATATTTCTGACTCTAGATGGGGAATGCTGGTGCAGGTAGACTGTGAAGCAGTGCTTTCCAATCTTTTCATGTTGGTGACACACTTTTTAGACATGCATCATTTTGCGACACGGTAATTGACTTTTACGAGCAAAAGATATGATTTCTAAAAACAATAACATATATACATTTCCAAGACTGCTGTCATTTAAGAGTAACAAAATGTAAATATGTGCAAGAATTAAAACAGTTTGAATATAACCAGCAGCACTCACTATTTTAATGAGATGTATGAGGTTGATAGCGAGCATGTGGAGCTGTAGGAACCACGTCACCGGCGATGCTGCTGTCACCTTCCCCTGTGTAAGCTGGAATAGGTCTGCAGGGGGCAGCAGCAGCGAGCCATGCAGGAGCCCCAAGCATGTAAAGCTGCGTCACTGGTAATACTGCTTACGCCCCCCTGTGTAAGCTTGGAAGGGTCTGCGGGGGCATGAGTCTGCAGGGGTGGCAGCAGCGAGAGCCGCTGCAGTCTTTACTCACCGCCAGAGGTTCCACAGGTCTGCAGGAGGGCAGAAGCAGTGAGCGCTGGGTGGCCGCTGGCAATGGCGCTGCTGGCCTCCCCCTGATCTAGATTGAACAGGACTGTGGGGGTAGCGAAGAGCACTGCACTGCAGGAGCCATCGGCAGTCTTCTCACTGCCACTGCCGGATGCTTCAATGGGTCTGCTGGAGGGTGGCAGCGAGCAGCAGCGATGCTCCGACTCCAATCACGGCTCACTTCCCTGCCACAGGAGACTCCTCCTCTTTCGCAGGAACAGGTAATGTGTCAGTAGCATGCGCAGTACCGTCCTGCATGATGCCTAGACCGCATTGCCTAGACCACGTTGTGTGACACACCTACAGACAGCAGCCGACACACTAACGTGTCACGACACACCATTTGGACAGCACTGCTGTAAAGATTCTGTAGATTGTTCCACAGATTGAACTCGTGAGTCCAGTGAGGACCATTAATTGTCTAGAAATTGTAAAGTCTTCGTAGTTTCCTCCATGAAAGGTTTAAATGCCCAGATTTCCTCAAGGAGTAGCTCCATAGAGACTGAAGAAACATGCACTGGGGAGGGAGGATCCTTTTTGTACCTTTTGGTGGAACTCACAGGTGCTTTTGTTGTCGAATGTAATTTTTAAATAGCACCTGATGAAGACTCAAGTTTTTGATGAGGATTGTCCTCCATGTTGTTATAATTGAAGTCAGATTCAGAATAGGTAATACGTTTGGGAGTTGAAAGCTTAAGATTGTGTAATCTCCCCATACAAGGGAAGAGGAATTTGTAAAGGACTCTATATCTATTGAGAGAGGGAGGAGGAAAATAACTCAATCCAGCAATGACAAAAATTCAAATCACAAAAATTACCTGTGCAAGTAGTTAGGAAGGAAAATAAAACTAATTTATTTCTTCAAGTACTATGCAGGTATCCAACATTGCTAATAATTGTTCCTGAAAAAATGTGGCAGGATATTGATGAAAGTGAGTCAAAAAGTCACAGCTTCTAAAAAAGCATTGTTCAAACAAGCAATGAAAAACGACTTGTCATAGAGGGTCTCTGTTAAGTTAATTTCTGGAGAAAAGAGAAGCTCAAGTTAATATCTGAAGAAAAGAAAAGCTAATAAAGCCAAAAACGTATTGATATGCTCGTTGCGGCACAAAAGAGGAGCAGATAAGGTGTTTGAATGCAGAAATGAGAAATACAAAAATAAAATGCGACCGTCATTCAAAATAGCGGCCATAATCTCAATTCTGTGGAAATATCCCCCGGGGCCAAATTGACCCGAAAAAAGAGTTAAGGGAAGCAGCAGCAGCAGCACTCCAGTGACTCACCGACTCGAGAGGAAACGGCCCGAGCATTTTCTGCAATGAATGCGAGGCTGGGTGGATTCCAGAAGTGATTCGGCTCCCCTGGTCTGCCAGAGCTCAGCGCACACCCACCATCTTAAAGCGGCGCTGTAACCCGGGCCCCCCTCTCCCACATTTCTGATCTCGTGCTGTGAGGAGTATGCTGGACTTGGGTACTAAAAATGTGCGACTCAACTTTGATGATTTCATCCACCATGCTTCTTAATTCCCCTTCACTGAAGGATGTTTTTTAAGTGGGGCCCATAGTGAGGGGGTGAACAAAATATGAGGCTAGTGTGTTAAAAAGAATATTTGAGAGGGGAATAACAGCTTAGGTTGTGCAAATTGACTTAAAGGGTGGTGGTGGTGGTTAAAGAGTGACATTTTTGGAAGGATTGATGAAAGAGTATTTATGGTTGTGATGGAGATGGCTGCTCGGTCTGGAATGCCAAAGGATGTAGGTCAAGTTAAGGGTCTGTTTTATAGTTTGTTTTGCAGGTGTGGTATCTGGCTCCAGCCAAAAGCCTTTTTCTGGAATTTGTTTTGAAATTTTCTGGTCCTTGGCACATTGGCTATGGACTGCCTTTGACTAACCGCCATTGGCTGTCTACTGCTGTGAGACCGCCAATGTCACTTTGTACTGAACCGCGGCGCTGACAGGATCTCCTGCGCGGCGGGACTGCTCAACTTGTAATACGACAGGTGGTTGTCTGCCAGTGCGGCGCATGAAGTAGAGGGATGCGGTTCTCCGGCAGTCAGACCGCCAGCTAATCGGGCCCTTGGTCTTTTTAGCAACTAATGCTTACGTTGTTTTGCTGGTGCATAGAATGGAATAAAGATAACTTAATTAACAGCCTCCAGTTTCAAATTCCTACACATTTAATGTTTTGTCAGTTATGCTTCTTTACGTATAAATACTTTATTATTCTGCTAATATTATTTAATTTTCTAAACATTAATGGACCCCTGAGTAGGAGATGCCAGGTTATGAATGATTGGCCCAGGGAAATCGACTTTAAAAAAACTCTAGTAGTCTTACGTTTATTTATATATGTCGCATTACGATTATTTTTTCTTTTACACTCTCGGTATGTTTCAGGTTAATTTAATTGTATTATGCGAAAATTGCTGCATGCTGCATTCATTAATTTTTGCACTTTTATAGTTTTATGGTATGCAGGGTTCTGAGTCAGAGCTAAATGAAATATAAAGTTTAATCTCCCTTTGCACATCCCAGTTTTAGATTTCATAGCGAATTCAATTTCTTTTCTAATACAGCATTTTCCTTGAATTTTGCATGTATTCCCGAGTGAGAGCGACCAAAAATGATGGTATAGATATTTGTTGATTTCATATTCTTGTCTTACGTTGACAGTAATTTAGCAAAACGGTTTGATGAATGGGAAGAGTTACAAGGCTAAAGCTGATTGTTATCAACTTTCTATCCCTGCCTCTTTCTGTTTCAGCTCTCTCATTCTCATAGACCAACGAAAACTACAGGGTAGAAATCATTATTTCTTTACACCTTTCTGTTTCCCATTTCCGATGGTCAGATGCTCCTGGATATTTTAATACAGCACTGAATTAGAAAGTTATTAACAGCCTTAAAGTATGGTGCAGCAGCGGGTATTCAACATTGTTCTACGCTTTTGGCCTTGATGAATTTTACAAGAATTTTTTTTAACCATAAACAATGCGCCGACATGCATATTTATTGTTTGGTTTAAGAATCCACAAACTGACATTTCAATATAATGTGCAAGTATGCATAATAAATAGAAAGATTGTTACTTGTAAAGAAGCCTCAAGATATTGAGCATGCATAACATTCCTGTTGCCTCAGTGTTGAAAATTGAATAACTTCCCAGTACAGAAGGACTTTATATTACATTTTTGTATATATTTATAAAACCTCATCAAACACACAGACATGTTAGTTACCTCGTTTTAGACTAGGATGAATATCTCTGAGACGAAGTGACAATGACCCAGAACGCCTAGTCCTGGTGTTCAATCTGTATTTCTCTGTCGGTAAACGTGTCCTGGCGCCCCCGCAGTGACAGCCTTTCTGCAGTGTGCTGATACTGTCCTGCTGGCATAGGCCCACTCTTGTATAGAAGCACTGCATGTTCTGTGCGTTACTACTTTATCATCCGTAATGTTGTGCCAGTATTATCCAGCTAAAGGTATAACAGCCCTGCGAGATCTGCTGACACTGTACCACAAAAACTATAGCAGCTCTACTGGAAAGTGTAGATATTATCAATTAATAGAGCAACAGCTCTGGTGAGAAGCAAGGGTAATTACTTGAAACTCTGGTGCTTATTTTGTGATGTACAATTTTTTATGACGTGATGTGCTTCTGAAGGGGCATATGTATTAAACCTTGATGCAACTCAGGGCAGTAAGCAAAGTTACTGCGTTATGTGAAAGGGAGAGGGCAGAAATGCTCCATATTAAAAAAGTTATGGAGCATTTCTGATCTCCTTGTGATCTTAGCGCTAACACAGGCACGTTTACACCACGGTGCAAGGGTGTCTGCGTTGCACGGAGAACTATTTTTGTGCAGGGAGGGACACCTTCCTGTACAAAAACAATCTTTCAAGGCATTGTCCTGTTTCTATGTGTACTGCAGATTACAGCACATGAAGAAAGAGGAAATAACGAGGAGAAATACACATTTTTCTCCTTGTTACTCCATCCTCTGTGAGGCATTGCAGTTTCATGCAATCCCAGGTTTATAAACCTTTGTAAATCTGGGATTTCGTGAAATCCATGGGTAGATGCATCATGGGAATGCCTATGTTCCACCCATGGAACGCCTCCCTGCATGAAATGTAATGCATTGCAGCGTAAGCCGCTGCATTGTGCTCTACATTCTTTTTACAAAGCCACGCAAGGCAGCACAAATTACCCCTTGCATGGCTTTGTAAACATCTACTATTACACTTTGTGCCATGGATGCACCACAAAGTGGTGCAATCATGTCACAAATTGTTAGTAAATATGGCCCTAAATAATTTCTTGGTAGCATATCAAATGCCTGCCACTATAACCTATTAGCATCTCCCTAATTCCACCTTTGGCCAACCTCTTTCACTCAGGTATTGCTGAGCTCACAGAGTGGGAACATTATTTTACTTTTACTCTTTGCACCAGTAGCCTTGTCAGGGCCACAGTTCCATTGCCACCACCAATGTGTATGTTCCCATGACCTCCTCGGTGTGTTAGTAGTTCTCAGAAGGGTGGCTTCTCTGGAACCTCTGAGTGGTGCTTGTCTTGACGATCTTGCTGTAACGACAGCTATATCTTAAAACTTCCTGAAGTCCCCACATGCAATGCTAAGTAAAACTATTTCTGAGACATTATTGTCTGAGAAATGGCATCTGTGAAATTTGGTTAGCCCGAAAATTGAAGCGTAATCCAGTACTTATATCCTCCTTTTCTAGACTCATAGACCAGAGTAGCAGTACAGATAAACTCAATTTAGCTTTGAATCTGAGTTCATCAGCAATCTTCTTCTTATTTCAGCAATGTAGATCTTAATCCAGATTTTTCTCTTCTTTGCTCCTTAGATGAAGTCTTGCATGATTTTTTTGCACTTGAGAAAGCTACTTTAGGACACAGCATAGGAAAAGACCTTAGCAGAGATACATAGACCGGATAATCAGACAAGCACTGAAGGGCAAATGCAAATCTGTAATTTTACCCTATATTTAAAGCAAAATGCATCCAATATTCTTGATGCAAAGATCCTTTTCACACAACAAATTGCACGACAACAAAAGCACTACGAAGAACAGCTATTCAGAATCTGTTGTTTCCGTGCACTCACTGTAAATTTGCATTGATAATTGTGTGCATTTACCAGAACTGGTGTGATGGCATCATTCTATTAATTTCGTATAAGAAGGGTAGCAGAAGTTTCTGAATTCACTCAAAATATGCCAGCATAATTTCAATTTTGCCCAGGCCTAATTTTAATTTGCCTGGACAAGGTTAGATGAAGAAAAGTTAATTAAAAAATGAAATGACACTGAAGTCCACAGACCTCTCTGCTAGGTTCTAACAATGAGAAGTTAAGAAGATGGGTTCCAGAAAGCAAGTTTCTGCTAAAATAGCTGGCATTGAGATTACGCAGGCTCTCACCACCTTTAAAAGGGCACTAGCATCAGACCATCTCACATTTCTTTGGGCCAAAGTGAGTAATGTGGTGTACTTGATGCACTTGCTTCTGGGCAGAAAGACGATGGGATCAGTGGCACCACAACCTAAACCAACGCAGATGTCACCAGCGATTCTGAAATAGAATTGTACCAGCGAATATAATCTTCCCAGAAAACCTAACAGGAACACAAGTATGCTATATCTTATCTTCCAGAGTTAGAAGCAGAGCAGGAAGCTGGGCTTGCAGCAAAGCAGCAAGTGGAGATTGCTCTTCTACCATATGCATTATAATTAACTTCTCCTCCACTAATAAAATGAAGGGCAACTCTCACATCTTCTCCTAGCCCCTTTATTTAATTTATTTTAGTTTTCTAAAGGCCAAGCACGACCCAAGGGAATCTGTATACTGCACAAGGCAAACAGTTATACAGTATATTAAAATGGTAATCAAAATAAAAAAAGTAGGAGAAAGTATTGCTAAAAATAAAACATTACATGGCAGAAATCGAAGCTACTAACAGAATGGTAAGTTAACCAAGCAAAAGTCAGTGCCCGGAGCTAGTACAGACCATTAAGAAATTTAGTAAACAACAATGAAATACTCGAGTAAATTGGCAATTGTTTTCTTGCTGAACTGCCAATCAGAGCGATCTAGGCAATAGAATGAAGAGTAACTCTATGTAGTTATTTGCCCACTGGCACCCATTGGTTACCTCATGGGAGACTGAGGTTCAAAGTAGGAAGAATCTGTTCATCCAAATTGCTTTAACCTCCTTTTGAATGTATCAGCAAATGTATTAGCACAAATCTCAGGTGGAATGGAGCTCACACTTCCGGGGATCGAGCTAGAAAAGGTGCAATAGTGAGTCCTTATTATCTTAAACCTCTGTCGCTCCAGTAAAAGGGAGCTAGATCTGAGTTAGGTGCCTCGAGAAATGGTGAGACTACTCACTCATTTATTATTCACTGCTCTGGCATTAGGCACGTTGATGTGTTTTCATTTTTAAATAAAGCTTTATTAAACACATTTTATGACACTCACTTTTATCACACATTGCAATATGTACATTTATAAAACATACATTTTATTACAATTATTAGTGACTTTTTCACAAAACCAATAGTTCTGCTTTAGATGTGTTTGATGCGCAGACTACTTGATAAAAGCCAAGAGCCCTCTTTTACATTTTGGTGTTCTGTCACTTTGACAAAGTCAACAGGTCTGCCTTACTCAAAATGACACACTGTATATTGTTACATCACATAGTCATCTGTGATCACCCCCTGGTACCGCCCTGCACCAAACCCCAAGCCACAAACAGAGATGGACATCTTACTTAACGTTAAAAAAAACATAGAAATCCATTGAAGAATCCAAAGATTAAAGTGACTTTATAGTTAGGAATTGTAATCATAATTTACTTTAAATAGAAACACAAATTGAACTTCACTGCAAAAACCAAAGGTTAAAGAGACTTTATCATTGGGTGAAAATGTCAGTTAAAACATACAATTTTAATCAAACAAAACCACTGAAATTCACCAGTTATAATTCTCTCACGTAAATATAACTTGTGCTTTAAAATAACTATAACCTGTGCCCTCCCCAAAGACTGCTAATTACATCACATATTACATCGCTCATGACAGGTTCTATGACATGATTGATAAATGCAACATCTGAAATGACATAATTGATGCGAACACTGTATATGGAGGGGCACATGTTATAGTTACTTGAAATAATTATAACTGGTTTAGTTTAGTTTAGTCTAGTGGTTTAGATTGTACATATACATTTTGTTTTTCTAAAATATGTCCTGAAATTTAAGGCCAGAAAAATGACATATCAAATGCATGCACAAACACTTATCTTCAATGTATTGACTCCTGCAAAGTGCAAAAAATACAATAATTTTCTTTTAAACATAACTTACCTTAGCCTACATAGCTCTCCTCAACGAAGGACCAGCATACTTGAACCATTGCCTCGCATTCCACGTGCCCGCCAGACAACTCCATTCCACTCAACTCACCCTAGCCTCCATCCCCAGGATCCGTAAGACCAGAACCGGTGGAAGTTCATTCTCCTACCACGCCACCAAGACCGGAAACACCCTGACCCTGCACCTCAGGCAATCTGCATTGCTGACCCAATTCAAGAAGGACCTCAAGACCTAGCTCTTCGACTGATTCTACACTCAGGAGGACCATCAACCACCCCCCTCAGTGCCTTGAGACCCTCACAGTTGAGTAGCAGCACTTTACAAGCCCCTGATTGATTGATTGATCTGTCAGTGCCACCCCAATTTTAGGTTAGGTCCTACTTCCATTCTAGGATGTCTGCTAAGCCTTGCATGATCTGCTGCTGACTCCGGTTCTCCAGTGGCTGCAGTGCCATAGACATCTCCAACAAAGTTAGCACTCCATTGGGCTATACGCTTCGCAGAGTCTGCTGCTTGCTGCCAAGATGAGGATGAGATGGCATATCACAGAAAATAATTGTACTGCCATGTCCTCCTTTGAAATAATATTTTGCTATGAGCCCTCTCTATGCTTTTCATGATTTGGGAATGGGGTTAAAATGATAGCTACAAGAAGAGAAGAAAAATGTAAAAATAAAAGAACAGCAGCAGGAGATCAGGGTAAAACTAGGGTAGGATGGGCATGATTTAACTGTGAAGACAGGCAAGAGTGAACAGTGCTACATCCTAATTCTAAATGGCTACTCTCACTCATCGTGACACACCCAGTTTTGCCAATTGTTTTGCACTTAGTTTGACCTTGAATCTGCTTTCAGGTTGAAGACAACAGTAATGTTTTTGATGTGCGCTGTTGAGTAACCTTAAAAGAATGTCACAAAATTCCGTTAAATTTGTTTTCATTACGCTCACTTCTAATTCAAACTACATAAGTAGGAAACCGGAAAGTAGGTAATGGTGCCAGTAATGTCTACATAAAAGATGAGAAAGTAAACAATTGTATTACTAAAGTAAGTTATCATTTGAGTTGTGCTAATGACAGATTTAGAAACATATCGTTGAATAAAACATATTCTTACTTTTGAGACAAGAAATGTTGATTCTATTAAGGACACGGAGCTCAGATTATGCTTTCTCTCCCTTTACTGACTCAGACAACAGGCAATAAAATTGCAGTATGAAACATAAAATCAACTACAAATCCCATGAACCCATTGGGTTTGTCATCGTCCACCAATCACTAGCACTTTAGAACAGGAACAACAAAACCTAGAGACACCCTCTGGCTGCTTATTTCTTTGCACAACAAGTAATGGCAAGAGCAAATTCTTATGATGCAACCGGCATCCACACTGGACCCTCTCTGCACAAACACTTCTAAAACATCGAAACACCAAATCCAAGTCTTCATTCAACCTTCTTCTCTAAATCTGGAACAAGAATGTAAAATGGTAATACAGGACATCAACAAGGATGGGCAAACATCAGAAAATATGATCAACATGTGAAATGTAACAAAATTCCTCATCATCATATATACATATATATACATATCAAAAATGGAACATAATTCTCACATCCATGTCCCAAATAGAATTAAAAAATCTTGTAGTAAAAACTAGAATTTATTTTAATCTGCGTCAGGACTGGAGCTTCAGCTTATGCTTGTTTAAAGATGGTCCACCACAAAAGTAGCAAGATGCACAATAGGTTTATTATAGAAATCCTTGACTGTAGAATCAGAGGACTAATCCACAGCCCTTTGAATATCCTCCATCGGAGATCCTGACATTATGGCTTTAGATGCCATTGCTCCCAAAGCAGAGTGTGCCCCAAACCTGCTCACCTCAATACCTGCCTCAACCATTATCAACATGACCCTTGTAGTTAAGGTGGCAGCAGAAACCAGCTTGAAAGTCTTCTGAATAGCCAACAATAATTGTTCAGACATGTCAGCAAGAAGGGACCTAGTTTATTCCTTATAGGCTTTAAGACAGTTCACCTCACACAGTTTGTCATTATGCAGATAAACAGGATAATCAATGCTTCTAAGTAAAGGTTTTGTATGTCTAGAGATAAAGAAAGATATTCCTTCTGGAGTGAATACTCTACCTGCTTAATTCAAAGCTGTGATGTCTAAGACTCTGCGGCAAGATACCAAACATAGAAGCGCAAAACAACTACAACATCCCATAAGTGAGAATATCCAGGCTTACGAGGATTGGCAAACTTGATACCTTTTAGCAATCTACACACCAAGGGATGCATACCAACAGAATTACCTGCTAAAAGCACATGCCCAGTGGAAATGGCAGGAACAAAAAATATTTACTGGCCTGTCACACAAATTAAGCTATCTTTTGACTCAGACTCTATGGGATTCAAACATCATCCACGCTCCAACCTACCCATTGCTCCCAAGCTGAAGAGTACCGTTTTAAGGGTGGATGGCCCAAAGCCTGCCGAATTAAGTTTGCAGCTGGATCCGAAATGCCAGGCACTTGGTGACATCTCCCAATGTTTTCCAGGCAATCAGTTGCAACTGATGTTGAAGTAGAAGGAAATGCTGGAACACCAAAGTATCCTGAAATAGGTCTGGAAACACAGGGAGGGCAATCGCAAAGTCCCCTGCCATCTCCAGAAGAGCAAGAGTCCAGGGTTGGGTTTTCAATCATCACCAAAGATGCCTTCTGTTGCATTGTTTGCATCACCACTCGCACAATCATGGAGAACTAAAGAAAGGCGTAATCAGTCCTATCAACCAGTCCTGGAGAAAGGCATCCATCGCGTTGGCCACTGGATCAATTCTCCAACTGTAGAACTCTTCCAATTGGGTATTCAAGTAGGATGCAAAGAGGTCTATTTCGCAAGGACCCAGAAGCTCGTGGGCTTTGTGAAAAATTCAACAATGAAGCTTCCAGTGGCTGGAGTCGAAGAGGAATCTAGAGTTCCAACCCAAAACAAAGTTGCTCTGCCCCGGGATGTAATTCGCAATCACCAAAATTCAATGTTTCAGGCAAAAATACAAAAAGTCTTTGGCTGTTTCTGAGAGCATTCTCCACCTGGTTCTGCCTTGTTACTTCATTTATCTCACTGCTTAGCTCTTGTTCATCCTAAGCAGAATACAACAATTGCTCTTCCTGGGAGAACTCATTTTGATCACAAATGACCTTGCCAGAAGCTCCAGGCAGTTGATCTCCCAGGGACCATCTTTGACCCGTGGTCCTCATAACTTGCTCCCCAACTCCATCAGCTGGTGTCAAATTCTATAAACACGTCCGACCTGGAACTAAAGATGTCTTGAGTGTTCCAGGACTCCATATGCATCAACCTCCACTAAACTTTCATCCTTGCCTCTTCTGAGAGTTGAGCCAGAGCTGAGTAATACAATCCTTATTGAAGGTGATGCACCTTCAGTTGCTAACGTGTCCTGTAGTGACGAGGTTCTGGAAACACTGCTTGTATGGAAGAGGCCAACAGACCAACTAGCCTCACCAACAATCTCAACAGAGTCAGTGGCTTGCTCAAACCATCTGAGTTCTTTCTTGTTAGTCCTGATCTTTTGATTGGGGAGCAACAGTTGGTCATTTACTGAGTCTATTTTGAATCCCAGAAACTCTATCTGTTGAGTAGGAACTAGTACTTACTTCTTTTGGTTCAGTAGAAATCCCAAATCTTGCAGAAGACCTATCATCCAGGATAGATGTTGCATCAGTGAGCGGGGTAGATTGCACCTTAAGGATCATATGGTCTAGATAATGTACGGAATAGGCTCACATGAATATTTAGATATATCATATTTATTGGAGCCCAGTGACCCTTGTACATATTACTTATAACCCCTAACCTTAACTGACATACCGTTCCTTTAAAACCTTCCACCCTTCTCAAATAGAACTTCTGACCATACCATTCCAGGTGACATCACAGTCAGTGTCACCACATCCATCATCTCATCATTACATTCTCCCCCCTCCTCCGTATGAAAGAAAAAAAACAGCACCCAAAAATTCAACAATGTTCAATTAGGTGCTCCGGTCTTTTCAAAACTTTTTCAGATTTTCTGTGCATCTAGTTATTTTGTTGACCATTTGATTGTATATTTTCTTGTTCAATGCTTGGTTTTGTTTTTCTAAAAAATGTCTTATTTCTTGTTATCACTCGGCTGTCATTTTCAACTGTTACTGCTGTTCCTTGAATGTTTGTTACTTCCATGGGTACAAGATGGAATCTACTTTGTGACTTCCTCACTTGCTGTTGCCGAACTAGCATCAGATCACCGATTTGGTATTTCTGGTTTTGACATTTTCTTCTGTTATCTACATTGTATTTCATTTTCTCTTTTGTCTCTTTCTCTTTTTCCATTATTTCTGTATGATCTTTTGACTGATTTGCTGGCAGTTGTGGTAGACGAGTTTGCCTTGACTGACTAAACATTAGATCTGAACGACATTCTCCATTTTCCAGTTGATATGTGCAGAGTATTCCTGTAATGTTGCAAAACCTGACATAATGCTTGGTTTATCGATATTTGTGAAGGTTTTGCTCTCTGCATGGCCTTTTTAATAGTGGCCATCAACCTTTCCACAATTCCGTTAGCGTGAGGCCACATTGGAGTTATCCTTTCATGTACTATACCTAGATAGTTCATGAACTTTTGAAAGTCACTTTCATTGAATGGTGGCCCATTGTTTGTTTTTAAAGTCTTAGGTATTCCCCAAGTGGAGAATCTTTCATCCAGTATTGGAAGTATTGCTGACATAGATGTTGACTATACCATTTTCACAATAGGGAATCGAGAATATTCATCTATTGCTGCTAGCAAGTAATGCCCCGAGTCCAATGGTCCATAAAAGTCTAATGCTATATTGTACCATAAGGCGTCCGTTAATTCAGACATGTGCAATTCTTCCATCCCTCTTTCCTTTGAGGTACATTGACATATGTAACAAGACTGAATAACTTATTCCATTGTTTGCCTAGTCTGGGAAACCATAACTTCTCTCTCAAGAAATGTTTTGTGGCAGAGATGCCTTGATGACTTTTGTGTGCCAAGTTAATCACACATCATTGTAGGCTTGTTGGAATCATTATTTTGTTTCCCCTAAGTAGTATTCCAGAAGAAGTCACAGACAATTCAGAATTTATGTTCTTAAATGCTAGTATATAATTTTTTTTATATCTGATTGAAATTGGCTTCCATTATTTATCAATCTCCAAATATTTTCATGTTCGAGTGTTATCATTTTGTGTTAATGCAATTAATTTATTCTCTTTGACCATTCCTGGTACTGACGATCGGACTATGAAGCATATGCATTTCTCTGCCTCTAATTGTTGCTCCATACCTGTTTTAGATGTGTCTCTAGGCAAGTTATCCGCTGGATTGCAATCTTTTCCTGGTTTATGGATGATTCTAAAGTCATAATCCATTAGTCTCATCCCCCATCTTTCAATCCTTGGTGGCATCTTTGTTCTTGGGTTTCCAAAAATAGAAATCTGAGCTTGATGATCGGTAATGATTACAAATGATTTGCCATATATAAAGTCATTAAAATGTTCACACGCCCAAAAAACAGCCAAACTTTCCTTTTCAGGTTGAGAGTATCTTTGTTCTTCGTCAGACATGCTCTTGCTAGCATGAGAGACCACACATCAAGGAGTTTCCCTCCCAGGTTTATGTTGTACCAAAATTGCACCCAGCCCTGCAAGACTGGCAGCTACTACGAGCTCTGTACACAAATGTGGATCAAAGTATTTCAGGTTTGCTGCGTTTGATATTTCTGCCTTTATTTCTTTAATTCTTGTTCACATTCATTACTCCAATGTAATCGTCATCCTTTCCCTGTTAGTTCTCTAAGCGGTGTGCTTACAGCTGCCAATATTTTAACATATGGAGCACTATACTTGCCATTGCTAGAAATGACCGTAATACCGTTAGGTGGATTTGTTTCCCAGAGTGTTAAATATTTGTGCCTAGGGACATTTTGCAATGTAAAACAAAGTATTAACTTTCAAATCCACTCTTCCTGGAATAAAGTAGGACTTTCAGGAAGAGGGACTGGCAGAAATATGCAAGCCGTTTGTGTTATCTATGTTATATGATATCCTTACTGAAAACTGCACATTAATGAAAAGGTAGGCGGTCCAGATTATAACCTGTACACCAGGTATTCCAGAAGGAAATGCAAGGTTTGTAAATAAAGTAACATTTTGGAGTCACATATTTTCAATTGGGGGTAGGAATTGCATGCTAAAAGCAGAATGAGGCATGTGCATGCACAAATGTGCAAACAAGGAAAATAAAAAAAAAGCGTTAGATATGTTGTCTGATGAGCTGTTAATATAGGACAACATATGATTCTGGATACAAATTAATGTTAGGACCACAGATTACAAACTTTACACAATAGGTATTTATTCATTGTCCAGCAGTTGATAAATTTACAGTGTCAGAAAATTATAGTCAATATTTCCCACAGGAGTAAGTCGAACCTCATGGAGCAATTAATATTTATGCTACATGACACCTTTGTGTGTTTTTACTGAAATAACTTTGCATGAGGAGACCAAAAAGGGGAAAATTTATCTTCTTATATATAAGGTCATATTGCACAAATGTTTGCATATGACTCAGTTCTTCTCCAAACATAGTTGAGTGCTCAAATCCTTGATATGCATTGTTGACAATTGGACAACTAATACAATCCAACTGCAATAATTTCAATTAACCCCTTCGCTGCTAGGCCTTCCCCCCCCCCCCCCCCCCCCCCCTGTGCTAAGCCTTTTTTTGGCTATTCGGAGTAGTGCGCGCTTAGGCCCCTGTAACATTTTGACCACATAAGGTATCCACGCCAAATTTGCGTCCTTTTCTTCCAACATCATGGGGATTGTAAAGGTACCCAGGGTTTGTGGAATCCCCTGAAGAGGTCCCTGAAATTAGCCAAAATACAGCTAAATGTTGTTTTCTTTGGGAAAAATGGGAAAAAAGGGCTGCCAATGAAAGCGTCTGGGTTTTTCCCTGCAAATGGTATCAACAAAGGGTTTGTGGGGCTGAAATCACCATTTTCCCAGCTTTTAGGGAATGACAGACTTTTGTCAGAAAACCAACATTTGTTACACAGTTTTGGCATTTTTCTGAGACATAGCCTATTTTTGCTATTTTTTGTGCTTTCAACCTCCTTCCAGTTAATGGGAGAAATGGGTATGAAAGCAATATTGGATCCTGGAAAGCTATACATTTTGGAAATTAGACAACATTCTGAATTCAGCAAGGGGTCATTTGTGTAGATCCATCAAGGTTTCTTTATAGAGACAAACAGTTAAATATAGGAAAAATTGAAAATTAGTTGAAAAAAACAGCCTTTTGTGTCAATGTTTTCACTTGTAACTTCTTCTAATTATGACAGCTCTTTGAAAGCAATATATTGTTACTTACGCTGGATCTTTATGGTTTTGGGGATATATAGGACTTGTAGGTACACCAAGAACCCGACGAACCCAGAGTAAAAAACTGAGCAGCAATTTGCAATGGCTTTTTATTATGTACCGGGTATATATCAATTATTGTGGGAAAATGTAAACATGGAAAAATCGGTATGTAAGACACCTATGTATTTCTGAAATGGGAACAAATTATAGAGTTTAGAACCAGTAGATATTTGCACATTTTCGAAATTGGTAATACTCATACTAGCATGAGAATTATCGGTCATTTTTCAAAATGACTTCTTTTTTACACAATGTCTTTCATTTGGAAGGCAGAAATGCATCGAAAGTCAATAGGTAACAACAGTTGCTTTACAAACCTGAATTACCCTAAGTCTCCCGATAAAAATGGTACCTCTCTTGTGTGGGTCGGCCTAGTGCCCGCGACAGAAAATGGCGCAAAACGCAACGTGGTCACACCTCAATTTCGCAGTGAAAAATTACCCTTTTTTGGCAAAGTGGAGAGCTGTAGTTTTTGAACCATAGCTCTGCCGGCACCTAGGGAAACCTAGCGAACCTATACATTTTTTTAAACTAGACACCCAGGGTAATCCAGGATGGGGTGACTTGACTGCCTCCCACCAGGTTCTGTTACCCAGAATCCCTTACAAACCTAAAAAATTGGCAAACAAAACACATTTTCCCCACATTTCTGTGGTGGAAAGTTCTGGAATCTGCGTGGATCCACAAATTTCCACCCACCCCGTGTCCCCCAAAGTCTTCTGAGAAAAATGGTACCTCACTTGTGTGGGTCGGCCTAGTGCTCGCGACAGGAAACGGCACAAAACGTAACGTGGTCACTCCTCAATTTCGCAGTGAAAAATGACCCTTTTTTGGCAAAGTGCCTAGCTGTAGTATTTTAACCCTAGCTCTGCTGACACCTAGGGAAACCTATACATTTATTAAAACTAGACACCCAGGGGAATCCAGGATGGGGTGATTTGACTGCCTCTCACCAGGTTCTGTTACCCAGAATCCCTTGCAAACCTAAAAAATTGTCCCAAAAACCACATTTTCCCCACATTTCTGTGGTGGAAAGTTCTGGAATCTGCGGGGATCCACAAATTTCTACCCACCCCATGTTCCCCAAAGTTTTCTGAGAAAAATGATACCTCACTTGTGTGGGTCGACCTAGTTCCCGCGACAGGAAACGGCGCAAAACGCAACGTGGACACACCTCAGTTTCGCAGTGAAAAATGACCCTATTTTGGCAAAGTGCCTAGCTGTAGTTTTTGAACCATAGCTCTGCCGGCACCTGGGGAAACCTAGCAAACCTATACATTTTTGAAAACTAGACACCCAGGGCAATCCAGGATGGGGTGACTTGACTGCCTCTCACCAGGTTCTGTTACCCAGAATCCCTTGCACACCTAAAAAATGGTAAAAAAAAACACATTTTCCCCACATTTCTGTGGTGGAAAGTTCTGTAATCTGCGTGGATCCACAAATTTCCACCCACCACGCATTCCCCAAAGTCTTCTGATAAAAATGGTACCTCACTTGTGTGGGTCGGCCTAGTGCCCGCGACAGGAAACGGCGCAAAACGCAACGTGGACACACCTCAATTTCGCAGTGAAAAATTACTCTTTTTTGGCAAAGTGCCTATTTGTAGTTTTTGAACCCTAGCTCTGCCGGCACCTTGGGAAACCTACCAAACCTACACCTTTCTGAAAACTAGACACCCAGGGGATTCTAGGGAGGTATGGCTTGCATGGATCCCCCAACATTTCCTTACCCAGAATCCCCTGCAAACCTCAATTTTTGCTTAAAAATGCACTTTTTTCACACATTTTTGTGTTGAAAAGTTGTGGCATCCCCGGGCTGACACAAATTTCCTACCACCCAGCGTTCCTCCGGGTCTCCCGATAAAAATGGTGCCTCACATGTGTGGGAGGCACAAGCACCCGTGACAGGCAAGGGCCCAAAACATAGTAAGGCGACATCAAAATTGACTGTCACAGGGGATTCTGGGTAAGGAAATGTTGGGGGATCCACGCAAGCCATACCTCCCTGGAATCCCCCGGGTGTCTAGTTTTCAGAAATGTGTGGGTTTGGTAGGTTTCCCTAGGTGGTCGCCGAGCACTGGGTCAAAAACCCAGAGTAACCCTTTTGCAAACCAGGTCGTTTTGTTATAGGCACTTTTGATGTCACCTCAATACGTTTTGGGCCGTGGCCTGTCGCAAGTACTTGGGCCTCCCACACGAGTGAGGCATAGTTTTTATCGGGAGACCGGGGAAAACACCGGGTGGTAGGAAATTTGTGTCTGCCCGGTGATGCCATAACTTTCCCCCACAAAAATGTGTGAAAAAGTGATTTTGTCAGCTAAAAATGAAGGTTGCAGGGGTTTCTGGGTAAGGAAACATTTGGGGATCCACGCAAGCCATACCGCCCTGGAATCCCCCGGGTGCCTAGTTTTCAATAATGTGTGGGTTTGGTAGGTTTCCCTAGGTGGCCGCCGAGCACCGAGCCAAAAATCCAGCGTACCCCCTTTGCAAAACCAGGTCGTTTTGTGATAGGCAATTTTGATGTCGCCTCACCACATTTTGTGCCCTTGCCTGTCTCGGGTACTTGGGCCTCCCACACAAGTGAGGCACAATTTTTATCGGAAGACCTGGGGGAACGCTGGGTGGTAGGAAATTTGTGTCAGCCCGGTGATGCCACAACTTTCCCCACACAAAAATGTGTGAAAAAGGTGATTTTTTCAGCTAAAATTGAAGTTTGCAGGGGATTCTCGGTAAGGAAACGTTGTGGGATCCATGCAAGCCATACCTCTCTTGAATCCCCCGGGTGTCTAGTTTTCCGAAATGTGTGGGTTTGGTAGGTTTCCTTAGGTGGCCGCCGAGCCCCGGGCCAAAAACCCAGGGTACCCCCTTTGCAAAACCAGGTCGTTTTGTGATAGGCAATTTTGATGTCGCCTCACTACGTTTTGGGCCCTTGCCTGTCGTGGGTACTTGTGCCTCCCACATGTGAGAGGCACTGTTTTCATTGGGAGACCTGGGGGAACGTTGGGTGGTAGGAAATTTGTGTCAGCCCCTTGATTCCACAACTTTCCCACACAAAAATGAGTGAAAAAAGTGATTTTTTTAGCTAAATTTGAGGTTTGCAGGGGATTCTGGGTAAGGAAACGTTGGGGGATCCACGCAAGCCATACCTCCCTGGACTCCCCCGGGTGTCTAGTTTTCAAAAATTTATGGGTTTGGTAGGTTTTCCCGGATGGCCGTCAAGCCCGGTGTCAAAAAGTCATGGGACCTCCCTTGCAAAACCAGGTTGTTTTGTGATAGGTAATTTTGATGTCTCCTCAATAGGTTTTGGGCCCTTGCCTGTCGCAGGCACTAGGCCTACCCACACAAGTGAGGTACCATGTTGCTCGGAAGACTTTGGGGAACGCGGGGTGGGTGGAATTTTGTGGACCAACGTAGATTCCAGAACTTTCCACCACAGAAATGTGATGAAAATGTGTTTTTTTGGACACATGTTTAGGTTTGCAAGGGATTCTGGGTAACACAACCTGATGAGAGCCAGTCAAGTCACCCTGTCCTGGATTCTCCTGGGTGTCTAGTTTTCAAAAATGTATAGATTTGCCAGGTTTCCGTAGGTGCCGGCAGAGCTAGGGTTCAAAATCTACAGGTTGGCACATTGCTAAAAAAAAAGTCAGAGCCTAGTGGGCTTTCTGCCGCCCTGGGGGGGAAACGGGGGAGGGGGGTTTGTCCAGATATGCCCCCAAAGGGGGCAGAAAGACTCTGGCTATTTTTTGTGGGTGTGGGGGCATTGGTATGACCATTTTGGGCAGCCCCCACCCCCATGCATAAAAAAAGCCTGCGTACTCGCTGGCGCCTAGTGGGCTTTCCGCCCCATCAGGGGGCAGATCAGGGGCCACTGCCACCATCTGCCCCCCTGGAGGGCAAAAAGACTGGAATTTCTCTGTGGTGGGGTGGGGGTATTGTCATGCCCATTTTAGGCAGCCCCTACCCCAACACTAATAAAACAAACAAATCCATGGTTTTTAGTGGGCTTTCTCCCGCCTCCCGGGGGGCCAGATTGGGGGCTTGAGCTCTCATCTGCCTGCCGGGGTGCAGAAAGACTGTCATTTTTGTGGGGGTGGGTGGGGGCAATGCCGTGCCCATTTCGGGCAGCCCACACCCTAAAAACAATTGCGCAAAAAATATCCCTGGTGGATAGTGGGCTTTCTGCCCCTCGGGGGGGGGGCAGATTGCGGGCTACTGCCCCCATCTGCCCCTGGGGGGCAGAAAGGCTGTAATGGTGGTAGGGGGTGGGGGCATTAGGGTGCCTTTTTTGGGCAGCCCCCACCCTAAAATAAATTTAGCAAAATAAAATCCCTGGCATTTAGTGGGTTTTCTCCCCCCCCCCCGGGGGGCAGATTGCGGGCTACTGCCCCATCAGACCCCCGGGGGCAGATAAGCTGTAATGGTGGCAGGGGGTGGGGGAATTGGCATGCCTGTTTCAGGCAGCCACCACCCTAAATAAAATTGCATGAAAAAAATCCCTGGAGTCAAGTGGGCTTTCTGCTCCCTCGAAGGGGCAGATTAGGGGCCAATGCCCATCTGCCCTCCTGGGGGGCAGAAAGACTGTAATAATTGCGGGGGTGGATGCATGGGCATGCCCGTTTTGGGCAGCCCCCACCCTTATTTTTACTTTCTAAAAAAGTCCCTGGTGTCTAGTGGGCTTTTTGCCCTCCCGGGGGGCAGATTAGGTGCCAATGCCCCATCTGTTCCCTGGGGGGGGGGCAAAAAGGCTGTAATGGTGGCAGCTGGTTGGGGGCATTGGCATGCCCGTTTAGGGCAGCCCCCACCCTACAAAAAATTTCAAAAACCTTTCCCTGGTGTTTAGTGGGCTTTCTGCCCCCCGGAGGGACAGATTAGGGGCCAATGCCCCATCTGTACCCCAGGCGGGGGGTGGGGGCGGAAAGACTGTAGTGATTGCAGAAGGATTACTAGAAAGGCGTTTATCTGACGGAATTGCCAGTACACGTAGGTCATCCTTGGGCTTAATCGCATCTGCAGGCTCTCCTACAAACCTCGATGACTCACAAGCAGCATTGATGGATAGTATTGATCGTACAATTGAATCGGTATTATGTGACTTAAGATCTAGTTCCCCCTCATGTAGAGATACTCTTCAACCAATCCCTGAGGGTACGGATCATATTATGCACTCCCGATTGTCGGACCAGATGCTAAATGGAGCACAGTATATTGAGGAGGGCGCTGTTCCAAAAAGGAAACGTGAGGGGGCCAATAAGAGAGGGAAAAAACCTAGATTGGATAGACCCCATACTAGTACTGTTAAAGCATCTATCCCAACATGTACTAGGCCTGCCCAAGTCAACAGTGGCATTCTCAAACCACCATTAGAACAAACTGTATTGGCATCTAATACACCCATACATGTCTCTGATTGTGACTCAGAACCCGATGAGGCCTCTTGCCGATATAATGATATTGTAAAAACTGCTATTAAGGGTCTCCTTACTTCATTGACTGTTAGGTTTGATGCAATTGACATTAGGCTTAAGGAAATAGAAAGGGTCGTTACAGCCCCGGCAAATGTATTAGCGAGCAGAGCCAAACCGTGTGCTGTATGTGAAGCAAGAAAAGCGGACTCACATTTTTCCTCCCTTCCTATTCCCATGGGCTCTCCAAATCCACTCCAAAGGAAGGAAACCCTTCCACTTGGACCCCGTGATCCTATGTCAAATATACCAGAACCTACTCCAACTACTTCTCTGCTGGTACTCCCTGCCTCACAACATACGCCCTCTGTGCCTCCTCAATGTCAATCACAATCCCAAACTAAGAACATAGTTACAGTACCCAACCCACAACACGCAGATTCGGACCAAAATAACAAGGATCCAAGAGCCAATACTAATCCAAATATAGCCCTAACAAATAGGAGAAATATAATCAATCTTCCACCAGAAGCCTCACCTTATGTCGTTGTTCTAACAGGCGTCCCGGAACTTGTTAATTCATCGACTGAATCCTATGCATCTCTAAAAAACAAAGTCATTAATTGGCTCAATAAGCATAGGCCTCTCCCTCCAAACGTAAGGTCACAGGTTTTAATGGTTAGAAGGGTTCCTTGGCTCGGTAGCACTACAAAGAATATTAAGGGTGACTGTATTTTGGTTAATTTCAGTAACCGCTTAACAGCTCCCTATATTCTTAATTGGACTGGTGGTAACAATACTTCCCTTATTAATTCCCTGCCCCTGTCTTTTTTCTATCCCCCAATCCACACTTTTTTCCTGGATGACACAGATGATAATTGGTTCAAAGTTGGGGGCAATGGGGCCAGAGGCAGGCCTAGGCGCGTCCATTTTGATGAGCCTTTGTCTGCTGGCTATTCAACTTTCAACAGGTATGCCTGTCTTGAGGATGTCGATTGACTTCCCCAGGAAGGCTCCACTTCTGTTTTACCGCCTCCATCGCTCCCACTTTCTAATTACCATCCCATCTCTCCTGTTTCTATTTCTGTTCCCATCACCACTCCTATTTCTCCGAATCTGTGTGAGCCTCCTGCTTGTAAAATTCTTGTAGCCCCTTCCAATTGCACAACAAAACATAAGGTGCTTTCTTGGAACATAGCCGGTCTACCCAGCAAACTTGACTGCCCAATTTGGGGCTCCTTTATAGATCTTCACCAAATTTGTTGTTTTCAAGAAACCTGGGCAAGACAAGATTACCATCGACTGGGTTATGCTACCTATTCAATTCCGGCGGTGTGGACCGGACGTGGCCGTCCTTCTGGCGGTCTGACTACTTGGGTTGCCACTCACCTAGGATGTACTGTTACTAAATTTGAAACTGGGTCTGATGATATTCTATGTATAATACTGGATTGGGGCTTAGATAACAAACTGGCGGTGATTAATGTATACGCCAGACCCGTGAATTTTTGTGCGGAATCCCGGGTGATTGAGGCCCTTTCGAATGTTTTAACCGGAATACCCGACCACATAACGCTTCTTATAGTTGGTGATTTTAACTCTCATTTTGAACCACTCGAGGGCTTGGTGGATCAAATAAACCTGGAAGAGGACGAAATCTGGAATATCCCTCAGGTTTCTGGTCCAATGGCTAGGGCCTGGACACCTTTGGCTTTCCACATTACCTCCTTGACAATGGTCCACTCTATTAGGGCTTGCAATGGTCGAACTATTTTAGATAACCCTCCTAAGCCCACATTTAATAAACCAGGTAGAGAGGCCAGGCTTGATTATATTTTCGTTCAAGCCAAGGACTGGAATAGAGTCCTTGATTTTCAAGTCATCCCAAGGGGGGAGAGCGACCATAATCCTCTTATATTGGATGTCTCATTATCTGGTTTATCCCCTCTAGATTTGGCGTCACCACCTAATTCGGAGCCATCGGACTCAGCTATTCTTTCTAATAATAAGCGGAGAATTAAATGGAGTAAAATGGTTCGCAATGACAAAGAAATATCCCAAGTCTATGCTGCAGTCGCCTCGGTTTTAAACAATATAGCGGAGATCCTAGACCAGCATTCCCCTCTAAACTATCACGAGAAACTGGCAACTGCCCATCAGGAACTGTTTTCTATGCTGTCTGGGCTATTTAACCCTATTATTCCCTGTAAAAAGGGACTTGTCAACCAGCCCAACTGGTACAACAAGACCTGTAGATTGGCAAAGAGCGACCTGCTCGGTGCTATAAAGAACAAAGCTCCTAAGGCTGATATCCAACACAAGAGACAGATCTATAGATCCCTGATACGTTTTGCTAAACTGGAATGGGCTTCTGAAAATTGGGAGAATTTAACCTCTGCCCTAAAATCAAGAGATTCGAGGAGATTTTGGTTGATTGTATCTACTGGGACAACCGAACCTCCCGCAATTGTAATTAATAACATTGCTCCAGAAGCCTGGGAAATCCACTTTAGCACTCTCTACAGGGCCCCGATGTCTGCCCCTGTGAGCCCATTACACACAGTACCAAGCTGGGACCACCAAATTTTTACGCTAACTGAAATCCAGCTTGCAATTTCCCAACTTCCTGCTGGGAAAGCACCAGGTTTGGATGGGGTACCAGGTGATTTGTATAAACATGGACCTAGTGTATGGGCACCATATCTTACATTACTGTTTAATGCCATCCTGGACGGCTTGCCTATTCCCCCTACTTGGTTAGGCGCCGAAGTTGTGCCTATCTTTAAAAAAGGTTCCCCACTGCTGCCCGGGAATTACAGGCCTATTAGCTTGATAGATGTTGCACAAAAACTTTTCTCGAGGCTGATCCTGAATCGTATTATGGACTGGGTTGAGTCATCTGAGATCTTGAGGAACTATCAAGCTGGCTTCCGAAAGAGCGTTTCCACAACTGATCAGATCTTTAGGTTGTGTATGCTCTACTGGAAAACAGTAAAGATAGAGGGGGGGTCCCTATATACAGTTTTTGTCGATCTCCGCGCGGCTTTCGACCTAGTTCCCCGCATAAAATTATGGACCGTGCTACAAGATTTAGGCCTCCCAGGGCCTCTCTTGCACATACTGGTGCGTCTCCATACTAATAACTATGCGAGGGTAAGATGTGGGAGAGGTGGCAGCCTCTCAGCTAGTTTCCCTGTTGAAAGAGGGGTAAGGCAGGGGTGTGTCCTGGCGCCCACCCTGTTTTGCCTTTATGTAAATGGTCTCATCTCTCATTTAAATGAAGTACCCAATAGAGATGCTCCACGTCTTGCGGGTACTGGCATTTCGGCCATTATGTTTGCCGATGATACGTTGCTTTTAGCTGAGACCCCCATGGGGTTACAACGTGTCTTGGATGGTTTTGTATCCTTCTGTACTGATCGGGGGTTGGAGATCAATACGGCTAAGACTAAATTTATGATCTTCAACCCCCCCAGGTCCCTTCGACCTATTCCTACTATAAATGGAACCAGCTTAGAAAGAGTCCACACTTTCGAGTATTTGGGTCTAACACTCAACGAGAAAATGACCTGGTCTCATCATCAGACCAAATCAAATTTAAAGTTAAATCAAAGGGTAGGGGGAATCCTGAAATTATGGATCCAATCTATGACCCACCCGATTGGTCCGCCTCTGGAAATCTATAAAATGCAGGCTCGTGGGGCTTTAATTTATGGCGGCGAACTCTGGGGCATTGATTGTGCCCCTGAGATTGTCGCTACGGAAAACAAGTTCTTACGGAACCTGTCTGCCCTTCCACCTAGCACGCCGTTACTTCCCCTTAGGCTCGATATGGGACTAAGACCGATAAGGGAGGAACTCGGCGTGAAGCCTTTAACTTTTTGGAGGCGTCTCTGGACAACCCCTGAACTTTTGAGCTATCGCTCTGAACTTATGGAACTCTACCTTCACCCAGCCCTGGGCAAAATCCCATGGCTGAATTATGTCAAAAATGAATTCGCTAAGCTGGGCTTACAGACCCATTGGACAAAACCCTTAGAGACTTGTGCGACCATACCACGTAAAGAACTTGTTGCACTATACCACAATTTTAATCTCTCGGCAACTCTTGCTAATGAGAATTTGGGATCAATGACCACTACATTTTTAACCACTAAGGATCACTATATATTGGAAACCGTCCTGAATGACATTAATCCTGTCGCCCTGAGGAAACTATTCTTACAATGGCGATATAACGCACTTCCAGTTAGAGCACTCACCAGTAGGTGGCACCCCCCTACTGTAAAAAATTGTCCTACATGCTCTAGTGAGCTGGAGGACGATATTCATTTAATGTTTTTTTGCCCTATGTACACTAAATCTAGGAAGAAATGGATTGCTCCCATTTGTAGGAGCTGGGGATTTAGACGACATTTAGATGCCTACAGGCTGCTGAAAAGTGATTTATCTCCTTGTACTGTCTTTGCTATTAGCAAGTACTTAGCAGCAATATGGTATATTAGAAGAATCCACCTGACAGAATGAAATGTAAATTGTCTACCCTTGACTAGGACTATGTTCCAATCCACTTATCTGTAATTGTATTCTCCCCAGTTTATAGTGTATCTTTTATCTACGAATGATTTCTTTCTTTAAGATAATCTCTGTGATTTAAATGCATTTGTATGTTTCTTTTATGATTTACACAATCGAAATAAAGATTTAAAGGAGAAGATTGCAGAAGGGGGTGGGAGCATGGGCATGCCCGTTTTGGGCAGCCCCCACCCTTATTTTTATTTCTAAAAATTTCCCTGGTGTCTAGTGTGCTTTTTGCCCAGCTGGGGGGCAGATTGGGGGCTACTGCCCCATCTGCCCCCAGGAGGGGCAAAAAGACTAAAGTATGCCAAAAAGAATTGGGGGGAGCAAAGGCCCTTGCCCCTCCCTGGTGTCTAGTGGATGGATCCCTGCTTGGTGATCGCCCTCCTGTGGCAACGATACCTCTCCCATCTTTCTACGTGCTCAGGGGGCTGAGATAGCCGCCTGAGCACGTAGAAAGGGAAACTGAAATGAGCCTCTTGGCTCATTTCAGTTTCGGTTTCACTGAAATGATGTCAGCGCGCCGTGTGCGCCAATCGTCATTTCAGGGATACCAGGGGGGGTGGGACTCGGGAGCTGGGGAAGCTCTTCCCTAGCTCCCGAGGCTCTTTTGGCAAAAAGGCAATCCCTCTGGTGCCCGCACCAGAGGGATTTCCATTGCGATGTTTCATGACGAGCTGGACTTGTCATGAACACACGAGCACTGTGTGCCATGACGAGTCCAGCTCGTCATGAGCATGCAAGGAGTTAAAAAACTCTATGAATATATGTAAGCAATGATCCATTTTTGAAAATATAATCCATCTCTGATTGCCATGGCCCAGGGCTCCACATTAGGATAAGATAAATATTTTAAAATTGTGTAGGAAAATTGTGGCTGCAAAAACTGTGACATTGAGAACTTTTGAACAATATTTTTTCATATCACTATCAAATGCTGTCCGTCCTTTTTTTTAATGAGGAACCCAGATTGAAAGTTCCCACATATCAGTAATGACTAGACCAGCAGTGGTGCCGCTAGGCCTTTAGCCGCCCGTGGCGGTCCCAGCTCTTGCCTCCTCAAGGCAGCTGTAAGATCGGAGGGAAGGAGTGCTGCCGGTCAATTTGTGCTTTTGCCACCGACTCAGCCGCAGGAAAGAAGGGGGAACCTGCAGCCCCAAAATGTGCTGCCCGGGCGGACTGACCCCCCACCCCCCTTGCTATGCCACTGTAGACTTCTCCAGCTAGTAGCTTTTGAGCTACTGTTTGCCCTTCATCTACTTGCAAGTGTGTACAGCCCACTCTGCTAAATTTGAAGCTTTTGCTCAGTTGAAATCATATATCTGTGCACAACTAAAAAACGCATGTATTTGAGATGAAAATGTGTGCATTATCCACACCCATAAGCTGATGTCTGGAGAAAAAGTTGAAATTATAAAGAAATTTGAGTGATAATTGAATGATCCAGCAATTAGTACTCATAGGGAGACCTAACACTCATGGTATTACCTTGGTGCCAGGGGGATTGCATCCATTGCTGTTATGTGTTGCCCATGTAGAGGCATTTCAAAGTGATAATGTTTTTTTTAATTATTGCTGGCAAACCTACCTGGTTCACTGATGTGACCACTGCTGTTAATCTTGCATGAGATGGCCACTAATGTTATCTAGTTTCTTATGGTAATTATTACGAAACTAATAACATAATGCACTCACAATAATTTTCCTTGAACATAAGTAGCTCTTATTACCTAAACAGTTTGGGACTATTGGACTAGATAAATAACAAAACTTAACACCTCTTATTACGTTGACCTGACTATAGCGATCCGTATTACATAATGAGTGGTGGTCACTAAATGTGAGGGAAATAGAATTATGAGAACTACTTTAGCTTTTGATGTTGCAATCTGTATACTAACAAATATGTACCATTTTGGAAAGCACTAGTGAGAGTAATGCATGGCAGCCAGCATAATGCACTTGCGCCTCCTTTACTCTCACCATAATCTTCCTGATTAATAACATAACATATCGACCTACCGAAGCAGAAATTTTGACCAGGACCATGTGCCTCATGGGAAGAGTCGAGCCCAAACTGTTAAGCCAGGTCTTCCCTGGATCGGAAACACACATCATGGGGCCAGTTTTGGGGTTACACTCCACATCAGCCAGGCTAGCTTGAATCAAGTGGCAAAGTGAGCAAGGTACCCACATCTGGGTATACCCTGCCAACTTTGGGCAAACAAAGCAAACACAAGGAGATGATGTATGGAGAGCTGAAACTTATTAGATGCTCACCCCCAGTCACAGATCTGGGTTGAATCATTCATCTTGGTTGTGAACAGGGTCAAGACTGATTTGCATAAGGCTCGGTCTGAACTTGGGTCATGAAGTGAGCTAAAGAACGACGATGGATTAAACCGAGATCGGTGACTGGGGGTGAGTGTCTAAAAAGTTTCAGTGATCGGTCCATTATCTCTTTGTGTTTGCATAGGAAGGGCATAGGCCATCTACATCATCATGATATTCTTGCATTTAAGGAGCAATGTATTTAATCTTGGCTACTTCTGTTAGTGTTGCCTGCTTTATCATGGTATCTACTAAAACAGTTTATCACCTGAAACTCATTTCACACACTGTGTCATTTTCCTCAGTTGAATAAATCACAGAGCAAAATAAATGTAAACAGTTAATGTATCATCAAGCCTTGAAAATCCAATAATAACACTCTGTTATCCAAAAACTAAAAAAAATGTAGTATGGTGGAAGAGTGGAAGTGGCTGACTGAGTGCACATGACTGATGCAATTAGATAGTAAAGACAGATTTGTTGGTTCACGTGACCCAACATGGTATTTAGCATCGGTCTGTCTACACTGTGCATGCTGAAGACTTCGCCTTTTCTTGATCTTCATAGTGTTTTGCCAGAGTGGCTTGTTTCTTCCATGTGCACTGTGGAAAACTGTGGACCTTGGAGACATGGGAAAGCAGTAAATATCTCACTGTGGGTAGTCTGCCCTCCCTTTGGGAGAGATTGGGACAAAGTGCCTGTGACGAGGAGTAAGTGAGAGTAATTGTCGTACGGCTTGTACCGCCCTCGAGAAAACTGTGTGTTTGTCGGACAACATAAACATCAGGATTGTGCCAGACTGATTCCGTGTACACCCTCAGGATATGTTGGCTTATGTTCCTGCTAGCAACAGTGCACCATCTGTACCCCTAACCTTACAGGGCAACAAATATGTGTGCAACCTTAGAACATGACAATCCTGATACCAAAAGGAAATTGTGGTACCACATCTAGAACCTTTTCATGTGGACTCTTGTGCATATAGAAAGAAATACACAATAAATACTGAACATGGCTTTTTAATATTTAATGACGCATTGCGATTCTTGCATAAAATATGTGTGCTGTGATAATTAGTAGAATGAAACAGATTAGTGTAATTAGCATCACAAGAACAGTTATATATATGGATGAACATTTCCAACATTGTGCTAAGACAGTGAATATATGCAGGCATATAAGAACTGTATATAGTTATACTCCAACCTAGCGTTCCCTAACCTAGTTTTGCCTATGGTGGGTAATCTGACAAATCCCTGCCAGGGTGGACTAACTCCCCATTACCTGTGGGTAAGTGCCAATTGGCTGCCCGTCTTGGTGTAGAGCTGGACACCCCTTGTGTTGGTATTCAGAAATCAGCTGAGCTGGAATTTTGGCATGTAGTGACCCCACAGTTTCAGCTGAGTGCTCCTGTGCGTAAACGAGGAAGTGGCTGTGTATTTATAATAACACCACATGTGTGGCCATTTTGCAACCCCGGTTGGGCTGCAATTGGTTATTCTAGTTGGATAGCATTGTCGCCTTACGGATAATAACATAAATAACATATACGTAGTGAACTTTATCTCTTGTACTGAATGTTCAAGGTGTTGTGAACATGTACTCACAAAATGGTATTGTAAGCAAGGCTGATCTAGAGATTTTTATCCTGCATTGTCACTCATGTAAATGCATGTCAAAAGACGTGTGAAAGAGAAGGCAACTTAAGAAACTTTGGCATGTAAATGGTAGTGTTTCTTCTCAAGCCTATTCTGACACCATGTGACACCCACTCCTTTGATGTGAGACTGAAAAGCTGTCCCTGGACATTGCTAAAATCAATCAGTATAAAAGGAATCCTACTACAATCTTAAAAGCATCGCACTTCTTTAATAGCAGAGAGTATACTGAAAGCCATTAAAATTGTTAAAGTTATGAAAGCAAAAGTAAAGCATTTTGAAAAAGCAATTTTGCATTTAAAAACAAAGCTGAATTAAAAAATTGTCCCTTGACTCAAAACAGTCAGATTGTTTATATGTTTTGAGAGGTTGGCGAAACATTGCTGTTCTGAGCAACCGGAGCCAAAGTTCCCAGAGGCCCCCTTAGAATCAGATCCATGGAGCAAACATGTTACCATCTAATCCCCTCAGCAGCCGCCAAAGGAGGAATAGCCAATGAGAGATCCGCAGTAGCTGAGCTAAGATCGAGATCACTATGAGTAGAATCACCCAAAGAGGGCTCATAGAATGCATTTAGAAGCAACAGCAAGCACAAGGGACAACAGTACAAGTGGGCCGTTATCGGGCTCACCAATAGGCCAATGCCCAAAGACTGAACAAGTTGCGTTCCTAGGCATATATCCAGTGCACACTCTAAGACAGCGTAATACGGGCTGCATTCAGTGTAGCCACACAGTCCGAAAGATAACCAGTGTTTGTTTAGCTCCTGAAGAATGAGTGCGCAAACACACTGTATCATGCACAGAAGCACATGCGGAAGTGCTGGTTCCATTAGCCTCTTAATGGGGTATCCATTGTGGTGCAGAAAAAGTAAAAGCACAGTCCCGATAATAAGGAACAGGAACAGCAGAAGACCTCCAAAAAATGTTCCCAGCACTGAATGTATTAACGATGAAGTAACTCCGAAGAATGTCTGGAAGGTACAAACAAAGCCAGAGCAAATTTTCTTTAAAAAGTGTGCCACTCCTGCGGTACTTGACATGTTAAATATATGTTGCACAAGTTCCCCACAATTTTTCTGGAAATTAGTGTGAAGTAGCAACTGTACCTCAGAAGAAGACTTTGCAACTTGAAGATCAAATGTCTCCTTTGCTGATGTTAAGGTCACAAACGTCTGAAACAATTAGCATCAAAGTGCACATTTGAAAGCTATATCGAAGGCCCAAGAGTCGCCACCCTAAATATACAGGCAGGCGGAAACAGTACTTGTGTACAACAAGTCACAACTGCAGAAACTGTCACTAGATAGGTGATTTCTGGTTTCATCCTACAGCAGCCTGGATCCTTCAACATCAATAACTTCCTTTCAAGAGCAATCTAAAATCTGGACGTATCACAACTGCAGCCCAACCCTTCAGATAGCAGAACACATTTGCCATCAATACATTACATGCACCATGAAGCACAACCTCCCTACACACCAAGGAATGTCCTAAAGTATTCTTGCTGTCAGACCCCCTAAGAAAAACCTCAGTATCGCCATTCCTACAGCGATCTCTAAATTCCAAGATTTTAGCACATTTCCTTCTCCTAGTGCTTCATATCTGTCTACTTGATGGTATTGTAAACAGTATCGAAAGTGGAATGTCGAAATTGGCAGAGAAATAAACCAGAGGATTATCCAATCTGTGGAAGGCATATCTGCAACAGTAAATGGTCATTTCTGTAACTTCTTTATGTGTAACATAGTGTATGTTGCCTCCTTCCTTGTCATGATTGTCTGCTGTTTTGTGAGATTGTAAGGAAAAAATAAGCTTGTGGTATTAAGGTGCTGCCATGGTACGGGACCAGAACGGAGTGTCTACAGAGTCCAACTTAATAACATGATCGATCTAAACTGTGACGGCCCATGTTGTAAAGATGCCATGTCATTCTGTATCATGTCTATCGCAGATGACACAATGTTAGCCAGAAAGTATAACCTAGTGGACAATGTAGTCATACCATTATCTGCTACTGCACGAGCCCTTTCTAAATTTGCCCTGTAAAACTCACGTATTCTCTCAGCAGCCTCCTCCTGGGAAACCTTCCACTCTCCATTGTATAATGCCTACAACAACACTTTTGATATGGTTTTCAAGTACCTAATAAAACGTCCTGTACTCCCATGTCCTCAGAAAGAAGGGAAATGTGTTATTTCTCCTTGACAATGTTGAGGTTTTTAGCCAATCAAGGCACAACTTCCCATCACTGAAAGGGTTATCGCCCTGAGTGTTGTGTCTGTGCATAATGTGGGTCAGGACTGCTGATCTTAAACCGTTTTATGTAACAAAGGAAACGTGCATGACATCCGTTAGTGTTTAACAGCCACACTAACTATGCCCCCTGATCGCATTCTGAAGAAGTGTATGAACCACTATGAAGCATGGTATCTAGTATTTCCTCCATGTTATTTGTGAACTGTTGCCAGTTCGCAAAATGTGATAATGTGGGAATGTGTGGTGTATTCAAATCTTTTACATTAGGCAGGCTAGGACATGTTTTCAGCACTATTTTGTTCAGGAAAAACAGTTGTTGTTATATCTGACATGTTCTGAATAATGCCTCAACTGCACCAGACTGGATACATTGACAACCCTCTTAAATTGTTGGCATCTTTGCTCACAGGGTGCACACAGAAGCTCTGTCTCCCTCCCTTCACCTCACAGCCAAAGCACATCATCTGCAGCATCCCATAAGGTTTTTCCATCAGCGCCACTTCTTCATCATCTACATGAAGCTGCTAGCAGACATTGTCAGAACCCATGACATTAACATCATCTCCTACTCCGTTGACACCTAGCTAGTCCTCTCACTCTTAGTGGACCTCACTATGACAGAAATTAACTTTTATAACTGCACGCAGAATGTCATAGCCTGGCTGAAAGACAACTGCCTGAAAGTTAACATGGACAAAAATTAAGTACTGATCTTTGACTGCCACACCTCCCTCTGGAATGACTACTGGTGGCCATCATTATTCAGACCCACCCTTCCCTCTCTGAAAGATCAACCTCTCAACCTCGCCATCATCTTAGACAGTGAACTCTCCGTGAACCGACAGGTCAACTCCATCAACTCAGCCTGCTTCTACATGCTCTGCATGTTCCACAGAATTTTCAAATGGCTACCCAACAGCACCAGAAAAACAGAGATGCAGACCCTCAGCGCCAGCTGTCTGTACTACAGCAACTGACTTTATGCAGGCACCACTGGTGAACTCATAAATATACTCCAGATGATCCAGAACGCAGCAGCCAGACTGATCCTCAAATTGCCCAAAAGGACCCACATCTTCCTGCACCTGAGAGACCTTCACTGGCTCCCTATCCAGAGGAGATTACATTTTAAGCTTCTGACACCCACCTACAAAACCCTCCATGGCAAAGGACCAGCATACATGAACCATTGTCTGAACTTCCACCAGGCACCCTAAAACCTCCACTCCGCTCACCTCTCACTTGCACAGACACTGCACATCTGCTGCTGCCCCAACGGAGGACGAACCTTCTCCCACCTCTCCATCAAATTCTGGATCGCCCTTTCCCTCAACCTTGAAAAATCACCCTCATTGGCAGACTTCAAACAGGAACTCAAGACCTGGCTCTTTTTGACTGGGACCCTCAACCCAGCACCTAGATACGCTTACAGGTGATAAGTTGTGCTATATATTCACAGTTTGATTAATTGATTGATCTATTGAAAGGATGTGAGATGTGGGTAACCACACAAAACATTATTGTCTGGTTGTTGGAGGGTATGGTTAGCAGACAATGAAGAGCATCACTATTTAAAGTGATTAAATCCTATGATGCGAGGTGAATGAGCACAGCTACAATGATCTTGATTTAAAAGCTTGGGGTACATCCTAGAAGGCCACATATGATAGTACTGCAGGGGTTTTGCAAATCATTGACATTGTTTGAAAATACTGTTCAATAACTGTAGGGAAATAAATGCCAATGTTATAAAAAAAATATTGTGCATGAAAGAAATAGAGAAAAGACTAGCAGCATAAATCTGAATAGCAGGAGAAAAGAAAGATTGAAACATCAAAACATCTAGCAAATTGTTTACGTATCAGGACTTTTACATTTACATACAAATTAAGTATAAAGCTCATTGGTGCATCCTATAATAAATAAATGTATAAGCAGATATATGTATCATGTAGCTACAACATCCCATTGCTTTACTGAATGCAAGGATGAGAGCAAATAGCAAGAATTGCGGAAGTAATTTATGTAACCAGTGTATAAAACAAGGCAGAAGTAATATTGTGTCATAAATCTAATAGATCTTCCTTCACTGTCAAGCATAGGACTTGCTTGAGGTATGATTCTTTCTTATAGATGCATTTATTGCTCCAAGTTCTTGATAGTGCACTGCTTAGCCCAGCTCTGCATGTTATCAATATTGATGCAATTAAATATTTCTGTATTGTTGATTACCTATGAAATTGCAATGCACTTCAGCTTGTTCATCTCAACTAATGCCCATCTTTCAAGTCTGTATGTGAGGTGGTCATTACCTGTATTGTATTTCTCCAGTCACATGTCCACTGCTAATTTTGATATAAAACATTTTTTCTCTGATGGCCATCCAAAAACACTCATAAAGTTAATGTTGTGACTATCACAGTCCATCTGCTAACATTGTAGGTATATGGGTTACTTCTTCGAATTTCTAGAGGCTTATGAACTCAAAATGTTTTAGTGTTGAAAAATGTTGTTTCATGAAATATTTTTATGAAGATTTCCACATTGTTGGCAGACATTGCCTACTCCTAGAGCTCAAACACAGTGACACCAAAGCTGAAAGGTGAAAAGTCTGGCCTCCAACTTGTTATTTTTTTGTAGTACATGGTATTCTGCAATCCCTTTATAAACGCTTGTCTCTAATTTCTTTATGATCAATGACTTGTGAAGCACTAAGTCGCTGCTTGTAAAAATAAGACATCTGAACTCAATTGTAATAAGTTATTGCAGTCGAGTTCTAAAGTCACTGGGTAGCTGTTTAAAGCAACAGAAATGAACCATTGCTATTATTTCTTCTGCTTTACCTTTATAGCTTACACTAAATACCAGAAGGAACATGAATATGTTTTGCATCCCTTAGACAATTATGGTAATGTCAGAGTATTTCTGAATTGTTATACACATTCTAAGCTAATTTGATTTGCACTGTTTTCAATATCTGTTTGCAAAAAATATCTAACAGGATTTTGATGTGCTTAATTTTGCACTAGATGTTCTATTTTTATTCTTCATGTTAGCAAAAATGCTCTCTCATATGAAAGAGCTACTCAATAAGGTATAAGTGTGTGGGAAAGGTGATGGTGTGACCAGATATTATATAAGATAAAGTATCCCTGCCATACATAATAAGGATATTTCAGGACATCTCCGAGGTCCATAACCTTATAAAGGAACTCAGCCTTCAGCCTTGTTATCCTATATGGTTATGGAACTACTTGGTGATTTGCAATATCCATATAATGTATTGCAGTGGTTCCTTTATCCCTTATATTATTTAAAACAAAGAATACACCGTTAAATAATGAGTAAGAATTGGAGGCCAAAGGTATCAATTAGTTTTCAACAACTAAATCCCTAATGGAGATGATCATACATTTTGGAAATACTTTAATGCCGAAGTATTAGAGCCAGCCATGAACTCATTCATTATAGGAAGGTATTTTATCCCTCTAATGGACCTAATATGCCTTGCACCAGTTCTAAGGCAGGCATGTACTTGTGGTTCGATTAAATATGCCTTAACTTTATAATTGTTAACAAGTGATATGTCCTACTTGTCAGGGTTTTGCCTTTTACTCCATTACCATTGGTCTCTTGAAAAGTAGTTACCACTCGCTTTCACATAACCTTTAGAAGATGACTAAACATAATCTCAGATCATGGCATGGCATCTATGTCCTTGGCAAATGATAGCAAAATTGCATACACAACTAGGGGAAAAAAACTGATACTGATTATTTAACAAATTTGTATTTGTCACCGCTCGTGTAAGAAACAAACTGAAATGCTTCCAAAGCCCAACTGAAGAGGAATTTGTTTTCTATAAATGTGCATCAAAAAAATCATCTAACTTAATAATTGAAGAGAAAAAGGAAGAAATAGGGACGCTCACATAATGATATTTGTTGAGATAAAAAAAAATGTGGTACAAATATAATAGTATAGAATGTCGTTTTTAGGTCGAGCATTCAAGACCTCTTGTATATAATTTAGTATATACATATATATTTATATGTGTATATACTTTGTGGGCTCTGGAGATCAGCCCTAGGACTTGTCTGCTATTGCTTAGGGACTTTTTTTTCTGTTCAACTGCCTCTATTTAACTGTCTTGATAGAAAACGACCAGGAGAGGTCAGTAAAATACCAGAATTGCTTTCTGCTGAGGGACTTTCTTTTTTTATTTTTCTGGCAACTGCCTCTACTTAACATTCTTGATAGAAAACGACCAGCAGAGGTCAGTAAAATGCAAGAATCACTTTAGCATTCTCTAGATTCCAGTCCATAGAAATTGTCTTCCACGAGCACCCGTAGACAATAATATTTTTTTCAAATCTTGTATTTTCAGTAATATGACCACCGAAGGCCCTTATTTTATATTAAAAACAGAGCTTGGACTATACCATTTCCCGCTGTAAGGCAATATTTCTCTCCATGTGTTCCCATACCTGGCATGTCACACAGTTTGGTGCTTACTTTCCCTCCATGTTAAAGAATAACCCTGAGCGGAAAACTACCCTATGCTAGGAGTGTGCATAGCGAGCGTAGCTACGCGCTAGGCAAATCGCACGTAGCATAGTGTAAAAACGCATAGCGGTCATTTTTTGTTCGATCACGGTCCTCAACATCAAGTTAGCGACCGCGAGCGAGCAAAATCAACATCCCGGTGAGACTTTTTCCTCGTTTGAGATCAGCAGCATCAAGTTGCCGATTGCGAGCGTGGAAAATAAACCTCCCGGCGAGATTCTCAACACGGGGAGGTGAGGTTTCTCATTGCGAGTGGTCAGGTATGCTCGCGACCGCTCACAACTAGAAACTACCAGTCTGCGTTGAGAAAGCTGCCGCTCGAGTACAAATCTACTCGAGCGGCAGAAAATGACCGTTTGCACTGTGCATGATGCCGTTTGCAAGGATTGCACAGTGCGGACAAGCATCCGGCACTGTGCAATCATTGCGAACAGCATTTCCCTACCGCACTATGCAGTTCGCATAGCTATGCGTAGCGCGACATAGTGCAAAGTGCAATCCGCGTAGCGTAGTGCGACTACGCGAACTACGCCCTGGGTTATTAAAGAACAGTAGATGTTTCAGCACAACGGATAATGTGCTGCATAGCTAAATACATATAAGGTCCCAAAGGCGAGATCGATTGCATTGCAAATGCTTGTTAGTAATGTGCCTGATTGACCTATCAGAAATGACAATGCTCCTCAAACTAAAACTTAACAAGGAGAGTGTGTGGTAATTTTCTAGGAATTAAATGAAACAAAGTTAAAATACCTGCTATTCATTTTGGGAAGTGAAAGTGGAAAAAACCTATACCTAGCTAAAATGTTACAAGGTTTTGTAATTTCTATGGTCCAGATCCTACTTATAATGTCTGGAAAAATGAGCTTTTCCAGGTTTGTCAAAGCCAGAAAAATAGAAACTGGATGAACAGTTTAACCTTAAACTAATAAAAAATGTGTTTCATTAAATAAGTTCTTCAATAACAATGGATTACTGACATAATATTGATCCTGAAAATATCGATATACACATATATGGAAAATGTAATATTGATTACAAATAAATAGACTCCCTATACTTAACTCTTATTACAGAAATTGATAACAAAAATATCTGAAACACTAATATTGTTGCCTATAAATAAACGCTCAAAACATCAAAACCATTGATGAATAAAATCTCAATCACAATTTTATTGCCAGCATAACTAATAAGTCCTTAAAAATACACCCAAAGAAATAATTTTTACTTAAAACAATTACTTCAAATAGACCCAATACTTATAAAACATAACTATAATAGAAAAACAGCAACATGTGCCCCTCTATGTACATGCACCAACCATTCATACACTTTTAAAAATCTAAGTACATGTATTTCACATAACAAAACAATCAATACAGATTTTATTAAAACAATTATTTTATAATGTTAAAATTTATAAATATAAATGTTTTAAATTGTCAAAATGTTTTGAATTTTTTCTCAATTATAAAAATGTGTTTTTTTTGTATTTTTTCAAACTTTCAAAAGCAAATACTACTTAATACATATGAATTAAAACAATTATATATTTAAAATGTTTGAATAAAAACATATTCTAATAATTTCCATTAAAATATATATTATTCATTATAAAATTCCACTTTTTTATAACACATTAATATAATAAAATATATTTTTAAATTAAGAAAAATAATGTATATATCTTTCAAATGTTTAAAATTCAAATTGTAAATTTGAAGACATATTTTGTTTAAAAACTCCCCACCCTTATCGTCGAATAACCCAACATCTTGCTAGTAATAAAAATATTTAAATAATTATTTAATAACACATTTAAAGAATATGTATTTTTTCTTTTAAAAATGTAAAAACTGAACTTAAAGAAAAGCAAATTAACATAAAGATAAACACATATACATAAAAACAACACATTAAATACTAATTATCACAAAAATAATATTATGTACGACAATATTTTCGGCAAGATATTTTTCACAACAATATTAAAAACAACACTAAAAACTATGGGTATTATTATGATGGCGGGTGGACATGAGTCTGCCCACCATCATAACGGGAATGAGACCGCCCGCCAGACGTGCGGCAGTCCCACCGGCCCAATTAGGATGCGCCCGCCTTTCTGTCGGGTGCATCCTGTCCTTTTACCACTGTGGACGGTGCTGCAGGATGCAGCACCGTCCGCAATGGTAAAGTGTATCCACAGCATTCCCGTGCACTAGATGGCAGGCACCACGAAGCAACTCAAGAGATAAGTGGCATGGGTCTCCATCATTAGGGTTTTATCCAGCCAGACCCCAAACGTTTTATAGATTATTTGGGGGTGGAGCTCAGGGACTGTTAGGGATAGTGATAATGCCCTATAACTATACCCTCTGTTTTGTTACCATTCAGCTTCAGACAGGATTGTTCCATCCAACTGGCCACCACCTGCATGCATGGTCCTAAATTGGGAGAAGATGGTTCATGATAGGGTGAGTGAGAAGACCAGTTGGGTATCATCTGCATATGACACTATAGAGATCCCAAATAGTTTCACAATATGCACAAGTGGCTGAATTTACAAATTAAAAAGTGTTGGGCTCAAGGATGAGCCATGCGGGGCACTACAATGTATAGGAATGTTTTCTGAGGTGGACTTCTCAAAAATCTGGAAGGATCTATCAGAGAGAAAAGACCTCAGCCAGTCAAGGGTGATCCCTGATGCGCCGGCCCTTTGAAACCATTTGAAAAGAACCTCATGATGGATGGTGTCAAAGACCGCGTTAATGTAGAGAAGGATGATGCCTGCTATGCCAAATCAGTCAAGTCTCATTTTAGCATCCTCCACCACTGCTAAGCGTGTGGTCTCGGTGCTATGTTTGGGCTGGAACCAGTTTAAGTTCAATAAATCCCAAAAGATGTGTGTTAACACTTTAATCAGTCCTGGAAGCAAGACTATGGGACGGACTCTTCCAAGCAGGTGAGATCTGTGTTTGGCTTTTTTAAAATGCCTTTAACCATTGCATGCTTCCACTCCACCAGGACTGTTCCCTTTTCTAAGGACAGAATAACAACTTTCAGGAGAATTTGAAAGATGATTTTAGCACCTAAAGAAAGAATGCTGGAGATGCAGGATCACATGGGGAGCCAGATTTGACTTGACTGAAAATATTCACTAAGCTGTCATAGGGCAGAGAGGGTATTTCTGAAAATGCCTGGATTCTATCTTCCATACTAATGAGATGGACAATAGGGTCCAAGATTCCTTCAACAGCTTGGAAATATCAATAGATGTCAACTATTTTATAATGAAAGAAGGTGAACAGATTATCACACCTGACATTTGAGGATTCAGAATCCGGGCCGTTGGACCTTGGATGTAATCGACCTTTGGGCACTTTAGACATCTCTCTAGAGGAATTTGCCACCCCATTAATTTTGGTTTCATAGTAGGTGTCCTGGGCAAATTTTATTTTATTGAAAAATTAAGAGAAAAGTTTCACACTACCTGTATCCTTCTCTGTAAGCGTATGTTTTGTAAGTTATCGCAAACCTGTATTTAGTTTTTTGCAATGTGGCAGTTTTTACCACGCTCATCTCTGAAGACCCAGTACAAGTATAGGCACATTTCAAGATGGTGCCCACGTTTTTTTTAATCTCTTTCGCATCTTGCAATATAGATGTCATTATTGTGAAATTGTGTCCTCTCGCTATATGCCTATTTACAGGATATTGAGAGGTTCACGCCTTGCATTCCTGTTAAAACAGTTGGTAAGTTATCGCAAATTGGTATATCATCTTTTGTAATATGGCAGTTTCTACCACGCTAGTCTCTGCAGACCCAGTACAAGTATAGGCACATTTCAAGATGGTGCCCATGGTTTCTCATCTCTTTTGCCTCTTGCAATATAAAGATCATTATTGTGAGATTCGTGTTTTCTCGCTATGGCATTATGCCTATTTACGGGCTAACCTGGCGGCACAGTTCTCTTCGCCCGTCCATGTGAGGTGTGCTTGATGCAGGATGTGGCCACACACAGACATGAAAAACAGTGAGGTTCATAGCATAGTTTTTACGGTTTGCCCTCAGGGGAACCGCCGATGGTAGGAGTACATGCTGTGCGGTCATGTGCATAGATGGTGGCACAATGAGCCTCTTGCGGAACTTGCAATTCTCGTCTGCTTATCTGCTGACAAGGAGGCCTTATTACAGTCTGTGCCTTCAGGGGTTTGTGGTAGAGGTCTTTTTTGTACATGGTAAACGTGTCTATTGTTTGTCTCCCATGTTCATTTTTTAAAATGTCCCACTTCGTTTTGGCGTGCTGCCTGAGAGTACTCCACCAAAAGTGCTGGCGTCCTGTGTGCCAAATTCTGTTTGTTGGCACTTTTGTCTTCTCTTAGTCGATCTTGCCCTTTGTGCTTTTCCAGGTTCTTGAATAGCTATAGCGCAGAAATAAGTTTGGGCACTGCGTTATGCCGCATAGAGCGTACTGACTGCAAGAATACCATTGGCTATATTGAAGGTATTCCATAGCATATTTCATCATAACATAATCTAGTGCTCATTCTTTCGGAAATATCTGATCTCAGCAATCTTTTTTTATGTCTACAGCTATCATTGAGTCATTTTTGTTTTTGGGACATTGTTGCTATGTAGTGGATGAACCTTATACAGAAACCCTCATATTTAACCCCTATCTCAGGTGGGACATATCGGTGTCATCCTCAATTCCTGTGAGCCTTCAGAGACATTTCTTCAAAAGGATTAGAGAACTTAATTGTTAGTTGGTGGCACTAAATAGTAACCACACTGTGTTTTCATTATTCTTCCCCCCTACGGCTGCACTTAGTTGGAGATCTATTTTCAATGAAAGGGATATAAGGTAGAGGACATATGTTAGGCCCTGCAGCCTCACAATATGGGGAAGGTGGCCACTCACCTGTCCTTCTTGTGCACATTCCTTTCATTGCCTTTCACAGATACCTTTCCCCATTCTTACTCTTACTTTTGGTGGTGGTTCTAATTTGCATTGGATAAATACAGGATGCAAATTAATAGTAAATGTATGAAATGGTTATTGTTTGGGTAGTCCATAAGATATGTTATGTGTTCTGCTCACAGATTTCACCTACCACTCACCTACAAACATATAAATGGGTGGTTTTGATGAAGGTGGATACAAATGTAAAACGCCACTGAAAAGTGCGTTGACCTGGTTGTTGTGAAATCCCTGCCTACAACACAATCACAGATGTTTCTTGAAGTGCTCTCTCCGTGATTACCATCAATGTATGTAATTGTGGCTGGGAAGGCCACGTATGAGATGAGAGTGTGTTAGTGTGTTATCGCATGTGAGGTTGGAATGGTTGTGTGTGGCTGGCTAAACTAAATATGTCAATATATTTGTATAATTTTCAAAAGTTTAACAGTGTATTAGAACAATCATTAGATGTATTTCAATGTGGAACAATTGTGCATCTGCATTAAAGATTTTCTTGTGGTTTCATAAACATGTTTTTAACTTTTGTACAATAAGTAAAATTGAAAAAATATGAATAAGTTCAAAAATATAATACAATTATACATATTAGCATGATGATGTGCATGATATGATAGCTCCAGTAATGGGCAGCCCATACAGCTCTAATGAGCCTGCAGAGAAGGAATACAGGTTGCGTCAGAGTTTTTTCTTAATTTTTCTCTGGTCTCTTCCACCTTGCTCCCTGAGATACAGATTACCTCTAGGGAGTACCTCTTTCGATATTGTGTACTGGGCAAGTTTTATCTCAGCATGGTAAGTCCTAACTTCTTCACAATATTTTGTTTTTGAAGTTTCACCATAGGCCTTCCTCCAGGTCCTTTCCGCGGTTTAAAATGTTTTAAATAATTGTTGCAGGTGGGGAGTGTACCAAGGAGGAGACTTATGTTTCTTTATTTAAAATTGAGTTTTCAGGGGAATGGTTTGGTTTAAGGAATACCTCAACCATTCGAAAATTGTGCTGTAAGCCTCTTAAGGATCCAGGCCTACCTGTAGTGTATTCTCACTTCCATTCAGCAATATTCATTGGTTAAAATCGAGGAAGTACTGTTAAACAGATGGCATGTGTTAGAAATGGGGGTCTCTAGTTGGCAAGGGCTTGCACCTTTGTCCAAGTAGGGACCCTTCTTCCTAGTCAGAATAAGGGAATTACACTCCTAAAATAACCCCTGCTCACCCCCTTGGTAGCTTGGCACGAGTAGTCAGGTTTATCTTAGATGCAGTGTGTAAAGCATTTGCACAAAACCAACAGTAATACAGTGTAAGCACTACAAACGGACCCCACACCAGTTTAGAAAAATATCCAATATTTTTATATGCTTAAGACGACCAAAACAATAAAAATCCACAGTACAGTACTTTAAAAATCTTCAGTTATGACAATATCCTTGATGTCAATAGCTCCGTCTGGGGCTATCACGGCGTGGTGAACAACCAAATTCAAACAGTTCTGGCTGACCGCGGCGTCGCGGGTCAGCTACGGTGTCGGGAAGACCCGCAAACAGTACCTTTCAGAAATGAAGGTCGTCGATGACCTCTCGTTGTCCCATGCATTGCAGGTCAATCTCCTATCTGATAGAGTTAGGAGCTCTGGCGTCGGGTGCTGTGGTGCGAAGTGCAGCGGTGCGACGTGCGGTGCCCTCAGGTCGTGGTGTGAGCAGCGGCTCGGTGGTGGTGTCAGATGGCGTCGTCGGTGAGACCAGGCTCCCGTTGTGAGATGAAGGCGGTGCTCGTCATGGTGCTGGCAGGTCACAGTGCAGCAACGGCATCGTCGTTGCTGAAGCACTCTCGTCGGTTGACGAACTGGAGTCGATGGCACCGGTCTCGGTAGGCCAAGGCTGCCATGCGGGATGAGGGCGGTGTGTCGTGTTACTTTACAAACGGTGCCCTCGAACCACGGTGCAAGCAGCGGCATCGAGTCCGGCGTGGAGCGGCGTCATCGGGGATACTAATGCATCGTCGTGAAGCGAGGCGGTGTGGAGTGCTGTCCCCACAGGTCGTGGTGCGAGCAGCGGCTCTGTGGCAATGTCAGCAGGCGTCGTCGGTGAGACCAGGGTCGTGGTGCAGCGGTGCTCTCTGCAGTGCCAAAGCTTCGGCATGGAGCGAGGCGGTGGGCAGGGCGGTGCCCAGAGGTCGCGGTGCAAGCAGCGGCTTGGTGGTGGCGTCGACAGGGGGCAAGCTGTAACTCAAGCCCTTGGAGAAACTCACAAAAGTAGATTGCAGAAAGTTCAGTCCAATCCTTTCACTGCCCAAGACAGAAGCAGCCACTGCAGGCCAACACAGCAAAGCACACAGCAAAGTGGTAGTTCCTCCTCACAGCTTCTCCAGCTCTTCTTCTTGGCAGTCTTCTTGATCCAAAAGAGTTCTAAAGTTCTGGGGTCTGGGTCCCCCTTTTTATCCTCAATTTCTCTTTTTTCTCTGAAGGCAGAGAGGCCTTTGCCTAGTCCAAACCAGTTGTGGTCAGTCCTGGAAAACTTTGTTGACAAGACTCCTTCTTTCCTTTCACAGTGTAGGCCAGGGACATCAGATGCACCACAGGAGGTGGAGCCAGCATTGTGGAGGGAAGGCACAGCCCTATTCAGGTCCCAGGTGCAACTCCTCCAACCCATCTACATGTAGATCTTGCTATTCAGCCCTGTGCTGACTCACCCTGTCTCCTGGAATCCCCCAGCCCCTGTCACTCAAACTCCAGACAATGAATACACAACCTAGCAGAGGCAGACTTGGATGGTTAGACAAGAAAATACCTACTTTCTAAAAGTGGTGTTTTCAAACGCAGAATGTTAAAACCAACTTCACTAAAAGATGCATTTTACCATTCTGAGTTCAGGCATACTAAAATCAAATTTCCACCATGTTCCCTGGGTCAGTTAGGATTATAGGATGTAATAATCAAACTGCCCATTCGGGCCTATGGGGAACAGTTAGCCTTGCAATAGTGAAAAACGAGGTAGGCTGTAATTCACTACCAGGACATGCCACACATGCCAGGGCATGTCCTACCTTTCATATACAATGCACCCTGCCCATGGGGGTACCTTGGGCCTACCAGAGGGGCGACTCACATGTAGAAAAGGGAAGGTTTAGGGACTTACAAGTGTGTGTACTTGCCAAGTCGACATGGCAGCCCCAGGCTGCGCACAGGCTCTGCAATGGCAGGCCAGAGTTACACTTTACGGGCTGTTTGGTTGGGTGGCACAATCCAGTGCTGCAGCCCACCAACAGCATTTGATTTATAGGCCCTGGCACTTGCAGTGCACTTTACTAGGGACTGAAACATAAATCATATAGGCCAATCATGGAAACACCAATCCATAACACAGTTTATACAGGAGCACTTGCACTTTACCACTGGACAGCAGTGAGGAAAGTGCGCAGAATCATTACACCAGCAAAAACAGGGTCAAAAACGGGAGGTCAGAAAGCAAAAAGTCAGGGGAAACACGCCAAAAGATGCCAAGTCTAACAGCATGCAAATGTCATCCAATCAGTTTTTGATCCTAATTAGATTGTTCTTCTCAGGGAAACCATGTCAGCAAGCAATACATAATTGATTTGAATTATAATATTATAAAATAACAATGGACTGGGGGTGAATGTTTGGCAATGTTCAACATTACGTCCATTATCTTTTTTTGTTGCATTTTCAATCTAAGTGTGAAGGGTATGCCCAGACGTGGGTGCCATGGTCATTAAGCCACCAGTTTCAAGTTAGCCTGACTGAGGAGGCGTGATGCCCTGAAACCGGATCCCAGGATGCTTGTTTTATGGTCCAGGGAGGACCTGGCGTGGCAGTTCGGGCTGGACTGTTCCCATGGGGATCAGGGCCAAGGCTGATTTACATTTGGCTGGGCCCAAACAGGAATAGCGTGGTGAACAAAATAATGATGGATTACACCCAGATCTGTGTCTGGAGGTGAATGGTTGACAATGTTCAACATCAGTCATTAGACTTTGCCAATGGCCTTCTCACACTCTGTGATGAAATGTCCTTTGACCATTTGTCAAGGGACCTTCTGTTTCATAACACGTCAAAGATGACCTCTTTTTACACCTGCTGCAGAATTGTATAGTTTAGTTCCCTATTTATATAAACAGAGTTATCTCTCACTCTTTCCTTCAGCCTCTTGGAACAAAACAGGTGTCTATTAACTCGCTATTTTTATTAATACTTATTTTTTAGCCCCTCTTAACCATTCAAATAACAAAAACAATATAGTTGGTGTTGGAAATACTCTTCGAGCATGGTCACCCTTACACTTTTTGCCTTCCTCCTCCTCTTTTTACTTAATTAGGTTTTGTTGGCATTAGGATTCTGTTTACTTTGCTAATGCTAACCAGTGCTTAAGTGCTTGTGCTCTCTTCTCCAAATATGGTAAAATTGGGTTATACCCAATTTGCATGTTTAATTTACTTATAAGTCCTTAGTACAATGCACTACATGTGCCCAAGGCTTGTAAAATAAATGCTATTAGTTGGCATTCACCACCGATTGTGCCACCAATTTAAGTAGCCATAACTATATCTCAGGCCTGCCAGTGCAGAGCCTGTGTGTGCAGTTTGAAATGCAATTTCAGCCTGGCAAAATAAAACTTTTGCCAAGCCTAAACCTTTACATTTTTTACATATAGGTCACCCCTAGGGTAAGCCCAGAGGGCAGGGTTCAATACATTAAAAAGTTAGACATATGCTGTTAAGATTTACATGTCCTGGTGGTGAAACACTCTTAAATGTGCTTTTCACTACTGCAAGGCATTTATCTTCCATTGCATATCATTGAGAATGCTGTATTACATTGTATGTGTCATTTGCGAATGGTAGGATATAACTAATTCACGTTTGGTGTCTTTGAAATAAATCGGAATTTAAAATCCCAACTTATGGTGAAGTCGGTATTAAAATACAATTCTGAAACTGCCGCTTTTAGAAAGTTGGCATTTTCTTTCTTTCCACCTATGGGTGCCTGTAGCTTCTCTCTGATCACATGACTGGGGGTATTTGGCAGTTGGGCTTTATGTATTTCTCCTAGACAACCCCACACAATGGGAGCTTATATTTGTCTCAATGAGCCATCTTTGGTGGGATAGGACGACGAATCTGGGCACAGCCTCACTTACAGCTAAATAGGCTGTGTCCTGTCAACACTCAAATGACTGCATACCCCCCTATTGTGAGTTTTGAGCCAGGAAAGGAGGACATCTATGCACTTCAAAGGCACCACTGGGTATAAATACCGGACTCCAACACCACCACTTCAGTACAGTTCTGGACCTGTGGATACTCTACTAGGAAGAAGGACTGCTGGAAGGACTGATACTCTACTGGACTGCAACTCTGCTGGGATCCTTCTCTGCTGTGCTGACCTACTACCCTACCAACTGGGTGAGAAGGACTGAATATGCATCTCTTAAACTCATAACCCAGAGTGACTCTATAGGCTAGTTGGAGGCCTCCTGATGTCAAGCCTCGGTGACATTACAGGCATCCAAGTGGTGCGACTCCAGACCAGGACCCTTGGAAGTGGGCCTAACATGCTTACCAGAGGAACCGGGGCATCTTCTCTGCTGATCGGCGCAACCTCGAGCCCAAATGACTCATCTCCTTGGCTGTGCAGCACATCCTCAAGCACAACCAGCGCATCTCCACTGCTGCATCGATTGGTCTCAGCAAATAAGGTTCACAGCACCCTGACAGTCCTCAGAAACAACGCATTGCCGAGGTGTGGCACATCTCTGACCTAGGTCCTTGCATCCCTTGTCCAGGGCAGCATAACGACGACTCTGGTCTCCACTTAACAGCCTCACAGCCCCTCAAAACCAATGTATTGCCAGCTGTACACTGCATCCTCGATGCTCAACCTTCGCATCACAAACCCCGTTGATGGGATCATCAGCGATGGCGCAACAGGACATCGCACTGCAGCCTCGCCACATCTCAGAGCCAACACATCACTTCCACTGCACAGCTCTTGTTTGCCTTGGATCCAAGCAACACTCCACAACCAGTATGTAAGGTACTTTGTTCAGTGGGCCTAACTGGTTCCCTGTGTACAGCTCACACTCCATCATGGTCGGCCTGAACTTGTGACTTTGTCCTGGTCCGGAGTGAGTGGATATCTCTTGTTTGCTGTTTGTGCACTTTGTGGTTTTTGCCACTATTTTACATTAAAACTTTGAAATTCAATATTTCCAGTTTCCCTTACTAAATGGTTGCTGTTTTGGTCTTGTTTTATTTATTAGACCAATATCTATTTTTCTAACCTGATGTAGTATCCATTTATGTGGTGGTTTCACTGTTCTACTGATTAAAGTATTGCACAAATACTTCACACATAGCCTTGACGTTAAGCCTGACTGCTCTGTGCCAAGCTACCAGAGAGTGAGCCCAGGTTATTTTGGGGCTTGCCTGCCCTTTACCATGACTTGAGTTGTGGTTGCTGCTTGACCAGGGCTCATTCCCCCACCAACCAACAACCCAATTTCTAACAGTAGGCCAGTATGACTGTTAAGCAATTGTGAGGTAACACCTTACTTGTTTTTGATACCGAGAACCCTTATCTTAATGAATATATTCACTATAAAGGAGTATTTTTCAGTATCCATATACCTTTTACTCCACTGTAAGCCCACCATATTCTGTCTAAATGCTACATTAAACCCTCTTATCCTTTGTGGTTAAAATGTTCAGTATGTTGATCTCTTGCATTAAGTATCAATGTATACAATTATATACTAGTGGCATTAATCCTACTATTCAACAAATGCTGGAAAATCCTATCACCATTTGATGACGCTTAATTACATAATCCCATTTTTACTCATCATAGTTAGGCAGCACAGAAGCTGGATAAGTAACCATCTTGTAGTTAGCTAATGTCACGTTTCTTACAGAGTTGTGAGGGCATTGCTCTGCATAAAAATGTTTAAACTACCTACATTGAGGAAGGGCTGCACTTGATATTTTGATGTCCTAATTCTAGGGACTGCTAATATGGCAAGAGTGATATATAAGATGTACAACTTCACTTGCATACGCTTCCTTGCATACGTTCTAGTTTCAACAGCCCTTTTATGGGACAATGTAGATATCAGTATTCTAGGAGGCCAGGCAGTACATTGACTCTTCATGCATACTATACACTTTTTGGTGTCTCTTGCGTTCCCCTTTCCTATTCATTAGTCTTCTTTCCAGCAGACGAGTTTAAGTTGAGCCCCTTCCCTTATATATAGCATAATTAATGGCATAGCCCATCTTTCCAGAGAACAAATAGCATTATAAAAAAACAGGGTCTTACAAACTTGAAAAACTCAACATTTTTTATTGTAGATCAGCACAAATCTTCACAATTAAATTTTTAACATAACGTGAAAGTAGAACCTAGAAACAAGTGCGAGTCACAGCCATGTTCAGCATTTAATAATAACATATTCCCATAAAATAGGATTTTCATGTTAAAGCTATACAAGATAATTCTCCAGAAACTCTGTAAAATCAGATAGTTGAATGCATAAACATTAACAGACAATACATCAAACAATAATCATCACACAAAATATATAATCAGGAAGATATATTGCTAACATCTGCATAACACTCTTCTGGTATTTCGTTAGTTCGCAGCACAGATACATATTCCCCCAATAATGCAATATTGTAAATACGTACTAATTGTTTTTGTTCCTACAGTATGAAATACTGGTAATACACACCTGGGTGTCGGGGGTAACAAAATCAGGAAAATACATTACATGTGAACCGTATCCTCCTTATGAAGCCACTCAGCCTACAGTACGTACAACTGAAAATCATGGTGGGGCTGTGGCTCACAGTGGTTTTAAAGATAATGCAGTTGGCCTGAACCTGATATAGTCCAGTTTGACAATGTTAAGCAAATTATGAAAACACAATAACAACATGTCAAAGGCTTAAATAATAGAGGTTGGAAGGTGGATGCTATCAGATTGACACTCCAGTATAGTCACCAGTGATGGAATTGCAATTTGGGGAATTTCTCAAATAACTATGTGGGAAAGTGAAATCAAAACCTTCTGGCAAGTAACTTCATCTGTGTATTTCAGTCTTCACCACACTCCTTGATTTTATTTAAATTTATCACAACATACAATAATCCTACATTAAGACAAACTTAAATTGTTTTACATATTTATTGTTCTAAGAGTAAAATCCACCATAGTTTCCGTGGGAAATTCCAACAAGTGCCCCCCTTTAGTTCACAATTTTGCAGTGTAGTGGGCGTCCCCAAATATGCTGTTGCAGCATGAGTAAGATGTCCACTGGTCTTCCTTTTGAACTCTCTTGTATATTATATTCCCTTTGAAAGTCCAAATACATTGTTTCCTGTGCATTGGAAGTCAAAACACCTAAACAAGTATTGCCACTTTGAAAACAAAAAAAGATTTGTACATCTAATTTATAATGAGAGCTTTGCCAACTATACACAATTAACCCATCTTTTCCACTTATATTTTTTCTTTTGAATGCACGTTACATAGTAAGCAATGTTTTATACCTGGAATGTATTAGTTTCCCTAAATTAAATCACTATGCATACATTTGTCCACTAATTTGTCCATACCATGGACTTGCTTGTCTATTTAACGAATTCTTCAAAATCAGATGTACGGATGAACATGTGTGATTTCTAAGTGCAGCTGGTGTCCCCACCATTTTCCTTATATCCATGTAATTTATAGTTTTGGTGACAGTTTGAGGTTCCCTTGATATTTTTAAAGACTTAAAACAGCAAATCTGATGCCTTGAGGACAATCATGGGTGAAACTTCATAGGGCAGACCCCATTTGTCTCCCACCCTGGATCCTGAGGGGGGTAAACCCGTTGTACCCCTAAAGAACATTGTTGGGTATAAATTATAATAAGGGATTATAAATATTGTGCAGATAGTTTGGGTTCCCTGTGAATGTTTGTGAACTTTTGTCATAATTTTTCAGTGAAATTTGCAAGATGGAGGAAAAGGGATGCCACAGAGGGCAACTCCACACCCACACCCCTTCTTCATGATCTTCCTTTTGTTTAGTTGGTCCTGAAGTAATAAATACAGCAACTTTCACTTTCCTGAGGGGTCAGCTGGTGGCCCTCCCATGAGCTGTTCCTAAACCCCCAATGATTAGGGTAGACTAACCCAATGCCTGTTAGGCGACTCCTTTACATTTAAAAAATGCAATTTGTATGACTCGACATTGGCTTTCTGCCAGCTGCTAACATTTATGAAAGTAAGCTGGAGGTATTCTGCTGTTCACTGAGGATTTTTAGACTTGGGCCCCCAGTGCTAACAATATACAAAGTGTAGAGCCGGTACACTGACAACTTTCCCTGGCTAAGATTAAGCTAAGACCTTACAAAATACATCCATTGATACAACATTCCATTGATCAAGTACTAAAGTACTAAAGTAAAGAGCCAGTAGCATTTCTGTGTGATCAGCTGAAACCTTCAGTTTTGGCACACAAAGCTCAGAGCGAGACAGTGCTAGCTTTCACAGTCACAACATTTGCTTTTCAGAGTTGATAGATTTGCTGGTTTACCACATTTCAAGCATTTCAAGCTTTTACCTACAGCTCTTTTTCACTTTGGTTGTCAAAATCATCAAGCAGGATAGGGCTGCAAGGTAAAGGCAGTGTCCTAAAGGGTCTGACACCTTTACCTCATGGTTCTGATGATGTTCTTTTCTTTGGGGCAAAAAGCTCTGATGGGTAAGTCTCAAAACATATCTCAGTCCTCCATAAAGTGAAACCATGACTGAGTTCAATATTTTATGTACTGCTGGAAAGGTTCCTTCACATTATCAGGGCTTGCTTTGTCCAGGATTATTTAGTGACTTTTGTGGTTCACTCTGACAAGGATCGTGTTTACTACTTGAGTGGGGGTTCCACGGCCTCTCAACTGATATCCTGATATCCTACAGAAAGAAACTATTGTGCATGTATCATACTCGTGATCCAATGTTCAGTATCCATGTAAAGTATTAGATTTCACATCATCAACGTAATTTAGTAAAAATATGTGACATTGTGAAACATGTGCAATATATGTAACCCTAGTGACAGAAATGCTAGTCCAAAATGTCCAGTGGTGGCTCTGTGCCATATGTGGTTGTAGCACACATGAAAATGATGAAATTGGCTATAATTGTTTGACAGACCTACCAGGAGTATGTAATATATCATATCTTTTATATCAAATGTAGATCTTAGAAACATGCCCAAAAATACTTAGCAACATTTAAAAATAAAAGTCACTGAGCCTGATCCACTCCGTGCCTCTGCACTCGTGTTGGAAGCTCCCGCTGTCATGGGGGAGTATCTGCACTCTGGGCGGAAGAGCCCCAATGAGAATTCTCATTGCAGAGATTCTTCACTGAGTACAAAGACTACCCAAGAGTGTGGGCCTCTACCACGAGTACAGAGGCCCTTTGTGAAGTAGGCCCGCCCTCTTTGAGTAAACATGGTGCGCACAGGAACTTTGTCAATAATTTTTTATGCAAGCAGTCCTACAAAGTCATACCCACATTTTCCAAGTGTCACATTACATCATTAGTGGTCCAAGGATTAGTGACATAGAACTCTGATCCAAAACTTGTATTTCCCCTTCTTAGTGAGACACATATGCTCCATCAGACAGCTACAGACACAAGGGCTACAATTCTCAAAGTATATTTTATAGCATGCAAGGTAGTACTACAGTGTACTACTCGTGTACTGAAAAATGAAATTTAAATGCCTATGACCTCTGCCTCTCTTATCTTTTCTGTGCAGAGATCTCCAACACAGTGGCAGAGACCTTTGTACAGGTAGGTATTCTATTTCATAACAGATTTAATAATAAAAGTGACTAGAAAGTGGGAATATTCAGAAAAAAGTGTGTGGGGTTGATGAAAGACTAGGGGGCTCATCCATTAAGCATTTTACCAGTTGCAATCGGGGCGAATCACAGAATCGGCCCATTTGCGACCGGTAAAATGCTATTTGCGATGCATCAAGCCCAAAGGCATTCGCAAAACAGGTAATCACAATTTTTTTTAGCGATTGTCTATTTTGAAAATGCAGTTAAGGAATCACAAATTGTGATTCCTTATGCACTCCCAATTTGCGTTTTTGCAAATTGGAATCGCAAATTAATATCAACTTAAAGTTGATGGTAAGTTTCGTTTATTTTGAAAAATGCATAAAAATATATTTTTCAAAGTGCAATGTGGTGCATACACATGCACTTAGTGCATGTGTGTGCACCACATGTGCATACTTACCTTTGTTGGGGGGTGCATCAGGGTGGCCTTTTGGCCCCCTTGCACCTTTGAGATTGCATGCGCAATTTACGATTACCTATTTGGTAATCGCAAATTGCGAATGCTGTGTCATTCATTCCTATGGGCCTTTAGGCCCATAGGAATGAATGGGAAGGCTTGCCATAATTGCGAATCGCAATTTGCAATTCACAATTAAGGAATGTGTAGGAATTGCTAATATTTTAGCGAAACCTACATGCATAAAGAATAGCGATTCCTTAATAGCAACTCCTTAAGAATCGCTATTAAGCAAACGCTATTCCTTAGCTTAATGCATGTGGCCCTAAGAGAGGTTGGGAGTGGCATGCTAATTCAAAACACAAATCCACAAATGTGTTAGACCATTGTAATTCACAAAATACACTTTAAAAGGCACTACAGCCTGACAAGTGTCAGAACTTCTGTTTTGGACTGAGTTAAATACTACACATTACCAACCATTGGTGCTTGCAAAGCACTCCAATAGAAAGTGGCAGGGGATTAAAATAACAACCCCAAGGATATGAGAGTAATTAATTGTTAAATTAATTACTTTCATATCCACATTAGCTTTAAAGTATAAAAACAAACTTAATTTAAAATAATTTACATTAGGATTGTTAACATATATTTATTTAAAGTTTCAAAGTATTTAAATGAATGATTAATTAAATGTATAGCTTTTATAACAAGTATGCTAAAACTAAATGAAAATAAAAAAATGATAGTGATAATGGCTAGTATATTTAACATTTTGGTTTGAAAGTAAACATTTATAAAATAAATTCATATTTTTAGATTATTTTATTATTAAAGATTCACTTAAATCGATGAGTTCATGTGCTGTAACACTTTATTGTATTAGTCCCAGGTTAATACAAGATATTTAGAATAATTTTACAGTCATATTATGCATTTAAATATTATCCTATTCTACTGAGTTTTGTTTTGATTTAAAATATTTGGAAAAAAATGCACTTTGTATAATTACCCCGTACTATCCTATAGGGATCTGTCCAGCCCAACCCAACAGGTGAAATGTTATTAGCAGTAACTTTACTCTTGTGAATTCAGTTGTAGGAGGCTCAACCTCCTCTACAACTAATTGTAAATCTCCACTTGGAAATGGCTAATAGCTTATAATGGTAGAAGCGGCATGGAGCTGGCTATGGCACTACTTAAATGATAATCATTACAGGAAGGTATGCTTCAAAAGATTAGAGGGAGGATTGAAAGTCTGGAAAGCAGTTTGAAGATCAATTGGCATAGGCAGGCTAAATTACTATACACCACTAATAGACAACCCTAACCTTCCAGGGGAAGTATTTAAGGAGTATACAGTTAAGCAATTGGGGGATGCGGGTTTGACTAAATTGAGGGCCTTTTTCTCCGAAGAAGGCTTAGTCTCCTTCGAAGATCTCAGGGAGACGTTTGGGGTAGACTGGAGAGACTTCTTTAAGTATCTTCAAATAAGGGATTTTTTTATGCAAGAAAGGTGGCGGACCAATTTGCTTTTTCTAGGAATACAATAGTAGTTTTTTGTAAAAAAATAAGGACCTTTCTATTTGGATTGTTTATAATCTTTTCAGCTCCATGATGAAGGATAATATAGAAATATCGGTCGCAAAATAGGAGAGGATTGGCATTTCAGAATGTACATTCCAGCAATCATTTAAAATGGCACAGAAAACCTTAATTCCGGCTCAGCTACAGGCACAATATTATAAGACTTGCTTTTCATTTCATCATACTCCGTATAAGATAGCCAAATGGGGGAGTGGTAAGGGGACATACTGCCCTCGGTGTGCTATGTATCAGGACGATCTTGTTCATATTTTTGCTTCGTGTAGTAAGCTCTCTAAGGTTAAACATGATATAATCACATTTTTCAACGAAGCCATGAGAATCGAATGGTCCCCGTCACCAAGCCTATTCATGCTGGGGGTGGAGGACAAAGAACAGTGCAATAACGGTTTTGAGCTGGTTTTTATTGGGATGTCGGTATTGCGATTATGTATTGCCTCTGCTTGGCTGGATCCCAATCCTTCGGGATTTCATCAATGGCTGTCCTGATTCTTGGCTACTTACAACCTAGAAAAAGCTGTCTATGCAAAAAGAGTGATTCAAGCAGAAATGAAAGGTATTAAAATCTGGGCTTCACTATCAGAATGGGTAGATGGAAAACAATAGATTAGGTGGGTTGACATATTGCAAAGTATTTGGGGTGCGATGAAAACATTTATAGGAAATATCTGATTAATGTTAATTTTTTGGGGTAGCTGTGTACAAACATCGAATGTATGGCTCTTATCAGCCCTGGGGTGGGTGGGGTGGGGTGAATAATCGGAAAAAAGGCACATTTAACTAGAGAATGAAGTCACAAAATGTATTTAAATGTATGTAACATTATGCAAGATAAATTAAAAATATAATAAATAAAAAATGAAATGGTTAATAGCAAAAAAGAAGAGTTATAATTAAGTGCAGGTGTTGACCTACAGATGAATAAATATACACATGTATAAATACCTTTTAAAATATTGGGCTCGATTCACCATTGTATATTTGGGTATTATCTTTGTAGGTGGGGACAAATATGTCTAAAAGTGGCATGGTGCACAATCCTTAGTAATAACGAATGTAACTATTTTGAAACTCATTTATCTGCCAAGAATTTCCATTGTGAACAGTGGGCCAGAACGATACAGCATGTTTGTACAATGGGCATGCAGTCATGACAATTGTGCAATTGCTTTAGCTGGCCAAAGCAGACCAAAGTACAGGCTATACCGTCAGCCATAAAAAGAGGTAAATGGCCAAATAGGCTGGTGCATGAGCTGCAGACAGAGAACAGGAGACAGGGAAGATGCATCAAGAGTAGAAGCAGAACTATTCAATGATAACCAGGAGGGTGTACAAGGGCAGCCAGCTATGTCTAACATGGAGGTACAGGGGAAAACAGGGAAAATGGAAGTGTGGTGTTGCCAGTTGAGACCACAACATTACTAACCCACCACACCTTTATTTCTTAGGTCGCCCTTCTCTTCCACATCAAGCCTTGTGACGTGGTTTCTTAGGTATCCTGCTATCTCCTTTGCCCCAGGCAAATTCTCCCCTTTCCCAACCTTGAAGGAATCCAGAGGGTGGCAACTCCAGGATTTAGATGTTGGACTGCAACCTGTCCTGAAGATCTTGCCATGGACGCCGAAGGCCTTATTTAGAGTTTGGTGGAGATGTCCTGTCCAACCTATTGAGAGTGCATAGAGACCCTGGAGACTCTAAATAGGATGGGCAGAACACCTGCTGCTTTCCTCCATATATTCCACATCCACAATACTTTAAATTGGGCCTGGGTAATAGAAGTGCAGATACCGAGGAAGTGACATTTGACACTGTTTAAGACTAAATGACATCTCATGTTTGGTGTCTGGTGTCCCAGTTGGACCCCTGGCAGACTCATTTGGCTGTCGAGGAAAAGGGGAGGGTATGAATTGGAATCTACATAATAGATATAGCTCGCAGGGCCTTTTTTAATTTCTGTGCACTGCCTTCAATGTCTCTGTGACTGGGGATGGATAGCAAGACCAGTGTCAGGGGTATTAAAGACTAGATAGACGTAGCAGAAGCTACCCCTGGCTATATTTATGCTTTATGAGAAAACATTCAATGAAGGCAACCATGGATGTGCACACACGCGCTGCTTTTATTTGTGAACCAATATTTATGTTCAGGCAACTCATATTTTTTTTCCAAAGCTTGTTCTTCTTGTTTTTTGGTTCCAGCAATTTGTGACGGGAACCATTTGTTGGTTATGCTTAGTTTTGTTCCATTGCATGACTTGTAGTTGGAGGACAATAGTTTATTTCTGATTGATTGCAAAAAGTACAATTTTATGTATAAATGTGAGCATTAGAAATTGTTCCTGTCTCTCTGAAAGGAAAAGAGACAAGACTGTTGAGGTTAACAAAGGCAGGATATTATAAATAGTTCAGTGAGGCTTTAAATCTATTGTGGCAATGCAAATTGCTGACTGTGTCTCATGAAGGGGAATTTTTCTTCATAAAGTATACAATATTTTCTTTATGATGTATTGCCAGATGAAAGCCATCAGTGTTTTTCCGCATCAAGATAAACAGGTCCGACGATTGGAACTAAGGCAATAACTTCGTGATCAAGTTTCATTGTAGCGGCATGTTCAGGGTTTCATCCATCTCCTTCACAATAAGGCTTTTCAACTGTGTTGAAGCTCGTGGAAAGCGTATTGCAAATGTTCTTTTGCTAATGAATCTGAAGCACACGAAATTATACATTTAATCAATTGACATACTCCCAATGAATAAAACCTTTCTACAAATTATAAATAAATAAATAGCACTTACGCTTTTACACTCAATTGCTGTATGCAACATTTTAAGCAAATAGGCAAATGCTTATTTGTTATTTCTTTAAGTCTATATGTTTATGGAAAGGCTTCATAACACTTTCTAACGCCACCTTCTTTTAGTGGAAACCTATTTGAGGGAAAGTGCTTGTTTATTGTGTCTATTTTGTCAGTTAAAAAACACATGTCTTTGTACTACAGTATTATGTAAACTGGTTGTGTGTTTTTCCTAAAAATGTTCGAGCTGAACACTTGCCACTGGGTGATTATTTAGCATTTTTTATGCTTTGTTTAATTTGTAAACAATAATGTAAATATTTCCTATTTTGTAGCACTAAAAAGTTCACAAAACATATAATCAATATGCATTTTATATTTTTTTAATCCTAAATTAGGTTTGAATACATGCAATGTTTGTAAATTCTACAAACGTGCCAACCTCCATTCACCAAATATATGGATGGAGGTTGGCACATATGTATGTTCCCTATGTACTCCAAATCCGTTTAGCAACATCAACGTTAGTTAATAGGTAAGTGACTAAAAGGAGACATTTAACTTGAGTGCTTACTTATTTCTGCAGCGTAGGGAACTGAAAGAGTGGTTCATGTAGAGTTGGCACTCATCTTTAAAAGCATGAAATATGGAGAAAGAAATATATCTCACTCACATTGTGTTGAGAATATGCAGCTTCCTATACAAACATAGGGACCGATAAAGGGTTTCTTGTGTATTTAGACTCTTGCAAAGTCCAAGCTGCAGGAAATTCAACGAATGGGGGTTTTCTGGAAGTAGTACCAGATATAAGGAATATTTTCATTATGGCCAAACTCTAAATCAGGCACTAACCTGCTGGATATTTGCACTGGGAAGAGACTAAATGAAAAGTAGGATAATAGTGATTTAAATGAAACCCCAAAACCAACAAAAGAACTAAGGCGCATGTGTATAAGAAAGTGTCCGAGTGGGGGTTATCTCCAAAATTGCTAATGCAGCGCTTCATCACTTTAGAAGCTCTGGGAGGCACCCTATTTACATTAATACGGTGCACCCCTGCATTTCTCCCTGTGCTGGTGCTAAATTCAGTTGCCTCGCCCCAATACAGGTGATCCAGCGCAGAGTGCAAAATCCATAACACCAACGCACACTTACCATTAGTCCGTGCGAGAGGCGATTATTTCGTTCCAAGCGCTGGATAAAATGATGGGGGAAGATACCACTTTACCCTAATGAGCAACACACCTATAAACCCTTCTAATACTCATTAGGCCCTAGACTTCCACATTTGGTATTATCCTCCCAAAGACCGGGATGAATCTGTTAGTTGCTGTATTAGTGAAATCCTAATTCCCTAATCAATCTTTACATAACACATTTCAATGAATAAACACCCCGACTCATTTCTGAAGTTATTCAAATCCAAATTTATATTAATATTGCAGATTAAATTATTCATTTGATCAAGTTGCCATTCGTATTTACCTATTCTGGCTAAAGTCGTCCTCTATGTCAAATCTGGCAGTCCCGCAAATCTATGCCCATCAATTTAGCAGGTAAAGTTCATCAGGAATTTGGGCATTAATTCAGTCCATCAGAGAATTGGGCTAACAGCTGTCCTGCAGTGTCACCGTCCTCTCCGTCAGCATATCATCAGGAAATCAAAGGAGTGATCGTCGGATCTAATTACCTCTCTATTCTACCATAATTTATAGTAAAATTGATGATAAAAAGTAACAAATTTTGAACATCCGAGTTCGCTGATTGTACAATCGGGGATCATCCTCTCTGTTCCCATAAGGTTTAGTCCATGATGTCAGCATACTTGCTGGTTCTGGTTCTTTTGTAAAGTCTTTTGTTTGTAACGTTGGCACCGCTCCCAGTGGCCTTGATAAGTTCATCTTGCCTGGGGTCAGGACGGGGCATTGTTGCTCATCTTTAGCGCAGGCGCACTTCACCCAAGCCTTGTTCAGCGTTGGCAGTCAGGTTAGGCACCACAAGCAGCCATCTTTTGGCAGGCCAAAATGGACAACTTAAGCAGAGAAAATACAAAAACGTAATTAATACATAAAAATTACTAATTAAATGTTATTCCCTCGCTAATACCCATTTGTGTGTGTATTAATCTAGCAAAAGCAACACTCATTGCGGGTTATACTTACAAAATAAAGCACGAATCACAATTACATCACTAAAGCAACATATAACATGCAACATTTTATTTATCTATCATTAATATGCATACGAAATTAATTCACGTTATTAATTAAGCCATGCAGATGCAAATCCCACGTGTATTTTGATCATTAATAAGGTTGGTTAGTTATTTTCATATCACTCCAAACCATTAGTACGATTATAATTAACTAATTATTCTAATTAATAAAATGTCATGCAAAATCGGTGGGTATACAAAATTTTGCATTACCCGCTCCACCACAGGCACCCTTGCACCATAATGCAAGGGTGCTTGCTTTTAGTGGAATGATTGTTTATGTGCAGGAAAGTGTCCCTTCCTGCACATAAACAATCCAGAATGGCTATTTGTGACTTCTATGCATTGTGCAGCACACATAGAAGTTAAAATCTTATTTTTTAAATGATTGTTTATGTGCAATTTACTATTTCTATATATGCTGCACAAAAGCACACATAGAAACAGCAAAAACGAGGAGAAATAAAGCATTTCTCCTTTTTTCACAATGTTAACACCAGGTTTTACCTGGTCTTAATGTTGGTGCTGCCTCCTATTTTTGCCACCCTTGTAAATAGGGGGTAGGTTCAAAATCAATGGGTATTGCGGTTTAATGCCCACTACAACTCAAAACCCATTGACACCCCTTTCACGCTAAGTGTAGCGTAAAAGGGGGCCTTATTAACAAGTCGGCGTAAAGCCACATTAAGTGGCTTTACGCCGACTTGTAAATAAGTCAAAGGCTTATCGCCACAGGAACGTCACTAAAAGTGACGTTCCTGTGACAGTAGGGGAATATAAATATGCCCCTAAAACTCTGGAGACCCCCATCTAACTGAAATAACATCTTGCTCGATCCACATGCTGGAGGCACAAATGTGTTCCAAACATTATCGTCCTGTCTGTCTCGTGCACACTTACCTGTACTGTGGCAGATAGAGGAGTAAATCAAGTGTTCAATAAATACAAACAGTTAAGGGTACCCCTTCCTGTACAAAATCAATCCAGGCTGTAACGCATGCACACTTGCACCATGATGTAAGGATGCCAGCATTGGCGCTTGGTAGTTATAAGTGTGACAGCTCAGAGAAAGAGCAGGAATGTTCCATATCTTGGTAGATATAGCTAATTTGTGCTCTCTCCATTTGATGCAGTGCAGCAAGTTATCTTGCTGCATTGCACCAAATATTAGAACATCTGTCCCACAGATTCTTTTATCTTAGGATCACCTCCTTGAACAGGGCCATTCATTGCTTACCATCCTTGACTTTGCCTTCCTTGCTTTTACTAAAGATTGCCAGTAAATAACAACTGTTATTTTCACCTGTCATGTAAAAGGACCTGATGATTCCTGTGGACTTAGTTTGTCTCTTCAGTATAATACGTATTGTCACAATTCGCTAGTGCTGTTCTCACAGGTGGTTATAAAATACCGTTGTAGATCATGGTGCATCCATTTTTCCATTAGAACCTATCTCCCAATAGCCAAACCCTTGTGGTGTACAGAGTACTGTATATCTCATTCACCTTATATGTAGAGTTACAATATTGATGAAAATCATAACAATTTTTTCACATAATAAGATGGACGCTGAGAGTTCCCATTTAGAGTTAGAAATCAACATAGTATTGTTTTTTTTACCATTTACGGTACAGTATGTAATTACTTACACATAGTATAAGTGCAGGGTTTGAGATTCATAAAACATACAGGGAAATATTAATTTCTTTGCATATATCATTCATTGCTAAGATTTGGGGTTTTAGTAACAGTAACACATCATCTCATAGAGTAGCGAAACAGGACTTGTGATAAATTGTGCAATATTAGAAGCTTACAAAAAAGGCAGTAAAAGGAATTCAAATAAAGATGGGTACAGACCTGTGGATTATAGTCAAAATTCCATGAAGACTTATAATGGATGGGATTTAATTCATAATTAATAAATTCTCTTGCTTAAGTTTTTGTTTTTAACCCCTTGTATGCGCATGACGGCTCCCGGCCGTCATGCATCATGGTGGGCGTGTGCGCACGACGGCCGGGAGCCGTCGTAATCCCGCCCACCGTTTATTTCTCCCGCACAGCACAGGAAATAAACCCGCACCCAAGGGGTTAAGAGGTTTTTCAATGTTTGTTGGGAAATTTCGATAGAGAATGTATTTCTGTTTGGGACTTAGGGAGGATTGCATAGTGTAGAAGCATATCCTTTACAAAGGTCTAGATTGAGTGGTTCTATTTCTATTTCTGACTGTTGCAGATTGTTTCCCATCTAAGCATCCTGGATTCCCAAGTGGCTTTAAGATTTTGCATATTGTAAATAGAAAACTCAATGTGGAGATGTAAGAAATTAGCTCACTGGTTGACTGGGGTGTGATCCCTGGTCAAGCAGCAACCACCATCCTTGTCAGGGTAAGGCACAAGCACCACCCAATTTAACCCATGGTCAACCCCCTGGTAGCTTGGCACAGAGCAGTCAGGCTGAACCTAGAGGCAATGCTTAAAGTATTTGTGCAACACTTCGTCAGTAAAACAGTCAGAACACCACACAAAAAGAATCCCACACCAAGTTAGAAAAATTAGAGCTCAATAAAATAAATAAAACAAATCAAAATCCAAAATACAATCAGTAGAACCAGAGTTATGAATGTTTAAAGGATAAACTGTAAAATAGCTCCTAAAAGCAGAAAGCATCAACTGCCTCTATCTGGTTGCACTGGACCGGGTCAAAGTCAAGAGGTCAGACTGACTGCGATGGAGCACAGGTTGGATACAGTACCACATTAGTCCTGTTGAAGGTTTACCTTCTCAAGTTTTTGTGCTAAGATTTCCGTTTGCATTGGAGAGAGTCGCGTGGTGCAAAGAGAGTGTCATGGGAGGTTGTATGTGTGGCGTGAAGAGCCAGCCAGGAGTATGGGACCGGCAGGATGGCGGTCCCCCGCATGTTGTCCATGCTGCTGCGCAAAGAGGCAAGCTGGTATCGGCTCATGCTGATTTTCAGTGTGAGCTGCACAGTGTGGGTACAAACTGGCCATTTTGCAGTCACAAAGAGCCCAAAATCTTGATTTAGGAGCCTGTGAGCCATGTCAAGGGTCCAAGACCCAAGAGGCACAACTTAAGGGGGTCAGGAACTCACTGCAGCTGGGTCCAGGAGCTGACTGCTGTGCTTTTTATATCACTGAGGCTATGGTCAGGAGGCCAGCAGACTAGCCATTGAAGTCACTCTTGGGGGCTGGGTTCAAGATGAAGTTGCAGGTCCAGTTCTTCTGCCCGAGCCAAGAGGGCATCAGGTAGAAGGTCAGCACAGGAGGGCAGAAGTTCCTTTAGAACAGCAGTTCAACAGAGTGGCAGTCCTTGTAGAAAGACAGCAGTCCTTCTCCCTGACAGAGTATCATCAAGTCCAGAAGTGTATTGAAGAGTTTGTGTCTGTTTGTATTTATATCCGGTTGTTTCTTTGAAGTTGGGGAGAAGCTTCTAGAGGTTTCCCTTTGAAGTCCCAAGGCATCCTGCCTGCGCTGCACTGGCTCCAGACTAACTACAGGGAGTATGCAGAAATTTGTGTGAAGGTAGGGCACAGGCCTATTCAAGTGTAATAGGGGCTGTGACAGCTCCTCCCTCCCATCCTGCCAGTGATGGCCCATTCTGGCACCCCTATGCTCCCTATTGTGTTTGTGTGTTTAGGAAGAATACACAAAGCTCAACTGTCAGCTACACCCAGTCATGTGAACCAGGTACAGGCTAAAGGCACCAAATGGCTAAGGGAGGAAGATCCCAAGTTTCAAAGAGTGGCATTCTCAGAATTACAATTTAAAACCCGACTCCACCGATAGTGATTCTAGAGACACAAAATGTGAACTGGTTATCCCTTCCAAATTAGAAATTACAATCATAAAATGTTATAGAGCAACTCCAATTTTGTCCTGTGGGGGAGATAGTCTTTGCAGTTAAGAGATTTCGCTGCCGGGACATGTAAAACTAAAAAGTACATGTCCTACTTTTTAGATACATTGCACGCTGCCCTATGGGCTGTCGAGGGCCTTCCCTACGGGTGACTTATATGTATAAAAAGCACTGAAAATGCAATTGGTCTCGCCTAAGTTAAAGCCATTTGCTTTGCTAATGGCATTGTGTAGCAAAGCAAATGGCTTTAACTTTATGAAAGGCGAGAGCAATTGCATACTCCATTACAGCCTGTCTCACAGAGCGAGTAGTGCAGGTGCACTAGGCTCGACCTAAAAATATGCACCACAAAGACACCTTCTATCTATGAATGGGCTTTAGATAGAGATGTTTTAAGGCATGGGCAAAGTGGGCTCTGGCTCAGGGCCCCACCCTTTCAGGGGGCCAATGATAGAGCCATTTCTGTTCTCAGAGGCCTTGCCCTGATGCCCTTGAATAATTCTGAAACAAATTGTTTTAAATACTGTTTTCCTTTAATTCATTTTAAAGTGGAAATGTTGTGTTTATATTTCACGCAACATCCATCAAAAAGTTTCTTTTAGATCAAAACAGGAGCTCACATATGAGAAATGGGAGTGGGTCACAGATTATTTGCAGGAATATTTGTGAGCTGCTGCTGTGTTACAGTATTGAAAACAGACATCACTATCCTTGAATATTAAATAAAAACACATTTAGAAATTGGAGAGTGTGTCTGTGGACTATCAGTGACCCGGCCAAAGAGGGCATGAATGAGCTGAAATTGGATCATACATTCAAAGCTGTTCTCAACAGGGGCCCTCAAAATATGTTTGGACCAGAGACCCCCGAAATCCTTAAAATGTCCCTGATGGGCTATTCACTTAACATCTACGTGTTAAAAGTAGGAGTTAATGGCATTACACTGGACACCTATGGGTACCAGTGGTAAGGGAGCAGCACCTGCCAAATCGCAGACACAGGGAACATTAAACTGAATACCTACTGAGATGAAGAGGCATTGGCTATTTGACTGAAAGCCTGGGGTTATTATAATGACTACTTACAACGCGATAAACAGAATTGTATCCTTACTAAGCATACTCTCCTTTTCTCACTGGAACTGTTGCAGACCGTTTAGTAGGTGGATAAGGAGTGGAGACAGAACAAAGGCGGTACATGCATTGAGACCGTGCTGAGGGAGGGGGCTGCACACATGTACGGGGGTGCTGCACAAGCAGGGTTGGTCTTTGCGTGGATAGTGCCCTGGGCAGAACCGAATTTGGCGCCCCTTAATCATCTGCTTTTTATCCTAGTTGTAGCCTGTAACTTAAAATATACAACGAGCAAACCATTATCTCCATTCACTTATAAACATGCTTTTTCTTTCTATCCTGGTACTTGTAGTCCGAGGCAGGAATGTTTAAATCGCCCGTTTTTTCTGTTTTTTCCGGAATGACAAGTATGAGGAAGCCTAGAAGGCAGGGGGGTGGAGGAGAGGTAGGTTCCACACCTTCTCAGTAACATAATAAAAGGATCAACCACCACTACGGCTTTTCAGGGCCCTAGGAGAGTAACTGGCAGGAAGCATCATTCTGATACAGTTGAGGAGAGGCTTGAAGGAAGTGAGAAAATTTGACAGAGAGAGCCAGGACTCATGGAATAGTGGTATGTGTTCATGGGGTCAGGCAAGGGAGATATTCTTTCGAAGAAAAGAACGAGAGTCTAAAAAGTGACCTGAGGACACAGAAGGCAAGCATGATTAAGTCTGAATGAAAGGACGAAAAGCAGGTAAGAATGACCTTGTGGACCTTGTGGATAAGTGACAAGGGAGTAAGGATGAAGGCGGAGGTACGTTAAGTATTATGAAGTAGCCGTGAGTGGCAGGAGGGGAATGTGCAGATGAGGAAGAGCTGAACTATAAATAAATCAATAAGTATGAAAGAGGTATGACCGAGGCATGGTTGTGGCTATGGGAAGGTGACTGGTCGAAGGTCAGTGTTGCTGGAATGGGATGGCAGGAGAGGTGCCAATTTTGAAGTCATCTGCTCAGATTCCCAGAAGTAAATCAAGATGAAAAGATTGAAGACTATCTGGCGTGAGGGGTGTGAATGAGGGTGGCCTGCATGGAATGGGGAAGTAGGGCGAGGAGGAGGCAGGTGGGGAGGTGTATCTGGAGCACAGTTACGACAGAGGTGTACGTTCAGGTCGTGGCTGTTGTGAATGAAGTCAAGCCACAAGTCCCTAAGAGGCTTACTGTGGGCACTACCTCCACACACACACACACACACCCCTTACGACCCATCCTGTCCCCGGTTCCTGTCACTGCGGCGAGCTCTCACCTGGATGGGACATGGTGACAGTCTCATTGGCGTTGGCAGAGCCGACGTTGAAGATGACCACGGCCAACGCGTTGTGTATGGCTGCGTGCCGGATCTTGTCCCGGTAGGAACAGTTGCCCTTGGGGATTAGTGCCACCCAGCTCCGGATATGGGGAAGCGCGTGTTGTGCGGGTCGCAGGCCAGCCGGTCCTGGGCCATGGGCATGACTGCAACCCCTCGGGCATCCTACTTGGGCGAGTGTTCCCTGTAGCGGCCACACTCGCTCTTCTCGGAACGCAGCTCTCCCCGGACTGGGTCGGCATAGGTGATGTTGAGGAAGGCCGTGTATGACTATTCCTTCTCGGCCACCGTGAAGTCCAGGCATAGCAGATGCACGAACCAGCAGGAGGACAGCAGCCATGTTGAGAGCGCCAGGCTGCGGCACACCTGCACCAAAGACACCGGGCCGTGGCGAGCCACAACCCCCCTTAGTGCTGCTACCGAGTGAGCACTGAAGCCTTCTTGGCACACTCCCCGCTGTGCAGCTGTTGGTAGCTCAGCAGCTTCCCACAGCTGTGCTCCATCAGAAGACTGGCGCACAGACCTGCTTTCGTATCCCATGGAATGCGTGTACCCCTGCTCTTCGGCAGTCTTCTGAAAATAGACCCCTCCCTGGCATGAACAGACAGAAGCAGACGATCTCAGAGCTGCGTCAACCCCCCCCTCTGTGCTTTACCATTCGTCTATTTATTACCGTGTCCGTCACCGTGTGATTATTTACACCACTGCATGCCTATTAGCGCTACATTGGAAATGTTTTTTTCCATTTTGTGTTTCTTATTGCACGTGTATTTTCAAACTGACACAATGCAAGTGTGTCTTTCTTTATTATTTTTGTGTTGCACATGTATTATCAGAAGAGCCCTCCTTAGGGTTACAACATGGCCGGTTTTCAGGGTCGGATTGGGATTAACAAGGCAGAGCAACGCGGTCCCGAAAGTGAAAGAGGACCGCGCTGCAGCCGATCTCTTGTCTTTATGGGGCCATATGTTTGAAACACATGGCCCCATAAAGATAAGAAAAGCCTTTACTACAAACATAAATCAACCGAGCCAGTCCAACTGTGATGGCTCTAAAAGAGAAAAGTGTACGTCACTAGACGCTTTTTTCCAATGGCTGGCCACCGTTTAGCATAAACGGTGACGGCAGCCAATGGAAAAGAGGGGCGGGGCTTAAAGCCCACTAGAGAAATCTACCCTAACTCATTAAATCTCGCCAGCAATTCTGCGCAGTCTACACCAGGCGAGACCTAAAAAGGAAGATTTGAGCCTAGCAGAGGGTTTACTTTGCCAGGTTGAAATGGCAGTTTAAAACTGCACATGCAGGATCTGCAATGGCAGGCCTGAGATATGTTTAAGGGATTTCTTAAATGGGTGGCACAATCAGTGCCTCAGGCCCACTAGTAGCATTTAATATATAGGCCCTGAACACATGTGGTGCCACCTTACTAATGACTTATAAGTACATTTAGTATGCGAATTAGGTATAAGCGAATGCTACTATGTTTAGAGGAGAGAGCACATGCACTTTAGCACTGGTTAGCAGTGGTGAAGTGCACATAATCCTAAAGCCAGCAAGAAGGAGGTCAGTAAAAATGGAGGAGGAAGGCAAAAGGTTTGGGGGAAGACCACCCAAAGGCTAAATTGTCTAACGGGAGGGTTTTCTAGAAAGGTGCATCCAAGCAATGACAATATCCGTGAAACTGCAGGCTTTAATGATGCCAAGGGAAGACAGAACATATTTTGACTGACGCCATATTGCTTATATGTTCTGTGTGGTTTTAGTCTATGACTACACTTTAGTAGGTGGTTGCCATTTCAATTGTTTTTTTTGTATTCATTAGTACCATAGAGGCATTGATCCTAGCAACTTTTTTTTAAATCACCAGACGTTTCCTATGTTGATAAATAATTAGCAATATATATAGTATAAAGTAGACTACTTGAAAGTTGTGCTAAGCAAAGGGAACGTGCACTGGGTTAAGCACAGAGCTGCCTAATTTCAGAAATGGGTATTTACACTAGTAGTTCAAAAGGTCAAGATAATCTTCGAAACAAAGTTTAGATTTATTGTTCATCATTTGTGTTTGATATGCCATATTGATAACACGTTCCCAATTAGTTTCCATTGATTTAACTCTGCCATTTATTCATACTCATACTGTGTTGATAACCCTTTGACTTTCACATCAAGACCAGGGCAATTGTAATTGAAGACTACACTTTGTGAATAATTGCCTACTTTTAAATGCACTTGCATGTTTTCTCAAATACTTAGCAGTATTTATTGGCAATTTGTGATGGGGAAAGAAGACTAAATGAACATTCAAATTGCTACAGAAATTGATGTAAATTTTGATGTACTACGCAGCATGCATAGGAAGTACCTGAATGGAATTGCGCTGCTGCCTGATCACTCAGCTTTGTTGCTTAAAATGTATGAATTATTACAAACCATGTTATAGATTCCCTTTCAATTTAAAGTAAGTATTTGGATAAATGTACTGTTGTCCAAACCAGAGAACCATCTTGTTAGTCTTAAGACATGCCATCTTCCATTTCTATGATCGAGTTATTTTCTCTAATTGTAGTTGCTCAATATGTTCCTTGAAACCTTTTGCTGTAATCAAATCTCTGAGGTGAATTGAAGGGATCCTACCAACATAACACTTGTCATTAACAATGATAAAGACTGAACCATTATCTTAAGTAAATAACATGAAGCTTATGTAAGGCATTCATACACACACATTTGCACAACACTGTGCATGTATGTATATGGCATTTATGTAGCGTAAAAGTATCCAAAAGCAAGCAAATTGCTGTACATTATCAAAGACAACCATAAAGTCAGTATGTAATAGGAGAAGAAGCTGGGTTGTGGATAGTTAGTACATTGTGACGTAGTGTTCTTTAAAGATGTGAGTTTTCAACTCTTTCCTAAATTGGAGCCCTGGGGCAATCGTGATGGATACAAGGATGTTGTTTCACATCCTGGGTACAGATGGAAAAGGCCTGCTGTCATGCTTTTGTTTACATTGCACTTTTTAGTCTGCAGTCTGATGGTGTACTGCCTATCGGTGTCCAGAGAACTGCCAGAAATGGTGAACGTGTCTGTGAGATGAGTGGGGGTGCTGATCATGATGAGTTTGTGAATGTTCCAAGTGGTTTTGAAGATGGTGCAGGCCAGCAATGGGTGCCCATCAGAAAGAGGGTTTGTCTGATGAAATTTCCTCATTCCCTGGATGACACATGTTGTGGCATATTCGAATCACCTACGGGGAGCCTGAGTGGAGTTCAGAAGGCCATGGAGTAGGGCATTGCCGCCATCCAGATGCAAGAGTATGAGGGTTTGGACCGCAGTTCTTTTACTTTTTGAAAGAATCAGTTTGACTTTCTTTAGAAAGAGAGCTGATACCAGGCTGTCTTTGTTTTGTTTTTTGGGCAATGTGCTCCTCAAGGGTGAAGTTGGTATCCAGGGTACATCAAAGTAATTTAGCATTGGGCTTAGGTTGGGCTTCCAAACCATCAAAATTAATGTTATTAAGCCAGGCTTGTACTAGGAGTGGGAATAACGTGTAATTGTCTGTAGCGTAATAACAGCAAAATGACACAAGACTTCATGGAGTTATGCGAGGAGCATAACCCTGAATTAAGAACATTTTCCTTATCACAAAATGCACCCTCTGATCCAAAACGAACCTGAGGAAGTATTTTGGGCTAAAGAAATAGCTCAAAATGCAACATAACATGAACAGCAGCAGTTAGCATGCACTCTCTGTTCATGTGCTCTTGCTGTAGGCATGTTTGCCCTAAATTACTCTCTAAATTGTGCAAATGGGATTAAACATACATTAACACAAAATATCACCAAGGTTGGATGTGTTCCTGCAGCAGAGCTCGTGAACACAAGAAGGGGAATACTGTCCAGTGGTTCTGAGCTTTGTTATCAGCAACACATGCACTAACTTGGAGATAGTTCAAGTTAATGAATGTGATGTACTACCCAAAAAAGAAACACACACAACCCTTCTGCGCCAGCGAGGCATTTAAGGGGAAGATGATAGGGCCCTAGAATCCGATTTCTTTCTTATTCAAGCGCACATCTAAAGGGAATTTGCAGAGACCTTAAAAGGATGGCTGCAGTACCTAATAAAAGAAAATGAATCAGCTCTGCATCCGGACCTGTATCTATGAATCACATTACCGGAGAAGATAATCGCTAGATACAAAATAATAATAATTAAAAAATAAATCCATTTTTGGTTTCCCCCTCGCTAGTGATGCCATCTAAATTTTCACAATGCATTGTATTTCATAAGGGCGCTTCCTCTTATATTAAAATGATGCACTCGAATCAGTATGAAAAACCAAAGCTCATGTAGTTTCATAAAATTATAGACCGCGGATATGAAATGAACGGAGTCGTTTAAATTACCATTTGCAATGATTTAATGATACATACACTATCATTTTGTGCTTTGTTACAGATCCATCTTAAGACGTCTTACTGGACCTGATATGAATATTGATGCGCTCATGTATTTCTGACAAATAGTGCCAGTGTATTTTGGATATTTCTTTTTTAATGAAACAGAACATTTAAGCGGAGTTTTGTCATTTTTGCGAGACAAAGCCAGTCTCATAACCCATATGGATACATATGCCTTCAGAAATATGGCACACCTTTTCATGACTCAGCCTTATAGATGCCTGGTGCTAAATACTTCAGTATGAACAATAGTAATATGACGTGTAACGCTCTCTTTTTTAAACAGTGGCGTAGCAAGGGTGCTACGAACCCATATGCAAACAAGGGAAATGCCAGCCTACCAATTGGCTCGTAAAGACAGCCATAATCGTGGTGCCGTGTTCTCGAAACTCTCCACCCCAGTGCCACTGAACATGCTGTTCTGCTGATAACTACGCCATTGACTGTACAACAGACAATATGGCGTCCCTCAAATGATGGGACCATGCAAGACATTCATGATCCTATCTACAGATTCAGAGAAAAGCCTAGATCACCGTTTTACCCAACTAACATTTAATTCCCTCTTCATGGATAACTTAAGATTTCTCTTAAAAAGAAAGCACTGTTACCTAATGAAAAAAACAAAAAAGGAGAAGGGCCATTGTGGGACGATGGCAAAGGAATAACAAAGTCAGCCTAACTATGCCTGGGAGACAGAATAAGTGTAATACAGGCACAAAAATGGGCCTCTCGACCCGCCCCTGTTAAACAGGGGCGAGTCCTCCCTCCCCCACCTGACCATTTTCTGCATCCCTTTTACCGTTAAATTACACCACTGACAACTTGATTTAGTGCCTTAAAAGGTCGCAGTTTATTAAACCATAATATGGTTGTTCATTTGCATCTTTATTGATCATTCCAACATCCATGTTACTGTATACTTTCATTATCTTTGTACCTTCCTTATTGTTATGCGTTCTAAGACAGTATATTGTAGCGGGGACCCTTTTGGCTGGGCCTCTGTGTCTGCGGTTCTTGGCATCGACATGCTACCTAATTTGGTTGCTGCAAGTGCCCTTCTGCTTGCCCTGGACCCCTTGTTGGCCCCTCGCTTGCTCCTCAGGGCCCCTGTCATGTGGCCTCCTGAGGACCCTGTGAGAGCATTTTATCTACTCTGCCTGTGGCTGTGTCCTTGTCAATTAGCTCCGTCAGTACCCCTGCCATTAGGCATCCCAAGGGCACTGTGGAAGCCTCCCATCCACTCTGTCAATGGCTGTGTGTCGTCATTCGCTCTCCAATGCCCTTGTCGTGAGGCATCCCAAGGACACTGCATGAGACTTCCATCTACCTCTAGTAATTTTCTTTCTTTCTTTTATATATCTTTCATGGGTTTCTTCCGCCACGCTACCTGCGGTTTTACGACCGGAGGGAGCTACCCCTGCTCTTCCTTCTCCTCCTTCCTTATGAGAAACCCATCTATTCTAGCACCCCTATGATGTTTGGTAAGAACATGTCCATTCCCAACCCTGTCAAGCGAATATAATAGTCAGCTTGTTTTAATAGGCATGGGTAGGAGGGGGGCTGCCCCCTTCCCCCCTCGCTGCTGCCCCCGGCTCCTTACTTTTTGGTGCCTCCCTTCTCCTTGCCAGCACCTGGCACTTGGGCCTGTCTGCAGCATGAGGCAGGATGGTTGCCCCCACAGGACCCGCATGCGTGCATGTATCTGCAGGCATCCACCCACTTACATTCGTCCTTGTCGTATTTCCAACACGACTTTCCTGACTCGCCCCGCTTTGGTTTTCCCCTTGGAAAGACTGTCTCTGCCCCTTGTAATTATCCACTGCCCCATTGGGACGAAAATGGGCTCCCTTGACCTCACCCCCTCTCTGGCCGCCACCATGTGAGTTGTAAACCCTTCCTTGACTTGGCAATCCCACTCAATGACTGGCCATGTCTGCATCTTCTCTCTGAAGCCCTCATCGTATTTTAACCAGTCGTCACCCTGGTACTTTTGTTGTTTGATGTGCACTCTTTGCTCATATAAAATTAAGGCCGCCGCACTCTGGGGGAACTTTTCAATGACGAAACAGGTCAATGTCCCGAATGCCAATTCTAAAATGACCTTTCTATTCTGGGTTTGTGCCTATCCCTCCTATCCTCATCTCTTTGTCTTGTGTCATCAGGTCTAACCCTGCCTGTCGCACCTCTAGCAACGAAAAAATGTTTACAAATTATTTCCTCCAGGTGTTTTATCTGCCGTTCAATGGGATGAGGTTGGCAAGCTCCAAGAGTCTAGTAGTTGTGGGGGGTCTCCCAGTGAGGAGCGTATGTATTTGCTGGCCGGTTTCCCCCCTGGGTTCAGGCACCCTCCAGTTCCAGGCCCTCCCCTGCCCCGCTTTTTCCTGCAGTGTTACCTTCGGGTGCCACGCCCGTGTGTTCCCCACTGTACTCGTCGCATTGCTCTGGTTCTCCTGTCCCCTGCCTATCTTCCCTGTCATGTCCCCTTTGCTATTCGCTAGTTGATCTGGCACTTGGCTCACCCTACTGCCCTCTCTATTCCACTGGGTGCATTGCCATTGCCACCAGGGAACCCATGCTGCTGGGAGTGCCGGTCCTTGCCCCCATGCCTCACCCTGGAAACCCTGTTGTTCCCTTCATGGGCCTGTCGGACCTGGTGGTTGGAGAGTCCAGGTCCCCTGCATTGCTAGATTGTTCACCCCTAGCTGTGCACCCATGTTGACATTTTGCCCTGCCCCCCCTCTGCTGGCACAGCATGCTGCACTCTTGTGCCCTTTTCCCTTATGCCTTTTGCATGGTGCTTACCATTGCCATTGTCTGCCGTGGTGTGTCGCCCTCTACGTGGCTCCCGAGGGGCCCCCGCGCTGGCTACAGACCCCTCATCGCTGCTGCTGTCCTATGTGTCTGAGCCCGAAATTATCTCCGGTAGTGATGCAGCTCTTCCTCCGACCTGGGCTCCGCTCCTGCCCCTGGTGCCCTTTGCCGTACCCACGGCAGTGTCCTTTGTTCCTACTTGGTTTGTCATTTTGGGGGCTGTCATTTTGGCTGCCTGCCCCCTGCCCCTGGGTCCCTACGGGGTGGAGCGGGAGGGGATGTCATCGTGGCTTTTTTCCTGTCCCCTGTGGTCCCTGCCTGGATTTGTTTGTCCATCCATGCTTTTCCTTTCAGGGCCAGCAGAGCCCTGGCTGCATCCAGCATTACCTGAAGATCAGCCTCCAGGTCAGGCTCCGCACCCTCATGGCCTTATTTGCCTCTTCAGGGGGGGCTTCCGCCTGCCCCTGTGACTCCCTGAATAGTGCTGGCAGACGTGTTTCCCTGCCTGTTGCCCCACACTTTTCAGACATCTTGATTGCTTGGACCACTCTTGTTCTGCAGGCAGATGGTTGCTCTATGTGGCCTTGCTTGTCTCTTCCTGCTTCTGCCGGTGATTGCCTCCAAATGTCTGTCCCCCAGATCTGGTGTACTGTCCTTTAATGTATGCCTCCTGCTGTCTGACCTCTCCTTTGCCAGCAGTTGCTGCCTGCTAAAATTGCTTTGTGCCCGGGCTATGCTGTCTAGACTTTTCACGGCCCCCTTCTGTCCGCTGTTTGTTTGATTTCAGTGAATTATTGCCCCAAAATTGCCCTCAATCTGTACTTCCAGGCAGCCTGGGAACTCCTTTCCCCAGCCGCCGCTGCCCTCTGTAGTTGCACACACATGGGTGTGTGCTCCTTTAAGGCGGCCCGCCAAGCCTCAGCACTCCTTTGTAGGCAATGCCGATGGGCCCATCGCCGCTCTTGCCTTCCTGTTAACTCCGGCTGGAAACCTCTCCCAAATCAGTCCTCCCGGCGCCGCCTCTTTTCCATGCTGGTCGTCATGCTAGATGGAGCTCTCTCTCAGCCGCAGTACGGGTTTCGAAGTCGCACGGCCTTCTCACACCGGATCGATCCTTCCCGCTGTCGAGGTCTTCTTGGCATCACCTCAGGTCCCAGGTTCCACAAAGTGAGGCCTGGATCCCCTCGTCGCTGGCGATCGCTTCTTTGGCCGTCTTGACTCCGCTCACTTTCTGCAGCGTCCGGTATTACTGTTTCTGGAGGGAGATTTGTACTCTTTTGTTTATTCTCTTGTCTCTGAACAGCTCAGCATTAGTGATCGATCAGTGATTATGAACAATATACTGTGTTTTGACAAAAAATATCATTTTTAATATTGTTATGCCAGAATATCATCATACTAATATTGTGATGCAGGCTATTTCGTTGGAAGTAATATGTAAGGTGATAATATTGATTTCAGGTATGTTTTAATATTGTTGCTAAATAAACTTTCGCAAAAAATACTTGTGTTAGTAATATCATTGTTATGAAAAATGTTAATAATTTGAGAGGGAATCTTTTATTTGTTTTATATGTTTGACTTTAAAAATGTGTTTTAAATTTAATAGTTTTTATGTTGTATAGAATTATTTTATAATTTTTAAAAGCATTTTTACATTTATGATGATTTTTGTAGGAAAAAAATAAATAAGGTAATGTAATTATTTTAGAAGAGGGATGTTACGTTTATTGGGGAGAAAGGTGAGGAGAATTTTCGAAAATATAATTTTTGTCTTGTTTTTATATATTTTTAAATGCATTCTTATTTTAGATTTATTGTGTATTTCAACATTTTCAATTAAATTTAAATTATTTGATTTGACATTTTATAGGTGTTAACATTTTATATTTCTTCTATCATATTTTATATTTTTTATATTTTACTGTTTTGTTTCTAGTTGATAGATGTACAATTTTTAACATTTTATAAATGTTAAATGTTAATCAAAGTTTTTTAATTTATACAGGTTATTTACAAATGTAATTTTTGAAAAACAATTGTATTCATATTTCGAATCTAAAATGTAAATCATTTTTATTCAATTTTTTTCACAATAATACATATTTTTATTATTTCTTAGATCATAAATATGGTGTATGTAGTTTTCTACAGATCAATACATTATTTTTTTACAATATGTTTTAAAATAATAAATGCATTTTTGTTTTAGGGTTTACTTTTTCCATAGTTATACTTTTTATTGGAATTAAAAAGTTATTTGCCATTGTGTTTAATTGTTTTCAATCTATCCCATACTTATTAAGCTCTACCTTTAATTAACTGTAAGGTTTTTGCCAGATTTGCTACATTTGTTATGATTTTATTGTGATATGTATTCAGCAAAAGGTTTGTTGGGGAGTAGAAATAGTAAACCTGGCCTCTTTACTGTCCCTCACCTTCCCTAAAAAGATTTACCTTTGAGTGGGAATTGTAAATCTTACCCATTCAGTGTCCAACACCTTCCCTAAAATGGCTTAATTTGGAGTGGGAAAAATAAATTTGACCCCTTCATTGTCGAACACCTTCGCCAAAATGTCTTATTTTGAAGCTTCTGGTATTCATTTTTTACTTTATTGTATCTTGTATCATTCTCTAAGGTAACTATAACTTGCGCTCTCGCCATGAACTGTTAATTCCCTCAAATACTGCATCACTTATGACATTTTCTATCACATCATTGATAATATCACTGCAACATTTGTAGTGAAATTATTGATGATAAAATGGTGGTGCATGGTGGTGGTGCGAGTTATAGTTACCTTAGAGCACTAGTTATAGTTACTTGAGATAACTCTAAATGTAACAGCTGAATTTCCATGCTTTTGTACGTGTAAATTCAGAACCTAACTATAACACCCCTGTCACCTTTTGTTTTTTACTAATGAATTTTTGTATATAAATACATTTGTATTACATTTCTTGTAACATTTGTCGTTATTATGTACATACATTTGTCATTAAGGCTGCATTCTGCCTCCATTCATTTTAAACTGTTTTCGTTTTGGCACATACATTGCTTACTTGTGGGAATAGCACGGGGAGAAATTGATGTTTGTGTTTTAAAAACTGTGAGAATTTTGTTTACGCTGCTCATACGAGGGAATTGTTAGGGGGGAGAATTTTTAGATTTCTATGCTTATAACGGCGGGAATTTTGTCCTACTTACTGTAGAACTTGCCTTCCGATCGTGCCTTGGTCACGGGGCATTCGCCTGGGACACGCTCGTCTGGTATTCTTAGCGGCCATCTTGAGTGCGACGCGCGTTTTTCGCGATCAGCACTCTAGATGTTGCACGCTGTTCCCTCGGCCCAGCCATGCCCTTTAAGTGGACGGCCTGACAGGAAGCGCAGCGGACGAGCGCAGCGGGCGCGCCGACAGTGCGCTAAGGCGCGCTAAAGGCAAGCCCGTCTGCGCCCGTCAGCGCACTGTCAGGGCACAGGGCATGTCACTCTGCTCGTTCATCCTCTGAGGCGTCCTGTCCCCTGAGTTACGCGGCCGATATGCTAAAATCCTTTCAGCCCCCCCGCTGCTCTGAGGAAAATATCTGCTCCAATCTCCCCTCCTTCGATTATGTCTGCGGCAGATGCGCGTTTCACTTTACCACGGAACGCGTTTTAATGGACTCAGGTGCTGCTCCTTTCAGCCCCGGTTCCATTAGCGCCTGCCTCATCAATGCCAGATCCGTGAAGAAGCACCATTTGGATGTGTTTGACCTGATCATTGATAATAATCTGGATATCCTGTTTGTCACTGAGACTTGGCTTGATGCCTCATCAAATCCTCTAGTTAATATGGCTACTCCTACAGGATTTAAAGTCCATCGATTGGATCGTGGTTTAGGCAGAGGTGGCGGTGTGGCCATCTGGTATAGGGAAAATTGGACCTTCCGAAGTGAAATTTCCACTCTTTGGGGTAACTGCGAGGCATTGCATTTCAGCTTGCAACTCTCAGCCCACTTCACCCTTGGCGGCTCTTTAATTTACCGACCCCCTGGCTCAGCTGCGAACTTCTTAGCTCTTTGCAGTGAGGCGTTAGCTGAGCGTGCTTTGAGATTTTCGAAATACATTTTTCTTGGGGATGTCAATATCCACCTCGCTTGCAGTAAAGAGGTGGATTCAGCTGCTTTTCTTGATTCTTTACATCTCGCTAACTTATCCCAAATGGTCGTATTCCCTACTCACCAGGGCGGTCACACACTTGATATGATCTGTACTAACTTCCCTATTTCTGTTCTTAAGCCGCATCCTGTGTCATGGTCAGATCATTTTCCCATCTTTTTCACCTGGGCACTACATGAAGCTGGGAGACTAACCAGCTGTTACCGGCCGCCTCTTTCATTGAAGATGGCTTCCACCCAGCTTAGCCTCACGCTTGCTGCGTCTCGACCCACTTTCGGCTCAGCTCTAGAGGCCAATCTCATTCAATTCAATGAGTGGATCACAGGTGCTGTTACCTCAGTCTCGGCGGCTGGCCAACCCAGGCTGAGAAGAGAGTCCCCCTCTAAGCCTTGGTTCACCCCTTTGTTACGGAGTCTTAAACACAACTGCAAAGTTGCAGAAAGGACCTGGCGTGCCCGTGGCTATCTGCTCCACGACAAATTGCTTCTCAGATCTGAGCAAAAACATTATTACAGAGCAATTGGGGAGGCCAAGGGCTTGTACTTTGCTACGCGCATTGAACGAGCCAATAACAACGCCAAGGAGATTTTCGCCATAGTGCAGTCCTTCCTTGCCCCGAGTGCTCAGGTAGCTGTAGCTCCAACAACGGACACCTGGTGTAACACCCTGGCTTCCTTCTTCAAGGATAAGATCATTAGTATCCAGGAGACATTTCGGCCTCTGATGAAGTCGCCCAGCACTGAGCTGGTTTCCACCTTGCCTAAGATCTCTCCACTTTCCCGCCTTTCTGATTTTTGTCCCATTGAGTTAGTTGACTCTCTTAAAATCCTTAAAGCCCTCAAGTCTGGCTCTCCGCACGATCCTTGTGCCGCCCGATTACTTTCCGACCTGGCAGATACCATCAGCCCCGAGGTCAACCATTTGGTCAACCAATCACTTAGGGAAGCTTCTGTTCCCTTGGCTTGGAAACATGCTCTAATTCTGCCACTTCTTAAAAAACCCTCCCTTGACCCTCTGCTCCCAGAGAACTATCGGCCTATTTCACTCTTGCCTAGTTTGGCCAAAGTGTGTGAGAAGGCAGTCACATTTCAACTGACCAACCATGTTGAGGCGGCTGGCGTGCTTCATTCGGCGCAGTCTGGATTCCGGGCCTCCTACAGCACCGAATCCGCTCTGCTGGAGGTCTCGGAGTCGATTCGTGAGTGTCTGGACGCCGGCGGGAGAGCAGCACTTATACTGCTGGATCTCTCTGCGGCGTTCGACACGGTGCCCCACGCCAAGCTCCTCGACCGCCTCCTGGACATTGGAGTGTCTGGGAATGCGTTGCTCTGGATCAGGTCTTTCCTGGAGGGCAGGCTTCAGCAGGTCTGGCTCCCTCCGTGCACTTCGGTTCCCCTGAATGTCAACACGGGGGTCCCTCAGGGGTCGTCACTTAGCCCTCTGCTTTTTAATATCTATGTGACTCCACTGGTTTTTCTGGCGGAGTCTCTGGGGGCTAAAGTGATGGCCTACGCTGACGATACCCAGCTGCTGTTTACCTGGAGCAAAGCAGATAACTCGGTGGTTAAACCTCACCAGTGTCTGTCCTCGGTATTTCAGTGGCTGGCTAATGCACAGCTAAAATGCAACGAGGCTAAGTCAGAAGTCCTGCTGTTCGGCTCCTTCCCCCCTGACTTTAGAACTAGACTTTGGCCCGTGGGCTTTCCATGCCCCCCAGCGATCATTGGAGCCGTTAAAAACCTCGGCGTTTGGTTTGATGACAACCTGAACTTCGCCTCACATATAAAAAAACTTACCGGAACATGTTTTGGGCTTCTGCGGAGCCTTAGGAAGTTTCTTCCCTTGCTTCCTGACAGGGCTAGAGAAACGGTGGTGCGTGCTTTGCTCTTATCCCGTTTAGATTATGCCAATGCCCTTCTGGTAGGAAGCCCTGGTTACCTTGTATCGAAACTACAGGTGGTCCAGAATTCTGCAGCCAGACTTCTGGGCGGACTCTCCTCACGGCAAAGTGCCCGGGACCAACTGCGGGCACTCCACTGGCTTCCCGTTCAGTCTCGCCTTAACTTCAAAATGCTGTCTATTGTACAAAAAGCCCTCTATGGTTTCGACCCCAAGTATCTTCAGGCCAGATTCTCCTTTTACATTCCTAGGAGACAGTTGAGGTCTGCTTCTTTGCTGCTTATGCAGACCCCTAAATTTGAGCGGGCCCGCTTGGGGGGCAACTCCTTCGCCCGTAGAGCTTGCCTGGCCTGGAACGCTCTTCCCCTGTCTTTGAGGGCCATTCGTGATCCTCTCTTGTTCAGGAAATCCCTGAAGACCTCGCTGTTTTGATGAATGTCCTGGGATGGTTGCCTTTTCTGCTGTCAGCGCCGGGACACTCCTGAGTATCTGTGCGCTCAATAAATTCAAATAACATAACATAACATAACATAACATAACATAACATTATTTTGATAGGAAAATAGTGTTTTATTATTTTTAGTAGGCAGCCATTTTTTATTGCTACCTGTATTTTGTATTCTACTTGCATCATTAGTTGATGGTTTTGGTTCCCTGCTGCAGCTTAACAATTGAGGTAAGACTTATTTTAACTCATTTTTGGGGAAATGGGGTAGGGGGATGTTGGTAGGTTCTTTCATTGTTGGGGAGTGTGTTCATTTGTAGTGTTTGTTTTAGTCTTACTATAGTTTGTGTAGTGTACGTAGTTAAAGTAGTGATTATAGTTATGTTGATATTGTTTGTTATGCAATGTATTTGTTTGTAATGTGTTAGGGGTGCATTTTTTGTGATGGTGGGTATGCTTTTTTCATGTTTTTGATTTGCGCACAGGATTCTTGCTATTTGCAGATTTATTTATAGAAAAATAATTTTGGGGTTATATTTTAACCAACAATATTTTAAAGTTTCGTTTTATTTTTTAGTGTTCCTGGAGTGGTTCTTTATTTACATGTTTTTCAGGTTTTTTAAGGTACCCTAGGATTGTGGACTATTTATTTGGATTTATTTTTTAACTTTATTTTTTGCATTTTTGGGGGTTTATTTTTGCCAACGTTTGTGGATTTGTTTTTTGGTGACTCACAGTGGATCATGGACAATGGCTACAAAAACATTAAGTTTAGATTGTTCATATATATTTTTGGTGGGTAATGTCATTGTTACAATACTTATTTATTTATATCTATTTTAAAATGTCATTTTTTTGTTCTTATGTGATCTGAAGTCTTCATTGTTTTGTGATTCAATGCAATTTTTTGTAACATGTTATGAGACTAAGGCCTTATTACGACTTTGGCGGACCTACATTGGATGGTGCAACCCACCGTCAGACCACCAAAGTCGCGGTGTGATCTTCTGCCAGACCAGGAGTTAAATCCTGGTCTAGTGGGTGGTCCTGCTGTGGTCTGATGGTGGCGGTCTGCTAGGCTCAAAGAAGAGCCTATCATGAAGACCTCCACAGTCAGAGCACCGACTGCATCTTCCTGCATGGAAAAGGGGGGTGCAAATCTAGGGGGGCACTACATGTGCCGCCCTGCATGCATCCCCAGGTCCAAATCTATCAGGAGGCCGCTGCCATTGGACCACCTTTTTCATGGCGGGCTCACTGCTTCGAAAAGGGTAGTGAAATGTGAGCTTGGAATATGCTTTGTTTTGCCGGCTGCTGCACCATCAGCATAATCCTGCCTGTCAAAGACTGCCTGCCCAGCGGGAACCTTGATCCCGGCGGTGCAGGCATTCTTGGAAAAGTATGACTGCTACAGTTGCAATATTGGGGGCAGGCCTGCAGTGAGGCAGTCGTCAGACCGCCAACGGGTAAGGCGATCCTATGGACCGCTGTACTCATAATAAGGGCCTTATTGCTAATTGTGCAGCTATTCAGGCAGTGTTAGAAAGAGTGTCTCTAGTTGGCAGAGGTATGCACACTGTCCAAGTAGGAACCACAACTCTGGTCAGGGTTAGTCAGATACACACCCTACGTTAACTTGTGCTCACCCTCTTGTACCTTGGCACAGAGCAGGCAGGCTTAACTTAAGATGCATTATTTTAAGTCTTTGAGCAACAGGGACAGCGGCACAACCATGGTCTTGTGAAACACAATCAGCCCAACTCATATTATGGTGGTGGACAGCCAAGCTTGCCACACCCGGACCTCTGGTACACTGGTTAAAGGACCACCAAATTCTTAAGAAGGACAGACATAGAAACATAGTGCTTAAAAGCATAAATGACTGGGTCAAATCTGAAAAGTCAAGCCAACCGTGTGTCAACGTGGAGGAGCAGCTGCATCGGTTCTGAGTCACGCAGTTCGGTACCACATTGTTGGTGCATGTGAAGTGTGGATTTTGGCTGAAAACAGCTGCAGAACCCATTCTGAAGGCCTAGGACTGGATTGGCACATCTTTACAGGGCAGGACTCACAGTTGGCAGAGTTCAGCAGCTGAAGCAGAGTTGAAGGAAGTCTTTGATGTACCTGACACATCAAAAAAGGAGGCAAGCCATCAAGCCCTTGGAGTCACTTCGTTCTGGGTATGTAGAGATTTAGGTCCATTCCTTCTCACCACCAGGCAAGGGGCAGCGGACACCAGGGCAGACACAGCAGAGCAAGAATCCATCAAATCCAGCAGTGTCAGTCCTTTCAGTAGCACAGCCGCCCTTCCTCCTGGCACGGTGACCTCAGGTCCAGAGTGTACTGAGTTAGTGGGGTTACAGGTCCAGTACTTTTACCCAGTTGTGCCTTTCTAGTGGAGGGACTTTAAATAGAGGCCGTTGAAGTCCACATGGTCCCTGCCCTTCCCTCTCTGGCTCTAGACTCACTACAGGGGTGTATGCAGGTCTTAGTGTGGGGACAGGCACTCCCCTATTCAGGTTCAAGTGCCAACTCCTACCTCTCATTTACACCTTTGCTCCCTTTTTGTGTGACTGTCTAGAGGGAATGTACAGACGCCAGCTGTTACTCACGTCAGACGTGTATCCAGCGACAAGCAAAGGCACAAAATAGTGAAAGAAAGAAAATTCCAACTTCCTAAAAGTCACCACGAAAGGGGGTAAGGCCCAAAGGAAAGGGGTCAGGAAAGTCCGTACTAATTATCAAAAACACAAAAAGACCTGACTCCTACAAACTTTAGCCTCTTTTACTTTAGAGCAAACATCAAACAATTACTTTTTCTGTTTGAATGGAGTTTTAACTACCCATTATTTTTTAGAAAAATGTTTTCTTATTTCTCAAGTGTTCAAGTTACAAAAAGGAAGAACAATTATTCCTATGACATCAACAAGAAATTCAACATAAAACAAAAGTGCATTTAAACAATTCGCCAACAAACATTCGTAGACAAACAATGAGATGCAACATCATTACATGTAAGATTTTAAACAACTCTTAAACTGTGCAATAGCATTTCTTAGAGTTATTAACAAAAGAAGTGCCTAAAACAGGGAACGGGTTTATACGTATGTGCTGGGGATACTTTTTCAATCCTTTCCCCTCAACAACAAAGTGTTTATTATTCAGAGTTCCTCCGTGCTTGCCAAATGCCAACACGTTTCGAGACCCAGGCGGAATATAAGGAGGCTCTCATCAGGGCTCCATCTTAATTGGTGTCAACGTTTGCAGTGTTTCTGGTGTAAGACATCGAGTGCCCATCATTCACTAGTCTCAAAATAGGCATACAATAGATTCCAATCTATCTATATCAACAGAAGTATGGTCTGCGTCTAACGCGTTTCGAGACCCAGGCGGAATGTACTGGGGCTCTCATTGGGGCCCCATATTAATTGGTGTCAAAATAATGATGTGAAAAAAAGTGTAAGGAAACTTAAAAGAACCTCTCACATCCGCCTTAGGAGATAGATCAACAGAAATTACCTGGTGTAAGACATCGAGTGCCCGTCATTCACTAGTCTAAAAATAGTCATACGATAGATTCCAATCTATCTATTTCAACACAAGTATGGTCTGCGTCTTAACAATGAATGGACGTCTTTATCTGCAAAACAGGAAGACAGCCAATTGTCAAGACCGTCATCTACACGGTAAGCGTTATCAAACGCTGTGTTGTGCATTATAGAAAAACTCGTTTGGTACCTTATTTCGGGAGCACCGGCGGTGGAGGGGCATGTAGCTCATCCGTAGCATTTTAATCTCCTGAAACGGGTAAATGCATATTTTTAGCAAGAGCTCAATGCAGCCTACGTGTCAAAACCAACAGCGGGATCAAAACGAAAACCTCACTTACTTTCTGTGGCTTTGTGTCAATTACACTGTGTTGCCGATCACCGAGTTGAAAACATGCAGGACATTTCAAGTTAGAACCATAATGCGCTCGCTCATGCGCTAACGTTCATGGGAAATGTAGAGTGCTTGCACAACCAATTGGAATGCAAGGATTTTGTTCATCTCCGCCAATGCATTGTGGGATATGTCGTTACTTTTTAAGTTCTTGTCAGTTCTGTCATGCCATTAAGGCCTGTGACTGTGCAATTATTTTTTAGTATGAGATAAGCTTCTTTCTGCAGTAGAGATGCTTCAATGTCTACTAAACATCTAGTTGTGTCTAGGGGGCAAACAACACTGTCCACTTTAAATAGTTTTCACTATGGGATTTTTCAATGAAATGCTCAACCATAGGGGCAGTTAGAACTGTCTTTTTGATTCTGCACGGTGTTGTGTGATGCGTTGATTAATCTGTTGGTTGGTCTTGCCAATGTATAGTTTAGAACATGGACAAAGTACAGCATACACAACATTTTTAGTCTTCCAATTAGTAAACTCAGAGTGTTGCCATTTAGTGGAATGGTGTATAAATTCAGATCTTTCTATTGTAGAATCACAGGCAGCACAGTTCCCGCACTTGTGGTGGCCCACCACCGTTTTAATGTAAACTGCTTTTGGTGCCTGATGGAAAAATATCTGCTCTGAGGATTTGTTGGACGATTCTATGATTCTTTTTCATAGTGAGCAACGGTTTCTGAAATGGGCAATCAAGGTTTTCCAGCAAATGCCAATTCTTTAGAATGATTTGCCTGAATTTGTTAGTATCCGGCCCAAATGTTGTAACACACACCAGTCTACCCAATGGTGGTTTTACTTTCTTTTGCAGGAGTACCTCACGGGCGTATACCATGCTCTTTTTATGGCATATTTCAGCATTTTCTTAGGATAGCCCCTCAGGATAATTTGTTCTCTAAATATGACTACATGTTGTTCAAAGTCTGTTTTTGCAATGGCAGGCCTGGGACATGTTTAAAGAGCTACATCTGTGGGTGGCACAATCAGAGCTGCAGGCCCACTAGTAGCTTTTAATTTACAGGCCCTGGACACATGTAGTGCAGTTTACTAGGAACTTATGAATACATTGAATATGGCAGTTTTGGATAAGCCAATGATATATCTTTTAGGGACAGAGCACCTGAAAAAAAGAAGTCAGCAAAACAGGAGGTCAGAAGGGAAAAATGTCTGGGGAAACCACAACAAGGATGCCAGATGTAACACGGATGAAAATTGATTTTGTAGAAAAGCTCTATCAGTCCCACATTCTACTTCCCACTTATATATGTCCTGAGGCCTTGTGTATGAGCTATATAGTTAACCCTATCAAAGCTAGCCCCCTACTTTTGTGGCTATCCATATCTCGTACTAAGGAAGTGGCTCTGAGCCAAGCCACTATGAATGATTGTCTAGTGTGTAACAAGGTATTTAGTATCCCATGCCTAGCATGTGTGAAAAAAAAAATCATGATGTAGGATTTCACACATCATTGCTGAGCCTTGTTACAGTGGGATAAATGGCAAAAAGATTGTAAAAATGCTAGTGCTTAACTACGGTGTCTCTCAAAGATTTACAATAGAAAACAGAAAACCGATGGGTTTCTATAATTGAATATTAGGGCTATTATTTTTTTAATTTCAAGGTCCTTGTTGTTTATCACAGATTTTGGAGTTGTCTTCAAACGCTTTAATTAAAAAAGCAGGCTTGTATAGCTGTGTGTGAGTAGATTTTGAAAATGGTTGGTATCATTGCCTGCTCAAAATCTATAATATTTATTTTTTAGGCCAGCAGCTGTTATTGTTTATTTTAATTTCATTTAGTAGCTCATAATAAGTTGCACGTTACTTGTTTGGGAGCAAGTGTGTAAATTAGGTTTATGTTACCATTATGATATTCTCCAAGTATGGTGTATATTTTCATAAATGGTAGAGGGCAATATTTGAAGGTGCAATCCATCATCCATGTTGCACATTGAGTTAGTCTGAGTAAATTGTTTTGTGTTGCATAGATATGATTATTCTTCTGTGGTCGGTTCTATTTTCGTACTGGAGAAAGCGTTCTTCATTATGTGTAATGGTTAGGTATGTTGGAATTTTTACACCTTTTTACACCTTGGTATCTTCTAGGAGCAGCAGGGGTTTGGATTTAGGATTTAATGTATGTTATTAATCTTTTTAGATTGCAAGTTGCTGGTAGGTGACCTGTGATGCGCTCAGGAGCCTAGACACTATATTTTCTAAAATAGAGACTGTGACTTCCTGAGTGCTAGTGCTTGGTTCTCTGAGATCTTGGAGAGCATGTCTTACTTCTATGTCTGTTAAATTTGGAGGCTGATGTGCTCTCATCATTAATCACAATGTCATTTTTACTTACACCCTTAACAAGATTTAGCATGATATTTAGTACATTTTCATTTAAGATTTTCGCTTTTTGTGTTTTCACTGCTGTACGTGTATACCATGTAAGATATGAATTGTTTGCTTTTCTGCAAGCTAATATATGTGGCTCTGAATGTAGTTTTAACTGAAAATGGTACAAGTATATATTTATTACTTTGTGTTAAACATTCTATTCTACATATTACTAAGATTGAATTTTTTAAAATGTATTTATTACATTTCATTTCATGTCTTTTTTAAAGTTCTATTGTTCTGTTTGGTTTATTTGAGATGTGGGTCAAGTGAACCATTCTTCCCTGTTAGGAATAAACATTCAATGATGAGTTTAAAATATCATCAATTTAGTTTAGGTATTGGTTTGTGATTAGCTTTAATGCAATGCTATAGGGGTATTGTTTAATGGCCTGTAGAAAATGCCTCTTTTTGCATTGATCACCCCTACTTGTGGGAATGCAGGCCCAGCACATAGTCAACAATTCATTTCTGCATTCCTAGAGAGGTTTCTCCCACCCTTTTCAGACAAGACATAAGGGACCGCTGATAGTGTCAAAAGTTCAAAGCGGCTGAGTCACACTCGCTTTTTCAGTACGTCTCTGTAGGCACATAAAAGTCACGGGAGTAAGAATCCCACTTCCTACATATTTTCTTAGGCAGCCTCATAATCGTACGTTTTTAGGTCTTGTTGGATCTGTAAAAAAAACATTATTTTTTAGGGGATAAGCAGTGGTGAACTCATCTAACATAGCCTGCAAGAATACAGATATGAAGTCTGCCTCCCTATCCGAGATTATCGCTTTAGAGAACGGTATTCTGTTAAGGGTAACCCGCAGGGCCTTGGCCATGTGGGTGTATTTATCCTGCTGAGACATATGGTGTTAGGGTACCTGGTGGTGCGATCCTCCACCACCAAGATGAACCTATTACCTGTAGCAATTTAAGGGTAAGGGGACTTAAAATGTTAATACCCACCCTCTCCAAAGGCATCCGATCAACAGGTAGTGGACGGAAGGGATCATTGGGTTGCCATCCTGTCTCGCCACTGTCCTGATGGGTGGTCCAGATGTGGCAAAACTCTGTCACCTTTTCAGACATCTGGGGCTAGTAAAGGTGGTTGACCATACTGGCCAGGTTTTGGTTTGCCCCAAATGCACAGCCAAGGGGACATCATGGGCTAAGTTTAAGAAGAAGGCCCGGTATTGTTGGATCGACCACTAATCTCCAGATTTCCCCAAGCTTGGGTCCCTAGCCTCACTGTACGGGACTCCTTCCTCCAAGTAGATCCAACAGGTTCTACAGATATCCCCCGGCTTCTGGACTTCAGCCTGGTGCTGAAGGCCTTCAAGGGTTGGGCATGTTCTATGTGGTTGATATAATTCCTCCCTGGAGTTTATTCCTGTCCTTTGCAACTCAGAGAGCTTTGGCAGGTACCGCAAGGCTCCTCTTTCTTTTTAGGCTCCAAATCAAACCTTTGGGGGTCAGCTTTCTACTGGCCGGTGAAAGTTGTGAGGCTGGTTTCCCATGCTTCTTGCCCTTTCTCTTGGAAGTAAGAACCTTAGCCATTGTTCCAGACTCCAGGCTCATTTGACTTACCTGACATGGTGTCTGGACCCCTGTGACCATACATACCCACACAGGCAGACCCAACATTTCGAAATGAGTCTTCCTTTACACCTTAGCCCGAGAAGAGGTTTCTAGATCAATTTCTGATAGACACTCCACTGCAATTGCAGGGCTCAGAGCTACCTCTTTCAGGCTAGTAACCCCTCCTTACCCAAAGGTGACCATTGCCATGGGATAAAACTTATTTTCATTGTCAGCGTTGACTATTCTATTGAAAGTATCTGGGATACTCTACTCCGTGTAAGCTCGCTGGTCCACCACTGTGGTCATGCTGGCTTCTGTATCCCTCATAACCTCTATCTTTGCCCCTTGATGATTGTCTATTGCCTGTACTTCACTATACTGGGATGTAAGGTGGACAGGATTCAACATCCACCTCACCCTCGAAAACCCAGATGGCTTTTCTTCAACCCCTGTTTTCCCCTGTGCAAATTTTCACCCCAATTGCTACACTAGCACTGCCTTGGAACTGGCCACCAGTTGGGGGCTTTTTGGAAAAGTCTCTGATTTTATGACTTGTGACATTGGACAACCCAGCCTCCACACTGTCAAAAAAGTTTCTTCTCCATGGACATGCCCAGATTGGGCTTAGAAAAGGCATGGGATTTCCCCTCTGGTTTAGACTTTGAGAACTTTTTATCTCTGTTTTTTCCTCTTTCACCTGATGAGGGCTAAACCTCCTTTTTTAGTATCACTGCCTTTGACTTTTTAGATACAAATGCACAACCACATGTCAGCAGTCCACTTGGGAATCCACTTGATAATGGTATAACTCTGATTAAGAATTACTCTAGACATCCTCCTTCATGATCAGGATCTATAGGCCATCATAAGTATTGAGTGTATTGCCTTTCACCCAGCCCTCTTGTGCTTTTACTGAGACATGTACTAAGTCAACCCAGGATTGTTCAGTGTCTTTGTTTGTGTCCCAGAACTTCCGATACTCCTCAGGTATAAAACAAACTTTTGCACAAGAGCAATATCACTGTGGAAGCATTGGGTCTGTGCCCATCCTGTAGGCACCTCAACATTGCTGCCACCATCTCTACTGGCCATCAAACCCAGCCTAACATTTTTGCGTCAAGTCCAATTTTATTTCTTCTAGTACCATTTTCTGTTTATCCAGGGCTATGGGTGCCAGCTTGGCTTGCAACTTCCATTCTGGTTGCTTGTTACTGAGCTCCTACTGGTGGATGACCAGTTCAGAGGGGCGTGTGCTAGCAGAGTCAACTTAACATCCAGTCGTGGATGGTGCACCAAGGAATCCATGTATGGTACATGTTGTCTTCTTTTCCTTCATGCTCTGGAATAGTCATTACCCCAGAGAGGATCTGAGGTTAATGAAGTTCCATCCCAGTCTCTGAGGGCTTTCTTAAAATCTGCTTTCTTGGTATTGTGTTCCTGCATCAGATTTAGTACTTTGCATAGGGCCTTCATCTCCCCCACTGTCAGAGTTGTGGCCTAGTAGCCAGATCCAACTCCATGTTCCCTTAAACTTTTAAAAAATGCAAACATTTAAATTAAAATCAAGAACAATTTAGAATAATCAAAAATGACCCTGTCAAAGACAAAAAGCCAATCAAAAATAAATTTTAATGTTTGCTTTCGATTCAATGGAGGGTTTTTTAATTTTCAACTTAATAGCTGAGTGGTACTGCTGAATACAAGTTCTAGATCCCAAATCTGAAAACCAATGTGAGGCAGTGGATTATTAGTTGGGGTGGACAGCAGCAGTTTCTTTATGGGAGGGGGTTGCCTCGCCTGCCTGTTTGCTTGCCATGATATTACCCCAAATCACTGCTGACTTTTGTTTTTGCCGCGGCAGTGCGCAGCATGTCTCGGCTAGGCAAAGTAGTTATATGAGGAGGGAGGAGGAGAGCCTCTGCTCTAAGTGAGCCTGTCTGTTTGTTGGTTGGCAGGGCCAGGTGCCGGTCCTCATTGGGTTGAATTGCGAATATCAGTTTAGACGGGTGCCTTGGTCGGACCAGCCCGACATGTGTGCCTGAACCCTGGCCTGGCTCTGCAATGAAGAATCCCGGGGGATTGTTGACACAGCCCCCAAGGCTCCAAATGAGCATTGCAAGTTTCTAATTTACCGCTGAGTTGTTATCTGTCTAGACCCCTTACTTCTGGTTGTCCATCTACGTGTATAGATCCTGCAGCCAGGACTAATGGAGGGCCTGCATGCAGAGGGGAAACTTTGATGTGTGAGAAAGGCTCCAGTTAGGGAAGAACGTTGCAGCTCAAGCTGCCCTCTGTGTCTAACATGCCACCTTGTCTGTCCTCTGGTGTGAATCACATGTAAAGAACTCCCCCACCCCCAGGGACAGAAAAAGGCTTGTTACCTCCTTGGAGCCAGTGGTATATGAATGCTTCCAGTGGAGAGTGTTTGACCATGGAGGGATTGATGGCAGACACTTGATGCTGGGTATTTGGTACTCAGTACTTGTTGGAGTGTCATTGGTGACTGGTGCTCATAACTGGTGTTTTTTTGTGGTGTAAGGATATGATCTGGAAAAGTGTGATTGATGTTGAGTATTTGCTTTTGCTTTGAAGGGTGAGTGATAGCATGTGCTTGTGGTGAATGCTAATGGTCCATGGGTTAAGGGGCTATGCTGCTGCACTGCACTGCAAGTTGTAGAAAGATGTCAGCAGTTAGAACTCATTTCAAAGTTCTTTCTGATCAGGTTTTTGTAATGAGAATCGAGAAGTGCAGAAGGGACACACAGAGATTAATAGGAGATGGATTCTTTCCTGCCTCATCAGGACCCATTATTCTTTTTTTCCACTGAGACTGTCCAAACTCATAGGCTGCTGAAGCATTAACGCTATGGCACTCCAACCATGAACCATCACTACTTGACATTTAATCACGCTCTTTTGCTGTGCTATGTACACAGAAATAACCTGCAGCTGTGGAAGCAGGAAGAGTGGATGCCGTTGCCATGTGTGTAAATATCATGTGCAATTTAAAAACTTATGTGTGTTGCCTCACTGCAATTGACTTCTAGACATTCTGATGAAGATCCATAAACATGAATCACCCAAGGTTGCCAACCTTCAGGTGCATGTGCCGAACACAGACTGGCAGTGCCACTTTCTAGGACACTCACAATCAAACTGGGCCTGTGCCAAGGAAATATCACCCCTCCAACTTTCTAGAACTGTAAAAATGTTCCTGATGCATGTGCCAGGGACAGTGTGCTAGTGCCACCCTCACACTCTTGCTATATCTAGGAGGACCAGACTTCTGATTTTTCAAGGACTGTCCCACTGTCCTGACACTTTTTACTGCAACAAAGACATGCCCTGGATTTTTACTGTGGCATTTTTAGGTCTACCTTCGAAAAACCAGGCATAGTATGGCAGTTCCCAGAATGCATTTGTTTTTGTCTGTGGTATTGGTGCATGTGCCTGTGCATTGTTCTGTGTATGCATGGGCCGGTGTTAGTGTGTTTCCTTGTTGTATGGTTGTACCTCGGCAAAGAATGGCAATGCATTGGCTTGTGATGGGTGTACATGTTCTGTGGTTATACGATGCATTTCAGATTATGTGATAGCCCCTGCCAGGCATGTAATTTGACGGAATTATGTTGTCAGATTTTACCATCTGGAATATACAGTTTAATTAGATAGGATGTGGTGGATATGCTTTCAATAATCTGCACATCAATAGTGTCTCCTTATTGTGATAATGAATGATTAAAAAAAGATCAGACCAAATATTAGGTGCAACATTGGTGTCTAATACTCATCCACCTAGAGCATTGATTCCTAAACTCATAGTGTGTGATATAGGTCACAATTGAAAAGATGACACCAGAGCATAGCATATATGTGTTACTTTCATCCTCTTATACATTGAGCACACTTCAAAAACATAAGTAATTCAACATCGTTGGATGGCAACGTAGCTGTTGATCATTCCAATTTATTATTCTCTTTATCAAATACAACAGCCGACGCGCTTTTCACCCCTGCGGGGCTTCCTCAAGGCTCTATGATAGTCCTATACGACTCTTGTATAATTAATCAACCTGATAATCTTATTTGCTTTTCACCAAAACGTGTCTCAAATCCAAAAAGTACTAAACAGTTGTATCCATTCACTTTGTTTGTCAAATTGTTACTTGAAACACAAGGTATAATCGCACAGTATCCCAAGTCTCAGCGCAGTGGCTTCAGATAATCACTTGGAGCCATGATAAGTTCCATCCAAGCGTTTTCCTTGTCTCAGTCCTCACGTATGTAATTCTCCGAGTCCTGATACAGTTTGGCTGGTGCAGAGTGTGTGCCATTTAGTCCTTGTTGCACTTAATTGAAAGGGTCTCGTAACCGATACAAATATAATTTTATTTTCTACATTCTTCTAAATGAGTTTCCTTGCATTCATATATTGTAACAATTGTTATTTACAACATTATAAATGATAGCATTTTAACAACAACTTCAATGTGGCAGAAGAAGAACAAGTTAATATTATTACAACAAATATGTGCTAGTTTTTTTTCCTTTGAAGAGCTTTTACAAATGAGATTCCCAGCTCCAACATTATCTGTGTTTATGATTAATTAAAGGAACTTGTACTTTTCACTACAATGCTAAGTTGTATGAAATAATATTGAACATATTGAGGTGATGTATTTTAAAAACGGAGAATGTACTCTGCTGAGGTTGATGGTTCGCTTTTCAGTTGCATATTGCTGTATTTGGATACTAGTACTAATAAAAATAAACTTGTGTCCAGACAGTGTTAACATGTGTAGAAATGACAAAATAATGAACTCATGCTTTCACAAAATGTGCCGCATTATGCACTATAATTTGGTTTTCCTTACTGCATAATTTAGTTAGCCCTGCCACATAATTTACATACATTTTAAAGAAAGAAAGAAAGAAATAGAGGAACCCTGGAAGTGAAAGAGACCTAGGGTACAGATCATTTTTACAGGAAATATGAAAATCATAAAAGTGGGACAGTATGTAGCAGAAAAAGGAAGTCGTGAGGCTTCCAGAACTGAGGCATTACACAACATGTAACCGAAGTACAAACAATGATTGAGTCACAATTTACAAGGTACCTGTGCTCATTTAAAATAACAAGTGAAAAAATAAAGTCAAGGCACTCAAGTCAACAGCATTTCAATGCCTACCAGGGTAGGGGGATCATCATCAGCACACAACAAGTTATGCCAGAGAGGATGTCTGTTGATAAAAGAGGAACGAAGAAAGAGAAGGGAGGGTTGAAAGGGATTTACACATTTAGCCTGTTGTCATGGGTAAAATGTAGAGAATGAAAAACATGCACTGAAGGTTCAAGTATGACAAAATTGAATCAGACCATGCGTAATAGTGCCAAGGGTACAACAGTCACAAGTAAAGTTAAGTAGTGAGGTTATTGACCACTATAAATTTGAGAAAAGCAAAAGGTGTAAATACTGACCATTTAAAGGTGTGCCAAGGATTGTCTAAAAGGATTCAGAGAAGACCAGATCTAAAATAAATAGTTTATAGAGTCAGCCAAAAACTAAGGTATTTTGAGTGAACCTGAATATAACTTCCTGAATAAGAAAATCCCTAGATAGCCACCATCTACACCCTCTGCAAAGTCCACAAGAATCTTGAACAATACCCCACAGTGAGTCCAATTGTTTCTGGCTGTGGCTCAATTTTGGAACCTATGAGAAATTCATTGACAATTTTTTGACAATTTGAGTAGTCTTAACTAGATTTGAGAGACAATATGGACATCATACGAATGGTGGAGAACCAGCCATTTGACTCATCGACTCAGTTTCTTGTCACACTCAATGTCACATCACTCTCACTAGCATACCGCAAAGCCAGGCTCTAGAAGTAGTAAGCAAATTTCTGCGCAAAAGAGCAAGTTAGGTCCAAGCGGACATCAGATTGGATTTGCTAGATATTGGCATGAGCAAGAACTATTTTGTTTTACAGACTTAGTTCTTTTTTTATTTAAAGGAGTAGCCAAGGGGGCCGCATTTGCTTCAAGGCTGGCTAATTTGTTTATAGATAAATACAAGGATAGGTATATATATAACCTAGACAACCCTTTCTTGGATAATATCATATTTCGGAAACGCTGCATCAACAATGTTTTAATGATTTGAATGGGTAGTGAACTGAATCTGATTGACTTTATGTTTTGGCTTAATGGAAGGTCCTCAGAGATCAAGATCACCATGTCACAAAACAAAGAAACCATCAGTTTCCTTGACCTTAATAAGAATTGTTCAGAATGATGGTTCTTTGAATTGAACGAGCTGCTAATCACAGCTTCGTACTTCATGGGACCACTGACACGACACAGAATCAACGTGTGTGTCGGACAAATTATAACCAGGAACGGGAAATCTGAATCTTATCCCAGCCTAATTACGGCCGGGATGGAAGTATAACCGGCAGGAAGTTCCCAACGCTTTATGTTCTTCTTCCTTATGTGACCTGTCTCTTCTTGCTGCGGAAGAGTGGTGTGGTCATTTCCTGAATCTTTCCTCATTCCTCCCCTAGGAAAGTGATTTCTGACAGAGTGCTAACTCTCCACTCACCGAGACACTGTTCCCTGGGAGCGTGGAAAATCCTCTTTGTTCCTGTGGAATCGGGCCAGACCCAGATACTTACCTGTTGGATTTTATGATCTTGATAGACAATCATCACCACAGAAATCTTTTTCTCAATTTGGAATTCATGGTTGCTGGTTCAATTCACAGAACCATCATTCTGAACAATTATTATTTCAAGAAGCCCTGAAGAAGTCTCTTTTTAGAGACGAAACGCGTCGGCTAAGATTCTTCATGTCTATGCGACCATGACTCTTCATGCTTATGTGATCATGCAATAAAGAAAAAGATTTTTTCAAGAAAAACATATTGACGCCTTGGACATTCTTATATACTTACTGCTTTCTTTGAACAGTGCTGAACCCCTTTGTATGCAATTTTGTGACAGGACTTGTTCCTGGCGAGGAAAATAGAGGGGAGTGTTCCTTGGTTCTCTGCACTGTAAGAATCGCATATAAAAAAACACTTTTCATTTGGAAAGTGCGGTATCTATAGCCTCTACCCTCATATTGTGTGTACTATATTATATATTTATATATATATGTATATATATTACCTAATGGCGGTCGCCAGTAGGTAGTTATAGTTAGGACCAAGTTTCCGTAGGAAAAGCATTTTTGATTTGCTTATAACTTTGGCGTCGTTTGATGAATCTTTACGAAATCAGCTCCTATCTTGAAAGTTTGGGGGTGATTCGTCAAGGGGGGGCTGAGAAAAACGTGTTTTCTCCATGCAATTTCCATAGGAAACTTTAGACAAGGCTACAGGTCAGGTCAAACTGCTGAACAAAATTACGCCAAATTTGGAAGGTAGAAAGGTCTTGGCCGAGAAAGCACGCTTTTGTTTAAATGGTGTAAATCCGTTCAGTAGTTTTCGAGAAATATCAAAATTTACAGATATCGATATTTAAGAATTCTGACATCTGATTGGCTGAGGCATTACGAGCACAAGCTTGCAGCTCTTTGGCTGTGAACAGTTGAAACTAGGAAGTGTTGGCAGCCATTTTGTGACTCAGTTGAAAGGAGTAGGGGGAAATAATGAGTACAATTGTATAAGAGGTATAGTAGGAACACTGTGGACTTACTTTAAGCAGTCTGTACGGTGCAGAGGCAGGGAGTTTGAATGTTGCGTAGGCCGTGGAAATCACGTCCGCAGAACAACGGTGCGCATAATTGCCAAAAGGTTGCGTTGTCTCCGGAAATCCTGTCGGGAAAATAATGTGCCGTATTGCGGCAAGCAGTGTGTAGGGTGCACACACAGGTAGTGTGAATGTTGCGTAGGCCGTGGAAATCCCGTCCGCAAAACAACGATGCTCGGTATTGCGGCAATGTTCAGTAGGCTTGTGGAAATCTTATTGTGAAAACAACAATGCGCCGTATTGCGACCTTCCTCTAATATAATGTGCAGTAATGTTTTTTATAATAAGGTGTTCACTTTTATCCCAGATAGTGTCACTTTGTTAGAGGAAATTTAATATTATGTGGGAGGGCGTGTTCTGTCCCTGTGCGTGGAAAAAAATTAATGTTTAATTGGCTGAGGTGTTCCAACAACAAGCTTAATGTTTATTGGCTGCGAACCATTGAAAGTAGAAGTTTTTCTATCCATTACCTCCCCCTCCGTGGAGTAGCAAGGACAACTGATTGGCTTACATGTTTCAAGAAGGACCTTTCAGAGCTTAATGTTCATTGGCTGCGAACCATTGAAAATAGAAGTGTTGCCAGCCATTCCCTTCCACTCCCCTCCACGGAGTAGCAGGGACATCTTATTGGCTGACGTGTTTCAAGGAGGACCTTCCCAAGCTTAATGTTCATTGGCTATAAACCATTGCAAGTAGAAGTGTTGTCAGCAATTCCCTCCCCCTCCGCGGAGTATCAGGGGCATCTGATTGGGTAATGTGTTCCAAGCAGGACATTTTCAAGCTTAATGTTCATTGGCTGTGAAGCATTAAAAGTAGAAGTGTTGGCAGCCATTCCCTCCCCCTCTGCGGAATACCATGGACATTTTATTGGCTAAAGGGTTCTGAGTACAAGTTTGCTCCTTATTGGCTAGGAACAGGTTACTGTTGTCAGCCATTTTGTGACGCACTTCAAAGTAGTAGAGGGGCGGGTAGGAACAGTATTAACTCTGTACAGTGGTCACAAGGTGGTGGACAGGGACTGTGAAGGTAAAAATTGTTTTTTATATATTTTAAGGGCCATTTATATAATTTGCGTGGGGCCTACAAATCACGGCGGGAAAATAACAGAGTATGTTGCGGTCTTCTTTTTATTAGGTCCGCGGGTGGGATACTTCCCTGGAGCATAATTTACTTAGAATGTGGTGTTTAATTTTCTGACGGGGAGGTGTGGCTGCGCTGCAAAAATTTCTGTCTAGGTTTGAAATTGTTTTTATTAAGCAATCACAAATATACTTTCTTAGGAAAGTGAAGCTGTATATATCAGAGGGGTGACAAATAAAAACGCAATTCATAAAATATCCCTTAAGCGTGGCCACACCCTACCTTTCTTTTGTCGCCTATAGTTTGTAAAAGTGTTGCCCCATATTTTTGTTAATATAAAAGGTCATCAGTAACTTTGAGATAAAGTAGAAAATAAGTGATACAAGAAACTCTCCCGCACTACATCATCTCAGGTCACAACAACAATAATAAGAAAAAAAACTCACATATGATGTCATATTACATAGAAATGTATGCTTTATCAAAATATTTAATGAAGCACTATGTATACAATTATTTTAGCAAATACTATTTTAGAAAACATTAGCAGTGTTACAAACTGTGAGGTAGCAAGTTATCAACGGAAATAACTGTAGTATATGTTGTAAATTTCTCGCACAGATAGATCTCCAACCTCTTTGAACTACTATAGTTACAGTATTAAAATATACAGGGTGAGTTTATAGTATTCCACAGGAGAACAAGAATAAGGACCTCTGCTGATGACGTCAGATATTACATCACTGTATTTAGACACTTATTTACCCATGTCTTCTTCCATTAATTTTTAGCTATACATATATTACAAATATTTTTTTTTCAGAAAGACACATATGTCATCAGTGATGTAATATCTGACGTCATCAGCAGAGGATTGCGGTCGCGTGAGTTATAGTTGCCTGCACTAACTATAACGGGGGAATTTCAAACGTTTTTCACAAGTGAAATGTCCAGCTAACTATAACATGTGTGAAACCTATGGTATTTTAAGTGAATTTGCAAGGTTTTTTAAATGCTAATTCCTAACTATAACGTGTGTGAAACCTATGGTTTTTTCAGTGAATTTGTACGGTTTTTCAAATGCTAAGTTATGTATTTTTCTTTTTTTTTAAGGTTTTTCACCTATGGTTGACAAAATGGCCTTCTGAAATTTTGAGTCGGTCTATCAAAGGTTATATTAGGGTGTGAGAAGATGCACTAATTTATCACATGGATGACGTCATCACTGATGTCATTTGAGATGTCATCAGTGATGTCATCAGTGATGTCATCAGTGATGTCATTTGAGATGTCATCAGTGATGTCACTGACCATGTCATGAGTGATGTAATATGTGACGTCATCAGCAGTGGATTGCGGGTGCGCGAGTTATAGTTAGCTGAACTAACTATAACGGTGGAATTTCGATGGTTTTGTACGAGTGAAATTTCCAGCTAACTATAACGTGTGTGAAACCTATGGTTTTTTCAGTGAATTTGCAAGGTTTTTTAAATGCTAATTCCTAACTATAACGTTTGTGAAACCTATGGTTTTTTCAGTGAATTTCAAAGGTTTTTTTAATGCAAATTTATGTATTTTTTAATATATTTTTAATAAAATTCTTTTATAAAAAGTTACCTATGTATATAGTTATAGATTACCTCTATCCTTTAATTTGGAATGGCTCTGCTTTTTAAAAAAAATGTTTTGATAAAGTTGAACAGCATAGTTAATATTTTCTATTAACTTATAAACACTTTAATTCTTTCTTTTTTTTTTTTTATGGGTTTTTACCGTGCGCGCTCGGTGCGTGCACGGTGATTGCTACGTCATCGTACGCGCTCGGTGCTGTGCGCGTATGTACATTCTCAACGTACGCATGCGTATGTTGTGCGTACTCCGCGCGGTACGTTCGCGCATGCACGTGTGCTTCGTACGCGCTCGGTGTGCTCACTACGTACGCATGCGTACGTTGTTCGCGTGCGCATGCGTACGTTCTCCATGTACGCATACGTACGTTGTGTGTACTCCACGCGCTACGTTTGCGCATGCGCACGTGTTTCATACGAGCTCGGTGTGTGCACTACGTACGCATGCGTACGTTGTTCGTATGCGCATGCGTACGTCGCGCGTGCTCCGAGCGGTACGTTTACGCATGCGCGCGTACTACGCGTGCTAAGTTGGCGCATGCGCGGTACGTTCGCGCATGAGCGCGTACTACGCACGCTAAGTTCGTGCATGCGCGGTACGTTCGCGCATGCGCGCGTACTACACGCGCTAAGTTTGCGCATGCGCGCGTGGTACATTCGCGCATGCGCGCGTGCTCCGTGCATGCGCCGTGCGCACACGGTGCGTGCACGGTAAGTCATGTGATTAAGAAAGAACACTTTTGATTGGTTCATAGTACTTTCACTTCCAGATTCTTCCAACACCACACCCAGGCAAGTCATGCGATTAATAAAGAACACTTTTCATTGGTTCATAGTACTTTCACTTCCAGATTCTTCCAACACCACACCCAGGCAAGTCATGTGATTAGGAAACAACACTTTTCATTGGTTCCTATTAGTTTCAGTTCCAGATTCTTCCAATACCACACCCACTCATTATTACTTCTGATTCTCTGAGAGAAGGAGCTGATCTGTTTTTGAGATACAATGGCAGAGCAGCAGCCATCTTCTAGTAGTGATCAGGAGACTCTTGTGCCACAGAGACAGAGGAAGCAGAAAGACTCTTTCATATGGCAGTTTTTCACTTTTCCAGAGGGGCAGAAGAAGGTAAATGCTCCCAAAGTCACCTGCATTATTTCCAAGCGGACCTTATCACGTGGAAATGCTAATAAGAAATACTCTTTTAGTATTCACACGATGTTAAGGCACGTTGAAGGACAATATCCTGTGTCTTTTGCTCGAGCTGCTAGTGAAAACTCACAAGCAGCTCAGCCGAGCACATCCGCAGCAGCTCAGCCGTGCACATCATTGGCAGCTCAGCCGAGTACTTCCTCTGCGGTGGCGCCTTCACCTGCTTCTTTACCTCTGGATATAAGCCCTGCTTTCGGAGGCTGTATACACGGTGCATTGACTGTCATGCTCTTATTTCTATTGGTGAAACCAGTATTGATCTAATTGAGAGAAAGTTAGAGCAGCACTCATGCACCCGGCCATAGTTTTTTTCATTTTTTCGTTTTTCTGTTCCTCTGTCCCTACATTAACACAAGGTCTCTTTTTAGAGCCACCTAAAATCTAAACACAAAAACTTGTTTTTAAAATCTATTTTTCATTTATTTTTTTACCATGCGCGCACCATTTTTTCACCCTTTGTGATCCTTCAGGGACTCCCTGACAAAGACTAGGCGGTCAGGAAGTCTCCCATGCCCCCTTTCCATGTTCTCCACCTTTGTTTTAAATTGAAACACATTTTTAAATGGTTTTTTTAAATTGCAAGTAAAATGGATTACATTTCCTAAATTTTCTTTCAAGATCTGAAAAAAAGAAAAAAAGTATTAATATTCAACAATACATTTTCTTAAGCAGTACATGTTTTTTCATATTTAACAAAGCAATTTTTGCCCTTTTTTTGCTGTTTTCAGAATGTATTGAATTTCACTGAAAATAGTGATATCAATTGTTTTCATCATTTAACAGCGGGCAAAAAAAAAACAATCTGAAAGATTGTTTAAAAAATGCCCTGAATCTCTTCTCACTAAAACAGACCTTGATAGAAATGTCACAAATATATTAAAAATACCTTCTAAGAACAATAACTATTTGCAATAAATAACGTCTGTAAATCTTGCTGCTTAAGCACGTACACCAAAATAATATCTGTCAAACAAGTCCACAATTGTTATCTTTACCTTTCCATGAGGCCAAATGGTAATTTTAAAATCCTATATAAGTGAAATATCCAATGGTAATCCTATAAAATTGAAATATGGTTTATTCAGATGCTGGAATTTGTATCTAAAATTTTGGTTTTACAAAAATTAAGTAACAATTTGGTGAATGATAAGGCAAACATTGCTTGAAAATCAATTGAGAATCATTACACAGTGTCCATCCTTTTTCACATTTAAGATAAACTGTGTAATGACCAAAAGTTATAGAAGGTCCATCATGAAAAATAATTGCAACTGCAACAAAAGTTTTACCTGATATTGATAATTGATTTCCTACAAACTTCTTTAGTAAAGTTTCCAATTTAGTTCCATCTGCTCTACAACGTTGCATCATTAAAATTACATACTGTCCATATTTATTTAAAAATAACGTTGATAACATGTCTGATTTACATTGAGAACTTTCCATGTTGTGATTAGCATCTTTAACTAATTTACTAAAAGTCACTGATTTACTCTCTGGTAATGTTAAATATATGAACCTTTCAGAATCAACATTACTGCTGCATGTGTTCATACAGTTTTCACAACAATGTTCCCATTTGTATGAGACACCAAACATATTTTCTATTTCTACCCCTTCATCTTCCAGTACCATAAGCATATACATTAAAAATTCCTGTGCATCTTGCTGGACATCTTGTGTAAACTGTGTACATCCAGAACATTCATCTAAAAGATTTCTAACATCAGAAGCACTTTCTATTTTAGTTTTATCATTACTCAGCTTCTCATAAAGGAGACTCAGCAGAGAACGGAATCTTTTTCCATGATTTAGTATTATCTGCTCTTACAAAATTTGAAGATAAAATACAACATTCAGCACTACCTTTGCGTAGCAGTTGACACCAGAGCTATTTTCAAAATGACAACCAACAACCTCTTCAACACTGTCCTTTTTCTTTTTGCTTGCAGTCACATCACTCTCTTTTTTTTTTCTGTTCTGTACATCCTCATTACAGATATTCTCAAATCTCCTTTTCCGACAAACAACACGTTTTTCAAACACAGGATACTGACCTAAATGAGGAGCATAGCTTCTTCTTAATCTATTATACTCCTTTACACAGTTTGCATCAGCACTAACTTTTGAGTCATCAAAGTCTATCATGAATAAACCAGATATTTTTTTCACGCGTGACAAAGCAACATATGCCATACCTTCTTTAAACAATGTTTACAAAAGCACTATCTACAGTTAATCCTTGAGATTTGTGAATAGTTACAGCATGTGCTAGAGAAAACGGAAGCTGCTTCCTACGTACATATAAGTCTTTCACAAGCAAGAAACGAACTGAACAACGACAAATGTCTTTAACCTCTTCAATCTGATCAAATTTTATTTTTAAAAATTCAATTCCAACTTTTTTCTGGTAATTAACAAAACCCACAACTTTACCCATAGCTCCGTTCACTAAACCTTTCTCTACATCCAAATTACGTCTTAAAATTACTCGACAGTTCATACATACATAAAGATTCTTTACTAAACCAGCTGTTTTCGAGATGTTTTTCTCTAGAGAATCCAATTTACTTGTCAATTTGTTTGTCAATATAATAGTTATTCCTTCATGTTGTATTTTATCCACAACTTCCAGTTTGACAATCTCTTCATTTTCCAATTTCAAAAGTTCTTGATTGAATATAGAGCATTCATGTAGTGTTGGCATTAAGCAGATTACAGTATTTTTTTCAGCAATGTTCTTGTATATTTTCTCTGGAACTATTTGTTCTGTTGGAAACACAGAACATAGCAATCGACTCTGTAAAGCTCTTCTGACATGTTCTGTGACTAGCCCAATTCTGATATCTTTCAGAATACTTGCATAATCCTCATCATTGGCTTGCCACATATTGGTAATGAGTTCTTTATACTCAAAGTATGTCCAAATATTCACATTACCTATACTTCCTAATTACTTTTTCGTGTCTTCATGTGTAAGGGTTTGAAATACTGGTTGTCCTTTAACTGGAGTGAGCTGCAGAAGATCCCCAAAAACTATAACATGTTTTCCTCCAAATAGCACGTCGTAGTTTGTCTTTAGAATTTGCTGCATTCTTAAATGCACAAAGGCAAGCATTAAGTTTGATACCATGCTTACCTCATCAATGATGAGAACTTTCATTTTTTTCACTACTCTTGCAACTTCAAAACATGCTTCTCCTGTTAGCTTGTGGTATTGTATTTTGTTCTCGTGCTCTACTGGAATCATTAGCAAACAATGGAGGGTAATTCCTTTTATGTTATATGCTGCTAACCCAGTTGGAGCAGTAACAACACAAGACAAAGTTGAATCTGTTTTTTGCTGTAGATAGCTTCTAATTACTTTAATCAAGAAACTTTTTCCAGTTCCGGCTTGTCCACTCACATACATTCTGATTGGTTCAAACAATGTGCATGAGCACTCTTTATTTTCATGTAGTAATCCATGATCAATTTTTTTTCTGACTTCCTCATAAATTTGTTGTTGTTCATCATTCAGTTGTTGTTCCATATTTGGTAAGTTTATTAAATCTTCCTGAGCTTGATTCATAGCTGTTTCGACTTCAGTCATGGCTATTGCAGCTTCATTTTCTATGATTGGTTGTCCTAGAGTTTCTTGAATGAACGTCCCAGAACTTTGACTGTCTTGAGAACTGTCTCTAGCTACTTCAGCTGCAATTGTTGCTTCTTGTTCAATTTCTTCATTTAACATTTGAACATAAGTTGAGAAAGTACTGCATTCTATGCTATCTTTGCAAGCATTAAAGGAATCTTCATAGCTCTGAAAATCTCCAAGTAGTTCGTCCTCTGAACGCCATGGTTTAAACAGCTGTAAAAGTGCCAAGTAGTAAAATTCCTTTTTGTCAGTAGTGTCGCAACTCAGCTTCCGGTGATTAATCAAACTTCCTTTTGTTTGTTTTACCAAACATCCTTCCTCACCAGTGACTTTATATTTTCCATTGTTGATGTCTTCTGTGGTATTCTGTTTATAAATGTAGTTCTGCAGCACTTCATATAGACACATGTTCTCAAGATGATGACTTCTTTGTGGGTAATATGTGTCGAACATGTTTGTTCTTAAAATGTCTGTACTTTCAGTTTCGAACTCTGCTATATAATATATAATATTCAATTTCTCGAACAGATTTCAGTACCCGATTTCTCATTCCTGCAAGGCCTAAACTTACCCAAATTATTCTTCCGGATTTGGAGTACAGACTTGCAGATGATAACCTATCTGAGCATTCGTAGGATCCAATTTCTCGATGCGATAACATCATTAAACTGAAACTGTATAGCTTTTTACTGACAATCTTCTCGTGAGAAATCTCTTCCCACATTTCTTTCAATTCCGTTTTCTCAGATTTAGTGATGTAAGATGTGACATACCGAGCAACAGCAATAGAATTGTCAGCTACATACTGTATATCCATGTTAGCATTCCACATGGATAAAATGACTGGGTTGTAGTCATTTATATATTTTGACTCTTCTTTTCTTCTTAGGTTGTAGGTATTCTTAGGCGATTTTCTTGTAATAGTATGTCGCACAGCTGACATAAAACTGTTTACTCTTCCTTTTGAAAGAACTGGTCGTGTAAATCCAAATTGACATTTTGTGTAGAATTTATCTTTACTCTTGTACTTTCGTCGACAGTATTTTCCACACCGATGACTTTGGAAACGTAAAACTTGCTCTTTTAAGTTTTTTTCTTCTGTGCTTTTAGGTATAGCACATGTTGCATATTCTTCAATGAAAGATAAAACTGCATCATCAGAATCTGTTCCAAATTTTGGGGCAACCTTGATCCAAAACAGCATATGATTATGAGGAGCACCTCTTGCTTGGTACTCTTTTCTCCAAAAGAAATCCACAACTTCTCCAAGAGGTGGATTTTTTTTATTGCAGATGAAGGACATCATAGCCTCAAATCTATGATTGAAATATCTGCAAACATTAACCGGATCCAATGAGCACAATTCTTCTGCTGTCTTGTATTGGATGTTTTCAATATTTGAATTTGCCTCTCGAAGAAAATCCAGTAAATCATCCCAAGCGTACTCAGCACAGCTTAGGGTAAGGAACCATGTAGGAGTTCCTAAATTCCGTAACATACATTTCAATTCTCCATGGCGTCGGTACCAATATTCATTAGTTCCTCGTTGACAAGCCATCAAATTTATCAATTGAGATTTCAAATGATCATCTCGCTGTTGCACTTTGTTCATAAAATCCTTTGCAGACACATTATGTAGATGTACTCCAGTTTTTAAAATGTGATTTACTACATAAGATAGTGCAGACAAGTCACTTTCAAATAAAAGATGGAACAAATAAGGAATACTTTGATGAAATCTTGGATCTTCTGCATATAATCTTGTAGTCCGATACTCAGAAGCAGGAATCTGTACTGGACGTTCATCATATCGTCCACCTTTTCCTGTAGGAAACAGCTGGGGAAAACAACGAGCTTCCAAGCTCTCCTCCCATACACTCATGGGAGTTCCTTGTGCTTTTTTCATCTGAAACAGATCAATAGTGTTTCCCATAACTTCTTTAGAATGAAGAGGATGTATGCTGAAATGTTCATACATTTCTTCTTCTTTTGACTTATCCACTTTTTCATTTTGCCCAGTTGGTATTCCTGTGTCTTCTAGTATTTCTTCTTCATCTTCATCCATATAAATTGTTTCATACCATTTATTATTTCTTTTCAAATATAAATTTGCTCTTTGTACTTTTCGTACATCTACCAGCTCCTGCCAAATTTTCTTATTCTTTGTTGGTACTCCATTAACCAGAATAACTAATGGTTCAGCTTCCAATCTATCTGAATCAATTGTTTCCATATTTTTTTTTCAAATCCAATGGCAAATAGACCACTCTTCCTTTTAAACCTCTTTGTAAATCTGAAGGAGGTAATTTACCAGTTTTGGGCTCCATACGCACTATGGTCTGAAATGGATGGACACATTGAATGAGTATAGACTCATGGAGCCTGGATACTGGACCTTTATTGGCTCCTGGGTCCCCCTCTTTGTTTATATTGAGTATAGACTCATACTTATTTAAATCAGAAAGTTCTACAGGAATATCAACCAATTCTAAATTATTATGTACAGCTCTAGCTGGCATTCTATTTTCTTCTAACTTGTTATAACAGTATTTACAAATACGCTGATCTTCACTCAAATCAAAACTATTTTCCAGAAATATATATGTTGCAAAATCCTTCCACTTATAATTATCTTCATTTTCACTTTTTTTATAGAGATCAACATTCCTTGTTTGAATTTTATAACGGCTTCTCCGGCAACAAATACAAGTAATATTTGGTCTTTCATTAGAGATGATAGTAAATTTTGTCATTTCATCTTCAAAATTTTTACTAACAGTGAGTTCTACATTCTTTTCCACATTTTCCTCAATAACTGTGTCATTTCCTGCAATTTCTTGCTCTGGACCAAAGTCACAAAACTGAATATCATCAGTAACCTTCACTACATCTGATACAGATCCACGGAACAGAGCACTATTCAACTCATTTAACTTTAGTGCTGGACTTTTAGCAAAATACAATGTTCTCACAAACTTTCTCATTTCAGTATGATGAACAGCCAGCATCCTAAAATGGTGAAAAACACTTTGGCAACCTTTCCTAGATAGACAAGCAAGAGAATGTCCTTGCAAACCAGTATTCTCTCTCACTCTGCATGGGTCTAGTCTTTGAAGCACCTTAATCTTCTGTTTAACACACTTTTTACTATATTCTCTTGGAAAGTCACGTAATTTATCAATAGATTACTGTCGCACAGTGCAAATACTACTACAATTCCAAGTGTACACTGGGGCTTTAGGACGTCTCCCCATAACCTCATCAGCTAACACTTCTTCCTCATTTCTTGGAACCATTTTCTCCTTTTCCATTACACAACCATCTTTAACTTCATAAGCTCGACCATTGGTGTCAACTGCATGCAACAAACTATTACTTTGAAGATAACTCTCTTCATTAAAAAATGGTTCATTACTTGAACTATGCTTCCATTCTCCTAAGAACACTTTACAAAAGTTATTTTTTTTCACTACTCTTTTCCTTTTGCTTTGTGACTTCATTGCTTTGACAAATTTTTCTAATCTACGCATCCTGTTCAAATTTAAAATGAATAGTTTTCGTTTTATTTCCAAAGCCTTAGCAACAATTGTTTCAATATATTTCTTTTTTTTATAAAATTTGGTTTTCTTCTTATATTTTTTCACATCCTTTAGCAAATTTAACATCCCTCTTCTCTGAAACATTTTTCGACGAAAGTTTTAAAATCTATTTTTCGTGTTCAGTCACTCTTTCTTACTTCTGATTCTACATTGGCTTTTAGTATTTTCTGTCGACTCTGTTGTTGTTTTGTACTTGAAACACTATTTGCAGTGGCTATATTTTTAACATTTTTTTATTTGTTTGAAGATATTTTAAAAAAAATCCTTAGTCTGCTTACCAGAACACTTTTTCTTTTTTCCAACATGAGGTTCTTCAACTATTTTTTTTTTGTCCAGTTTTCTTCAAATATAGATGTTGTTGCTGTTCTTTTTCTTTTTCTTGACTTTATAGGCATCTTTAATTAATTTCACTGTTGTTCAGCAATACCTGAAAGAAACTAAAAAAAAAATACCTTTATGTAATTTTAATACATTACGATTTTTTTTTGAGCTTTTCAAATCCTATCATATGACCTGTCCCTTTCCTACAACTGCAAGTCTGACAGAACAATACCAACACGTATTAAATCTCTAACATCAATTCCTGTGTGCACACAGACTCATGGTGTGATTCTAGGCAAAAAACGATTTTGGTTTGGCAATTTCAAAGCACATTTACTACTGTGGAAGAGTAAGTGATAATTACTATGGCAGCCTGACACATTTTCCTTATATTTTAGAGAGGCAGAAAAGAGCACATGTCCTAACAACTACTTGAGACCATCAGCATGTGTTACAGGGTGAGTGATTAGAGTAGAGCAAAGGAAATGAGCCTTGGTGACGTTGAATGTGTTAGCATTACACACTGCTATCTGAAATACCACACAGAGCTGAATAGTAAGCATGAGAGTGCAGGAGAAGCACCTGTCTGTGTGCTAAGAGCGTGCTTCTGGAGACCGTGTATTGTCAGGTGCAACACAGATCTGCATGGACGCTTGCACAACTGCATGAAGACTGCAGAGATGAATGTAAGAGTACATGTGTGGTAAAGGTTAATTGGAGTGTTGAACATGTAAAAACTACCTCACCCATTGCAGGAGTGGAAGGAAAATTTACCAAGGTAATTTCAAATGTGTTAGCATTTGCCTCTCATTGTGAGAAAGTGATTTCTGCTGAATGCTAACCATCACTGTTCAAGAAAACAAGCTGCCCCTTTCCTGCGAGTGCAAGTCTAAGAGAGCAAGAGCAACACGGATTAAATCTCTGAGAAGAATTCCTGTGTGCACACAGACTCATGGTGTGATTCTAGACACAAAACAGTATCCCTGGGTGATACCAGTACACCTTAACTTATGGTTTAGACATACTCCATAATATCTTTCAAGTTCAAGGCACTTAAATATCTTCCTTAACATAAAATGTAAAACCCAACTTTTAAAGTGGTAGGAAAATGTACCATGCTAATTTCAAATGTGTTAGCATTTGCCTCTCATTTGTGAGAAAGTGATTTCTACTAAATGCTAACCATCACAGTTCAAGAAAACAAGCTGCCCCTTTCCTGCAAGTGCAAGGCTAATAGAGCAAGAGAAACACGAATTAAATCTCTGAGAAGAATTCCTGTGTACAGACAGACTCATGGTGTGATTCTAGGCACAAAACAGTATTTCTGGGTGATACCAGTACACCTTAACTTATGGTTTAGACATACTCCATAATATCTTTCAAGTTCAAGGCACTTAAATAACTTCCTTAACATAAAATGTAAAACACAACTTTAAAAGTGGAAGGAAAATGTACCATGCTAATTTCAAATGTGTTAGCTTTTGCCTCTCATTAGTAAGAAAGTGATTTCTGCTGAATGCTAGCCATCACAGTCCTTGAAAACAAGCTGCCCCTTTCCTGCGAGTGCAAGTCTAACAGAGCAAGAGCAACACAAATTAAATCTCTGAGAAGAATTCCTGTGTGCACACAGACTCATGGTGTGATTCTAGGCACAAAACAGTATTCCTGGGTGATACCAGTATACCTTAACTTATGGTGAAGACATACTCCATAATATCTTTCAAGTTCAAGGCACTCAAATATCTTTCTTTACATAAAATGTAAAACACAATTTTAAAAGTGGAAGGAAAATGTACCATGCTAATTTCAAATGTGTTAGCATTTTCCTCTCATTTGTGAGAAAGTGATTTCTGCCGAATGCTAACCATCACAGTTCTTGAAAACAAGCTGCCCCTTTCCTGCGAGTGCAAGGCTAACAGAGCAAGAGCAACACAAATTAAATCTCTGAGAAGAATTCCTGTATACAGACAGACTCATGGTGTGATTCTAGGCACAAAACAGTATTTCTGGGTGATACCAGTACACCTTAACTTACGGTTTAGACATACTCCATAATATCTTTCAAGTTCAAGGCACTTAAATATCTTCCTTAACATAAAATGTAAAACACAACTTTTAAAGTGGTAGGAAAATGTACCATGCTAATTTCAAATGTGATAGCATTTGCCTCTCATTTGTGAGAAAGTGATTTCTGCTGAATGCTAACCATCACAGTTCGTGAAAACAAGCTGCCCCTTTCCTGCGAGTGCAAGTCTAACAGAGCAATAGCAAAACGAATTAAATCTCTGAGAAGAATTCCTGTGTGCACACAGACTCATGGTGTGATTCTAGGCACAAAACAGTATTTCTGGGTGATACCAGTACACCTTAACTTATGGTGAAGACATACTCCATAATATCCGACATGTTCAAGGCAGTTAAATATCTTCCTTAACATAAAATGTAAAACACAACTTTAAAAGAAGAATCACATTTCTATTATTTATATCCAATTACACCACATACATCCCATCTCAAATTCATAACTCACCTTTTAAAAGTAGTTAGTTGAGAAAGAAATGTGCCACTCACACAGCAGATTATCAGAGCCAGAATCTCTGAACTGTACACCTCTCAGCAGAACCAGTAAATGGCAATGTTTCCCTCTCTTTTTTCACACATATACATGTTAACTTCAAATCACAGTGTTTCCCACATTTTTTCAAATGGAATCACACATTTCTATTGGTTGCAAATTTCAACCCTTTCCAAATGATCCCTTCCCCCAACATGACTTCTGCCTGCTACCATAGCAACAGGTCATGGAACACTGGTGTGAGCAGAGAGGTCAGAAGTTCAGCACACAATGTTTCAAATCCAAATAGCAACAGTGCTTGACTTTTCAAACCTAACAGCAAATCCAAACTAATGTTCTGTGGGAACACATTTTTCTGAACCAATACAAAACATGCTTTTAATAATTTAAACATACAGCCTAGTTTTTACTGTTGAATGGTCTGAAACAGCCAATGATTTCATTTTATTTTTAAAAAAAGTATGTAAGCCTCCATTTTACAACTATCTTTCTTTTCATATTGCCATTCTACTGAAAGACACCTTCTGAGTGCATCCAGATCTCCTTGGAAGATGTTCACAGTGTGGATTATAGGTCACAGCTATGTCTTCTGGAGTGAAAAGTTTGCAGAAAAAAGAGGTATTGTGAAAGATCTTGCTTTGCCAAATGTAGACATTAAATGGATTGGTCAGAAAGGGTTAAAGTGGCACCAATTAATGCCTTTGGTGAAAACCTTTCTACATCTCCCACAGCCTAACCTTATTATTGTGCACTGTGGTGGAAATTAGGGGTGGGCGTAATTTGCGGAATTAACTTCCGCAAATTATCGCGAAAATGCAGAAAATCTCCGCAAACACGCCGGAAATATCGCGAAGACGCGGAAGTTTTTTGCCGCCTGTTCGCGGTATTTTTTGCGTGATCGCGGGTCGCCAATTTACCCATGCGGTTGCTCACGGGCGCGGCCATCTTGTTTTCACTTGTCCCGCCCTCTCGCGATGCTTACTTCCTGTTCCGGGTCGCGCAATGCATGTTCGCGCCTGTTCGCGGTCGATATTTCCTGTTCGCGACCGCTTTTACTTGATCGCGTTGCTTTTTGCTTGCTCGGGGAGAAAATATCGCGCAAACTTGCGCACGTGGTCGCAATGGGCGCGGCCATCTTGTTTTTCACTCTATTGCATGGTTCTGGGGCCTGATTTTCAATCCTCCCTAAATCTTTTCAATCCTTTGTTTATAGCCACTTTTTTTGGATCTTTATTACTTATTATTTCTCTAACTATTTTCCTGCTTCTATATTTTTGGTTTTTGTCTACTTTTTTTTTGTTTTTTAGCTACTTTTTCACTCTTTCTATTGCCTATTTATTTCCTTTACTTGCTTTTTTAATTTTATTACCTTTTCTTTCCCACCCCGTCTCTCATCCCCAGAACCATGTCAAAGGGTAGGGCTCGCCGCAGCCAGAGCCGCGACCGCCTTCCATGTGGAAGGCGGCGCCCACAAGGGGTGCAGGCACGGGCCTTATTTGGGGAGGTGGAGTTGGCTGCACTCATTTTCTTTGTGCAGCGCCACCTCCCCTCAACCCTGGCAGCAGGTGGCAGGCCTGGGTCCGGGTACGGCCTCCGGGAGCGTCGGCAGCGGTGGGGGAAGGTGCGCCGGGCAGTGTCACGCATCTCTGGGGTCCGGCGCACCCAGGCACAGCTGACGCACCGGTGGTCCGACATCCTGGACCGTGAGCAGGACCTGCTGGACCTGCTAGGAGTGGAGGTCCCGGGGCTTGGTGAGTACCTATTTAATTATTACAACTTTGTGTCTGTTCTTCTGCTCTATGTTATATATTGCGAATATCTTTTTTTCCTTCCAACCAGCTAGAATGTTGCTGCTTACAATACATTCCAGGTTAAAAACGTTTAAAAGTCTTCTGTGATTATGACACAGGTGCTCTTCTGCGCTACTACTAATCTTACTTGTTTGCAGCTTTGCGTTTGCGCTTGCTTAGCGTGATTCTTTACGAGTTTATTTTAGAGAAATTAAGTTACGTAATGCTACAGTGACTCACGTCCACTCCTTACTTTGTCCTGTCACTAATAGATAGGGGCGGATTGATACTTAGGTTTAGGTCCTTTGTAAGGACCTTCTAATTGGTTAGTGGTATGCGTGATGGCCCCCCTCACTCAGTTACGTGACGTGCTGCTAGTACGGCAGTCTTTAGAACCTTTTCTAGTTTGTTCAATGAGTGGAGGTAGGCTTAGCAGTTACTTAGCAGTAGCAGATCAGCATCAATCAAACCAAAATTTGGTGTATACAAAAAATGTAGTCATGTTCATGTGTCCTCCATGATTGGACCATACGCATTGTTGAAGAATACAGTGGAATTGCATACTTAATGTACAATTGGCATGCCTGGAATAGGTGGGCTAGGTTGGGTGGTACGTTGTACTACTACTTAGGCTTAGTTGTAACTTAGTTTTCTTTAATCAGAATGGAAGACTGGATTACTGTTGATAAATAGTAACTTAAGTAGTCGAACTGCGAATCCCCCGATATTACATGTTGACCAGATGAGATCGGTCAATGTAGTTATTGCAATTGTTGTTTAAATATGTGTTTTTTGACCGTTATTGAAAAATATTGTATTTGTTTGACACCATCCATCAATGTTTGTCTCTTTCTTATATCTTTCCTGTCCATCAGCACCCAGGGGCAGACCGACAGGGACTGGGCAGTCGGCGGGACAGGAACACCACCAGGAGGACACCGCTGAGGGCTCCTCTGCTGGCCCCAGTAAGTCTTCTTGTTTTTAATAATATTTCTTATTCCATAACATTTACTGCCCCATTTCTCCCAAATTATAGTGTGTTTCCAAATGCTATTTTTTTACCACCAATTATCCTTCGATCTGTACGGTTTCAAAAATCTTATCCCTGCCTCCGCTATGATAACTCTGAGTACTACTACATCCTATCAATCTGTCTGTACTGTAGTAGCTAGTCTTGCCCAGTTGGCCAGTGCCACTCTTTGTGAAAGGTTGTAATATAAAACTCATATTCACCAGTAGCTCGTACAATCCGTTGGGTCGTTGTCTTGTACTACTTTTACTCTTATTGATGTTGAGGCTTTGAAAATTCACAGCAACAGCCCTACCAGATTTCTTAATATTTTGATATGATACCCTATAGGACATACCACTGTTGTAGGGATCTTGCACATACATTTGCACCAGAAAATAGGATGTTGGTGATGGTAGGTTGGACCTTCCTTGCACACCTCAATCAGAAATTCCGCACCCACCACAATTCCACTGCTTGACTATAGTACTGTCTTGTCATACCTATTAGGTCTCGGAACCCTCCCCCCAAGATACCCAACAAGTAGACAACCCAGAACATAACACACCCAACCTCTGTCGTGGAAGCAATTCACATGCACACCCTTACTTTAATTTGCTCACTCGTGTAACTTAGTCCACTCCACACCAAATACCACGAAGTCTATGTAAGTTTAAAATGTTTATTTCAATTTGAGAAGGTCTGTACACTGTTTTCTTAGCAGCACCAACCGGCAAATCAATAACATTAAAACAATATACATTGTTACACTTATACAGTTGAGAATTAAATCATGATAACTGAACAGTGGTGGAAGGCAGCACCACCATCCCATAGCAATTTAGTTTATATACATTTATAAATGAAGATGTGAGTGAATGGACCCCTCACCTCAGAAGAACCTAGTACTGGTAGTTGGTGCATCGTTCAGAAGCTCTGGTTCGTAGAAGGGAATCTTGCGTCTGTAATGCGAAAAAAGAAATGGTGTGCGTTAGTATATTGCAACTTGCAAGCATTTCTCAGCCGTGCCAAAAAGTGTAGCATCTATGGATAAGCAATATGGACTAACAGTAACAGTAGTACACCAGTTCTTCCTAAAAAAGTGGCTTGTTAATGTTTGTTGACCGCTTGTACGCAGCGCGTAGACTAGACAGTAGCAGTATGAGGCAGGTCATGTGGGCTCAAAGGTGTCTTAAGAAGCTGCAAGGTAAAGGTAACATCACATGTGCATGGCTAGGGCTAATCAAGCAAAGGCTACAATGATCATATAACTATTAGTGTCTACTCTACTACTACCTGATTTGTACTAGTGATGTATGTTAGTATTAACTCATTTTTCAACCTTGCTACTGATCAATAGGGGGGAGGTGTATATGACGCCTAATAAATGTGTAATGTTTTCTAGGCGCACTACCGACCACCATTGCTGGGGCCAGCGAAGGCGACGCCGAGGGCGAGGATGCGGCAGTTGCAGATAGCAACGGAGCGGTAGGGGGAGTGGCAGCACCAGTGGCAGGCGGTGGTAAGTTAGATTCATAATCTTTAACTATTGTTGAACTTGACAGCACACTCACTGCAAGGGTGTACTGTATGTATATGTATACTGTACAGTTGTGACTTAGGGCCCCCCATTAGGATGGTGGGCGTATTGCCCCCGCCGGGCCGGCTGGAATTCACTGCCGTCACTGCAGGGGCAAACCTCCCGCCATCCCTGTAGAAAATATTCAGACATGTCCAGGCGGAAAAGGGTTCAATATGGCGGTGGTGTCTCTCTCACCACACCGCCAGCCATATAATCTGCATTTTGGAATGCCTTTGCGTGGCGGCATTGCCGTCCGCCACGGAAAGGCATGCACACATTGCAGAGTATGCTTGGGGGCCCCCATGGAGGGTACCTACAGATGCTATGGTACCCCCCTGACTTTCAAAGCAAAACGTGACAGGCTCCGTGCGGGGCCCGTCATGTTGTGCTTGGAAAAGCAGCACAACATTTTAGCATTGCTTTCAGCAAAGCCAACCAGAATTTAAATTTTAAAAAACAAGGTGCGCCCGCCACTGTGCCGGGCGCATCATCCTAATTAATTGTCCCCACGGGACCCCCACCCTTTTTAGCAGTCGGATGGCGGGCGGAGAAAGTCCGCCCGCTATCCGATGTCGTAAGTAAGTATGAGTTTTTGGGGATGTTTGAAGAGTGAACTAGAAGACTAGAATTCCCTTTAATTGGTATAGGACTAGGAGCCGGAGTATTGAGTAACCAATGGTCTCATCTATCTGATTTGAACTCCGCTTTGAAAGTTTTATGGAGAAGAGCACCTGGTGCACTGTTCAACTAAAAAGTGTAAGACAGGTGGAAGGAAGAAGGACGGGCGCCATTTAAAATGATATGTACTACTGTGCTTTATTTTATAGTGCTACTCTACCATGCCACTATGTGTATAAATAATTACCTTGTCCTACTGTTTTATTAAGACTATATTTTACAATTGTCTTGTTTTTTTCTTTTTGATACACAGCAACTCCGAAACTCAACCGAAAGGAGTTGGCCGCCAAGGCACGGCGCCGGAAGCTGGAGGCAATCCAGCATGAATACCGGCGGCTGGTGGTCCTAGCCGAGGAGGAGGAGGAGACTGCAGCAGCTATTGAAGCCTCCTCCAGTGCCCCGGGCCCCAGCCACCGCCCTCCAGCGGTACGGCGCCTCCGCCTGGCGGCTGCCCGCCGCCACCGTGTCATCTCCGGTGCCCCCCCCCACTGTGGCTGCAACTGCCGCGGCCTTAGACGCCGCGTCGCCCATTTAGAGGACGAGATGCGCCAGATGCGTGTCCTCCTCCAGTCCCTCCCCACCAGTTAGTCCCTATCACTGCTCCTTTTTTAATTCCTGTTCTTTACTCGTTTGGCGTTTGACTTTTTTCTACTGTGGACAGTGGTTGGGGTTAGGGAGGTGGGTGGGTCAGCTTTTGTGGGTTTAGTTTATTTGTTAGGGTAAATTAAATATATTTTTCTATGTTACATGCAATGTTGTTAATGTTTTGTAGGTGGGGTAACTGTTTTACATCACACTGTTTCCTTGCTGGTGCATGGCCGCCCATAGCCTGTGTTTGATTTCAATAATTTGCTGACTGTATAAGACACAAACAGATAGATGCGACACACCTCACTCATTGACTGGTCCTTCTAGTACTTTCAGTCTGTCCTCTAGTCTATGCATTCTTTGGAGTGGTGTTTGAAAATGAAATCATTGACAACATGTCCATTATTAATTCTGCCTCCCCCAAACTTCTCTTTTACCGGTGCTTGATGTTTATGTCCAACTGTGGCACAGCACTGGCTGCATGGTGAAGATGGTTTCCTTTTTCATACATGCCATGATTGGGGTGGTGGTAGTATAGTAGTAGTAGTATATATACACTGGCAGGGTGGCAGCATTTCCCAAAAAAGAAAAGGAGATAGTCAATCGCCTTTGAGAGACTGTTAGAGGAGTAGTTGAATGAAGTACATCACAGAATTTACCGAGCAACAATTATATGCTCAAATATTTGACAAAAAAACTGAATGGTGGTTATTATGAGGATAGCCTACTAGACAGAGTTACAAACTATAGTTTTGTCGACTCGAGTCACTTGACTATGCCTACAGTCTAACAGTTAGTGCTGTATATGAGGAATGACAACAAACAAATCCAATCAATGCCGGCAATTCATGCTGAGGTATATGTTCCTTTGTTAAATAAAATAACCTCTGAAATATCCTACTCATGGGTGGGCAAGCAGAAGAAGATCATCGCTCTGCATTGAAATTGAAGTAGTGTTGCTTTCACCACATCCGCCCCAGCAAGTGTGTGATTAAGTATTGGTGTACATTTAATTTAGTTACACCTCGACAATAAGTCACACAGCCCGGGGGAAGAGGGTTAGGGTTTGTTGAATGGATGGGAAGGGGGATTTTGGGAAAGGTTTGACATAGAAAAACAGTATGCATACATAGACAAACAAACGACAATCATTGAAGACTACCATACCATATCCATTCCATATGTTAAGGGAGAAAAAGGCAATGCATGCATGATGATGAGACCCAGATTACATACACTTCTATTTCTTGTTCTGTTCCGGCCTTAATACTTTAACAGATAGCAAATAGAAATTTTAAATATTGGTAGTGAAGAATCGTAAACACAGAGCAAACGTAATGATGATTGATAATAACAACTCCAAGAACACACTGTTGTAAAGATTGTATACAGGATATTAATCAAATTATTTAAAAGAAGTTAAAAGTGGATACTGTTACTGTCTTATCCTGGTCAAAAATGTGGACAGTTTTTTTGCATCTCGGCATTCCTCTTGCTCCTCTCGTCCATCAATCTTGGGTGTGTCGCCTCGCCACTCGCTACTGCCCGGCTGGAAAAAAAAGGTGATTGATTGGTAAGGTAATTAATATGCATTGTAATGTTTTACAAAGTTTTGGCCAAGGCCCGGCCTGTAATTTTAAATTGAAAACCAAAGGGGATATTGAGAAAGAAAGTGAAAACAAATGCACAAGTGATGGTGTAGTGCAACAAGAACACTTTCCGAGGTGGCATGTATGCATATGCATCATCTCTTCTTTTATCTGTTTCCAGCATTGACCTTCAACAGTAACAGGAGAGATCAGGCCCACAGTGCTTACCAATTTAGCACATCCTACGTTAACACTTTAGAGTCCTTTTTTTTTCTCTCAAAGAGTTGGACAAACGCAAAGCACATTATCCATTCCAAACATAGCATTTTACAGTTAAAGTTAGTAAAATCAATGCACTGCAGTCATCCCACCGCTACACTCTATTCAACTTCTACACAGGCATTTGGGTCTGCTGTGGTTGTTGTTGACGTGTTTACCTTTAGGCTTTTCCGTTTTATGCCACTCCTGAAACATCCTCCTCCTGACTTTATCATCATCTCTGATACTTTTACTGACTGAAGATCGGCCTGCAGTACAAGTATAATTTTTATGAATCACCCAGAGTGGAAATATAAATATTACTGACTTGAGTCATTCTTTATTGTGTACAGAAAGATAGATTACTACTAGTACACTTTGACATCACTTTGTGCACAACAAACAACGCAAACACAAAGACCAATAGCTCAGAGTCAGGTGTCCAATGCATGCCATTAATTGTCATCATTCATTACCTTCTCATCTTAAGTTAACGGGCCGTCTCTTTCGCCATCATCATGATGGACGGTGCTGTTAAGTCACAGTCATTTGCATTGCGCAGATTGAGTGAGTCCCCTTCCTGTATTGAATTAAAAGCAATGTATCACCAAGATGCAGGAGAAGTACACATTTCTTGTTTGCAAGAAGGGGAAAATTAGTGTGTTCTGTAGAAAGTTGATTAGTGGCAGTGCACAATTACATCAATTCATGCGCAACACACACAACAAAATCTACATCATTCAGTCTGCCATTCTGCGGCCAATGCATGGCATCAATCATTACCTGTTGCATCTCATCTTGTTAACGCTGCAGGCCGTCTCTTTCGCCATCATCATGATGGACGGTGCTGTTAAGTCACAGTCATTTGCATTGCGCAGATTGAGTGAGTCCCCTTCCTGTATTGAATTAAAAGCAATGTATCACCAAGATGCAGGAGAAGTACACATTTCTTGTTTGCAAGAAGGGGAAAATTAGTGTGTTCTGTAGAAAGTTGATTAGTGGCAGTGCACAATTACATCAATTCATGCGCAACACACACAACAAAATCTACATCATTCAGTCTGCCATTCTGCGGCCAATGCATGGCCTCAATCATTACCTGTTGCATCTTATTTTCAGTTAATGGCCAGTCTCTCTCGGCTCTGAAGGAGGATAGCTATAGAAGTCATCAGATTCATGGTCCACTTGTTTTGGAAGGACGAGGAAAGTTTGAATTTGTTGTTACCATCATCCAATCATCATTCATGAGGGAAATGGAATTGACCAGGAGATGCAGTATGATCGAGCGGAGGAGCTGGATTCTGAGGACTGTAGTGTCAAATGGCAGACACCTGAAACTTGTATCTTAAGTTAGAAGAGTAGAAGACGGTGATAATGCATTTGTTGCGATTCACAAGTTTATAACCGGAACGACAGACACAAACAAAGGGGGAAAAAAGGGAGGAAGACAGTAAGTGCGAGCATAATTGTCAGGGAAGTATAGCTCGTCCTCAAACTCTGGGGGATCTTCCAGTAGTAGGTAATCATCTGACACAATACTTCCGTCACCTGAGCCGCTGTCCTCATCTTCCTCTGTTGATTCATGCATTGTGTAATTCGGTGGTATGAAGTGCTGATTCATTTTGATCATTGTTAACCTCTCCACGTTTTTGGGAGATAGACTGGTCCTTCTCAAGGTTACAATGGAACCAGCAGCACTGAAAACACGTTCGGAAGAGACACTTGCGACAGGGCAAGCCAGATAGCTTATCGCCAGTCTGCTGAGCTGTGGCCAATCAGACCTTTTCCTATACCAATACTGCACTGGGTTTTGATCAACGTACACCTCTGTTGGGTCGTCCAGATAGGCCTGGACCATCCGCTCAATGTTCAGGGTTGCTGCTGGTAAGCTTTTGTGCTGTTTTTTCTGTGCATCAGCACTGTGCTTAAGGCCCATCTTTACATACCAATCTGATAATGATTGTACTCGGCCGAATGATCCAGTTATTGTTTTTGTAGTCGATGGTGATGGTGAGTGTTTCGATTGTGAGCCAACTGCACTGCCCTCAGCCGACGAAGTTGCACTTGATTCTGCATGGCCTGCTTCAGTATCAGTACTTGTTGTGGGTTGATGTGGCGGGCTTTTAATTAGCAGCCCTTCGTTTTCAAACTTGATGGCTGCTTCAGCTATACAACTTTTGTAGCGGGCAACATCATTGTTGGAAAAAGAAAGGAATAGTCCTAATTTTGCACGTGGATCCAGAATTGTGGCACAAATGTAATGTTCTTGTGACAAAATGTTATTTTGTATCCTTAGATTTTCTGATAAGCGCCTGGATAAGCTCTCCACCAAGTCATGGGCTTGCCTTCTGTCCTCTACACCTTTGTAGGATTCAGACACATTATTCAGCTCATGCTCTAGCATTTGCAACAATGGGATAGCTTGGCCCATTGTACAGTCATCCTTGCTGACTTCACGTGTGAAGACCTCAAAAGGAGACAGCGTCTCAGTCAGGCATTGAATTAGGGTCCATTGCTCCCTCTGAAGGGTCATGCCTTTAACACTAGCATCACTGCTTCTGTACCAGACATATTCATTGAGTGACCTGTGCTGTTCGTACAGACGATCAAGCATGTAATACGTTGAGTTCCAACGTGTTGCCACCTCCTGGATGAGTGCCTTGACTGGCATCCTAAGTTCACGTTGGATGATCATCAGCTGCTTCCGAGCTTTAAAAGAATGGCTGAAATGAGTGCATATTCTTCGGCAGATGGCCAGTAAATTGCTTACTATGGGTTCTTTTTTCAGAAAGTCTTGCACTATAATGTTTATGCAGTGTGCCAAACACGGAACCCTGAAATAGGAACCAAGTTCCATGGCCTTCAGTACATTACTGCCATTGTCTGTGGCAACAAAGCCAATACCAAGCCCTCTGGGCCGCAGCCATTCCAAAACCTTGGTGCGAAACTCTTCCAAAATGTTTTCAGCCGTATGAGATTTCTCCATGGCGAACATAGCTACAGTTGCATGTTTCCGAGTACCTTCAAAAATCGCAGCTGTGTCAACAGCACCTCGTGCAGATAGTTGATCTCTAACCCCCACAAAAGAGATCCAGTGTGCAGTGATGCACATGTAATCTGTGGCTTGGCAACTGCTCCACATGTCTGTTGTCAGGTGGATATTGTGCACAGCACTCTGCCGCAAACCATGACCAACCAATTCCAGCACATCATGATGTAGTGCCGGAACAGCAATTCTTGCGAAATAGGACCGGCTGGGAACTTTCCATTTCGGGCAGATGGCAGACACAAATTCAAGGAAACCCACCCCTTCCACAAATGAAAAAGGAAGAAGGTCCAGCGCTAACATTTTAGCCAGCTTCGCATTGTACAATCGTGCCGTTGGGTGGTTGCGTTGGAACTGCCCCTCCAACCTAAACATGCTGTCAATGGTAGGCTGGCTTACTTTCCTTAGTGGTGCTGTTTTCATTAACCCACTAAGGCTCAACGACACAGATTGTCTCATTGAGGTACTCGCTGGTCGCCTTGGTGTCTCACCCACACTCTGAGTATGGCTCTTACTGCGGTGCCACTCTGATGTTACTGAGGAGGCTGTGGGCGTTACCACTGCAGTGACTGCACTACTGGAGACAGGGCTAGAAATGCCTCCTTGTTCTTCACCTGCCACCACAATAATATCGCTCCCTGATTCCTGACCAACTTCAAAGGGTTTAGTTTTTCTACTTTCTTTTAACTTACGTAGGTGATCCTCCCACACGATATTGTGGTGTATTTTTAGATGACTTGCTTGTCCTCCGGTACCATAGTTTGTACCAAGCTTACCACGCCGAACACCTTGCCGACAAATTGCGCATATAGCAACGTTCTCCTCCTTGGCGCTAACAGAAAAGAAGTCCCAAACTGGGGAGGAGAACTTTCTGGCACTGCTGGATGTGCCACTTTCAACACCAGATGAACTTGAGGGGGTGCTTGAAAATATGTGACCCTGTCCACCTACACTGTGACTTTTACTACCACTTCCTACTGAGATGGTTGAGCTGGATGTAGGTCCCTACCGGGCCTTGGAAAATATGGCAGCTGGAGGTAGTGGTGGTGTAACCTGTGTTGGTGAGATCCGTGCTACAACCCGCTCAGTAGCAGCCTTTCTGGATAGGGTGAGAATGTTGGTCTCCAATCCCTTTGGGGCGGGAGTAATGTGCGTGATGACTGGCTCGTCTTCATCAACATCATCACCCCCCTCTTCTACATCTACCTCCATAACTCTAAGTTTTTCTGGGACCTTCCTTTTCAGAAGCAATGTCTTGTGGCGTACTTCACTCTCAGATCGAGCTGGTGGGACCCAAGTGTCATCACGATCATCAGAAGCGGGGCTTGAAGAAGAAGATGATGGACTAAGCCTCCTTTTCCTTGCTGGTGGTCTGGAAGACAATTGATCTTCTGAAACAGTGGTTTGACTTCGCTCCACTTTGTCTGCAGGAAGCTCGATTTCCTGAAATGCCCCTACGTCAGGAGCAACAACTACTATGGTGGGCTGTTGCGGCGGCTGCTGCTGTTCTGGTTGCGGCAGCTGCTGCTGTTCTGGTTGCGGCGGCTGCTGCTGTTCTGGTTGCGGCGGCTGCTGCTGTTCTGGTTGCGGCGGCTGCTGCTGTTCTGGTTGCGGCGGCTGCTGCTGTTCTGGTTGCGGCGGCTTGACACTGATCTGCTGAGTTTGCGCCTGCGTTGAACTTGATTGTGTACTACTTTGCGGTAATGACATTTCTTCAACATCGCTGCTCGTTAGTAGACTGGCTACCTCTGCGACACTAAAGCCCTTGGGCCTAGGTTAGTGGGGTTGGACCGTTGTGCTGCTCCCAGCTTGGTTCCCGGACAACGCTTTGGTGCCAAAAAAAACATTGGCCGGCACACCACCAGTCGTGGTTAATGGCACTTCCTTTTTCTGTTCCTTCTTCTCACCGGCAACTTTCTTGGTATTGGACCTGGTACCTTTCTTTGGGGCCATCTTCTTCAGATGTCAGGCAGGAGGCAGATGCACAACAAGTTCTGGTCACACGTGGGCGTGATGCGCAGCAGGACTTCTGTCTGGCTGGCAGTACAACGGGTAGCCAGGTGATGCCGATGACACCTCCTACTCTGTCTTTTGTGCACCTAAAAGCAAAGAAGACAGGAGAAGAACATCAGTGAAATGTTGCATTTGTTTTTGTGGTTCAGTTACTTAGTACTGTACTAGTGCAAACAAAAGATAGTCTAGCCATTTATGACTATTTTTTTTAACTAGAGCTATGTTATACTACTAGTACTGTGTATAGCCACACACTACACTCTCAGGAAGGATAGGAAAGTTAATAATAAACAACAAAATAAAAAACTAATGGAAGTGGGGTGGACCATTGCATTATTTGAGCATCTCAGCATCCATGGAGCTGCTGCTGGCAAAGGGGGTGGATGGATGGGAGCAGTAAGCCAATAGGAAAACCATTCAGGCCTACATGGCAAAAGCAGGACACTAAGAACTCCCAACACAAAAAAAGGCCACCAGCCACATGGACACTCACAAATCACTAACAAGCAGGGGGCCTGGGAAACACCAGGAGCTGACAAAAGGCCTATGAAAGTCAGGTAAAGGATGCATGCTGAAGCACACTGCTCTGCCTTTTTAATGCAACAAAATGCAAATACGAACATTCACAGGCCCCAAAAAGGTCTGCAGGGAGCATGCATGGCACACCAACACTCACCAGACACACACAACAAAAGCATGTCTTTAAGACAACCAACATCAGCAAGGCCACCCCAAAAAACACACTTCCCCAACTCAATCCAATGCCATCCATGCCCTAAATGATGTCGAAATTCAACAGAGCACACAGAAAACAGTAGATTACTAAAGCTGTGGCTACCTGCTCTGGTCCAAGTGGATGAAAGCAGGCCTGTTGCCAGACAAGGCCAGGCAAGCTTGCAGGCCTAGGCCTCAAAATGGCCACCAGCCACATGGCCAGGCCCAACAACATCAGCAAGGCCACCCCAAAAAACACACTTCCCCAACTCAATCCAATGCCATCCATGCCCTAAATGATGTCTAAATTCAACAGAGCACACAGAAAACAGTAGATTACTAAAGCTGTGGCTACCTGCTCTGGTCCTAGTGGATGAAAGCAGGCCTGTTGGCAGACAAGGCCAGGCAAGCTTGCAGGCCTAGGCCTCAAAATGGCCACCAGCCACATGGCCAGGCCCAACAACATCAGCAAGGCCACCCCAAAAAACACACTTCCCCAACTCAATCCAATGCCATCCATGCCCTAAATGATGTCTAAATTCAACAGAGCACACAGAAAACAGTAGATTAATAAAGCTGTGGCTACCTGCTCTGGTCCTAGTGGATAAAAGCAGGCCTGTTGGCAGACAAGGCCAGGCAAGCTTGCAGGCCTAGGCCTCAAAATGGCCACCAGCCACATGGCCAGGCCCAACAACATCAGCAAGGCCACCCCAAAAAACACACTTCCCCAACTCAATCCAATGCCATCCATGCCCTAAATGATGTCTAAATTCAACAGAGCACACAGAAAACAGTAGATTAATAAAGCTGTGGCTATCTGCTCTGGTCCTAGTGGATGAAAGCAGGCCTGTTGGCAGACAAGGCCAGGCAAGCTTACAGGCCTAGGCCTCAAAATGGCCACCAGCCACATGGCCAGGCCCAACATCAGCAAGGCCACCCCAAAAAACACACTTCCCCAACTCAATCCAATGCCATCCATGCCCTAAATGATGTCTAAATTCAACAGAGCACACAGAAAACAGTAGATTAATAAAGCTGTGGCTACCTGCTCTGGTCCTAGTGGATGAAAGCAGGCCTGTTGGCAGAGAAGCCCAGGCAAGCTTGCAGGCCTAGGCCTCAAAATGGCCACCAGCCACATGGCCAGGCCCAACAACATCAGCAAGGCAACCCCAAAAAACACACTTCCCCAACTCAATCCAATGCCATCCATGCCCTAAATGATGTCTAAATTCAACAGAGCACACAGAAAACAGTAGATTAATAAAGCTGTGGCTACCTGCTCTGGTCCTAGTGGATGAAAGCAGGCCCGTTGGCAGACAAGACCAGGCAAGCTTGCAGGCCTAGGCCTCACAATGGCCACCAGCCACATGGCCAGGCCCAACAACATCAGCAAGGCCACCCCAAAAAACACACTTCCCCAACTCAATCCAATGCCATCCATGCCCTAAATGATGTCGAAATTCAACAGAGCACACAGAAAACAGTAGATTAATAAAGCTTTGGCTACCTGCTCTGGTCCTAGTGGATGAAAGCAGGCCTGTTGGCAGACAAGCCCAGGCAAGCTTGCAGGCCTAGGCCTCAAAATGGCCACCAGCCACATGGCCAGGCCCAACAACATCAGCAAGGCAACCCCAAAAAACACACTTCCCCAACTCAATCCAATGCCATCCATGCCCTAAATGATGTCTAAATTCAACAGAGCACACAGAAAACAGTAGATTAATAAAGCTGTGGCTACCTGCTCTGGTCCTAGTGGATGAAAGCAGGCCCGTTGGCAGACAAGACCAGGCAAGCTTGCAGGCCTAGGCCTCACAATGGCCACCAGCCACATGGCCAGGCCCAACAACATCAGCAAGGCCACCCCAAAAAACACACTTCCCCAACTCAATCCAATGCCATCCATGCCCTAAATGATGTCGAAATTCAACAGAGCACACAGAAAACAGTAGATTAATAAAGCTTTGGCTACCTGCTCTGGTCCTAGTGGATGAAAGCAGGCCTGTTGGCAGACAAGGCCAGGCAAGCTTGCAGGCCTAGGCCTCAAAATGGCCACCAGCCACATGGCCAGGCCCAACAACATCAGCAAGGCCACCCCAAAAAACATACTTCCCCAACTCAATCCAATGCCATCCATGCCCTAAATGATGTCGAAATTCAACAGAGCACACAGAAAAGAGTAGATTAATAAAGCTGTGTCTACCTGCTCTGGTCCTAGTGGATGAAAGCAGGCCTGTTGGCAGACAAGGCCAGGCAAGCTTGCAGGCCTAGGCCTCAAAATGGCCACCAGCCACATGGCCAGGCCCAACAACATCAGCAAGGCCACCCCAAAAAACACACTTCCCCAACTCAATCCAATGCCATCCATGCCCTAAATGATGTCTAAATTCAACAGAGCACACAGAAAACAGTAGATTAATAAAGCTGTGGCTACCTGCTCTGGTCCTAGTGGATGAAAGCAGGCCTGTTGGCAGGCAAGGCCAGGCAAGCTTGCAGGCCTAGGCCTCAAAATGGCCACCAGCCACATGGCCAGGCCCAACAACATCAGCAAGGCCACCCCAAAAAACACACTTCCCCTACTCAATCCAATGCCATCCATGCCCTAAATGATGTCTAAATTCAACAGAGCACACAGAAAACAGTAGATTAATAAAGCTGTGGCTACCTGCTCTGGTCCTAGTGGATGAAAGCAGGCCTGTTGGCAGACAAGGCCAGGCAAGCTTGCAGGCCTAGGCCTCAAAATGGCCACCAGCCACATGGCCAGGCCCAACAACATCACAAAGGCCACCCCAAAAAACACACTTCCCCAACTCAATCCAATGCCATCCATGCCCTAAATGTGCTTGAAAATGAAATATATTCAAAAAACAAAAGGAACAGTTGCTTCATCATGCACACACACACCCATGAGGCCATGCCCATGGCTAGCTCGGGCCTACTACTACAACCCACAAAATTAAAAAAAAAAAAAAAAGAATGATGATAATTAATTAATTATCAAAAATAAATTGTAGTTACACAACAACTGCAATGCCCACAATCAAACACAACAACCACTTACTTGTAAAATATCCTATTCCAAAAATCCTGAAATCCAATTGCAATGATGTAGCAGACAAAAAGAGTGATCTTTCCAGCTCCAAATCCAAAGGCAGAATGAGCAGGAGATGGACAAAGCACTGGGAGGAGCCTGCTGGACAGGAACAGGAAGTTGGAGATTCTGTGTCACTTCCTCCCTCTCTCCACCTTGTAAAAAAATGACTCCTTGCACAAAAAAGGAAAGCCAAATGTCAATGTAAGGAGTTCTTTTCATCCAAAATCAGTATTTGCAGATGGTTTCATGCTGCTAGAGCCGATATTCCTCTCCAAATTGTAAATTTTACGTTGTTGAGTTCTCGAGCTTCACTTTACTTCCGCCGGCGTGTCGAAAACGATATGATCGCGTTCTCTTCTTTGTCCCTGTCGCGTTGGATATGACGTGTTCGCGGTCTCTTTCTCCTGTTCGCGTTCGATTTCACGTGCCCGCGTCCTCATCCTCTGGCTCACGATGTAGAATGACATGTTCGAGATCTCAATCCTCTCATACTCGCGCGGTGCATGATCGTGAGAAGAAAGACGTGATCGCGCGACAAATGACGTGATCGCGTGAAAAATGACGTTAATGCGGCCGCGAACTCTCGCGAGACAGCGCAAAATGGCTACCAAAATCCAACATCTCGTGGAGAACGCGACCGGGTCAAGAAAACTTGTCGGAGAACGCAGGGATTCAGGTAAGGCGATCGCGCACGCGCGAGAATGTATTATTTTACAGCGCGAGCAAGAAAGAAATTATCGCTAAGCTGCGGAATGCGGAAATTTTGACATTTTTGCGCTGTCCGCGGAACGCGAAAATGCCAAAATATCGCAATTTCCGCGAGCGGAACGGAATTTTGGCCCAGGCCTAGTGGAAATGACCTAGGCACTTTAACTGGGGTAGGTCTGGAAATGCTTATTAAGGACACCTTTGTGCAATTGATGTCACTTTTTCCACAAACTGCCTTTGTATATTCTAATATATGCCAAAGGCAAAAGTAGAACTGGTCCAACCAACATTGTCCGCAGATTGACATAGCAAGAAAGCACGTCAATAAGTCTGTTTCTGCTTTCCTCAGAGACTATGGTATGGGTTCTGTATACCACAACAACTTGCGTTACAACATGCAAGGCATTTATAGAGGAGACGGTGTACAATTCAATGATGAAGGGAACAGAGTCTTCCTCTTGAACTTTAGACTCTGCATCGGTACTTACTTGTAGGTACCAAAAAACACTCAATAAACACAATGGCTCTTTTTAGAGCCAACTAATATCTAAACACTTAAACTTCTTTTTTAAATCTTTTTTTTTTTACAGTTTTGTCCGTGCACGCACGGTGCGCGCACCCAGCAAATGTTTTAAAAAATTAAAATCTTTTTTTTGGCCCTTCAGGGTCCCACTGTGACCTCCTGACAAATGCTAGGGGGTCAGGAACTCCCTACCCTGCCCCCTTTTCACGTTCTCCACCTTTCCTTTTCAGTGTGACAGACAAAATGGCGGCCGACACTTCCTGATTCGAATGTTTACAGACATATAACAACCAATCAGAATTTCGCTCGCGCACTTTATGGTGCGCGCACGGTACGAGCTTATAGATATTTATATGCTTTTAAATGCTATTTTCTAAGGAACTACTGAACAGATTGACACCAGACCTGCAAAAGGCACTTCCCTGACCTGAGGACTACTTCTCTGCCAAATTTCAAGTAATTCTGTTCAGCCGTTCGGGCTGTACCTTCGACTAAAGGTCCTATGGAAAAATGCATGGGGAAAACGTGTTTTGGGACCCCCCTTTTTTCTCGGCCCCCGCTTGATGAATCCCCCCCGAGACTTTCAGGGTACGAGCTGAGCGGAGCGCCCCATTAGTTTTGAAAATTTCGCGAGGATTCGTCAACCGGTGCCAAAGTTATTCAAAATAGAATTTTGAGATTTCCTATGGAAACACGATCCTAACTATAACTATCTACTGGCGACTGCCAGTAGGCAATATATATATATATATATATATATATATATATATATATATATATATATATGCATCACATAGAAGAGGTCCCAACATGGAGAGCCACATACAGGTGTGTGAATCTTTAATCGGATGGGCAGCTCAGTACAGCACTCACAGAAGCCCACAAAGTCATCATGCCATCAAGTCCTGACGCGTTTCGGGCGTAGCGCCCTTGGTCACAGGTGCTGGCTGTCTGAACAAACGCAGAATCCCGCCGCTCTTTTTCATCAGCAGTAAAGTTCCGCCCACTGGGCGTGTCCACAAGTGCATGCTGGTGAATGGAGTTCCTTCACATGATAATCACAAGTAAGTATGGCTGCCAAAGTCTCAAATATAATTGATATCCCAAGTGGGGCTGTGTGGCTTGTATGGATGCCGCAAGACTGGTATATCCTAGCCGTACACACATCGTTCCTGTCCGAAGTATGAATGACTTCAGAGGACCCGCTCACCCGCAGGAGGGCTTCTCCACAACCTGGGAGGGCCGCATTAATTTGCATCACAAAGAAGAGGTCCCAACATGGAGAGCCACATACAGGTGTGTGAATCTTTAATCGGATGGGCAGCTCAGTACAGCACTCACAGAAGCCCACAAAGTCATCATGCCATCAAGTCCTGACGCGTTTCGGGCGTAGTGCCCTTGGTCACAGGTGCTGGCTGTCTGAACAAAGGCAGAATCCCACCGCTCTTTTTCATCAGCAGTAAAGTTCCGCCCACTGGGCGTGTCCACAAGTGCATGCTGGTGAATGGAGTTCCTTCACATGATAATCACAAGTAAGTATGGCTGCCAAAGTCTCAAATATAATTGATATCCCAAGTGGGGCTGTGTGGCTTGTATGGATGCCGCAAGACTGGTATATCCTAGCCGTACACACATCGTTCCTGTCCGAAGTATGAATGACTTCAGAGGACCCGCTCATCCGCAGGAGGGCTTCTCCACGACCTGGGAGGGCCGCATTAATTTGCATCACAAAGAAGAGGTCCCAACATGGAGAGCCACATACAGGTGTGTGAATCTTTAATCGGATGGGCAGCTCAGTACAGCACTCACAGAAGCCCACAAAGTCATCATGCCATCAAGTCCTGACGCGTTTCGGGCGTAGCGCCCTTGGTCACAGGTGCTGGCTGTCTGAACAAAGGCAGAATCTCGCCGCTCTTTTTCATCAGCAGTAAAGTTCCGCCCACTGGGCGTGTCCACAAGTGCATGCTGGTGAATAGAGTTCCTTCACATGATAATCACAAGTAAGTACGGCTGCCAAAGTCTCAAATATAATTGATATCCCAAGTGGGGCTGTGTGGCTTGTATGGATGCCGCAAGACTGGTATATCCCAGCCGAACACACATCGTTCCTGTCCGAAGTATGAATGACTTCAGAGGACCCGCTCATCCGCGGGAGGGCTTCTCCACGACCTGGGAGGGCCGCATTAATTTGCATCACAAAGAAGAGGTCCCAACATGGAGAGCCACATACAGGTGTGTGAATCTTTAATCGGATGGGCAGCTCAGTACAGCACTCACAGAAGCCCACAAAGTCATCATGCCATCAAGTTCTGACGTGTTTCGGGCGTAGCGCCCTTGGTCACAGGTGCTGGCTGTCTGAACAAAGGCAGAATCCCGCCGCTCTTTTTCATCAGCAGTAAAGTTCCGCCCACTGGGCGTGTCCACAAGTGCATGCTGGTGAATGGAGTTCCTTCACATGATAATCACAAGTAAGTACGGCTGCCAAAGTCTCAAATATAATTGATATCCCAAGTGGGGCTGTGTGGCTTGTATGGATGCCGCAAGACTGGTATATCCCAGCCGAACACACATCGTTCCTGTCCGAAGTATGAATGACTTCAGAGGACCCGCTCATCCGCTGGAGGGCTTCTCCGCGACCTGGGAGGGCCGCATTAATTTGCATCACAAAGCAGAGGTCCCAACATGGAGAGCCACATACAGGTGTGTGAATCTTTCATCGGATGGGCAGCTCAGTGCAGCACTCACAGAAGCCCACAAAGTCATCATGCCATCAAGTCCTGACGCGTTTCGGGCGTAGCGCCCTTGGTCACAGGTGCTGGCTGTCTGAACAAAGGCAGAATCCCGCCGCTCTTTTTCATCAGCAGTAAAGTTCCGCCCACTGGGCGTGTCCACAAGTGCATGCTGGTGAATGGAGTTCCTTCACATGATAATCACAAGTAAGTACGGCTGCCAAAGTCTCAAATATAATTGATATCCCAAGTGGGGCTGTGTGGCTTGTATGGATGCCGCAAGACTGGTATATCCCAGCCGAACACACATCGTTCCTGTCCGAAGTATGAATGACTTCAGAGGACCCGCTCATCCGCGGGAGGGCTTCTCCGCGACCTGGGAGGGCCGCATTAATTTGCATCACAAAGAAGAGGTCCCAACATGGAGAGCCACATACAGGTGTGTGAATCTTTAATTGGATGGGCAGCTCAGTACAGCACTCATAGAAGCCCACAAAGTCATCATGCCATCAAGTCCTGACGCGTTTCGGGAGTAGCGCCCTTGGTCACAGGTGCTGGCTGTCTGAACAAAGGCAGAATCCCGCCGCTCTTTTTAATCAGCAGTAAAGTTCCGCCAACTGGGCGTGTCCACAAGTGCATGCTGGTGAATGGAGTTCCTTCACATGATAATCACAAGTAAGTACGGCTGCCAAAGTGTCAAATATAATTGATATCCCAAGTGGGGCTGTGTGGCTTGTATGGATGCCGCAAGACTGGTATAACCCAGCCGAACACACATCGTTCCTGTCCGAAGTATGAATGACTTCAGAGGACCCGCTCATCCGCGGGAGGGCTTCTCCGCGACCTGGGAGGGCCGCATTAATTTGCATCACAAAGAAGAGGTCCCAACATGGAGAGCCACATACAGGTGTGTGAATCTTTAATCGGATGGGCAGCTCAGTACAGCACTCACAGAAGCCCACAAAGTAATCATGCCATCAAGTCCTGACGCGTTTCAGGCGTAACGCCCTTGGTCACATGTGCTGGCTGTCTGAACAAAGGCAGAATCCCGCCGCTCTTTTTCATCAGCAGTAAAGTTCCGCCCACTGGGCGTGTCCACAAGTGAATGCTGGTGAATGGAGTTCCTTCACATGATAATCACAAGTAAGTACGGCTGCCAAAGTCTCAAATATAATTGATATCCCAAGTGGGGCTGTGTGGCTTGTATGGATGCCGCAAGACTGGTATATCCCAGCCGAATACACATCGTTCCTGTCCGAAGTATGAATGACTTCAGAGGACCCGCTCATCCGCGGGAGGGCTTCTCCGCGACCTGGGAGGCCCGCATTAATTTGCATCACAAAGAAGAGGTCCCAACATGGAGAGCCACATACAGGTGTGTGAATCTTTAATCGGATGGGCAGCTCAGTACAGCACTCACAGAAGCCCACAAAGTCATCATGCCATCAAGTCCTGACGCGTTTAGGGCGTAGCGCCCTTGGTCACAGGTGCTGGCTGTCTGAACAAAGGCAGAATCCCGCCGCTCTTTTTCATCAGCAGTAAAGTTCCGCCCACTGGGCGTGTCCACAAGTGCATGCTGGTGAATGGAGTTCCTTCACATGATAATCACAAGTAAGTACGGCTGCCAAAGTCTCAAATATAATTGATATCCCAAGTGGGGCTGTGTGGCTTGTATGGATGCCGCAAGACTGGTATATCCCAGCCGAACACACATCGTTCCTGTCCGAAGTATGAATGACTTCAGAGGACCCGCTCATCCGCGGGAGGGCTTCTCCGTGACCTGGGAGTGCCGCATTAATTTGCATCACAAAGAAGAGGTCCCAACATGGAGAGCCACATACAGGTGACTTGTAGTATGGCAGCAGTCCGGCAGGTACTTACCAACCACTTCTGGGACATTGCACACGTGTTGTACCTCTGAAGAAAGCAATACGCTGAAGCGCGTGAGGTGCTTCACCATCGTTGCAGGTTGCGCCAATCATATTAAAGGCCAGTTTTTCTGGGCCCAGTGTTGTGGCGCATTTTTGGTATGGATGTTAAGCGCGGGAAGCGCTGTCTCCCGCTTAGCCATGAACGCCCTGCAGGGTTGGGGGCCCCGTCGGCAGCGAACTTTGTTTTGTGATATATATATATATATGTATATATATATAAATATATATATATATGTATATATATATATATATATATATATAGATAGATATATATATCCACAACAGAACTGCAACACGCCACAGGGACCGATATCCCGGGACAAGATTCACAGAGCCGGCACTCAATTCGATATAAACATATGTTTTATTCACACATGGCAGCAATTTATTAGGTCGGAGCAGAAGCGGCTTTGCTTGTTGGATATATATATATATATATATTACCTACTGCGGTCGCCAGTAGGTTGTTATAGTTAGGACCTCGTTTCTATTCAAGAAGCTTTTATTCTTTTGGCAATATCTTTGGCGCCGTTTGACGAATCTTCGCGAAATGTTCCAAAATAATGGTTCATTCAGGTAAGCCTCTGTGTTGAAGGTTTCGGGGTGATTTGTCAAGCGGGGGCTGAGAAAAAAGGGGGGGTCTAAAAACATGTTTTCTCCATTTTAATTTCCATACGAATTTTGGAACAGGCCACAGCCCAAACTGCTGAACCAAATTTGGCAAAAAGGTAGCTCTTGGTTCAGATAGCGCCCTTTAAAAAAAAATGGTGTAAATCTATTAATTAGTTCTTGAGAAATTAAAAAAGTAAACATTTATAAATCTGAGCACTGAGGAGGATTTGTACCCCCCCCCCCCGAGCACGAGCTTCATTCTGATTGGCTGCCAACACTCCAATCCAGGAAGTGTTGGAAGCAATCTTGTGACTCGGTAAAACAGAGTCACAAGAAATCAGTAAAAAAAGATGAAAAACAAGAAAAGGGGCAGGGTCAAAAAAAAGATCGGCCGAATTAGCATTGGGTGCGCGCATCGGGCTGAGAAAATATAAAAAAACTAAGCGTGGGCTCCCGCGCTTTATTTTCCTTAAGCCTCCTGGTGAGCCAGGCCCCGGGGGCAATGTGTAATTATATAGCAGGGGCCCACGGGGGCCAGGCAGCCCCAGGGACCACCACCTCCCCAGGATTTTATCCAGTGTATACGCTGCTGTATACATTCTCTCCCTTGAAATGTTCAACTGTCCCACTCTGGAATCGGGCTCTCACCGGAAGTGCTGCCTGGCTCCATGCCCCTGTGCCTTGTAACTATTATATGTGCAACAGTTCCAGGACCGCTCATGCGCACAGACCATGCCGGCACAAGTCCAGCTGTGCCCTGCACTACTACAGAGGGGAAATACGAGCACATACACTGTTCCAGCAGAGGGGAGGTACCTGCGCAATCACAGCCGCGGTACCTGCACCATTCCTGCAGAGGTACCTGTGCCACCCCTGCATTTACCTTACACAGAGCTTCTGGAGCCAGAGCATGCAGGTAAGGACTCTCCGACTCCCATATCCTACCAAATGATGCTCACATCCAAACAGAAATATCACAGAGGAAATGAGGAATCCTGGGGAAGAAGACAAAATTGGGGTTGGGTGGGGGGTGTAGCAGGAGGGAGAATGGAGAGAGTAGGTGATAGGTGAAAGCAAGAGATGGGGTGATGTACATTAGGAGGGAGAGGGGCAGATAGTGCAGCAGGAGGGGGCAGCGATGAAGGGCAGCAGCGGTTGCACAGCCAGGGCACTATGGGTGCAATTGCAGGGGAGCAGAGGAAGTGAAGTGCACCAGAGAAGGAAGGAGGAAGAAGTGATGCAAAAGGAGAAAATGTGTGGAGTGCAGCAGGAGAGAGAGGGGGTAAAGTAAAGAACGTGGGAAAAAGTGCAACAGGTGGCAAGAGGAGGAGCAGAAGGACAGAAGGGGTTATCTGTGGGATGAAATACTGAAATAGATGCAGGTGACCAGGAAAGGGAGAGAGAAGTGCTGCAGGAAAGGAGAGGAGTTGTAGCAGGCGAGAGAAATGGGTGAATTAAAGAACGTAGAAAGAAGTGCAACTGGAGGCGAGAGGAGGAGCAGGACAGGAGGGATAGACCCAGTAGGATGAAATGCTGTAAAAGATGCAGGTGACCAAGAAAGGAAGGGCGAAGTGCTGCTGGAAAGGAGGGGAGGTGTAGTAGGAGAGAGAAGGGGATAAAGTAAAGACCGTAGAAAGGAGTGCAACTGGTGGCGAGAGGAGGAGCAGCAGGACAGAAGGGGTAATCAGTAGGATGAAATGCTGAAAAAGATGCAGGTCGTAAGGAAAGGGAGGGAGAAGTGCTGTGGGAAAGGAGAGAAGGTGAAGCGGGAGAGTGGGAGTGGTAGCAGAATGAGAGGGGTCATGGGCAGCAGGAGAGGAGTGTTGAACCAGAGCAAGAGAGAAGGATGAAATGCAGACCAAGGTGGACACTGAAGTGCACCAGATAAGTCAAGCTGGTGTATCGCAGCAGAAGAGGGATAAAGTGCATCAGAATACGAGGGAATAAAGTAAAGCAGATGCATAGCAGTAGAGATGGGGTAATGATGGGGAGTAAAGTGCAAGAGAAAGGAAGTCGGAAGTACAATAAGAGAAAGAAATGACCTGTAGCATACTATTCAGCACTGAAGTGCAGCAGATGACGAGGGTAGAATTAAAGCAGGAGAGAAGTGGTGAAATGCAACAGAAGATATTGGGCAAAGTGAAACAAAAATGGAGTGGAGTAGAGAAATAATTTAAAATGTATTTATTGATATGGGGTGCAATGTGGCATTTCATAATGTATAAATAAATGCTCAATTAATTTGTCATATGAGGTGATGTAATTAGCTCTTCAACAGGGGTTGTAAGTGCAATATAAGTACCAGTGTGATAAAATGTAGCAATTGCAAACATATGTCGGCTGTAGTCTAGAACACTCGGGATTTATGACTTCCATGTTTAAAAAAAACACACATGGCAGAGCTGGGTAAGTGGTAAATGCACCTCAAGTTTCCCCTCAGATAGGAGAGCGCCTGGATGCCCTTGGCCAGACAATAGCCTGGCCCTGACCTATATCTCGTATTTTCCACAGATCGCATCATTGGCAAAGAAAGAAGGCCCAGGTTGTCAGATATGGCCATGCTGCCATAGGCCGAAGCATTCATCTTGGAGATGTTCCAACATTCCTCCTTTGTAGCTTTCACAATCCCACACTGGTAAGTCCCGGAACTGCTACCCATTTATGTTACACAAATGTAGCTTTATCTTCAACTTCACGACATAGGGTGGTTCAGGCATTACCCATCTACACATAGCAAAGACCGCCTTCTTGGAGAGGCCGGAGCCAATGAGATCTTTTAGAGGAATTAGAGCTCAGGATTCCTTTGTGAGGATATGTGAATTTCCTGACCTACCCCATTAGCTGAACTTGTTTAATTTTATTTTAATAGTTGATTAGATAGCTCAGAATATCAACAGACTTCCTGCAAAAATCTTGGCATCCCTTCGTTCTCATTCACAGTAGGAACTACTAATTCATTCCAAGATCAATAAAATGAGTAGCACTCATAGAGTAATAATACCTATCATGAGTTGTTGCAGGTATATCCCAAGTGCCATACAAATGTTTACTGCTCAGGATGGCACACACTTTCATAGTTCCTATCCTTTATGTTGCATTACAAACATGTAATATTATAGAGTATTTGCAAATCACACACCAGATGGAGTTAAATTTTACTTTTATAATCCTTTACCACAAATAACTATACATGATTTTTTAGTCTGGCCCTCAAGACAGATTTAGCTATTTAGACAGCCAATTGTTTTTTCCCAAGAATTGTTTTTTCTAAGAATTCATACCTAATAGACAAAATATAGCAGGACTTTTGGCCATGGTTTTTCATTCATTGGCCATTTAATTTATCATTCATGTTTGCTTCCACTCATCACAGCATATACTATGGGGCAATGGATCGGTATTTGTACCCTTTACTTGGAGTTACGGCACTCTGCCTCTTCACTTGGTTTGCATTTGCCTAATTAAACATTTTCTTATATCATCTAGGTTAAGTACCAGGGCTGGTGATAAGTATTAACGTTGCTTTTATTGAATAACTATGTGACTTTTTGTAATGCAATTAAGTATAATTAATCTGAATACTGCCTGCCAAGGGCAATCCTATTGGCTTTGCCAGTGCTTGCTTCATAAGTGTGTGTGTGTGTGTGTGTGTGTGTGTGTGTATATATATATATATATATATATATATTCACTGAAAAAACCATAGGTTTCGTGGGTGTTATAGTTAGCTGAACATTTCCCTCATACAAAACCCTAGAAATTCCTCCGTTATAGTTAGTTCAGCTAACTATAACTCGGGCCCCCGCAATGCACTGCTGATGACGTCACATATTACATCACTCATGACATGGTCAGTGACATCAATCATGACATCACTGATGACATCTCAAATGACATCACTGATGGCATCACTGATGACGTCATCCAGTGAGTCTGTGTTTCTGTAAAGTTTTAATATGTTTAATATATTTAGGGAAAAGCCTGTTGAAGAATGAGTGGGTGTACAAGTATGTGAATGGATAATTTTCTAGGTGCATATCTGACTCTATAAGTGAGTCATTAAATGTATCTTACTACAGACTAGTGACTAAACTGTGTGAATGTCTGTATGTGTCTGTGTGTTGGTGTATAAGTGGCTGCATGGTTTTGTGAATAGCTATATGAGTGTCTATATGGGTTATTGATTGGTTGTCTGAGTATCTGTATGGGTGCCTGAGTGTTTGTGTGGGTAGGGTGTGTGTGACTCTGTGCATAGATGTGTGAGTGGGTGTTTCTATGGGTACATGGTTTTAAGAGTGCAACTGTGATGGACTGTATGGCTGGGTGAGTGTATGTATGGGCGTGTTAGTGATTGAATGTATATCTCAGTTGTACATGTGTCAGTAACTACATATGTGAAACGCAGTGTATATGTGTGTAAGAGTTTATAACTATCTATATGTGAGAGTGTGTGATTGCGGGAGTGGCTGTATGGATGAGTGTGTGCTTGTATCAGTAATTGTATAAGAGCGTCAAAATTTGTCAGTATTTTTATGAGTAAGTGAACTTGAGTGTGTTTAACTGTATAGGTGAGCAAATTGGACTGTGATTAATTATTTGCAAGAGTGACTAGGTGTGTCAGTACCTCAATGGATGATTGGCGGTGTGTCTATATAGGTTTATAAATGCATATGATAGTCCTGTACGGAGTGACTGCAAGTATGAGTGACTGAACTGGTGAGTGAGTGGAGGTGTATGTAGACCTAAGAGTAAATGAGTGGGTATGTAGTTATTGGTATTGGAGTATCTATGATTTTAAAAATGGCCGTCTGAAATTTTGAGTCGGTGTATCAAAGGTTATATTAGGGTGTGAGAAGATGCACTAATTTATCACATGGATGACGTCATCAGTGATGTCATCAGCGATGTCATTTGAGATGTCATCAGTGATGTCATCAGTGATGTCACTGACCATGTCATGAGTGATGCAATATGTGACGTCATCAGCAGTGCATTGCAGGGGCACGGAGGAATTTCTAGGGTTTTGTACGAGGGAAATGTCCAGCTAACTATAACACCCCTGAAACCTATGGTTTTTTCAATGAATTTCTAAGGTTTTTTAAATGCCAATTCCTACCTATAACGCCCCTAAAACCTTTGGTTTTTTCAGTGAATTTCAAAGGTTTTTTAAATGCCAATACCTAACTATAACGTGCATGAAACCTATGGTTTTTTCAGTGAATTTCAAATGTTTTTTAAATGCTAATTCCTATCTATAACTTATCTCTGAAGATATCATGTTTAATGATTTTGATTGGATTGGTAATTGGGGAAAGAAAGTAAGACCGCCAGGGTGGATAGAGAAGGTAATTGGCAATCTAAAAAATCATCTGGAAGTCTTTATCATCAGCCAGATGAAACCGATAATCAGTAGAATAGACAAAATTGCAAATGAATTAATCAAACAGGGCAAGACAATAGCCCCAATAAGTATGAACCCTACTGCAGGCCCTAACCAAGCCATAAATACACCCACTAATCAAATTGCGGCCACTAACAATTGTGCTAGTTATATACAAGATGCGATCGCACAAGTCCATGATCTGCCCAAAGCTCCACCACACCCTGGGAGGGGACCCCCACAGAATGGCGGAAATAAACAGATAGATAAAGCCCAACAGCAAGCAACTACACAAATAGTGTGAGATGCCCAGCATTTAACCCAAGGCCTAACTAGCCTACCACAATATGAATATGACCCATTTGAGTGATCAGAAAGCCCCCCCCCACATATAAATTTACCCCCGGAAGCATGCCCCTACGTTATAGTATTTGCAGGGGTGCCGGAACTCAGACCCGTAGAAAAAGAAACTCATCTAGAACTAAAATCGAAAATAATAAAATGGTTAAATATTCATAGGCCTTTGAATATGGGGGAAAACCAATAATCCTACTCATGGGTGACTTCAATTGCCACCTATGCCAGAAACTCTTACCCGTGAGCCCGGATTGGTCCTCCTGCCCTGTAGAAAGTGGCCCACATTTTGAACACAATAAAGAGGGAACACTCCTTATGAAGATCCTTGATAGGTTTGCTCTCACTCACACTATTGACTTGCTGAATGTGAGAATTGGAGATATTCTTACACCAACATTTAAGGGAAGGGGCTGCTCATCCATCATAGACTTTATACTAATATCGAGCTCTGCAAAAGAGCAAGTCAAAAAGGTAAAAACGGAATGGAGCTCCTTTAGTGATCATAACCCCTTAACCCTTGAAATTCCCTATAATGTGAGAACTGTAAGGAGCGCTCCTTCAGGCACTGAACTTCGCCCAACGGACCAGGGGAGGCGCTTAAGGTGGGCCAAGATCAATGCACAGGAATTTTACTGTTCCTTAATGGAAAGAGGGAAAGAACAAATAGAGGCTTGCCTTGAACTTACAAAAGAAGGTAGAGAGTTGGTCTTTGCTTTTGAGTCCCTGGGTGGGGGTGAGACCCAAGGAACTGGAATTTTCCTTATTGGAAATCACTAAAGCAATCCAAGGCCTCACTAAAAATAAGGCACCAGGGCCGGACGGTACCCCCCCCCCCCCGATCTCTACCTAAGTAACATCGAATTATGGGCACCGATTATGACCAGAGTACTAAATGCAGCGATTAGAACTGGGCTCCCTCGATCTTGGTCTACAGCACAGATTGTCCCCATCTACAAGAAAGGGTGCAGGGACAACCCGCAATGTTATAGACCAATTTCGCTGATAGACGTGTCAGCCAAATTACTAGGTAGGGCAGTCTTAAATCGCCTTGCTGAGTGGACTGAAGCACACCACACCCTAGCAGACACCCAATACGGATTTAGATCCGGTAAATCAACTAGTGACCAATGTCTCAATCTCTATCTCCTAGTTGCCAAATATACTAAAGCCAGTAACGGAACTCTGTATATGGGGTTTATGGACTTGGCGGCTGCATTCGATAATGTAAATAGAAGTAAACTCTGGGCCCTTATGTTCAAACTGGGAATTGACCCTGAACTCATAAACATCTTACAAGAATTACACTGGAACACCACTGCCAAGGTCCGCTATAGTGCGGGGGGGGGTGAGCACCGATCCCTTCCCGTGCACCAGCGGAGTGAGGCAGGGGTGTATCCTGGCCCCCTTTCTGTTTTCCCTGTACATAAACGACTTAGAAAGCTCCTTGTTGGACATGAAGACTGATTGCCCTAAAGCAGGATCGCGCCATATACCAGTTCTGCTGTACGCGGATGACGCGGTCCTGCTGGCACGAACAGCAACGAGCCTACAACATCTGGTGAATGGATTTGTAAAGTTCATGGAGAATTTGGACCTCTCCGTGAACTTGACCAAATCATTTGTCATGGTGGCAGGGAAAAAATCCACCAAAAGATTTAGTTTTAAAATAGGAACACACGTTCTTGAAACTGTTAATACATTCTCGTACTTGGGCCTTCTGTTTGATGGAGGAATTAGGTTTGCCCCCTTGCTAGAAGAAAGATGCAGGAAATTGATCTCAGCAATTGGTGCTATTTTAAATTTTGCACGTAGACTGGGTCGATGGTCACCAGAGCAAGTGAAGACGCTGTATAGAGCCGTCTGCATCGATAAAGCTACGTATGGGGCAGAGGTGTGGGGTTTTAGGGACGCACACCTGCTGCAAGTAGAGGAAGACAAATTCCTACGTAAGATGCTAAAGATACCGCATTGCATCTCAGCAGCGATCGTACATACGGAACTTGGCATCCCATATATTACAGACCAGATAAAAGTAAGACCTATTTTGTCCTGGCTCCTAATCTGGGTAAACCCAGAAGCGGAGCTTAGCAGACAAATAATCAAAGATTGTCTCCAGAGAGATAGATGGCTTCAAATTCCCTGGCTTAAATACGTTAAAGAAACTCTATGGGCTATAGATCATCAAATAGTTTTCACAGAACCATCACTGATTGACCCATTCTGCAATTCAGAAAATGTTATTGGGCAAATATTATTCGAGCAGGAAACAACTTGACTCTATTAAAACATCTGTAACATCACACTCTCTAGTCAGTAACGGAGAGGGCATGGAACCATATTCATTTTTAATATATAATCAGCAAGATAGATTTTTAATGTGTCGTTTTAGGCTCAATTTGTTACCTAACATTTTAGCTTACCCATCTGGTTTTACCTTAACAATTGAGCAGAAGGGTGCCTGCGGCTGCGACAATAGGTCTCCGCAGGACACCCTTCATTTTGTACTATTATGTTCCTTTTATCGTACCCCCCGTTGTAGATTCCTTGTAAATATTTTAAAAGAGTCAAAATTATGTCACGCTAAACCTGCCCTATCATTCTTGCAGAGAGCAACTGACACACGCACTTTATGCTCTATTTTGAGTTTTTTTAAATTTGCCGTTAAATTAAGAAATACCAGGGGCTGACTCAGACTGTATTGAATGTCTTTTTTAATCTTGTTTTTAACATTGTACGGTTCAGAAATGTATGTTATTGATGATTTTGATGATTCGTACTATGTACTATGTATTTTTATGATGGTTTTTAATCATCGAAATAAAAATTTACTGAACTGAACTGAACTGATTGGATTTGTATATTTTTCAAATTCAGTGTGTCAATTTTATTAATTACATTTTTTTAAAATACTTTTTTATCACCATTTTTTAAACTTATTTTTTCAATTAATTCTTTTAAAAATTAAAAAATATTATTTGAACTTAATGGGTTTTTCAAACATATTTTTTTATATTTTTCCAAATATTTTTTTTAACTATATGTGCAAAACTTTATTTTATATATTTTTTTCAATGTTTTTGAATCCGCGCACCCTAAGCGCACCTTTCCCGATCCCTATGCAGTAGCATCCGTGCATGGTATGCGTCGGGTACGTGTTTAGTGCGTGATCGCAATGCGACCGGTACGCGACTCTCAGCCTATACGCGACACGTTCGATGTACGTAACGCGACGTTTAAGCGCTTCCGCGATGCGTCATCTGCATCTATGACGCGGTAGGTGCGCGGATCCCGCGAAGTATTTAACATTTAAAAAAACATATGTATGTATTTCATGTGAATATTAATTGAAGACAAACTCTAAAATAGTCTTAAAACTAATATATTTTTACATCTAATCCTATTCAATTTCGCAGATGCGCGTGTGGTGCGTGCTGCGTAAGCGCAGGGTGCGCGGATCCCATGTGACCTGCAAAAAAAGAGATTTGATTGGTTCATTACACTTCCTCTTCTAACTATTGAAAGACCCCACCCATTTCAATCATTCTTCTTTGAACTTCTTTAGAGCACCATCTCTTTGGAGAGAAGAAGATTTTTTAGACTAAGTTTACACTTAGCTCTAACTTTTTTCAACCAAAAATGGCTTCAGGGCAGCAGGCATCACCTGCATCACCTCATACTTCTGAGGATGAATTTTTGGCGAAGGCACCACCCAAAAAACGTTTTTCTTCAGTGGTGTGGAAATTCTTTACTTTTCCTGAGGGGCAGTATAAGACCAATGCCACCTTGGTCATGTGCAAGATTTGCAAAAGAGTCCTGTTGCGAGGGGATCCTAACAAGAAATACTCTTGCGGCATGGCAAGTATGATGAAGCACATGAGGACCCTTCATCTGAACAATCTTGCACGATAAGAGTGCCGACGGATGAGAAACACTCCTGTGCCATCCACCTCATCGCAGTCGAGCACATCAAGAGTGCATCCATCAGCCCAAACCTTGGACATCCGTCCTCAATTTCAATTTTTAAAAGTGCTCTGCACTAAGTGCAATGCGACTTTGTGCTATGGTGAGCAGTCGATCGATCTGATCTGCCGCCGCCAAGAAAGTCACATTTGCTAGTTTTTTTTTTATTGTTCCCTGAAGTTCATTGTTTGGTTTCTCCAATTGTTTTGTTTGTTTTTTGCAGAAAAACCAAAAAAAAAAGAAAATTGTTCAGAAAACCCCCCCCAAAAATTATAAAAGAATAAATAAGAAGAAAAAAAAGTTCTTTTAAGAACTAACTTTCCTGGTTTAAAAAAAGAGCTAAATTTCTTTGTGAGTGTTAGTTTAGATGAATGTATGTGTAGTACGTAATTGACTGAATGAATGCATTAGTAGCGTATTATGAATGTATAAGTGCAGAAGTATGAGGAAGTGCTGCAGCATCACACAGTAACCTCTTTAACTGCAGTGTGCTGTAGTACTTCCGATTTACAGGGATGCAACATATGTACATAAATATGTTGCAAATCTATGCTTTATTGTGCATGGCTGCTTAAAATGCAGCCATGTGGTGACACAAGCACCCTTGCACCATAGTGCAAGGATATCTGTGTCATGTGCTGTTTGTTTTTCTGCAGGAAGACACACCTTCCTGCACAAAAACAATGAGAACATTTCAGCATGCATTGAAGATATGAAAATGTGGAGAAATGAAAACAATTCTCCTTGTTGTGCTTTCCTACACCAATTTTAGAATGGTGCACCATTCACACACATATCGAGATTTATGATTTCTGATTAATCTAGACATGTGTCTTATTCTATGAGTATTCAGTGCAATCATGCACACCAACACTTATAGAACACCCTTTCAAAACAAAGTGGTCTGCATGATGAGGTTGTATTTACATGGAGTATAAAAAGTGCCTTTTCCTCTCTTTGTGAATATGAAAGAGTATCTTACACAATAACTATGTTACAAAAAGTGACATATTTCCGTTTTTAAAATTCCCTGTGAATGATAAAAGGTAAGCACAGAGTTTTGTCTGCAAAGATGTTCAAAGAAGAATGATTGAAATAATTGTGGTCCTTCAATAGCTAAAAAAGGAAATATTATGAACCCCTCAAATCTCTTTTTTTGCAGGTCACGTGATATCTGATTATGGTCAGATTTCAAAACTACATAGGTATAAACAGAGTGTTTTTAGAAACATGTTTCCACTTTGTAGCTTCTTGCAGACCTCCTCATTCTGCATATTGAGACTTAGTTAAACTTACCTTCACAGTAATAGGAATAACAAATGGTACACATTTTTTTCACATTTTCATTCCAAACTGAATTCTTAAAAATTGCTTATTTTAAAATTTAGATCTGTGAAAGAAAAGGAAAAAAAATGATAACATGTAATAATAAATTTTTTACAACACAGCATAATTTCCACAAAGTAATTTTTTTGCCTTTTTTGCTGTTCTCAGAATATATTATATTTCACTAAAAACAGTGATTTCAATCGTACTCATCACTTAACAGCGGGCAAAAAAAAACAATCACAAAGATTAGTAAAAAAACACCCAACATGCTATTCTCAACAAAATACCACAATATACAAATCACAGATATATAAAATGCTTACAGCTAACAACATTTTATAAGTTTAACTTACAAAAACTGTAAATGTTGTCGCTTTAAAATATTCATCGAATCTAAGGAAGAATTTTTGGAGGACGCAACACGCCCACAACGTTTTCCTTCAGTGATGTGGACATTTTCTACTTTTCTAGAGGGGCAAACAAAGACCCATGCCACCTTTGTCACGCGCACAATTTGCAAAAGAGTTCTGTTACGAGGGGATCCTAACAAAAACTACACGTGCAGCACAGCAAGTATGATGAAACACCTAAGGACCCTTCATCCAAACAATCTTGCACAAGAAGAGTGCAAACAGATGAGAAACACTCCTGTTCTGTACCTGTAAAAAAGAATCACAAATAAATGTATATTAATAACTTTCAAATTTTACTATTCCATTACTGTACAAACACATTTTATATAAATACTGACTAAGAAACTATAGCCCTGAACCACAAGTGTGACGATGGTTAAAACACTACATGCATAGTGCATACTACTTTGAAGCAGTTCATGCCCTAAAGCCTACCTCACTAAAACACTACATGCTAACTGACTAAATGATTACAGTACTATAAGGAGACACACTGGGTGAGTGACAGGGTGTTTGCTAGAAGTGTATGAATACTAACTAGGAAATTGAAGGTGTCAAACACAACTGTGTAGGTGATTAGAGGCCTGCATGCATAGTGAATAGGCATTTAAAGCAGTCCATGTGGTAAGGCCTGGCTCACTGCATGACTACTTGGGTACTGACTGAATGATTAGAGTACATCAAGGAGAGTGCCTAGGTGAATTTATAAGTGGTAGGCTTTTCGCACAGGGAATGGATTAGTACTTGGTACTGAATGGGTCACTAGAGGAGTGCAAAGGCAGTGACAGGATGTTTGCTGGACTGTACGGATACTGACTAGGGAATTGAAAGTGTGAAAGACAATTGTCTAGGTGGTTAGAAGACTGTATACATAGTGGATAGGGGTTTGAATCAGTCCATGTGCTAACGCATGGCTCAGTGCATGAATACTTAGGCACTGACTGAATGATTAGAGTACTGCAAAGATAGTATCTTGGTGAATTTGTAAGTGTTTGAGTTTTCGCACAGTGAATGGATTAGTACATGATGCTGAATGGGTCACTAGAGGACTGCAAAGGGAGTTGCAGGATGTTTCCTCGAAGTGTATAGATTCTGACTAGCGAATTGAAAATGTGAAAGACAAGTGTATAGTATGTTAGAAGACTGCATGCATACTGCATAGACATTTGAAACAATCTATGTGATAATGTATGGTTCACAACATGAGAACTTGGAAACTGACTAAATCATCAGACTACTACTAGATTAGTGCCAGGGTAAAACATTTACATTTTCATTTCTGGCACAGTGAATAGAATAGTACATGGTACTGCACTTTAGTGTCAAACCCTGACTCATTTTATCAATGCATACGCAAAGAATAGCTTCTAAAGCTTCTAAAACTTGACAACATGACAGATTTTAAAACAGTTATCTGTCATCAAATACACTATGTTACCAAATGCTTCTCTCACAATCCTTACCCAAATGTACACAGACTCACAGTGTGATTTTAGACAAGCAACACTATCCCTAGCAGTTTACCAAAGCTCATTCACTAGTCTAGAAGAGTTAATGGTACTGCACACAATCTACATATTTCAGGACTGCACTTTTGTGTCAAAGCCTAACTCATTTAATCAACGCATAAGCACAGACTGGCTTCTAATCCTACTAAAACTTGAACATATGACAGGTTTTAAAACAGTTATCTGTCAGCAAATACATGATGTTACCAAATGCTTCTCTCACAGTGATCCCAAATACACACTAACTCACAGTGTGATTCTAGACAAGCACCACTATCCCTAGCAGTTTACCAAAACTCATTCACTACAGTGCAAGTGGTAAGGGAACTGCACACAATCTACATATTTCAGGACTGCACTTTTCTGTCGAAGCCTGACTCATTTAATCAAAGCATAAGCCATAACTATCTTCTAATGCTACTAAATCTTCACAACATGACAGGTTAAAATAGTTATCTGTCAGCAAATACACAATGTTACCAAATGCTTCTCTCACAGTGGTTCCCAAATACACACAGACTCACAGTGTGATTCTAGACAAGCACCACTTTCCCTAGGAGTTTACCAAAACTCATTCACTACAGTGCAAGTGGTAAGGGAACTGCACACAATCTACATATTTCAGGACTGCACTTTTCTGTCGAAGCCTGACTCATTTAATCAAAGCATAAGCCATAACTATCTTCTAATGCTACTAAATCTTCACAACATGACAGGTTAAAATAGTTATCTGTCAGCAAATACACAATGTTACCAAATGCTTCTCTCACAGTGGTTCCCAAATACACACAGACTCACAGTGTGATTCTAGACAAGCACCACTATCCCTAGGAGTTTACCAAAACTCATTCACTACAGTGCAAGTGGTAAGGGAACTGCACACAATCTACATATTTCAGTACTGCACTTTAGTGTCAAAGCAAGAATCATGTTATCAATGCATAACCAAAGACTGGCTTCTAATTAGGGGTGGGCGGAATTTGCGTAATCACGTTACGCAAATCTCTGCGAAACGGTAAAAATCTCGGCGAACACGCAGAAATTCCGCGAAAGCGCGGAATTGCTTGTTCGCGATGCTTTTTTCCTGTTCACAATTGCTGTTTGCGTGCTCGGGGAGAAATATCTTGCGAACACGCATTTTGAGAACGCGAACAAGCAAAAAATTTCACAAAGTTGCGGAACGCAGAATTTTGGGCAATTTCGCGTTCTGCGCGGAGCGCGAAATTACGCAAATTCCGCGAGCGGAACGTAATTTACCGCCCAGGCCTACTTCTAATGCTACTGAAACTTGACAACATGACAGGTTTTAAAAGAGTTATCTGCTAAAAAATAAACAATATTACCAAATGCTTCTCTCACAGTAGTTCCCAAATGCACACAGACTTACAGTGTGATTCTAGACAACAACCACTATACCTAGGACTTTACCAAAAATCCTTCACTACTGTGGAACTGATAAGGGAACTGCACACAATCTACATATTTCAGGACTGCACTTTTCTGTCAAAGCCTGACTCATTTAATAAAAGCATAAGCAAAAACTGGCTTCTAATTCTACTAAAACCTGACAACATGACAGGCTTTAAAAAAGTTATCTGTCAGAAAATACACAATGTTACGAAATGCTTCTCTCACAGTGATCCCAAATACACACTAACTCACAGTGTGATTCTAGACAAGCACCAATATCCCTAGGAGTTTACCAAAACTCATTCACTACAGTGCAAGTGGTAAGGGAACTGCACACAATCTACATATTTCAGGACTGCACTTTTGTGTCAAAGCCTGACTCATTTAATCAAAGCATAAACAAAAACTGCCTTCTAATGCTACTAAAACTTGACAACAAGACAGACTTGAAAACATTTATCTGTCAGCAAATACACAATGTTACCAAATGCTTCTCTCACAGTGGTTCCCAAATGCACACATACTCACTGTGTGATTCTAAACAAACAACACTATCCCTTGCACTATACCAAAACACATTTCTTCATCTAGAAGAAGTACTACATTTTAGTATAGAAACATAACATAACTCATTTCACAAATTCATAAACAATGACTGGTTTCTAACTCTACCAAAATATAAAAACTACACAGTTATCTGTCTGCAAACACATGAAAAACACAAATGCTTAGCACAGAATGGTTTCTACATGCACACACACTGTCAATAAGATTGTGGAGAAAAAAAGTACTCCCTACACTTTAGCAGGAGAAAAACATTATTCTGATTAAAATCAAAATAGTCAACATACATCCCCTCACAATTAAATAACTCATCTTTCAAGTTGTTTTGTAGATTAAGAAGTATATCAGTCACTCACCATATTTTCTTTTACAGAATCTCTGCACTTTGCACCTCTCACCAAAAACAAAGAATGGAAAAGTTTCCCTTTCATTTTCCACACATATACATGTAAACATCAAATCACAATCCTTCACACATAAACTCAAAAGCAAACACACATTTCTATTGGTTAAACATTTCAACCCTTTCCAGCTGAAATACATTTGAACCCTTCCCCAATCTGCCTTCTGCCTGTTGCCATAGAAACAGGTCATGGAACACTGCACAGAGAAAACAGGTCAGAAGTTCAGCACACAATGTTGCTAAACAAGAGAGGAAGTATGCTTCACTTTTCAACATATCAGCTTATCATATATAATGTTCCTTACAATCTGTTTTTGTTAACCAATAAGAATCATACCTTTAAAAACCAGAAATATACACCCTACCTTTCAGTGTACAAAGTAGTCATACAACCAATGATTTCTTGTCTTTTTAAAAAAAAAAATTCTGTGGATCCGCGCACCCAACGCGGTAGGATGCGCGCACCTTGCGCGCATTTTGCCGTTGTCTTTTTTTTTTAAAGGGGGCTCCAGGGGCTCCTTCTGGGACCCCCTAAGCACCTCTAGAGGGTCAGAGTATTTCTACTCTGCCCCCTTTATATGTTTTACACGCTTTTTCCCCTTGCTTCTTCAGCCTCACTTCTACCGACGCAGAAAATGGCCGCCAACAGTTCCTGGTTTCGAATGTAGACAGACACTCGACAGCCAATTAGCATTCAGCACACGATCGGGTGGGTGCGCGCTCGGTTCGGGGAGGGTACGCTTACGGTGTGGGTAGGGTCCACGGATCCTCCCCGGACATAGATATTTATGTACTTTTAACTCTAATTTTCTCAGGAACTACTGAATGGATTCACACCATTTATGCAAAAGGCACGAGTCTGAACTGAGGACTACCTCTTTGCCAAATTTGGTGACATTCCGTTCAGCGGTTCGGGCTGTAGCTGCGACAACAGATCCTATGGGAAATTGCATGGGGAAAATGCATTTTGGGACCCCCTTCTTTCTCGGCCCCCGCTTGACGAATCACCACAAAACTTTCAGGGTAGGAGCGGAGCAGAGCTGGACAAGAGTTTGGAAAATTTTGCGAGGATTCGTCAACCGACGCCAGACTTATTGGGAATAGAATGTTGCGGATTTCCTATGGATAATAGGTCCTAACTATAACTATCTACTGGCGACCGCCAGTAGATAATATATATAACCAAACAAAAGATTGCCTGCAGTGAGAGTGCCCAACACAGGTAGGTTCATTTGTCATGACTTTAATGGAGAAAAACAGTGCAAAACAGCAGAATGCCTCGCTGACAATCAAAAGACCAATCAGACGAGTTTCATGCTAGGAAGCACTTCTTCAATGGTTTGTGGACTTTGCACTGAGTAAATGCTTCTCTAGCACCTGATAAAGATATTTTCTCACCCCGCCTCTGTGGGCATGGCCACCCGCGTGGCCTGTTGGTTATGGTAGTGCCTTTGTTTTCCTCTGACACAGCCTGAGCTGCGAGAGAAGCTCCGCTGTACGGTGTGCATTCCTGCTGTGACGCCAATCGACGTGGCAGTTTAAGGACAGGTTATGCTGATGGGGGAAGTAAGCAACATGTAAAGTGGCAGCCATGCTCATTGCACCCCACTTGGGATTATTTTTGCACATGGACAGACACATGGCGACTTATCAGAGGAAAACGAAGGCACTACCATAACTAACAGGCCACACCGTTGGCCACACCCACAAAGGCAGGGTGAGAAAATATCTTTATCAGGTGCTGGAGAAACTGCAGTAGCGTCTACTCAGTGCGAAGTCTACAACACATGAAGAAGTGCTTCCTAGCATGAAACACGTTGGATTGGACTTTTGATTGGGTGCGAGGCATTCTGCTGTTTTGCACTGTTTTTCTCCATTAAAGATGTGGCAAACGAACCTACAGAACCTATATTCAGAAATCAGCATTTAAAAAACCTTTGAAATTCATTGAAAAAACCATAGGTTTCAGGGATGTTATAGTTAGAAATTAGCATTTGAAAAACCTTAGAAACTCACTGAAAAAAACACAGGTTTCTGGGACGTTATAGTTAATTGAACATTTAACTCGTACAACACCAGAGAAATTCGGCCGTTATAGTTAGTTGAGCTAACTCTAACTTGCACCCCCGCAATGCACTGCTGATGATGTCACATATTACATCATTCATTACATGGTCAGTGATATCACTGATAACATCACTGATGACATCTCAAATGACATCACTGATGACATCACTGATGACATCATCCACGTGATAATCTAATGCACCTCCTCACACCCTAATATAACCTTTGATGCACCCACTCTAAAATACAGACTACCATTTTCAAAACCATAGACACACCAATACCAGTTAGTACATACCCACTCACTGATTCCTAGGTCTACACACACATCCACTCATTCACCCATAAAGTCACTCATACATGCATTCACTCATCAATACAACACTATCATATGCACTCATACACCTATACCAACACTCACACACCGCCACTCATCTAGTTACTCACACACCTAGTCAGTCATGCAAAGAATTAATCACACTCCCATTTACTCACCTATACAGGTATACATACACCACCACACTTATTCATACAGTGACCTCCCTCCCTAGGCCGATTTCATCTCCAGGGACCCTAACCACCGGGGCCAGGATTTATATATATATATTTTTAAAAGGGTAGGTGTTCCCATGCTGCCCCCCACCGGGCCAAAATCGGACCAGGGGACCCCATCCCCCGGGGCCTGGCTACTTCATTAGGGACTGAAGGGAAGACTGAAGGTCTGCCAGGTCCATGCCACCTCCCCGCCTTCTGTAGGATCCAGCATTGCTTTGAGACCGACCATGTCATGAGTGATGTAATATGTGACGTCATCACCAGTGCATTGCGGGCACGCGAGTTATAGTTAGCTCAACTAACTATAACGGGCGAATTTCTCTTTTTTTAATGAGTCAAACGTCCAACTAATTATTATAACGTCCCTGAAACCTATGGTTTTTTAGTGAATTTCAAATGTTTTTTAAATGCTAATTCCTAACTATAACGTCTGTAAAACCTGTTTTTTTCATTGAATTTCAAAGGTTTTTTAAATGTTAATTTCATATTTTAGTATTTATAAAACCTATATTTTTTCTATTTTTTTTGTAATATTTTGGAACTCTATTATCCTTTTTAATAATTAAAAAATGATCTAATGTTTTACATCTTCAAAAAAAGTATGTATATATATATATATATATTTTTTTTTTTATAAAACTGGAGTCCCGTACCGGTAGTATACCAAGCTCCATGAGCACGTGAATCCAATCCGCCATATTGCTAAACTCATAAAGGATGCACATTTCTTATCCGATGGGTTCGTGGCACCACGTCCCACCTAACATCATATATGTATAGGGTCACGCTAGCTGCTAGTTTGGTATGTGACCGGTGCACAGTACCAAGCCGCGCGTTATATCATATACGTATGGGTTCGCGCCATATGCGACGAGTGCACACTGCCAGGCATTGTGTTACATCATAGATGTATGGTGTCGCGCTGGGTACGCCATTACCTCATTTTTAGGTTTCGCCTAGGCAGCGCATGCGCTGTCTTGGCGAGTGATGCTGTATACAGTATTTTGGAGGAAGCTTTGCCCACTTTCTGTCCATGCTTTTGATTTGCTCAAATCTGAAATGCTGCATTCTCATTGGTTGCCGGCGTATTAGTCCCGCCTCCTTGCTGCCAGATCTGAAAAGGTAGCTGGAGGGGTTAGTTTGGGGACAGCGGGGCCCGGCTCTTGAGATAAGAGAGGTAAATAGGTCCAGTGAAAGAGATCGCCTCTTCAAACAAGTGTTAGCTGCCATCTCTTATTGGGTCTTCAGGTAAAGGACAGACCCCCACCTCTGAGCAGAATAACAAAGTTAACAGCCCCCTTATATTTATTTATGTTATATGTTATATAGCATCGACTCCACCCAGCGGGGCTTCATAGCGTAGTACGAAGCACTGTTAAAGACGGCCGGTCAACTATTTATTGACCACTGTAAACACGCCCCTAATGCAGTTGAAATCAGTTTTGCCTTTCTTTTAAGAAATACGTCCTAAATGCTGACAGTGTGCTAGTTTTTTTATGTCTCGAAACTATATCTAAATACATTTAAAGTGTATATGAGAGCAAGCGATAATATTAAATATTTTAAACATTTATATATTTCTAACAGTAATAAACGAATATTATGGTAAATATATTTTCTGAAAATCGCATCGGGTGCAGTCTCCTTGCGCGCTGGGTGCACAATCGCCATGTGACCTTAAAAAAAGCATTTGCTTAGTTCATAACATTTCCCATTGTAGCAGTTGGAGAACGTCTCCCATTTTAGTTATTCTCTCTACAGCATTTGATGAGCCACACCTCTTCTGCTTAGAGAGCTTTTTTGAAAACCTTTTGCTATGTACACATATCTTACACTACACAAAACATGCAACCATCATCTTCATCAATATTCATGCTCTGTAAAGTAGCCTTCTACCTGTGATAGCCATGCACCTAAAAGTTACATAACCAAAGTTTTCCCCACTGCCAGAGGTAACATGGTTGCATACACTGTCCACAGCGCAATGTAATGTGGTATGGCCCAGGGGCAGTATCATGCATAGATAATGAACACACGGACACAGATAGATAGTGGAAGTGGGTACGGGCACGTGCGCTTGACCCCCTTTTATTACCAGGGTCACATATCCAGTAACGCCTGTGCTAGATACGTGTGGGGTGAGTGTAAACCAGCCCTCAGGGAATGGTTGCTGCTAGCATCAACTACAATAGTAATCATTGGATCACACACAGAGATTCAACAATAAAAGGGTCAATAGTTTGTGCTGCAGTAAGGTAGGGACAGTAGATTTTAAATAATACACAAAAGATTCTATCGTAAAAGAACTATAACTTGTGGTATACTGAGATACAGGCAGTAGATGTGAAATAATACACAAAAAGATTGTATCATAAAGGGTCCATCAGTTCTAGTGCACTCAGATAGCCACATCAAAAGCATTCAGCATGTGCACAGCCAGCGATGATGCGTGCCGCGGGCGGGCCGTACTAGGAGCAATGTCTGTTGCCTACAGGACTGCATCATCTACAATAGCGACTCGATCTGATTTGTGAACACTGCTGTCTGCAGTGTAGGCCAGAGAGAGCGGTCAGCAAGGGCCCACAGCCACGTGGCATTGACTTGAGCTGCCCAGTTTGTAATACACGAAGCAGCAAAAAGCATGTGCGGAGCCTGCAATGATGCGTACGTGTGGTGCGGACAGAGCGCACTGGAGCAATGTCTTTTGCCTGCAGGACTGCGTCATCTACAATAGCGACTCGATCTGAATTGTGAACACTGCTGTCTGCAGTGTAAATTGAAGGCATTAGTCAGCACAAACATCGATGAATACTTTTTCTCACTTCCTCTTCACAAAATACAACAACATAAATTACAAAAAACTCTGCAATAAAAAAATCAAAACAATTTGAAATGCGATCTCTGCTGTCCAAAGTGTAGACTGTTATTCAGTGTTCTTTTCCACTACCAAGAAGAATTTGGTCATTGTAGTAAACCTATAACTCATCTAAAAAAAGTTCTTCAAGCAAGTATGCTAAAAGGATATTGTGTATATTTCAATAGACGTTATAGTTAGTTGCCTACTGGATTCTGTAATTAAACAATCACCACTCGATCTGAATTGTGAGCCCTGCTGACCGCATTGTAGGCCAGGGGCCTCACAGCCACATGCCGTTGGATTCGGAAGCACAGAGTTAGTTTCACCTGATCGGAGGGGGTACACAGAAATCATCACAGACTTTAACTTCTGACATCCTCAATCATAGAATCAAGACCCCGTTTCACTGTTCGGATCTGCTTTACCGCAGTGTTCTCCACCGACTGCGGTCAGCCAATCCCAATATTCATGTGCTGCAGTTAGCTACGAAAGCGCAGAGTCTGATGCACCTCAACGGAGGAAGTTGTGTGAAAACCAAGCAGCAGGTAATATCGGACATCGTCCATTCTGGGATCAAGACACCGTTTCACTGTTGGGACCTAGAGTTGGTTGCACCTGGTCGAAAGGAATTCCTTCATCTCCACTCTCAGATCCAGTTCTAACATCATCCATTGCGGGATCAAGACACCGTTCCACTGTTGTGACCTGGAGTTGGTTGCACCTGGTCGAAGGGAGTACCTTCAACTCCACTCTCAGATGCAGTTCTAACATCGTCCATTGTGGGATCAAGACACCGTTCCACTGTTGGTACCTGTTGGACTACTGTGTTAGTAGTAAACAGAGCACTCCACGGTGCTGGGCCTCAGGCTGGGCCCTGTTTGCCTGTGTCGCGGTAGCCAGAGTTGATCTCAGGTGACTCCCGAGCTTGCAGACCTCGGCCCAGAAGCTTCGGCCGGCACATAGTGGGCCCTCTTTCACATACGGCGGTGTCAAAAGGTGAACTGTGGGGCATATGTGCGTCGCAGCAGCCATGACGGTTTCTGGGTACCAGCAGGCTGAGAGCATCATTCACGCAGCCACCTTCACTCACGGCGTCAGCCTCGTGGCGGTGTAAGCTGCGCAGACCTGGCAGACATGTTCACCATTCCGGAAGAGAACCACACCCAGAGAAACGTGCCTTTTATTCATACCCCTACGCTAGCCTTGCGTATGCCAAGCCAGCCCACTACGCTAAAGATTGGGGGGGAGGGGGCACGTACGCGCTATGTTTTCGTGGTTGCGTCCACTTCACTCAATAGACCATCAGTGTATGTTAACATGTACATGTCTGTGCTCTGCATACTCAAGTCTGTCCAGCACATCCCCTCAACACTTTGCATTGTATACTTTTAGAATCGAGAATCACTTGCCACCTTCACACATAATTTGCTCCCATCTCTCCCCTCATTCTGCATTGTGTGGCAGAGGTGCCATGGCATGTTTGGTTTGTGATGCCAAAGGGGATGTACATGGCTAGCCACGGTTCCCACAGTATGTAGTGTTGTTGTGTCTGCTAGGTGTACATGTTGTTTGTCATGTTGTATGTGATTATATAAGGCAGCACGTTTATTCATGAGCAGTGGTTTCTCCCATTTACATATCACTGTCTTAAAGAGGATACAGAAGTTTTTCTCACAGGTGAAAAGTGCGACCACAATGGCATTTCATTACTATGCAAGAATGTCCAACTGCACGACGCTTCTAAGCTTACAGCCCCCAATCTTGTGTGCTTTCTTAAAAGCACGCCAACTCCCACAATCAGACCAACATTCACACAGCTTTCTAGCAGCAGTTATCTGCTTCTTAATAACATGGACTGCTACAGAATGTGAGCTGGCATACGGTATGCCCTTACTGTTTCAAAACGAGTAACTTCCTGCGGCAATCTCTATTCCCACCCACACAAAGTAACTCCCAAAGTTCAACTTGGCCTTCAATACCTACGTTGAAAACAGATTTAATTAAACTGAGCAAACTGAAAGAACTTTTGTTTCAAACAGAATTGTCCCTCACTTCTGCAAAAGAAATTTATCGACTGCAGATAGCACGAACTTCAAGTAAAATACAGTCCCTTTTAAATATGAAACTCCCATTACACTTTGTGAATTGTTACACAATTTTCAACACATCTGACACTCAAGCTCTGGCACACTTTTTTAACACTGTCTCCTCCGGACTTGTCACAGGCTTTCAAACTGTTTTTGGTATAATACCAGACTTCATTCATTTGATCATCTCTGGAATAACAGGAACAGTGCCCATAATTCTCGCTCTCTTTGCGGCCATCCTACTACTATATTTGCTTGTAAAAAATGGCTGATCTCCCTGTGGTAACAAGCATGTCCGACAGAATAGGCCTCTACTCAAAGCTACATCAATACCATGAAAAAATGGAACAACTTTTCGGCTGCCTGCCTCTATCTATTATCAGAGCCAGCTACAACATGACATTTATTTACACATATGCAATCTGCGTGCAACCATCTTTTTATTGTAAAACTTGCCCATTTAACTGGCGAATGGATTTATGCCTTGCCAACATCCCAACAATCGCTCCCGATATCTATCAGGTAATGGAGTATCTTGAAAAGCATGAACTTGATTGTTCGGGCAGTGGAGCAATGGCGGATGCAACGCAAAAAGGTATCCTGGCGGAATGGGATTCCTGCGCAGCCGCGAAAGATGTCCTGCAACGTGCGACCTTTGACAACATCGCAGATTGCCTGCCAATTCAAATTGCCACTCCAACATTCGAGGAACATTACTGTCCCTTCGAGGATATGAGATGGATCGCTTTGCTTTTCTCACAGGTTGGCAACAATTGCCTCTTGGAACATTATTAGGGGTGGGCGGAATTTGCGGAATTAACCTTCGCAAATTATCGCGAGAATGTTTAAAATTATCGCAAACAAGCAGAAATATCGCGAAGATGCGGAAGTTTTTTTCCGGCATGTTCGCGCGATTTTCTGCATGGTTGCGGGTCGCCAACTTACCCATGTGGCTGCTTGCGGGCGCGGCCATCTTGTTTTGAGTTGTTCTCGCGGTGCATGATCGCGAGAAGAAAGACGTGATCGCGCGACGCATGACGTCACTGCGGGCGCGAACTGTCGCGAGACAGCGCAAATGGCTAAAAACAATACAACATCTCATGGAGAACGCGACCGGATCAAGAAAACTTGTCGGCGAACGCAGGGATTCAGGTAAGGCGATCGCGCGCGCGCGAGAATGTATCATTTTACAGCGCGAGCAAGAAACAAATTATCGCCAAGCTGCGGAAACCGGAATTTTTGACATTTTCGCGCTCTCCGCGGAACGCAAAAATGTCAAATTATCGCAATTTCCGCGAACGGAACGAAATTTTTGCCCAGGCCTAAACATTATGCATCTCAAGCCGCTGAAGAGCTTCAGGACTGCAATCTCCAAGACTTGTAAGAAATTCACGTTATTCGTGGATTGATTTTTTCCAACTTTTCCGACTTTTTCATAATTTTTTTTAATACACTTCAATTGAACTATTTTCATATAATAACTTTCTAAGTATGCTCAGGCATTTGAACTCTGTTTTCATTATTGCCCCTTACGTCTCCAGCCTAACCAGGGATGGGTGATGAATGGCCTATGCAAATACGCTATTTACTTGCTAAACTAGCCTAAACAAGACATCCATTTTGAAACCATGTCTATTCTTTGTGCACACGTCTCTCTGCCTGCCTGTTATCCATGAAGCCCTGTCACACAAATTAGCTCATCCTCAGCCTCTGCTCACGAGCTGGCGATCAAGATAAAAAAACACGACATTGTTTAAGAACTGGTTGGCACAGTGTGGTAATCGTATCCTACCTTTATTTTCATTATAGAATGTAGTCATTCATGTCTAATAGCTATTGTTTATGTCACATGGAACTGTAACATGTAATGTGGAATTCACTGATGCAGGAGCTTAGGTTTGAATACAGCAGAAGCGGTTGGAGTTTGACTCAGCTCGATGCCTTGGCTCTTGCACAAGAATGTTTTTTTGAAAGGGCTGAAGACAATAATGTATGGTTTGAAGAGAAGGGTACCGAATGTGCTTCAGAGAAGCGCAATGTTTGTGTTCCTCCTCAAATTTCCGATGAGGGTAGAACTATTACCAACTCTGACACGTACCAGATTGAATCTACTGTAGAAGAGATTGCTGACTGTTCTGCTGTTGATAATTTTGTGTTACAAAAAAGGAGTACCTAAGAAGTTTGATGATTACATTTTGCAATATTTGTTTTTTTTGTTTTGTTTTCTTAACCCCTTCGATGCGTGTGACGGAGCGGTTCCGTCATGTGCGTCGGTTGCGCTGTGCGCATGACGGAACCGCTCCGTCACGGCCCCGCCCGCGCACGGATCCTTCAGCGCGGCGCGGTAATCCGCGCCGCGCTGAAGGGGTTAAAGTTTACATGTGGTAATCATATCCTACCCTTATTTTCATTATAGAATTTAGAGTCATTCATGTCTAATAGGTATTGTTTATGTCACATGGAACACTAACATGTAATGTGGAATTCACTGATGCAGGAGCTTAGGTTTGAATACAGCAGAAGCGGTTGGAGTTTGCCTCAGCTGGATGCCTTAGCTCTTGCACCAGTGGGTCCATTTATGGCACTTAAATAAAGACACTTTTTATATAACTTGCAGACTCCATCGCTTTATTACACACAACCACTTACTTACTACTTACTGCTTTCACCATTTGTCTTCTGTGGTATTGCAACATTCTGCGTTATATTCTTCACGATTATTTCTTTATTCCTGCTTGCTAAAACTCTGCATTTGAGTCTTCAGACCGGTAGGGGTGAGTAGTTCGCTTCCAACTCCCTGTATAGTATAAACACATACTAACACTACTTACACAGGTATGCCACAGCGGCCAGTATCCTACAATGCCCACAGCACATCACTTTACAGCAATCAGCCCATGGCTTAGGCTCACGGTTTGATCCCTGAGTCTTCAGACAGGTAGGAGTGAGTAGTCACTACTTACACAGGTATGCCACAGCGGCCAGTATGCTACAGCGCCCAGAGCACATCAGTTTACAGCAATCAGCTCACGGTTTAGGCGCACGGTTTCATCCCTGAGTGTACCAGCACCTCACCTCAGGACCATCTCACTCTGGGCAAAACAGCACCGGTAGGGGTGAATACCTCGCTTCACACTCCCTGTATAGCACACCCTAACCACCCCACAGAGCTCACAGTGCTCCTACCCTCCTCTTTGCTACTTTTTTTGCCCCTTTTTCCCCTTACTCACTTCAACGGAATCACAAAATGGCTGCCAACACTTCCTAGTTGCAAACGATGACAGCCAATAACCAGCAAGCTCGCACTCATAACGCCTCAGCCAATCAGATGGCAGAATTCCCAAATATCGATATCTGTAAATTTTGATATCTCTCCAAAACTACTGAACGGATTTACACCAAATGAACAACAGCGTGCTTTCTGGACGAAGACCCTTCTCTCTGCCAAATTTGGGGTAATTACGTTCACCCGTTCGACCTGTAGCCTTGTCTAAAGGTTCCTGTGCAAATTGCATGGAGAAAACAGATTTAGGGACCCCCCTTTTATCTCGTCCCCCCCTTGACGAATCACCCCCAAATTTTCAACATAGCTGATATGAACAAAGAATTAGTTTTGAAAATTTCATGAAGATTCAGCAAACGACGCCAAAGTTTTAAGCAAAACAAAAAATGCTCTTCCTATGGAAACTTGGTCCTAACTATGACTATAACGATTGATGAATCTTCACGAAAACTTTTGGCCAGCTCCGGTCCGCTCTTATCCTGAAAGTCTCGGGGTGATTCGTCTAGCGGGGGCCGAGAAAAAAGGGAGGCCCAAAACATGTTCTCCCCATGCAATTTCCAATAGGATCTTTAGCCGCAGCTACAGCCCGAACTGCTGAACGGAATTGCAGCAAATTTGGCAAAGAGGTAGTCCTCAGTTCAGACTCGTGCCTTTTGCTTAAATGGTGTCAATATGTTGAGTAGTTCCTGAGAAAATTACAGTTAAAAGTACATAGATATCTATGACCTCGGAGGATCCGCGCACCCTATGCGCACCCTGTGTGCACCCTATGCGCACCCTGCGCGCACCCTCGCGATCACACGCTGAATGCTAATTGGCTGTCAAGTGGTTGTCAACAATCGAAACCAGGAACTGTTGGCAGCCATTTTGTGCCTTGGTAGAAGCGAGGCTGAAGAAGTCTGTGGACTAAGTGTAAAACATATAAAGGGGGCAGGGTAGAAATACTCTGACCCTCTAGACCTGCTTAGGGGGTTCCAGTAGGACTCCCTGGGCCCAATTTTTTTTGGGGAAAAAACTGCAAAATGCGCGCTGGGTGCACGGATCCGGCCGTAAAAAAAGCCCGCGCTTCTTTAATAATTAGCCCAGGGGGGCAAAATCCCGGGGACAAAAAACATAAAATTTAATGGGGGCCCGGAGGGGCCCCCAGCCCCGGGGATCCCCCGGGGCTTTATGTATTGAGGGAGGGGGCTGTGTCGCCCCCCTCCTGGAGCCCTCGAGGGCCCTGGGGACCACCACCCCCAAGGGCCGGCTCCTGCAGTGTCCTGGGGTGCCCACCCCCAGGAGACTGTTGTTTGATATGAGAGGGCCGGAGTCTCCCGCCCTCCCATAGAAAACGTCATTTGGATTTTGAAAGAACGAGGAGGGAAACCTGCTCTCTCTTTCAAAATCCAAACCATATTGCTTTTCCACACGGGGAGCTGCATGTTAGCAGCTCCCCATGTGGAAAAGCAATGCCGGCTCCCGAAGGATGCGGGGAGCCGGCTGGGACCGTGGGGGCATTGGGGCTTCCCCCACGGGTCACAACGTATTTTATAAGCCCCGGGAGATGGGGTCCCCGGGGATAATAGAAATTAGTGATAGGTGACATTGTTTTCTTTTTTTTACCGTAAAATTAGGAGTCGCGCATCCAGCCCAGTGCTCAGCACGGCCCCCTGGTGTGCACGCGTTGGGGGCACGACTCCTATCGCGTTGGGTGCACGATTCCGCTTACAGACCCTGATGTGTACAAGTTGGTTGCACGATTCCTCTCGTGTAGGGTGCACGATTCCTAACGTGTTGGGTGCGCGACTCCAAGCGTAGAAAAATTAAATATTTTTGAGATAAACATCAAGCTTATGTGTTTCGATCTTGAGTGGCTCTAAAAAGAGCTGTTGTGTTCATTGAGAGATTTTGGTACTAATAAGTAAGTCTAAAGTTGTTGAGGAAGACTCTGTTACCCTCATCAGTAAAATGTACACCATCTCTCCTATAGATGCCTTGCATAGTAAAACGCAGATTGTTGTTGTAAATGGACCCCATTCTATAGTCTCGGAGAAAAGCAGAAACAGATTTATTCACGTTTCCTAGCTTTCTCAAAATGTGGACAAAAATGATTGGACCAGTTCCATTTCTGCCTTTGGCATATGTTAGAATAGACAAAGGCAGTTTGGGGGAAAAGTGAAATCAATTCTGCAAAGGTGTCCTTGATAAGCATTTCCAGACCTACCCCAGTCAAAGTGCCTAGGTCATTGCCACCACAGTGCACAATTATGAGGTCAGGGTGTTGGAGATGCAAAAAGGATGTTACCAATGGCATCAATTGGCGCCACTTTAACCCTCTCTGTCCAATCCATTTAATGTCTACATTTGACAAACTTAGGTCTTTGTGAATGCCTTTGTTTTCTGCATACCTTTGGCTCCAGAAAATATAGCCGTGTCCCACAATCCCCACTCTAAGCATCTTGAAGGGAGGTCTGGATGCACTCAGATGGTCTCTGTAAATTAAATGGCAGTTTGAAAAGTAAGATTTTTCTAAAATGGTGGATAAGATGCAGTTTTGAAAAAAGAAAAAAATGATTGGTTGTTTGACAACATTCTACACTGAAAACTAGGCTGCATGTTTCTGTTTTTTAAACGCATAATTCTTATTGGTTAACAAAAACTGATTGAAAGGAACATTATATAGGATAAGCTGATATGTTGAAAAGTCAAGCACACTTGCTGTTTTGATTAGCAACATTGTGTGCTGAACTTGTGACCTGTGTGCTCAGTTAAGTGTTCCATGAACTGTTTCTATGGTACCAGTCAGAAGGCAGATTGGGGGTAGGGTTCAAATTTATGTCATTTGGATAGGGTTGAAATGTGTAACCAATAGAAATGTGTGTTTGATTTTGAATGAATGTGATTTGATGTTTACATGTATACTTTGCCATTCTTTGGTTTTGCTGACAGGTGCACAGCGCAGAGATTCTGTATAAGAAAATCTGGTGTGTGAATGACATACTTCTTAATCTACAAAACAACTTGAAGGGTGAGTTATTTAATAGTGAGGGGATATATGTGGCCCATTTTGATTTTAATCAGACTAATGTGTTTCTCCTGCTAAAGTGCAGGGAGTACTTTTTTTGTCTAGAACCTTATTGTCAGTGTGTGTGCATTTAGAAACCATCCAGTGATAAGCATTTGTGTTTTTCATGTGTTTGCAGACAGATAACTGTGCTGTTTTCATGGTTTGGTAGAATTAGAAACCAGTCATTGTTTATGTATTTGCAAAATGGCTCAAGTTTCTACACTAAAATGCAGTACTCCTTCTAGATTATGAAATGTGTTTTGGTAAAATGCAAGGGATAGTGTTGTTTGTCTAGAACCACACAGTGAGTCTGTGTGCATTTAGGAATCATTTTGAGAGAAACATTTTGGTACTAATGTGTAGTAGAACATTTTGTGCAATGGGTGCAGTCAAATTACATCTTGTAGACTAGTAAATGTATTTTTGTAAAATGCAAGGGATAGTGTTGCTTGTCTAGAATCACACTGTGAGTCTGTGTGCATTTGCGCAACCATTGTGAGAGAAGCATTTGGTTTCATCGGGCATTTGCTGAGAGATAACTGTTTTAAAATCGGTCATGTTGTCAAGTTTTAGTAGCATTAGAAGCCAGTCATTGCTTATGCATTCACAAAATGAGTCAGGCTTTCTCAGTAGTGTGCTGTATTGAAATATCTAGAATCTGTGCAGTCACGTTACCCCTTCCACACTAGTGAATGGTGAATGTGTTTTGGTAAAGTACAAGGAATAGTGTTGTTTGTTTAGAATCACACTGTGAGTCTGTGTGGATTTGGGAGCCAATGTGAGAGAAGCATTTGGGTATTCATGTTTTTGCAGACACATAAGTGCTTAAAAACCTATTCTGTTCTTACATTTTGGTAGAAATAGAAACCATTTATTGTTTATGTGTTTGTAAAATGAGTCAGGCTTATACACTAATGAGTAGTAGTAAAATATGTGGAATGTGTGCAGTCACATTACCTCTTCAAGAGAAGTAAATGTGTTTTTATAAAATCCAAGGGATACTGTTTTGTGTTTTTATAAAATCCAAGGGATATTGTTTGTTTTCAAGAATCACACTGTGAGTCTGTGTGCATTTAGAAACTGTACTGAGAGGAGGATTTGGGTATTTCATGTGTTTGCAGACACATAACTGCTTAAACCCCTATCCTGTTCTCATACTTTGGTAGAATTAGAAACCAGTCATTGGTTATGTATTTGTAAAATGAGTCTGGGTTCTACAATAATGTGCAGTAGTACAATATGTGGATTGTGTGTACTCCGTTTACCCATTCCAGACAAGAAAATGTGATTTGGTAATATGCAAGGAATAGTGTTTGTTGTCTAGAATCACACTGAGAGTCTGTATGCATTTAGGAACCATTCAGAGAGAATGCTTTGGGCACTTTATGTCTTTGCATACACATAACTGCTTAAAAAACTCTAATCATTCAGTCATACCCAAGTACTGATCCAGGCCTTAGCACATGGATTGATTCAAACGGCTATCCACTATGTATGCAGGCCTTTAACCACCTACAGATTTGTCTTTCACATCTTCAATTGCCCAGTCAGTATCTAGATACTCAAAACACCCTGTCACTCCGCCTTGCACACCTCCAGTGACTCATCCAGCACAATGTACTAATCTATTCACTGCGCCAAAACCCAAAAACCCAAAAACTTAAAAAATTCATCCAGGCACTCTCCTTGCAGTACTCTAATGATTCAGTCAGTACCCAGGTACTCAAGCAGTGAACCAGGCTTTAGCATATGGACTGCTTCAAACGTCTATCCACTATGCATGCAGACCTCTAACCACCTACACACTTGTCTTTCACACCTTCAATACCCCAGTCAGTATTCATACAGTTCCCGCAAACACCCTGTCACTCCCCTTACACTTCTCCAGTGACCCATTCAGCACCATGTACTAATCCATTCACTGCGCCAAAACCCAACCACTTTTAAATTCACTGAGGCACTCTCCTTGTAGTACTCTAATGATTCAGTCGGTACCCAGGTAATCATTCAGTGAACCATGTCTTTGCACAAGGACTGCTTCAAATAACTATCCACTATGCATGTAGTGGTCTAACCACTTTCACACTTGTGCTTCTGGCTTACAATTCCCCAGTCACTATGCATACACTCCAGCAAACACACTGTGACTGCTGTTGCAAACCCATAGTGACTCTTTCAGTACCATGTAGTAATCCAGTCAGTAAAACTCAACCAACTATGAATTCACCCAGTGTCTCTCCTTATAGTACTGTCAGTCAGTCAGTCAGAAAGCTTTATTTCGATAAAAGGTTATATCATAAAAGCATATACATACAAACATAAAAAGGACATACAATTCATCGAAAGAGCAATATTTACAACGAATCACAGTATTTGTAAAAATGCTCACAATCTGATTGGTTAATAGCTGGTTTGAAAAAGTCCCAGCATCAGAAGGATTAAAAAATTAAAAGTAGATTAAAAAAGACAGAAAAAGTGCATTGTGCAAGATCATGTAATAGACCTGAGGAGTTTACTTCTAATGGTCCAAGACCACCCCAGGAATTTGGCCACAGCACAGACTAGCACCAAACTTGTGTCTGTTCGGAATATGCGTAGTGCCACACGATAGTTTGATATGCCCAGGAGCCGGCAGGCAGGGCCTAGCCATCTCCTTCTCGGGTTTTTGTACGCTGGGCATTCAAACAGGATGTGGGCTATACTTTCAACCTTCTCTACGCAATTCAAACAAGTGTCAGGGGTCTGGTGGGGAGGCTTCCATTTGTTAGTGAACTCTAGTTGGGAGAATCTCGAGTCTGAACTGCAGGTTCAATGATCTGTCCCTTGGCTTTTGCACAAATTCGAAATAAGGCTCGAAGCTAACGGACTGTTTGTGAGTATAAAAAGATTCGGTTAACCTGCCTGATTTGGGATTATTAAGGTCCTGATTGTCAATCCAGGCCCAATAGGCTCTTTTGAGATCCGCCTTGCTCACGGGGGCTCCAAGCTCCCAGACATCATTTAAGCCAAGCAGATTAAAGGATTTTTTAATGTTACGGAGCCAGCTTATTTTATGAGAGCCTATAGTGTCCATGATTTCTCTCAGGCCCTCGACATATTTAGCTAGCTCCGGGGTACGCCATAGGCGAACCCAGAATAGCAAAGGGCGTAACCTTGCGATATCCTTAATCGAGCGCCTACCCAGATCACTAAAGAGTGGTTTCAGTGGGGTACCCCTAGGCAATGTGACTAGATCTCTCAGGAATTTATTCTCGGACAAGGTAATTTCTTCGAGATTATCATAGCCCCATAATTTGGCTCCGTATAGGGCCGAGCCAACTGCTTTGGCCTGGTAGATCACTAATGCGGGAGTGATTGGCTTGCTCCTCGAGGAGCAATGTTCTTTGGCAATAGCTCCCGTGGCTCGTTTATAGTTAAGCAGCATCTTGTTAATATGGGTTCTCCAGGTTAGACTATCGGAGATTCTGATACCGAGATAGTCAAATAGTTTAACATATTCTAGGGGGGTTCCATCAAACATGATGGGGACGCTGGGTGATTTGCGCGATTTGAACGAAAGAAGCTTGGTCTTCGTTGTGTTGATAACCAGACCTCTTAGTGTGCACAACAGGTGAAATCTATCCAAGAGCTTCTGCAGCCCTGCAGGAGTCTTGGAAATCAGGAGGGTGTCGTCCGCAAAGAGGAGAGTGGGGACTTTTTCGCCCGCCAGGGCAGGGGCGTCAGCTGGTACATCTTGCAAGAATTTCACCACTCCGTTCACAAATAGGGAAAAGAGGGTGGGCGCCAATACACAGCCCTGGCGGACTCCTCTATTAACTGGGATCTTTTCAGTTCTCTGGGCTTGAGTTCTCCACCTCACCCTTGCAAAGTTACCCTCGTGAAGCCGGACCAGAAGGTCGAGGACAGGAGGTGGAACACCCATTTCCTGAAGAACAGACCAAAGACGATCACGGGGGACCAGGTCGAAGGCGGACTTCAGATCTATGAAGGCTAAATGGAGGCTGCCCCTTCCGATCAGGACAACCTTCCAGTGTAACAGTAGCAGCCTAAAGACCTGGTCAATCGTGCTCGTGTTTGGTCTGAACCCAGCCTGATAATGTGACAAGACACTATTCTCATTGGCCCAAGATAGAATACGCTCCAACAGAACCCTGCCAACCACCTTCTGGCTAACATCAATGAGACTTATTGGTCGGTAGTTGGCCGGGTCCTCCCTGGAGCCCTTCTTGTATATTGGTATTACCTCCGCTCCTTTCCATGACTCAGGGATGGGTGACCCCTTGAGTAGAGCGTTAAGTAAAATGGTAAAATACACTGCCCAGTGATTAGGGTCAGAGCGGAACAGATCTCCAGGGAGGCCATCAGGGCCTGGGGCTTTAGCTGGGACCAATTTATTAATGGCAGTCAGGGCTTCCGCCTCTGTAAAAATCTTGTAATTCTCCAAAGTGGGGTCTATCAGAATAGTAGAAGAAGAGACCCTAGAACTTTGGGTGTCCTCGCCTGAATAGAGATTCAAAAAGTGAGCAAACCATTCCTGGTTTGTGAAATGGTTCAAAATTGCATCAGGATCAGAGCCTCTCGAGTATCTACAAAGATTCCAAAATGTGGTTCCATCTCTGGCTAGACTGGCGGTTTTCAAATCCAACCAGTGAGATTCCTCCCAGGTGCACTTGGCTTTAGACACAGCCTTCTTATAGACCGACCTAGCAGTTTTAATTAGGGAACAGTCCTTGGTCTTAATGGCTGAGTTGAAGATACCATAAAAAATGACCCAATCGACTCAGCTGTAGCTGCATGTATGGTCCCGGCCCTTGAACTCCCATCGGGATCCTCACAGACTTGCCTAAGTTCTGCAGTTTTTGATAGCAGTATTTCTTTTATAGAAGCGAGTTTTTGCTCATCTAATGCAATTTTAGGCCATTTGAGGTATCTTTTGCAATTCGAAGGGATAATGTCTTTAGTAGACAATATAGGACAAGGGTCAGAGATTGGTTGGTCGAGGGGCCATGGGTTCTTTAGTGTTAAGCACAGGGGATTATGGTCGCTATCGATGGTGGGGGCTATAACCATATCCACTGCATAACGCCAGAGTCTGCGGTCGATCAAAATATAATCGATTCGAGATGGGCTGGAAATCCTATTGAAAGTAAAGGCTGCATGAAGATCAGAAGGTAATCGACCATTGGCTGCTCTCAGCCCAAATTCCAGAGTCAAGGCGTTCAGTTGGATTATCACCGGCGTCCATCTCTTATCTGGAGGAACTGTAAGAGAGGGTATCCCCCACCTAGCATCTTCCTCTTCAACCTCTAGAATATCTTCGGAGGAGAGGGGTTCATATGTACAATTCAGGTCTCCAGCGACCAGAGTGAATGAATTGGGGGGACAAGAGGAAAGCTCGTCATCCAGGGCGGTATCAATAGTTGACTTAGTTCCTCCTTTGGTGCCTCTGATATATACATTAAAAAGCTCGATGGTAGGCCCCCCTTTCAGCCCACTCAGGGTTATATGCTGCACATCTGGAGAGGGACTTTGTACATGACAGACTCTGCAAGAAAGGGCAATATTTATCCATATCATGAGGCCGCCCGAAGGACGTCCTCGGCCAGTAGATGCTGCAGGAACACAGTAGCAGGTATAACCGGATTTATACAAAGGTGTTAGACTCCAGGTCTCTTGAAATATACAAATATCGAAAGTGGCAATAAAATTATTCCAGTCCGGCAGTATGAGTTTGGCTTTCAGACCAGCAATATTCCATGAAATAATTTTAAAATTATTTTTTGAAACTAAAAGGAATAAGGGAGTATCAGAATCCATGGTAGGTGGGATAGAGACTACTGGTTGGGTCCCACCTTCCCCCCTGGCCCCACTAGGGGTGGCAGAAGAGGGCATTGGAAGGGGCAATCTGCTGATGGTATTGGAGGCAGCATAGGGCACTTTACAAAGATTTGGTGGTGTGTTTATCGCCGGGGTTAGTCAGTCAATATGTTCCAAGGTGGATGAATCCTCAGCTCCATAATTCGGCAACCCACCCCTCCTTCCCGCAGAATCGTGGCTTGGGGTAGGAAAGCGTCTAAATTGAATAGAGGACGAGTCCGGGGAGGATGATCTATATTCAAGGGCTATAAGACCATCAGCTAAAAGGTGGTTAGCTAAGGTCAGCTCAATTGTATCCGTGCGGTTGTTGTTAGATCTAAGTCTATGGGCCCTTATTATATCGTCTCTTATGAGGGATCGGCAACCTCTGACGTGGCGGATCCAATGAGTGACCTTATTTTTTAGAGATTCTTCACCCTCATACCCAGCGATCGTCGGAACACCCACCATATAGACGACAGGCTGTATGGTGGCCGTGGGTCTCTGTACTTTGGGAGATGGAAAAGACAGGTCGTGAGCTGGTTTTATTTTGGAGGAATAGGACTGACTAGTCGTGGTGAGTGAATTCATAGTTGGACGAGACTTAATGTTGGGATTAGCGGGATTAATCACAGCTCTAGTGTTGAATGAAGGCATTGATCTAGCTTGCGATAATGATGATAACGGTTGAGTCAGAGTGGGTATGCGAAGATCATTATTTAGTGGGGGAGATACTGATAGGTTTGGATGACAAGTAGTAACAGGTAAAGTGATTTGTGAATGCGGTGGTTGCATAAGAGATTTTTTGGCAGTTGTCAGCAATTCCAATACTAGTGCTTTTAGATCGGTAATTTCTTGCTTCAGAGCCTTGATGGTTTCAATAATTAAACCCGAATCTAAAGTAGCCCCTCCCAACTGATCTTGATATGAGCCATCCCCTTCTGGAATAGTCCCAAATTCGGAGCCTAGAGTTATACATGGATTAAGTGGATTAGTTATTACAGGTGCATCCGAACTAACAATGCTACCAGTGGACTCGACATTGTCGGTATCAATATCAGCTAGTGCCTCGAAGCGGTTTGTGCAGACGATGGCAATGGGGTCAAGAGGGACCAAATTGACGACAGAGGCAAGAGGACTTTCTACCTCAATGTTTGGCATGGAATTGGCACTGTGGCTCTGCATAGCGTCCCTTTTCGTTGTTTGGTTTAAGATAGCTTTTTTGGTGAACATTTGGGGGATAGTAACAGAGCCTGGATGATGATTGCTTGAAGGCAATTAGGATGGAGGCATGGAAATTGAGTCTGTGTCTAAGATGGAAGTACAATCATCAACCAATGATTCTATGCGATCTAAGGCGGTAGCGGGCATGGATTTTTTGCATGACTTTCTGGCCTTATTCCTTTTTGCCACACTGCCAGTAGTGCTAGCAGCACCCCCATTCACATCCGACATTTTCCTTTTACCCATCGTAAACCACACTCAACCACACGGCGGATGGCTAGCTGCTATACAGTTTCCAATGGTCACGAGTATGGCAGAGGTCCCCCCAGTTACAAGACAGTACCTTATGTTTGAGCCGGCAAGTGATTTAGAAGGTGCCATCTCCGCCGCGAGTCACGGGCGTAAGGGAGGTGGCCCGACCCGGCCTCCTTTGGCCCCGGACGGCCACAGACGGCCCGCCCTCTGCCCGGGCTCAGCCCGGCGCCCCCCGCGTGCGTCCCGCGACGCGGAGGGAGCCTGCCCTTTTGAAGCGCCTCCGGGCGCGCTGGTGGGCGGAAGCGGTCAGGATTTGCAAGGCGTCACGGGAGCTGTAGTCTCCCCTGACTGCGGCCGATGCTGTAGTTTGGCGGCAGGGGAGACTGACAGCGTTGCCTCCACCGTCTCTGGTGCACTGCGTTGGACTCAGGAACTGGTCGCGGTGTCAAGCCCCGTCCGCTGCGCTGCTAAAAGGTAGGATGGTGACTGTAATCATTCAGTCAGGAAGCATGTACTCATGCAGTGAGGCAGGCTTTAGGGCATGAACTGCTTAAAACTAGTATGCACTATGCATGTAGTGGTGTAACCAATGTCACACTTGTGCTTCAGGCCTACAATTCCCCAGTTACTATAGATACACTCCAGCAAACACAGTGTGACTGCTGTTGCAATCCCATAGTGACTCTTTCAGTACCATGTAGTTAAACATTCACTAAAGTAAAACTCAACCAATTATGAATTCACCTAGTGTGTCTCCTTATAGTACTATAATCATACAGTCAGTATGCATGTACTCATGCAGTGAGCCAGACTTTAGGACATGGAGTGCTTCAAACTGCTATGCACTATGCATGTAGTGGTCTAATCACTTTTACACTTGTGTTTCACGCCTATAATTTCTTAGTTAGTATTTATATAAAATGTGTTTGTATAGTAATAGTAAAGTATAATTTATACAGATATCAATATACATTTATTTATGATTAATTTTTACAGATACTGTTTATCACCATTAAAATAAAGTAATCATGCCGGACAAAGTAAGAAAAAGGAAAGAACAGAAAAAGGACAGTTACTTGAAGAAAAATCAACCACAAGTATTGGATAAACAACATAATGTGGCTAAAAAGAAAAAATCTTCTGGTAAGATCACAAAGCAATTTAATAAAAATGTTTGTAGGACCAGACAGAATGTACAGAATGCTAAAACCACTGAGAATGCTTCAACTAGAGAAAACACTCAAAATAATAGGGAAAGAAAAAAAGCAAATGGACAGTTAAAGGACACGAAGTATGGTAAAAGAAGACAAAATCAGTATAAAGAAATACGCAAAAAAATTATTTTACAAGAGAGTAGTACATAATTTGCTGAAAGATACGAAGAAATATAAAAAGAGAGCTCTATTTTATAAAAAGAAGAAGCATATTGAAACCATTGTGGAAAAGGCTTTTGAAGTAAAAAGGAAACTATTCATTTTAGTACTAAACAGAATTTGATCACTAGATAAACCAATCCATTTAATGAAGGCCAAAAGTAAGAGGAAAAGAGTAATTAACAGAACACATTTTTGTGATGTTTTTTTGGGTGAATGGAAACACAGTTCAAGTTCAGAGCCTTTCTTTAATGAAGAGAGTTATTTACAGAACAATCATTTATTGAATGCAGTTGACACCAGTGGTCAAGCTTATGAGGTTAGAAATAGTTGTCCAATTGACAAAGAGAAAATGGTTCCCATGAATGCAGAAGAAGTGATAGCTGATGAAGTTCTAGGGAGATGTCCTAAATACCCAGTGTACACTTGGGATTGCAGTAGTATTTGTAGTGAACGACAAGAATCTATTGATAAATTATGCAATTTCTTACGAGCATATAGTAAAAGAAGTGTTAAGTTAAACAAAAGATTAAGGTGTTGCAAGGACTAGACCCTTGCAGAGTGATAAAAAATACTGGTTTGCAAGGTCATTCTCTGGCTTGTCTTTCTAGGAAAGTTTGTCAAAGTGTTTTTCACCATTTCAGGATGTGGCAGTACATCATACTCAAATGCAGCAGTTAGTGAGAAGATTGTGTTATGCAAAAAGTCCAGCACTAAAGTTAAATGAGTTGAACAGTGCTCTTTTGCGTGGGTCAGTATCAGATGTGAAGAAGGTTTGTGATGATATTGAGTTCTGTTACTTTGGTCCTCAACAAGAGAGTGCAGAAACTGACACATTTCAGCTTCAAAAAGAACACGGTCCACCATCACCCGAAGCAGGCTCCCCACAGAAACTGGAGCAAGATCACCGCCGACCAGCTCGCCACCTCCCTCAGCCAGAGCCCACCTGTCAGGACCACGGACCCTAACACAGCTGCCCTCGACCTCACGCAGTGGCTGACCTCCTGTGCCGACGACCTCGCGCCACTGAAGAACCCCCTCACCAGGCCCAGAAGCAAGAAGGCCCCCTGGTTCACCGACGAACTTAAGGACTCCAAGAAGGCCTGCCGCACCCTTGAGAAGGCCTGGCTCCTCAACAAGACCGCCGACAACAGAACAGCACTGAAACTCGCCACTCGCAGACATCACCAGCTCATCCGCACCACCAAGAAGAAATCTCTGCGGGAACGACTGGACAAGAACGCCCATGACAGCAAGGAGCTCTTCAACATCGTCAAGGAGTTCTCCAACCCCAGCACCGGCAACAACGACATCACTCCCTCACAGGACCTCTGCGACTCCCTCGCCTCGTACTTCCACCGCAAGATCGCCAACATCCACAACAGCTTCGACATTTCACCCCCGCACCCATCGGTCGTACCTTCGCACCCCGCCGCCACCCTCCAGACATGGACCGAGGTGACCCCCGAAGACACGTCACGCATGATGAACACCATCCACTCCGGATCTCCGACCGACCCGTGCCCCCATCATGTTTTCAACAAGGCAGCCTCTACCATCGCACCCCACCTCCGAGACATCATCAACACCTCCTTCAACACAGCAACTTTCCCGGAGAGCTGGAAGCACGCCGAACTCAGCGCTCTGCTGAAGAAACCAACAGCGGACCCGACCGACCTCAAGAACTTCCGCCCCATCTCGCTCCTTCCTTTCCCCGCCAAAGTCATCGAGAAGGTCGTCAACAAGCAACTGGCAGCCTTCCTCGAGACGAACGAATCCCTCGACCCATCACAGTCCGGATTCAGAGCCAACCACAGCACCGAGACCGCCCTCATCGCAGCCACCGACGACATCCGAGCCCTGCTCGACAACGGCGAAACAGCGGCACTCATCCTCCTAGACCTCTCCGCAGCATTTGACACTGTCTGCCACCGCACACTAGTCCAACGCCTCAATGACACCGGCATCCAAGGGAAGGCTCTGGAATGGATCATCTCATACCTCTCCGGCAGAACACAGAGAGTACGCCTCCCTCCGTTCCGCTCCGAGGCCACCGAAGTCATCTGCGGCGTCCCGCAAGGATCGTCGCTCAGCCCCACTCTCTTCAACATCTACATGAAACCCCTCGCTGCCATCGCACGCCAACACAACCTCAACATAATTTCCTACGCCGATGACACCCAGCTAATTCTCTCCCTCACCAGAGACCCCGACACCGCCAAAGCCAGCCTGCACGAAGGGATGACAGACGTCGCTGAATGGATGAACATCAGCCGCCTGAAACTGAACACGGACAAGACAGAAGTCCTCATCCTGGGACCATCACCCTCCGCATGGGACGACTCCTGGTGGCCCCCGGCACTAGGCACCGCACCTGAACCGACGGACCACGCACGCAACTTGGGCGTCATACTGGACTCCTCCCTATCTATGACCAGACACGTCAACGCCGTCTCCTCAGCTTGCTTCCACAACCTCCGCATGCTCCGAAAGATCTTCCGATGGATCCCAACCGAGACCAGGAAGACGGTCACCCACGCTCTCGTCACCAGCAGACTAGACTACGGAAACACCCTCTACGCCGGTACTACGGCCAAGCTTCAGAAAAGACTTCAGCGTATCCAGAACGCCTCCGCCCGACTCATCCTGGACGTCCCCCGACGCAGCCACGTCTCGTGCCACCTGAGAGACCTGCACTGGCTCCCGGTCAACAAGAGGATCACGTTCAGACTCCTCACCCACGCACACAAGTCCCTCCACGACCTAGGCCCAGGGTACCTCAACAGCCGCCTCACCTTCTACACGCCCACCCGCCGGCTACGTTCCGCTAACCTCGCCCTCGCCGTCGTCCCTCGCATCCAGAGAGCCACCGCTGGAGGAAGGTCATTCTCTTACCTGGCAGCTAAGACTTGGACCTCCCTACCCGTCCACCTGCGGATGACCCAGGACCACCTGGCCTTCAGGAGACAGCTCAAGACCTGGCTGTTCGAGCAGTAGCAGACCCCCTTCCCCAAGCGCCTTGAGACCCTTACGGGTGAGTAGTGCGCGATATAAGTTCCATGATTGATTGATTGATTGATTGATTAATAGAACAAAATGTTGAAGACAATGTAGAATCCATGATTACAAACATTTTTGAAGATCAAATCACAAAGTTTAAGGTGATTTCAGTTGAAAGACCAAATTTTTCTTGTATTTGTTGTCGGCGAACTCACTATAAAAATCAGACTAGGAGTGTCAATCTGTATTTAAAAAGTGAAACAGAAAATATGATAAGTGGAAGGAATTTGCAACTTATTTGTTGGTAGAGAATTGTTTTGATTTGGGTTCTGACCAGCATATGTGCAAATATTGTTATAACAAATTAGATGAGAATAAAATGCCTGCTAGAGCTCTTCATAATAATCTAGAGTTGGTTTCTATTCCTCCAGAGCTGATAGATTTAAATACCTATGAGTCTATTCTCATTCAATGTGTGCACCCGTTTCAGGCTATTTTTCATATGGAGCCTAAAACAGGTAAATTGCCTCCATCAGATTTACAAAGAGGATTAAAAGGAAGAGTTGTGTATTTACCATTAGATTTAAAGAAAAACAGTGAAACTATTGGTGTAGACCGTGCAGAAAATGAACCACTAGTTATTCTAGTTAATGGTGTTCCTACTAAGAATAAGAAAAAGAGTTAGTGGATGTTAGAAAAGTGCAAAAGGCAACATTGTATCTGATAACAAATAATGAGTACTATAGAAATGTGTTTGTAGGAGAAGAAGAAATAGATTTAGCAGAAGATACTGAAACGTCAAGTGGACAAATTGAAAAAGTGGACATGTCCAGATGTGAAGAAATCTATGAACATTACAGTGTACATCCACTTCATTACAAAGAAGTGATGGGGAATACGATTGAGTTATTACAAATGAAAAAAAGCAAAAGGAAGTCCCATGAGTGTATGGGAAGAGAGCTGGGAAGCTCGTTGTTTCCCGCAGTTGTTTCCAACAGGAAAAGGTGGACGATATGATGAACGTCCTGTGCAGATTCCTGCATCTGAATATCGGACAACAAGATTATATGCAGAAAATCCAAGATTTCGACAATGTATCCCTTATATGTTGCATCTTCTGTTTGAAAGTGACTTGTCTGGACTTTCATATGCAGTAAATCACATTTTAAAAACTGGAGTGCATCTGCAAAATGTATCTGCAAAGGATTTTATGGATAAAGTGCATCAGAGAGATGATCATTTAGAATCTCAGTTGATTAATCTGATGGCATGTCAGCGTGGGACTAATGAATATTGGTACCATCATCATGGAGAACTGAAATGTATGCTACGGAACTTAGGAACTCCTACATGGTTCCTTACCCTAAGCTGTGCTGAGTACGCTTGGGATGATTTACTTGAATTTCTTTGATAGGCAAATTCCAATATAAAACATATTGAATACAAGACACCTGGAGAATTGTGTTCTTTAGATCTTTTTAATGTGTGCAGATATTTCAATCATAGATTTGAAACTATGATGCCTTTTATCTGCAATAAAAAGAATCCTCCTCTTGGAGAAGTTGTGGATTTCTTTTGGAGAAAGGAGTATCAAGCAAGAGGTGCTCCTCATATACATATATTGTTCTCCTTACCTTTCCAAACGCTGTTGGGGGTCGTTGCAGGGGCCAGCTAGAAGCCCCGTGGGACTGTTGCTTCACCCAGACCCACGTCCCTGCGCCGGAGGACTTCAATTCCCGGCAGGCAGGGGACGCACTTGTTGCACGTCACCAGCAAGCGCCCAGAGGCGCTCAAAACACCGAGGCGCCTCCCGCAGCGCGCTACTCCTTACCTTTCCAAACGCTGTTGGGGGTCATTGCAGGGGCCAGCTAGAATCCCCGTGGGACCGTTGCTTCACCCAGACCCGTGTCCCTGCGCCGGAGGACTTCAATTCCCGGCAGGCAGGGGATGCACTTGTTGCACGTCACCAGCAAGCTCCCGGAGGCGCTCAAAACACCGAGGCGCCTCCCGCAGCACGAGACGCATGTGGGCATGCCCGGGCAAAGCCCGGGCCAAGGGCGGGCCCGTCCTGCGCCCATCAACGACCGGAAAGACAGGGCAGGGCCCACTCTCTAACTCCTGCCACAAGACACCCTCACCTTTCCCTGGACACTAGAACCTGAGTAAAAGGTACTGTGGGGTTATAGCAGGGGGAATCATGCAAGGCTGTTTATTGTGTTGCATGATTAATTGACTGCATAACACTCAGAAGAATGGGCAAACAGAAATCTATGGAGGGGGGCGCCCAGCAGCTGAATATAAAGAAAGGGAAAAAGTTTAAAAAAGCTATCGCCGCCAGTTCAAATTGTACCTTGACCCGTATTGAAAATCTTGTCAGTGATTTTGAGGTTATTCTAGCAGACACTACATCACAACATGAGGCAATTCCCACGCCCAATACAGAAGATGCAGACCAATGTAGAGGGAAGGTGATTCCAGATATTTTTAAAAATAAAAAAACACCGCAATCTTCACCCATTTGCTTAGTGCACACTCAACCAGAGATTAGTCCTGTGCCTGCTGCAACTGGGTCATCGGGCTTTATAGACGATGACCTATTAATTGCAACAGACATTAACACTGATAAGGGGTCTGCATTGTCAAGCCCAGGGGATATCACAATTTTATGTAGTAATAAATATGCCGTCCTGGAGGGGGAAACAGGCGACGCAGCAGATGTAATCGTGCAGGCGTCTAAGAGTGGCTCAGTTGAAAAAGTAACAGCTATATGCGAAGAAAGATCTGTGGGCTGCCCAATTTGTCCTGGTTCCACCAAGGCTATCCTGTTAAAGTTAGAGAAACTTGAACAGGACATGGTGGATATCAAGAGATTGTTGGCGACACTATCCCAGAAAGAGAATGTAGCTCTGACAAACAAAATTTTGCGGCCTGGCAGTTCCACTCTATTACCAACGCCACTACCTCAATTACCGTCCCCCGTCCTTAGGTCTCCATCTGAGGGCGAGTGCCCAAAGATTACACCGATGAGCACCAAGTCCTGCCCCAAATCATATGCTGATATTATAAGATCGCAGGGCGCAGATTTGCGAAATAAGCCTGGTCCCCTAACTGCCCCATCATTTAGTAATGGGAGGATGGAAAGAGATAGAATCACTAAGGGGAGCACAACCTATACATCTGTGTCCAACACCAAAAGTATTGCTAATAATATAGTATACATGACCGGTGTCCCTAAAATGAACAATAAGCAGGGCCCTGAATCCAGGAAATCCATACATAATAAAGCCATTCATTGGCTCAGACATGTTAGAGGCTGCAGATCCATCATCAGAGAGGATTTAATAAGCGTTAAGAGATTGTCTCTATCCAGCTCCAGCAGTGACTGTATTGAAATCCACCTTAATAACCAAATTATGGCGGATAACTTGGTGAATTTGGAGTTCCGATCCTCCCCGCCCAATCACTCTAATATTCAGATTAGGCGTCTGCCCTTATGGTTCACTGAAGGGGCAGACGACGACTCTGGCCTTAATAGTATAGACTGACTAATAGGTGATAATGCTAGTCCTTATCAGGAGTTTGGGCCTGAGTGGAATTCTGTGGTAAATATCCCCACGGCATTGAATGCTTCCCTTATTACTCCTAGCATGGACTTTCCAAACCAGACCACGAGTGAGGTAGGTGGGGTAGGGGAGGGTAATTCTGTTATAATCCACATTCTCTCCTGGAACATTGCAGGTCTCAAAAAGAAATTGGCCATCCCCGATTGTCATGAATTTATTAACAAACATGAGATCTGCATGTTCCAGGAGACTTGGAGCCTGGAACCCCTGTATATGTCTGGCTATTCCACCTTCTATATACCGGCTGTAACCCAAGGTATGGGCCGCCCCTCGGGGGGACTACACATCTGGGTGAAGGTAGCACTGAATCTGAATATTAAAGTCCACAATGCCAATTCAGAAGATATTCTCCACTTATCTTTTAAAGGGCCATTGAATGGCACCAGAGTTGACCTTTTCAATGTGTATGCAAGAGGAGGTCCGTCTAATCAAAATTCTGTTACAATCTCCTGTTTGGAAATGGCCCTAGCAGGTATCCCCCCACACTCTAATATTATTCTGGGAGGTGATTTAAATTGCACATATGAACCTCTAAGTGAGGAAGATCTTTTAGGGACTCATGAGGAAGACATAAAACACTCCATCCCTGTTCTAAATCTGAGCCCCATTAAGAGATGGACGGTGAGGGCACTGCAGATCAATGCCCTAACTATGGAATTTAATCTACGGGCACTAAACGGGAGAACTACTTCAGACCCCAATGGGGCTATGACCTTCAACTGATTAAATGGGCCTTCACGCATTGATTACATTATCTTAGATATAAATTCATGGGGGTATCTGGTTGACATGAAGGTTAAGCAGATGCCAGATAGTGATCACAACTAGGCCTGGGCAAAAATTTCGTTCCGTTCGCGGAAATTGCGATAATTTGACATTTTTGCGTTCCGCGGAGAGCGCGAAAATGTCAAAAATTCCGGTTTCCGCAGCTTGGCGATAATTTGTTTCTTGCTCGCGCTGTAAAATGATACATTCTCGCGCGCGCGCGATCGCCTTACCTGAATCCCTGCGTTCACCGACAAGTTTTCTTGATCCGGTCGCGTTCTCCATGAGATGTTGTATTGTTTTTAGCCATTTGCGCTGTCTCGCGACAGTTCGCGCCCGCAGTGACGTCATGCGTCGCGCGATCACGTCTTTCTTCTCGCGATCATGCACCGCGAGAACAACTCAAAACAAGATGGCCGCGCCCGCAAGCAACCACATGGGTAAGTTGGCGACCCGCAACCATGCAGAAAATCTCGCGAACATGCCGGAAAAAAACTTCCGCATCTTCGCGATATTTCTGCTTGTTTGCGATAATTTTAAACATTCTCGCGATAATTTGCGAAGGTTAATTCCGCAAATTCCGCCCACCCCTAATCACAACCCACTCTGTGCAGACATTAGATGGGAAGCAAGGGAAAATACTATAAATGTTCATTTAGCTTCAAAAGCAGTGATTCCTACCAATTGCAATCAAAGGCTTAAATGGCATAAAGTGTCATGTCAAGAGGATATTTTATCTGGTATAGGTCTCCAAGTGGCCTCTAAGGCAGCAGAATTTGCTCTGCTTAATTCCACGCTCTTCGAGATGAATAGTGCAGACCTTAGTAATTCCTATGAGGAACTTATAGAACATATAGGCTCTTATTTTAAAACAAACTGGGCTAAGGGTGGGACAAAACATGTAGTTAACAGAGGTAAACTATGGTTCACTACAGAATGTAGAGATCGGAGAAAGGCCATTTCTTCAGCCCTACAGAAAAAGATCCTGTAGCCGTAAGGTTGGCTAGGCAAGAATATAGAAAATCTATAGAAGCTGCCAAACGGGTTTGGGAGGAGAATCATTGGCAGGAATTAAAGAAGGCGGCCTTTTTAAAAGACTCTACTAGTTTTTGGGCCTTAATAAACCAATTAACTAAATGGGGTTCAGATCCTATCCCTAATAATATAACTGAGCAGCAATGGTTTATGCATTTTTCAAATCTTTACTGCAATGAGGTAGGGTCCGAGCAATCCTCGACTGTCCATCCAGACCCCGAGTCAGTACCTACGCAGCCTGAATCAGTTGTTTATTTCACACTTCTAGAGGTTCAGACAGCTATTAAAAGTATAACTCGTGGGAAGGCTGCAGGTCCGGATGGGCTGCCAGGCGATTTAATTCTTCATGACCCCATAGTATGGGCCAATCTTATCCTCCATTTGATGAACTTATTGTTAAAGGGCCATACAGTTCCAGACTCCTGGAAAGGAGCGGAGGTGGTCGCATTTCACAAGAAGGGGACGAGAGAGGACCCTGCCAACTACAGACCAATAAGTTTAATTGATGTCATCCAAAAGGTGGTTGGCAGGGTTCTTATCTCCAGAATGGGGGCCTGGCTAGAAGAGGGGGACATCTTAACACACTTACAAGCGGGTTTTAGACAGAAAATAGGTACTATGGACCAAGTATTTAGATTCACAGCTACTTACTGGAAGACCGTTTTAATTGGTAAGGGGTCCTTGTATTTGGCCTTTATTGACCTCAAAACCGCTTTCGATCTTGTCCCCCGGGCCAAATTGTGGCAGGTATTGCATGACATGGGCCTTCCGAGATACCTCCTGGAACTAATTAAAAGATTGCATGATGGTACGTATGCGAGATTCAGATGGGGGAATGAAGTTCAGCTGACAGAGAGAATATCTGTGCAGAGGGGGGTCCGCCAGGGATGTGTGATGGCTCCCACATTGTTCTCCCTCTTTATAAATGGGGTGGCAGACCATTTGAAGGAGGACCCAGCGGATGCCCCCGCCCTGGCAGGGGAAAAAATACCTACCCTCCTCTTTGCAGACGACACTCTCCTTATGTCCAAAACCCCCTCTGGTCTCCAGAAACTTCTAGACAGGTTTAGTGCCTTTTGTAAAGATCGCGGCCTTACAATTAATACTATCAAAACCAAATTGATGGTTTTGTCTAGAAACAAAAAATTTAAGAAAATCCACATTGTATTAAATGGCACTTTACTGGAGGAAGTTGATGCATTTGATTACCTAGGGGTCAGGATAAACTGTAAAATTAAGTGGGACTCTCACATTGCCAAGATGCTGTTAAACTTTAAAAGAGTGACAGGAGCAATTGCCAGAGACCATCGCTTGACCTCTAGTAAACCCATCAGCCCTGTTCTAGCAGTCTATGAGGGCAAGGCATTGTCCGCTGCAACCTATGGCTCTGAACTGTGGGGATCTGAAAGAGTCACTGACTTAGTTATAGCGGAGCATAAATTTATGAGAGAGTTAGTGGGTCTTCCGGTCTCTACCCCTATTAAACCATTACTTCACGACCTGGAACGCCGCTCAATTAAAGACATTGTTGGCCTCCGGCCTTTATTTTTTTGGGCTCGCCTTAGAAGGACGCCGGAGCTTAGTAACTACGCCACAGTCCTTGACGAACGTATTGATATGAATGGCTTTAGGGTGATTCCTTGGCAGAAAAATTTAAGGGACTTGGCGATCAATTTGGGGTTAAAAGAAGAATGGTTATCACAGCTGCCCCCGCCGAAAAACACTATCAAAAAATTGTACTGGGAGAGGACACAAGCGAGGGACTTGGGAGATCCCAAGTGGGGTGCACTAACCAACCAATTTTTGATCTATAAGCCAGTACCGAAGCTGGAACCATTCCTTGATTTTATTACTACACCAAGAGACAGATTCTTGTTTCATAAAATGAGGTATGGCACGCTACCCCTGAATGTTTTTACCAGTAGTTGGAAAAATTTTAAGCACCATCATGTAGCTTGTCCGGGGTGCCCTAATCCAACTGAATCACTGGGCCACTTCCTGTTTGCTTGTAGGGCGTACAGGGGGGCCAGGAAAATATGGTTAAGCCCAGTTTGCAGAGAATTGGGGACAAGGCAGTGTTCAGTGGCCCTTCGCATCCTGACAACGGACACTACATCTCTGATGGTAATCTGTGGGGTTGCAAAACTTTTGGGGAAAGCGTGGCAAAAACGAACCAAGCTTGTTCGATTGAGTACTGGGTAGATCTTTAAAATGTGTAATTGTGCCGTTTTATGAATTAGCACTTTATTAACCAGCATCCTTTGGCCCTGATCACATTTGCCCGGGCTTGTTGTCCTTTTTATTCTTAATCATGATTTTTAAGAAAACTCATTTTTAATTGTGTTTTTTTTTTCTTTAGTTTGCATTTGAATATTGTTTTTAGCAAATTTTATTCAATTTTATGATGTAATTGTATTTACTAAATTTAATTTGATTTATGATGCATTGTATTTACTTTTATGATACCTTGTTATCGAATAAAGTATTACAACGACAACAACATATATTGTTATGGATCAAGGACACCCCCAAATTTGGAACAGATTCAGATGATACTGTTTTGTCTTTCATTGAAGAATATGCCACATATGCTTACCGAAAAGCAGAGACGATAAAAACTTAAAACAACAAGTCTTACGATTCCAAAGCCATAGATGTGGAAAATACTGTCGACAAAAGTACAAGTCTAAGGATAAGTCCTATACCAAATGTCATTTTGCATTTCCACGTCCTGTATTATCCAAAGGAAGAGTGAACAGTTTTATGTCAGCTATGCGACATACCATTACAAGAAAGTCTCCGAAAAAAATACCTACAACTTAAGAAAAAGCGAAGAGTCAAAATACATAAATGACTACAATCCAGTTATTTTATCCATGTGGAATGCTAACATGGATATTCAGTATGTTGCAGACAATTCCATTGCTGTTGCTCGATATGTAATGTCCTACATTACTAAATCAGAAAAGACGGAATTGAAAGAAATGTGGGAAGAGATTTCTCACAAGAAGACTCTAAGTAAGAAATTATACAGTTTCAGTTTGAGATATTATCGCATCGAGATATTGGAGCATATGAATGCTCAGGTCGGTTATCATCTGCAAGTCTATCCTCCAAAAGTCGAAGAATCATTTGGGTGAGTCTAGGTCTTGCAGCAATACGCAATTGGGTACTGAAATCTGTTCAAGAAATTGAATATTTAGCAGAAAAAGAACCAGAAAGTACAGATATTTTGAAAACGAATATGTTGGACACATATTACCCAAACAGAAGTCATCATCTTGAGAACATGTGTCTCTATGAAATGCTGCAAAACTACACTTTTAAACGGAATACTATAGAGAAAATCAATGATGGAAAATATGAAGTCATTGGTTACGAAGGATGTTTGGTGAAACAAAGGAAAGGAAATTTGATTAATCACAGGAAGCTGAGTTGCGACACTGCTGATAAAAGGGAATTTTACTATTTAGCCCTTTTGCAACTGTTCAAACTGTGGCGTTCAGAACTGGAATTACTTGGAGATTTTCAGAGCTATGAAGATTCATTTAATGCTTGTAAAGATAGCATACAATGCAGTGCTTTTGCAAATTATGTGAAAATGTTGAATGATGAAATTTATCAAGAAGCTACAATTGCAGCTGAGATTGCTAGAGACAGTTCTCAAGACAGTCAAAGTTCTGCTGCACTGAGTCAAGATCCACTAGGACAACCAATTGTTGAAAATGAAGCAGCAATTGCCATGAATGAGGTGGAAACAGCAATGCATCAAGCTCAAGAAGATGTAATGGACTTAGCAAACTTGGAAGAAAAACTAAATGTTGAACAGAAACAAATATATCAGCAAGTGAGACAACAGATTGACCATGGATTACTTCATGAAAAGAAAGAGTGCTCATGCACATCATTTCAACCTATCCGAATGTATGTGAGTGGACAAGCTGGAACAGGAAAAAGTTTCTTAATTACAGTAATTACAAGTTATCTACAGAAAACAACTAAGTCACATTTGTCTTGTGTTGTCACTGCTCCAACTGGGTTAGCAGCACATAACATTAAAGGAATTACTTTACATCATTTACTAATGCTACCAGTAGAGCATGAGAACAAATTGGAATACCATAAGCTATCTGGAGAAGCTTGTTGTGAAGTTTCAAGAGTCCTGAAGAAAATGAAACTTCTCATTATTGATGAGGTAAGCATGGTCTCAAACGTAATGCTTGCCTTTGTGCATTTAAGAATGCAGCAAATTCTTAAAACAGATTATGACATGTTATTAGGAGGAAAACACGTCATAGTTTTTGTAGATCTACTGCAACTGAGTCCTGTAAAAGGACAACCAGTATTTAAAACACTTGCCCATGAAGATACCAGAAAGTCTCTGGGTAGTGTTGAAAACGTGAACATTTGGTCATATTTTGAATACAAAGAACTGACGAAAAATATGCGCCAGGCAAATGATGCTTAATATGGAAGTATTCTTCAAGATATAAGAATTGGACTTCTGACAGAACATGGCAAACAAGCTTTGCAGAGTCAATTACTTTCCAATTTGTTTCCAAATGAAAATGTAGTTCCTGAGAAAATATACATAAAAATTGCAGAAAATAAATCTGTGATCTGCTTAATGCCAACACTGCGCGAGTGTTCTATATTCAATAAAGAACTATTGAAACTGGAAAATTAAAAAAATGGAAGCCATTGATAAAATAGAGCATGAAGGAATCACTAATATTTTGATGGGAAAATTGAAAACAAAACTGGATTCTTTAGAAAAAAAGATATCTAAAACGGCTGGTTTAGAATAGAATCTATATGCATGTATAAACTGTCGGGTAATTTTAAGTCGTAATTTGGATGTAGAAAAAGGTTCAGTTAATGGAGCAATGGGTAAAGTGGTGGGTTTTGTTAATTATCAGAAAAAAAATGGAATTGTATTTTTTAAAATTAGATTTGATCCGATTGAAGAAGTTAAAGAAATTGGTCGTTGTTCAGTTCGTTTTTTGCTTGTTAAAGATTTATATGTCCGTAGGAAACAATTTCCATTTTCTCTGGCATACGCAGTGACTATTCATAAATCTCACTGATTAAGTGTAGACAGTGCATTGGTGAACATTGGATCTACTGTGTTTAAAGAGGGTATGGCATAAGCTGCTTTGTCGTGAGTCAGAACATTATCTGGTTTGTTTTTGATTGATTTTGATGACACAAAGGTTACTGCAGATGCAAACTGTGTAAAAGAGTATAATAGGTTAAGAAGAGCGTATGCTCCCAATTTAGGTCAATATCCTGTATTTGAAAAGCGTGTGGTTGGTCGAACAAGAAGGTATGAGAATATATGTACTGAAGGTGTAGAGAAGGGAAAAAAACAAGATAATGTCATTGCAAGCAAAAAGAAAAAGGACACTGTTGAAGAGATTGTTGGTTATCAGTTTGAAAATAGTTCAGGTGTCAACTGCTATGCTAATGTAGTGGTCAATGTTGTTTTTTATCTTGAAGGTTTGCAACAGCAAATTATGGAGAATCGTGAAAAAAGATTTTGTTCCTTGTTGCATTCTGTTTATGAAACATTGAAAACTGATACAAGTAAAATACAAACTGTTTCTGATGTTCGTAATCTTTTGGATGTATGTTCTGGTTCTAGACAATTTACGCAAAAATCCAACAAGATGCTCTGGAATTTCTAATGTATATGCTTACCGTTTTAGAAAATGAAGGTGTAGAAATAGAAAATATTTTTGGCCTTTGTTATAAATGGGAACATCATTGTGAAAATTGTATGTATACATCTAGCACTAATGTAGACACTGAAAGATTTCTATATTTAACATTACCAGACTGTAAATCAGTGTCTTTCAATAAATTAGTTAAAGCTGCAAATCAAAACATGGAGTGTAGCCAATGTAAATCAGAAATGTTATCAACATTATTTTCACAAAGATATGGACAATATACAATTTTAATTATGCAACCTTGTACAGCTGATGGAAGAAAATTGGACAGTTTAATAAAACATTTTGTAGCAACTCAACAATCAATATCAGGAAGGACTTTTGTAGCAGTTGCAATCATTTTCCATGATGGTCCTTCCACAACATCTGGACATTACACTGCCTAAAATGTGACAAAGGCTGGACACTTTGTAATGATGCCCAGTTGGTTTTCAAACAACGTTTGCCTAGTGAATTACCAAATTCCTACCTAATATTTTTAAAAGCCAAAGTTTTAGGAAGATAATTCAGCCTCTGGGGAATTTATTATTATAATTTAATAGGATTACCATTGGACAATCTACATAAAAAAGAGTGCAAAAATACCCTTTGGTCTCAAGGAAAGGTATATGTATGAATTATGGACTTTTTCTTACACATTGTCTCGGTGTATATTTCAAAGCGACAACATTTACAGTGTTTAAAATGTAAGTTATAAAATTTTCTTAGCAGTAAGCATTTTATATATGTGTGATTTGTATTATCTGGTATTTTACTGAGGATAGATTGTTGTTTTTTTTTAAACAATATTTTGATTGGTTTTTTTTGCCCGCTGTTATGTGATGAGTACGATTGAAATCACTATTTCTAGTGAAATTCAATATATTCTGAGAACAGCAAAAAAAAGGCACATAAATTACTTTGTAAAATGTTTAAATTATGCTATGTTGTTAAAAATGTATTATTACATGTTATAACTATTTTTTCTTTTCTTTCACAGATCCTAATTCTAAAATAAGCAATTTACCACAATTTACATTATAAAAAACAACTGAAAAAAATGTGTACCATTGTTTATTTCTATTACTGTGAAGGTAAGTTTAGCTAAGTATTAATATGCACAATGGGCTGTGTTTGCACACTGGTGAAGAAGGGGGGGATGGACAGAGTAGATATGTGTGGAAAGATGCTCTGTGGGTGTTTTACGTTACAGGATAAAGTTAACATGAATACTGTGTGTCCCTGGGGCCAACTAACCCACCAGATATGTGCTGAAAATGCCCAAGACTTGCATTGCAGAGAGGTATTAAATGGGATATGGTTTCAGAGCACCTCTGTGCAATGCAGCTGTATGGTGTTCAATACAGAGACATGGTGGGTTAGTAGGGCCCAGGGACTTCCATGATTAAAAAAAACTAAATTCCTCAACTTAAAACACGTCACAGAGTGAGTTTGCACAAGTCTCATCAGGCCCAATCCCTTCCCTTTAACACTCTATTAACATGTCCTACCACTTTGCCAAAACCTAAGTACTTATACATTTATCTTCTTCTCTCTTTGCAGTATTGAAATTACTCCATTTGTAAGTCATATAGGTAAGAATTGGCCTAGTCATTAACCCTAGTACAAGTTAATTTCTTTATATGCTATGCAAGCAGATCTGCAAGAAGCTACAAAGTTTGAATACATTTTTCAAAACATCCTGTTTATACCTATGTAGATTTGGAATCTCCCTGTCATAGGATATCATGTGACCTGCAATAAAACAGATTTGATTGGTTCATAATATTTGCCATTGTACCTATTGAAGAACCGCAATCATTTCAATCATTCTTCTTTGAGCATCTTTGCAGACAAAACTCTGTGCTTACCTCCTATCATTCACAAGCAATTTTCCAAACAGAAATATGTCACTTTATAAAACATACTTATAGCACAAAACACTCTTCCATATTTACAAAGAGAGGAAAAGGCACTCTGTGTACCTTTTCTTCTCCATGTAAATACGACCTTATTATACACACCACTTTGTGTTGAAAGGGCGTTCTATAGGTGTTGCTGTGCGTAATTGCAAAGAACACTCATAGAACAAGTCACATCTCCAGATTTATCAGAAATCATAAATCTGGACATGTGTGTGAATGCTGCACCATCCTCCAATTGGTGTTGCAAGGCACTACAAGGAGAATTGTTTTCACTTCTCCTCATTTTTTGTCTTTCAATATATGCTACAATGCTCAGCATACATTGAAGGAGAAAAATGCCTTTACTGATTGTTTTTGTGCAAGAAGGTGTGTCTTCCTGCACATAAACAAACTCCACACAATACAGATATCCGTGCACCATGGTGCAAGGGTGCCTGTGTCACCACATGGCTGCAGTTTAAGCAGCTGTGCAGAAGGAAGCATAGACTTGCAACATATTTATGTACATATGTTGCATCCCTGTGCTTCGGAAGTACCACAGCACACTGCAGTTAAAGAGCTTACTGTGTGATGCTGACGGACTTCCTCATAGTTCTGCACTTATACATTCACCATACACTACTAATGCATTTGTTCAGTCAATTATGCTCTACACATACATTCATCTAAACTTTCACACACTATCATACAAATATAGCTCTTTTTTAAACAGAGAAGTTAGTTCTGACAAGAACTTTTTTTCCTTTAATTTTTTTTGTGCTTTTTTCAAGGATTTTGTGATTTTTAAGTTTTTTTTTTAAACAAAAAAAAGGAACAGGATGAACAAAAGTTTAACACTGGTGTCTTTCTGCACTCTGCAGATAAGGTCAATAGACTGCTCTCCATAGCAGAGCAGTTTGTTGCATCCAATGCAACTAATTTTAAGTTGTCTGAATTTGGGACGTATGTCCGGGTGACTGACAGATGGCGATGCCGCAGATGTACTTGCCACTGCTGGCGGAGGGTTGTCATGCATTCTTCTGCACTCTTCCCTTGCCAGGTTGACGGGGTGCAGAGTCCTGAGGTGCTTCATCATACTTGCGGTCCCGCAAGAGTACTTCTTGGTTGAATCACCTCTTTACAGGACCCACTCGCAGATTTTGCACGTGACTTTAGTTGCATTAGTTTTAGTTTGTCCTGCAGGAAAGGAAATACATTTCCAAACCACTGAGGTGTATTGTTCAGGGCATGGAGGTTCTGGAAGAAACCCATCATCTGAAGAATGTTCTGAATCTGATGGTGGCTGCTGTCCAGAAGCCATTGTCTTCAGATGGAAATGGATAGCAGCTGTGGAAATCTGCAAAAAAAAGTTCTTCTGAGGTGTGAGATGTTCCTCCAAAGAAGCTCAAAGAAGAATGCTGGAAATGGGTATGGTCCTTCAATAGTTACAATGGGAAATGTTATGGACCAATCAAATCTCTTTTTTTCAGGTCACATGGGGTCCGCACACACATTCACTGGATGATGTCATCAGTGATGTCATCAGTGATGTCATTTGAGATGTCATCATGTCATTTGAGATGTCATCTTGTCATGAGTGATGTCACTGACCATGTCATGAGTGATGTAATATGTGACGTCATCAGCAGTGCATTGCGGGCGTGCAAGTTATAGTTAGCTGGACTAACTATACCGGGGGAATTTCAATGGTTTGTACAAGTGAAATGTCCAGCTAACTGTAACACCCCCAAAACCTATTGTTTTTTTCAGTGAATATATATATATATTAATTGAGAAGATAATCAACCGTTTAGACTAAATGAACAGTATGCCCAATTAACATTTCAAATGAATGATTTTATATATGTTATATGCATACTGTCATTTGCTATTCATGTTATTGAAAGGTTACCAATGGATTTAACCAGGAATATTTTGTTTGTTCTTTTTAACGGTTTTTTATGCAAAAACTATTCAACTATTATTTATTAAGTGTTCGCCCCATGCTGCTATATTTATTTATTCACTATGTATGCAAATTATTAACTAGTTCGTCTCAAACATGCTTTTTAGCGGAGTATGTTTTCTATTTTCACTAAGTCACATGACACTTACATGGTGAGGGTGCTTTAAATATGAAAAAAGAGTATAATCTGGTCATGTGATCAAGCCAACTTGTTGGGTGAAACGCGTCATCTGCCATGTTGATCAATATCAGCAATTAAAGAAGATATTACCTGCATTTAATCGGTGTCCGTGTCCCGATTTTCAGCCAGCTGCTGTCGGGAAATTGATGAACTGCATCATTATTCTTCGGGAACAGGCTGCGCCCGAATCACGGACCCCCTCCTCCATTGTGGGACTTTCAGTTCACAGCCTACATCGCTTTTGTTTGATTCTGGAAGGAATAGTCACTGTTGACCCCCCGCATCCGGAAGTGTATGGTGAATGGATTTGGACGGTGAAAGCGAGGAGACGTGAGTCAGAGGATCCACGATTCCCTGCAGGAACCAGCCGGTAAGACACCATTACAAGGAAGTAGAGCGGGTTGGGAGGTGGGCTTGAAGCTCCAAGTATGGCCAGAAAATCATTGCACTATTGAGGATAGTTACCGGGGCTCAGGTGATTCACCATTGCATGCTCTCTGTCAATGGAGGTCTAACTTGGGCTATATATTCTAATTTTGTGCTATAACTTACTGATAACATGGCTGACGAGATTATACGCAAACGAGAGGCGGCTGCCTTAGATTTATTCATGAATTTACCAACAGTTCCAAATATCGGACACAACAGGAATGCCATCAGCAGTTCACCAGAAGGTGGCGCTGGGACTCTATTAAAACAACTAGAAAAACTAATGAAGTCGAAAATAACTAAATGGTGGGAACAAAAAACTCTGGAGTAGTATGTGGAGGCCAACAGGGTGCCGTGTGGATTATACATACTGCTTGCTCCCAGATTCAACAGCCCGAATCCAGAAATGCTTAAAGAGTGGGCCAACAGTAGCTTGGAAGCATCTATGCGCATGGTTCAAATACTAATCAAGTATGCCAGGATAGACCGGGAAAGTATCATGAAGGAAATACAAATCATCAAAGATCAGTTGGCAAAGTCAGAGTTTCAGGACTTGATAACCAAACTAATAATGAAATTCAACAAAGACAAGAAGAAATAATCAAAACCAGGAAGGCATATAAATATGCACGGGATAAACAAGATTATGAGACTGGACAAATTTATACGTTCGCAAAAAAATATGATTTTTTGAAGAAGAAACAGGTGCCTCGTGGGGTTTCCAATATGGAGCAAGGACCTACCAGCCAGGAACAAGAGTCAGGATCCATATCTGAATCTAGCTCCACAATCAGCGAGGTTGATTCTGATGCAAGTAGAGGTGTAAGAGACCCTGAAAGGGAGGAAATGGGAACCCTTACTTCAGCGGAGGTACTGGATTTTGTACAGCGGGCGCGGCGCCAGACGCTCAGACAACGGAAACCCCTACAGAATTCAGAATACGACGCAACAAAAGAGGCGGGCAACAGCGAAACAAAAGATGGAACAGTAAATGATATCCCATGCCAATACAGTGGTGAATTTGTCATCGGTCCAATTAGATCAAGCTGAAATCCAACTTCTGGCGCTTGGTCTATCGTACTGCCCGGAAAGCAGCCTGAACTATGTTCAAACTAGAGTGAATATTTACAAATTCATTCGCAAAATGAAATTAAAAAAATATTTTACTATTAAAAACTTTAAAAAGGTTTCAGACAGTACTGACAATGTTAGCACTTCAAATTTAGAGACAGTTTCTACATTAACAGTTTCAGACATCCCAAATCTATGAACTATGGATGATTTATTTAATGGAAATCAGGATGACAGTATTATGCCAACACAGGAATTGATCCGAGAAATGGGTATCGGTTCTTCCACAGTTTCTAAATCTCCCTTTAAATCCAAGTCGACTTTTGTGCCAATTATGTGTCGGGATGCCATTGATATCTATCAAGACGTTATCATTGAGGAGGTCAAGAAACTCTGACTAACGATCAAAAGTCGGAGAGGAGGCAAAAAATTAAAGTATAAAAAATATAAAGATTTGATTAAACACAAGAACACAGCAAAATAATCATTAAACAATCGGATAAAGGGGGAATATAGTCCTATGGCCGAGACAGGACTATTTAATTGAAGCAACTAAACACCTAACTGACGAGATCTGCTACAAAAAGTCTGATTTTCAACAGCTTCTGAAACTGAACGCTTTATGTCTCAAAAACCTGAACAAATGGAAACGCGAAAGCCAACTCACCAATGATGAATTTAACTATCTACAAACTGAATTCCCAGTCATCCCTATAATGTATTTTATACCTAAAATACACAAAATGATCACTCCAGTTCCAGGAAGACCTATCATTAATGCTAGAGGGGGGCTGTTAGAAAAAATATCTGTATATGTAGATTTTTATTTGCAAGACTTGGTAACCACCCTTCCGCCTTACATTAAAGACACCAACCATTTCCTGGAGAGGATTCGAGATATTCCTTGGAAAGATGACTATTTGTTGATTATTACCATGGACATATGTGCTTTGTATACCAGTATGAACCATACTGATGATATGGAAGCGGTACAATATTTTCTGAAATATAGATCTATAGAATTATACCAACATAGAAAGATGATTGTTGATATGATTGCCTTTTGCCTCTATAACAATTATTTCATGTTCAACAAAGACCTATACCATCAGATTAGAGGAGTTGCCATGAGAGCCTGCTTCTCCCTCAGCTACACGTGTCTACACGTGGGCTGGTGGGAGGAACAGGTTCTCAAGGTCAAATTTAAGAAACTGTGGGATGAAAGCATCTTTTGTTGGATGCGCTTCATCGATGACATTTTTTTGATTTGGAAAGATACAAAGGAGATGACCTGTGATTTTATTAAATCTCTAAATGATAACAAACTTAATCTTCAATTTACAGCCTCAATTGATGAGACTGCTATTGAATTTTTTAGATGTACATGTGTACATTGACAACACTTCTATAGAAACCACTCTGCACAGAAAAAGCACAGCTGGGAACTCTTTGTTACATACGTCGAGATTCCATCCAACTCATTTAATTAGGAGCATCCCCTATGGGGAGTTCCTAAGGATATGCAGAATATGCAGTTCTGAAGTGAGTTTCGAGAAATGCATCAAAGAGAGCAGTCTCAGATTTTTATCAAGAGGCTATAAAGAAAAAGATATCAAACTAGCCCTCGCCAAAGTTGAGATGAAGTCCAGAGATGAACTATTAAAAACCAATGTGCCCTCTGCAATTACCGATAAAGCAACTCCCTACAAGCTGGAAGAGGCAAATCAGGAAATGAGGTTTGTAACCACCTATAGTTGCCAACACAAGAAAATCAGGACCATAATCAACAAACACTGGCCCATTATACAAACTGATATGTTATGTTAGATATTTTTTGTTATGTTAGATATTTTTATAACGCACAATAGTTACTCCGAGGAGTGTCCCAGCGCGAAGCCAAGTGAGGAGAAACAGAGTCGAAAGCTATGGAAACAAATGGGTTTTAAGGAGACGCTTAAAAACAGAGTGGGTCCTGAGTATTACGCAGGAAAAATGGGAGAGCATTCCAGGCCACGGCGGCTTTGACCGCAAGCAAGCTGCCCCCTATCCTGGACCAGGAGAAGCGCGGAACCCTGGCCAACAAAAGAGCTGACGAGTGTAGTGCTCTAGTCGGAGCGTAAAAGGCAAACCACCTCTGCAAATAGATGGGACCCAAATTGTGGAGGGCTCTGTGGGCAATGACCAATGCTTTAAACTTAACCCTCTCAACCATGGGCAGCCAGTGCAGGGCATGAAGATGAGCGCGAACAAGGAGCAGCCTTACGGCCGCATTCTGGATCACTTGTAGTTTGTTCATGGAATAGCCGGGTAAGCCAACATATAGGGCATTGGCATAGTCCAAGCGGGACAATACCAATGCCCGAACAACCATTTCCTTTGCAGATCTAGGGAGAAGAGGGAGAAAACTCCTAAGAACCTTAAGAAGGCCAAAGCAGCCACCCGAGATCTTCTTCACCTGGACAGAAAATGGAAGATTATCCTCAAACCAGACTCCTAGGTTTTTAGCGGAGCTCCCATTAGAAGAAGGAGGGGGGAAATCCGGGGGCCAGATCTTACATCTGAAGTCCAAGGGGAAGTTACCATAAAGAAGGATCTCCGATTTGTCTTCATTGCACTTGAGTTGAGCTCTAGCAAGCCAACCAAATACCGAAGACAAACACTTCTGCACAGGCAAGACAGAATCATCCCCCTTGCCCCAGGTGAAAAGAAGCTGGGTGTCATCGGCATAGGCTATCACCTTAGCCCTCAACTTCTCGGCCAGAAAGACCAGAGGAGTAACATAGATGTTAAAGAGGAGGGGCTAAGGGACGAGCCCTGGGGGACACCTGTGGAGACCTCCTGCAGGGAAGAGGCTGTCGGCGGCAACCAAACCTGTTGGGTACGACCCTCCAGAAAAGACCTCAGCCAGGCCAGAGCCAAGCCAGAGACCCCAATCTCAGAGAGGCGGGTGAGCAGTCTGGCATGCGGCACCGTGTCAAATGCTGCTGACAAATCAAGCATCCCCAAAACTGCTCTGCCACCTTTGCTTCCGAGATCTCAACTAGCACTGACTCCGTGCTATAAGATGCCCGAAACCCAAACTGAGCTGGGTGCAAAGCCTCAGATCTTTCCACAAATTTGGAGAGTTGTCTGGTTACAGCCTTCTCACAGACCTTAGCTAGGCTGGGGAGAAGGGAGATTGGGTGGTAGTTGCCAGGCAGCGCGGGATCAAGGGACGGTTTCTCCAGTAAAGGAAGAATTTTGGCCTGTTTCCATTCCGGCAGAACCCCAGCCTCCCCAAGGGAGAAGTTAATAATGGCATTGACCTCAGGATTGATGGTCTCCGCAACTGCTGCCAGCAGTCTGGCTGGGCAGAAATCCGAGGGTGAACCGGACTTAAGGCCCTTAAGTATTTTCAGAGAACTAGCGAGATCAACAGGAGAGAAGACCGACAGGGCATGATTCAAAGCACCCTGGAGAGGCGCAGTCCGTCCATCTTCCACCAGGGAAGCCACACACACAGGCAGGGACTGCTGTATCAAACGGATTTCATCCGAGAAGAAACAGGAGAGGGTGTTGCACCAGCCATCCGTGGCCGGGCCAGAACAGTTATGAGCGGCAGGAGATGTAAAACTCTGCACTATATGGAAAATCTTCGAATTATTACAGGCCTGCTCAATACGCTCGGTGAAATATTGCTTTTTTGCCTGGAAGATGGCAGAGTAATAGATCTTTTGACTAACCCTCAAAGCGGCCTTAGCCAAAGGACAGTAATCCCGGCGACGCCAAATCCATTCCATCTTTTTGCAATCCTGTTTAAGCGCGTGCAGCTCGGCCGAAAACCAGGGCTTTGACGGCGAAACTCTCGAGGACCGAGAGGAGGTGGGAGTAGCCAGCAAGGTCATACACTTGTCTAACCAGTTAGTAAAGCCAGCGAGGCTCCCCTCAAGATCACCGGTAAGGGTCGGCCTGGAGGCCGCCAAGGCCCCAGCCAGGGAGGCGGGATCCACCTTCTTAAAGGCTGGTTTCCGCGAGATAGATTCGGCACCACGGTGCGGGCCTACCTTCCAGGAGAAAAAAGTGATGAAGTGGTCTGACCACACAAGGGGAAGAGGATCCTCTACTAAAATATTAAAATTAGAGCAGATAGGATCAAGGATGTGACCACCCTGATGTGTTGGGTGGACAACCCATTGAGACAGTTGGGCAAGCTGAAGCATATCTTTTAAGGCAATAGCATCAGTACACAACCCTTGATCCAAATGTATATTCAAGTCTCCGAGGAACAGGAACTGCAAAAAACGAAGCGCCCTAGAAATCAGCTCATCGCCCCAATCCTGAATGGTGGCGTGGGCAGAACCAGGGGGGCGATAGACCAACGTCCCACCCAATAGAAAATGGGGGGAAAACCTGATACTGAAATCCAACGCTTCTCCTGTCCCCCAAGCATGGGTCTCGCCCCTAATGAACTCCCACTTCTCTCTAAATATAACCGCCACACCGCCACCCCTTCCTTCTAAGTGATCAGCCCTAGCAACTTTGTAACCAGCAGGAATAGCCAGAGTAACAAAAGGATCAGAGTTGGAATCGAGCCATGTTTCCGTAAGGAACAGAAGGTCAACAGGGTGGTCAGAGAGCAGCTTGAAGATGTCGGAGTGATGTTTTTTAAGGGAGCGTACATTGATTAGGGCGGAAGAGATGGATGGTGCAGTATCAAGCTTAGGCCGCCGGCCTGACGCAAATGAGGCAGCTGGAGGAATGGCCCGGAGACAGAAACCACATACAGCACAGACATGCTCCTGAGCGGCCAACAGGTCAAATTGAAGGTGGGAGAGGCCTAAAGTCACATTCAGATTTAGTAACTCATCCCTACCGTATGTCAGCGCAGTCTGAACGCCCCCCGGTCAGCGGGCAGAGTAACAGGCCCTGGCCGCTGCCGGGACGCTGCAGGGCGCAGACGGGCTTGCCTTAGGCGCGCCTTTGGCGCGCCAGCGGCACGCCCGCTGTGCTCGTCCGTTGCGCGTCCGCCCCTCGCGCATATTTGTAGGCCGGCAGCCAAAAAGACTAGAGAGCGCACTGCCAAAATGGCGCCTCTAGATGGATGACCGGCAGAACCAGGAAGTAGGTGAAGCCCCTCACCCGAGCACAAAGCAAAATCTCCCCCAGCAAATTCCCACACAATAAAATATGTTAAAAAGTATTAAAACTTCCCTTCACACAGCCAATAAGATCAAGGCTAGTTCAGATCAAAGAAGTATTTTATTTTTTAAAAGCACAATTTACAGTAAAAACGAGAATATGTAAAAGGCACAGCACAGAGATATGCAATACAAGTGACCGGCAGTAGAAACCCCTCAAGGCATGCGTGTCCGCCCCTCGCGCATATTTGTAGGCCGGCGGCCGAAAAGACTAGAGAGCGCGCTGCCAAAATGGCGCCTCTAGATGGCTGACCGGCAGAACCAGGAAGTAGGTGAAGCCCCTCACCCGAGCACAAAGCAAAATCTCCCCCAGCAAATTCCCACACAATAAAATATGTTAAAAAGTATTAAAACTTCCCTTCACACAGCCAATAAGATCAAGGCTAGTTCAGATCAAAGAAGTATTTTATTTTTTAAAAGCACAATTTACAGTAAAAACGAGAATATGTAAAAGGCACAGCACAGAGATATGCAATACAAGTGACCGGCAGTAGAAACCCCTCAAGGCATGCGTGTCCGCCCCTCGCGCATATTTGTAGGCCGGCGGCCGAAAAGACTAGAGAGCGCGCTGCCAAAATGGCGCCTCTAGATGGCTGACCGGCAGAACCAGGAAGTAGGTGAAGCCCCTCACCCGAGCAAAAAGCTAAATCTCCCCCAGCAAATTCCCACACAATAAAATATGTTAAAAAGTATTAAAACTTCCCTTCACACAGCCAATAAGATCAAGGCTAGTTCAGATCAAAGAAGTATTTTGTTTTTTAAAAGCACAATTTACAGTAAAAACGAGAATATTTAAAATGCGCAGCACAGAGATATGCAATACGAGTGACTGGCAGTAGAAACCTCTCAAGGCATGCGCGTACGCCCCTCGCGCATATTTGTAGGCCGGCGGCCGAAAAGACTAGAGAGCGCGCTGCCAAAATGGCGCCTCTAGATGGCTGACCGGCAGAACCAGGAAGTAGGTGAAGCCCCTCACCCAAGCAAAAAGCTAAATCTCCCCCAGCAAATTCCCACACAATAAAATATGTTAAAAAGTATTAAAACTTCCCTTCACACAGCCAATAAGATCAAGGCTAGTTCAGATCAAAGAAGTATTTTGTTTTTTAAAAGCACAATTTACAGTAAAAACGAGAATATTTAAAAGGCACAGCACAGAGATAGGCAATACGAGTGACCGGCAGTAGAAACCCCTCAAGGCCAGTTGGTCTTAAACCAACTGTTTCCGACCCCCCCTGCCTTGACCTTCAGGAAACCTAAGTCTATGCATAATGCCCTTGTCAAATCCAGCCCTGAGCTGATTAGTAATTCAGTTCAACCAAAAAATATGTTGCTAGCTCCCCGCAATTGTTTTTATTAAATGCAAGTTTGGGGTTAACACTTCACAATAAACCACCATGTATGGCCCCAGCACCAGTAAGCTCAAGGCCAGATATACGTGTTGCACCGAATATGCATTCTACGTGTTGAGCTGTATCTGCGGGCTTCAATATGTGGGAAGCACAAAATTGCAGGTGCATGTACGTATTCTGCAACATCTCAGAGCCATAGTCAATTTGGATATGACTTATCCGGTGGCTAGACTTTTTAAGGCTATCCATCATAACAAACTAGAGGATCTGAGATATTTTGTTATAGCTGCAGTGCCACCAATGAGAAGGGGAGGAAACAGGGAAAGGGTTTTGAGACAATTGGAGGCCAGGTTCATACTTGTATTAGATAGTCACACCCCAAATGGATTGAATAATGGGGAGGAATTATATCACTTTTTATGGATATTTATGATTATTTAAGATTTTCTATTTATCACGGTTTTTTAGTCTTTATTTATTGTAAATATGAAATTCTTTTTATAATAAATTACTATTAACTGGTTTTTACTATTTAACTAGTTTTATCACAATTCAAGCGGGCTACAGTTTTAGTTTTTGAGTGGTCATATATAAATTGGCATTCTACTTACCTGACATCTTAGATGAATATTAATTTCAACTAAATGTACTTGTTCCAATATAAGCAATCCTGATTATGTATTGATTTATAAAACAAAAAGATATGAAAAGAAAGAAAAAGGAAAAAAGGACTAAATCATAATGTTACTACCGCCCAGTTTCGAATCATTTACGATGTTTTATACATTGGTTTTTATGGCACAGTCACTTTAATGCACTTTTTTTCTTGTTTTATGCTCTGCTCAGAACTAGATTAGGAAACAGCAATTCTTGTTGGGGATGACTTAATTAATTGTGAAGATAATCAACCATATAGACTAAATGAACAGTATGCCCAATTAACATTTCAATTGAATGATTTTATATGTTATATGCATACTGTCATTTGCTATTCATGTTATTGAAAGTTACCAATAGATTTAACCAGGAATTTTTTGTTTGTTCTTTTTAACGGTTTTGTATGCGAAAACTATTCAACTATTATTTATTGATTTTTTGCCCCATGCTGCTCTATTTATTTATTCATTATGTATGTAAGTTATTAACTAGTTCGTCTCAAACATGCTTTTTAGCGGAGTATGTTTTCTATTTTCACTAAGTCACATGACACTTACATGGTGAGGGTGCTTTAAAAATGAAAAAAGAGTGTAATCTGGTCATGTGATCAAGCCCACTTGTTGGGTGAAACCCGTCATCTGCCATGTTGATAAGTGTCAGAAATTAAAGAAGATATTACCTGCACTTAATCGGTGTCCGTGTCCCGCTTTTCAGCCAGCTGCTGTTGGGAAATTGATGAACTGCATATATATCCGTAGGAAATGCGTTTTTTCTTTTGCCAATATCTTTGGCACCGTTTGACGAATATACGCAAAATTATCAAAACTAATGGGGCGCTCAGGTCAGCTCCAGTCTTGAAAGCTTAGGAGTATTTCGTCAAACGGGAGCTGAGTAAGAAAGGGGGGTCCCAAGACACATTTTCTACATGTTCATTTCCATATGAAACTGGTAATGAGCTACAGCCCGAACTGCTGAAGGGAATTGCACCAAATTTGGCAAAAGGTAGCTCTTGGTCCACAGTGCACACTTTTTTTTAAATGGTGTGAATCAGTTCAGTTGTTTTTGAGAAAATTTAATATTTACAAATATCTATATATGGATGAGAAGGATTCAGAAACCTTCCCGATCGTGAACCTTGCAATGTGATTGTCTGCCACACTTCAAACAAGGAAGTATTGGCAGCCATCTTGTGACTCGGTTGTACAGATTCATGAGAAAAAATGGGGACAGGGTACAAATACCCTGACCCCCAAGGCCTGCTCAGGGTGTCCCACAGAGACCCCAAGGGCCCAAAAAAGCATTTTTTATTACATTTTTGGTGGGATTCGCGTAGGGTCTTGTTCTGCTCGATTTTCCCGGCCTTCTTGTGAGGAACAATGATGGAATGTGACTTCAGTCTCTTATCATTCAAGTCTAAGGGTTAGAGTAGTGAATGGAGCCTATTTACTAGGCACTTCGACATGATTCTGTGCTCTTCCCCATAGATCAGGGCTTGCACACATAGCCTAGGGGATAGATTCGTTAGTATTAGGGATAACCTGTCCTGTAGTGAGGGTATTTCATGGAGCTGTGCTGAATTCAGGCCTGGTAGGCCTCAAACGGGAGAGACTCCATCTTTCTTTCTGCTCCGGCAGCTTGGGATGCTTCTAGGTCAAATGTAATGTTTTAGTTATGAGGTGTTATTCGCTTGGAGAGAACCGGTTCAGACCGGCCCTTATCGAAGGATTGTATTTTTCTTCATGCCGAAGACACTACATCAGGCCGGCCGGCTGGGAACGTGTCCTTGGTACGGGGAGGTACAAGAATTTGGTGGGCGGCAGGTTACGGGCCGGAATTTTCCATGAGGAAACGCACCTCTATATTAGTGAAAGTCTGAGGCAGTTACATGTTCAGTCCGTAGGCGGCATCTAGCCGTTAGCAGAAAAGCTACTACTTATTCCAGGGAAGACAGACGCCATCTTGAAGGCGGAGAAGAACCGAGAGACAGATGCTCTCCTAGCAGAATAGCCAGAGAGGAGAGAGTAGCCGATAAGGAAGAGGTCCCAGTGACTCGGAGAAGGGTGATTCCAGGCGAGCCGAGGCACAGACGAGAAGGGAACCTAGATGACCACTGAGTGCAGGCTACATACTACTAAGGTGATGTCGACCCTTTCTTATTAGAGTGTACAACTTAATCTTTCACTTTTCTTTGCAGGTTATGTGTTATATCGTAATGTTATGTGATTGTGTATGTAATGAGTAATAAAGTACCCAGTTTGTAGTGAACCAACATGTGCTGCGTGTTCTTGTATGAGAGGGTAGCCTATTCTTCTAGTCAGCTGCGGCTACATTAACAGATGTTAACCCTGATCAGGTAAGTGGTAACTGAATAAGGGAAAGAGGAGCCCCTCGAACCTGAGAACAGGCTATGCTCGAACTGGCAATCCTTGTGTGATCTGATGAATAGTGAGACTGATTCCCTTTTTGTATGTTATGGTGATCATAGGATGAACTGTCGTATGAGACTGCCGTCTAGGTAGAGAGGTCTGGATTCGTATAGGATTGCGAGGCCGCCACTTGTGATACTGTCGTATGGGCAGAGAGGTCTGGATTCGTAGGGGATCGCGAGGCCGCCGATTGTGCTGAGACTGCCGTCTGGGTAGAGAGGTCTGGATTCGTATGGAATCGCGAGGCCGCCACTTGTGCTGAGACTGCCGTCTGGGTAGAGAGGTCTGGATTCGTGTGGGATCGCGAGGCCGCCACTTGTGATACTGTCGTATGGGCAGAGAGGTCTGGATTCGTAGGGGATCGCGAGGCCGCCGATTGTGCTGAGACTGCCGTCTGGGTAGAGAGGTCTGGATTCGTATGGAATCGCGAGGCCGCCACTTGTGATACTGTCGTATGGGCAGAGAGGTCTGGATTCGTATGGGATCGCGAGGCCGCCGATTGTGCTGAGACTGCCGTCTGGGTAGAGAGGTCTGGATTCGTATGGAATCGCGAGGCCGCCACTTGTGCTGAGACTGCCGTCTGGGTAGAGAGGTCTGGATTCGTGTGGGATCGCGAGGCCGCCACTTGTGATACTGTCGTATGGGCAGAGAGGTCTGGATTCGTAGGGGATCGCGAGGCCGCCACTTGTGCGGAGACTGCCGTCTGGGTAGAGAGGTCTGGATTCGTGTGGGATCGCGAGGCCGCCACTTGTGATACTGTCGTATGGGCAGAGAGGTCTGGATTCGTAGGGGATCGCAAGGCCGCCGATTGTGCTGAGACTGCCGTCTGGGTAGAGAGGTCTGGATTCGTATGGAATCGCGAGGCCGCCACTTGTGATACTGTCGTATGGGCAGAGAGGTCTGGATTCGTATGGGATCGCGAGGCCGCCGATTGTGCTGAGACTGCCGTCTGGGTAGAGAGGTCTGGATTCGTGTGGGATCGCGAGGCCGCCACTTGTGAGACTGCCGTCTGGGTAGAGAGGTCTGGATTCGTGTGGGATCGCGAGGCCGCCACTTGTGATACTGTCGTATGGGCAGAGAGGTCTGGATCCGTATGGGATCGCGAGGCCGCCGATTATAAGAGGTCTTGGTATGTATAGTAGGAATTCCCTGTCCTTAGGTGGTAGATATATGTGGTTGCACTATTGTAAATAGGTTCTAGGGAGGGGGTAACATTCTGGCTGGGTTAGTGAGGCTCTGATGAGCGGGTTCTATCTGATCCGAAAACCCAAGCAGAACATTTGGCGTCACGAACCGTTTACGAAACCTGTGTGCGTTGTGGTTGTATCGTGTTTGCTTTCGGGGCGTGCGTGGTTTTGTTTGTATATTATTTGTATATACTTGTGTGTAGTTTTCTTTTCTCTTTCTTCTTTTTCTTTTTCTCTTTTTCTTTCTTTTCCGAGATGTTTTCTAGAAAGTCGAAATCTACTTTTAAGTTGCCCGTTGATATTCCCGGTTGGGATTCAACGCCTTATGAAGCCTTAGCCCGTGAGTGGGCTGATTCTACTGGTTTGAGTGAGAATTGGAATTCTTTTTTGGAGCTGGCGGAGCCGGCTAATGTGATTACTTGTTTACAGAAGGCGCCGGTATCTAAGGGTGATGAGCTTCCTGTTTTGGGGCGCAGAGGTTGGATTGTTCTGTCTGCGTACAGAATTATGCATGAGAGGTTGTTGAAGTTACAGAACTTGCATAAGGATTTGGAAGCGAACTTTGTTGAGATTCAGAATGCTCATACTTTGTTGCCGTGTCAAAATAAGTTGCTTGCTGACAAACTTGAGACGTACCAAACTATTGCCGAAAGGGCGGCTGTGCGAATTGCTCGTTATAAATACAAGAATCGGCGTGGTCGGGTTTCGACGCGAAAGGTGCGTCTGGTCGTGGCGAAAGCCGGACTGGATTGGAATCCTGATGAATGGGATGGTAATATCTGGAACTCGAGTGATTCTCCTTCCTCGGGTGAGGAGTCTGCCAAGCGCGAGTCCTCTCGCTCCGGCCGTGATTGTAAGTCTGCTTCTTGCGCCTCTGATGGTGCACCCCGTGATTGCGCTCGTCCTTCGAGGGGGGTTGATGCTTCTTCCACTGATTGTTCCTCTACGTGTACTGGTCGAGCTCCTTGTGATGCTCGTCCCGCGGTCTCGGTGCATCCAGTTTTTCGGCGGAAGTTGCAGCAGGCTCCCGGTGCTCCGAATGGTATTGCTTTAGACTCTTTGGAGGATTTTACTCAACAAGAAATTAGTGATATTTTGCAGCGATTTCGGCAGCGAGCTGGTGAGACCTTACTCACATGGATGGTGCGCCTTTATGAACTGGGCGCTGCTGGCATTATGTTGGATACTGGCGATTGTTTGAAGTTTTGTTCCTTGAGTTCGGATTCTACTGTACAGGATCATTTTCGTAACTTTAATGCTGGTGGTCAAATTTCTTTGCTTCAATTGGCGACTGAGGGTTGTAATCAAAAATATCCTACTGAGTCTGACTGGCCTGTGAATGACAAACCGTGGTATACTTTGCGCGATGCTGCACAACGTCTCAAAGAGGAGGTGATGAAAACGGCAATTTTTCTAAATACTGCTGACAGGTTGCTTGATGGTTTCTTGACATCTTCTGTGCGGAATCGTATTATTCGTTCTTCCCCTGTTGCTTATAAGCAGGTCATGATGACTTTATTGATTAATCAGACTGGTAACATGTTATCTGTGGTGCTGGAATCGGTACGCCAACTCGGTGAGTTGGGTGAGTGGTTTAAACCTGAACGGCAGTCCCGGCTTGACACTCGTACTCCTGGTGACAATAAACTTACTAGACGTGATATGTTTTTTGGTCTTATGGCCGATGGTGTGCGGAAGGAGGACATTGATGGTGAGACTACTTCTCGTTTGTGGAAATGTTTCGCAAACGTGGCTTGGATCGAAAGGAGGGTGCCCGGCGTGTTCGGACAACTGAGTGTGATCGTGGTTTTTCTGACGGTAGCGGTGATGACGACCGCCGTGGGCGCTCTGATCGTCGTGATGATCGACGTTATGTACGTGATTTGTCCCCCCGTCGTGAGAGAGACAGGGAGAGAGAGGGGGAAAGAGAGAGGGGGAGAGATGATTATGTTAACAGCAGACGTAGAGATGATAGGGATCAATCCCCTGAGTTGAGAAGGAGAGAGGATCGACACATATTGGCCGATCGAAACCCACAGTACAATGCAGAGAACAGGAATCCATTTCGTAATGGAGATGGATATGAACAGGAGGTATCGATACCTGGGAAACGTGAGAGTCTTTATCCTGATTTATCCTGGTATACAGAACGCAGTAAAGATGACTAGGAAATAGGCCAAGCTCCAGTACACAGATGGGCTCACAGAGATAATAGACCCTATGTAGATATTGATATTTATTGGAGACATCGTAATATCCAAAGGGCCCGAGCATTGGTAGATACAGGAGCGGAGGCCACTCTTATTCATGGAAAATCAAAGAAGTTTAAAGGTCAGCCTTTTACAATTACCGGATTAGGTGGAAAGGAAACTCCCGCAGTTCAAACTTTACTTGAAATGAGAATAGGTAGAATTCCTAGAAAAGAATACTCTGTATTAGTGGTGCCACTCTTAGAATTCATAATTGGAATTGATATTTTGAAAGGAATGACTTTGCACTTAGATGATGGATGTTACCAATTTGGAACTAAACATTATATATCGTCCAGGCCTGTACGGGTTGGTCGTTTAAGAATGCCCCCCATAAAAGTTCCCCAGGCGACAAAAGTGGTTCGTCAGAAGCAGTATCGTATTCCAGGTGGTCATGAAGAGATTAGTACCACTATTCAGGAGTTGGTGGATGCAGGAGTTATAACCCCAGTTACTTCTGCTTGGAATAATCCTGTTTGGCCTGTACGTAAGAGTGATAATTCTTGGCGCATGACTGTTGATTATCGAGAATTGAATAGACACACACCCTCTTTGACTGTTGCAGTACCGGATGTTATTACCCTAATTGAAAGAATCCAAAAACATCCAGGTACATGGTATGCGTCCATTGATATTGCTAATGCTTTCTTTTCGATTCCGATTGCCCCTGAGTGTGAGGAACAATTCAGTTTTACGTGGAACGGGCGTCAGATGACGTTTAGAAGTCTTCCCCAGGGCTATGTGCATAGTCCTACGATATGTCACCGGCTGGTGGCAGAGCATTTGGCTGAGGTACCGGTTCATCCGCAAATTCAGATATGTCACTATATTGATGATATTTTGATCCAAGGCGAATCACAAGAGGAAGTTCAGACCCAATTAGATAGAGTCATTGAGTGCTTGCGTGAGAAAGGTTGGGAAATCAACCCGGATAAATTACAAGGTCCGTCCCAGGCTGTGAAATTTTTGGGCATTAATTGGCATGAGGGGCACCGAGAAGTGATCCCTCAGGTTAAACAGAAAATTCTTGATTTTGCAGTTCCGAGGAATAGGAAAGAAGCCCAAAGCTTCATTGACTTGTTTGGTTTTTGGCGCCAGCATATTCCTCATTTAAGTCAAATATTGGCCCCTTTGTACCAGGTCACTCGTAAAAAGAATGCATTTGAATGGGATAAACCACAGCAAGATGCGTTCAGTCTGGCAAAAGAAGCAATTCAGCATGCTCTGGATCTATGGCCTGTATGTGATGGTGATGTGGATTTGAATGTGTCTGTACAAGGCCTTTATGCGAATTGGAGTTTGTGGCAGAAACAAGGCAGGAGTAGAGTACCGTTAGGTTTCTGGACCAAAAAGTTACCTGATGCTGGTGAGCGTTATACACCTTTTGAGAAACAGTTACTTGCATGTTATTGGGCTCTGGTGGATACCGAGCAATTGACTTTGGGACATGATATAGTTTTGCGACCTGAGATTCCTATCATGCAGTGGGTTATGAGTTCACCGAAAACTCACCGAATTGGACACGCTCAAGAGGCGAGTGTGATTAAATGGAAATGGTATATACAAGACAGGGCACGTGTGGGACAAAAAGGAGTTGCATCTTTGCATGAGCAGGTGGCACGGACGCCATCAACTGAGTCTGAGAGTGAATGTTCCGTACCTTTAGTACAGGAGTCTCCTGTTAAGTGGGGTAGACCTTTTGATGATTTGTCCGCAGAGGACAGAAACCATGTCTGGTTTACGGATGGTTCAGCAAGGTTCATAGGGACGAAGCGGCATTGGAAGGCGGTGTCCTATAATCCGATCACACAAAAATTGCTGAGTACAACTGGTGAGGGTAAGAGCAGTCAATTTGCTGAACTCTATGCTGTTTATCAAGTTCTGAAACAAGAGTTACCTGGCACATGTCATATTTTCACCGATTCTTGGTCTACTGCCAATGGATTGGCAGTTTGGTTACCGACTTGGCATTCCCATAGTTGGAAAATCCATTCAAAAGAACTGTGGGGAAAAGAATTATGGCAGGAGATTTGGGAAATGCTCCCACAGAGTACTGTTACAATCTTCCATGTGGATGCTCATACCCCGATAGACTCTCTTGACAAATTCTTTCATAACATTGCAGATGAGAAATCTAAAATTGCTGAGGCAGTGGTGGACAGGCAAGATTCTGATATTGCGGGATTGGCGAAATGGGCCCACCAGAAAGCAGGACACTTTGGAGAGAAAGCCACTAACAGGTGGGCTGCTGATCGAGGAATTTATATTCCCCTAGATTTAATTAAAAATGTTATTCTACATTGTCCCATTTGTCAGCATATCAGGCAGCGCAAAGTGCCCCAAATTGTTAAAGGTCATTTACATCGCGGGAAATTGCCTGCTCAAATTTGGCAGATTGATTACATTGGTCCACTTCCTATGAGTAGGAATTGTCAATATGTTTGCACTATTGTTGATACATACAGTGGCCTGTTGGTGGCCCTTCCCTGTAAGCAAGCTACCCAATTGAATACTATTAAAACATTGGAATTGATTATGATGTATTATGGTGTGCCATTCCAAATTCAATCTGATAATGCATCCCATTTTCGTGGAAGATTGGTACAGGAATTCTGTGTGGAAAACAATATTGAATGGGTGTTTCATATACCATATTATCCACAGGCCTCGGGTCTTGTGGAGAGGTTGAATGGCCTGCTGAAAGACCAATTACGTAAATTAACAGATGACAAGTATAAGAATTGGCGAGACTTTTTGCCTCAAGCGTTATTGATTTTGAATAACCGTCCTTTTCTAAATGCTGAATCCCCACTTATGCGTTTGTTTCCTCCGAATGTTGATGCTAAGCCCAATGAAATCAGAGAGACTGTGATGTACTGGGAGATTACTCCCGGAGCTTTGGCTCCATGTAGAGCGACCCCAGGGTCGGCATGTTTAGACTTGCATGCCATGGATGACACCGTTATAAAAAGTAAGGATCGAGTCATCATTGAAACTGGTGTTGGTGTTCATATACCAACTGGAAATTTCGGATTAATCGCCCCTAGATCGGGGCTGGCTGTAAAAGGCATTCAGGTGCTTGGAGGAATCATTGATAGTGATTATCAGGGAGAGATTAAGGTGCTCCTGCTGAATAGCAGTGAGGTTGACTTACTGATACATCAAACTGACCGAGTGGCTCAATTGCTAATAATGCCTGTTTTCAGTGGTGAGATCACAAAAGGCACTGCCCCAACGTTGCTAACTGTACGAGGCCAGAAAGGTTTTGGCTCCACAGATAATCCTGGGGCCAGAGTTTGGGTGCAGTCGCCTAAGAATCCCCCTGAACAAGCAGAAGTCATTGCAACCGGTCAAGACAACACCATTTTAGTTATGAGACCAGGGAAAGATAGCTGGGAAGCAGTCCCGGCTGACAAATGTTACTTACGAGAATGAATAATGCCTGTATTTGATTCTCTTTCAGATCATTCTTTGGACTGTTGCTGCAGGATGTGTCGGCGTTGGACTCCTTTTGGGCTGGTACGACGAGAGAGGAGGGATCCCATCAACCCGGGCTGAGTTGAGAACCCGAGTGTCGCGTTCCTTCGCTGCGTGGGATTCGTCGTCGAACTTTTGGATTACATTAGCAAAACAAGTGACTAAAGCCCCTCATTTCTGCTTGACACCGATGAGATCGGTGACGGACATTCTAGCGACTTGTTTAGTTGCTGTCCCTGCTTCATTGGAGACTTTGACTCATATTTTTAATATATCAAATGCTCGCCCCAATGTTCTTCTGGGCGATTTCGCTGCCCATGAGTATTGCCCCTTGTGTACTGTACTGTCAGACCCGATACCCCCCATCCAGTCCCAAATAGTTACCTATAATATCACACAAGGTGATTTGTGTTTTTTCCTTACTTGTGATCCTAGTGCGATTTCTGAATGTATGCGTTTAAGATTGAAAGGTGCCACTTCATTCACCGCTCATGAACGAACTTTGTGCCTTCAAAGGACACCGAAAACATGTACTTCTGTTCAGAATAACATGACTTGCAAGAGTTTGGTAGTTACCCCCAGTCATTATCGCACGATGTTACTACCTGCCGGATGGCTTTTCTCATGTGGTAATACTTCCTGGCCATATATTCCCGCAAATATTTCTGGAGGCCCTTGTGCCATTACTAGACTGAGCTTGTTAATGTTTTCTCCACATCCGAATGCCAACTCTCGTGTGATTCGAGATACAGTGAGGTTACAGGAGGACTGTGACTCATCTTTGCATTTATATTCCAAGTCTGAATACCTTAGCCTAGCTATTTCAATTGTTGGTGTTCCTGCTTTGGCAGTTTATAATGCCAAATCTATTGGGAAAATGGCCTGCTGGATGGTGAAATCCATCAATCATACTTCTACAGTCCTGTCTGACATGCTATTAGACGCCCAGGGTGAACGTAGGGCTATCTTGCAAAATCGAGCGGCCATTGATTATCTTTTGCTTAAACATGGACACGATTGTTCTGATTTTGAGGGTCTTTGTTGTTTTAACTTGTCGGATCATACAAAATCCATTCAAGCTCACATTGATAAACTACATGACTTGACAGAAGAAGTTAGAAAACACATTGACCAGGGCTGGTTTGACTGGCTCTTTAATTGGTTACCTGATTTGCATATGTTACGTCAGATATTAGGAGGTATTCTGATTGCTATCGGCATTTTGATTTCTATCTGTTGCTTTATTCAGTGTATTCCTTCACTACTTCAATTCTGCACACCTGGTACTAGACACAGATCAGTTAGTCTTGTTTCATATTATTCTTCCACAGATATTAGTTCTGTTTAATGAATGTATAATAGACTGAAGTCAAGGGTGAAATGTTCTGCTCGATTTTCCCGGCCTTCTTGTGAGGAACAATGATGGAATGTGACTTCAGTCTCTTATCATTCAAGTCTAAGGGTTAGAGTAGTGAATGGAGCCTATTTACTAGGCACTTCGACATGATTCTGTGCTCTTCCCCATAGATCAGGGCTTGCACACATAGCCTAGGGGATAGATTCGTTAGTATTAGGGATAACCTGTCCTGTAGTGAGGGTATTTCATGGAGCTGTGCTGAATTCAGGCCTGGTAGGCCTCAAACGGGAGAGACTCCATCTTTCTTTCTGCTCCGGCAGCTTGGGATGCTTCTAGGTCAAATGTAATGTTTTAGTTATGAGGTGTTATTCGCTTGGAGAGAACCGGTTCAGGCCGGCCCTTATCGAAGGATTGTATTTTTCTTCATGCCGAAGACACTACATCAGGCCGGCCGGCTGGGAACGTGTCCTTGGTACGGGGAGGTACAAGAATTTGGTGGGCGGCAGGTTACGGGCCGGAATTTTCCATGAGGAAACGCACCTCTATATTAGTGAAAGTCTGAGGCAGTTACATGTTCAGTCCGTAGGCGGCATCTAGCCGTTAGCAGAAAAGCTACTACTTATTCCAGGGAAGACAGACGCCATCTTGAAGGCGGAGAAGAACCGAGAGACATATGCTCTCCTAGCAGAATAGCCAGAGAGGAGAGAGTAGCCGATAAGGAAGAGGTCCCAGTGACTCGGAGAAGGGTGATTCCAGGCGAGCCGAGGCACAGACGAGAAGGGAACCTAGATGACCACTGAGTGCAGGCTACATACTACTAAGGTGATGTCGACCCTTTCTTATTAGAGTGTACAACTTAATCTTTCACTTTTCTTTGCAGGTTATGTGTTATATCGTAATGTTATGTGATTGTGTATGTAATGAGTAATAAAGTACCCAGTTTGTAGTGAACCAACATGTGCTGCGTGTTCTTGTATGAGAGGGTAGCCTATTCTTCTAGTCAGCTGCGGCTACATGAACAGATGTTAACCCTGATCAGGTAAGTGGTAACTGAATAAGGGAAAGAGGAGCCCCTCGAACCTGAGAACAGGCTATGCTCGAACTGGCAATCCTTGTGTGATCTGATGAATAGTGAGACTGATTCCCTTTTTGTATGTTATGGTGATCATAGGATGAACTGTCGTATGAGACTGCCGTCTAGGTAGAGAGGTCTGGATTCGTATAGGATCGCGAGGCCGCCACTTGTGATACTGTCGTATGGGCAGAGAGGTCTGGATTCGTAGGGGATCGCGAGGCCGCCACTTGTGCGGAGACTGCCGTCTGGGTAGAGAGGTCTGGATTCGTGTGGGATCGCGAGGCCGCCACTTGTGATACTGTCGTATGGGCAGAGAAGTCTGGATTCGTAGGGGATCGCAAAGCCGCCGATTGTGCTGAGACTGCCGTCTGGGTAGAGAGGTCTGGATTCGTATGGAATCGCGAGGCCGCCACTTGTGATACTGTCGTATGGGCAGAGAGGTCTGGATTCGTATGGGATCGCGAGGCCGCCGATTGTGCTGAGACTGCCGTCTGGGTAGAGAGGTCTGGATTCGTGTGGGATCGCGAGGCCGCCACTTGTGAGACTGCCGTCTGGGTAGAGAGGTCTGGATTCGTGTGGGATCGCGAGGCCGCCACTTGTGATACTGTCGTATGGGCAGAGAGGTCTGGATCCGTATGGGATCGCGAGGCCGCCGATTATAAGAGGTCTTGGTATGTATAGTAGGAATTCCCTGTCCTTAGGTGGTAGATATATGTGGTTGCACTATTGTAAATAGGTTCTAGGGAGGGGGTAACGTTCTGGCTGGGTTAGTGAGGCTCTGATGAGCGGGTTCTATCTGATCCGAAAACCCAAGCAGAACAGGTCTGTAAATCCTTTTGAATATTTTTTTTATAAATGAAGCGTGGTCTCCTGTGCTTCATTTTCTTTAAGCCTCCAGGTGGGCAAGGTCCCAGGGGCAATGCTTAATTATGATGCAGAGGCTCGTGGGGGCCCCTGTAACCTGGGAGACCGCCTCCTCCCATGGGCTATATTAATGATATGAGTGGGGCATGTGCTTCCTCTGCAGCCCCGGGGACCGCCACCTCCCTGGAGCTTTTGAGTCCGGGATGGGGATCCAAGGTGCTCTCTCTTCCTTTTAAAAAAAAATGGCCGGCCCAGGGGGAGGGGGTCCCTGGGGCCGATAGTAGGCAATGGAACTCGGGGGCAATAGTTATGTTTTTTTCTCTTGTGATAGGAGTTGTGACCCTATAGCAGCTCTCAGTGTGGCCCCAGTGTAACTTTGCTGTGGATTTGCGGATCCACCTTAAGTAAATAATTAAATAGTATATAATTCAGAAGGTAGTGTTGCATTTGTGAACTTTTTTTATAGAGCTAGTGAGATTGAAGTTAATAATCACATTAAATTTGATAGAAATAATATAAAAATATAAAAATGAAGTTAAACTTGAAAAGTGTACTGTGTTGTAGTACTATGAATTTGTGCTTTTGTTTTGCGAATTCGCGATGGGTTTGCGGATCAGGCGAATATTTAAAAAGAGTATGTATGTTAAAAAATAAATAGGATTCACTGTTGGATTATAGGGTGACTCTAGAAAGAGCTGTTGTTTTGATTATGACTTTGTTGGAGCTACATGTAATTGCGCATGCACAGCTTAAGGTTGTTGAGAAACACTCTGTTTCCTTCATCTGTGAAAAGAACTCCAACACCTCTGTAGATGCCATGCATATCCGTAGATTGTTGTTATAGATAGAGCCCATCCTATGGTCTCTGAGGGAAGCAGAAACATCTTTATTGACATTCTTCCTAGGCTTCTCAATCTGTGGACAGAATTGATTTGGCCACTTCCATTTCTGTCTTTGGCATATATTAGAGAATACAAAGACAGTTTGAGGGAAAAGCAACATCCATTGTGCAAAGGTATCCTTTGTTAGGATTTCCAGCCCTACCCCACTGAATGTGCCTAGGTCATTGCCACTACAGTGGACATTCATGAGGTCAGGAGGTTAGAGATGCAAAAAGGTTTTAACCAAAGGCATCAATTAGTGTCAGTTTAATCCTCTCTGTGCAAACCATTTAATATTCACACTTTGCAAACCTAGGTCTTTGTCAATACCTCTGCGTTCAGCATACCTTTTGCCCCAGAAAACATAGATGTGCCCTACAATCCATACTGTTAGCATTTTGAAGGGATGTGTGGAAGGAATAAAAAGACATCTGTAGCTGAGGATGTTAGTTGGTGGAATGAGAGGTATCTAAAATGGTGGTGATGGTGCAGTTTTAGAAAAAGCAGATAACTGATTGGTTGGTTATAAACATGGTGTACTCAAAAAATAGGATGTATGTTACTTTCCTGAAGAAGCATGTTTCTGATTCGTTATTGAACATTTTTTGAAAGGTACAGAAGATAGGATAAGATAATATTTTGTAAAAGTCAACCACACCTGCATTTGTAAACTAGTGTCCTGCATTCAAAAATATGGTGAACTTGCGACCTTCTGGTACAGTTGAATGTTGCAGGAAGTGTTACTATGGAAACTAGGATAAAACAGAGTGGGGGAAGGGTTGAAACTTCATTGTAGTTTTAAAACATGAAATGTTAACATATGTAAGTGATATGCTACTAAAGTAAGTTTTCCCGAATCAGTAGTATGTTTAGAAGTAGCGTCTTGTTAAAAAATAATACTAGTATTACTAGAAATAGGTTTTTGAACTCTGGTAAGGGATTGCAGCTCCATCTCAACACTACACTGCAGCACCACAAAGGAGTCGGGACTCCAGTAAATAACAGTACCAGTTTGGGCACATTTAGAAGAGACTAAGAAAGGGTTAATATGTCTAACCAATAGAAATAGGTTTTAGAATTTGAAATAATGAAGGAAGCATTTAGATTTTTTTCTTGCCTTTATTTGTGTGCAGAAAGAGAGGGAAGTTTGCCATTACTGGTTTCACCTTGTTGTGAGTGGTTCATTTCATTTATTTTGTGAAAAAGAAAAAGTAAGAGTTTCTGATATTTGATATTCTGCAAAGAGATAAGTTACACATTTGTAAGGTGTGTTATGTATTGTGTAGTAGTGATTCAGTCTTTGTAGTGATATTTTTAACTTTGAGAAGCATTATTTTTAAAGTTTGCAAATTATTAGAGAAGTGTGATGTTCGAAATATGTTACAAAATGTACAAAAGTTTATTGTAGTTTATTTTGTCATACTGAAATGAAGATTGAATTAGGTTGTTCATAGTAATATGTATGATTTCTGAGTCTCTAATGAAAGTAGTACAGAAAATTCATGCTTTATTTATATTGACTGATGTATTAAACTATATCGCAGTCTATGTAACTCTATACCCATGTTCACTCTAGTATGATCAGAAAGGAATATATTTACACTTTCTTCTATATAAATTTAGAGAGCATGCAATCTGAAATACAGATATTCAAGTATTTCTATATTTATTTTTATGCATGATGTCACTAGCAAAAGACATAGGCAGACACATGTATACATTCAGAAATATGGTGAGACTTAAAACAGTGACATGGGAAGAATTTCTTTTTTACATTTTGGTAGGCCCAACATTATCAGGAGTCACTGCAAGAGATAAGTGAGCTTTAAGGCATGTTGACAGAAGATTTAGTGATTAGGGTACTTTGTATGAGTCTCTGGAAGGGTATACTTTAAGTATCCCGTATAAATGTAGGTGTCTGCTTGAAATGGGAAGTGCAGTCTGACAAGTTTAAAGGTCTGCATGGTCTTGTGAGGTATATCTACTTGCACATGTATTCTCACATGTGTTATATATCTGAAGATGCTACACATGTGAAACACAGGTATACAACTATGTGTATGTTTCTTTTATGTATGATGCCACTAGCAAAATTCAGAGAGACATGCATGCATGCATGCTTTCAGGAACATGGTGAGTCTTAAATAGTAACATGGGAAGGATTGCTATTTAAAATTTGGTTGTTCTAACATTCTGAGCAGTTGGTGAAAAATGAAGGTGCAGCAGAAAAGTGAGGTTGGAAGAGGGATTAATAATTAGGGTACTTTGTATGTGTCTGTGGAAAAGTAAACTTGAAGTACGCAGTATAAATTTAGCTGTCTGCCTGAAATGGGAATTACATTCTGTCAAGTTTAAATCTGCATGGTCTTGCTACTCAGGTATGTCTCTACTTGTACATGTATTCTCACACATGTTATAAATCTAAAGATGCTAGACATGTGAAACACAGTTATAGAACTATTTGTATGTTTCTTTTATGTATGATGCCACTAGCAAAAGGCACAGACACATGCATGCATGTTTTTAGGAACATGTTGAGACTTACAACAGAAACATGAGAAGCATTGCTGTTTTAAATTTGGTAGGCCTAACATTCTGAGCAGTCATTGAAAAATGAAGGTGCAGCCGAAAAGTGAGGTTTAAGACATGCTGGCAGAGGGATTAGTGATTAAGGTACTTTTGATTAGTCTCTGGGAAGGTATACTTGAAGTATGCTGTATAAATTTAAATGTCTGCTTCAAATGGGAAAAGCAGTATGTCGAATTTAAAAGTCTGTGTGGTCTTGTGACTGATGTATGTCTGTTCTTGTACATATATTCTCACAGGTGTTATGCATCTGAAGATGCTAGATGTGTGAAAGTCAGGTATACATCTATTTGTATGTTTCTTTTATGTATGATGCCTCTAGTAAAAAGCACAGACATGTGCATGCATGCTTTCAGGAACATGGTTAGACTTACAATAGTAACATTGCAAGGATTGTTGTTTTAAATTTCTGGAGTTCTCTTGGTTCTTTCTGTGCCTGTCTTGCCTCTTTCTGCACCGTCCTTTCCTCTTTCTCCACCTCTGTTGCCTGTTTGTGCACCCCTCCTGCCTCTTTCTGTACCACTCTTGTCTCTTTGTGCACCTCTCTTTTCTCTTTCTGTATCATCCCTTACCTCTTTCAGCACCTCTCTTGCCAATTTCTGCAACTCTCTTGCTTCTTTCTGCATATCTCTCGTTCCTGTCTGCACCTCTCTTACATTTTTCTGTACCTCTTTGTCTCTATATGCACCTCTCTTGCCTTTTCTGCACCTCTGTTGCTTCTTTTTGAATTCCTCTTGCCTTTTTCTGAACCTCTCTTGCCTGTCTGTGCACCTCTGGTGCCTCTTTGAGCACCGCTTTTGCCTCTTTCTGCACCTCTTTTGCAACTTTCTGCTCTTCTCCTGCCTCTTTATTTCCTTTTTGTTGCCTCTTTTTGCACCTCTATTGGTTCTTTCTGCACCTCATTTGGTTGTTCCTGTGGTTCAATTGATTATTTCTGTAGTTTTCTTGCTTCTTTATACATGTCTTTTGTCTCTTTCTGCACCTGCCTTATCTTTCTATACCTCTCTTGCCAATTTCTGTATGTCTCTTGCTTCCTCCTGCTCGTCTCCTGTCCGTTTGTATACCTCTCTTGCCTTTTTTGCACCTTTGTTGCTTCTTTCTACACTCTTCTTCCCTCTTTTTGTAACTCTATTGCCTCTTTATGCATCTCCCTCACCTCTTTCTACACTTCTCTTGCCAATTTATGTACCTCTCTTGCTTCTTCTTGTATGTGTCTTGTCTTTTTCTAAACCTCTCTTGCCTTTTTTTTGCAGCACTTTTCCTTTTTCTGCACCTCTCTTGCTTCTTTCTGCATTCTTCTTGCCTGTGTCTGCACTCTTCTTGCCTGGTTCTGCTCCTCTGTAGCCTGCTTGTGCACCTCTATTGGCTCTTTCAGCTCCCCTTTTGCCTCTTTCCGTACCTCTCTTGCCACTTTCTGCACTTCATTTGCCTCTTTCTGCACTTTTTTTGGCTCTTTCTACACTTCTCTTGCTTCTTTCTGTTCTTCTCTTGCCTCTGCACCTCTGTTAGTTGTTTTTGCACATGAGTTTCTTCTTTCTGCAGCTCACTTGTCTCTTTCTGTACCCTTCTCTCTTTCTGTACATCTTTTGCCCCTTTTCTCACTTGTATTGCGTGTTTCTGTACTTTTCTTGTTCTTTTTGCACCTCTGTTTTTCTTTCTGCACTTCTTTTGCTTCTTTCTGCGCTTGTCTTGGTTCTTTGTGTACCCCTCTTGCCTCTTCCTGCATCCCTCTTCTGCATTTCTCTACTTCTCTTGCCTCTTCCTGCACTTCTCTTGCTTCTTTATACCTCCATTACCTCTTTCTGTACCTCTCTTGCCCTTTTCTGTACCTTTCTTGCTTCTTTCTGCATGTCTCTTGTCCCTTTTCCATTCCTCTTGCCTTTTTTGCATCTCTTAGGCTTCCTTGTGTAATGCTCTTGCCTCTTTTTGTACCCTTCTTCCCTGTTTCTGTACATCTGTTGTTATGTTATGTTATGGTGATTTGTAAAGCGCGCGATTACCAAGTAGGTGTCCTGGCGCTGTCCACAACTCCATGATCCTTAAGCTGAAATAATTACTGAAATAGCCAGGTTTTCAATGCTTTCCTGAAATGCAATAGGTTCTCCATGCGTCTCAGGGGGAGAGGCAATTCGTTCCAAAGACTGGCTGCCCCATAGGAAAAACTGCGTCCTCCCCAGCGTACTTTTTTTATGACTGGGACCGTAATAAAACTGGCTTCAGCTGAACGAAGACGCCGGGCAGGAACGTACCTTATGAGTTGTTTAGTAAGGTATTCAGCGCCTTCTCCATTCAAGGCCTTGAACAACACCAGGCACAGATACTTAAACTGGATTCTGCTTTTTATAGGCAACCAGTGTAGGTCGCGAATGGCCTTGGATATGGGGGAAAATTTTGGGATGCCAGTTAGCAGTCTAGCAGCTGCATTCTGCAGTAGCTGCAATCTGTACAGCAAGTTGTCCTGTATATTCAGATACAGACTATTGCAGTAATCGAGCCTGGAAGTTACAAGGGCCGAGACCACCGTTTGTCGGCTTTCATAAGGAAGCAGAAACAAGATCTTTTTAAACATTCTTATAATAAAGCCAGTTTTGGAAGCTTCTGCCTTAACCTGCAGTGCAATGGTGAGTTTGTCGTCCAGCACCATCCCGAGATTTTTTACTTTATTAACCGGGCTGGGAAGGGCCCCCAGTTCCTGAGGCCACCATAACAGGGTCCAGAAGCTAGGGTTATTCCCAAACAGCATTACCTCGGTTTTGTTAGAGTTTAGCCTAAGGCAATTGCTAGCCATCCAGCGGGCCACCTCCGACATACAGGCCTGGAAATTGTGGTCTATCCCCAATTCACGTCCGGGGTTTACAGACACAACGATCTGCGTGTCATCCGCATACGAGGTGACACTAAAACCGTGGCCTCTGATGATGGGAGCAAGGGAGGCTACATAGACGTTAAACATTGTGGGACTTAGTGAGGACACTTGCGGGACCCCACAAGGCAGAGAAAAAGGACGGGACGAGAAATTTCCTAAGGCTACTGTTTGACTCCGCTCGGAGAGAAAGGAGTTCAGCAGATCCCATGCTTTTAGCTGAATGCCCCCTTTCCTCAAACGGTCCATCAACAGTCCGTGGTGGACCGTATCAAACACGGCCGATAGATCCAGAAGGATCAAGGCTGCTCTGCCACCTTGATCCACCGCTGACCTGATTTGTTCTGTGGCCGCGATCAGAGCGGATTCGGTGCTGTGCCCCTCCTTAAATCCGTGCTGGGAAGCATCCAACACCGAGGATTTCTTTACAAAAGCTGTGAGTTGTAGATTCATTGCCCTCTCCACTAGTTTGGCCGGAAGGGGGAGACGAGAGATTGGTCGGAAGTTGTTAGGATCCGACGGATCCAGGCTGGGTTTTTTCAGCAGAGGAAGAATAGTGGCCTCCTTCCAAACTTTGGGAAAATTTCCTTCCTGAAACATGCCATTGAAAATAGGCGTTGGATAGCTAGCTATAGGCACAGACACCAGTTTAATGATCCTCAATGGGCAAGGGTCCAGAGGGGACCCCGAGTTGGCTTTAAGCAGAAGGTCCAGAGTGTCTTGTAGGGTAAGAGGACTAAACGCCTTCAGGATAACCGGTTACATGGCCCCCTCATTGGTCCTTTGCACGGACTCCTGCTCAAACCTGATTGAGTCGCTAAGACTGGTAAAAATTTTATTAACTTTGGTAGAAAAAAACAAGGCAATTTTTTCGCAAAGTTCTGTGCTAGACGAGACGGGGGCCGCTGCCACTGTGGTTAACTTGGTGATGGTGGAAAACAGCTCTTTCGAAGACTTTTTAGCTGCTGAAATCTAGGCCGCGTAATACTTCTGTTTCGCTTCTCGTAACATGCATTTGTAAGTTGCTAAACTTGCCAAATATAGCCTTCTTTCCTTAACAGTGTAGTCCTTCCTCCAGTTACGCTCCAATCTCTTACATGTATATTTTTGCCCTTTCAGATCACTTGAGTACCAGGGGGCTGAAGGCACCGTTCTTTTAAAAGCGACTTGTCCTGGAGGAGCGAGGTCAGCACAGTCCTGCGTAAGCCATTTAGTGTAGGCCAAAGCAGCCTTATCCATGTTACTGGAAATGGGTATGGAAACGGTAGTCAGGACCTTAGATAGAGCCTCCGAATCCACCCTATTCCAGGCTCTGACTACTTTCTGATCAATATGTTGCCTGTTTATGCACCTCTCTTGTCTCTTTCTGCACCCCTCTTTCTGCACCTCTCTTACCAATATCTGCATGTCTTGCTTCTTTTTTCACGTCTCTTGTCCCTTCCTGAACCTCTCTTGCCTTTTGCTGTACCTCTTTCCCTCTTTCTGCACCTCTTTTGCCTTTTTGTGCACCTTAGTTGCTGCACTCCTCTTGCATCTTTCTTCTTCCTTCTTCCCTCTTTTTGCACTTCTGTTGCCTCTTTCTGTACCTCTCAATCCTCTATCTGTATCTCTCTTGCCTTGTTCTGCATATTTCTTCCTCTTTGTGCAGTTCTCTTCCCTCTTTCTGTACTTCTCTTGCTTGTTTTTGAATGGCAGTTGCTTCTTTATACACTTGTCTTGCTTTTTTTCTGCACCTCTCAAGCTTCTTTCTGCACCTCTCTTGCCTTTGTATGCCCCTGTCTTGCATGTTTTGCACTTCTCTTGTCTCTTTCTGCATCTCTCTTGCCTCGTTGTACAATTTTATTGCATGTTTGTGCACCTCTGTTGCTTTTTTGTACATCCCTATTGTCTCTTTTTGCACCTCTGTTGTCTCTATCTGCACATCTCACATTTTTATGTAGCTGTGTTGCTTCTTTGTGCATTTCTTCTCGCTGTTTCTAAACCTTTCTTCTTCTGTCTGTCCCTTTCTTTCTCTTTCAGCACTTTTCTTCCTATTTCTGCACTTCTCTTGCTTGTTTCTGCACGTTTGTTTTCTTATTTGTTATAAAGAGAATAGCAATGTAATTGTAATCAATTGCTTAGTGCTTATTATGAATATTGGCATGCAATTAATTCAAAATTGTTAATTGAAGTAACAATCTATTGAAACTGTTCTATATTTTTGGGAAAAATATTTTATTTGGATCACAATTTGAAGATGGCAAGAAAACATGAAAAGAAGAGAACAAAGAAAACAGTACTCTCTTCTGGTAAGAGCACTAAACAGTTTCTTAAAACAGTTGCAGAGAGATTAAAGAAAGTCAATAATAATGAAAGGAAAAAGAAAAGTTTTACAACAAAACAGAAGGAAAAGAAGAATTGTAATGGTCAAAAAATGTGTTTTGGGAAAAACAACAGATGTTATAGATTAACTAAATATTGAACAAAAAGAAATATATCTACAAGTCAAACAACAAATACAACATGGTTTGGAGCACGAACAAAACAGAATGCCAATGTTTGTGATTTAAACCTATTCTATTGTACATCAGTGGTCAAGCTGGAACAGGAAAAGGTTTTGACCAGTTATCTACACAAAACTACAGAATCACATTTATGTTGTGCTGTAACAGCTACCACTGGATTAACAGCACACAACAATAAAGTGATTACTTTACATCAATTACTTATGCTACATGTTGAACATGATAATACATTGGAATATCAGAAGCTATCTGGCGAAGCTTGTTATGAAGTCTCAAGAGTACTGAAGAAAATAAAACTTTTAATCATTGATGAGGTGAGCATTGTCTCAAACCTAATGCTTGCCTTTGTACTTTTAAGAATGCAACAGATTTTAAAAACAGATTACAATGTTCTGTTAGGAGGAAAACATTTAATTGTATTTGGAGACCTACTACAACTTACTCCTGTAAAAGGACAACCTGCTTTTAAAACGCTTGTCAATGAGGACACAAGGAAATCTTTGGGAAGTATTGGAAATGTGGATATTTGGTTACATTTTGAATATAAAGAAATTGTTGCAAATATGCAAAGCAAGTGATGAAGATTATGGAAGTATTCTTCAAGATATAAGAATTGTTGTCCTGACGGAACATGGTGAACAAGCTTTAGAAAGTCGCCTACTAAGGAACTTGTAACTGTAAAAACCGCAGCTGAAGTAATGTAGAATCTGCTTGGAGAAAACAAGTCTATAGTTTGCCTAATGCCTACACTGAAAGAGTGTTCTAAAGTAAATCAACAACTTCTGAAACTGGAAAAATGAAAAATTCTGGAAATTGAAGCTAGTGAAAAATTCCGTGTCTATTCCTCTTACAGAGAAACTACAGTCTAAATTGCATTCTTTAAAAAGTCTGTATCTAAAACTGCAGGCTTAGAAAAGACTTTACATGTATGTATGAACTGTCTGGTAATTTTGCAGCATAATTTGAATGTAGGAGAAGGTTTAGTAAATGTAGCAATAGATAACGTTTTTGATTTTGTTAATTTTCAGAATAGAGATGGAATGGAATTTTTGATTATAAAATTTGATCAGGATTAAGGAGGTAAGACAGATTGAGCTTTGTGTTGTATGTTTTTTGCTTGTAAAAGATTTGTATGTTCATAGACAAGAGTTTCCTTTGTCTTTATCATATGCAGTAACTGACATAAATCTCAAGGTTTAAGTATAGACAGAGCTTTTGTAAATATTGGAAGTATGGTATTCAAAGAGGGAGTGTCACAGGTTGCATTGTCTTGAATAAGAACATTGTCTAGTTTGTATTTGATATATCTTGGTAAGAAAAAGGTTAGTGCTGATGCAAATTGTGTAAGAGAGTACACTCGTTTAAGAAGACTTTATGCTCCTAATTTAGGTGAATCTCCTATATATGATAAACGTATAGTGTGTCCAAAATGGAAATATGTCAAAGATGCAATCAAGGTTCAAAAACAGAAAGCAACTGAAGAAAAAGTTGAAAGTATAAAGAAAAAAACTGAAAAGGTTAATGATATTGTAGGATACCAGTTAGAAAACAGTTCCAGTATCAATTGTTATGCGAATGTGATTCTGAATGTTGTGTTTCATTTACCACATCTTCATCATGAAATCATGGACAATCATGAAAAAACATTCTGTTCTTTACTACATCATGTATTTCTACAGTTGATTAATGACAGAACTAAAATGCATACTGCGTCTGGCATTCTGCATCTTTTAGATATATGTACTGGTTCATTGTAATTTACTCTCAACATACAAGATGCACAAGAATTTCTAATGATTATGCTTGGAGTATTAGATCATGAAGGAATACACATTAAAAACGTATTTGGACTAAGTGCCAAGTGGAACCATAAGTGTGAAGAGTGTTCATTTACTTCTACCACTGAAATAGAAACAGAACGATTCCTATACTTGACAATACCAGACTGCGAATCAGTACCTTTTAAAAAATTGATAAAAACAGCAAATCAGGATATGAGATGCTCACACAGTAGATCAGAGAGGTTCTCTACATTACGTGTAGAAATATTTGGAAAATATCTCATTTTAATGTTACAACATTGTAGCGACATGGAAGAAAATTGGTAACAAAAATTACACAATTTTTAAAGCAAGTCAAATATCCACTTCAGGAAGAACTTACACAAGAGCCGCTATTATTTTTCATGAAGGACTTACTGCGACATCTGGACACTATACTGTTTATTTAAAGTGTAACAAAGGACGGACACTTTGCAACGATGCCCACTTGATATTCAAACCTAGATTGCCTTATGAATTACCAAATTCATATTTGCTATTTCAGCAGCCAAAGTTTTGAGTACATCATTCGGCCTATTGGGAAGATGTGAACAGAAAGTGGACAGCACTGCAAACTCTTAGTATTTATAATTAGTGTTTGGATTATTATTTGCGCTAATTGATATTACATTTGGAAAATTGTGTTTAAAAGCAAATAGTTTATGTATTTGTTGTCTATATTGTGCCAGATCTAAACGAGAGTCTAATTTTTGGCACATGTATTTGAGATAAATAATAGAATTAATCTAGATGAAGGAAGCAATTAACAAAGTGTAAATAGGAAACTGCATAGCTACAAATATTGATAATCATGCTCTATGCTGATTTATTTTTTCTACAATCAATTTGATTGTTTTTTTCCCTGCTGTTCAATTATGATACTACATTGAAATCACTGTTTATGGTGATGAAGTTAAGTTGAATCTGAGAACAGCAAAAGAGGGAAACTGAAAATGTTACATAATTCTAAATTTATGTTGTATTCTTAAAAATATAATATTATAATTTCTGTAATATATTATCATTAAATAACAGTTTTTCTTTTTCTTCTTTATATTAGCTACTGTTGAAGTTTGAAAACGTTTTTAATGCTGTTTAGGAAAATACTATTCTAAAATAGTTCTACTGAGTAATTAATCTAAATGACTTGAAATGTAAGAATACATAATATAAAATGCATGATAATGTGGAAAAATGTTTAAAATATAATTATATGGTATTTGTTTCTAATAGAAATAATGTTTATCCTATACACTTTTTGAAAAATATCATCATATTTCTGAGGAGTAGTATCATACTTACTTTTTACAAAAGTGCATAGACCAATAAAAGTTCTTTAATTGCAAGTTATTTACGCCTCATTATACAGGACCGATGTGTATTGAACTCCCTAACCAAGGACTTCTCAGATGCATACATTGAAAAGATATGCACTAATAGAATTACCCAGGGACTGCCCATCAACTCATTGAATGAAACAGATACTATGAATGCACTCATGCAATCACACAGGGACTACCTGTACACTCATTCATTACTATCTATGCACTCATAGAATCAGCCAGACAGTGCTGTTGCACTCAGCTATTCATCTAGCCACTAGCCATGCACTCTTCTATTTACTCACGCACTGCCCATGCACTCATCCAGGCTGTACCTCTGCACTCATAAAATTACCCAGGCACTACCCATGCACTCATCCAATGACCCAGGCACTACTCTTGCACTCATTATTTCACTCGCTCACTACCCATGAACTCATCCAATCACCCAGGCACTATTCATGCACTCATACAGTCACCCAGGCACTATCCTTGCACTTATGGAATCACTCAGGCACTATTGTTGTACTCAACCATTCACTCAGGCACTACCCATGTACTCATCCATTCTCTCAGGCACAACTCATGTACTCATGAAATAGCCCAGGTATTACCCTTGCACTTATCCTTTTAGTCAAGCACTACCCATGCACTCAACAAATCACCCATGCAGTAGCTCTGCACTCATGCAATCACTCAGGCACTTTTCTTGTATACAACGAATCACACAGGAATTACCAATGCACTTATCCTTTATATCAGTCACCACCCATGCACTCATCCAATGACCTAGTCACTACCCTTGCACTGATCTTCTTACTCACTCACTACCCATGCACTCATCTAAATACCCAGGTATTACCCTTGCATTTATGAAGTCACTAACGAACTACACATGCAGTCATCCAATTACCCAGTCAGTATCCCTGCACTCATGCAATCACCCAGGTTCTATCCATGCACTCATGCAATCACACAGGCACCACTCTTGCACTCAACCATTCACTCAGTCACTATCCATGTGCTCATCTTTTCTCTTAGCCACTACCCATGCACTCACCCAAATACCCAGGCATTACCCTTGCACTCATCCTTTCACATAGTCAGTACCCATGCACTCATCCAGTCTCTCAGGCACAGCTCATGCACTAATGCAAGAACCCAGGAACTATCCTTGCACTTATGCTTTTTAGTCAAGCACTACCCCTGCAATCATCCAATCACCCAGGCAGTACCCCTGTACTCATGCAATTACCCACACAATACCCATGCACCTGCAATCACACAGGCACTACTCTTGCACTCATTCAGTCAGGCATTACCCATGCACTCATCTTTTAATGTAGGCACTACGCCTGCACTCATCCTATGACCCAGGCATTACCCTTGCACTCATCCTTTCATGGAGGCACTACTCAAGCACTCATCCATTCCCTCAGGGAGATCTCGTGCACTAATGCAATAACCCAGGCATTATCCGTGGAATTATCATTTCAGTCAAGCACTACCCATGCAGTCATCCAATCACCCAGGCAGTACCTCTGCACTCATGCAATCACTCAGGCACAGTTCTTCTACTAAACCATTCTCTCAGGCACTACCCATGCAGTAATCCAATGACCAGGCACTACCCTTGACCTGATCCTTTCACTCATGTATTACACACGCATGCACCTAAGCAGCCAGGCATTACCCTTGCACTCATGAAGGCACTACGGTACTACACATGCAGTCATCCAATTACTCAGGCAGTACCCATGCTCTCATGCAATCACCAGGCCCTATCCATACACTCATGCAATCACCCAGGAAGTACTCTTGCACTCAACCATTCACTCAGACACTACCCATGTACTCATAGTTTCTATTAGGCACTGCCCATGCACTCATCCAATGACCCAGGCATTACCCTTGCACTCATCCGTTCATGCAGGAGCTACCCAGGCACTCATCCAATCACCCAGGCAGTATACCTGCAGTCATACAATCACTCAGGTACTACCCATGCACTTATTCATTCTCTCAGGTACAACCCATGCACTATTGCAATAACCCAAGCATTACCCTTGCACTTTTCATTCAGTCAAGCACTACCCATGCACTCATCCAATCACTCAGGCAGTACCACTACACTCATGCAATCACCCAGGCACAACCAATGCACTCATGCAATCACTCACCATTCACTCAGGCATTGTGCACACACTCATCCATTCACTCAGCCACTACTCATGCACCTATCAAATCACCCAAGAACTACTCTTTCACTCATTCATTAACTCACATATTATGCATGTGCTCACACATTCACTGAGACACTACTAATGCACAATTCTTACATTCATCACACACACATTTTTGCAAGCAATCACTTTTACTACATACAATTTTTGGAATTTTAACCAGTATAGGTGATTCCATGAGAACTGTGTTTTTTAAAAACATTTTTTTTGTATTTTCTGATTTTGTTTTGTTTTTACCTAAAAAATACAAGTTAACCAGTCCAACTATGGTGTTTCATAGAAACAAAGAAACACAAGGCATAAGCCCCCGCCAAACAAGATTAGCGCTTAGGTGCTTTCAAAAGATTAATAATTGTTTCAATGGACAGTTCTCCAACATGAAGAGTGGTTAAACATTTGCGACAGTGAATTCCTGCATCCGCAAGTTCAGGAACAAGGTGGGGTTGTGGAGTGGTGAGTACAACACCTGCTGAGGTAGATGGTGACTACCATTGTCAGCTGCAACTTGGTCCCTCTTCTGTTGTTCTATCATCTCTCATGCAAGACGAGTTGAATGCATAGTTTCTAGGTGTTTGTTCATCGAAGAAGTGCCACACAAATACATTTTTTCGGATCCTCTTGTGGCAGATGCTGCAGGTCACCTTTCCAGGCATTCAATTTCTTCTCTCCCTCCGGCACTGTAAAAAACGCCCGCAAGATACTTTCTTTGTGCTTTTTGACTGGCTCTACCACCTCTTCCATCTCCTCCTGCTGCTCCTGTTCAGGAAATGCTCATGCCATTTTTTTTATTGAAAAAATCTTGAAACACCAAATAAAATAAAGAATTTCCAGAGCCTACAAAAAAGTCCCCTAACAGGGAGACACACCCAAAATGAAAGGACTGGAAGAGGTCTTGGTTCCATCCTCTAAGAGAATGCAAAGCTTTTTAACCAATAATGGTTTGCGCACCCATTGTATATACATCGCACACCCGTGAAATGTGCAAAATTTTCCTTTAAAGTATAAATTGCTATTGGCATATTGTGTTTGAAACTATTTTAATGGAAAGTCTTTCAGCAAAACAGGTATTTAAATTTGCAACATTGATATTTCATACTTTTTTTAATTACACCAGAGTCGCAACCCCTACGCGATCCTAGAAATAGGTGCCAGCAGGGTTTGCGCCTCCTACATTACTGGTGCACGATGGTGCCACATACATAGAAATGTCTTTTAAACATGTTAACAATATTGTACAACTACACTAATACTAATTTTTGGGATTCAATAATAAACCTCTTTGCTTAAAAAAATTAATTCTTTCATTGTATGAACATATTTTAGAATATTCAAAAGGGAGGTCATGTAGCAGATTCGCGCACCGAAAGTGTAGATCCGCAACCGGTGCGTGAAACTGTTGCATCCTCAAAAAACATTTCAAAACAAATTTCTAACTTCTATATTACTATTTATTTGCACTCAGTTATAAACCTCTTTGTGAAAAAATACATTAATTTGTTCTAAATATGTATTTTAGACTGATATTCGTATGACGGATCCGCACACCCACCGCGTAGGTTTGCGATCGGTGCATGACCCTTTTTTGTAAAACAAAAAAAACAAAAAAACAAAATTTATATATATATATATATATATATAAGGGAGGCATTTTTCTGGGGTGCCGTGCCTTAGGACACTTGATGAGTCTGGCGAGAACGTAAATTTAAGTACCGTGTTTACCCATTAGAAGGAAACACATAAGGGTTCCATTGGGAATTTTGGATTTTCGTATGATGTGAGCTGGGACTATTTTGTCAAGCCCACTTGGGTGATTGGATTATATACAACAATGAAATTCACGCTATCGTTAATTTAGATATACTCATTCTGGCCTCATTATGGCATACATTCAACTTTGAATGGGCATACGATCATATGTTAGTTATGACGAGCAGTTACCAAGTCTATGATAGGCTATCCGACAGTGAATGGTTAATTATTGTGTGTTTACGCCCACTTGGGCGTTATTTTACATGATTTTACATGATTTCTTGTAAATGCCATTATAATGAATTATTTCAATTTTGTGATCATTTATTTAGTTGAAACTGTATCAGCATGTTATTATTTGAATGAAACAACTGCACAGAGACAACCTTACAAGATGGCCGCTCTAGTAACTTCGAACCTGCTGTTACGTGAAAGTCCGTCTTTTAATGAATTTATGTATTTAAACATGGTGGTGTGTTGCATCTTCGAGCGTGAACAAGCCGTAAAGGTGAAACGCGTCGTTTTTGCACTTGGATATTAAAAGAATCTGCATGCAACTCTGGAGTCCGAGTTTATTTTCGTTACGGCGAGAGTAGGTGTTCTTCATATATATATATATATATATATATATATATATATATACATATTCACTGAAAAAAACATATGTTTCAGGCACGTTATAGTTAGGAATTAGCATTTAAAAAACCTTAGAAATTCACTGAAAAAACCATAGGTTTTACAGAGGTTATAGTTAGCTGGACTTTTCCCTCGTACAAAACCATTGAAATTCCCCCGTTATAGTTAGTTCAGCTAACTATAACTTGCGCGCCCGCAATGCACTGCTGATGACGTCACATATTACATCACTAATGACATGGTCAGTAACATCACTCATGGCATCTCAAATGACATCACTGATGACATCACTGATGACATCATACAGTGAATGTGTGTTTTTCTGAAAATTAAATGTTTTATATATGTATATCTCAAGGTCAATGGAAGAATAAATGGGTATATAAGTGTCTAAATGGATGATTTGTTTTTGAAAAATTGATTGTATAACTGACTGATTAAGTGTATCTTAGTGAATACATGGCTTAGTGAGTAATGTTTAAATATGTAAATATCTGTATCAGTCTCTCACTTTGTGTATAAGTGGCTGCATGGGTTGGTGAGTAGCTACATGAGTGTCTATATAGGTTATTAGTTGGTTTTTTGAGTATCAGTATGAGTGTCTGAGTATTTGTATGGTTCGGGGGGGTATTATGTCGTGCATAGGTACATGAATGAGTGACTCACTGTTTGTATGTGTTGAAGACAGCATGTGTGCAGGACTGTATGGGTGGATGAGTGTGTGCATGGGTGTGTTAGTGAGTGAATGACTGTCTCAATAGTGTCTTTATGAGTAACTACATATGTTTTAAACTAGTATATGTGACTATTGGTGTATATAAGTGAGTATATGTGAGAGTGAGAGATTGGAAGAGTTCCTGTATGAATAAGTATGTGTTTCTATAAGTGATTGTTTAAAAGACTAAGTATGTGTAAGTTTCTGTGGTGGTGTGTGTATAACTGTATATGCAGGTAAATGGATGTTTGATTCTTTATTAGCATGAGTGACTATGTGTGTGAGCAACTCTGTGGATGAGTGGCGTTGTGTAACAGGATGTATAGGTGTATGAGTACATATGATGAGTGGGTATATGTATGAGTGACTGTATAGGACTGTTGGTGAATGAGTGGATGTGTATGTGGATCTTAGAATTACTGAATAGGTTGTTGTAACTGGTATTGGTATGTCCATTGTTTTGAAAATTTTAGTTTCTATTTTTGAATGTATGTATCAAAGGTTATATTAGGGGGAGAGGAGGTCTGCCACTCTATCACAAGGATGATGTCATCAGTGATGTCATCAGTGATGTTATTTGAGATGTCATCAGTGATTTTATGAGTGATGTCACTGACCATGTCATGAGTGATGTAATATGTGACGTCATCAGCAGTGCATTGCGGGCGCGCGAGTTATAGTTAGCTGAACTAACTATAACGGGGGAATTTCAATGGTTTTGTACGAGTGAAAAGTTCAGCTAACTATAACCCCCTGAATCCTATGGTTTTTTCAGTGAATTTCTAAGGTTTTTTAAATGCTAATTCCTAACTATAACGTGCCTGAAACCTATGTTTTTTTCAGAGAATTTCAAAGGTTTTTTAAATGCTAATATCTAACTTTGCCTACAGAGATAGGACATGTGAAGAAAGAAGAAAAAACGCACAGAAAGAAAAAAACAGAAATGCAGAAAGAAGCAACAGAAGTCCTCAAAGACAAAGAAAAGTGCAGGAAGAAGGATAACATGCAGAAAGAACAAACAGAAGAGCAGAAAGAAGCCTTGTTGCAAAATCATCCTGTACCCTCAACATTTTCAAATGGATACTGGTGGTAACTGAGTCTGACTAACCAGTCCTAGAGCCAGTGCTATGTTAAAAGACACTCAGAATACAGTGAAAACACCTACATACACTAGGGAACACTATGTGTTGGGGACCCCTGTGATTAGCATCACCTCCTCTGTAAGCCCCTAGTATATAATAGGGCAGGGGATAAAAACTACCTCTTAAAACACGCCACAGGGCATGTTTGCACATTTCACCTCAGGCCCCGTCCCCTCTCCTTTTAAGTTGAGAGATTAAGTTCCCTTGAATCCTGAGGGTCCCTAGGGTCCAACTAGACCACTAGGTACCTCCAGTAAGCGCCACAGAGCTGCGTTGCAGAGAGATGTAAAAAGGGGCATGGCCTAGACCACCTCTCTGGAACGCAGCACCGTGGCGCTTACTGGAAGCCCCTGGTGGTCTAGTTGGCCCCCAGGGTCCCTCAGGATAGAACGGGGAATTATTTCCCCAACTTAAAATGCACCACAGGGTTGAGAGATTAAGTCCCCTTGAATCCTAAGGATCCCTAGGGTCAAACTAGCCCACTAGGTACCTCCAGTAAGCGCCACAGAGCTGCGTTGCATAGATGTGTAAAAAGGGGCGTGGCCTCAGAATACCTGTCTGCAACACAGCTCCCTGGTGCATACTGGAGATACCTGTTGGGCTAGTTGGCCCTCAGGGATCCTCAGTATTGAAGATGAATTAATTCCCCAACTTACAACTGGCCAGGGGGCGCGTTTGCAGAGTGCTGCAAGGAGGGGGCGTGGCCTCCGGCGCGATGCCAGTCTTTTATTTATTTTATTTTTTTAAGAAGGAGGGCTGTGTGGCCCCCCTTCTTTTTCTAATTTATTGGCCCTGGGGACCCCATCCCCCAGGGCCTGCACCCTAATTTGTATTGTTGAAAAAAATAAATTTGGAAGGGGGCCGAGTGACCCCCCTCCCAAGGCCTTAATCAGCTCCGGGGAACCCAACCCCTGGGTCATGGCCTTTTTAAAAAAAAATTCTTTAGGAGGGGGGATGCGTTGCTCCCCTCCTCAGGCCACTTATGGCCCCGGGGACCCCATCCCCCAGGGCCGGCCTTTGTTTTTTATTATTTTAAAAAATATATATTTATAGAAACACCTAGGACATGCTGGACAAACCGTATGTACCTATCACCATGGCGATTTGCGTGATATTCATTAAAAGGCGACTATGTATACAATGAATCCATGTGGAATGTATTTACACCGCTAGTGAAGCTTTGACGTGTCTTACGCCCTACCGTGCCTAATCCCGGCGCCCCTGCCGGTGGGTACTCTCCAAGTAGACACCCTTGTCATTTATTTGTACAAACATGGGTAGCTATTGATGGGCACATTTAAGACACACGCACACCAAGCCATTCAAAGGGGATTCGACAAAAATTCGACCAAACTATGCAAGAAACCCCCCTCACGGTTAATAAAACACACATCCACTGCCGGATGTGTAATACTTTTTATTTTACTCTCTGGAAAGGAGACAAACCTCACTTGAGAGTCACAGCATGCTCCTGGCTGAGCCCAATGCTGTGTTACACCCACCAGTGCCCGCTGAGTGCCACACACCTCTGTGTTGTATTCCACCAGCTAGTGCGTATACTATGACACTCTCTAGCCCATGTGCACTGTAACACCACCCCGTGAATATGTCATGCCACACTTGCCTTCGCATGGGTTATATTGCCCCATCTAACGTGCCTTCCTCGATGCCTATGTTATAACGCACACCGCTATGCCATACATATTACAATCTGGGATCCATATCTTTGTCACAGTGCATATGCAACGTTACACTCCCCAGCACATATTTTATATTACAACTTTCGAGACTAGTTAGGTTACACAACACTGCCCTGTGCATATTACACTCCAAGGCGCATATCGCATAGCACGCACTAGTGCCTGTGCTATCTCACGCTCTCCAATGAATCTATCATTGCGCACAATGAATTGCATATTATATTTCACGCCCCGGTTCATCGTATATCACACTTTTTGGTGCATAGTTTATACCATATACTATATCTAGTTTTCATTTTCAATCGTGCTCTCAGGACTATGTTCTATATAACACTGCGTCCACCTAACCTTTTCACGGGCATTACATTTTGCGATGGGGGGTGGAGGGTCAGGGGGTGTTTCTGCCAAGTGAGCCCGGAGTCACAGTCACAAACGTCCTCTTCTTCCTGAATAAAAGTGAGATTATGCGGCATACTTGTTCATATTTTAAGTAGTTCGCACAGACACACATTTTAAAAAGAATAAAGTTCCTAATACCCACTTTCTCTGAACAGGTAGCTTGCTGCCCCATCCACCTCCTCCCTATCCTCTGTTGTCTGAATCCATGGACTAGCCTCCTCCCTCCTGCCATGCATGGTCTGATGTGCTGCCACTGCCCTCCATTTAGCATGATGTACCAGTCCACTCCTCCTGTCGTCCATTGCCCAATTCTAAGGCCCTTCAGTGACCTCCTGCTTAGCCTCTGTGCTTAGCTTGCTGCCCCTATTCTCTTTTCTTCTGCACTCCGATGTCTTTGTGCATGCCCCTGTTACATCCTTTTTGCCCACCATGTTCCATGAACCTGCCACTCCTATCTACTCTGAGTGTTCTGTTGAGCTGCCACTCCCCTCCCACCTGCCTAGCATTGTCAGATGACTGTAACCTGTCCCTGCCACCTCCACCCTGCCTGTCCACATGCCATGCCCTATCCCCTTCCTCCTGTCCTCCATGGTCAAATTTACTGCCACACCCTTCTGCCCTCCCTGGTCTGTTGTGCTGCAACTGCTCCTCCTGCCTGCCCCAAGCGGTCTGTTGTGAGGACCCTTCCCCTGAACTCTCTTGTCTGTGCCCACGTCCTGACCCTCCCTTCTATCCTCCATGGTCCTTTGTGCATGCCCCTGTACCCTCCTTCTTGCCCATCATAGCCATTGTGCTGCCACTAACCCTCCTGCTTGCCATGCATGGTCTTCTGTGCTGCCAAGGCCCATCCCACCTTCCCTGTTTGGTCAACTTGCTGCCCCTGACCCCCTCCCACCTTCCCTCCATGGTCTGTGTGTATGCCATCATAGTCTCACTGTTGCTCTCCATGGTGTGTCTTGTTTCTAGTGCCCATCCTGCCTGACCTCCATGGTAATCTTGCTGCTCCTGCCCTGCCACCTTTGTCCCCAGCCCTCTGTTTCCATGTGCAGACCCCTATTCCCCCCTCCTGGCTTGTCTGTTCCATTGTAATGCCCCTGATCCGTCCCTCCTGCCCTTTATGGTCTGTTATGCTGCAACTTTCTTTCCTGTCTGTCCATTATGGTCAGCTAGCTACCATTGCCTTTTTCCCCTCTGTTCTCTGTTGACCATGTGCATGGTCCTGTCCCCTCCCTATTGCTTCCTATGGATTGTTGTGCTGAACTCCCGTGCCACATGCCCAGTGTGGTGTATTGTGCTGCTGCAAACCCTGATGCCTGCCCTGTAGGGTCAGTTTGGTGCACTTCTCCATGTCCCTCCTGTCCTCTGTTATCCGAGTCCATGTCCCTACCCCAATTCCTCCTGCCTACCATGATCCAATGTACCATACTTGCGAACATTTTGAACTTGGTAAGAGGGAGATTTTGAAAATAAACTGAGGTATTGATTTTCCCCTTTGAGTTACATTGAAAAAGAGGAGATTGTAGACAGGAGACAGATCAAATAAGGCCCATTTGAGCTTAAAAACATTGGACGTTTCTTAGCTGAAACTGGTCTGTTGGCATGTATGGTTGTTTTACCACTACCTCTTCCTTCTGTCCACAATGGTTTATTATATTGCCACAGCCTCTCTTGCCAGTCCTGTATTGTTGGTTTGTTGCCCCTGCCCCCCTTTCCACTGCCCTCCATAGTCTGTTGTGCTGCCACTGCCCTTCCTGCCTGCCCAGTGTGGTCAAATTGTTGCCTCTGCACTCTCCTACCTGCCTTCAATGTTCAGAGTCCGTGCCCCTGGCCTCTGCCTCTCAGCAGTATCTCAATGAACAACTAGATTGCTAACATTCTATATTTATTACAAAAGTGTGGAACGCCTGACGTCATCTTGATGTAATCAAAACTGTAATACCTAGAGCATTTCCTTTAGAAATTACATATATGAGAGGGTCTTATTTGCATCAAAATATGGTTAGTGCTCTAAAAAAATAAATGGGGACATATTTTCTGAGTTTTCAAATAGCGACAAAGAACTTTTAAATTATTTGTAATCTTTATGTTTTTTATCCAGTTGATCACTTGATTAAATGTTGCACCTTGGCGAGAGGATATGGTGTTACTTCCAGAGCTGCAGACTTTGCAACTGGGGAACCAGGTTGGAGTTTCTGCTTCAGCTCAACATTCTGTGATTCTGGTCAAATCACTTAATCTCCCCATGTCTACAAACAAAATGAATTTGATCTTGTATGATGTAACCAATGCTCATGTAAAGCACTCCAATACCTGACAAGTCTGTACTATATAAAACTGCAAATACACAAACAATAAGTGTTTTGCACACTTCTGTCATTGGGCTACATGTGGGCTATATCTGGGTGATATTTGTGCTGCATTTGGGCTCTTTTGTCTCTGGTGGCCATCTTGGGAGATTTACTTGTTATGTAGTTTCCTAATTTGCTCATTTACTGCAGTCTCCTCAGTAGGAAATGCTTTCAGTTTTTTACTTTGATTCCATCAGGGAGGTATTCATATATGTCACACATTTGCCATAAATTCTGAATGTTTGCACTCTAGTTGCTCATTAGATCACTGTAGTAAAGCTACTGCTCACCACGGAAGTCTGTTGCTGGTATTAAAAGTGCATGTTTCAGTCTGCATATTAGAATGTTTTAATGAAATAGAAGAGGATTTGAGAAGTCACTCAAAATGTGCCCTAATTTTTCTTTCTTCAGCACTAATCATAATTTCTATGACAAAATGAACCCCCTCATTGTTTTCCCTTTTAAATTAAATGTTTTAAGTGTTACTAGTTTATTCCAATCAAGATGGCTTCAGGTGTGCCATACTTTTGTCATAAGTAAGACAGTAAGCGCTCTAGTTGTTAAGAACACTCTGGGACATTCTGTTATTGGGGTATACTTGGGCTACATCTGGGTGATATTTGGGCTACATTTGGGCTCTTTTGTCTCTGGTGGCCATCTTGGGAGATTTATTTGTTATGAAGTTTCCTAATTTCCTCATTTACTGCAGTCTCCTCAGTAGGAAATACATGCAGTTTTTTACTTTGGTTCCATCAAGAAGGCATTCAGATGTGTCACACATTTCCCATACATTCTGAATGTTAGCACTCTAGTTGCTCATTAGATCACTTTAGTAAAGCTACTGCTCACCAGGGAAGTCTGCTGCTGGTATTCAAAGTGCATGTTTCAGTCTGCATGTCAGAATTTTCTTATGAAATAGAAGAGGATTTAAGAAGTCAAAATGTGCCCTAATTTTTCTTTCTGCAGCACTAATCATAATTTCTATGGCAAAATGAAGCCCCTCATTTTGTTCCTTTGTAAATTAAATGTTTTATGTGTTACCACTTTATTCCAATCAAGATGGCTTCAGGTGTGCCATACTTTTGTCATAAGTAAGACTGTTAGCGCTCTAGTTGTTCGTTAGACCACTCTGGGACATTCTGTCATTGGGCTATACTTGGGCTACATCTGGGTGATATTTGGGCTACATTTGGGCTCTTTTGTCTCTGGTGGCCATTTTGGGAGACTTACTTGTTATGAAGTTTCCTAATTTCCTTATTTACTACATTTTCCCCAGTAGGAAATACTTTCAGTTTTTTACTTTGATTCCATCAAGAAGGCATTCAGATGTGTCACACATTTGCCATAAATTCAGAATGTTAGCACTCTAGTTGCTTATTAGATCACTGTAGTAAAGCTACTGCTCGCCAGGGAAGTGTGCTGCTGGTATTGAAAGTGCATGTTTCTGTCTGCATGTCAGAAAATTTTAGTGAAATAGAGGAGGATTTGAGAAGTCACTCAAAATGTGCCCTAATGATTCTTTCTGCAGCACTAATCACACTTTCTATGGCAAAATGAACCCCCTCATTTTGTTCCTTTTTAAATTAAATGTTTTAAGAGTTACCAATTTATTCCAATCAAGATGGCTTCAGGTGTGCAATACATTTGTCATAAGTAGCACTGTTAGCGCTCTAGTTGTTCTTTAGAACACTCTGGGAAGCTGCAGTAGAACACAAAGGAATCAACTGACAGTCTCTGCCCTTGTTGGATGTACATGTTTTACTGAGAATGTCAGACTTCATTCTCACATGACTGAGAAAGATAATGTAAATTTATAGAAAATATGCTCTCAGTTTAGCTTATAGATCACCTTCCAAACCTCTGTGGGAAAAGCATGAGAAAATAGTTTTCTCTCAAACATGATTCATGATATCACAGCAGAAGGCTTTTTCACATGGTAAAATCACCTTAGAACACACCACAATTCCTAAAATGAGTATGGTACCATCAACAAATGATTTAAAATGTAACTAAAGTCTTAAAACCTTCTATTAACTGCAATGCTTTTTAATGAGGTACTATCATGTATATTGGTCCCAAGATTTCTGCCAACACTTCTTGGATAAAGCACTGACAGCCAATCAGATCTCACGATGAGATGTGTGGTTAGGCTCCGCCCAGATATATCTATCTTTTTAACTCTAATTTTCTCAGGAACTACTGAACGGATTTAGACCATTTAAGCAAAAGGCACAAGTCTGAACTGAGGACTACCTCTTTGCCAAATTTGGTGTAATTCCGTTCAGCAGTTCGGGCTGTAGCTGCATCAACAGGTCCCATGGGAAAATGCATAGGGAAAACGCCTTTTTGGGACCCCCCTTTTTTCTTGGCCCCCGCTTGACGAATCACCATGAAATTTTCAGGATAGGAGCGGACCGGAGCTGGCCAAAAGTTTCGTAAATTTCAAAAAGATTCGTGAATCGGCGCCAACGTTATTATTGTTGTGGATTTCCTATGGAAAATAGGTCCTAACTATAACTAACTACTGGCAACTGCCAGTAGGTAATATATATATATATATATATATATATATATATATATATATATATATATGACAAACCACATCCTCAGAAATTGCCGGGACACTTATACCGCGGTGCAATCTCAGGGTCCAAGGCTCCCTGTATTCAATAATGTTCCACAATGCGCCAAAGCGTTAGACGCACTCCTTCCCAAAGAAAGTACGAACACGATCACAGGGCTTGAAAGTGGTTTATTCAGCAAAAACCAAGCCACATATACCCAACGCGTTTTGGCGTAACCGCCTTGGTCACAGGTTAATTTTCACTCTATGCCATTCAAATTTTTAAACACTTTGATGAGCGTGACGAAAGAAAGATAAAAAACAGAAAAAGGACACAGACGTGTATACCTAATCAATATATAGTTCCTAATTCATCGGCCATATTGGAATGGTACAGTTATACAACCTGTATGCTTGAAAATACTTAATTCTGATGTTTCATATATTGATTACTCGTATGTACTCTCTTATTTAACAAATTTGATAAATTGTTAGAAATATTGGAAACATAGAGACAATTATTATCATCGTGTGTGATTGAAATTTAACATGTAGTTATCACACGCGATTCTTTTATGAAATATTCTCGACTATAAAAAGATGTCTCAAAAAACATTGGGGCATCTTCAAAACTGAACCAACTTTAGGGGAAGTCGTGAATGACATGCCCAATGTAACATACAGGAAGGCAGATTCTCTGCGCAACAAATTGTGCAAAAACGAAGTCAGCAATGTGAGACCAGTGACAACAGATGTTCAAGGCTTTTATACGTGTATGATTTGCAAAGCTTGCAAATTCAGTTCAAATGTAAAAAAAGTTCATTATCCTATCACAGATGAGAACAGATACATTGATAAACATCTAACTTGTCTATCTGACTACTGTGTATATGTATTAAGTTGCCCGTGTGGTAAAAGATACGTTGGCAGTACTATGTTTGCTGCCAAGAAACGTATCTTGGAACACATGAGGGCGATTCAGAATAAGGATAAACTTTCCCCTATAGCACGGCATTATGAGGAGTTCCACAAAAGCAATTGCAATTTGTTGAAATTCTTTGTGATAGACCGAACACCTGCTACCCCCAGGGGGGGAGACAGAATTCGCAAACTGCGACAACTAGAATCCAATTACATTTTGGAACTTAATACGAAGATTCCATGTGGTTAGGACTCTGAAGAAGAGCTATCCTGGTTTCTGGGGGAATAGTTGTCTTCTCGATCTGGTTATCTGTAAATTTGGTCTACTATGTGAAGTTTGACTCTGGATACTGCTGCCAGACATCCATGATTTTAAGTTTTTTTAGATAATTGTATGTTTCTAATTACAAAATATTTGTCCATATTTTGGTGATGACATGATCATTTTATAATTGAATCATATTTTGTTTACCTTTTCAGATGGTGCTGACAGGTGAAGGTTAGCTGGTATTCAGACCCAATAACAGTGACTGTATTGTTCACAGTTTTGGAATGAGCATTTCGTTAAGGAGATGAGTAAACACCCACTTGGGTTGAATAATGTATTTTGGCTTCTGCACATTGAAAAAGATAATGGTATAACAGTTTTTATAATCAATTTGTTCAGTTATTCAATGATTACCCACTGGGGTTTTATTTCATTGCAATACCCTCCATATATATGGATTAACCCATGTTGATTGTTATGAATAATTTAACTTAATCAGATATTCACAAATGTAAATTTGGTGTGGAGGGTAGCAATGTCTTTTCATTGCAGTGATTTTTCTGAACGATTGTATTTGGTATTTCTATAATGAATTCAATCGTAAGTTGTATTTTACATATCAGAAGTGTCTAACCCACAACTCTTTAACAGTGCTCGATAGAATATCGCACTTGATTATGTGTTGGGAGATACTACGGAGGGATTTATCAAGACCCTTTTCTCCTTTTCTTCTTTTTGCTCACTTGGGTTTATTTTAACCTCATTACGGATTACTACTTATAGGCATCACTCACAGGCTACATCCGTTTGTGAGCAGACCTTAGTGAATAAAGTTCTGTGAAAATATAGAAAAAGATATACACATATAACAGTGCGTTAATAACTGTTCATGGAATGTATGTCATAACCATCTAAGACAGGTTTATTATGCTTGATTAATAGTCGAGAATATTTCATAAACGAATCTCGTGTGATAACTACATGTTAAATTTCAATCACACGATGATAATAATTGTCTCTATGTTTCCCATATTTCTAACAATTTATCAAATTTGTTAAATAAGAGAGTACATATGAGTAATCAATATATGAAACATCAGAATTAAGTATTTTCAAGCATACTGGTTGTATAACTGTACCATTCCAATATGGCCGATGAATTAGGAACTATATGTTGATTAGGTATAAACGTCTGTGTCCTTTTTCTGTTTTTTATCTTTCTTTCGTCACGCTCATCAAAGTGTTTAAAAATGTGAATGGCATAGAGTGAAAATTACCCGTGACCAAGGCGGTTACGCCGAAACGCGTTGGGTATGTGTGGCTTGGTTTTTGCTGAATAAACCACTTTCAAGCCCTGTGATCGTGTTCGTACTTTCTTTGGGAAGGAGTGCATCTAATGCTTTGGCGCATTGTGGAACCTTATATATATATATATACATATATATATATATATATATATATATATATATATATATATATATATATACACAATATTTATCATTATGAGAGACAAAACATATTGTACACTATTAAAACCAATCATACAAAATGTAATTTAGCAAAAAAACAGTAAAAAGAAAATTTACCCTAAAATATTATATTCAAATTTTTTTTTTCTATTCATAATTCTGTCATATAATATCCCGCTGTACAAAATTAAGAGCAATAGAACAATATAACAATTTTGTAAAAATAAATAACACTATAAATCTTTAATCAGCTATGTTGTATATATTTTTATAAAAGGGATTATAATTATTTTAATCGTTTTTCTAAATACATAGAAAATTATACAAATAAGAAAAAACATAGTTACAAACATCTTTTAATAAATAAAATTGTTTAAAAAACATTATAAATTCACTGAAAAAAACACAGGTTTCAGGGACGATATAGTTAGGAATTAATTTTCAAAAAACCTTAGAAATTCACTGAAAAAAACACAGGTTTCAGGGACATTGTAGTTAGGCTGACATTTCACTCATACAAGACAAGAGAAATTTAGCTGTTATAGTTAGCTAAGCTAACTATAACCAGCGCCCCCGCAATGCACTGCTGATTACGTCAGTCATGACATGATCAGTAACATCACTAATGACATCACTGATGACATCTCAAACGTTCAAGAGTTTCAGTCAGGGAAAAAGTACGTTTTTACAAGTCACTTCTCCTAAAGCTTTATTAAAATCTGACTTCACCACTAAATTGGGCTTTTAATAAGTATTACAAATAGTGGTTGAACTATTTTTCTAGCTAGTCCCAAAACTTGAGATAGTAGAATCAATGTTTTATTTTTTCACTCTATTTTTTCTCGTAGGATAGCCAGAGCCTTCCACAGTGAAAATAGTGTTTGAGGCCTTGTCACTGTAGGGACATTTTAACATTACATTTCTACATGTTCATCTTTTAATTACCATGCACCCTACCTTGTGGGCTACACAAGGTGATTTACTAATATTCAAAAGGGAGGTGTTTCTCTGTCATTAGCATATTTTGACAGATCTGACTGCAGGTTTAACTGCTTTAGTCGCGCTACACTGGTAGGGCTAAAGCCTTGCTTTCCTATCACACAAGTGCGTGGCACAATAGGTTCTGCAGTCCACAGGTAATATTTAGCTTTCTGTGCATTTCTCAGCCCATAAGTGTGGACTTATAGCAATGATAAACATGCCATTAGGAGTTAGTCAAGGTCTTGAGCATAATTTGCAGTGTTCCAGTGCACGGAGTCAAAAAAACAGCATTGTTAGTCAACAAAAATATTGCAGTGATCATGCCAAAAAGGGCACTTTCTCACAGACGATATGTCAAAAACATGCCTTGTAGGAGAGAAAGTTCTGCTTCACATGTTTACCCTCACTTTTTGCTGGTGTTTCACAGTTTATTTACTTTAGTCTGGCTGGGACCCTGCTATTCAAGGCCCCAGCCTAGCTGCCTCCTCTCTAAAATGATTCCATGTACTTTAGGTACATTACAAATTGGATCTGAGGTGCCCTTGTAAGCCCCTAGTATATGGTATACTATGTATCCAGGGCATAGTGCTTGGTTCTTATGTGAGAGGGTGCCCCTGCATGAGCAGAGCCCCTCTGCAGCGTTCGGAGACCCTTCTCTGATGCTGTTTGTAGTGCAGCCTGACCATATTCTCTTAAGTGCATTATAACCAAACGGTAAATGCTAACTTTGGACTGGCTGCACGGAAACATGTTGTGTTTGGTGTCAAACACCTTGGAATCATACCCCCACACCAGTAACTGGTGTGGTTGTATGATCCCACCCTTCTAGAGGGAGAGACATGACAGCATTGGTATACCCGGTAGAAACTTATTAGAGCCCTGGTATCACAAGTTGGATGCTGCAGCCACAGACACGGGTCTGGCCTTCTGCTGCTGACCGAAACCCCAGCAGGGAAGGTCTGGACAATAGGTTTCCTGCCACAGGGAGGTGTAACCACCTCGCAGACAGGCTTATGTGTATTGGGGCTGGGTGGGAGCACTCTCTGAGTGCTTTGAAGTCCTGCACTGGGTGCACATTTGGTGTCCCTGTGCATAGTCCAGCTCAAACTGGTTCAGGGGCTTCCAGCCCCTGCTCTGGTGCGAAACTGGACAAAGGAAATGAGTGTAGCCACCCCTCTTTCCAAACCCTCCCATAGGTGAGTCCCCAGAGTATGTACAACCCCCTACCTTAGTATGGGACCCCAGTACTTAGGACTTTAGATTATCCTGCATGAAACTCTGATGATGAATCCTGGACCTTCGACGCTTTGCTCAAGACCAGAGGACTGAAGAAATCTCCCTTGGGGTCAAGGAGTGACTCCCCTGCTTGGCAGGCACCAACAAAGCAATTTGCTGGTCTGCATTATTGAAGCTCTCACCGGACTCCAAAGTATTTGCAACCCAGGAAGAGGATTTCCAGACATCTCAGAGGCCGACCTGAGTCCCCAGCAAAGCTGAGACCCGCAGCCCTTGTGAGTGGCGTGGAACCGGAACTCCTGGTCACCGTGCGTTTCTGCAAGTGCATTGACTTCTCGACATCTCTTGAAGTCGTGCTTGGGCTGACTTGTAGCCCCCACCTTGAGCACTGAATCCACTAAATATTGTTGGCCTGGTCATTCCTAGTGACCCGAGGCCGCCATTTTGTGTTTCATCTTGAGGTCCCTTCGTGATCCCTGATCCATTGACTGGTGGGTCCCTGAGGGGGTAACTTTGTATTTCCTTGGACTTCCCTGGTTGCTCCAGATGTGCCCTGACTCCCAACCAAGTGGTGAGTCCCACAGACCTGGCTGGTCTGCACTGAAGCATATTTCTCCTTTCTGCATGGGTTGCTGTTGTCAAGGCTTGTTGTGTTCAATCAGGGCACCGACGCTGCAGCACTCGACATCCTTTATGGGACAGCTCGAATCCAGCTCTTGGTTGTCCTCGACACCTCCTGGCCCTCATGGCTGAAGAGTCAAGCTTCACCTCTTTCACCTGAAATCACCCAACATCGCGGGCATCTGCTAATCGCCTTCCTGGTCACTGGCTAGTGACCCAGACTCTGTCCCCTCTGCTTTCAGGTTCTTCTCATCCTTGATCCAGGCTTGGATCTCTTCGGACACTTCGCATCTTCACAGCAGCAGCACTTCTTCGCCAGCTCCCATTGAAATCGATGACGTGACCCGACACCAAAAGACAACTATTCTCCCGGCTTCCCTGGGTGAGGTAACACGAGTACTCCAGTGCTCCCCTGGGTGCTAGCCCTAGAAATTCCTAAGTGCAAAAGGGTTTGGTCCTGACTCATTTCTAAGTGTCCCTAATCTTTAAAAATCTAACCGCGACTTTCCCCATAGAAGCTAACTGGAGTTCGCGGCTGTGTTCACACACTGCACACGGTCCCCGTGGGTCCCCTGTGTCACTACCTTGGGTGGTTCCTCGGGGTCCCAGTGATTCTATAGGCTCTAGGCCTTGTGTCTAGTTAAGTCGTGGTTCTTATACCACTATTTTAGTATGTGGTTTGGCTCGCCCCTAGGGCCTGACGTGTATTTGTGCTATTTTACTATGATTATTGAAGTGTAACTTATGTGTTTAGTAATATATGCATATATTTTATATATATACCTGGTGTGGATATCTTTCATTTAGTGACTCAAGAGATTATAGACTGGTAAAAACAAGCTGCTTTACATTCCTTCAAGACTTATCCTGAAGGCTGCTCTCCATAGCTACCACTAGAATAGCTTTCAATAAAGGTTGTCTTTAACTTATAACCAATAAGGGGTTGGTTGGAGTGATACAAGGTGCCCGCTATAACTAGTGGACAGTATATATCAGGCCAACTTCTCACATTGGTGTGCAGCGTGTGGGATTCCAGCTTGCTATTGTTTTACCAGATAATCTCAATTGAGTAACTAACTGAAAACCACTAACGGTACCCTAGGTACATATATTACAAGCTTTAGAATACAGTAAGTTCTACTGAACTTAGAGTTGTGTGTTATGAAATAGCACACCCTTTCTACAACTCAAGAAAGTTTAGTAGGCCACACTAGAGTAGGTAGTGCAATACACCACACCACACTAGTAATGTCTTCAAGGCCAGGAACCAGTAGGTCCGTGCCAGAAGCCAATGGGCTTCAAGATTCCTAGTATGATAGACTCCCATTCATGGAACTGAGAGCATTATGTATAACTAGGAAACTGAAGCCAGGCAAACATCCAACCACCCAGCATCTCATAGAGGTACTCAGGCTGGATGACCTTAGCAGATCTTTAGGATCTGAAGGGGTAGGCAGAGTGGGTGGGACAGCACCTGAGGAAAAGCCTAGGGGTGTAAATCCCCATGACCTGACCTCTGAGGCTGGCTAGGCAGATAACAATGACTTGGACCTGGAAAATCCAATTCCCATAGACAGTAATGGAGAGGACCATAATGGACCCCTCTTTGTCCCTCCTGGGAGAGTTGGTGGTGGGCCAAGAAGGTCAAGATCTCACTCTGTGGAGTTTAACCATTCTAACTCATCTGTAGGGACCTCAATCTTCTCTCATAGGAGGGAAACCTCTCAGGAGAGAAGGGAGAGACTGCTTAAGTATGAGGAAGCTCAGCTTGAAATCAGAAGAATGCAGGTAGCCCTAGATAGGGAGGCCCTAGAGCTCTACAGAGCTAGAAAAAAGATGGTTCTAGAGTCCCATGGTAGCAGCAACATCCCTAGAGATAGAGAAAGGTCTCATGACCATAGAAGCCTGAATAAGATTGTCCCTCCCTACGAGAGTGGGGATGACATCCACAAATGGATAACTGCACGGGAAAGGGCCTGTAAAGTACAAAGGGTCCTCCAGGAGCAGTGTGCAGCAATCGTATGGCTCTCCTTTGCAGAAAAAAGGTAGAGATAAACTCCTCACTTTTAGAGAGGAGGAGTCACATGATTACAACAGTCTGAAGAGTGCCTTAATTGATGGGTTTGGCCTAACCACTGAGCAATACAGGTTAAAGTTCAGGGATACCCAAAAGGCACAGACTCAGGACTGGGAAGACTTTGTAGATTGTGCTACTAAGGCTCTGGAAGGTTGGTTACTTGGCAGTAAAGTGCATGACTATCAAGGATTGTACAATTCGATTATGAGGGAGCGGATCCTTAATAATTGTCAGAATCAGCTGTTGCACCAGTACCTGGTAGTCTCAGATCTGACCTCTCCCCAAGAATTGGAAAATAAGTCAGACAAGTGAGTCAGAACCAGGGTGAGGCAGAAGGTACAGAACCAAGGTGGTGAACCCAAGAAGCAAGATCCTAAAAACTCTGATAAGGGTGGGGAGAAGGGTAAAGACCAGAAGTCTTCACAAGGCCCCCGAAATTCTTCTTCAGGTGGGGATTCACTGTCTAACAAGGGAAAAGGCCAAAAGAACCATGGTGCAAGATTTTTAAACAGAAAACTCACTGGACCAGCGATTGCACAAAGTCCAAAGAATCTACTCCAGCCACCATTGCCCCTCAGGCAACTGTTCCCCCTAGTACAGCTACAATTGGTGGTGGTAATGTTCAGAATAAGGGTGTAGTAGGGTTGACCCTGGGTTCTGAGATGGACTCTGGCCTAGTCAGAGTTCCAACTCAGGCTGTTCTTGCCTGTGATAGGGGCATGGATATGTCCCCCTTTGTGAGTCCCAGTAATCTGGGCAAATGCAGACAACAGCCTTTAATAAATGGAGTAGAGGCTTGGGCATTCAGGGACACAGGAACAAGTGTCACAATGGTGACAAAAGATCTTGTGGATCCTGGGCAGATTATACTTAGTGAAATGTACCAAGTGACCAATGCTAGCAATGTCAGAACAGACCATTCTCTGGCAGTTGGTAACTTTTCCTGGGGAGGGGTAACTGGCCTTAAGAAGATTGTGGTGAGTGCAGACCTACCAGTACAGTGCTTGCTTGGCAATGATCTAAAATCTTCAGCTTGGGCTGAAGTGGAGCTCAGGACACATGCAGAAATGTTAGGAATCCCTGCTCATGTCTTTGCTGTGACTAAGTCACAGGCCAAAATGTCTAAAACTGGACAGGCCCTGGATTCTGGTATAATGGACCAGGTGCCTCCAAGAGGAAGAGCAGTAGGGTTAAGGCAGTGCCTTCCCTCCTGACTCAATGCTGATCAGTCTTCTCAAGGAGATGATCTTGAGCCTGAAGAAGGAACTGTCCCAGAGGAGCTTGAACCTGACCAGGTTGAGTTCTCGGGGACAAGGGGCCCATCCAGGTCTGATCTGAGCCAGGAGCAGAAAACCTGCCCCTCTCTTGAACCCCTCAGAAAGCAAGCTGCTGATGAGGCTCCTGGGAATGCTAGTGGCACCCATAAAGTTTATTGGGATGATGGACTCCTTTACTCAGAGAGTAGAGACCCCAAACCTGGTGCATCCAGGAGGTCGGTTATACCTCTGAAGTTTAGGGGCTTCCTATTGACACTAGCCCATGATATTCCCCTAGCAGGACACCTGGGCCAGAACAAGACTTTGGACAGAATTGTCCCTCACTTGCACTGGCCCACATGTCTGAAGACACTAAGGAGTTTTGTCGCCCCTGTGTGAGCTGCCAAGCCAGTGGCAAGGCAGGTGGAACCACAACGGCCCCCTGATACCACTACCTGTGGTGCGGGTTCCCTTTGAGAGGGTTGGGATTGACACTGTTGGTCCCATGGATCCTCAATCAGCATCTGGGCACAGGTTTATACTGGTGGTGGTGGACCACGCCACCAGGTACCCAGAAGCAATTCCCCTAAGGACCACTACAGCACCTGTGGTGGCAAGAGCTCTCTTGAGTGCATTTTCAAGAGTAGGCTTTCCTAAGGAGGAAGTATCTGACAGGGATGCAACCCTCATGTCTAGTTACTTGACTGCTATGTGGAAGGAGTGTGGAGTGAACCACAAGTTCACCACACCCTATCACCCACAATGCAATGGGTTGGTTGAAAGGTTCAACAAAACCTTAAAGGGCATGATTAAAGGACTCCCAGAAAAGCTTAGGCGAAGATGGGACATACTCTTGCCCTGCCTTTTTTTTGCATACAGGGAGGTGCCTCAAAAGGGGTTTGGCTACAGCCCTTTTGAACTTTTGTTTGGTCTCCCTGTCAGGGGTCCATTTTGTCTGGTTAAGGAAGGATGAGAGTTACCTCTCAAGCCCCCCAAACAGGACATAGTGGACTATGTACTTGGTATCCGCTCCAGGATGGCTGAGTACATGAAAAAGGCAACAAAAAACCTTCAGGGCAGCCAGGAATTACAAAAAGCCTGGCATGACCAAAAGGCTGTACTGACTGTCTACCAGCCAGGACAGAAAGTGTGGGTGTTGACGCCTGTGGTCCCAGCAGCCCTCCAGGACAAATGGAGTGGCCCCCATACAATTGTTGAACAGAAAGGGGAGGTCACCTACTTGGTAGACCTTGGAACCCCTAGGAGTCCCCACAGGGTACTTCATGTCAACAGACAAAAACCATATGTTGACAGACATGGGCTTGCTCATGGCTACTGATGAAGGTCAGGAGGAAGAGAGTGACCCACTCCCTGACATGCTTTCTCAGATCCTTGAGGATGGATCAGTTGATGGTGTAGCCTTGGCAGGCAGCCTCACTGCCCAGCAGCAAACTGACTGCAGAAAACTTCTCAGCCAGTTCAGACATATGTTTTCTCTGACTCCAAGTCAGACCACCTGGTGCAGTCATGAAGTGGACACTGGGGACAGCCTGCCTGTGAAGAATAAGATCTACAGGCAACCTGACCATGTCAGGGACTGTATAAGGACAGAAGATCAAAAGATGTTGGATCTGGGAGTTATTGAACCCCAGTTAGCCCTTGGGCTAGTCCAGTAGTCCTTGTACCTAAACCTCACACCACAGATGGCAAGAGAGAGATGGTGTTTTGAGTAGACTACAGGGGTCTCAATGCAGTCACTAGGACTGATGCCCATCCCATTCCCAGGGCAGATGAGCTAATAAATAATTTGGCCTCAGCCAAGTTTCTAAGCACATTTGACCTGACAGCTGGCTACTGGCAGATCAGACTAGCTGATGATGCAAAGCCAAAGACAGCATTTTCTACCCCTAGTGAGCACTATCAATTTGTGGTAATGCCTTTTGGTTTGAAGAATTCACCTGCCACTTTCCAAAGGTTGGTAAAACAAGTCCTTACAGGCCTGGAAGACTATAGTGCACCATATATAGGTGATATTGCTGTTTTTTGCTCCACCTGGGAGGATCACCTGGTCCACCTGAGGAATGTTTTGGAGGCCCTGCAAAAAGCAGGCCTAACTACCAAGGCTACTAAGTGACAGATAGGGCAGAGTCAGGTTGTGTACCTGGGCCACCTTGTAGGTGGAGGCCAGGTTCAACCATTGCAGAGCAAAATCCAGACCATAATGGACTGGGTTGCTCCCACTACCCAGACTCAGGTGAAAGCCTTCTTAGGCCTGACTGGGTACCATTGAAGATTTGTCAAGGGGTATGGATCAATAGTGACACCCCTAAATGACTTAATCGCTAAGAAAATGCCCAAAAAGGTTCAGTGGACAGCTAGCTGCCAAAAGGCATTTGATGACCTGAAGCAGGCCATGTGCACTGCTCCCATTCGGCAAAGTCTTGACTACTTCAAGAAGTTCTTTGTCCAAACAGATGCATCTGAGTTGGGGTTAGGGGCTGTACTGTCACAGTTGAAAGAAGAAGGTCAGGATCAACCAGTAGCTTTCATAAGCAGAAGGTTGACCCCCAGAGAGAAACGTTGGTCAGCCATTGAGAGGGAGGCCTTTGCTGTGGTTTGGGCTCTGAAGAAGTTGAGGCCATACTTATTTGCTACTCACTTCATTGTTCAGACAGACCATAAGCCCCTATTGTGGCTAACTCAGATGAAGGGTGAAAATCCCAAATTGCTCAGGTGGTCCATTTCCCTACAGGGGATGGACTATACAGTGGAACATAGACCTGGGAGAAACCATGCCAATGCAGATGGACTCCCCAGATATTTCCACTTAGAACATGAAGAATCAACTGGTCAAGGTTAATTTAATGTTCCTGTTTTGGGGGGAGGGGGGTTGTGTAGGAGAGTAGGATCTGCTTCACATGTTAACCCCCACTTTTTGCTGGTGTTTCACTGTTTTTCGACTTTAGTCTGGCTGGGACCTTGCTATTCAGGTATATTACAAATAAGCCTGGGCAAAGCACTACGCTACGCTCGCGTAGTTTGCGAAGTTCGCGCTACTTCGCACTGCGCGAACTGCACGTAGCACAGTGCGAACACGCGTAGCGTAGAGTTGCGTAGTGCTGCGGTCATTTTTTGCTTGCTCGCGGTCCTCAACGTCAAGTTGGCGACCGCAAGCAAGCAAAATGACATCCCGGTGAGACTTTTTCCTTGTTCGCGATCAGCAACATCAAGTTGCCGATCGCGAGCATGGAAAATAAACCTCCCGGCGAGATTCCCAACGCGAGGAGGTCAGGTTACTCATTGCGAGTGGTCGCGTATGCTCGCGAACGCTCGCGATGAGAAACTACCAGTTCGCAGTGAGAAAGCTGCCGCTCGAGTAAAAATCTACTCGAGCAGCAGAAAACTACAGCTCGCACTGTGCAAGATGCCATTTTCAATGATTGCACAGTGCCGGTTGCTTCTCTGCACTGTGCAATCATTGAAAACGACATCTGGCACAGTGCGAACAAGGTACTACGCAGTTCGCGAAGTGCTACGCGTAGCTCGCGTAGTGCGAACTGCACTTTGCGTAGCTTCGTGAAGTGCTACTTCGCGAACTACGCCCAGGGTTAATTACAAATTGGATCTGAGGTGCCCTTGTAAGCCCCTAGTATATGGTATACTGAAGCATGTATTATGCCTCCCCTGGAAAGCCACCCAAAATGACACCACAGGTCTGCTACTGCAACCTGGGTAAGGTGGTGCATGCACCCCTTACTGTGATATAGGTTACCTATATCACTATACATATACACACATATAAACCTATAAGTCACTCTTATGACAGGCCTTATCAATCCTGAAGGCAGAGTGCTTGGTTCTTTTGTGAGAGGGTGCTCCTGCATGAGCAGAGCCCCTCTGCAGCGTTCAGTGACCCTTCTCTAATGCTGTTTGTAGTGCAGCCTGACCATATACTCTTAAGTGCATTATAACCAAACGGTAAATGCTACCTTTGGACTGGCTGCACGGAAACATGTCGTGTTTGGTTTCAAACACCTTGGAATCATACCCCCACAACAGTAACTGGTGTGTGATTATGAGCCCACCCTTCTAGAGGGAGAGACATGACAGCACTGGTATACCCGGTAGAAACTTGATAGAGACCTGGCATCACAAGATGGATGCTGCAGCCACAGACCTCCTGCTGCTGACCGAAACTCTGGCAGGGGAGGCCTGGACAATAGGTTTCCTGTCACAGGGAGGTGTAACCACCTCCCAGACAGGCGTATGTGTATTGGGGCTGGGTGGGAGCACTCTCTGAGTGCTTTGAAGTCCTGCACTGGGGGCACATTTGGTGTCCCTGGGCATAGTCCACCTCCGACCAGTTCAGGGGCTTCCAGCCCCTGCTCAGCACAAAACTTGACAAAACGAAATGGGTGTACCACCCCTCTTTCCAAACCCTCCCATAGGGGGGTCCCCAGAGTATGTCCAACCCCCTACCTTAGTATAAGTATGGGACCCCAGTCCTTAGGAATTTAGATTACCCTGGATGAAACTCTGAAGCCGAATCCTGGACCTTCAAAGCTCTGCTCAAGAACAGAGGACTGAAATAATCTCCCTTGGGGTCAAGGAGTGACTCCCCTGTTTGGCAGGCAACAACAAAGCAATTTGCTGGTCTGCATTATCGAAGCTCCCGCCAGACTCCAAAGTATTTGCATCCCAGGAAGAGGATTTCCAGACATCTCAGAGGCCGACCCAAGTCCCCAGCAAAGCTGAGGCTCCAGATGTGCCCTGACTCCCAACCTAGTGGTGAGTCCCACAGACCTTGCAGGTCTTCACCAAAGCATCTTTCTTGTTTCTGGGTGGGTTGCTGCTGCCAAGGCTTGTTGTGTCCAATCCGGGCACCGACGCTGCAGCACTCGACATCCTTCATGGGACAGCTCGAATCCAGCTCCTGAATGTCCTCGACACCTCCTGGTCCTCATGGCTGCAGAGTCAAGCTTCACCTCTTTCATCTGAAATCCCCCGACATCGGTGGGCATCTGCTCATCGCCTTCCTGGTCACTGGCTAGTGACCCAGACTCTGTCCCCTCTGCTTTCAGGTACTTCTCATCCTCGATCCAGGCTTGGATTTCTTCGGACACTGCGCATCTTCACGGCAGCAGCACTTCTTTGCCAGCTCCCACTGAAATCAACAACGCTACCCGACACCAAAAGACACCTATGCACCCGGCTTCCCTGGGTGAGGTAACATGAGTACTCCAGTGCTCCCGTGGGTGCTATCCCTAGAACTTCCTAAGTCCAAAAGGGTTTGGTCCTGACTCATTTCTAAGTGTCCCTAATCTTTAAAACTCTAACCGCGACTTTCCCCATAGAAGCTAATGGGAGCTCGCGGCTGTGTTCACACACTGCACACGGCCCCCATCGGTCCCCTGTGTTACTACATTGGGTGGTTCCTCTGGGTTCCAGCGATTCTACAGGCACTAGGCCTTGTGTCTAGTTAAGTCGTGGTTCTTTTACCACTATTTTAGTATAAGGTTTGGCTCGCCCCAAGGGCCTGATGTGTATTTGTGCCATTTTACTGTGATTATTGAAGTGCAACTTATGTGTTTTGACCTCTGGTCTCATAAAGAGACTAGGAGGGTGTGTTTAGTAATACATACATGTATTTCTCATATATATATATATATATATATTCACTGAAAAAACCATAGGTTTCACACAAGTTATAGTTAGCTGTACATTTCACTCGTAAAAAACCAATGAAATTCCCCCGTTATAGTTAGTGCAGGCAACTATAACTCACGCGACCGCAATCCTCTGCTGATGCTAATACTGTATTTAGACACTTATTTGCCCATGTCTTCTTCCATTAAATTTTAGCTATACATATATTACAAATATTTTTTTTTCATAAAGACACATATGTCATCAGCAGAGGATTGCGGTCGCGTGAGTTATAGTTGCCTGCACTAACTATAACGGGGGAATTTCATTGGTTTTTTACGAGTGAAATGTACAGCTAACTATAACTTGTGTGAAACCTATGGTTTTTTCAGTGAATTTGCAAGGTTTTTTAAATGCTAATTCCTAACTATAACGTGTGTGAAACCAATGGTTTTTTCAGTGAATTTGTACGTTTTTTTAAATGCTAAGTTACTTTACGCCATTCGTGGCGTGCGCACGATGCGCTTCGCGCACCGTGCGCACATGGGGGACATATTATGCGCTTCCTTGTGAAAGGAATTCATTTGTAGTTTCTATAATTTTATATGCCATGCACAATTGGGGCCCTACGGGCACCATTTGCACACGGGGTGGGGAAAGTGTGGATAATTTTTTTTTTTTACTCTTTTTAACCGTACGCGTACGGCGATTTTTCTAAAAAAATTAAAATTGTTTTTTGGGCCTTGGGGGTTGTTGGGGAACACCTATATCGATGCTGGGTGGTTTAGAACTGAATATACTGCCCCTTTAGATGTTTTTGGACTTTGTTTATGCTGCCCCCCTCAGAGTGCGAGAGAGAAAATGGCGGCCGCCGCTTCCTGGTTTCGACCGATTCGAATGTTTACTTAGATCGAACAGCCAATCAGAATCGCGCTCGCGCACGTCACCGTACGCGTACGGTAAGCGCACCGTAAGCGCACCGTAAGCTGGCTCAGATATATATATTGATTTAAAGGCTATTTTCTCAGAATCTACTGAACAGATTTACACCAAACCTACAAAAGGCACTTCCTTGACCTGTAGACTACCTCTCTGCCAAATTTCAACTCTGCCAAATATTACCTACTGGCGACCGCCAGTAGGTATATATATATATATATATATATATATATATATATATATATATATATATATATATATATATATATATATATAATGAGCTCGAAGCTAATGCGGACATTGTCATCAAGAAATCCGATAAAGGGGGGAATGTGGTGATCTGGCCACGTAAAATGTATCTTGAGGAAGGCAGACTACAATTATCTGATACAGCCAGATACAGTATCTCTAACAAAACAGAATATGATAAAGCAGTCAGTGAAGTGGGCAACAAACTAACACTGTGGAGAGATAATGGTCTGATCAGTGATGATGAATTTAAATTTCTACACCGTAAGAATCCGAAGATTCCGGTACTCTATCTTCTCCCTAAAATCCACAAAAATGCCACGCAGCCACCAGGGAGGCCAATAGTTTCATCACGTGACAGTCTCCTTGAAAATGTTTCTAAATATGTAGATCATTTTTTGCAACCACTAGTCCAATCATTACCATCATATGTTAAAGACACGGGCGCTTTTTTAAGACTCATTAACAATGTTGATTGGGATGCCAATTATTTACTTATGAGTATGGATGTGAGTAGTCTCTACACCTGCATTCCACAAGACCTGGGGATACAAGCATGTAGATTTTTTCTAAAAAAACGATCACTGTCATTTCTTTTCCACACTGAGATGCTACTTGACATGATCTTATTATGTCTGAGCAAGAATTTTTTTATCTTTGACAATCAGATGTTCAAACAAATACAAGGGACGGCGATGGGAACCTGATTCACCCCCAGTTTTGCAGGATTATATCTCGGCTGGTGGGAGGAGCAGGTAGTCAATAACATCCGACTATTCAAAGACCACGTCGTCCTTTGGCTAAGATATATTGATGACATCTTCTGTATATGGAATGGTACAGAAAGCCTGGCTAAAGAGTTTGTGTATGGCTTAAATCAGAATGATCTCAATTTACAATTTACTTGCAACATTAATGCCACCAGTCTTGAATTCCTTGATCTACAACTTTCAATCAATGACAATAAGTTGAGTACTAAACTGTTTAGGAAGGCAACTTCCGGAAATAGTTTATTACATGCTAACAGCTGTCATCCTAAAAATCTCATTCGCAGCATTCCCTTCGGAGAATTATTAAGAGCACGCAGAAATTGCAGCGATGATGAACAATATTTTATTGAGAAAAAAGTTATGACTGAGAGATTCTTAGCTAGAGGATATGACAAAACCTTGGTTAAGGAGGCTTCAGAAAAAGTTGAGATGTTAAATCGACAAGAACTGTTATGTCCAGTAGAGATGAAAGTTAAGAAGGATACGAAAGAACGTTTAAGGTATATTACCACCTTCAATAATCAAGCTTGGGAAGTAAGAAAAAGTCTCAAAAAATTCTGGGATGTACTTAGAAATGATGATGATTTGAAAGAGTACATGGGAGAATATCAATCACTTACTTTTAGAAAACCCAGATCAATAGGTGACATATTATGCAAAAGCATGCTGTTAGAAAAGAAAAAGAGTAACATAAAGGGATTCTTTGTATGCAACAACTGTAAAGCCTGCAAATTCAGTAACAATTGTAAATCTATAAGACTTTCAAACGAACAGGCACCATTTGTAATACAAAAACACTTGAATTGCAATACTGAATACGCAGTATATGCACTTAGATGCCCCTGCAATAAATTTTATGTAGGCAGCACCATTCATAAGTGCAAGATTAGAATACTCGAACACCGCAGGGCAATCACTAAGAATGATAAAACCTATCCAATTGCACGTCACTTCAATGAGTTCCATGGCCAGAATCCAAATCTTCTCAAGTTCGTTGTTCTGGATGACTTCCCTCTTAGGTGTAGGGGTGGTAACAGGACAAGAGAGCTGAGATGGTTGGAATCAAAGACGATTATCAAATACAATACTATGGCCCCTACTGGCCTTAATCTTGATGAGGAGCTGTCAGTACACTTGTGAAGTCACCAACAACATATTTCGGCTAAATTCTCCTGTGTGCTTTTAACTTTTTGTGTTACTTTTATTTGGTTAGTGCACTTTAGATTGTTATGACAAATTGTCTTTTATCCAATTTTTTACAGATGACTTGGCGGAACTGATGAAAAATTACGTGGAAGATTATATAATTCATTCTTTTTTAGCGTGTTGAAGAAAATTGCTTACTGATATGGGTGTTATTTTGACTATTTTCTATTGACTCTGTGAGAGCAGGTTTAAGCGTTTATCATGTCATACTAAGTCTAACGTGTCAAAGATTTTTCTTCTGAATGTTTGATTAATGCCCACTGGGGCTGTACCTTTAGCAATGTTGATATGTTTTTGTCATGGCTCTAATAAGGGAGAGTGTTTTTTACCCGTAACACTTAAGCTTGTTTCTAACACTGCTCAGATTTTGTAGTGTTTAAACCTCTTTTGTCTACTGATTTAGCCCACTGGGGCACGATGGTCAAGCGAAGCTGCCAATTGGGAGCTAGCGGAGTAATGGCATTTCACTCGTGAATTGTGATGCGTGCACGTGCGAGTTGATAAAGCTCGATCTATTCAAAAACGCTGTATGAAGCATTATACTATGAAAAATATGCAGCACATTGCTAATGATTATTTTTGCCTTTTCCACATAATATGTTTTACTACAAACAGTTATTTGTATGTCAAGTCACAGAAACTGTATAAGATGTTGTGTTAAATATGCGTGATAATATTTTCACCATGTTTATTGCACGTGACCGGCACTGGCACTTTAACTATGCGAAACAAACACAGTCTGTTGCCCGTGATCAAGGAGTGCGAGTAAACTCCGAAACGCGTCGGACCTAGTGTTTAAATAAACACACCTTTGATTTGTGGCCGCGGCTCCAGTGCTTTCTTTCGTCCTGACATTTGGAAAGTAAGACGCAGTGGATTATCTGGTGTATTTAGGGGTGGCTACCCCTGCCGTGTGCCCACCGTACAAGAGGCTCGGGGAAAAGCCAACTTGCTTTGGGATATATATATATATATATATATATATATATATATATATATATATATATATATATATATTATCGCCAGTAGATAGTTATAGTTAGGACCGTGTTTCCATAGGAAATCCGCAACATTCTATTTGGAATAACTTCGGCGCCGGTTGACGAATCCTCGCGACATTTTCAAAATAGGTGGGGCGCTCCGCTCCTACCCTTAAAGTCTCGGGGAGATTCGTCAAGCGGGTGCTGAGAAAAAAGGGGGGTCCCAAAACACGTTTTCCCAATGCAATTTTCCATAGGGACCTTTAGTCCAAGGTACAGCCCGAACGGCTGAACAGAATTACTTGAAATTTGGCAAAGAGGTAGTCCTCAGGTCAGGGAAGTGCCTTTTGCAGGTCTGGTGTCAATCTGTTCAGTAGTTCCTGAAAAAATCAAAAGTAAAATCATATATATATGTTGGCGGAGCCTAACCACACATCTCATCCTGAGATCTGATTGGCTGTCAGCACTTCATCCAAGAAGTGTTGGCAGCCATCTTGGGACCAATATACATGATATCACCTCATTAAAAAGCAGTGCAGTTAATAGAAGGTTTTAAGACTTTAGTTACATTATAAATCATTTGTTGATGGTACCATACTAATTTTAGGAATTGTGGTATGTTCTAAGGTGATTTCACCATGTGAAAAAGCCTTCTGCTGGGATATCATGATTGAGAGAAAAATATTTTCTCATGCTTTTCCCACAGAGGTTTGGCAGGTGATCTATAAGCTAAACTGTGAGCTTATTTTCTGTAAATTCACATTATCTTTCTCAGTCATGTGAGAATGAAGTCTGACATTCTCAGTAAAACATGTACATCCAACAAGGGCAGAGACTGTCAGTTGATTCCTTTGTGTTCTACTGCAGCTTCCCAGAGTGTTCCAAAGAACTACTAGAGCGCTAACAGTCCTACTTATGATAAACGTATGGCACACCTGAAGCCATCTTGCTTGGATTAAAGTGGTAACTCTTAAAACATTTAATTTAAAAATGAACAAAATGAGGGGGTTCATTTTTCCATAAAAAGTATGATTAGTGCTGCAGAAAGAAAAATTAGGGCACATTTTGAGTGACTTCTCAAATCCTCTTCTATTTCATTAAAAAATTCTGACATGCAGACTGAAACATGCACTTTCAATACCAGCAGCAGTTTTCCCTGGTGAGCAGTAGCTTTCTAATGAGCAAAAAGAGTGCTAACATTCTGAATTTATGGCAAATGTGTGACACATCTGAATGCCTTCTTGATGGAATCAAAGTAAAAAACTGAAAGTATTTCCTACTGAGGAGACTGCAGTAAATGAGGAAATTTCATAACAAATAAGTCTCCCAAGATGGCCACCAGAGACAAAAGAGCCCAAATGTAGCCCAAATATCACCCAGATGTAGCCCAAGTATAGCCCAATGACAGAATGTGCCAGAGTGTTCTTGAAAACAACTAGAGCGCTTACTGTCTTCATTATGACAAAAGTATGGCACACCTGAAGCCATCTTGATTGGAATAAACTGGTAACACTTAAAACATTTAATTTAAAAAGGAACACAATGAGGGGGTTAATTTTGCCATAGAAATTATGATTAATGCTGAAGAAAGAAAATGAGGGCACATTTTGAGTGACTTCTCAAATCCTCTTCTATTTCATTAAAAAATTCTGACATGCAGACTGAAACATGCACTTTTAATACCAGGAGCAGACTTCCATGGTGAACAGTAGTTTTACTACAGTGATCTAATGAGCAACTAGAGTGCTAACATTCAGAATTTATGGCAAATGTGTGATATATCTGAATACCTTCATGATGGAATCAAAGTAAAAAACTGAAAGCATTTCCTACTGAGGAGACTGCAGTACATGAGGAAATTAGGAAACTTCATAACAAATAAATCTTCCAAGATGGCCACCGGAGACAAAAGAGCCCAAATGTAGCCCAAAATCACCCAGATGTAGCCCAAATATAGCCCAATGACAGAAGTGTGCAAAACACTTATTATTTTGTGTTTTTGCAGTTTTATATAGTCCAGACTTGTCAGGTATTGGAGTGCTTTACATGAGCATTGGTTACATCACACAATAACAAATTCATTTTGGTTGTAGACATGGGGAGACTAAGTGATTTGACCAGAATCACAGAATGTCGAGCTGAAGCAGAAACTCCAACCTGGTTCCCCAGTTGCAAAGTCAGCAGTTCTGGAAGTAACACCACATCCTCTCCCCTAAGTGCAACATTTAATCAAGTGGTCAACTGGATAAAAAAACATTAAGATAACAAATAATTTAAAAGTGCTTTGTCGCTATTTGAAAACTCAGAAAATATGTCCTTATTTTAGACTTTTAGAGCACTAACCATAATTTTGATGCCAATAAGACCCTCTCATATATGTAATTTCTAAAGGAAATGCTCTAGGTATTACAGTTTTGATTACATCAAGATGACGTCAGGCGTTCCACACTTTTGTAATAAATATAGAATGTTAGCAATCTAGTTGTTCATTAGGATACTGTTGAGAGGCAGAGGCCAGGGGCACGGACTCTGAAAATTGAAGGCAGGTAGGAGGGTGCAAAGGCAACAATTTAACTACACTGAGCAGGCAGGAAGGGCGGTGGAAGCACAACAGACTATGGAGGGCAGTGGAAAGGGGGGCAGGGGCAACAAATAAAACAATACAGGACTTGCAAGAGAGGCTGTGGCAATGTAATAGACCATTGTGGGCAGAAGGAAGAGGCAATGGTAGTACAACCATACATGCCAACAGACCCGATTCAGCCAGGAAATGTCCAATATTTTTAAGCTCAAATGGGCTTTATTTGATCGGTCTCCTGTCTACAATCTCCTCTTTTTCAATGTAACTCAAAGGGGAAAATCAATACCCCAGTTTTTTTCAAAATCTCCCTCTTACCAAGTTCAAAATGTTCGCAAGTATGGTACATTGGATCATGGAAGGAAATGGGGTAGGGACATGGACTTGGATAACAGAGGACAGGAGGGACATGGAGAGGTGCACCAAACTGACCCTGCAGGGCAGGCATCAGGGTTTGCAGCAGCACAATATACTACACAGGGCATGCGGGACGGGAGTGCAGCACAACAATCCATAGAAAGCAAGAGGGAGGGGACAGGACCATGCATATGGACAACAGAGAACTGAGGGGCAAGAGGCAATGGTAGTTAGCTGACCATAATGGACAGACAGGAGAGAAAGCTGCAGCATAACAGACCATAAAGGGCAGGAGGGACGGATCAGGGGCATTACAATGGAACAGACAAGCCAGGAGGGAGGGAGTAGGGGTCTGCACATGTAAACAGAGGGCTGGGGGCAAGGGGGCAGGGCAGGAGCAGCAAGATAGCCATGGAGGTCAGGCAGGATGGGCACTTGAAGCAAGACACACCATGAAGAGCAACAGTGAGACTGTGATGGCATACACACAGACCATGGAGGGAAGGTGGGAGGGGGTCAGGGGCAGCTAACTGACCTCACAGGGAAGGTGGGAGGGGCCATGGCAGCACAGAAGACCATGCATGGCAAGTGGGAGGGTTAGTGGCAGCACAATGGCTATGATGGGCAAGAAGGAGGGTGCAAGGGCATGCACAAAGGACGATGGAGGATAGAAGGGAGGGTCAGGAACTGTGCACAGGCAAGAAAGTTCAGGGGAAGGGGCCTCACAACAGACCGCATGGGGCAGGCAAGAGGAGCAGTTGCAGCACAACAGACCAGGGAGGGCAGAAGGGTGTGGCAGTACAATGGACCATGTAGGACAGGAGGAAGAGGATAGGGGCATGGCATGTGGACAGGCAGGGTGGAGGTGGCAGGGACAGGTTACAGTCATCTGACAATGCTAAGCAGGTGGGAGGGGAGGGGCAGCTCAACAGAACACTCAGAGTAGATAGGTCCATGGAACATGGTGGGCAAAAAGGATGGAGCAGGGGCATGCACAAAGACATCGGAGGGCAGGGGGAAGGAGAAAAGGGGCAGCAAGCTAAGCACAGAGTTTAAGCAGGAGGTCAATGATGGGGCATAGAATTGGGCAATGGAGGGCAGGAGGAGTGGACTGGTACATCATACTAAATTGAGGGCAGTGGCAGCACATCAGACCATGCATGGCAGGAGGGAGGAGGCTAGTCCATGGATTCACACAACAGAGGATAGGGAGGAGGGGGATGGGGCAGCAAGCTAACTGTTCAGAGAAGGCGGGTATTAGGAACTTTATTGTTTTTAAAACGTGTGTCTGTGCGAACTACTTAAAATATGAACAAGTATGCAGCATAATCTCACTTTTATTCAGGAAGAAGAGGACGTTTGTGACTGTGACTCCGGGCTCACTTGGCAGAAACACCCCCTGACCCTCCACCCCCTATCGCAAAATGTAATGCCCGTGAAAAGGGTAGGTGAACACAGTGTTATATAGAAAATAGTCCTGAGAGCACGATTGAAAATGAAAACTAGATATAGGTGCCGATTACGATCCGTTAAAAACCGCGTACGAACCGTCGGTCGGAGCGAATTCCCCGTCCGACTCGTACCCGGTTGTAAAACTTTACAAACATGGAATTACGATTCGCACGGAAACACCATTTCCGTACGAATCGTAAAAAACACCGACCGACGAAAATATACATACGAATGTGATCCGGGAATGCTGCGACGTGACGTCGGGACGCTTTCAGGCAGCGTTTCACGAACCAGGAATTACGATTCGAACCGACAGCAGTCCGGACGGCAATATTTTCACGGCACCCAAAAAGTGCCGCAAAAGCGAAGTACGGCGCGAATCGACCAGAGTAGGTGGCCCGGTACGCGCCGACCCCCCCCCAGCCCCCGTTGGTACGCGCCGACCCCCCCCCAGCCCCCGTAGGTACGTGCCAACCCCCCCCTAGCCCCCGTAGGTACGTGCCGACCCCCCCTGTGTGTACACCCGTGTACGGTGCGTACCCCCCCGTGTACGCTCGAGTCGAACCCCCCCGTGTACGCTCGAGTCGGACCCCCCTGTGTACGTTCGAGTCGTACCCCCACCCGTGTATGTACGGTGCGTACCCCCCCCGTGTACGCTCGAGTCGAACCCCCCCGTGTACGTTAAAGTCGGACCCCCACCCGTGTATGTACGGTGCGTACCCCCCCGTGTATGCTCGAGTCGAACCCCCCCGTGTACGTTCGAGTCGGACCCCCACCCGTGTATGTATGGTGCGTACCCCCCGTGTACGCTCGAGTCGAACCCCCGTGTACGTTTGAGTCGGACCCCCCCGTGTACGTTCGAGTCGTACCCCCACCCGTGTATGTACGGTGCGTACCCCCCCGTGTACGCTCGAGTCGAACCCCCCCGTGTACGCTCGAGTCAGACCCCCCGTGTACGTTCGAGTCGTACCCCCACCCGTGTATGTACGGTGCGTACCCCCCCGTGTACGCTCGAGTCGAACCCCCCGTGTACGCTCGAGTCGGACCCCCCCGTGTACGTTCGAGTCGTACCCCCACCCGTGTATGTACGGTGCGTACCCCCCCGTGTACGCTCGAGTCGAACCCCCCCATGTACGTTCGAGTCGGACCCCCACCCGTGTATGTACGGTGCGTACCCCCCCGTGTACGCTCAAGTCGAACCCCCCGTGTACGTTCGAGTCGTACCCCCACCCGTGTATGTACGGTGCGTACCCCCCCGTGTACGCTCGAGTCGAACCCCCCCGTGTACGTTCGAGTCGGACCCCCACCCGTGTATGTACGGTGCGTACCCCCCCGTGTACGCTCGAGTCGAACCCCCCCGTGTACGCTCAAGTCGGACCCCCCCGTGTACGTTCGAGTCGTACCCCCACCGGTGTATGTACGGTGCGTACCCCCCCGTGTACGCTCGAGTCGAACCCCCCCGTGTACGTTCGAGTCGGACCCCCACCCGTGTATGGTCGGTGCACGTACACGGGGGTTCGACTCGAGCGTACACGGGGGGTCCGACTCGAGCGTACACGGGGGGGTTCGACTCGAGCGTACACGGGGGGGTCCGACTCGAGCGTACACGGGGGGTACGCACCGTACATACACGGGTGGGGGTACGACTCGAACGTACACGGGGGGGTCCGACTCGAGCGTACACGGGGGGGTACGACTCGAGCGTACACGGGGGTCCGACTCGAGCGTACACGGGGGGGTACGCACCGTACATACACGGGTGGGGGTACGACTCGAACGTACACGGGGGGGTCAGACTCGAGCGTACACGGGGGGGTTCGACTCGAGCGTACACGGGGGGTACGCACCGTACACGGGTGTACACACAGGGGGGGTCGGCATGTACCTACGGGGGCTAGGGGGGGGGTCGGCACGTACCTACGGGGGCTGGGGGGGGTCGGCGCGTACCTACGGGGGCTGGGGGGGGGGTCGGCGCGTACCTACGGGGGCTGGGGGGGGTACGGCACATACCGGGCACCTGTTTGGACGTCTCCATGGTTGTTATGGGAGTTCGGTGCGGACGGTCTTTTCACCATACGGTTGTACATTCGGACGCCCGGGATGGATCGTGATTCCCCGGTCGGAGTTCACCTTTCACGTTTGTACGGTGAATCGTACGAGGACGTGTCGGACACATTTTCCGACCCGAGGACGTGTGGGGAAATATTCCCAGTGCGGTTCGTATGGACTTTTTACCATGCGAATCGTGATTGCCAGTTCGTACGGCACTTGTACGATTCGTACGGTAAAAAGACCCGATACGAGTCGTACGGGGACATTTTTTACCGGATCGTGATCGGCACCATAGTGTATGGTATAAACTATGCACCAAAAAGTGTGATATAAGATGAACCGGGCGTGAAATATAATATGCAATACATTGTGCGCAATGACAGATTCATTGGAGAGCGCGAGATAGCACAGGCACTAGCGCGTGCTATGCGATATGCGCCTTGGAGTGTAATATGCACAGGGCAGTGTTGTGTAACCTAACTAGTCTCTAAAGTTGTAATATAAAATATGTGCTGGGGAGTGTAACGTTGCATATGCACTGTGGCAAAGATATTGATCTCAGATTGTAATATGTATGGCATAGCACTGTGCGTTATAACATAGGCATCGAGGAAGGCACGTTAGATGGGGCAATATAACCCGTGCGAAGACAAGTGTGGCATGACATATTCACGGGGTGGTGTTACAGTGCACATGGGCTAGAGAGTTTCATAGCATATGCACTAGCTAGTGGAATACAACACAGAGGTGTGTGGCACTCGGCAGGCAATGGTGGGTGTAACACAGCATTGGGCTCTGCCAGGAGCGCGCTGTGACTCTCAAGTGATGTTCGTCCCCTTTCCAGAGAGTAAAATAAAAAGTATTACACATCCGGCAGTGGATGTGTGTTTTATTAACCGTGAGGGAGGTTTCTTGCAAAGTTTTGGTCGAATTTTTGTCGAATCCCCTTTGAATGGCTTGGTGTGCATGTGTATTAAATGTGCCCGTCAATAGCTACCCATGTTTGTATAAATAAACGACAAGGGTGTCTACCGGGATTAGGCACGGTAGGGCATCAGACATGTCAGAGCTTCACTAGTGGTGTAAATACATTCCACGTGGATTCATTGTATGCATAGTCGCCTTTTAATGAATATCACGCAAATCGTCATGGTGATAGGTACGTACGGTTTGTCCAGCATGTCCTAGGTGTGTCTATAAATATATATTTTTTAAAAATAATAAAAAACAGCGGCCGGCCCTGGGGATTGGGGTCCAAAAAATATAATTAGGAGACAGGCCCTGGGGGATGGGGTCATCAGGGCCAATAAATTAGAATAAGAAGGGGAACCACACAGCCCCCCTTCTTAAATAATTAAAATAAATAAAAGACTGGCATCATGCCGGAGGCCATGCCCCCTCCTTGCAGCACTCTGCAAACGCGCCCCCTGGTGAGTTGTAAGTTGGGGAATTAATTCCTCTTCAATACTGAGGGTCCCTGAGGGCCAACTAGCCCAACAGGCATCTCCAGTATGCGCAGACAAGCCCCTTTTTACACCTCTCTGCAACGCAGCTCTGTGGCGCTTCCTGGAGGTACCTAGTGGTCTAGTTTGACCCTAGGGACCCTTAGGATTCAAGGGGACTTAATCTCCCAACTTAGAACAGCCACAGGGCGCGTTTACACAGTGGTGAAGGGAGGGGACGGGGCCTGAGGTGACGTGTGCAAACACGCACTATGGCACGTTTTAAATTGGGGATATAATTTCCCTTCAATACTGAGGGCCCCTGGGGGCTAACTAGCCCAAAAAGTGCTTCCAGTAAGCGCCACTGAGCTGCATTGCAGAAAAGTGATCCAGGCCGTGCCACTTTTTACACCTCTCTGCAACGCAGCTCTGTGGCCCTTACTGGAGGTACCTAGTGGGCTAGTTGGACCCTAGGGACCCTCAGGATTCAAATGAACTAAATCTCCCAACTAAAAATGGACACAGGGCGTGTTTACACAGTGGTGAAGGGAGGGGACGGGGCCTGAGTTAACATGTGCAAAAACGCCCTGTGGCCTGTTTTAAGAGGTAGTTTTAATCCCCCTGCCTTATTATATACTAGGGGCTTACAGAGGAGGTCATGCTAATCACAGGGGGGCCCCAACGCATAATGTTCCCTAGTGTATGTAGGTGTTTTCACTGTATTCTAAGTGTCTTTTAACATAGCACTGGCTCTAGGACTGGTTAGTCAGAATCAGTTACCACCAGTATCCGTCTGAAAAAGTTGAGGGTACAGGATGATTTTGCAACAAGGCTTCTTTCTGCTCTTCTTTTTGTTCTTTCTGCATGTTATCCTTCTTCCTGCACTTTTCTTCGTCTTTGAGGACTTCTGTTGATTCTTTCTGCACTTCTTTTTTTTCTTTCTGTGCATTTTTTCTTCTTTCTTCACATGTCCTATCTCTGTAGGCATAGTTAGAAATTAGCATTTAAAAAACCTTTGAAATTCACAGAAAAAAAACATAGTTTTCAGGCACGTTATAGTTAGGAATTAGCATTTAAAAAACCTCAGAAATTCACTGAAAAAACCATAGGTTTCAGGGGTGTTATAGTTAGCTGGACTTTTCACTCGTACAAAACCATTGAAATTCCCCCGTTATAGTTAGTTCAGCTAACTATAACTCACGCGCCCGCAATGCACTGCTGATGACGTCACATATTACATCACTCATGACATGGTCAGTGACATCACTCATGACATCACTGATGACATCTCAAATGACATCACTGATGACATCACTGATGACATCATCCTTGTGATAGAGTGGCAGACCTCCTCTCACCCTAATATAACCTTTGATACACACATTCAAAAATAGAGACACAAATTTTCAAAACAATGGACAACCAATACCAGTTACAACATCCTCTTCAGTAATTCTAAGATCCACATACACATCCACTCATTCACCAACAGTCCTATATAGGCACTCATACATGTACTCACTCATCATATGTACTCATACACCTATACATCCTGTTACACAATGCCACTCATCCATAGAGTTACTCACACACATAGTCACTCATGCTAATAAAGAATCAAACATACATTTACTTGCATATACAGTTATACACACACCACCCCACTTACTTCTACGGAAACGTACACATACTTAGTCTTTTAAACAATCACTTATAGAAACACATACTTATTCATACAGGAACTCTTTCAATCTCTCACTCTCACATATACTCACTTATATACACCAATAGTCACATATACTAGTTCAAAGCATATGTAGTTACTCATAAAGACACTATTGAGACAGTCATTCACTCACTAACACACCCATACACACACTCATCCACCCATACAGTCCTGCACACATGCTGTGTTCAACACATACAAACAGTGAGTCACTCATTCATGCACCTATGCACAACGTAATACCCCCACCGAACCATGCAGACACTCAGACTGATACTCAAAAAAACAACTAATAACCTATATAGACACCCATGTAGCTATTTACCAACCCATGCAGCCACTTATACACAAAGTGAGAGACTGATACAGATATTTACATATTTAAACATTACTCACTAAGCCATGTATTCACTATGATACACTTAATCAGTCAGTTACACAATCAATTTTTCAAAAACAAATCATCCATTTAGACACTTATTTACCCATTTATTCTTCCATCGACCTTGAGATATACATATATAAAACATATTTAATTTTCAAAAAACACACATTCACTGGATGATGTCATCAGTGATGTCATTTGAGATGTCATCAGTGATGTCATGAGTGATGTCACTGACCATGTCATGAGTTATGTAATATGTGACGTCATCAGCAGTGCATTGCGTGCGCGCGAGTTATAGTTAGCTGAACTAACTATAACGGGGGAATTTCAATGGTTTTGTACGAGTGAAAAGTCCAGCTAACTATAACACCCCTGAAACCTATGTTTTTTTCAGTGAATTTCTGAGGTTTTTTAAATGCTAATTCCTAACTATAACGTGCCTGAAACCTATGTCTTTTTCTGTGAATATATATATGTGTGCTGCATGATTATTCTGGAGAGAAATAATCGGATAACAAATATATATATTATATATATATTTATAAGATGGCGGGAGAAGCACTGACTTTTTCTTTGGCGGCATCTGAGGAAGTTTATCACTAAACGAAACGCGTCATGCATACGCCTAATTAAAGAAAGAAATCTGCAGTCTGCCTGAAGTCCCGTGTGTGCTCACTTCCTCGCAACGGTGGGGGAGAGTGGAGTTTGATATATATATATATATATATATATATTATCTACTGGCGGTCGCCAGTAGATAGTTATAGTTAGGACCGTGTTTCCATAGGAAATCCGCAACATTCTATTTGGAATAACTTTTGCGTCGATTGACGAATCTTTGCGAAATTTTCAAAATAGGTGGGGCACTCCGCTCCGCTCCTTCCCTGAAAGTCTCGGGGGGATTCGTCAAGCGGGGGCTGAGAAAAAGGGGGGGTCCCAAAACACGTTTTCCCCATGCATTTTCCCATAGGACCTTTAGTCCGCGCTACAGCCCGAACGGCTGAACAGAAAACCTTGAAATTTGGCAGAGAGGTAGTCCTCAGGTCAGGGATGTGCCTTTTGCAGGTCTGGTGTAAATCTGTTCAGTATTTTCTGAGAAAATAGAATTTAAAAGCATATATATATCTATAGGCGCGCTCCGTGCGCGTACGGTAAGCGCACCCTGCCGTGCGCGAGCGCAATTCTGATTGGTTGTTAGATCTTAGTAAACATTCGAATCGGTCGAAACCAGGAAGTGTCGGCCGCCATTTTGTCTCTCGCAGTCCGAGGGAGGTGAAAAATAAAGGTGGAGAACATGAAAAGGGGGCAGGGTGAACAGTTCCTGACCCCCTAGCCATTGTCAGGGGGTCCCCAAAGGACCCCCAAGGGCCATAAATGTTTTTAATATTATTACGAAAAATCACAGAGTGCGCTTTACCGTGCGCGCACGGTAGAAACGTGAAAATTACGCGAACGGCGTAATGTGGGCGTGCAGTGCGCGAAGCGCACCGCGCGCCCCACAGCACGCGCACGGTGCGCGAAGCACTCCGTGCACGCACGGTACGCGCACGGTGAAATACCTTTAAAAAATGTTTTTAAAAAATAATAAATACATAACTTAGCATTTAAAAAACCGTACAAATTCACTGAAAAAAACATAGGTTTCACACACGTTATAGTTAGGAATTAGCATTTAAAAAACCTTGCAAATTCACTTAAAAAACCATAGGTTTCACACATGTTATAGTTAGCTGGACATTTCCCTCATAAAAAACCAATGAAATTCCCCCGTTATAGTTAGTAAAGGGAACTATAACTCACGCGACCGCAATCCACTGCTGATGACGTCAGATATTACATCACTGATGACATATGTGTCTTTCTGTAAAATAAATATTTATTAAATATGTATAGCTAAAGGTTAAAGGAAAGAAAAATGGGTAAATAAGTGAATAAATACAGTGATGTAATATCTGACGTCATCAGCAGTGGATTGCGGTCGCGTGAGTTATAGTTCCCTTTACTAACTATAACGGGGGAATTTCATTGGTTTTTTACGAGGGAAATGTCCAGCTAACTATAAAATGTGTGAAACCTATGGTTTTTTAAGTGAATATATATATATATATATTCACACATGTTATAGTTAGGTGGATATTTCACTCGTAAAAAACCAATGAAATTCCCCCGTTATAGTTAGTTCAGATAACTATAACTCGCGCGCCCGCAATCCACTGCTCATGACGTCACATTTTACATCACTCATGACATGGTCAGTGGCATCACTCATGACATCACTGATGACATTATCCTTGTGATAGAGTGGCGGTCGTGCGAGTTATAGTTATCTGAACTAACTATAACGGGGGAATTTAATTGGTTTTTTATGAGTGAAATATCCACCTAACTATAACATGTGTGAAACCTATGGTTTTTTAAGTGAATATATATATATATATATATATATATATTACCTACTGGCGGTCGCCAGTAGGTAGTTATAGTTAGGACCCTGTTTCCATAGGAAAACCGCAACATTCTATTTGGAATAACTTTGGCGCCGGTCGACGAATCCTCGCGAAATTTTCAAAACTAATGGGGCGCTACGCTCCGCTCCTACCCGAAAAGTCTCGGGGGGATTCGTCAAGCGGGGGCTGAGAAAAAAGGGGGGTCCCAAAACGCATTTTCCCCATGCATTTTTCCATAGGACCTTTAGACACAGCTACAGCCCGAACGGCTGAACAGAATTACTTGTAATTTGGCAGAGAGGTAGTCTGCAGGTCAAGGAAGTGCCTTTTGTAGGTCTGGTGTAAATCTGTTCAGTAGTTCCTGAGAAAATAGCATTTAAATCAATATATATATCTGTAAGCGCGCCCCGTGCGCTTACCGTAAGCTTACCGTACGCGTACGGCGCCGTGCGCGAGCTCAAATCTGATTGGTTGTCACATGACTGTAAACATTCGAATCGGACGAAATCAGGAAGTGTCGGCCGCCATTTCGTGTGTTTCACACAGAAAAAAAAGGAGATAACGTGAAAAGGGGGCAAGGAAGAGATTTACAAACCCCCTAACATTTGAAAGGGGGTCAAAGAAGGACAGAAAAGTACAAAAAAAACATTTATTAATTTTAAAAAAAAATCGCGGGTACGTTTACGGTAAGCTTACCGTGCGCGTACGGTAGAAAAAAAAATAAAAAAAGAAATAAAATTCAGATATAAGTGTTAAGATATAAAGGGGGCTCTAAAAAGAGCCGTTGTGTTTATGAAGTGTTTTTCGGTACCTATGCAGAGTCTAAGGTTCAAGAGGAAGACTCTGTTCCCTTCATCAGTGAAGTGTACACCATCTCCTCTATAAATGTCTTGCATGTCGTAACGCAAGTTGTTGTGGTAAATGGAACCCATACCATAGTCTCGGAGGAAAGCAGAAACAGATTTGTTGACGTGCTTTCTTGCTTTGTCAATCTGCGGACAAAAATGATTGGACCAGTTCCATTTTTGCCTTTGGCATATGTTCGAATACGCAAAGGCAGTTTTAGGGAAAAGTGAAAACAGTTGTGTAAAGGTCTCCTTCATAAGCATTTCCAGACCTACCCCAGTCAAAGTGCCTAGGTCATTGCCACCACAGTGCACTATTATGAGGTCAGGGTATTGGATTTCCATGAAGGATTTCACCAATGGCATCAATTGGTGCCACTTTAACCCTCTCTGACCAATCCATTTAATGTCTACATTTGGCAAAGCAAGGTCTCTCTCCATACCTGTTTTCTCTGCATACTTTGCACTCCAGAAGACATAGCTGTGCCCTACAATCCACACTGTGAACATCTTCAAAGGAGATCTGGATGCACTCAGGAGGTGTATTTCAGTAGAATGGGAAAAAGAAATGAAAGACAGTTTGGAAATGGAGGCATACATATTTTTTTAAAATAAAAAGAACTCATTGGCTGTTTCATACCATATTACACTAAAAACTAGGCTGTATGTGTCAATTTATAGAAGCATGTTTTGTATTGGTACAGAAAAATGTGTTACCAAAGAACATTACTATTGATTTGCTGTTAGGTTAGAAAAGTCAAGCACTCTTGCTCTTTGGAAATGAAACATTGTGTGGTGAACTTCTGACCTGACTTCACACAGCAGTGTTCCATGAGTTGTTGCTATGGTAGCAGGCAGAAGTCAAGTTGGGGGAAGGGTACTAGGCAGAAGTCAAGTTGGGGGAAGGGTACTTTTGGAAAAGGTTTGGTTTTCAACCAATAGAAATGTGTGATTACATTTGAAAAAAAGGGGGAAGCACTGAGATTTGAAATTAACATGTATATGTGTGGAAAAAGAGAGGGAAACATTGCCATTATCTGGTTCTGCTGAGAGGAGAGAGGTGTACAGAACAGAGATCCTGGCTCTGATAATCTGCTGTTTGAGTGCCACATTTCTTTCACAACTAACTAATTTTAAAGGTGAGTTATGAGTTTGAGAGGGGATGTATGTGGTAAATTAAGAAATGAATAATAGAATTGGAATTCCTTTTGTTGAAGTTGTGTTTATCATTTTGTGTTTTGGGAGAAATTTAAATGTAAGGAACATGGAAAATATTATAGACTATGTTTTCACCATAAATTAAGGTGTACTGGTATAAATGAGGAATACTTTTAGGGTTTGCAGTGAGTAATGCAAATACATTCAGCATCACTAAGGCTGGTTGCCCTTGCTAGAGTGTAGTCATTCACCTAGGTTACACATGTTCCTGGTCTCAAAAAGCTGTTTGGACATGTGCTGTTTTCAGAATCTGAAAAGTGGATTCAAAATGTGTCAGACTGTAAAAGTACTTATCACTTGCCAAAAAAAGAGTAGTAAGTGTGCTTTCAAATTGGCAAAGAAATTTCGTTTTCTGACTAATACCAAACCATGACTCTGTGTGCAAAGAGGAATTATAGACAGAGATTTATTGCGTATTACTCTGGTAATTTTACATTTGCATTAGTAGGAAAGGGGCAGCTATTTTTCTGCAGAAGCAGACTCTTAGCACACACCCAGCTGCTTATCCTGTAGAATCATGCATAGTATTTACAACCGAGTGGGGTTTGAGGTTGCAGTCAGTAATGCAAATACATTCAGCATCACTAAGGCTGGTTGCCCTTGCTGGAGTGTAGTCATTCACCCAGGTTACACATGTTCCTGGTCTCAAAAAGCTGTTTGGACTTGTGCTGTTTTCAGAATCTGAAAAGTGGATTGAAAATGTGTCAGACTGTAAAAGTACTTATCACTTGCCAAAAAAAGAGTAGTAAGTGTGCTTTCAAATTGGCAAAGAAATTTCGTTTTCTGCCTAATATCAAACCATGACTCTGTGTGCAAAGAGGAATTATAGACAGAGATTTATTGCGTATTACTCTGGTAATTTTACATTTGCATTAGTAGGAAAGGGGCAGCTATTTTTCTGCAGAAGCAGACTCTTAGCACACACCCAGCTGCTTATCCTGTAGAATCATGCATACTATTCACAACCGAGTGGGGTTTGAGGTTGCAGTCAGTATTGCAAATACATTCAGCATCACTAAGGCTGGTTGCCCTTGCTGGAGTGTAGTCAGTCACCCAGGTTACACATGTTCCTGGTCTCAAAAAGCTGTTTGGACATGTGCTGTTTTCAGAATCTGAAAAGTGGATTCAAAATGTGTCAGACTGTAAAAGTACTTATCACTTGCCAAAAAAAGAGTAGTAAGTGTGCTTTCAAATTGGCAAAGAAATTTCGTTTTCTGACTAATATCAAACCATGACTCTGTGTGCAAAGAGGAATTATAGACAGAGATTTATTGCGTATTACTCTGGTAATTTTACATTTGCATTAGTAGGAAAGGGGCATCTATTTTTCTGCAGAAGCAGACTCTTAGCACACACCCAGCTGCTTATCCTGCAGAATCATGCATAGTATTTACAACCGAGTGGGGTTTGAGGTTGCAGTCAGTAATGCAAATACATTCAGCATCACTAAGGCTGGTTGCCCTGGTATTAAGATAGAATATCGACAGGAAAATATCGACTAGCAATAATATCGTGGTAAGAATATCGACTGTGAAAAATATCGTAATAGAAAATATCTTTGTTAAAAATATCGTTTCTTGAGAATGACAAAAATATCGTCAAGAAAAAATATCGATGAACAGAATATCGTTGATCAAAATGTCGTTTCATATAATATCGACAGAAAAATATAAGTTGTTATAAAATTTATAAAAAAATATGTATTATGTTTTTAAAAAACTTACAAAACTCCTACTAGTAATAATATGTGTTAAAAAATATTTTCTACAAAAGAATTGTTAAAATTTTAGTAGCGGGTTATTGGTATTATAGGGGATAAGGGTGGGTAGTAATTTAAAATTTGGTTTTTACAAAATTTCTAAAATATTAAATTAGTAGAAAATAATTAAGAAATCGAAATTTTAATTAGAAATTTCGATTTGTTCACGAAATTAAATTTGTAATAAAATTTTAAAATTACAAAAAAAATGTTTAGGAGCGGGTTATTGGTATTATAGGGGATAAGGGTGGGTAGTAATTTAAAATTTGGTTTTTACAAAATTTCTAAACTATAAAAATATTAGAAAATAAATAAGAAATCGAAATTTTAATTAGAAATTTCGATTTGTTCACGAAATTAAATTTGTAATTAAATTTTAAAATTCCCCCAAAAATGTTTAGGAGCGGGTTATTGGTATTGTAGGGGATAAGGGTGGGTAGTAATTTAAAATTTGGTTTTTACAAAATTGCTAAAAAATAAAAATATTAGAAAATAATTAAGAAATCCAAATTTTAATTAGACATTTCGAATTGTTCACCAAATTAAATTTGTAATTAAATTTTAAACTTCCAACAAAAAATTGTAGGAGGGGGTTTTTGGTATTGTAGGGGATTAGGGTGGGTAGTAATTTAAAAATGTCGTTTTTTAAAAGTGTTGAAAATATTAATAAATTAGAAATTTATCATGAAATCTAAATTTAACTTCGAAATTTAAAATTTTCCTTGAAATTTATTTTGTTATATTAATAAAAAAGATTAAATTAATATTGAATAAGCGTTATTTTGGTATTATAGGGTAATAGGGTATAAAAAAAAATTTAGATAGAAAAATTTATATTGTTTACTAACCTGCACATTTCCTGACTTATGTTGGATTGGAGTTAGAATAGTAATTTTTTATGGTTTACTATCCAGCACTTTCCCTGACTTATGTTGGATTGGAGTTAGAATAGTAATTTATTATGGTTTACTATCCAGCACTCTCCCTGACTTATGTTATGTTTGGAGTTAGAATAGTAATTTATTATGGTTTACTATCCAGCACTTTCTCTGACTTATGTTGGATTGGAGTTTGAATAGTAATTTATTATGGTTTACTATCCAGCACTCTCTCTGATTTATGTTATGTTTGGAGTTAGAATAGTAATTTATTATGGTTTACTATCCAGCACTTTCCCTGACTTATGTTGGATTGGAGTTTGAATAGTAATTTATTATGGTTTACTATCCAGCACTCTCTCTGACTTATGTTGGATTGGAGTTAGAATAGTAATTTATTATGGTTTACTATCCAGCACTTTCCCTGACTTATGTTATGTTTGGAGTTAGAATAGTAATTTATTATGGTTTACTATCCAGCACTTTCCCTGACTTATGTTGGATTGGAGTTTGAATAGTAATTTATTATGGTTTACTATCCAGCACTCTCTCTGACTTATGTTGGATTGGAGTTTGAATAGTAATTTATTATGGTTTACTATCCAGCACTTTCCCTGAGTTATGTTATGTTTGGAGTTAGAATAGTAATTTATTATGGTTTACTATCCAGCAGTTTCCCTGACTTATGTTATGTTTGGAGTTAGAATAGTAATTTATTATGGTTTACTATCCAGCACTTTCCCTGACTTATGTTGGATTGGACTTAGAATAGTAAATTATTATGGTTTACAATCCAGCACTTTCCCTGATTTATGTTGGATTAGAGTTAGAATAGTTAATTATTTTGGTTTACAATCCAGCACTTTCCCTGACTTATGTTGGATTGGAGTTAGAATAGTAATTTATTATGGTTTACTATTCAGCACTATCCCTGACTTATGTTATGTTTGGAGTTAGAATAGTAATTTATTATGGTTTACTATCCAGCACTTTCCCTGACTTATGTTGGATTGGAGTTAGAATAGTAATTTATTATGGTTTACTATCCAGCACTTTCCCTGAGTTATGTTATGTTTGGAGTTAGAATAGTAATTTATTATGGTTTACTATCCAGCATTTTCCCTGACTTATGTTGGATTGGAGTTAGAATAGTAAATTATTATGGTTTACAATCCAGCACTTTCCCTGACTTATGTTGGATTGGAGTTAGATTAGTAAATTATTATGGTTTACAATCCAGCACTTTCCTTGACTTATGTTTTGTTTGGAGTTAGAATAGTTAATTATAATGGTTTACTATCCACCATTTACCCTGACTTACGTAGGATTGGAGTTAGAATAGTTAATTATTATGGTTTATTATCCAGCATTATCTATTTACTATTTTTAATAAGAATAATATATGTCATGTTGTAATATTCATTTCAACAATATAAATTAAAAACATTTTTATAACATTTTTACATACATCTGACAAGTTTCTAAATTAAGAAATAACAATTTTTAGATCTTTTTTTTAATTTATATTTTAATTTGTTACTGCAAAGATTTTGAACATTTTATAAAACATTTAACATAATTTTTGTTAACAAATTATATTGCAGTTTTGTACATAAATACAGTTTCAATTATGCATACTTTAGTATATTAAATTTTTATATTTTTAATAAAAATTTAATATATTACATATTTTTTATGACATTGATTTTATCACGATATGTACATAACATAAATTTAACTTTTTTAACATCTGAGAAAAATATTTAACAATGAAAAACATATTTTAATATACAATATACAATTAATATATAATTCTATTGAACATATTAATGTATATTTTACAATATTCATTTGTTTTTTAAGAATAAAAAGTAAATTAGTACTAAACATGGTAAATTTATATTTAAAGGATGGATTTAGCTATTAGGTCTAAGTATGCTAGACCTTCTATACTTGGGTACAGTCTAGTTTTTTGCTGGAGATATTCGTACATATTTAATGTTTGTTTACTTAGTTTAGGGCCAATTTTAGAAAGGGATTGCTCTATTCTGAGTTCTTGGTAGCTTTGTTCTTTTTTAATGCTTTGGATTAGTTTGTGAAGTGTTGGTTGACTTCTTCCTAAAGTGGCTTGGAAGGCATTATGCCATCCTTCAACTGCGTTGTTAGTTTTAGTTTTCTGTGCTATTGTACTAGCATACACATTCCACCATGGAATTTGAAATTTAGGTTGTCTACGGTGGCCTGAACGATGTAATCTTCCAACCCAGGTATCTTCAAAATAGTCCAGGAAGGGAGTTAGTATTTTCTCATTGGTGCGGTAGAAAGGGCTGTCAATTAATAAATTGTAGTAGTTAGCTACTTCTGTTGTTGGTACATATGCCAATGCAATCAACTTTTTTATTTGATAAGCAAAGTGACTGTTTGTACAATATTCAATGCTTAAGGTAGATTTTTGTAAGTGCCTCCATATACTTTGGTTGTAGTGATAATAACAACCTTGTATTGAGGTATGGGGATATATCTTAAGGATAGCTTGAATCATGGCTATTTCAAAGTCAATTATAATTCTTTGAGGATAGTAATTATCTGTTAATTCTTTGATCTTTGTTAAAAGTTCAACGTAGGTAGTATTTGTTTTGTTTGGCAGCAGAGTATAAACTAGAGGGATATTTGTCTCTTGGTATTCCCCATGGATGGTGTAAAGTTGATAGAAAGGTTTGGGACAAACTTTAAAAGTCCCGTCCATCATCCATGTTTCACATGATTTAAGTTTTTGCAAATTACTATTAGTAGCAAAAAGTAAAACTCGTTTGTCATGACTCTGGTTGTCGTACATTAGGAATTTATCCTCATTATGTGTAATGGTATATTCAGGATATATTTTTATATCCTTAAAACTTTCTGGCGTTGGTGGAGTTGGATCTGAAGCACGTTTAGTTTTTGAAATTAATCTTTTTAAGTTGGGTATAGAAGGTAGCTGTCCTGTCACATGTTCTGGCACTTTGCTTAAAACATTTTTCAAAATACTAGTGCTTGTTTCTTGTGATCCTTTACTAGCATCTTTCAATGTTTCCAGTGCTTCTCTAACTTCCACTTCTGTTACATTTGGTGGGTGGTTATGCTCACGTACATTTACCACATTGTTATCAACAGTTGTTGCTCTACCATAGCATGCACTTGAGTAATATTTGCTACATTTCCAATGGGTCTTATTCGCTTTTACTCTTTCTTGGGTGTAGGTGTAACCCATGTAGTTCAGCATTAGTTTCCCTTTTTGCGAAGTAATGAAAGTAGCTCCAGTTGCCATGTCTAAGGTAGATCTGTGGAAAATATATATATGTATTTTTAAGAACATTGAAGACGATTTACAGAGATGTGTATAAGAGCAGGAAAAAGCGTGAACATATACTTACTATGTGGCTTCAGTGGTAATTCTTTTATTCGTATTTCTCTTTCTGAATTTTCTTATTTTTAAGTTCTGTAGCAGTGTTAAAGAATAATTGAAAGACATGATTTAGTGTTATAGGTGTTTGATTTTACTTTCAGAATTGTTATACATACAGTGACTATACGTACTTGATGTAGTAGAAGATGTTGGTAGTGTAGTTGTAGATAGGTAAATAATTTAGTAGAGTCTGTGGAAAAAATAATCATTGGGTTACTTATAGTATTTGGATGATAGTAGTTGTTAACATATGAAGTAAATAGTACATTTACTTAGCAAGTTTAAATAATTTTTATCAGCTATCTAAGTAGACATGGATAAGGTAGTTTATAAATGTTTTTACATCTAATTTTTTGGTCGTTGTTGATAAGTTCAACATGTTTTGTTTTCACTCTAAAGAAGAACAGTTTTTAAATTAGGGAGTTTATCTACTTTTTGCTAAGTTCGAATGAAAAAAGCAATGGGATTTTACTTACTTGAAGTGTAGTATGACGTTTTGTAGTTGTAGTCGTAGGTTTGTATTCTCTTCTCTCAGCAAGGTAACCGTTTTTCTCCAAGTTTGCGCCAAAAATGGTAAATTACGTTAAGTGTATAAGTGTTTTTATATTAGTGAGTTAATTAATGGTCGCTTTTGATTGGTTCAATTAGTGAAATTTAAAAATCATTGGTCGAGAACGTAATTTCGAATTAGAAAACCGTTATTTTCGTAAGAGTTTGTTGCATCACTATTTGTTTGTTAAAGTACATTGTAAAAAGGTTTATATGTGTTTTTTTGTTTGATATGTAAATAGTTTATATGTAGAAAATAATGAAATGTGTTTCACATTTAGGCCATCGGAGTGTATGATAGTATCAGTAAATGTAATTTTTTTTAACATATATTATATATTTTTATATCAATAAGTATTAGGAAAACTAAATAATTATATGTGTGAATAGTTTTGTAAAGTAAAATAGTAAAAACAAGTGAGTAAAATAAAAGAATCGTGTATATCGAGTTGGTAAGAAAAGACGATATTTTTTGTATATTTCTATAAGTAGATAGGTCGTCGATGTTAGTGTAGTCGATATAAATGTCTAAGGTAATGATATTTAAAATAAAGTCGATAATGTAGTAGTCGATATTTATGTTGTAGATATTAGTGGGAACGATATTAGGGTTGTCGATAAAAAAAAATCGATATTTGTGTGAATTCTTGTTTAAGTATAGGATGACGATATTAATGTAAGCGATATTTTAGTGACGATATTTATTTCTGACGATATTTATGTTAACGATATTCCATCATGGAACCGGTTGCCCTTGCTGGAGTGTAGTCATTCACCCAGGTTACACATGTTCCTGGTCTCAAAAAGCTGTTTGGACATGTGCTGTTTTCAGAATCTGAAAAGTGGATTCAAAATCTGTCAGACTGTAAAAGTACTTATCACTTGCCAAAAAAAGAGTAGTAAGTGTGCTTTCAAATTGGCAAAGAAATTTTGTTTTCTGCCTAATATGAAACCATGACTCTGTGTGCAAAGAGGAATTATAGACAGAGATTTATTGCGTATTACTTTGGTAATTTTACATTTGCATTAGTAGGAAAGGGGCAGCTATTTTTCTGCAGAAGCAGACTATTAGCACACACCCAGCTGCTTATCCTGTAGAATCATGCATAGTATTTACAACCGAGTGGGGTTTGAGGTTGCAGTCAGTAATGCAAATACATTCAGCATCACTAAGGCTGGTTGCCCTTGCTGGAGTGTAGTCAGTCACCCAGGATACACATGTTCCTGGTCTCAAAAAGCTGTTTGGACATGTGCTGTTTTCAGAATCTGAAAAGTGGATTCAAAATGTGTCAGACTGTAAAAGTACTTATCACTTGCCAAAAAAAAGTAGTAAGTGTGCTTTCAAATTGGCAAAGAAATTTCGTTTTCTGCCTAATATCAAACCATGACTCTGTGTGCAAAGAGGAATTATAGACAGAGATTTATTGCGTATTACTCTGGTAATTTTACATTTGCATTAGTAGGAAAGGGGCAGATATTTTTCTGCAGAAGCAGACTCTTAGCACACACCCAGCTGCTTATCCTGTAGAATCATGCATAGTATTCACAACCGAGTGGGGTGTGAGGTTGCAGTCAGTAATGCAAATACATTCAGCATCACTAAGGCTGGTTGCCCTTGCTGGAGTGTAGTCATTCACCCAGGTTACACATGTTCCTGGTCTCAAAAAGCTGTTTGGACATGTGCTGTTTTCAGAATCTGAAAAGTGGATTCAAAATGTGTCAGACTGTAAAAGTACTTATCACTTGCCAAAAAAAGAGTAGTAAGTGTGCTTTCAAATTGGCAAAGAAATTTCGTTTTCTGCCTAATATGAAACCATGACTCTGTGTGCAAAGAGGAATTATAGACAGAGATTTATTGCGTATTACTCTGGTAATTTTACATTTGCATTAGTAGGAAAGGGGCAGCTATTTTTCTGCAGAAGCAGACTCTTAGCACACACCCAGCTGCTTATCCTGTAGAATCATGCATAGTATTTACAACCGAGTGGGGTTTGAGGTTGCAGTCAGTAATGCAAATACATTCAGCATCACTAAGGCTGGTTGCCCTTGCTGGAGTGTAGTCAGTCACCCAGGTTACACATGTTCCTGGTCTCAAAAAGCTGTTTGGACATGTGCTGTTTTCAGAATCTGAAAAGTGGATAGAAAATGTGTCAGACTGTAAAAGTACTTATCACTTGCCAAAAAAAGAGTAGTAAGTGTGCTTTCAAATTGGCAAAGAAATTTCGTTTTCTGACTAATATCAAACCATGACTCTGTGTGCAAAGAGGAATTATAGACAGAGATTTATTGCGTATTACTCTGGTAATTTTACATTTGCATTAGTAGGAAAGGGGCAGCTATTTTTCTGCAGAAGCAGACTCTTAGCACACACCCAGCTGCTTATCCTGTAGAATCATGCATAGTATTCACAACCGAGTGGGGTTTGAGGTTGCAGTCAGTAATGCAAATACATTCAGCATCACTAAGGCTGGTTGCCCTTGCTGGAGTGTAGTCATTCACCCAGGTTACACATGTTCCTGGTCTCAAAAAGCTGTTTGGACATGTGCTGTTTTCAGAATCTGAAAAGTGGATTCAAAATGTGTCAGACTGTAAAAGTACTTATCACTTGCCAAAAAAAGAGTAGTAAGTGTGCTTTCAAATTGGCAAAGAAATTTCGTTTTCTGCCTAATATCAAACCATGACTCTGTGTGCAAAGAGGAATTATAGACAGAGATTTATTACGTATTACTCTGGTAATTTTACATTTGCATTAGTAGGAAAGGGGCAGCTATTTTTCTGCAGAAGCAGACTCTTAGCACACACCCAGCTGCTTACCCTGTAGAATCATGCATAGTATTTACAACCGAGTGGGGTTTGAGGTTGCAGTCAGTAATGCAAATACATTCAGCATCACTAAGGCTGGTTGCCCTTGCTGGAGTGTAGTCAGTCACCCAGGTTACACATGTTCCTGGTCTCAAAAAGCTGTTTGGACATGTGCTGTTTTCAGAATCTGAAAAGTGGATTCAAAATGTGTCAGATTGTAAAAGTACTTATCACTTGCCAAAAAAAGAGTAGTAAGTGTGCTTTCAAATTGGCAAAGAAATTTCGTTTTCTGCCTAATATCAAACCATGACTCTGTGTGCAAAGAGGAATTATAGACAGAGATTTATTGCGTATTACTCTGGTAATTTTACATTTGCATTAGTAGGAAAGGGGCAGCTATTTTTCTGCAGAAGCAGACTCTTAGCACACACCCAGCTGCTTATCCCGTAGAATCATGCATAGTATTCACAACCGAGTGGGGTTTGAGGTTGCAGTCAGTAATGCAAATACATTCAGCATCACTAAGGCTGGTTGCCCTTGCTGGAGTGTAGACAGTCACCCAGGTTACACATGTTCCTGGTCTCAAAAAGCTGTTTGGACATGTGCTGTTTTCAGAATCTGAAAAGTGGATTCAAAATGTGTCAGACTGTAAAAGTACTTATCACTTGCCAAAAAAAGAGTAGTAAGTGTGCTTTCAAATTGGCAAAGAAATTTCGTTTTCTGCCTAATATCAAACCATGACTCTGTGTGCAAAGAGGAATTATAGACAGAGATTTATTGCGTATTACTCTGGTAATTTTACATTTGCATTAGTAGGAAAGGGGCAGCTATTTTTCTGCAGAAGCAGACTCTTAGCACACACCCAGCTGCTTATCCTGTAGAATCATGCATAGTATTCACAACCGAGTGGGGTTTGAGGTTGCAGTCAGTAATGCAAATACATTCAGCATCACTAAGGCTGGTTGCCCTTGCTGGAGTGTAGTCAGTCACCCAGGTTACACATGTTCCTGGTCTCAAAAAGCTGTTTGGACATGTGCTGTTTTCAGAATCTGAAAAGTGGATTCAAAATGTGTCAGACTGTAAAAGTACTTATCACTTGCCAAAAAAAGAGTAGTAAGTGTGCTTTCAAATTGGCAAAGAAATTTCGTTTTCTGCCTAATATCAAACCATGACTTTGTGTGCACACAGGAATTGTTTTTAGATATTTAATTTGTGATGGTGTTATTGTGATTTTCACTTGTAGGAAAGGGGTACATAGTATTTTAAGATTTGAAAAGATCATAAAAAATATAGTAATATATTTAAATAAAATAATGGAATTTTTTTTAAGTTTTTTTCAGATATTGCTGAAGAGCAGTGAACAAAATTTAAGATGCCTACAAAATCCAGACTAAGGAAAAACCACCAAAAAAATCTATATTTGAAGACAACTGGAGGACCTAAGTTAGTTGGAGATGCTCATGTTGGGAAAAAGAGAAAGTCTTCTGGTAAGCAGACAAAAGATTTTTTAAACAATATCTTCAAAAAAAGGAAAAATGTACAAAATGTCTGTACTGGAAAGAATGTTTTGAATAGAAAACAACAGGAAAAAATTGAGCATTTAGTTAATGCAAATATACCTTCAGGAACAATAAAGATTAACTTAAAAAGAAAAACAGCGTTTAAAGAGATTCGTAGAAAAATGTTTCAGAGAAGAGTTATGTCCAATTTGATAAAGGATGTGAAGAAATATAAGAAAAAAGCTAAATTTTATAAGAGAAAAAAAGAAATTGAAGCCATTGTAGCAAAGGCTTTAGAATTAAAAAGGAAACTATTCATTTTAATTTTGAACAGGATGCGTACATTAGATAAAATGGTCAATGTACTGAAATCACAAAGCAAAAGGAAAAGACTAGTGAAAAGAACAAACTTTTGTAAAGTGTTTTTAGGAGAATGGATGCATAGTTCAAGTAGTGAACCTTTTTTTAATGAAGAGAGTTATCTTCAAAGTAATAGATTGCTGCATGCAGTTGACACCAGAGGTCGTGCTTATGAAGTGAAAAATGGTTGTATAATGGAGAAGGAGAAAATGGTTCCAAGAGATGAGGAACAAGTGATGGCGGATGAGGCTATGGGGAGACGTCGTAAAGCCCCAGTGTATACTTGGAATTCTAGTAGTATTTGCACTGTGCGTCAGGAATCTATTGATAAATTACGTGAGTTTCTAAGAGAATATAGTCAAAAAAGTGTTAAACAGAAGATTAAGGTGCTTCAAAGTCTAGATCCATGCAGAGTGAGAGAGAATACTGGTTTGCAGGGACATTCTCTGGCTTGTCTATCTAGAAAAGTGTGTAAAAGTGTTTTTCATCATTTTAGGATGCTGGCTGTTCATCATACTGAAATGAGAAAGTTTGTGAGACGATTGTATTTTGCTAAAAGTCCAGCAATAAAGTTAGATGAATTGAATAGGGCTCTGTTCCGTGGATCGGTATCAGATGTAGATAAGGTTACTGATGAAATTCAGTTTTGTTACTTTGGTCCAGAACAAGAAAGTGCAGAAAAGGACACAGTAAATGAGGAAGAAGTGGAAGAGAATGTAGAACCCTCTGTAAGTAAGAAATTTAATGATCATATAACAAAATTTGCAATAATCTCTAATGAAAGACCAAATATTACTTGTATTTGTTGCCGCAGAACTCATTATAAAAAACAAACCAGGAATGTTGATCTCTACAGAAAAAGTGAAAATGAAGATAATTATAAGTGGAAGGATTTTGCCACATATATATTTCTTGAAAATTGTTTTGAATTGGGTGAAGATCAGCGTATTTGTAAATACTGTTATAATAAGTTAGAAGAAAATAGAATGCCGACCAGAGCTGTACATAATAATTTAGAATTGGATGCTATTCCTGCCGAACTTTCTGAATTAAATACATATGAGTCTATACTTATTCAATGTGTTCATCCGTTCCAGACCATAGTACGTATGGAGCCCAAAACTGGTAAATTACCTCCTTCAGATTTACTGAGAGGTTTAAAAGGTAGAGTGGTGTATTTGCCCTTGGATTTGAAAAAAAATATGGAAACTATTGATGCAGATACTTTGGAAACTGAACCATTAGTTATTCTGGTTAATGGTGTACCTACAAAGAATAAGAAGATTTGGCAGGAGCTGGTAGATGTACGGAAAGTACAAAGAGCAAATTTGTATTTGAAAAGGAATACCAAATGGTATGAATCAATTTATATAAGGGGCGTGGCTTGGATGCCGAAGGGAATGGCGGCGTGAGCTCTGAGCTCCGCTCCCGATCCCCGTCAACATCCTGTAAAGAATAAGGAATCCAGCGCTCACTGAGCCCCTGAGGCAGCGCTGGGTGCGCAGTGGGCAGCAGGGACCCGCGGGACACCAGCTGGTGCTCATCTGGAGGCAATTGACCGGAGCGAGCGAGCGCCGGCCGGACGAGCGACGGAGCCCAAAATGGCGGCCGCGACTCCGGCCCCGGGCAGTTAGCGGCGGCCGAGGTTGCGGGGACCCGGTAAGGCCGGAGGCGGCGGGCGGAGGACCCATCCGGGCTACCTGACCTGCGGGAGGCAACTTGGGGACTGCGGCCCTGGGCCCCGCTGGCGAGCGCTGAGTGGGCGGCAGATCGGCCGTCTTGGGGAGAGGGGCGGGGATCGCCCCGGCGACCGTTCCGAGAGCCGCGACCTCCTGGTGCGGCGCATTGAGGACGCGGAGGCAGCCCCCAAGTGGGCGCGAAGATTAGCATGCTCCGCCTGTGGCCCCAGAAAAGGGTTGCTGGCCTGGCCGACTGAGAGGCGGAGACGCCGGTGGAGCTGGCGAGAGGGGGTCGGCGACCGAGTGGCTGAGAGGGCGGCTGGAGCCTAGGAAGGCGTGCCGACGGTGAGCGGCCGGGTGATCTCCAACGCTGAGCTCCCTCGCGCCGAGGGGACCCTGAGGCCTGGAGGAGAGCGCTACTAGCCGGCAGCTCAGGAGGAGACGCGCCCTGGAGGGCGCTGGCGCTGCTGCGGCCCCTAGACCGGCGCGAACGCGGCTGAAGACGGAGACGAGGAGGGGGTGCCGGATTGTGTCTCCTGCGAGTGGCGGGGCCCCCGGCAACTGCGGAGGAGGCCGGCCGCGAGGCGCCGAGCGCCCTAGAAGTGGAGCACCGCGCCCAGCGGAGTGAGGGAAGAGACGTTCGCCGGAACGCGGTTTCTGAGGAGGAAAGCGGGGCTGTGCCACACTGGTCCACGCACTTGGGTGGTGTCCTGCCCGGGAGCGCTGGCGGCTGGAGGGCGCGGCGGCGGCCCCCCTGAAACCGAAACGGGCCTGCGGGTAGGCGGTGAGCGCCCGTGGGGCCCCCCTCTGGCACGCATAGGGGGAGACCCACCTGGAGTAGGCACCCCACTGGGAGAGCATCGGGACTGGCGGAAGACCCTGCGCCATGGGAAAGCCAAGGGCTAAAGGCGGTGACGCGGCACCAGAATCGGAGTCGAGAGATGGAGCCACCCAGAGCCCTGCGGATCTACAGCAAATGCGCGATTGCATCCTGGAGGCCATAGCGGCCACAAAAGACGCCTTGCAACAGGACATTGCACAAGTGGCATCTGGCCTGGGACTCCTGCGAGCCGACCACGGCAAGCTGAGGGACAGGGTCGTGGCCGTGGAAGATACGCTACAGGAGCTGGCTCCAGCGCACAAATCTGTGGAGGGGAGGCTGGCACAGGCGATGGACCGCATACAAGTCCTAGAGCGGCGGGCGGAGGATGCAGAAAACCGCAGCAGGCGCAACAACGTCCGCCTGGTGGGCTTGCCGGAGAAAACGGAGGGGGACGACATGGTGCAGTTCCTGGACGCCTGGTTGCGAGCGGAGGTGGCTCCGGACGGACTCTCGTCCTTCTTCACGCTGGAGCGGGCGCACCGGGTGCCGGCCAGACCCCCCAGACCAGGCCAACCACCGCGCCCAGTAGTGATAAAGCTGCTGCATTATAAAGACAGGGACTGGCTACTGCAGCGGGCACGAGATGTGGGACCATTCCGAGTGGCTGACAGCAACGTTACACTGTTCCCGGACTATACTTTCGAAACTCAGAAGCTGCGCTCCTCCTTTTTGCCGCTCAAGCGCGAGCTGCGCGCTGCAGGGATCCAGTACTCGCTCCTCTTCCCGGCAAAACTGCGAGTGGTGGCCAACAACAAGTCGCTGTTTTTCCCCACAGCGGAAGACGCCTGGGTGTGGTGGGAAGAGTACAAGGCGAGAACGAACGGAGCGGCACCCCGGGAGGCGGAGGAGCAACGATTCCAACCCGTGCGGAAATCGCGGAGGCTCCGGCAGAGGAAGCGAAGAGACGGTCGGCCCACGAGCTCGCAAACTGAGGAAGAGAGGAAGGCGGCCCTGCAGGCAGTGGTGGCCTTGTCGGGCACGGCGGCGACCCAGTCAACCCGAGGGTCGGGTTCGGAAAGCCGTGTCACCAGCTCGGACTCGGACCAATCTGAACTCACTGGGGCGGGGGGCCCGGTGGTGACTCCGCAGACCTCAGGTGAAATAATTGAAGGATGAAGGAGAGACCCTCCCGCATGACTGGGGCGACGGGGGTCGGAAGGTCCGGCTGCCCCTGAGGAGGAATCTGGCCGCCGCAATGTCTGGATTCTCGTGAGTGACACTGGGGGAATTGGGGGCGGGGGGACGGGATTGTGACTGCCGCCCTTGGTGCCGGGTTGCACCCTAGAGGCCCTTAAGGCCGCCGCAGTGTCGACTGTGGCTTCGGTGGGAGGTAGAGCGAGGTTGCTCTTCCGTACAGTTTGGATGGGAGCTGCTTTTCCGAAGTTAGGTCCTGTTCTGGGGGGGGTGGGGCTGAGAGTAGTTGGGGGGACTCGAGGCGGGGGAGTTGTTGGGGGGGCTTGGGGATTGCTTAGGGGCGGGTGGGATAGTGCTACGGACTGCGACTGGACTTGGAGGGGCATGGCGCCCTGGCTCTGGACATGGGACTATGGCTAACACTGGGATGGTGAAATGTGTGACATGGAATGTACGAGGGCTGCACACAATGGCACGACGACATAAGATACACGCTTACTTGCTGCGCAGGGGGGTTCAGATAGCGTTCTTGCAAGAGACGCACTTAACAAAGCAAGAGAGCGTGGCGCTGCAGCGCAGGTGGCGAGGACAGTTATTTAGTACCACGTACTCAGCGTTCGCGAGGGGCACTCTGATTTGGATCCGAGCGGGGACCCCCTTCCAGGTCACCAGGCACACGATAGACCACGAGGGCAGATATGTGGCGGTTGAGGGCACACTTAGGGGCCGAGATATAGTGCTATGCAGCGTGTATGTACCCAACGTGGACCAGGGACGATACTTAGCGAGGCTCTCCGGAGTGCTGGCCAGCTACCTAACGGGTCCTCTCCTACTGGGGGGAGACTTTAACTCCATAACGGACCCCGCACTAGACAGATCCCATCCGCCCCTGGAGACATCCCCGGTGCACCGGCTAGCGAAGCGCAGGCTTGAATGGCAGGGGAGGTGGGGCCTGGAGGATGCCTGGAGAGCGCGGCACCCGACACTGAGGGACTACTCCTATTATTCCTCACTGCATGACCTCCATGTTAGGCTGGACACCTTTCTGGGATCCCCAACTGTACTACCATCCGTTGCACACGCAGAATATTTAAACCGTACACTCTCCGACCATAACCCCTTACTACTGACGCTAGACTGGATGACCGAGATCTCGCGGGTCCCGACTTGGCAGCTAAGGCCTGACACGCTAGACGACCCGCCTTACCGGGCGGCACTCGATGACAGGATTACCCACTACTTTAATGAGAACACAGGGTCCACGGCGCTCAGAGCAACGGAGTGGGACGCTTTCAAAGTCGCGGTTAGAGGGCACTGCATAGGGAAATACGCCGGGGTGAGACGAACACTGTTGGAGGACTTAGATAAGGCGGAAGGGACATTGAGGGCGGCGGAGTTGGCGCGGCCTGGCCATCCCGAGCTCCAAGAAGCGGTGAATGAGGCGAGGGAGGCGGTGGCAGTAGAGGTGGAGAGGCTCCGCAGCTTCGACCACAAGAACTATGTGGTGAGGGCGCACGCGGAGGGGGATAAGGCGGGAACGCTGCTGGCTTGGTTGGCCAACCCCAACAAACGTGGTCAACCGATCGTGGCCTTAGACGGGGAGGGTGGCGGAGTAGTCACGGCCCAGATGGATATCGTGGAGAGGTTCGGCTCGTACTACGAGACACTCTACACAAGCGTGCCGGAGGGACGGGAGGGGGACATCGACGATTTCCTGGAAGGCTTACAACTCCCGAGCCTTGACCGGGAAGACGCTGAGGCCCTAGGCGGTGATATTGACCTCGGGGAGATTAGAGGGGCAATATCCCGGATGGCCCGCAACAAGACCCCGGGCCTGGACGGCCTGCCAATAGAATTCTATGATAGATACTTGGACAAGCTGGCCCCGCGGCTTCAGGAGGTCTATAAGGAGGCCAAATCGAGAGGTAGGCTGCCCCGATCCATGTGTGAGGCCCTGATGATCCCACTTTTGAAACCGGGGAGGGAGGGACAAGACCCCGCTTCTTACAGGCCATTGTCGATGCTGACGACGGACTATAAAATACTGAGCACCATACTGGCGGCTAGGTTGTTGCGGCACATGCCGAGACTGATACACAGGGACCAGTCGGGGTTCATCCCCACGCGAAGCACCACGGCTAACATCCGACGCCTTATTCGCCTGATGGGAGACCCGCAGGAGAACGCTCGAACGCCTCTCGTCTTATCTGTAGACATTGAGAAGGCATTCGATAGCCTAGAGTGGGGGTATTTATACAAAGCCATGCGGCGATTCGGCCTTGGCGAAGGGTACATCGGGTGGACGAAGGTCCTATACGCCTCGGCGGTGGCAAGGGTGAGGGTGGGACCCCTAGTGTCACGCCAGTTCCGCGTGGGCCGAGGCACCAGGCAGGGATGCTCGCTCTCCCCACTGTTGTTCGCACTAGCAGTGGAGCCCCTCGCAGAGGAGGCCAGGACAGGCCGCTACTACAGGGGATTGGATTATAGAGGGGCCCCGCAACTCATCTCCTTGTATGCAGACGACCTGCTCCTGTTCCTGGAAAACGCAGCGGATGCACTGGACGGAGCGGAGCGACTCCTTGCGCAATTTGACGGGCTCTCTGGACTGCGGGTGAACTGGTGCAAAACCTGCTTATACCCGTTGAGACGCGGCGAGCCACGCCCGGTGCACCGGCCACTGCTTAAATGGGAGCCTGACTGCCTGCAATACCTCGGAGTACACATATACCACTCTGCAGCGGATATGCTAGATGGCAATGTGGGACGGTGTATCAGAGCACTGAGGGGCAACATGTCCTTCTGGTCCACCCTCCCGCTCTCGGTGGCGGGGCGTATCTCGTTGCTAAAAATGATTGCACTACCGCGGCTTCTGTATTATTTCCGCACGCTCCCGGTGTGGATTCCGTGCTCTGTTTTCCGACAGTTGCGCTCGCTAGTGGTCTCTTTCTTGTGGGGCACGGGGCGGCGCAGGGTGGTGCTGGCGACCTTAACCCGGCCAAAGGACGATGGAGGCCTGGCGGTGCCTGACTTCGAGCTCTATTACCTAGCAGCGCAGTTGCAGATTTTCACGCAGGAGGTGGCACGAGTATACCGGGGACCGGAGCAGGACAGGGAGGAGGGCACCCCTCGCCATGTACTGGCGTATATTGCGCTGCAACAGCGGCTGGTTATCGGGGACCTCTCGCTGGAGGAGCGGACGTTCCGGCAATGCTGGAACCGATCGCAACGGCGGGCAGGGGTGCGGCGTCCGTATGCACCGGAGATCCCATTGGGAATGGTGATGGCGCTCCCGCATGGCGGAGACTGGTCGGGACTGCAGATGTGGGAGGAGGCGGGCCTCCAAATGCTGGGTGACTTATACGAAGAGGGAGCGCTGATCCCTTACCGAGTGCTGCAGGAGCGCTTCGACCTCCCGCGGGGAGACTACCTGCTGCATGCGGCAGTGACAAGTGCGATGCAGGCGCATTGGGGAGCGGGGCTCCTGGAACCCGCCACATCCGCGGCCTGCCAATACACCATGATGTCTGCTGGTACTTATAAGGCGGTGACTTGTCTGTATTCCAGAATGTTGCGCGAGACTCTGCGGCCGCTCGCGGCACTGAAGGAGAAATGGGAGCTGGAAGTGCAGACTGAGATCCCTGACGCTACATGGGCGGGACTGGTGCGGCGCGCTCGAAAAAGTACCAGGAATGCGCGCTTCCAGCTGATACACTTCTATATTCTCCACAGGGCCTACCTTACACCCAGTACCCTCGGGAAGCACTTTGGGGTGGTGGACGCGGCGTGCCCCCGATGTGGACTGGTGGGAGCGGAGCTGGGGCATATGCTGTGGGACTGCCCTCATCTACAAGACTACTGGCGGGCAGTTGGGGAAACGCTGACCGCGGTGACGGACAGGGATTTACAATACACTAAGGCGGTTTGTGTCCTACACTGGTTTCCTCACACACCCAAGAACAAAAATACCAGTAGATTCATTGACATGGGCCTCCTATTAGCTAAACGGGAGGTGACGAGACTCTGGAAGTCAAAAGCGGGCCCCACGCACGGGAGGTGGGCCAAGGAGCTACAGAAATGGGCGGCGAGCGAAAGCACGCTTCGATACCAATTGGCAACCCGCAAGGCTGATGACAGGGTGCTAGAGGCGGCCGCGGCATGGGAAGGACTGGTGCAAGCCCTGCGAGATCGTATGCTAGAGGAGGACGAGACGCCGTCCGAGCCCGAAGAGGCCCCCCGGAGCAATCCAGCCACACAAACACAGTGAATAGCTTTGTACTTCTGAATAGCACCCAGATCACAAGCAAGAGCCGGGAAAAGTCGCAGTTGCGGGAGTAAGCACGGGAGGTGGGGAGGGAGGGAGGGGACCGGGGAATGGGATGGGGGAGGGGCAGTGTTGGGGGCAGGGAACAGGGAGGGGGGGGAAAACTCTAAAGCAGAACGTAGTCGCCCTACCTTATCAACAGCAAACGTAAAGCTCGCACTACAGTTCAGTCTGATGATCCCTAACCATCGCTGCCCGGCCTCCGGGATGTGGGCTCATGAGCTGTGTACGGTTGTCTGAATGGCCACAGGATCTATGGCATTGGTACTAGTGATGCAGGCAAAGTAATAATGTATGCTGCTGCTATTATTGTTCTGCAATAAAAACGGTTTTACAAAAAAAAAAAAAAAAAAAATGAATCAATTTATATAGAAGAAGAAGAAGAAGATTTACAAGAAGACACTGAAACACCAACTGGACAAATTGAAAAAGTGGACAAGTCAAAGGAAGAAGAAATTTATGAACATTTTAGCATACATCCTCTTCATTCAAAAGAAGTTATGGGAGACACTATTGATCTGTTTCAGATGAAGAAAGCAAAAGGAACTCCCGTGAGTGTATGGGAGGAGAGCTTGCAAGCTCGATGTTTTCCCCAGCTGTTTCCTACAGGAAAAGGAGGACGATACGATGAACGTCCAGAACAGATTCCAGCTTCTGAGTATCGGACTACAAGACTATATGCAGAAGATCCAAGATTTCGACAAAGTATTCCTTATTTGTTCCATCTTTTATTTGAAAGCGACTTGTCTGCATTATCTTATGCAGTAAATCACATTTTAAAAAGTGGAGGACATGCACCGGAGATCCCATTGGGAATGGTGATGGCGCTCCCGCATGGCGGAGACTGGTCGGGACTGCAGATGTGGGAGGAGGCGGGCCTCCAAATGCTGGGTGACTTATACGAAGAGGGAGCGCTGATCCCTTACCGAGTGCTGCAGGAGCGCTTCGACCTCCCGCGGGGAGACTACCTGCTGCATGCGGCAGTGACAAGTGCGATGCAGGCGCATTGGGGAGCGGGGCTCCTGGAACCCGCCACATCCGCGGCCTGCCAATACACCATGATGTCTGCTGGTACTTATAAGGCGGTGACTTGTCTGTATTCCAGAATGTTGCGCGAGACTCTGCGGCCGCTCGCGGCACTGAAGGAGAAATGGGAGCTGGAAGTGCAGACTGAGATCCCTGACGCTACATGGGCGGGACTGGTGCGGCGCGCTCGAAAAAGTACCAGGAATGCGCGCTTCCAGCTGATACACTTCTATATTCTCCACAGGGCCTACCTTACACCCAGTACCCTCGGGAAGCACTTTGGGGTGGCGGACGCGGCGTGCCCCCGATGTGGACTGGTGGGAGCGGAGCTGGGGCATATGCTGTGGGACTGCCCTCATCTACAAGACTACTGGCGGGCAGTTGGGGAAACGCTGGTACCAGTGATGCAGGCAAAGTAATAATGTATGCTGCTGCTATTATTGTTCTGCAATAAAAACGGTTTTACAAAAAAAAAAAAAAAAAAAATGAATCAATTTATATAGAAGAAGAAGAAGAAGATTTACAAGAAGACACTGAAACACCAACTGGACAAATTGAAAAAGTGGACAAGTCAAAGGAAGAAGAAATTTATGAACATTTTAGCATACATCCTCTTCATTCAAAAGAAGTTATGGGAGACACTATTGATCTGTTTCAGATGAAGAAAGCAAAAGGAACTCCCGTGAGTGTATGGGAGGAGAGCTTGCAAGCTCGATGTTTTCCCCAGCTGTTTCCTACAGGAAAAGGAGGACGATACGATGAACGTCCAGAACAGATTCCAGCTTCTGAGTATCGGACTACAAGACTATATGCAGAAGATCCAAGATTTCGACAAAGTATTCCTTATTTGTTCCATCTTTTATTTGAAAGCGACTTGTCTGCATTATCTTATGCAGTAAATCACATTTTAAAAAGTGGAGGACATTTACAAAATGTGTCTGCTAAGGATTTTATGGAGAAAGTGCAGCACCGAGATGATCATTTGGAAACACAACTGATCAATCTGATGGCTTGTCAGCGTGGGACAAATGAATATTGGTACCGACGCCATGGTGAATTAAAATTCATGTTACGGAATTTAGGAACACCAACATGGTTCCTTACCCTAAGCTGTGCTGAGTACGCTTGGGATGATTTACTGGATTTTCTACGAGAGGCAAATTCAAACATTAAAAACATCGAATACAAGACAGCAGGAGAACTGTGCTCATTGGATCCGGTTAATATTTGCTGATATTTCAATCATAGATTTGAGGCTATGATGTCCTTCATCTGCAATAAAAAAAATCCACCTCTTGGAGAAGTAGTGGATTTCTTTTGGAGAAAAGAGTACCAGGCAAGAGGTGCTCCTCATATTCATATGCTGTTGTGGATCAAGGATGCCCCAAAGTTTGGAACAGATACTGATGAAGCAGTGTTATCTTTCATTGAAGAATATGCAACATGTGCTATACCAAAAAGCACAGAAGAGAAAAAGTTAAAGGAGCAAGTTTTACGTTTCCAAAGTCATCGGTGTGGAAAATACTGTCGACGGAAACACAAGAGCAAAGATAAATTCTACACTAAATGTCGATTTGGATTTCCTAGACCTGTTCTCTTAAAAGGAAGAGTAAACAGTTTTATGTCAGCTGTGAGACATACTATTACAAGAAAATCACCTAAGAATACCTACAACCTTAAAAGAAAAGAAGAATCAAAAAATATAAATGACTACAACCCAGTCATTTTATCCATGTGGAATGCTAACATGGATATACAGTATGTAGCTGACAATTCCATTGCTGTTGCTCGATATGTAACGTCTTACATCACTAAATCAGAAAAAACTGAATTGAAAGAAATGTGGGAAGAGATTTCTCACGAGAAGACTGTCAGTAAGAAGCTGTACAGTTCCAGTTTAAAGATGTTATCGCATCGAGAAATTGGATCCTACGAATGTTCAGATAGGTTATCTTCTGCAAGTCTCTACTCGAAATCAAGAAGAATAATTTGGGCAAGTTTAGGCCTTGCAGCAATGAGAAATCGGGTACTGAAATCTGTTGGAGAAATTGAATATTTGGCCGAGAATGACCCAGAAAGTACAGATATTTTGAAATCAAACATGTTGGACACATATTACCCAAAGAGAAGTCTTCATCTAGAGAACATGTGTCTCTATGAAGTGCTGCAGAACTACATTTATTCACGGAAAGCCACAGAAGACATCAACAATGGAAAATATAAAGTCATTGGTGAGGAAGGATGTTTGGTGAAGCAAACAAAAGGAAGTTTGATTAATCACAGGAAGCTCAGTTGCGAAACTACTGACAAAAAGGAATTTTACTACTTGGCTCTTTTACAGCTGTTTAAACCATGGCGTTCAGAGGACGAACTACTGGGAGAATTTCAAAGCTATGAAGATTCCTTTAATGCTTGCAAAGACAGCATAGAATGCAGTACTTTCACAAATTATGTGCAAATGTTAAATGAAGAAATTGAACAGGAAACTACAATTGCAGCTGAAGTAGCTAGAGACAGTTCTCAAGACAGCCAAAGTTCTGGAACACTCAGTCAAGATCCCCTAGGACAACCAATCGTTGAAAATGAAGCTGTAATAGCTATGACTGAAGTGGAAACGGCTAAGAATCAAGCTCAAGAAGAATTTATAGACTTACCAAATTTTGAAAGACAACTGAATGAAGAGCAGCAACAAATTTATGAAGAGATCAGAAACAAAATTGATCACGGATTACTACATGAAAAAAAAGAGTGCTTATGCACATCATTTCAACCAATCAGGATGTATGTAAGCGGACAAGCTGGAACTGGAAAAAGTTTCTTAATAAAAGTCATCAGAAGCTACCTACAGCAAAAAACGGATTCAACTTAGTCGTGTGTGGTTACTGCTCCAACTGGGTTAGCAGCATATAACATAAAAGGAATCACCTTACATCGTTTGCTAATGTTACCAGTGGAGCATGAGAACAAAATACAATACCACAAGCTAACTGGAGAAGCATGCTTGGAAGTTTCAAGATTATTGAAGAAGATGCAAGTTCTCATTATTGATGAGGTGAGCATGGTATCAAACTTAATGCTTGCCTTTGTGCATTTAAGAATGCAGCAAATTCTAAGGACAGACTATGACGTGTTATTTGGTGGAAAACATGTCATAGTTTTTGGGGATCTTCTACAGCTTACTCCAATTAAAGGACAACCAGTGTTTAATACTGTGACACATGAAGACACAAAGAAGTCATTGGGAAGCATTGGTAATGCAAATATTTGGTCCTTCTTTGAGTACAAGGAACTTACTACTAATATGAGGCAAGCAAACAATGAAGAATATGGAAGTATTCTGAAAGATATCAGAATTGGACTACTCACTGAAGCTGGCACGAAAGCATTACAGAGTCGGTTGCTACATAATTTATTCCCAAAGGAAGAACTAGTTGCAGAGAAAATATACAAGAACATTGCAGAAAAGAAAAGTGTCATCTGCTTAATGCCAACTCTACGTGAATGCTCAATATTCAATGAGGAACTTTTGAAATTGGAAAAGGAAGAGATTAGGAAATTGGAAGCAGTGGACAAAATTCAGCATGAAAGAATTACTATTACATTAACAGGCAAACTGAAAAATAAATTGGATTCACTAGAGAAGAACATTTCCAAAACTGCTGGATTAGAAAAAAATCTATATGTTTGCATGAACTGTAGAGTATTTTTAAGGAGAAATTTGGATGTTGAAAAAGGTTTAGTGAATGGAGCTATGGGAAGAGTTGTGGGTTTTATTAATTTCCAGAAAAAAGATGGAATTGAATGTTTTAAAATAAAATTTGATCAGATAGAAGAAGTTATAGACATTTGTCGTTGTACAGTTCGTTTCATGCTTGTGAAAGACTTATATGTATGTAGGAAACAGTTTCCGTTTTCTCTAGCATATGCTGTAACTATTCACAAGTCTCAAGGATTGACTGTAGATTGTGCTTTTGTAAACATTGGTTCAACTGTGTTCAAAGAAGGTATGGCTTATGTTGCTTTGTCACGAGTGAAAACATTATCTGGTTTATTTATGATAGACTTTGATGGCTCAAAAGTTAGTGCTGATGCAAATTGTGTAAAGGAGTATAATAGATTAAGAAGAACCTATGCTCCTCATTTAGGTCAGTATCATGTGTTGGAAAAACGTGTTGTTTCTCGAAAAAGGAGAATTGAGAATATCTGTAATGAGGATGTAGAGAGGAGAAAAAAAAAGAGGAGTGATGTAATTGCAAGCAAAAAGAAAAAGGAAAATGTTGAAGAGGTTGTAGGTTGTCATTTTGAAAATAGCTCTGGTGTCAACTGCTACGCTAATGTAGTGCTGAATGTTGTATTTTATCTGGAAAGTTTGCAAGAGCAGATAATAGTAAATCAGAGAAAAAGATTCTGTTCTGAGTTGAGTCTCCTTTTTGAAAAGCTGAGTAATGATAAAACTAAAATAGAAAGTGCTACTGAAATTAGAAAACTTTTAGATGTATGTTCAGGACGAACACAGTTTTCTCAAAATGTACAGCAAGACGCACAGGAATTCTTGATGTATTTTCTTCAGGTACTGGAAGAAGAAGGGGTACAAATTGAAAATATGTTTGGTGTCTCTTATAAATGGGAGCATAGTTGTGAAAACTGTTTCAATACATGTGGCTCTAATGTTGATTCTGAAAGGTTTATTTATTTAACATTGCCAGAGAGTAAAACAGTCACTTTTGCTAAATTAGTTAAAGATGCTAATCATAGCATGGAATGCGGTGAGTGTAAATCTGACATGTTTTCAACGTTAATTTTAAAGGAATACGGACAGTATGTAATTTTAATGATGCAACGATGTAGAGCTGATGGTTCAAAATTGGATACTTTAATAAAGAAGTTTATAGGACAGCAATTATCAATTTCAGGAAAAACTTTTGTAACAGTTGCAAAAATTTTCCATGAAGGACCTACTGTAACTTCAGGACATTACACAGTTTATCTTAAATGTGAAAAAGGCTGGACACTGTGTAATGATTCCCAATTGATTTTCAAGCAACGTTTTCCTTTTGATTTAGCAAATTCCTATCTAATCTTCCTGAAACCTAAATTTTAGAGAGAATTGGCAAGATCTGTACAAACATTTTTTACCATTTTATTGGATTACCATTGGAATTTTCAAATAAAAAGATTTTTCAAATTACCATTTGGCCTAAAGGAAAGGTAACCAATTGTATTGTGGACTTATTTAATTCCTAATGAATCTTTCGGAAACCAAAAATTTAGAGAGAATCGGTAACATCTGTACAATTTAAATTTTGGAATTTTATTGGATTACCATTGGAAATTTAATCAAAAAAGATTTTTAAAATTACCATTTGGCCTAAAGGAAAGGTAACCAATTGTATTGTTGACTTATTTAATTACTAATTAATCTTTTGGAAACCAAAATTTTAGAGAGAATCGGTAACATCTGTACAATTTAAATTTTGGAATTTTATTGGATTACCATTGGAAATTTAATCAAAAAAGAATTTTAAAATTACCATTTGGCCTAAAGGAAAGGTAACCAGATGTAATGTGGAGTTATTTGAGATATATTATTTTTGTGATTATGCTTCTGTAACAAAATTGTCAGACGGTATTTTAAAGAAATAGTTATTGTTATTAGATGATATTTTTTTTGAATATTTTGCATTTCTATAATGTTAAGTTTAAGTGAAAAGAGATTCTGGGCTTTTTTAAAACAATCTTTGAGATTGTTATTTTTTTTTTGCCCGCTGTTAAGTGATGAATGCAATTGCTTTCACGATTTATAGTGAGATGCAATATATTCTGAAAACAGCAAAAAAATGGCAAAAAATTGTTTTTGGAAAATATGTAAATACGTGCACTGTATTATATAATGTTTTATTAAATATTAATACTTTTTTCTTTTTTTTCAGATTGAGAAAGAAAATTTTCGGAAAAAAAAAACATTTTTACAAGCAATTTCAATTAAATTTAAATTGATAATTAAATTGTTGGGTGGGTCAGGTAAGTCAGAAATTAGATGGTCCCTTTCTTCCACTTCTCCTCAAACAGATTTTCACTATTTCGTTATTAATCCCTCAAAGACCTTGTAATGTGGTAATTGTTTTTTAGTGTTTTAAAAAAAAAAAAAAAAAAATACGCTTACAGTACGCGTACGGTAAAAAAAAAAAAAAAAGATTTTAAGAAAAAATTAAAAAAAGTTGAGAGGTAAGGTTGGCTCTTAAAAGAGCCGTTGTGTTCATGCAGGGACAGAGGAAAGGAAGAATGGGAATATTAGCTGGTATGACAAATGTGCTGGTCTATTTTGTTGTTAATTAGGGGAACACTGGTCTCCCTATGAACAATTAGACCATGGCAATTTGAGCACCGCATTGTAACCCTCGCAAATCGATGGTTAGTTTCCACAGGAACAGAAAAAGGTGAATCTGCCCCCACAGATGAAGGGCTCAGCTGAGCTGCCGAAGATGGACTCGGCTGAGCTGCTGTGGATGTGCTTGCTCGACTTACTGAAGGGTTTCCTCTAGTATGTCGAGCATGTGTCCTAGGGTGTACATCCTCAGGGTGTCGTAACATAGTGTGATTCCCGAAGGAATACTTCTTGTTAGGATTACCTCTAGAAAGTACACGCTGGCACAGCTTGCAAGTCACTAAAGCAGCATTTACTTTTTTCTCGCCCTCAGGAAAAGTAAAATACTCCCATATAAAAGAGCTCTTCTGTTTCCTCCTTCTCTGCCTGATGGTGGTGCTGCTAGCCTCACTCTCAGAAGAGGAGTGCTGGTCTGCCATCGTATCCCAAAGACAACTCAGCTCCTTCTCCTAAGGGATCACAAGCAGAAATGAGGGGAATGGGTGTGGTGTAGGAGAGTTCTAGAACTGAAACTACTTTAAACCAATCAAAAGTTTTGTTTCTTGATCACATGACCCACCGTGCGCGTACGTTACGCTTATGGTGCGCTTACGGAGCGCTTACGGTAAAAGTACGCATGCGCGTATAAAAGACACGCGCACGCGCGCATGCGCATAAAAGGCACGCCCCAACACTTCCGCGTAACGTGCGCGTGTACCGTATGCGCTTACGCGCCGCGTATGCAGTACGCACGGCTACGTAAATTGCGTAACCATACGCAAAAAGAGTAGAAATATTACGTACATTACGAAAACCGTACGCTTACCGTACGCGCACGTAAAAAAAAAAAAAAAGGAAAAAAAGAATCACTATGTTATACTAATATATCTTACCTGTTTGGTAAAAAAAAAATGAGAAAAAATACCTATGGTTTTTTCACTGAATATATATATATATATATATATATATATTCAGTGAAAAAACCATGGGTTTCACACACGTTATAGTTAGGAATTAGCATTTAAAAAACCTTGCAAATTCAGTGAAAAAACCATAGGTTTCACACACGTTATAGTTAGCTGGACATTTCACTCGTAAAAAACCAATGAAATTCCCCCGTTATAGTTAGTTAAGCTAACTATAACTCGCGCACCCGCAATCCACTGCTGATGACGTCACATATTACATCACTCATGACATGATCAGTGACATCACTCATGGCATCACTGATGACATCTCAAATGACATCACTGATGACATCATCCTTGTGACAGAGTGGCAGACCTCCTCTCACCCTAATATAACCTTTGAAACACACATTCAAAAATGGAGACTAAAATTTTCCAAAAAATGGACATACCAAAACCAGTTACAACAACCTCTTCAGTAATTCTAAGATCCACATACACATCCACACATTCACGAACAGTCCTGTACAGTCACTCATACATGTGCTCATTCATCATATGTACTCATACAGCTATACATCCTGTTACACAATGCCACTCATCCATAGAGTTACTCACACACATAGTCACTCATGCTAATAAAGAATCAAACATCAATTTACTTGCATATACAGTTATACACACACCACCAAACTTACTTCAAAAGAAACTTACACATACTTAGTCTTTTAAACAATCACTTATAGAAACACATACTTATTCATACAGGAACTCTTTCAATCTCTCACTCTCACATATACTCACTTATATACACCAATAGTCACATATATTAGTTTAAAACATATGTAGTTACTCATAAAGACACTATTTAAACAGTCATTCACTCACTAACACACCCATACACACACTCATCCACCCATACAGTCCTGCACACATGCTGTCTTCAACACATACAACCAGTGAGTCACTCATACATGCACCTATGCACTACGTAATACCCCCCACCGAACCATGCAGACACTCAGACTGATACTCAAAAAACCACCTAATATCCAATATAAACACCCATGTAGCTGCTCACCAACCCATGCAGCCACTTATACACAAAGTGAGAGACTGATACAGATATTTACATATTTAAACATTGCTCAGTAATCCATATATTCACTAAGATACACTTAATCAGTCAGTTATACAATCAATTTTTCAAAAACAAATCATCCATTTAGACACTTATATACCCATTTATTCTTCCATCGTCCGTGAGATATACATATATAAAACATATTTAATTTTCAGACAAATACACATTCACTGGATGATGTCATCAGTGATGTCATTTGAGATGTCATCAGTATCAGTGATGTCATGAATGATGTCACTGACCATGTCATGAGTGATGTAATATGTGAGGTCATCAGCAGTGGATTGCGGGTGCGCGAGTTACAGTTAGCTTAACCAACTATAACGGGGGAATTTCATTGGTTTTTTACAAGTGAAATGTCCAGCTAACTATAACGTGTGTGAAACCTATGGCTTTTTCACTGAATTTGCAAGGTTTTTTAAATGCTAATTCCTAACTATAACGTGTGTGAAACCCATGGTTTTTTCACTGAATTTGCAAGGTTTTTTAAATGCTAATTCCTAACTATAACGTGTGTGAAACCCATGGTTTTTTCAGTGAATTTGTATGGTTTTTAAATGCTAATTCTTACCTATAACATGTGTGATACCCATGGTTTTTTCATTGATTTTGTATGGTTTTTTTAATACAAATTCTTATATTAAACGTGTGTTTTTTTTTTTTATTTCCAAGGTTTTTTACATTTTTTTTTTTACTTTATATTCTCTTAAAACACTATGCTTAAATTTAAAAAATTCTGCAATATATTATTTTTTCTCATTTTTTTTTTTACCAAAGAGCAAAGAGGTAAGATATATTAGTATAAGATAGTGATTCTTTTTTTCCTTTTTTTTTTTTAACGTGCGCGTACGGTAAGCTTACAGTTAGCGTACGGTTTGCGTAATGTACGTAATATTTCTACTCTTTTTGCGTATGGTTACGCAATTTACGTAGTCGTGCGTACTGCGTACGCGGCGCGTAAGCGCATACGCTACACGCGCACGTTACGCGGAAGTGTTGGGGCGTGCCTGTTATGCGCATGCGCGCGTGCGCGTGTCTTTTATACGCGCATGCGTACTTTTACCGTAAGCGCTCCGTGAGCGCACCGTAAGCGTAACGTACGCGCACGGTGGGTCATGTGATCAAGAAACAAAACTTTTGATTGGTTTAAAGTAGTTTCAGTTCTAGAACTCTCCTACACCACACCCATTCCCCTCATTTCTGCTTGTGATCCCTTAGGAGAAGGAGCTGAGTTGTCTTTGGGATTCGATGGCAGACCAGCACTCCTCTTCTGAGAATGAGGATAGCAGCACCACCATCAGGCAGAGAAGGAGGAAACAGAAGAGCTCTTTTATATGGGAGTATTTTACTTTTCCTGAGGGCGAGAAAAAAGTAAATGCTGCTTTAGTGACTTGCAAGCTGTGCCAGCGTGTACTTTCTAGAGGTAATCCTAACAAGAAGTATTCCTTCGGGAATCACACTATGTTACGACACCTTGAGGATGTACACCCTAGGACACATGCTCGACATACTAGAGGAAACCCTTCAATAAGTCGAGCAAGCACATCCACAGCAGCTCAGCCGAGTCCATCTTCGGCAGCTCAGCTGAGCCCTTCATCTGTGGGGGCAGATTCACCTTTTTCTGGTCCTGTGGAAACTAACCATCGATTTGCGAGGGTTACAATGCGGTGCTCAAATTGCCATGGTCTAATTGTTCATAGGGAGACCAGTGTTCCCCTAATTAACAACAAAATAGACCAGCACATTTGTCCTACCAGCTAATATTCCCATTCTTCCTTTCCTCTGTCCCTGCATGAACACAACGGCTCTTTTAAGAGCCAACCTTACCTCTCAAGGTCTTTGAGGGATTAATAACGAAATACTGAAAATCTGTTTGAGGAGAAGTGGAAGAAAGGGACCATCTAATTTCTGACTTACCTGACCCACCCAACAATTTAATTATCAATTTAAATTTATTTTAAATTGCTTGTAAAAATGGTTTTTTTTTCCGAAAATTTTCTTTCTCAATCTGAAAAAAAAGAACAAAGTATTAATATTTAATAAAACATTATATAATACAGTACACGTATTTACATATTTTCCAAAAACAATTTTTTGCCATTTTTTTGCTGTTTTCAGAATATATTGCATCTCACTATAAATCGTGAAAGCAATTGCATTCATCACTTAACAGCGGGCAAAAAAAAAATAACAATATCAAAGATTGTTTTAAAAAAGCCCAGAATCTCTTTTCACTTAAACATAACATTATAGAAATGCAAAATATTCAAAAAAAATATCATCTAATAACAATAACTATTTCTTTAAAATACCGTCTGACAATTTTGTTACAGAAGCATAATCACAAAAATAATATATCTCAAATAACTCCACAATACATCTGGTTACCTTTCCTTTAGGCCAAATGGTAATTTTAAAATTCTTTTTTGATTAAATTTCCAATGGTAATCCAATAAAATTCCAAAATTTAAATTGTACAGATGTTACCGATTCTCTCTAAAATTTTGGTTTCCAAAAGATTAATTAGTAATTAAATAAGTCAACAATACAATTGGTTACCTTTCCTTTAGGCCAAATGGTAATTTTAAAAATCTTTTTTGATTAAATTTCCAATGGTAATCCAATAAAATTCCAAAATTTAAATTGTACAGATGTTACCGATTCTCTCTAAATTTTTGGTTTCCGAAAGATTCATTAGGAATTAAATAAGTCCACAATACAATTGGTTACCTTTCCTTTAGGCCAAATGGTAATTTGAAAAATCTTTTTATTTGAAAATTCCAATGGTAATCCAATAAAATGGTAAAAAAAATTTGTACAGATCTTGCCAATTCTCTCTAAAATTTAGGTTTCAGGAAGATTAGATAGGAATTTGCTAAATCAAAAGGCAAACGTTGCTTGAAAATCAATTGGGAATCATTACACAGTGTCCAGCCTTTTTCACATTTAAGATAAACTGTGTAATGTCCTGAAGTTACAGTAGGTCTTTCATGGAAAATTATTGCAACTGTTACAAAAGTTTTTCATGAAATTGATAATTGCTGTCCTGTAAACTTCTTTATTAAAGTATCCAATTTTGAACCATCAGCTCTACATCGTTGCATCATTAAAATTACATACTGTCCGTATTCCTTTAAAATTAACGTTGAAAACATGTCAGATTTACACTCACCGCATTCCATGCTATGATTAGCATCTTTAACTAATTTAGCAGAAGTGACTGTTTTACTCTCTGGCAATGTTAAATAAATAAACCTTTCAGAATCAACATTAGAGCCACATGTATTGAAACAGTTTTCACAACTATGTTCCCATTTATAAGAGACACCAAACATATTTTCAATTTGTACCCCTTCTTCTTCCAGTACCTGAAGAAAATACATCAAGAATTCCTGTGCGTCTTGCTGTACATTTTGAGAAAACTGTGTTCGTCCTGAACATACATCTAAAAGTTTTCTAATTTCAGTAGCACTTTCTATTTTAGTTTTATCATTACTCAGCTTTTCAAAAAGGAGACTCAACTCAGAACAGAATCTTTTTCTCTGATTTACTATTATCTGCTCTTGCAAACTTTCCAGATAAAATACAACATTCAGCACTACATTAGCGTAGCAGTTGACACCAGAGCTATTTTCAAATTGACAACCGACAACCTCTTCAACATTTTCCTTTTTCTTTTTGCTTGCAATTACATCACTCCTCTTTTTTTTCTCCTCTCTACATCCTCATTACAGATATTCTCAATTCTCCTTTTTCGAGAAACAACACGTTTTTCCAACACAGGATACTGACCTAAATGAGGAGCATAGAATCTTCTTAATCTATTATACTCCTTTACACAATTTGCATCAGCACTAACTTTTGAGTCATCAAAGTCTATCATAAATAAACCAGATAATGTTTTCACTCGTGACAAAGCAACATAAGCCATACCTTCTTTGAACACAGTTGAACCAATGTTTACAAAAGCACAATCTACAGTCAATCCTTGAGACTTGTGAATAGTTACAGCATATGCTAGAGAAAACGGAAACTGCTTCCTACGTACATATAAGTCTTTCACAAACATGAAACGAACTGTACAACGACAAATGTCTTTAACTTCTTCTATCTGATCAAATTTTATTTTTAAACATTCAATTCCATCTTTTTTCTGGAAATTAATAAAACCCACAACTCTTCCCATAGCTCCATTCACTAAACCTTTTTCAACATCCAAATTTCTCCTTAAAAATACTCTACAGTTCATGCAAACATATAGATTTTTTTCTAATCCAGCAGTTTTGGAAATGTTCTTCTCTAGTGAATCCAATTTATTTTTCAGTTTGCCTGTTAATGTAATAGTAATTCTTTCATGCTGAATTTTGTCCACTGCTTCCAATTTCCTAATCTCTTCCTTTTCCAATTTCAAAAGTTCCTCATTGAATATTGAGCATTCACGTAGAGTTGGCATTAAGCAGATGACACTTTTCTTTTCTGCAATGTTCTTGTATATTTTCTCTGCAACTATTTCTTCCTTTGGGAATAAATTATGTAGCAACCGACTCTGTAATGCTTTCGTGCCAGCTTCAGTGAGTAGTCCAATTCTGATATCTTTCAGAATACTTCCATATTCTTCATCGTTTGCTTGCCTCATATTAGTAGTAAGTTCCTTGTATTCAAAGAAGGACCAAATATTTGCATTACCAATGCTTCCCAATGACTTCTTTGTGTCTTCATTTGTCACAGTATTAAACACTGGTTGTCCTTTAACTGGAGTAAGCTGTAGAAGATCCCCAAAAACTATGACATGTTTTCCACCAAATAACACGTCATAGTCTGTCCTTAGAATTTGCTGCATTCTTAAATGCACAAAGGCAAGCATTAAGTTTGATACCATGCTCACCTCATCAATAATGAGAACTTGCATCTTCTTCAATACTCTTGAAACTTCCAAGCATGCTTCTCCAGTTAGCTTGTGGTATTGTATTTTGTTCTCATGCTCCACTGGTAACATTAGCAAACGATGTAAGGTGATTCCTTTTATGTTATATGCTGCTAACCCAGTTGGAGCAGTAACCACACAAGACAAAGTTGAATCCGTTTTTTGCTGTAGGTAGCTTCTGATGACTTTTATTAAGAAACTTTTTCCAGTTCCAGCTTGTCCGCTTACATACATCCTGATTGGTTGAAATGATGTGCATGAGCACTCTTTTTTTTCATGTAGTAATCCGTGATCAATTTTGTTTCTGATCTCTTCATAAATTTGTTGCTGCTCTTCATTCAGTTGTCTTTCCAAATTTGGTAAGTCTATAAATTCTTCTTGAGCTTGATTCATAGCCGTTTCCACTTCAGTCATAGCTATTGCAGCTTCATTTTCAACGATTGGTTGTCCTAGGGGATCTTGACTGAGTGTTCCAGAACTTTGGCTGTCTTGAGAACTGTCTCTAGCTACTTCAGCTGCAATTGTAGTTTCCTGTTCAATTTCTTCATTTAACATTTGCACATAATTTGTGAAAGTACTGCATTCTATGCTGTCTTTGCAAGCATTAAAGGAATCTTCATAGCTTTGAAATTCTCCCAGTAGTTCGTCCTCTGAACGCCATGGTTTAAACAGCTGTAAAAGAGCCAAGTAGTAAAATTCCTTTTTGTCAGTAGTTTCGCAACTGAGCTTCCTGTGATTAATCAAACTTCCTTTTGTTTGCTTCACCAAACATCCTTCCTCACCAATGACTTTATATTTTCCATTGTTGATGTCTTCTGTGGCTTTCCGTGAATAAATGTAGTTCTGCAGCACTTCATAGAGACACATGTTCTCTAGATGAAGACTTCTCTTTGGGTAATATGTGTCCAACATGTTTGATTTCAAAATATCTGTACTTTCTGGGTCATTCTCGGCCAAATATTCAATTTCTCCAACAGATTTCAGTACCCGATTTCTCATTGCTGCAAGGCCTAAACTTGCCCAAATTATTCTTCTTGATTTCGAGTAGAGACTTGCAGAAGATAACCTATCTGAACATTCGTAGGATCCAATTTCTCGATGCGATAACATCTTTAAACTGAAACTGTACAGCTTCTTACTGACAGTCTTCTCGTGAGAAATCTCTTCCCACATTTCTTTCAATTCAGTTTTTTCTAATTTAGTAATGTAAGACGTTACATATCGAGCAACAGCAATGGAATTGTCAGCTACATACTGTATATCCATGTTAGCATTCCACATGGATAAAATGACTGGGTTGTAGTCATTTATATTTTTTGATTCTTCTTTTCTTTTTAGGTTGTAGGTATTCTTAGGTGATTTTCTTGTAATAGTATGTCTCACAGCTGACATAAAACTGTTTACTCTTCCTTTTGAAATAACAGGTCTAGGAAATCCAAATCGACATTTAGGTGCCGATCACGATCCGGCAAAAACCGGGTACGAACCGTCGGACGGAGCATAATCTCCGCCCGACGCGTACCCGGTCGTCAATTTTTACAAACAAGGAATTACGATTCGCACGGGTACACCATTACCGTACGATTCGTAAAAAAGCCCGACCGAACAAAAAACACCTACCAATGCGATCCGGGAAAGCGCCGACCTGACGTCGGGACGCTCGAAGCCAGCCATTCACGACCCAGGAATCACGATTCGCACCGACGTCACCCCGCACGGTGAATATTTTGCGGCAGCCAAAAACTGCCGGGAAATCAGGACGACGCGAACAAGGACCACCAGTACGCGACGGACAGACGACGCCGCGAACAAGGAGGACCAGTACGTGACGGACACACAGGACGACGCCACCAAGGAGGACCCGTACGCGACAGGACGACGCGATCAAGGAGGACCCGTACGCGACAGGACGACGCGAGCAAGGAGTACCAGTACGCGACGGACAGACATGGACCCGAACCTACGAGTCATCCCTGCCCTCATAGCAGTACACCTCCTCTACAGGTTACGACGCAGACGCCGCAGAAGGTCAGAATAACTAAGGGAGGGGGGAAAGTGGGGTGGGGTGGGGGTGGCACGACCAGGGCAGGCCACAAAACAACCACATAAGTCACACACCACACATGGCCTGGACATACCTGACTCCCATGCCCTGGTCACCACGAGGGGGTGGGGGCGTGTCCTGATAAGCCAGCGACCGCCACAACGGAAGTCCGTCACCACGCGAACCGGCAACACAACCAGACAGGTACGTCCCGTACCCACGCCTGAAGAGCGTGGGTACGAGTCGGACCACGCCCTCACACGTCACCCCAACAATGGCGGGACGGATCGCACCCACGTGGCAAAGGCCTGGGTACGGGCCGCACAAACATCACATAGTGTGGGGACGGATATGTACGGACCCTACCCCCACCCCGTATGCAAGGAGCGTACCCCCCAGCCCAACAGTGCAAGTACGACCCGTACCCTCACCCGCGTATGCATGGAGCGTACCCCCCATGCCAACAGTGTAAGTACGACTTGAACCCCCACCCACGAATGCAAGGAGCGTACCCCCCAGCCCAACAGTGTAAGTACGACCCGTACCCCCACCCGCAAATGCAAGGAGCGTACCCCCCAGCCCAACAGTGTAAGTACGACCCGTACCCCCACCCGCGAATGCAAGGAGCGTACCCCCCAGCCCAACAGTGTAAGTACGACCCGTACCCCCACCCGCAAATGCAAGGAGCGTACCCCCCAGCCCAACAGTGTAAGTACGACCCGTACCCCCACCCACGAATGCAAGGAGCGTACCCCCCAGCCCAACAGTGTAAGTACGACCCGTACCCCCACCCGCGGACGTACGGAGCGTACCCCCACCCCAACAGTGTAAGTTCGACCCGTACCCTCACCCGCGTATGCATGGAGCGTACCCCCCATGCCAACAGTGTAAGTACGACTCGAACCCCCACCCACGAATGCAAGGAGCGTACCCCCCAGCCCAACAGTGTAAGTACGACCCGTACCCCCACCCGCGTATGCAAGGAGCGTACCCCCCATGCCAACAGTGTAAGAACGACTCGAACCCCCACCCACGAATGCAAGGAGCGTACCCCCCAGCCCAACAGTGTAAGTACGACCCGTACCCCCACCCGCAAATGCAAGGAGCGTACCCCCAGCCCAACAGTGTAAGTACGACCCGTACCCCCACCCGCGAATGCAAGGAGCGTACCCCCCAGCCCAACAGTGTAAGTACGACCCGTACCCCCACCCGCGAATGCAAGGAGCGTACCCCCAGCCCAACAGTGTAAGTATGACCCGTACCCCCACCCGCGTATGCAAGGAGCGTACCCCCCATGCCAACAGTGTAAGAACGACTCGAACCCCCACCCACGAATGCAAGGAGCGTACCCCCCAGCCCAACAGTTTAAGTACGACCCGTACCCCCACCCGCGAATGCAAGGAGCGTACCCCCCATGCCAACAGTGTAAGTACGACCCGTACCCACACCCGCGGACGTACGGAGCGTACCCCCACCACACCAGTGTCAGTAGACTCGTACCCTCACCTCGAATGCATTGAGCGTCCCCCCACCGTGTATGTGCCAAGCGCACATATCCTGAAATCGGAGGTGTGTGTGCAGAGTCCACCCAGCAGTGCCCTGAGACAGGAGGGGTGGGTGTGGAGTCCTCCCAGCAGTGCCCTGAGACAGGAGGGGTGGGTGCCTATCACTCCCAGCAGTGCCCTGAGACAGGAGGGGTGGGTGCCTATCACTCCCAGCAGTGCCCTGAGACAGGAGGGGTGTGTGCAGAGTCCTCCCAGCAGTGCCCTGAGACAGGAGGGGTGGGTGCCCATCACTCCCAGCAGTGCCCTGAGACAGGAGGGGTGTAACACATGTGTGTGAGGCCAGAATTATCCACATGCATACTGGCTACAAGGGAACATGTCCCCATGAACTCATGTCAACAGACTCCACACACAAGTACAGTGATCACCAAGGATGCCACGATTGTCGCAGGTGGAGACATGGCCCTGCATGCATGGCCAAAGTAGAAGGGCTCCGTCACACACACAGCTCATGTAGACACAGCTCTGCGCTAAACATTGGGAACACCCTGCAGGGAAGAAAGCTGGGTACACAGAGGAAGGAATACACCCTGGGACAAGTGCACCATGCAGTAACTGCTTACATGAACAAAGAAAGTTAGCCAACACCTTGTGATGGCACACAGATCACAGGGTCCCACCAATGAGCAGTACACTACTACATATCCCACACACCCAAACCCTTACACACCACCCAAAACCATGTAGCAGCCCCACCAACACCAATACCAGCATAGCAGTAGTGTGATAATGAAAACAAAATTAAGCTTTATTCAGCATGAGCACAATGTCCGTGGATCGCAGGCAGTTCAATCTTCACAAAGCCCATAGGGCAGTCAATGATTCTCAGCTGGATGGGGGACACAGTGGGATGTGTGTCCCCTACCTTGCCTGCACAGTCAAATGGCATCGTCTTCCACACTGGTGAGGGCATCAGGGGGGGGGAAGCAACAGGCACCGCAGGGACATCAGGGCAAAGGGGCGGCGTTGTGGGTGCAGGGATGGAGGACTCCACCACAGGGGGTGGGTCAGTGCCAAAGGCGGAGGCCAGGATGGCACTACACACCTTTGCAAGGTCCTCCAGGGAGTCCCCTGCACCCGAAGGGACCTCAGGCCCCAAGGAGGGGGGGGGTCAGAGGGATGGGTCGCAGCGCCACCGGGGGAGGGTGGAGACAGGGGGGGAGACTCAACCACCCTGACCGGGGACCTCCTTGACCGCTTGCGTGGTGGTGTAACTGTGGGGCTCAGGGACAGAGCGGCCATGAAGGAGTCCTTGGGGGAGATGTGGCCAGGAGAGCTGAGGGGAGGGGATTTGGAGGGAGTGGACTGGGTGGAATGCGGACTCCCACTATGGCTGCGTGTCACACGTTTGCCCCCCGACCCAGTGGGTGTGCCTACCTCACCCTGTGTGTGCGTGTCAGGAGGAGTGCGGTGGACCTTCCCTGCTGGTGTGGTGCCCGTGTCCGTTGATGTGGGTGCATGCCGACGTCTGGGTGTACGTGTGACAGGCATGGGAGTGGGAAGTGTGGATGGGGCAGGGGTAGGTGGGGGGAGGTCGCGCTGCAGGAGACCCACTGCTGCAGTCAGTGTGGAGTCGATGGACCTCAGCAAGTTGCGTTGGTCAGCCTGCGATGAATGAATGCCCTCCAAGAAAGCCTCGATGTTGGTGAGGGTTTTGCCGTGGGCATGGAGGACATTAAGGATCGCAGCCTGACCAACCTGCAGTTGCCGCTGGATGTCCACAGACTCTGCATTGGCGGCAGCAGTGGAGACAGGGGCAGGGGGTGCGGTGCCTGGCAGGAAGGAGACATGCTGTGACCGGGCACGCTGGGAAGGGACACGAGCAAGTGGGAGGCGGCTGGTGGAAACTGAGGGGGCGGTGCGAGGTGTTGTTCCGCTGTCAGCTGCTGGTGCAGCCTCCGCCCACTCGGAGACATCGTCCCCGGACCTGTCAGCTTCGTAGTCTGATGTGCCAGTCGACAGGTCCTCGGCCACACTCTCCTCCGCCTCTGTCCCACTCGATGTGCCAGACCCGATGTCACGGCTGGCACTGGTGCTCGGTCCCTCCGCCTGGTCTGTGTCCATGTCTCCCTCTGTGTCCCCCGACGATGCTGTGGGCAGGGTGGAGAGACAGAAATTAATCAGACACCTGTACACATCTGTCACATGAGTCCAATCTACATAGGTAACATTGCATGGCCTGAAAAGGAAGATCCCTAACATCTACTGAACAGGGTACCGATGTAGGGCATGAAACACACAGTTGGTTGAGCCACCATGCCACTGAAATACCATGGAGAGCATGAGACAATAGCTAAACACAGGAAAAGGAGTCTGACATAGCACCCAGGCCCTGGGGACAATCCAGCACTGCATCTGCACCACACAGCGTTGGCGAAAATACCGATGACCAGGGACCATATCCATGAACTTGAGACACATGCTGCATAGGTAATGCTGAAAACATGCACAACATGACTCGGTCACTGCACATTGCGTGTGTGTCCAGACACATCACACACTGCCCAGACCCAGCAAGTGGTAATCAGGATTTAACACATAGGCATTGCACGCCCCAACAAGACCCTACACGAGGCAAATTGTTGAGACACAGGTGGCACCAACATCTCATAGTCTGGGTGATACACACAGGGGCAGGCAAAAAGCAAGATTGGACGCCAAACAGCCAAGGTGCGCCTGTACAAATAATGAGGTACCAGTGCCCATCCTCAGATGAGTATAACAAGACACACAGGCACTGGCAACTGTGAGTATGAAGAAGGACAATCAGGTCAGGCTGCACAGTGGACACCTGTACAAAATAGCACGTCTATATACATGGTGACAGGGGACAATGGCACAGAGCACAACTTACGCTGTAGACACTGACAGTGGCCACGTTTATGATGACACATACACCACTGAGGAAAAGGTGCCCCAGGGGACAGTAGTGGGCACGCAACTACATGCTACTGAATGGTAATGACTGCAACACACGTCACCATCCCTGCACTATGTGTATCGCACACTCATGCACATCATGTCACAGGCCACTACATGGGACATGCGCGCTGTAAGGCATGACACATGAGAGACCAACTCCCATGTCTGGAGTCAGCATCAGTGCCAACTGACATGGAACCCACATGCAGTGAACTTGACAGTGCACAGGCAAGGTCCCACAACCTGTTACACACCACCCCCACACATGATGCTACAGTCATTGTTCCCGTGGACAAAGCGCCAGCCTACATTACCCTGTGAAGGAGTGACTACACACAGACCAGGGAACACATTGCAAGGAGGGGAAGTGTGGCAGGGGCACAGCGCTATACTGGGGCAAACAGGATCTGCACAGCACCTTTAAACCCTGCCAGTGAATTCATGCTACTGTGCCCTTACAAATGCCGGTGACACACAACAAACACACATGTACCTACCCCCTTCCGGCTGCTGCATCGCCTGTAAGCGCCTCTCCAGGTCTGGAAAGACCACCGGCAGCACACGCCTGTGGAGGTGGCTCAGACGGCGGCGGCCGCGGTTCTTGTGGCTCTCAGGTGAGTCCCCCAGCAGGAGCCGTGCAATCCTCCGCGTCCAGCACCGGATATCCTGCCAGCGTTTCCTCACCTGGGGCAGGCTCCGCCTCCGACCATCCACACCCCTCACGGCACTGACGGCGGTCAGCCAGATCTGCTCCTTGGCAGTGGCGCCTACCTGTGAGGAGGAACAAGTGACACCACATCAATACACCAGCCACATGTCACAGAGAGACATATGGGTACAAATTAGCTGGTTACAACAAGGCATGTCATGCAGCCAACGCATTGCACCTTTGTCATAGGGACATCATCCCCTGGTGAGGGAAAAAGCACTACGTGCCACAGTGGGTACACAGGTGGAATGATGGCAATGTCACAATCAATGATCAAGGCTCACACTGTGCATCACACCCACCCCTCCTGTATCAGGGCACTGCTGTGAGTGATAGGCCCCCACCCCTCCTGTCTCAGGGCACTGCTGTGAGTGATAGGCCCCCACCCCTCCTGTCTCAGGGCACTGCTGTGAGTGATAGGCCCCCACCCCTCCTGTCTCAGGGCACTGCTGTGAGTGATAGGCCCCCACCCCTCCTGTCTCAGGGCACTGCTGTGAGTGATAGTCCCCCACCCCTCCTGTCTCAGGGCACTGCTGGGAGACATCAGGCACCCCCCCCCTGGGACCCCCCCGACAGTACATGGCATGTGTGTTACACCTGGACGCAATGGCAGAAGTCACAGTCACCACATAGGGACAGTCTGTGGCAGTGGCCTATGCACTCACCTGATACCCTGGTCGCCCATACAGCATGGAGTACTGTGGGAGGATCACATCCAGCAGAGCCATGTTCTCCTCCAGGGTGAATGGCTGTGTCCTCTCCACAGCCCTTGACATGGTTCCAGGGAATCAGTAGCAGCAGCTGGGTCGACGAATGCAAAGATGTGCAGGCAAGTGCTCCCTCATGGGACCTGGCTGCCTTATATGTGCCCTTCTGCCCAGTCTCATGCACAGGAGTACAGAGAGATTGGTCACTCACATTTGCATCCTATGTTTCCACCAATCCCTTCAAACCTAGCAGTCTGTGGGTTCTCTATCGGTTTCATTCTCCTGCATGATGTCAGCCCCACAAACACATTGCAACAAAGTAGACAAATTCCAACTGACTTCTGCTGTGCACCTTCCAGAACAATTTCGAATTTTGAACTTGGTCTCCATGACAACCAGCATGCATGTAGGCCTTAATACTTGTCCCCTATGTAATTTGGAGCATCACACACAGGTACGGTGCGTGTGGGGGCCCTAGGGCACCCCAAATGCATGGCAACGGCCCGTACATGCATGCCTACGCTCTCCATCACTATGGGTCTGCACGCGTATGCGTACCCGTAGTGGTACGGACCGTACACTCGCATCTACGCTCACTATCACTATGGGTCTGCACGCGTATGCGTACCCGTAGTGGTACGGACCGTACACTTGCATCTACGCTCTCTATCACTATGGGTCTGCATGCGTATGCGTACCCGTAGTGGTACGGACCGTACACTCGCATCTACGCTCTCTATCACTATGGGTCTGCACGCGTATGCGTACTCGTAGTGATAGTGAGCGTAGATGTGAGTGTACGGTCCGTACCACTACGAGTACGCATACGCGTGCAGACCCATAGTGATAGAGAGCGTAGATGCGAGTGTACGGTCCGTACCACTACGGGTACGCATACGCGTGCAGACCCATAGTGATAGGGCCGTACACACGCATCTACGCTCACTATCACTATGGGTCTGCACGCGTATGCGTACCCGTAGTGGTACGGACCGTACACTCGCATCTACGCTCGCCATCACGATGGGTACACATACGGCAGCACTCCCACAGTGATTTGGGAACATGCACAGGCCCTCTCAGCAGCAGTACGGCGGATTTTACACATCACTGTGGTGATAGGCGACACACATGTAGGAATAGGGCGGACATACTTGTCCATGGATGGACATACTTGTCCAGGAATGGACATCAAGGCATCGTCTGTGCATTACCACATGTGTGGGGCACAGGTGTCACAGGCTGTGATGTGGAACATGCCTCCTGAGTGGAGAAGGCACCAGATGTATGATGAGATGTGTACATGTGTACTGTGTGAGGGTGCAATGTGTGCCAGGCATGCCCTTGACTCCTTTGACATGTGTGCATGTGGGACTGCACACTTGGGGTGAGCGTCACTGGCATGGCACGGACACCAACACACGGAAGTGTCCCATGATGCCCGGTACAGGGGTCATGACACATGACTTGTCACTACCCACAGTGCACAATGTGACTATGCCATATATGTGTCCGGGATTTACATCAGGTTGATGTTGTAGCACCCTCAAAAGCTGCAGCCGTTGCAGCAACCAACATGTGGCTGTGTGTAGATTGTCATTGCACACTGTTCCCAACACCATGCCACATGTGTTATCGGATGTGAGGTGCACATGTATGCAAGGGCCACGGAGTAGCGTGACAAGGCCATGTCAGCAAACTCACAAGGAATGTGTGGTGAGTCATGACATGTGCACCTTCATGGCAAGGTGTGTGGGCTGGACTAGTGTAATGTCATGTGACCTGTGGCTCAAGTGTTCCGCTGCCAGTCTCTGCAATGGGCATCACACTTCTGCTGATGTGTGGGTGTATGTCACTCCTGTCTTGCGTCGGGCAGTGCACTTGCACTGGGACACAGCTATTTCCATGGCGTGGTATGGGGAGGTTCTCAATCACCGTGTGTAGCTGGGTCTTGGAAGGAGTGTCACCTTGCATCCATACGTGTCCTGGGCATGTAGCACATGCCTGACTCCCTATGGGGCATGTGTGTATTGCCAGATTTACATGTGCTCAGTAGACATGAGTTGTTCTCGTAGTGCACTCACTCTTCCTTGTCACTTCCAAATTACTGCAGAGCGCCTCCTGTTGCCCGAAGAATTCCAGACTTGGCCACCATGCAGGAGAATGACAGGATCCGGCTCTACCGCTTCACCCAACCGTTGATTCTGGAGCTGACGGCGAGACTGGCACCACACCTGCAACCGCAGCACAGGTATCCTACGGCACTGACACCCCAGCTGAAGGTAATGGCTGCCCTACATTTCCTTGCCACGGGTACCTTCCAAAATACCATAGCTCATGTTGGTGGCATGTCCCAGAGCATGTTCAGCGGTGTGCTGCATGATTTCTTGGAGGCCATGTTGATTCACCTGGATGACTTCATCAAGTTCCCAACCCCTGAACAGATGACTGAGGTCAAGCGTGGTTTCTATGCCCTGGGAGGGATGCCCCATGTCATTGGGTCCATAGATGGGACACATGTAGGTTTGGTACCACCACACGCACGGGAGGTGGCGTACCGCAATCGGAAGCACTACCACTCCATCAATGCCCTTGTGGTGTGTCTGTCCAACATGGTGATTTCACATGTCTGTGCTCGTTTCCCAGGATCAGCACACGATGCCTACATCATGAGGCGTAGCGGGATGCCTGATATGATGATGCAGCTGCGCAACGAACGGGCATGTGTTGTTGGTGGGTACAGTCTGTCTGTCCTGTATTCTGTTTGGCCGAGCAGCACTACCGCTTCGCCAGTTCTAACGATATCCATGTGCTTTCCATTTAGGGGACGCTGGCTATCCCAACATGCCTTGGCTGCTGACACCTCTCCGCAACCCCATCACGCCGGCCCAGCTCCGCTACAACACCGCCCATGGCCGGACAAGGCGAGTGATAGAGAGGACGTTTGGCATGCTGAAGAGCCGATTCCGGTGCCTCCACAAGACCGGCGGCGCACTCCCATATGCCCCGGCAAAGGTTTGCAAGATCTTCATGGTCTGCTGCATGCTGCACAACATGGCAGTTGAAAGAGCTGTGCCACTCATCCTGAATTAACATGACGAGGACCATCCACCCGTGGAGGACGAAGGGCTTGGCAATGGGGCTAGTGATGTGGAGGATGTGGAGCCGCAAGAGGACATCCGGACTCGGCTCATACGCGACTTCTTTGCTTAGTGGTGAGTACCAGTGTCTGAGTGTGCACGCCTTGGTCCCCGTGTGGCATGTGTTGTGATGCGTGTCTCCACCTGCATGTATGGCACGTGAGTCAGAGGTGTGTGTGGGTGTGTCACTGGAGTGATGGTGGCAGTGATGGTAGTATTTCCCCACTCATAATTGTGACCTAGCATGTTGTCATCCATACATGTGTCGAGTCAATGCACATGCAAGTGGCTGTGCTTTTTGTGGCTGACTTCTTGTGTGTCTCTCTTCCCCAGGTACCTGCGCATGCCGTCTTCTGGTTGCATTGTTGTGGCACTGCTATTCCTCATGGACATGGCATCGTGGGCTGACTCAGCGTTACAGGCACGGACACGTTTGGAAGTCTCCATGGGGTAAGGGATGCATCTGGGGTGTATTGGGTGTGGCAGTTGTTCACGATGTGTGCACACTGCCCCGGTCGGTGTTTGGTTCCTCTGCAGACATGTGGCATCCCCATGGGACACGACATGCAGCTGGGTACACCTGAATAGATGGGCTGCCTGGTTGTCAGTCATCAGTGATGGGATAGTGGATTGTGATGAAGGCATCAATGTGTGTGACACTGCCCTCGGACACATACGGTTAACATTGTCTTGACATGGCGTGGGACTTCCACATCAGCGGATGTATGGTGTATGGCAGTCTCCCCGTGAGCAGCTGTGGGTATTTAGCTGTTAGCCGACACTTGTGTGCCAGTTCCATGGCTATCACGCATTTGTGCTGCAGAAGGGGGGTGCCAGTGTTGGAGCCACATGTTACTCCACATGATGTGTTCATGTGTACTTCAAGTTGCCTCTGCAATCCCAAAAACATGACTATTAAAGGTGTCCCTATGCCTCCAAGGTGCCTCTTCTCAGTCAATGCTGGTGTGTTGGCACGGTGCATCCTGCATGTCTGGCATGGTATTCCCTGATTGTGGCTATGTGTCAATGTGTCGAGTGGCAAGATGCAAGCTGTGTGTGTGTGCTGAGACTGTGTATTGGGCATGATGTCCATGACTGTGTGGGTATTGTGACATGTGCCATCCCCATGCATCCAACGCTGTCCATGACCCCATTCTCGTCATCCACCGGACTCAAGCTTGCAGGACATGGTTCTGCCACCTGTCTACACATACCTGTGTGCCCCCCAGGACACGGGCCAGGATCCCTGACCTCTGCGCATGACTGTTGCTGTACTCAATGTGTCTGTCAGCACGGTTGTTCGGCCACCCCCTCAGCTGGTTCTGACCATCACGGGTGTGTATGGTGCTCCATGTCTGTCTTGCCTAAAAAACTGTGACCCATGTGTCCTGTGCCAGACTCAGGCCCCAGGGTGTGGATGGTTGAAGTGAACAGATGACTCAGGCATGTTTAGACTGTACAAGACACATGTTAGGTAATAATGCTACCAGCAGGCATCTACTCTTAATAGTGTGATTTATTATTGGGGGGGGGGGGGACAAAGTGAGGGGCTTTCCGGGATTAGGGAATCCAAAGTTCAGTAGGGGAGTTGGTGTCCTTGCCATTGGAAATCCTCAGAGTCCATGCCACAGTCTTTGTCAACATTGGTCAGCCAGTGACCAGCAGGGCCATGTGGCAGAGAATGTCTCTTGATGCTGTGATGCTGTTGCTCCAGTGGGCCAGGTGCCAGGCCAGGTGTCCTGGGAGATGGTGATGTAGCAGCCACCCTCACGGTCCTTTCCGTGGACGACCCGGCTTCCTGCGGGGAACCTCAGCAGCAGGCCGTGACGACGTCTGGGATGCTCCGTCGGATGTTTCCTCCTCCTCCTCATGATCCCTCCCTGTGGGTGGTGATGTTCTCCGCCTTCTGGCACAGGGAGGGTCGGCCATGGTGTCGGCCATCCGACGGAGTTCAGCGTGAATCCCCTGGGACGCCGTCACTTGCTCAGCCTGTCTGTCCTCCATCCTCCGTTGGTGTACCTGTAGACAGGCTATTAGCTCCGCATGTTGCTGGGCCTGCTGGACCTTGATCCCCTCGAGGACGGACACAACCTGGGCCATGCCCGTGGTGTCCTGCCGGTATGAGTCCAGGATGTTACGGACATGGGAAAATACCGGATCCCCAGCCAACTGGTCAGGCTCGCGCCTCCGCCGTCCTCCACTCCCACCACCCCTGCCCACTTGCGTCTGGCCTGCACTTGTGGGCACATCGGGTCTCCGGGACCCCTGAGGGGTGGCATTGGCGTTGTCGCCTGCCTCCTCCTGGGTGCCCGGGACACCGTGTCCCTCCTGGCGAGCCTGGCTGCATTGTGGTGTTGGGGCAGGGATCCTGGGTGTCTCCTGGGATGTGGCAGGAGTGGGGGTGGTGGTTGGCACAGTTGTACCTGACGCAGGTGCTGCAGGTGGTTGGACACCAGAGGGGCCAGGTCGGTCGGGGTCGTCCGCAGAGTGGTGAGAGTGGTCGCTGCCGGTGGGATCGGTCTCCTGCAGATCCGGGTCCTGTGAGTGTTCCCCCCCAGTGTTGGGGGGTGCAGCACGACGTTGACCTGTGTGTGAGAGAGAAAATGTTAGTTTGGATCCATGCAACATCCATGTTTCATCCGTTACAAAGTTGGCACATTTCCTCTTGGAATTAGGATCTGACTTGCATTCCACTCACAGTGCACTTGTGCATGTGTGTCTCCCTTGGGCACCAATTTGGCCCCTTTAACTATGTGTGGCACAGTCTTACTTGCTGCGTCAAGTGTGACTGCAGTCAGCAGTGGAGTGTGCATGTGTGCCGAGCTATGCATTTGCGCCTTCCTTGTAGCACTGTACATGTGCACATGGAGTGGATCCACACACTTATATGATGCAGGTGGCTGTCCTTGTGCTCGTGTACAGGTTGTGACATGGCCCTGCGTTTTGCCATGATGAAGAGGGGGGGTTCTGGCACTGGCCACCCTTGTCTACATGCACGCAGTCCACCTGCTGACGAGCAGACATTCCCACACACCAAAGGACTGATTGGCTCTCCCTGTGTCTCCCTCCTTCTCTGTCCCCCTCTCCCTCCCTCTCTGTCCCCCTCTCCCTCCCTCTGTGTGTCAGCCTCCTCCCTGTGTCCATCTTCCTGTGTCTCCCTCCCTCTCTGTCCCCCTCTCCCTCCCTCTCTGTCCCCCTCTCCCTCCCTCTGTGTGTCAGCCTCCTCCCTGTGTCCATCTTCCTGTGTCTCCCTCCCTCTCTGTCCCCCTCTCCCTCCCTCTCTGTCCCCCTCTCCCTCCCTCTGTGTGTCAGCCTCCTCCCTGTGTCCATCTTCCTGTGTCTCCCTCCCTCTCTGTCCCCCTCTCCCTCCCTCTCTGTCCCCCTCTCCCTCCCTCTGTGTGTCAGCCTCCTCCCTCTGTCCGTCTCCCTCCCTCTCAGTCCCCCTCTCCCTCCCTCTGTGTCCCCCTCTCCCTCCCTCCGTGTGTCACCCTCTGTCACCTTGGCCCAGCTTCCTGGGCACACACTGTTAGCAGATCTTTGAGTGGCCCTTGGCCTGTTGATGTGAGTTTGTTTCTGATCTCCAGGCACCCATTTTGTCTGCTGTGTGTCTGTGCGCTGCTGCTGTGGTGGTGTGTGCTGCCACTCTTTCACACTGTTGGCTGTTCATTAGCTGCTGGCATGTGCAAAACAGTGCCTTCACCCCCATGTGTTGATGCAAGGCGTCCGCCATTTGCTGGCAAGTCATTCCTGTGTTGGGACACAGTGTTTGTCTGGCTGTGACCTAGGCCATATGGGCAGAGGGCATTGTTGTCTGCTTTGGAGTCGCACTATGTGATTCTTGGTGCCCAGCCTCCCGCCATCCGGGTTACCGTGTCATGTGTTGTTGTCTTCTGTGGCCTGTGACTTGACATTGTCCAGCTGGGTGCATGGGGCATGGTGGCAGCAGTGGCATGTGCCTGCTCATGGAGTGTGGTTGAGTAATGCGATGGCTTGTGGTGGTTGCGTGCCTGTTATTAATTTTGGTTGTGGTTGCAGTTCCCCCCATGTGAGGTGCGTTGTTTGTGTACTCACCCGGGTCTCGGAGTCCTTCTACTCCTTCAACTGCCTCCACCGGCAGTATGGCCATCACCCTCTCCTCCCAGGGATGGTACTGTACGGCTCTGCGGGAGGGCCCTCCTCCGGTGGCGTTGGCCTGGTCGTGTTCCTCCTGTCTCTTGGCTCTGACCCTCCTCCGCAGATCGTACCACCTGTTCTGGCAATCCTGCTTGGTCCTCCTGGTGTCCGCAACAGCATTCACAGCATCAACGATGGTCTGCCACATGGCTGTTTTGGCTGCCTGGCTGGTGCTTCTGACCAATGTTCCAAAGATCTGTGGCTCGACTCTGAGGATTTGATCAACAAGGACCTCCAACTCTCGGTGACTGAACTTTGGATTCTTGGTAGTGGGCATGGTGAGGGGTGTGGGTGGGGATGGTGTGGGTGTGGGGGGGGTGTGGATGTTGGGGGGGGATGTGGATGGTTGTGTGTGTGTGTGAATGTGATGAGAGGGTGTTTGTGAGGGTGGTCGTGTGAAGGTGTGCAAGTGTAAGATGTGGTGTCGCTTGTAGTCTGGTTCTGTGGTGTCTGGCAGCAGTGGGTCTGTTGCAAAGGCTCATGGTTTGTGTGTGTGGGCCCTTTTCATTGGTCCATGGGTGGGTGTGGCAGTGTTTGAATTTTGGGTGGGTGTGTTATAAGGAGTGGTGGTGTATTGGGCCTCTGTTTGTTTTTGACAGTTGCAGGTCAGTGATTGTGTTATTTTAGTGGTTGTTGGCCATGTTTAGTGGCTGTGTGCCTTTCGAATGGTGTATTGTTGTGTTGTTTTGTTTTGTCCTTGTTGTGTACGTGCGTTTTGAGCGTGTGTACGGTGTGTACATGGGCCATTTGGTTGTACGATTATGTCCTTGTGTGTGGCTTTGTACGACTCGTACATGCGGTTGTGATGTTGGGGCATGGGGTGCGCTCCGTACTTAGGAGGTTGTGTTGGGGGTGCGCCAGGAACGTACTGGGGTGGGGGTACGACTGGAACGTACTGGGGTGTGGGTACGACTGGAACGTACTGGGGTGGGGGGGTGTACATTGACGGTGGTACGACACGTACTGGGGTGGGGGTACGACTGGAACGTACTGGGGTGTGGGTGGACGGGGCTATGACACGTCCTGGGGTGGGGGTGTGGCTCGCACGTACTGGGGTGTAGGTACACGGGGGGTACGACACGTACTGGGGTGTAGGTACACGGGGGGTACGACACGTACAGGGGTGGGGGGGTGTACATGGACGGTGGTACGACACGTACTGGGGTGGGGGGGTGTACATTGACGGTGGTACGACACGTACTGGGGTGGGGGTACGACTGGAACGTACTGGGGTGTGGGTAGACGGGGCTATGACACGTCCTGGGGTGGGGGTGTGGCTCGCACGTACTGGGGTGTAGGTACACGGGGGGTACGACACGTACTGGGGTGGGGGTACGACTGGAACGTACTGGGGTGTGGGTAGACGGGGCTATGACACGTCCTGGGGTGGGGGTGTGGCTCGCACGTACTGGGGTGTAGGTACACGGGGGGTACGACACGTACTGGGGTGGGGGTACGACTGGAACGTACTGGGGTGTGGGTAGACGGGGCTATGACACGTCCTGGGGTGGGGGTGTGGCTCGCACGTACTGGGGTGTAGGTACACGGGGGGTACGACACGTACAGGGGTGGGGGGGTGTACATGGACGGTGGTACGACACGTACTGGGGTGGGGGGGTGTACATTGACGGTGGTACGACACGTACTGGGGTGGGGGTACGACTGGAACGTACTGGGGTGTGGGTAGACGGGGCTATGACACGTCCTGGGGTGGGGGTGTGGCTCGCACGTACTGGGGTGTAGGTACACGGGGGGTACGACACGTACTGGGGTGGGGGTACGACTGGAACGTACTGGGGTGTGGGTAGACGGGGCTATGACACGTCCTGGGGTGGGGGTGTGGCTCGCACGTACTGGGGTGTAGGTACACGGGGGGTACGACACGTACTGGGGTGGGGGTACGACTGGAACGTACTGGGGTGTGGGTAGACGGGGCTATGACACGTCCTGGGGTGGGGGTGTGGCTCGCACGTACTGGGGTGTAGGTACACGGGGGGTACGACACGTACAGGGGTGGGGGGGTGTACATTGACGGTGGTACGACACGTACTGGGGTGGGGGTACGACTGGAACGTACTGGGGTGTGGGTAGACGGGGTTATGACACGTCCTGGGGTGGGGGTTCGACTGGAACGTACTGGGGTGTACCTAGACGGGTGGGGGTATACATATACGAGGGGTACGTGTCGGACGTACGGGGGCTGGGGGGAGTGTTGGGCGCGTATGCGGGCACATGTCTCCATGGTTGCTGTAGGAGTTCGGTGCGGACGGTGTTTTTTCCATACGGTTGTAACCTCGGACGCACGGGATGGATCGTGATTCCTAGGTCGGACTTGGTTTTTCACGTTTGTAAGGTAAATCGTCCGAGGACGTGTCGGACACATTTTCCGACCCGGGGACGTGTGGGGAATGATTCCCAGTGCGGTTCGTATGGACTTTTTACCATGCGAATCGTGATTGCCAGTTCGTACGGCACTTGTACGATTCGTACGGTAAAAAGACCCGATACGAGTCGCACGGGGGAATTTTTTACCGGATCGTGATCGGCACCTTGGTGTAGAATTTATCTTTGCTCTTGTATTTCCGTCGACAGTATTTTCCACACCGATGACTTTGGAAACGTAAAACTTGCTCCTTTAACTTTTTCTCTTCTGTGCTTTTTGGTATAGCACATGTTGCATATTCTTCAATGAAAGATAACACTGCTTCATCAGTATCTGTTCCAAACTTTGGGGCATCCTTGATCCACAACAGCATATGAATATGAGGAGCACCTCTTGCCTGGTACTCTTTTCTCCAAAAGAAATCCACTACTTCTCCAAGAGGTGGATTTTTTTTATTGCAGATGAAGGACATCATAGCCTCAAATCTATGATTGAAATATCTGCAAACATTAACTGGATCCAATGAGCACAGTTCTCCTGCTGTCTTGTATTCGATGTTTTTAATGTTTGAATTTGCCTCTCGTAGAAAATCCAGTAAATCATCCCAAGCATACTCAGCACAGCTTAGGGTAAGGAACCATGTTGGTGTTCCTAAATTCCGTAACATGCATTTTAATTCACCATGGCGTCGGTAGCAATATTCATTTGTCCCACGCTGACAAGCCATCAGATTGATCAGTTGTGTTTCCAAATGATCATCTCGGTGCTGCACTTTCTCCATAAAATCCTTAGCAGACACATTTTGTAAATGTACTCCACTTTTTAAAATGTGATTTACTGCATAAGATAATGCAGACAAGTCGCTTTCAAATAAAAGATGGAACAAATAAGGAATACTTTGTCGGAATCTTGGATCTTCTGCATATAGTCTTGTAGTCCGATACTCAGAAGCTGGAATCTGTTCTGGACGTTCATGGTATCGTCCTCCTTTTCCTGTAGGAAACAGCTGGGGAAAACATCGAGCTTCCAAGCTCCCCTCCCATACACTCACGGGAGTTCCTTTTGCTTTCTTCATCTGAAACAGATCAATAGTGTCTCCCATAACTTCTTTTGAATGAAGAGGATGTATGCTAAAATGTTCATAAATTTCTTCTTCCTTTGACTTGTCCACTTTTTCAATTTGTCCAGTTGGTGTTTCTGTGTCTTCTTGTAAATCTTCTTCTTCTTCTTCTTCTATATAAATTGATTCATACCATTTGTTATTCCTTTTCAAATACAAATTTGCTCTTTGTACTTTCCGTACATCTCCTGCCAAATCTTCTTATTCTTTGTAGGTACACCATTAACCAGAAAAACTAATGGTTCAGTTTCCAAAGTATCTGCATCAATAGTTTCCATATTTTTTTTCACATCCAAGGGCAAATACACCACTCTACCTTTTAAACCTCTCAGTAAATCTGAAGGAGGTAATTTACCAGTTTTGGGCTCCATACGTACTATGGTCTGGAACGGATGAACACATTGAATAAGTATAGACTCATATGTATTTAATTCAGAAAGTTCGGCAGGAATAGCATCCAATTCTAAATTATTATGTACAGCTCTGGTCAGCATTCTATTTTCTTCTAACTTATTATAACAGTATTTACAAATACGCTGATCTTCACCCAATTCAAAACAATTTTCAAGAAATATATATGTGGCAAAATCCTTCCACTTATAATTATCTTCATTTTCACTTTTTCTGTAGAGATCAACATTCCTGGTTTGTTTTTTATAATGAGTTATGCGGCAACAAATACAAGTAATATTTGGTCTTTCATTAGAGATTATTGCAAATTTTATTATGTGATCATTACATTTCTTACTTACAGAGGGTTCTACATTCTCTTCCACTTCTTCCTCATTTACTGTGTCCTTTTCTGCACTTTCTTGTTCTGGACCAAAGTAACAGAACTGAATTTCATCAGTAACCTTCTCTACATCTGATACCGATCCACGGAACAGAGCCCTATTCAATTCATCTAACTTTATTGCTGGACTTTTAGCAAAATACAATCGTCTCACAAACTTTCTCATTTCAGTATGATGAACAGCCAGCATCCTAAAATGATGAAAAACACTTTTACACACTTTTCTAGATAGACAAGCCAGAGAATGTCCCTGCAAACCAGTATTCTCTCTCACTCTGCATGGATCTAGACTTTGAAGCACCTTAATCTTCTGTTTAACACTTTTTTTTACTATATTCTCTTAGAAACTCACGTAATTTATCAATAGATTCCTGACGCACAGTGCAAATACAACTACAATTCCAAGTATACACTGGGGCTTTAGGACGTCTCCCAATAGCCTCATCCGCCATCACTTGTTCCTCATCTATTGGAACCATTTTCTCCTTCTCCATTATACAACCATTTTTCACTTCATAAGCACGACCTCTGGTGTCAACTGCATGCAGCAAACTATTACTTTGAAGATAACTCTCTTCATTAAAAAAAGGTTCACTACTTGAACTATGCATCCATTCTCCTAAAAACACTTTACAAAAGTTTGTTCTTTTCACTAGTCTTTTCCTTTTGCTTTGTGATTTCAGTACATTGACCATTTTATCTAATGTACGCATCCTGTTCAAAATTAAAATGAATAGTTTCCTTTTTAATTCTAAAGCCTTTGCTACAATGGCTTCAATTTCTTTTTTTCTCTTATAAAATTTAGCTTTTTTCTTATATTTCTTCACATCCTTTATCAAATTGGACATAACTCTTCTCTGAAACATTTTTCTACGAATCTCTTTAAACGCTGTTTTTCTTTTTAAGTTATTCTTTATTGTTTCTGAAGTTATATTTGCATTAACTAAATGCTCAATTTTTTCCTGTTGTTTTCTATTTAAAACATTCTTTCCAGTACAGACATTTTGTACATTTTTCCTTTTTTTGAAGATATTGTTTAAAAAATCTTTTGTCTGCTTACCAGAAGACTTTCTCTTTTTCCCAACATGAGCATCTCCAACTAACTTAGGTCGTCCAGTTGTCTTCAAATATAGATTTTTTTGGTGGTTTTTCCTTAGTCTGGATTTTGTAGGCATCTTAAATTTTGTTCACTGCTCTTCAGCAATATCTGAAAAAAACTAAACAAAAATTCCTTTATTTTATTTAAATATATTACTATATTTTTTATGATCTTTTCAAATCTTAAAATACTATGTACCCCTTTCCTACAAGTGAAAATCACAATAACACCATCACAAATTAAATATCTAAAAACAATTCCTGTGTGCACATAGAGTCATGGTTTGATATTAGGCAGAAAACGAAATTTCTTTGCCAATTTGAAAGCACACTTACTACTCTTTTTTTGGCAAGTGATAAGTACTTTTACAGTCTGACACATTTTGAATCCACGGCTGAATGTATTTGCATTACTGACTGCAACCTCAAACCCCAATCGGTTGTGAATACTATGCATGATTCTACAGGATAAGCAGCTGGGTGTGTGCTAAGAGTCTGCTTCTGCAGATAAAAAGCTGCCCCTTTCCTACTAATGCAAATGTAAAATTACCAGAGTAATACGCAATAAATCTCTGTCTATAACTCCTCTTTGCACACAGAGTCATGGTTTGAAATTAGGCAGAAAACGAAATTTCTTTGCCAATTTGAAAGCACACTTACTACTCTTTTTTTGGCAAGTGATAAATACTTTTGCAGTCTGACACATTTTGAATCCACTTTTCAGATTCTGAAAACAGCACATGTCCAAACAGCTTTTTGAGACCAGGAACATGTGTAACCTGGGTGACTGACTACACTCCAGCAAGGGCAACCAGCCTTAGTGATGCTGAATGTATTTGCATTACTGACTGCAACCTCAAACCCCACTCGGTTGTGAATACTATGCATGATTCTACAGGATAAGCAGCTGGGTGTGTGCTAAGAGTCTGCTTCTGCAGAAAAATAGCTGCCCCTTTCCTACTAATGCAAATGTAAAATTACCAGAGTAATACGCAATAAATCTCTGTCTATAATTCCTCTTCGCACACAGATTCATGGTTTGATATTAGGCAGAAAACGAAATTTCTTTGCCAATTTGAAAGCACACTTACTACTCTTTTTTTGGCAAGTGATAAGTACTTTTACAGTCTGACACATTTTGAATCCACTTTTCAGATTCTGAAAACAGCACATGTCCAAACAGCTTTTTGAGACCAGGAACATGTGTAACCTGGGTGACTGACTACACTCCAGCAAGGGCAACTAGCCTTAGTGATGCTGAATGTATTTGCATTACTGACTGCAACCTCAAACCCCACTTGGTTGTGAATACTATGCATGATTCTACAGGATAAGCAGCTGGGTGTGTGCTAAGAGTCTGCTTCTGCAGAAAAATAGCTGCCCCTTTCCTACTAATGCAAATGTAAAATTACCAGAGTAATACGCAATAAATCTCTGTCTATAATTCCTCTTCGCACACAGATTCATGGTTTGATATTAGGCAGAAAACGAAATTTCTTTGCCAATTTGAAAGCACACTTACTACTCTTTTTTTGGCAAGTGATAAGTACTTTTACAGTCTGACACATTTTGAATCCACTTTTCAGATTCTGAAAACAGCACATGTCCAAACAGCTTTTTGAGACCAGGAACATGTGTAACCTGGGTGAATGACTACACTCCAGCAAGGGCAACCAGCCTTAGTGATGCTGAATGTATTTGCATTACTGACTGCAACCTCAAACCCCACTCGGTTGTGAATACTATGCATGAGTCTACAGGATAAGCAGCTGGGTGTGTGCTAAGAGTCTGCTTCTGCAGAAAAATAGCTGCCCCTTTCCTACTAATGCAAATGTAAAATTACCAGAGTAATACGCAATAAATCTCTGTCTATAATTCCTCTTTGCACACAGAGTCATGGTTTGATATTAGGCAGAAAACGAAATTGCTTTGCCAATTTGAAAGCACACTTACTACTCTTTTTTTGGCAAGTGATAAGTACTTTTACAGTCTGACACATTTTGAATCCACTTTTCAGATTCTGAAAACAGCACATGTCCAAACAGCTTTTTGAGACCAGGAACATGTGTAACCTGGGTGAATGACTACACTCCAGCAAGGGCAACCAGCCTTAGTGATGCTGAATGTATTTGCATTACTGACTGCAACCTCAAACCCCACTCGGTTGTGAATACTATGCATGATTCTACAGGATAAGCAGCTGGGTGTGTGCTAAGAGTCTGCTTCTGCAGAAAAATAGCTGCCCCTTTCCTACTAATGCAAATGTAAAATTACCAGAGTAATACGCAATAAATCTCTGTCTATAATTCCTCTTTGCACACAGAGTCATGGTTTGATATTAGTCAGAAAACGAAATTTCTTTGCCAATTTGAAAGCTCACTTACTACTCTTTTTTTGGCAAGTGATAAGTACTTATACAGTCTGACACATTTTCTATCCACTTTTCAGATTCTGAAAACAGCACATGTCCAAACAGCTTTTTGAGACCAGGAACATGTGTAACCTGGGTGACTGACTACACTCCAGCAAGGGCAACCAGCCTTAGTGATGCTGAATGTATTTGCATTACTGACTGCAACCTCAAACCCCACTCGGTTGTAAATACTATGCATGATTCTACAGGATAAGCAGCTGGGTGTGTGCTAAGAGTCTGCTTCTACAGAAAATTAGCTGCCCCTTTCCTACTAATGCAAATGTAAAATTACCAGAGTAATACGCAATAAATCTCTGTCTATAATTCCGCTTTGCACACAGAGTCATGGTTTGATATTAGGCAGAAAACGAAATTGCTTTGCCAATTTGAAAGCACACTTACTACTCTTTTTTTGGCAAGTGATAAGTACTTTTACAGTCTGACACATTTTGAATCCACTTTTCAGATTCTGAAAACAGCACATGTCCAAACAGCTTTTTGAGACCAGGAACATGTGTAACCTGGGTGAATGACTATACTCCAGCAAGGGCAACCAGCCTTAGTGATGCTGAATGTATTTGCATTACTGACTGCAACCTCAAACCCCACTCGGTTGTGAATACTATGCATGATTCTACAGGATAAGCAGCTGGGTGTGTGCTAAGAGTCTGCTTCTGCAGAAAAATAGCTGCCCCTTTCCTACTAATGCAAATGTAAAATTACCAGAGTAATACGCAATAAATCTCTGTCTATAATTCCTCTTTGCACACAGAGTCATGGTTTGATATTAGTCAGAAAACGAAATTTCTTTGCCAATTTGAAAGCACACTTACTACTCTTTTTTTGGCAAGTGATAAGTACTTATACAGTCTGACACATTTTCTATCCACTTTTCAGATTCTGAAAACAGCACATGTCCAAACAGCTTTTTGAGACCAGGAACATGTGTAACCTGGGTGACTGACTACACTCCAGCAAGGGCAACCAGCCTTAGTGATGCTGAATGTATTTGCATTACTGACTGCAACCTCAAACCCCACTCGGTTGTATATACTATGCATGATTCTACAGGATAAGCAGCTGGGTGTGTGCTAAGAGTCTGCTTCTGCAGAAAAATAGCTGCCCCTTTCCTACTAATGCAAATGTAAAATTACCAGAGTAATACGCAATAAATCTCTGTCTATAATTCCTCTTTGCACACAGAGTCATGGTTTGATATTAGGCAGAAAACGAAATTTCTTGCCAATTTGAAAGCACACTTACTACTCTTTTTTTGGCAAGTGATAAGTACTTTTACAGTCTGACACATTTTCAATCCACTTTTCAGATTCTGAAAACAGCACATGTCCAAACAGCTTTTTGAGACCAGGAACATGTGTAACCTGGGTGACTGACTACACTCCAGCAAGGGCAACCAGCCTTAGTGATGCTGAATGTATTTGCATTACTGACTGCAACCTCAAACCCCACTCGGTTGTAAATACTATGCATGATTCTACAGGATAAGCAGCTGGGTGTGTGCGAAGAGTCTGCTTCTACAGAAAATTAGCTGCCCCTTTCCTACTAATGCAAATGTAAAATTACCAGAGTAATACGCAATAAATCTCTGTCTATAATTCCGCTTTGCACACAGAGTCATGGTTTGATATTAGTCAGAAAACGAAATTTCTTTGCCAATTTGAAAGCACACTTACTACTCTTTTTTTGGCAAGTGAGAAGTACTTTTACAGTCTGACACATTTTCAATCCACTTTTCAGATTCTGAAAACAGCACATGTCCAAACAGCTTTTTGAGACCAGGAACATGTGTAACCTGGGTGAATGACTACACTCCAGCAAGGGCAACCAGCCTTAGTGATGCTGAATGTATTTGCATTACTGACTGCAACCTCAAACCCCACTCGGTTGTGAATACTATGCATGATTCTACAGGATAAGCAGCTGGGTGTGTGCTAAGAGTCTGCTTCTGCAGAAAAATAGCTGCCCCTTTCCTACTAATGCAAATGTAAAATTACCAGAGTAATACGCAATAAATCTCTGTCTATAATTCCTCTTTGCACACAGAGTCATGGTTTGATATTAGGCAGAAAACGAAATTTCTTTGCCAATTTGAAAGCACACTTACTACTCTTTTTTTGGCAAGTGATAAGTACTTTTACAGTCTGACACATTTTGAATCCACTTTTCAGATTCTGAAAACAGCACATGTCCAAACAGCTTTTTGAGACCAGGAACATGTGTAACCTGGGTGAATGACTACACTCCAGCAAGGGCAACCAGCCTTAGTGATGCTGAATGTATTTGCATTACTGACTGCAACCTCAAACCCCACTCGGTTGTGAATACTATGCATGATTCTACAGGATAAGCAGCTGGGTGTGTGCTAAGAGTCTGCTTCTGCAGAAAAATAGCTGCCCCTTTCCTACTAATGCAAATGTAAAATTACCAGAGTAATACGCAATAAATCTCTGTGTATAATTCCTCTTTGCACACAGAGTCATGGTTTGATATTAGTCAGAAAACGAAATTTCTTTGCCAATTTGAAAGCACACTTACTACTCTTTTTTTGGCAAGTGATAAGTACTTTTACAGTCTGACACATTTTGAATCCACTTTTCAGATTCTGAAAACAGCACATGTCCAAACAGCTTTTTGAGACCAGGAACATGTGTAACCTGGGTGACTGACTACACTCCAGCAAGGGCAACCAGCCTTAGTGATGCTGAATGTATTTGCATTACTGACTGCAACCTCAAACCCCACTCGGTTGTAAATACTATGCATGATTCTACAGGATAAGCAGCTGGGTGTGTGCTAACAGGCACATGCATCAAGCAAAATACCGGTCGCAAACGGGCAGATTCTCAGAATCTGACCCTTTGCTCCCGGTATTTTTGCATTTGGGATGCATCATCCCAAATGCATAAATCGCTATTTAAGGAATCTCTAAATTGGGATTCCTTAAATAGCGATTGCATTTAAGGAATCCCTAATTGAGATTCCTTAAATGCAATGCATTACACTTTAAAAAATAGCGATTTCGCTAATAGCGTGAGCAAATTACCATGAGGCTGGACCTCATGGTAATTTGCGAAAACTTAGAAAAATGCACTTCTTTGCATTGTTCTAAGTTACATGTTGCCCACACACATGCCCTTAGAGCATGTGTGTATGCAACATTTGTGCAGAGTGAACATACATGGGTGCAATAGGGTGTCATTTTGACACCCTTGCACCATCGAAATTGCGGGAGCAATTTGCGAGTACCTACTGGTACTCGCAAATTGCTCCCGCAATCTCTAATTCATTCCTATGGGCCTGGAGGCCCATAGGAATGAATGGGAAGACATTCCTTAATTGCAAATCGCAATTTGCTAATCGCAATTAAGGAATTTGTGGGAATCGCTAATTCTTTAGCGATTCCTACATGCATAGGGTTTTGCTATTCCTTAATTGCGATTCCTTAATAATCGCTATTAAGGAATCGCAAAACCCTATGATGATGCATGTGCCTGTAGGAGTCTGCTTCTGCAGAAAAATAGCTGCCCCTTTCCTACTAATGCAAATGTAAAATTACCAGAGTAATACGCAATAAATCTCTGTCTATAATTCCTCTTTGCACACAGAGTCATGGTTTGATATTAGGCAGAAAACGAAATTGCTTTGCCAATTTGAAAGCACACTTACTACTCTTTTTTTGGCAAGTGATAAGTACTTTTACAGTCTGACACATTTTGAATCCACTTTTCAGATTCTGAAAACAGCACATGTCCAAACAGCTTTTTGAGACCAGGAACATGTGTAACCTGGGTGAATGACTACACTCCAGCAAGGGCAACCAGCCTTAGTGATGCTGAATGTATTTGCATTACTGACTGCAACCTCAAACCCCACTCGGTTGTGAATACTATGCATGATTCTACAGGATAAGCAGCTGGGTGTGTGCTAAGAGTCTGCTTCTGCAGAAAAATAGCTGCCCCTTTCCTACTAATGCAAATGTAAAATTACCAGAGTAATACGCAATAAATCTCTGTCTATAATTCCTCTTTGCACACAGAGTCATGTTTTGATATTAGTCAGAAAACGAAATTTCTTTGCCAATTTGAAAGCACACTTACTACTCTTTTTTTGGCAAGTGATAAGTACTTATACAGTCTGACACATTTTCTATCCACTTTTCAGATGCTGAAAACAGCACATGTCCAAACAGCTTTTTGAGACCAGGAACATGTGTAACCTGGGTGACTGACTACACTCCAGCAAGGGCAACCAGCCTTAGTGATGCTGAATGTATTTGCATTACTGACTGCAACCTCAAACCCCACTCGGTTGTATATACTATGCATGATTCTACAGGATAAGCAGCTGGGTGTGTGCTAAGAGTCTGCTTCTGCAGAAAAATAGCTGCCCCTTTCCTACTAATGCAAATGTAAAATTACCAGAGTAATACGCAATAAATCTCTGTCTATAATTCCTCTTTGCACACAGAGTCATGGTTTGATATTAGGCAGAAAACGAAATTTCTTTGCCAATTTGAAAGCACACTTACTACTCTTTTTTTGGCAAGTGATAAGTACTTTTACAGTCTGACACATTTTCAATCCACTTTTCAGATTCTGAAAACAGCACATGTCCAAACAGCTTTTTGAGACCAGGAACATGTGTAACCTGGGTGACTGACTACACTCCAGCAAGGGCAACCAGCCTTAGTGATGCTGAATGTATTTGCATTACTGACTGCAACCTCAAACCCCACTCGGTTGTAAATACTATGCATGATTCTACAGGATAAGCAGCTGGGTGTGTGCTAAGAGTCTGCTTCTACAGAAAATTAGCTGCCCCTTTCCTACTAATGCAAATGTAAAATTACCAGAGTAATACGCAATAAATCTCTGTCTATAATTCCGCTTTGCACACAGTCATGGTTTGATATTAGTCAGAAAACGAAATTTCTTTGCCAATTTGAAAGCACACTTACTACTCTTTTTTGGCAAGTGAGAAGTACTTTTACAGTCTGACACATTTTCAATCCACTTTTCAGATTCTGAAAACAGCACATGTCCAAACAGCTTTTTGAGACCAGGAACATGTGTAACCTGGGTGAATGACTACACTCCAGCAAGGGCAACCAGCCTTAGTGATGCTGAATGTATTTGCATTACTCACTGCAACCTCAAACCCTAAAAGTATTCCTCACTTATACCAGTACACCTTAATTTATGGTGAAAACATAGTCCATAATATTTTACATGTTCCTTACATTTAAATTTCTCCCAAAACACAAAATGATAAACACAACTTCAACAAAAGGAATTCCAATTCTATTATTCATTTCTTAATTTACCACATACATCCCCTCTCAAACTGATAACTCACCTTTAAAATTAGTTAGTTGTGAAAGAAATGTGGCACTCAAACAGCAGATTATCAGAGCCAGGATCTCTGTTCTGTACACCTCTCTCCTCTCAGCAGAACCAGATAATGGCAATGTTTCCCTCTCTTTTTCCACACATATACATGTTAATTTCAAATGTCAGTGCTTCCCCCTTTTTTTCAAATGTAATCACACATTTCTATTGGTTGAAAACCAACCCTTTTCCAAAAGTACCCTTCCCCCAACTTGACTTCTGCCTAGGACCCTTCCCCCAACTTGACTTCTGCCTGCTACCATAGCAACAGCTCATGGAACACTGCTGTGTGAAGTCAGGTCAGAAGTTCACCACACAATGTTTCATTTCCAAAGAGCAAGAGTGCTTGACTTTTCTAACCTAACAGCAAATCCATAGTAATGTTCTTTGGTAACACATTTTTCTGTACCAATACAAAACATGCTTCTATAAATTGACACATACAGCCTAGTTTTTAGTGTAGAATGGTATGAAACAGCCAATGAGTTCTTTTTATTTTAAAAAAATATGTATGCCTCCATTTCCAAACTGTCTTTCATTTCTTTTTCCCATTCTACTGAAATACACCTCCTGAGTGCATCCAGATCTCCTTTGAAGATGTTCACAGTGTGGATTGTAGGGCACAGCTATGTCTTCTGGAGTGAAAAGTATGCAGAGAAAACAGGTATGGTGAGAGACCTTGCTTTGCCAAATGTAGACATTAAATGGATTGGTCAGAGAGGGTTAAAGTGGCACCAATTGATGCCATTGGTGAAATCCTTCATGCAAATCCAACACCCTGACCTCATAATAGTGCACTGTGGTGGCAATGACCTAGGCACTTTGACTGGGGTAGGTCTGGAAATGCTTATGAAGGAGACCTTTGCACAACTGTTTTCACTTTTCCCTAAAACTGCCTTTGCGTATTCTAACATATGCCAAAGGCAAAAATGGAACTGGTCCAATCATTTTTGTCTGCAGATTGACAAAGCAAGAAAGCACGTCAACAAATCTGTTTCTGCTTTCCTCCGAGACTATGGTATGGGTTCCATTTACCACAACAACTTGCGTTACGACATGCAAGACATTTATAGAGGAGATGGTGTACACTTCACTGATGAAGGGAACAGAGTCTTCCTCTTGAACCTTAGACTCTGCATCGGTACTTACTTGTAGGTACCGAAAAACACTTCATGAACACAACGGCTCTTTTTAGAGCCCCCTAATATCTTAACACTTATATCTGAATTTTATTTCTTTTTTTATTTTTTTTTCTACCGTACGCGTACGGTAAGCTTACCGTATGCGTACCCGCGATTTTTTTTTTTAAATTAATAATTTTTTTTTTGTACTTTACTGTCCTTCTTTGACCCCCTTTCAAATGTTAGGGGGTTTGTAACTCTCTTCCTTGCCCCCTTTTCACGTTATCTCCTTTTTTTTTTCTGTGTGAAACACACGAAATGGCGGCCGACACTTCCTGATTTCGTCCGATTCGAATGTTTACAGTCATGTGACAACCAATCAGATTTGAGCTCGCGCACGGCGCCGTACGCGCGCTTACAGATATATATATTGATTTAAATGCTATTTTCTCAGGAACTACTGAACAGATTTACACCAGACCTACAAAAGGCACTTCCTTGACCTGCGGACTACCTCTCTGCCAAATTACAAGTAATTCTGTTCAGCCGTTCGGGCTGTAGCTGTGTCTAAAGGTCCTATGGAAAAATGCATGGGGAAAACGCGTTTTGGGACCCCCCTTTTTTCTCAGCCCCCGCTTGACGAATCCCCCTGAGACTTTCAGGGTAGGAGCGGAGCGTAGCGCCCCATTAGTTTTGAAAATTTCGCGAGGATTCGTCGACCAGCGCCAAAGTTATTCCAAATAGAATGTTGCGGTTTTCCTATGGAAACAGGGTCCTAACTATAACTACCTACTGGCGACTGCCAGTAGGTAATATATATATATATATATATATATATATATATATATATATATATACCTGGTGTGGATATCTTTCATTTAGTGACTCAAGAGATTATAGAATATTCCTTCAAGACTTCAAGGCTGCTCTTCATAGCTATCACTAGGATAGCTTTCAATAAAGGTTGTCTTTAACCTATAACCAATAAGGGGTTGTTTGGACTGAAACAAAGTGCCCACTATAACTAGTGGACAGCATATATGAGGCCAACTTCTCACATGCCTTTTCCAAATACCGATTTGAACTCTACTTCCAAACATATTCAGAGGTTCTGAAAACGTTTACTGAATAGCTATTGGTATTTGGTACATACTAAAATGGGTTTGTGCATTTAAAACACTCAGATTTACAGATTTGGAGGATTTGCTAGAGCTAAAATAGTTCAGACATCTCCCTCATGCTTCCCTTCCATCAGCCCATTATGGTACCTTAACAGAGGTGCAGTCAAGCACACAACTGTATGAATGAGTGGCATCATAGAGCGGGATTTTACTTTCTTGAACTTGTGCAACATTATGATCCTGTGGTCTAGTCAATAACTATGCAACATTCTCTTGGTCTGTTTGTGTTGCACAGTCTCACACACATTCAGCCATACATTTTAATCGCAACCCTTTGCTCTGGTGAAAAAGTTGTGATAGATAAAAATGGATAGGGAGTGCCACCAGGTACCATCTGCTATCCTATGTGTGTGGTTAATGATTGAACGTGTGTCAAATGGAACACATCTACCCCCCATCATCTGGTGAAATATCTAATTAGAACAGTATGTAACCTATAATTCCTCATGGTTAATGCATTGTACCAAGAGGGAAAAGATATGTGGGAAACAACAAAAAATGTAAAATAAAGGTGGTGGTACACTAGAGAACAATAAGGCTGAAAAATTCCAAAGTACCAAAGGAAGTGTATTTCAACAATCATAAACATGATGTAACGCAGGTCTGACTACATCCGAAAGAAATTGTTCTGAAACCTACTCAAGGAGGAAAGAGAAAGAGGCCGTTATCATAACACTAATGTTGGTATGTACTCTGGATATCTAAGGGATTTGAATGATCAAGTGGATCTTAAGTGCTCCTTATAAGTAGACTAGGAGCAACAAAGGAAACTAAAGGCTGAATATTACACTAGAAATGGAAATTAGTTCATTCGAACCAGGGTTTACAGAGCATGTCAAAGTCAAAAAAGTACTTTTTTTGGCTACAGGCCATGAAAGTTACATACAAACACAACATAAGTAAAAAGACAAATATATTCCAGATAAAATGTATATACATACCAACATTATAGCTAGGATAGAGCAGAACAATGGTGGGTCACGCAGGTGCACACAAACTCTAATACCAACCGTTTTGCTAGTAGCTTCCAACATTTCAACCCCGGAGTTTCCTGAGAAGGTAATTCCAGATTTAGATAGATTTGTGAGACCCAGTAAGATATCCCTTAAATATGTCTAGAGCAGTATAATTAAAACATGATAAAAAAGCAAATAAGAACTGATTTACCCATTATGCACAAACCATTATGCAGGCAACATTGTACTGCAAGGTACTTACAAAGCCTGTTTCACTCCAACAACTTGTCATTAAATGTTTGATTGGTCTGGAAGAGAATGTTAGTTATTTTAATGGCTCCACAGCCATTTGAACCCCAACATCCCCCACTATACTAGATTCAAAACGGGGCCAGGATCCTATTGCAGTGCTGGACTGTCCACAAGTGGTTTTCAAGATAAAGTGGAAATGCTTAATAAAAACCAGAACCAAATTCCTGATACAGTACTAGGTTATACATTCTGGGCTGGAACTTATATGACAGAAATACTCAAAGATGGTTCCCCATGGTATCGGGCTCTACACCTGGATTGCATGTTTTGAGCTCTACCTTCTTATAAGTCAAGCTGCTTCCAATAATTTTGCAACCACGTATACGACGCAGGGCTGGTACCCACCTTACATATCCTAAGGGCCATTATGTATTGTCTAACCACCAGTTGCCTACAAAAGGGTCAGAACCAGTGCTTCCTTTGTCTTCTATATGTCTTGCAAAAGAAAAGAAAATGGGTCTTCAATTCAGGGGCAACACCACATGTACTGCAATTGGCTTAGCCAGAGGGGTGTGGCTTCCATTTGTCAGTGAAGCGGGTGAGTGGCAACAAACCCAATCAAATCCGAACAAAACGTCACCCTACAAAGGAGGGATTAATGTAATCAAAAAAAGTCAAAACTGGGAGCAGGTCTGAATTCCAAAAATTGCAGTGTTATTATCCGTCATTTGGGGCAACTGTACCAATTTCCTCATTCACAATCCCAGTAACACAACTTCATGAGCTTACTCTAGGAGAGATTGATTCTCCCCCTGTCTGACCACAGTTCACATATAGCGCATGTCATTTATTTTTCTGATTGTGGGAGCATTATAGCTGAGTGGAAGAGTTGACATCTCCTGACTGTTATGCATGAAAATGTAGTATAGCCCATAGCTATGTTGAAGATGATGATAAGGCATTCGCACCATGAGTTTGAGTTTGCTCATTAGTTTGTTGGATTTATTTGACATTCAGCACCAGGATACCCTTGCAGTTACAAATACACATGATTTAACCCTCACTGAGCCAATTGATTGTTATTTCATTCTGCTCTTGATATGTAAGAGAAAGAAGGACCCCAATATATCTTCATGTGAACATGAGCTGTGCTGATGAAATGCATCAAATTTCAAGTTACAATCTCTAATTATTGGGAATGAGTGAAACAAAGTAGAAATATATGAAGTCTAATAAAAATCTATTTCTAAATGGATAGATTAAATGCCTAGTGTTAAAATTGAGTCACAAAAACTATAAACCATGTTATTTCTCTACAAAGATATGCTGTGCGGTGGGGGACAAGAGAACAAGTAGTACATTGAGGAACTAAATGCAACATTTTTATTCTTTTGAATATGAAATCCAAAAGGTAACTACACAATTGCTTTTTCAATTCAAACATGAAACATTTATGGGGATATGGAAAAGACATGAATCACAAATTGCTATTTATAGGAAAGTTCTGGAGGCAAGACAAATAAAAAAAATACACTTTGGCCTTCAACTGGACATTGCCTATACAGGGACTGAACACTACACAGAAAATAGTATAAGATTTACACTAGCAAGCAGTCATGAACAGCATTGTACAAACGGAGACATGAGAAGTGCTATGAGAAGAAAATAATCTTTTAGTCAGAAACGCAAAATTAAAAAATGAACTAAGACCCTTGGAGTTGTATTCACATTTTTAAGTGAGAAACCTACAAGTAAATTGGGGAAACGCTTACCTGCAGAAGAAAGAGCAGTGTGGGAAAATTCTAAGACCATATGTAAAAAGCATGACAGAAAACTGCCTGAATTAAAAAAAGCAAAAGATTGCTTTATTAAAAAGCAAACTCAAACACTGTGGTCTGCTGACTTCAGCAGGACACCTTCCCTGTGATGGCTGTGATTCCTAATGGCTGGGCAAACTGTGAGCTACATCATTGCAAATCCATGAGGTAAGTCGATATGCAACCCAAAAGGAATCCCTAAATGAAACTCAATGAGATTCGCACATTAGGAATGCCGATTTCCTAATTGTTATTCAGAGAGAATTGTAATTAGTAAATCGGTATCCCTAATGTTCGTACATCTTGGGCACTGTGGGCCTCATTTATGAGAAGTGACGCATCGCTGCGTGAAAGCAGCAATGCTTCACTTCTCAGTGCACCCTCCTTGCGACATAATGGATGAGTCATATTTACTGTATGACACATCATGTCATGAGGAGTTACAGATACGTCAGTATTTCTGACGTATCTGTAGGCGCAAAAGTGATGCATTGCTGGAGTGTGTCACAAAAGTGCCGCAACTCCAGCAGTGTGTCCTTTCACATGGGGCAACCCCCATGTGAAAGGGCCTGCGTCAGTTTTACACCTGCTGTGAGGCAGGTGTAAGATAGTGACACATTTGCACCCTAAAAGAGGCGCAGTGAAATTTCATAGATTTTACTGCGTCACTTCTTTGAGGATTACTTTCGTGGGAACGCCCACCCTGCATACATTATACCTGATGCAGGTATAATGTAGTGCAGGGGTTTACAAACTGACTGCTTAGATGTGTCACTTTGTAAATAGGGCGCAACAGGAGGCATGTTTACGCCGCCGATGCGTCACAAAAAGTGACGCAATGGAAGCGCAAAACTGTCGCAAGGCCTCATAAATAAGGCCCTGTGGATTCAGAAGAAACATTTCTGGTACATTTTTTTTTATTGAAACCACCAAGATGACAGGATTATTTACATGTTCATGTTTACTAACCCTCCCAAAAGATATGAAGCAGATTTATATTGTTTGATTTGGAAAATTAAGTTTACATATTTGTTCTTTATTGTAGACAATAGACAATAACTAGAGATTAATAAATTAGGACCAAAACCAAAAATTAGATGCTCGAAGTTCTACCAAACAACTGGATTTATATGAAATAATTGTAAGGTATGAATTAAGGTACAGATTTTAGAAATAATATAGGAAATTCAACTGGAAAATGAAAGTACTCAGCATCATGAAGAAATTATGCAACATTCTCTGGTGACTTCAAAACTGAACTATGCCAACAGCTTATACTTTGGCCTGCCAGAGTATCTGATCCAGCACCTTCAGAACATTCAGAATGCCATGGCTCACATAATCTTCAAAATTCCGGTGCCCCTATCTGTGTCACCCCACCTGCAACAACTTCAAAGCACCCCATTATTAAGCAGATTCGATTCAAGGCTCTTACCTTTGGTTACAGAGCACTCGAACATAAAGGACCCCTCTAGCTAAGAAAGACAATCAAGACATTTATTCAAACTTGATCCTGGAGATCTAATAGCCATTAACTTCTTTATATTACCACTGTGTGAAGCTAGAAGAGGTGGAAGATCCTTTGGAAATCTTACTACCAGGCTCCGGAACTCTCTCCTCTTGGAACTTCATTTAGCTTCATAGGAATCAATTTTTTGGAAGAATCTGAAGACTTTTTTTTAAACTCTGCCTTCTAAATCTGTTTGATTTACCGGTCACTTGCTGCTTGCACCAGGGCGCCTCTTCAGAAGCAGTTGTATGCCCTGCAAAACTAATTTATATTGTATTGTAACAACCTAGAAATAACTACCAAAATAGCAGTTCAAGGTTGGACAATTGTCCTAGAGGTCCCAGCTGTCTATGACAAAAAAATACTATGATTTTTATAAAGCATTTTGGAGAAAAATGGTTCATCCTGGTTAAGGATAAATTCAATTCAATTCAATTTAGTAAATCTTTATTCGGTCGGGTGTACGACCATAAAACCTCATTAGATAAAGCAGTTGTTTATATACAGCAATCTATAATAAAAGCCTTAAAAGATATTATTAAATACCAGATAAAAAAAAATCATGCAGCATAACATGGGCAATTTAAATTCATAATGCATACTTTTTCTTAGACTCAAGGCCTGAGTAACAAAATGCAAGACAGCAAAACAAATTTCCGGAAGTTAAAGACGCCGCATGAAATTCAAGCCCTCATAGTGCGAATTAAAAAATCTCCCTTCAAGAATTGGCTGTAAAAATCAGCATCTGTAAACTGCATATAGAGGGCAAAACAAATAAAAAATGCATAGTACTTTGGCTAGAGGGCCTGTCACAGGGGAAGGGCAGCAAGGAAGCGAACCAAGAACCTGCATCTTGGACAGCACCTAAATAATAAATCATATCAGTTTGAAACCGTGAAAGGTAAACTCTATTTTGAGGAGTTTTGATTCACTAAAGATAGGGCTCCATGCCATTGCATGTTGAAAGAGCTATGCAATGCTGAACTGATATCATATCAGTAGCTTTCTCTAAGCTTAACTTTTCTTTACGTTCTAAACATTTCAACTTAATCTGCTCCTTAGAAAAAGTGCTGATATTATCTGCATTTGCCCACGGGTCTTCCAAACCGAAATCTTGCATGGATGATTTAACATACCTTAACCAAGGTATGGCCTGCACATTACTTTGTTTCAGACAATTCTTAACAATATCATGTGTGAATTTCAAATCCTGAGATATCCATATTTTAACCTGTAGCATAATAGGAGCTAATAACTAAAAGCTGGTATTTTCATTATCGGTATGCCTCACACAAAGAACTTCCTAGAACAGGTGTTTTTAAGACCGCTTGTCAGAATGTATAATTTCTTGTGGTCAACGTTGAGCTTCAAATCACCCATAAAAGACTAAAACCACCTTTTGACGTGTGCGATAAAAGCACTGGGTCATCTGTGTAAAGAAGTATGGGGACCAAAGAGGGACAAAATGCAGCCTTGTCAACCCCCCTGAGTAACTTGAATGGGTGATGTCAAATCTGCTTCCGGCGTAAAACGGACTCTCATGGTAGTATCTTGGTGTAGTCTTCTCAAAACCCTTAAAAGAGGGGGAATCAACCCCAGCTCAACCCGTAATATCCCAGATTTGCTATCTGTCCAATAAACCAAAGGCCGAGGAGAGGTCCATAAAGGCCTTATGCATTGCACCTCTCCTGACCTTGACATATTTACCTAAAATAAACAACAGCTTGAGTGCTTGATCTGAGGTACCTAAACATGGTCAAAACCTGTATTGGACCTCCGTAAAGAAGGCTTTCTCTATCGTCCAGGCTTCCGATTCCCCCAAAATCACTCTCCCAAAGATCTTAGCAGAAGAGTCCATAATAGAGATGTGCAGATTATTTGATGTCATTTTATCTCCGTTCTCATAAATGGGGATTGTCACTGGTTCCTTCCAGGAATCAACGTGCATTTTAGTGACGGAAGTTCTGAAAATGTTTGCAATCAATGGGACTCAGAGATCTAAATTACTCTTGAAAAGCTCAACTGGATTCCCATCAGGGCCTGAAGCTTTCCTGATGCTAAGCTAACAATTGCTTTTCACACTCTCCCAACTGAAGTGAATTCCTGAAGGTTACCAGAGCCGCGATCTAAGAAGAGGATCTGATAGGACCATAGAGTTGACTTCCCTTGACTCTTATGTGAATATTTAAAAAAAATCAGAGACCCAGTCTTGCTCTAAAATAAGACTATCAGTTCCTGAATGAGTTTTGCCAGCAAAAAAGGGCCGATTTGCTATCTCCCAGAAATCCTCATTATATTTAAGGGAGGAGGCACATTCCAGAGCATCCTATGCCAAAGTTCTTATCTCTTGTTTTCTTTTTTCAAGAACGTCAGTATAATTCTGCCTCACTACTCTAACTGCCACAGCATCACTGGGCACTTTATTAGTTAATTCTTTTAGTAATTAGTGCCGTCTTTATTAAACCATGATTGTACTGGGCAAGCCATCTGTGACTTTTCCACTGTTAACAACCCAGAAATTAAAGTACAAATTTTCCCAAAATGATCCAGAATCGTCTCAGGGTTTGTACTTTGAGTTAAGCAGCCCATAATCACATCAGAGGTAATCGAGATCAGTCAAGTGAGAAATTAAGAAACAGCTACATTTTTCCATTTTCTACAGGCCCCTTGGTTTTGGGAGAAAGTTAAAGGTGCAATCTGACTTGGAGGTGGGGCAGTGTGGAAGAAAATGAAAACAAGAGACTAATTGGTTGATGGTCACTAAAAGGAGAGGTCAGAATCGTGAAATTTCTTAAAAAAGGGATCAACAATCCAGTGATTAGAATATGATCAATCACACTCTCTTCCCACCTACTTCACTGTACAATCATCAGTGTCACCCCGAATTTCACATGCGAATTGGAGGTTGTTGATCGGCATTATCCTTGTCAGTGTTTCTCCATAGGGTGTGTGAGAGAAGTGTGTCACCTTATCATCCTGCCCATTTACTATCCCACAAACCCGACTCCCACTAAGAATGCATTTAGGAATATTAAAATCAGCTGCTCATATTATGGAAATACCATTGCACTCTTTACTTATTAAACATTGAATGGCAGACCCCAGGTCCTCAATAATAGCCACTGGTTGGGAAGTATACAAATGATAGTAGAAATTTACTAGAGGTATACTGATTACTGAGCTCTGTGAAGGAAAGCTTCAAGTTCTGATAATGGGGGCTTGTAATTAACTCTGTAACAGATAGGTTCCTAAGCCTAGTCAATACAAAAACAGCCAAGCCTCCCTTTGCTCCTGCCACACTAGAAGGGACCCCTGAAGAACAAAAGGATCTAAACCCATCTGCTGTAACGTTATCAAACACCCAGGTTTCTTGGCTACAAATAAATAACAACAAATCAGAATTACTTGTCTTAGAACGAAGACTTGCCACATTCCAGGATATAAAGGCTAGAGTGTTGTTGCATTTTGTGCTAGCATAGATTTGTTTTTATCAAAGTGTCACTTTGAGTCGTAGTAAATTACTCAGTTCGAGGAGATTTAGCACGAGGATTCCAACCCAAAGAATTAAAGACAATCTCATTATGTCCAGAATCATCCTTGTGGGCTTCATTACAAGCTAGAAGGTCCTCTTCATATGTAAAGGCGGGAACCAATAACTACGATCCAGAGTCCAGTATCAAAGTTCTCTCAACCACACCAAGATTGTAACTAGGGACAAATTGATTGCAAAGGGTGAAACTGATAATAGGCCAATCCTTTGTGCCAGGTCTTTCGGTGCCCTAGAACTAAGCTAGACCATCTCGTACTGAAAAGACGGTTGTTTCTTTAGGAGGGGAAAAGATCAGCAGTTGGAGGTGTCAAAATAGTTCCTCGAGCCTGAGTCAGGCATTGATGATGTAGATGGTATTCAAGTCCATCATTTGCATCCGAATTAGAAAGTGGCGGAAATCTATTGGTAGTTGGAATTGCACACAGACCCCCTCCTACAGTTTGAGGTGGAAGGGAGGGTCCATGCCCTGTCCACCTGGTGTTCATGGCTCGTGGGTGATAAAACAATCCCAATGGTATAATAGAAAGGACAGCAGACCAAGGATTTGGACCTTGCCTGCAGGCATAGTTTATCAATCGGCATTCCAGTTCTGGATTTCTGAAAGTGACTACTATGCAATCCCCCTGTATTGGCGTTCTTTACTAGTCTACCTATCCTACCCTCCTGATCATAAGGATATCTTCATATTCCTTGATGAAAAATGCAGTTTCTTCTCAGTCAATAACAAGCTTGATTTTTTAAATCTATAAATGTCTCTTCCCTATCCTCTGGCACAGGTGGTACCCCTATTATTACTGCCACATACAGGCAGCACGCTGATGGAAGATTTAGAATCCACTCGGAATGTCATACTCCAAGATAAGTAGGGTAGCTATTTGCAACCAGGGCACTCAATGGTCTTGCAGAATTCAAAGGGGTCGATCTTCGATTCCTCTGGGTTTCCATCTTAGATCTTTCAAATGGGGCTGGGATGTCTGAATCCGTCAATAAGGAAGAAAGAAGAGGAATACTTCTGGCTGCCCTCTTGGAGCTCCGATGTAAAATGCCCTGGCTTTTAGCATTCGGGGACATTTTAAGGCATGGGTAAAGTGTGCTCTGGCCCATGGCCCCATCCTTTCAGGGGGCCCCCTGATAGAGCCAGCTATGTTCTACAGAGAGTCTTGCCCTGATGAAATTAAATAATTTTAAACAGGTTGTTGTAAATAGCGTTTCTTTATTAATATTTTTTAATGTGTGAGAGTCTATTACATACATTTGGCAGAAAAAATGTGTTTCATGCAACATTCATATAAAAAGTGTTTTTTAGATCAATACAGGACATTACATATGAGAAATAAGAGTGTGCGAAAGAACTTATTTGCACTATTATTAGTGAGCTGCTTCTGTGTTACAATACTGAAAACACACATCACTATCCCTGAATATCAGATGTACACATATTTGAAATTTGACCAAAGAGGTCATGAAAGAGCTGACACTGGATCATAAAATCAAAGCTGTTCTGAACAGTTGCACCCAAAATCCTTAAAATGTCCCTGTTGGCATTACTCCTGGCTATACCGTGTGATGTAACCTCCGGAGAAGAAGTCAAATGAGAGGGCAGCAAAAGATTCAATTAATTAATCGTAAGCTGAGATTTTAACACAGTTCCTATATCCAGGATTGTTTACTCAAGGGCCCCAAATTCTATCAAAAATGGGTGTTATGGTGGTAGTAAACATCATTTTTAACTGACCTACGAGCCCTTTCTTTGTCGGATGTAATTCCTTTTGTGTCATGGCAGCATTAACGAGGGGAGCCACAAGCTGTGAGTGCTTGGTCTCCACAGAGCACAAGGTCAATGTGTTGAATTTTATTTTTGTAATTCATTGAATTGGGGCCTAGCTTCCCCTTTTTTCTTTTTATCCACGGGTTCGCTGCTAGTAATTCTCAATGAAAGATCAGAGAGCACCATGGTTAGACCTGGACTTGGTCCCCGGTCCTCTTGAATCTCAGCAAAAGGGACTATCTCCTGTGGAATTGATACATGTGCCCCCTACAGCTGAGGAGGCACCAGTAACATCACAATGTAAGCTATTAAGTTGCGAAGTGACAAAACTCAAATTCTCCCCCAAATCCAATGTTAGTCATCAGTCAACCAGCTCTAACTCCTTCGAGACTACACTAACAGCTCGATTAAGAAAAGCATCCATAGTAGTGCCAATTTGTGGCTAGCCAGACCAAGAGTCTTACCACAAGAGTTAGAGTGTCTTGGAGGCAAACCAAAGGAGGGGGGCCGTGCCCAGCCTCTTCCAGAAGATGACAGCCGAAGATGCACGGCCCCAGCATGGAAAGAGTGTTGGCACTATGAGCGCTTAAGGGGGCTCCTCCCCTGCCTCATCTGCAGTGGGTCGTCGTTGTTGCCTGGGACAGCAGGTTCCACCAGGGAAAGAAGCAGCAAGAGTGCATCCTGCGGGAATAGTGTTAGCACTATGAGTGCTTCGGGGTGCTCCTCCCTGTCTCATATGGAGCATGTCAGTGGTGTTCCTTGAGACAGCGAGTCCAACCAGGGACAAAAGCAGCAAGTGGTAAGAGGCCACTTAAAAAGTTATTCAAAGATCCATATGATATATATTTCTAATCTGATTGTGAAAAGTTGCAGCATTAGAAGAAGACATAAGCAAAATGAATGGAAGCTGTGATATTATTAAACTCAACTTTACTATCAATAGATTATCAAGTAACTGCCTGGTTTTTAACAGAGAACTATCAAGATTAAAATCTATACCAAGTGTAGCAAATTGTTTAGGAAATGTATCGATTGGACCAATCTACTTTAAAGCAACACATTCATACCCAATCTCTGGTAAAACATTCATCATTATCTCAAATGATAAAATTGACCTTTTGTTATCAGAATAAGCAGATTTAAGGATTGTACTATTAAAGAAGTGTGATAGGGTACAACAAGGGTGATATCTTGCAACTATTTCTTTTAGGAAAACAGAATTAACTGAATGAAACAATTGATCCTAGCTCATCATTAAGCAAACAATAAGACACACTTTCATGAGGGACTCCAAAATGAATACACTCAAGTAACAAATTATGAATTGCTTTCAGGAAAAAATTAACATTTCCATACAGATACAGTAACAATGTGAAAGAGAATTTAAAGACAAATGAAAAACAAAACCATAAGGAACACCAAGTGCTGTGGAATTCTCAGAAAGAGAGCACATACACTAGTTTGGGGTTCGGGAATGTGAGGTGACATGGCAACCCTGAGAACAAATAAGCAGAAATTGAATCCTTCATTGTTGAGCCATCACTGGAATAGATAACCCACCCTCCTTCATCATGTAGCTGTGAATGCCATTTGAAACCAAAATGGCTTAAGTTAGGTTTGCACAAGCTCCCAAATGTATCATATTGTGGAAAATGTGCATGAGACAGGTTCCACACCAACTTTTCTCTACACCATAAGGAACCAAATAAGCAGCTTGGCAAAAATGTTAAGGAGCAGACATTGCCATATTGATTGTTGCTCATAAAAGAAGACTTTTTGAACATTATTGAACTGTACCTTCGTGGTACAATTCTGTCCCTGGGCCTCTTTCCCCCATGCTGCTTTGTGTGTGTGTTTGAATAGCAGTTATAGATTCAGGACATATTAATAGGGCAGTCACAAATGAAGCATGTGGTGTGGGGGTTATGCAACATATTGGGGCATGGACATATGGGGAGGAATTATGTGTCTTGCAGGATTTCTGAGGTTTACATGCATTAGGATCTGTGGTGATTGCCCAAGAACCTTTGCTATCTCTCCCCAAAAGAGACCAATGTGAGGAGGAGTATACACTGTTCTGGAAGCCTTCGTTTCCATTTGTGAGTAGTTTGTGACCTATCGTCAGGATCCACAGATGCTGCAAGGTAAGAAAAACACTGAGTGTTGGCTTGACAAGATTGACAATTGAGAGAAGGACATGAGGCACACTAGTTTTACATGGTGATACGCAACACAAAGTGACATAAGTGACAGTCCCATAGACAATGACAGAGTCAGACATAATATGGGAAGACAGGTAAATTGGATTTTGCCACAAAGGTACCGTGTGTTAGTTGTTGGTGAGAAATACGGGAAAATACAGAACGCATGAAAGTGTTTTGGGTGCAATATTTTGTATTTATTTTTATTATTAATGTAGTCATCATCATTAAAACACAGTTAGTAAAGGCTATAATATCATTTACAGTGCACTTAGGTCACCATTGCAATACACCTAGTAATGGAACAGATGTTAGAATATAAACAAATAGTCATATTAGGTTTGTCATTGGGGAAAGAGGGAGGGCGTCCTTAAAGGAATGCAACATTTCGGTTTTGTGATAGGTTTTTTCTAGAAGGTAGTGATTAACATGGGGTTTAGATGTTGCAACCCTTACATGGGATTTCTTTATGTCAGTGGCGCTTTATCTTAAAGAAGTGCCTGTCTTCCTAGTGTCAGAGATGAGATCAGACATTTACAGTGATTGCTTATGGGCATTTCACAGCATTTCTAGCTGAAGAAGAACACTGCGTTTCCTCTCAGCTTGTTTTTCACAGCTGCCCTTCTCTCTTTTTTTCACAGTGGATGCTATCTCTTTCTCTGCTCAGATTAGACAGACTTGTTGTATGCGCATTCTGCTACATGTCCTACATGCCTCACACACATTATGAACTAGCTCTTACTATCCACTCACCTGTTTGAGCAGAATGGTGACAGCGGCACACCTGAATATTATAATTTCTATTACAACTTCTTTCATGAAAAATCAACATAAAAAAAGGAAACATTCACGTAAAAGAGACTAAACAAACTACATCAGATTGTTGGCATAATGGTGATGTTTGAGCCAACCTTTTTCAAGGATAAGTTCCTGTAGAACGAAAGCAGACAGACATTGTCCCTTCTTGATACAGACTCCCAGAATATCTTGAAAATGTAATATTCTGCATGGCCCATCGGTCATTAAACCAGGTCGAAGGAAGTCCATTACCCTATATTTATTGTGTGCTCGTATTCATCAAACTCAAAGAAAATATATACATGTCCGATATAACACCGACTCAAAAAACCAAATAAATAAAGATGCGTGTGCGCTTGCCAGCCATGGGCTCTTTTGTGAGAAAGGATGACAGGAAAAAAAAATATTTGATAAAATTGCCAAAAAAAGGAAACATTTCAAATAAATTGTAATCTCAACGTCTGCTGCTCGGCCAAGGGAAGTGTACTACTCTTTGATTCCAAATGAAGTATGGTTGTTTAAAATATATGGGTGTGAGATGGCTACCTATGGCACAGAGGCAAATATCTACAACCAAACCACAGGTACACCAAAAAAACTTCGCACATTTAACGGCTTCTGAAATGTCAAACCTTTCCATCATCCATTTTAGCACATGTGGGCACTCTGAACCTTTAAATTCTATGCATGACTTGTCTCCTCACCCTCAAGAGACTAAGGAGTCTGTGAGACGATTAAGAATAGGGTCAACTCCTGTTAAAAACAGCAGAACAATCTGGAACTCATGATATTCTGTGTGGCCTCCCAAACAACCATTCAGAGAGAGAGCAGCTATTACAGGTGCCAATGCAAAAGTGATACCTACCAGCGCCTGAAGTGCCAACTCCGGCTCAATCTCAGCATCAATACTACTTGGCCATGATACTTCAGAGGTGTGGGGCATCAGAACTGAGAACGAAGAAGTGTTCCATGAACTCTCTCAGCTTCTGGTCTACATAGGACTTTTTGCTTTAATTCCAACTTGGTTGGGAAGGCAGAGACACGCAACAAGTCAAGTTTGGCAAGTATGGTTCTAATCTCTTTGAGCCAGCCTATTTTGTGAAAGCGATCCAGAGCAATCACATCTTTTAGACCCTGTACAAAATGTGAGAGCTCCGGGGTGGACCAGTCGCCTCCAGTATAAGAGTGGACGTAGCTTTGCCATATCCTCAATTTTCTTCCTGCCTAGATCTAAACGAAGTGGGGTCAACGGTGTGCTTTGAGGAACCCCAACCAGGCAGCAAAGAAACTTATTTTCTGCCAGGGCAAAGCGTCTTAAGTCGCTAAATCCCCATAGCTCAGCTCCATATAGAGCTGAGCTCACCACTTTGATGTTATAAATTTCTAGGGCCGGGGTTACAGGTTTAGTAAGTGACGTTTTGTGTTTCATCAGCAGTGCACCTATATGCTGACGAAGTTTTAGAACTGTAAGGTTATTGAATCACCCAATTGAATGTTTCAGAGAGCATAGAGACTAGTAATATTGAAAGATTGTGTCAGGTTGCTAAAAAAGACCCCTGCCATGGAACACACCAGTGCCACAGGAAAATGCCAATGACAAAACTCAAACCTTTGAATTGAAAGGGCGACAAACTCTTGTGTCCTCTTGCTGGCATGCTTCCTCTCAAGGTTCACTTCTCACCATGATATAGTCAGTTGTATTGGTCTCCCTGCCTCCTAGAGAAAATCTGTGCACAGATATTCCAGAATCAGCCTGGGCACACAGACTCATGCATGATATTCCTCAAAAAACAGAACGAGGAGTGTTTTTACACCCCACAGATACAGATTCCAAGTGTGTGGAAAGTGCCAAGCCATTTATCACTTGATTTGTAATGTCCTGCTAACTGAGCATACCTTACAAGTGTTTACTACCGATAAGGAATCAATACATTCAAGTACCAGACATTTATTAACGAAATATTGACAAAAGCAATGTAAAAAAAAAGCCCTGGTATTAAGGAGAATGAGGCAGCTACCAGCGTCATCTTGCTATGCAAAGTGACAGTAACTGAACCCTAAAATATTTTTGGGATCATATTTTAAAGAATATAAGAAAAAAGCAATGATTGCTTACATCAAAATCAAATCATTGTGTTATTCTTTTAAACTACAATTGTATTCAAAGGTAATGTTGCATTAACATTTATGTATAATCACATATCAAAACAAGTATTTTAAATTATACTTTTGTGCCTTCAACTTAGCGGAAGGGTAATGTCAACGATCTGGTCTTTAATTTTAAGCCAGAGTATTGTCCCCTTTGCTATAATGCACACACTCATTAAGGCACAAGGGTCAGACTAGGACTGCATGGCCTACATCTTAAAAATGATGAAAAATGTCACTATGTCCAGAGCGCAGCTGACAAGGAACGGAACAATGATAAAAGGTGCAGATCGTACTAGCTTTCACTTGGGCAGGAACTTGATTTCCTTTAGAAGCATCCTGGTAAAGTGTGTGCATCCCCCCTTTGAAAAGGTTTCTGAGGGTCTGTGGGACCTTCTCTCCTCTTGTCCAAAGAGCACCCTCGGAATATCTCTGACTGTATCCCACCACCTAAGTGGCACAGCGTCATTGCATTTCATGAGAGACATTTTGTCCAGGGAACCACATGTGCAAAAGTACGCAGGTGCACCTTGCTTGCACGTGGCTGCGCTGCACCCCCATGCAAATGAGGTAACGTCGCCATTGCAATATGCTGGTGCGAAATTCAAGAACATATACCCACGAACTATGAGTTTTATTGCTTACAAGTGAAAAAGTACAAGTGCAAATACCCACGCCCTTTTATCAGGTCGCTCTGTAAATTGGCATCAGACATCTATTTTTACTTTTGTGTGAACCAAACTGAGGGTCATATTTATGGAATAGTGGTATGGTGCAGCACAGCAAGTCACCTTGCTGCGCTGCGTCACTGGGAAAAGGCAGGAATGGGCTGTACTTAAGGCATACGGAGCATTCCTGACTTTTCTCCCCACGCTGGCGGCAGTTTGGTCAGCCTAGCACCAACGCAGGCACCTTTGCACCATGACACCAGACACCTTCCAACACAAAAGCAATCCTGAGAGGCCTTTTCCTCTGCAGCACACACAGAAAGAGGAAGTAATTATGAGAAATAAAGATATTTCTCCTCAATGCCTCACCTGGGGAGGCATATCTTTTCGGCGCATTCCCAGGTTTACAAGGTCGTATAAATCTGGGAATGCGCCAACAACCACCCACGCAATGCCCATGAAATGCCTAACCAATGGCAGAGTTACGCAGTGCAGCGATGTGCGTTATATAACTCCAGATTTTTGGAGCCACTCAAGCCATGCAAAGTGGCTTTACATGGCTTCAAAAATCTGACTTAAGGTTTGCGTTACTCTTGCACCACGTTGTGTGGCGCAAGAGCAACGCAAAGAGGGTCATAAATATGGCCGTAAATGTGTTTTTTAATTGGCTTGAATAGCATATGTAAACAAATGTCAATATTTACAGAAAATCTCTTAGTTGCAGTATATATTTACAGGTCAGTCGGTAGGCATGGTATTGTGAAGACCACTGACATATTTTACTTTATAGTAACTGAATTATACATTGCCAAAAGAAGTAAAGAAGAACTGTCTATGCAAGTGTGTACTGGTGACATGAATATGAGTTTCTAATAGCGAGCTGTAGGAATAATTATATGCTCATGACCAGCAACCCGAAAAATACATGCGTTTAAATTGTAAAATGTTACTTTCACATCAGTTACTTCTAATTACAGTAAAGCAGCGTGTACTGCACTTATGTATTACAGTGCTAGTGGCATTTATAAAAGGTTGCATTCCAAAGTTTGACATTTTGCATTAAACATTTGAGAGTGAAACCCTTAATTATTAAAATGAAAAACTTCCGTGGAAACATTTAATCTTAGTTATAGAAAGCCAGAAAAAAAAATATTTACTGGGTAAACAACAAACCATTATGAATGGAACACTTGGCCAATTATTTAGAAATGTTCAGCAAAAGCACAGTAAATTAATAATATTTAGATTTTTATGCATTCATATTTTAAATATTTTCAGTACTAGACACAAAAGTGGAAACCAATTTGAGAAAGTGCTGTTATTGGTTTTATTTAGAGCGGATCGTAATAAAGACACTAAGATTTGACGGATACCTACTTCGCCCACTTCTTCCATTTTTCGTGTCACTAAGAGGGCTACGGGTCACTTTGTTACTGACAACGGTACCTCAAGATCACGATATTCATGGAATTAGAAGGCTCAACTTATTTATGCGGTGATTGATTCTTTTTACTGCGTGAATGAAACCACAATATCCATGAAATGCTTGGATAATACTCCCAGCGTATCAGCTATGTTGTTTCTTGTATTTGAAAAGCGAAAAACAGACTGTTGTGCTGGGGAAACAGCCTTTACCACGAAGCATTTTCTACGCGTTACGTTTACAACAGTACACTTACCTCGTAAACATCTTCACAACGCGTATTGCTTCACGGCGTCTTTACCACGCAAGCAACGTCATCACGGAACAACGTCTTCCTCATACGAAAAAAAACGTCAGTCCTTCTTTCGTGTCGACAAAGACCTAAGGAAAAAGGAAAAAAGAAGAAAGGGGGCTTGGGGGGGTCCCCCCCAAAAAAGAAAAAGCGGGGTAAAGGAAAAATCGAGGTAAACGCAATGCGAAGAAAAAACATTCAGTTTTAACGCATGCGTGGTAAATGCATGCATTGCAACGGGATGTGTAGTAATGACATATATTCGTTGTGCTGCCATGTCTTGAAAGGTTGAAACGTATTGTGCATTGTCACCAAAAGTGAGTCCACCATGTACAAAGAAGGGCTATTAGTGAAAATGTCACCAATTTGTTGGAGAAGTCTACATTTGTTAAGCGGACTATGGCTAAGGACCATAATGAAGGCATCTAAATTTTGGCCAAAATTCCTTTCATGAAGGAAAAGACCCAGTTGGGACATAGTGGGCAGCCTAGTTTTCTGATCTGTTGACGATCAGAGAGGCATGTTCTCCGAATGGTGAAGCATCCACCCAATATAATGAAGTCAAATCAACACTTCTCCTTTAGCCATTTAACTGCTGCATCTTTTTAACCCCAGTGATGAGCCCTTTTTTGGCTATTTGGGATAGTTCACACTTTGGCCTCCATAACTGTTTTCTCACATAAGGTATCAATGTCAAATGTGCATCCCTGTTTTTCCAATATCCTGGGGATTGGAAAGGTACCGAGGGGTTGTGAATTCCACTAGAGGGTAGTGAGAAAATAGACAAAATATGGCAAAACTGTGTTTTTTTTTGTTGAGAAAATGAGAAAAGAGCTCTGTAAAAAAACATCTGATTTGTTTCCAAAATATGACATCAACGAAAGGTTATCTGTGCTAAGATTACCATCTTCCCAGTTTGCAAGAACATGTAGAGCTGCATGGAAAAAATAATTTTGTTTGCCACAATGCTGGTATTTTTTCAAGAGGTAGCTAATTTTTCAAATTTTTGTAAATTCTATCTACTTCAGATTGTGTTGGAAACAGGTGTGAAACCCCCAGGTGATGACGACAGAAAGCTATACATATCTGAAAATTAGACAAAGTTCTTAATATACCAAGGGGTCATTTGTATAGATCTCTCAAGGTTTTTGCAAATAAATTAATATTGAAATAAACAATATGACAAATTAGTAGGAAAGAATAGCCATTTCTAACAACGTTTTAATCTGTAACATTTTGTCATGATCGGCAATTTACAAAAGCAATATACTGATATGCTTGCAATACATTTCTGGTCAAGGGGATATATAGGGTCATCAGTTTCTCTAAGAACCCGACATACCAGGAGCTAACAACTGAGCTGCACCTTAAAATGGTTTTTCATTGTGTACTAAGTATAGAGCAATTCATATGGTAACATTTAAAGAGTGAAAAATGGGTATGAAGTCAACCTATGCATTTTTTACCTGTGCACCAGTTGAGGAGTAGTTATTAATTGTACATCTCTGAATTTGTGGTTACTCATAATGTGATTCAGAGGGCATATTTGAAAAAAATATTTTTCCTTACACACTGTCTTTCATTCAGAAGGCAAAAATGCAAAGAGATCCTATTATTAATAACAATTGTTTGACTATTCTGTAGTGCCACATGTCTCCTGATCAAAATGGTACCCCACGGGGGGGGGGGTGGCCTGCCAAGATGGCTGACTAGATGCCTTTTCTGTCTGCTCCCACCGGAGAGCTTAAATCCTTTGTAATTCAGTCTCCATTCATGCATTCCATATATTACAACTAGCATAGAGGCACTGCCATCAGTTGGTGACATGGTGGGGGCTATAGAGGTGCCCCTTGGAGGCTTGCAGTGAAGTGTGAAGGCAGTGGGAGGAGTGGGCCTGGGCACTAGCAAAGCAGGTGGTGAATCTTGTCTGGCTTTGACGCTGTGCCATGCTGGCAGCGCGGTGTCCTGAATGCCCTGAAGGGAGTGGAGAGCTGGGTGGACAGCATTCTACCTGCCTGAAAAGCACGTGTGCACATCATTTGGAGTAGGAAGCACGACATAATTGTCCATAAAATACCATGTAGTAAGAATATTCTGTTGCATTCGCTTCACATTACTGGTTAAACAGCGGGATAGCTGTTCGAGTACATATGACATTATAGCTACTGAATGCTCCACTGAAGACTCTTCCATGAGCTCACCTGCTCAACCCAATCACTTGGAGAAATAATACTGAGTCTAACCTAAAACTGTTTTGGGGTTCCATTTTTGTAGTGTGTCCAAGCCAGCACTCTTGGCACCATCAACTAGGCCACGTGAACCAACGTTTTATTCTACAAGAGGACTTGCAGATGTGTCTGATAAAACGGTGGGTATTCAGTTATTGACAGTCTACACCGTGTTGTTTCCATCCATTAGGGTCGGTCGGACTGGGAAGGAAAATACGCCCAGGCATCAAAAACTAAAGTGTCCGTTCACCAATAAGTCAGATAGCTCAAGAAATTTGCAAATCAGGTCCGTTTTGAACTTGGAAACTGCACATGTTTGTGGTAACATCAGAGAATGTATCGTGTCAGGTTCTTTCTTGAAACATTTTTAGGAAAAAAACATTCAATGACTTTATTCCATCTGTTGAACCATGATGTAGAGTTCGTAATCAGTATCATCACATTTGTGGTGAAACTCTTGAAAGATCCCGAAGGCTTACACTTGAGCCAATCTTACTCACAAAGATAATTCTTCAAAATTAAACACAAACTTCCACTGCGAGCTACAGATGAGGTTATAAAGTTCATTAGTGGGTGTTACAGTGTTAATTTGTTACATTTTATACTGTTCAAGGCTGTTTGCCAGTGCTTTTGAAAAGTGTATGTTTGGATAATTAGTCACTTCTTAATTATGTACTTTAAAATGCTTCAGCAGCTGGTAAAAGTCAATGAGCTTGGGCCTAAAAATATATATATAGATCATTTAGGTAGACCTGTGACTGGTTCCATTATATACTCTTTGTTTAGTCAACTCTGTTTTTATCGATAGTGCGAATCATTCCTCACTTAGCATTTCTAAAGCAAAATACAGGTGTTGCTAATCATTAATTTCAACAATATTTAACAATTGGGCATGAACCTGAAATTCCAGCTATCCAACATTTATAAATTATACAAGTCAAGTCAAAAAAGCTTTATTCGGTGCATTGTATACAACCATAAAACCATACTAATCACAAAAAAAATAAATTGTACATTTCTGAAAAACATTAAAAGGTGAGCTAAGTCAAAAAATATATTTTACATTCATACAGAGTCCATTTAGAATTGACAGTTCGTGGTAATTAGTCAATCATGATTTAGGATGATATGAACCTTTTAAGACCATCCATTTTAAAAACAACATATTTATTGGTCATTTGGGTAAAGTGCATTTCCATACGGTGCGTAAAGTGCGAGATAGTATCTTATGTCATATAATTGATAAAATATTAAATCTTCTAAATTAAAATCATTGTTTGGCTAAAAAAAAAGATTATCCTGTAGTGCACAAAGTGCAAGATGGTAGCATCCATCAGAATCATCAAACATCAGGTTGTCCGTAAGTTAGTACCTCTAAATAGGAGTAATCCTTTCTTCTCCTGATAGACATTTGTATAAAACTAATGACTGCGTTCGTAATTTTGTCAGTTTCCAGACTACAAATGAAATTAAAAGCTTGTTTATAATGATAAAAACTATTGGCTAAAAAGAGTGGTTTCAATACAAATTTTTGAATTTCCCTATAAAAATAACAAAATAGTATAAAATGCAACGTAGACAGGGGGGATTTACCAATGCATGGACAATTCGGGAGATTATGACACTGCTTTCCCAATCTGGGGAATGCGATTAAATAATGTAGGGTGCCAAACCCAAGCCTCGTTAGGTAAAACCTTTGCTGGGTATTTATATTGAGAGATGGTTGCATGCCCATAAAGAGAGGATGCTCACTGTAAGTGGTAACACTTTGTTTTAAACAAGCTTCGGCCTCTCTTATCAGTTCCATAGAGGTAGTAAACCTTGTCCTCAGGTTTGTTTTTACTGTCACCCTGTATAAGTGCATGCTCTTTTCGGTCTAGAGTTACCATACAACAGAAATGGTAAAGTCCATTTAACTGCTCTAACCAGGGCAGGTAATGGCCAGAAGGACATCAAACTCCAGTGGTGAATTTACCGCGTGATCAAGGGTTTCCAACGGCAGAGACAGTGATTCGATGTGGTAAGAAATCCACCCATTCTGGCTTCTGAATGAGGTGGTGAAGCATATGTTTGGCAGGAGCTCTAAAAATGTATGGAAGAGTTCCTGCTGTATCAAACTCTGATGCTCTTAGACTTCTGTTTGTCGCCATTAAGTGATGATGAACATGTTTAAATGATCATTACCCAGCCCTCCCATGTCAGGTGTTTATCGAAAATACTTGTTTTTCTTAGGTGTTGTTTACTTTGTACACTCAATCTTCATCATCATATGACTCACAAGAATACTACACAGTGGTACCTTTAGTGCTGACATATGTACCTGCTATGAATTATACAACCTAAGGTACTATATGGTTGATTGAAATGAATTTGAGACCTTACAGCCTTAGGATGGTCTTCCCCCAACCTTTGCCTGCCTCCCCCCATTTTTCTAATCTTGTTTTGCTGGCTTTCGGGATCTGTGCACTCTACCACTGCTAACCAATGCTAAAGTGCTTGTTCTCCCTCCCCTAAACATGGTAACACTGGCTCATAGTCAGTTAGCATATTTCATTTAATTATAAGTCCCTAGGAAAATGCACTACATATACCCAGGGATTGTAAATTACATGCTACTAGTGGGCCTGCAGCACTCATTGTGCCACCAACTTATCACGGCACAGGCCTACCATTGCAGAGCCTGTATGTGCAGTTTACCCTGCCACGTCGACCTAGAAAGATAAACATCTTGCCAGGTCTAAAGTAACCTTCCCCTTTTATACATATAGGTCACGTCTTATGTAGGCCCCATATGACCCACAGGACAGGGTGTAATGTATTTAAAAGGTAGGACATGTACTTTTAAGGTTTACACCTATTCACATATAAAACCCCCAATTTTGTTTTTCACTACTGCAAGACCAATCTCTCCCATATGTTAACATTAGAATTACCTCATTCCATCTTTTAAGTGTAATTCCCAATTGTGAGGAGATAGACTTGTCAAGTTTGGTGTCACTGGACTAACAATTTAAAATCACAAAATATGGGTAAGTTGGATTTTAGGTTACAGTTTATCAAATGCAACTTTTAAAAAGTTGGCATTTACCTACTTTATCCATTTTGTGCCTATTGCCTGTCTCTGCTCAGTCTGGGCTGAGTGACAGCTGGGCTTTGTGTATTCCCTCTAGAAAGCCACACACAAAGGAAGCTTAGGTATGTCTTGATTGACCATCCAGGTGAAGAGAGGGGGAGCTCACACTTACACCTGAATAGGCTGTGACCTGTCCACACACTAAGGGCTGCATATCACCCTTTAGCAAGTCTGGAGCCAGGGCAGGAAGGGAGGACCTCTGTGCACTTCAAAGCGTTCTTTTACGTCTTAGACAGGGTTCCTAACAAGTATCAAAACACTTTAAACATCAAAACCCAGCGCAATAGACATCCCACTCCAACTTATAAAACTAGAGAACAATTTAATAAGCAAAATGACACCCAAACAACGACAAATTTAAACAAGGGGGACTGGTTATATGAAATTTTAAAAATGTAGGTAAAAATAGGTTCAAAAAGCATCAATTAGTCAATGGTCATGTTGCTCGAAGTAGAATTCCTTGAAAAAGAGAAGACAAGGGGCATTTGGCAAAACAGGAACAGTTTATTTAATTAAAATGTTCAGCCGGGAGAAATATTACAGGCACTAGGTTTGAGTACTGTCTCAATTTACATTCGGTTGGTGTCCTTCTTATATACAAAATTCAATAGGTAATAAAAGGTTTCCAGCATTTCATATATGGTGAGGAATGTTGGTTGCTGCTTCATAGTCATAAATTAATGGTCAGTGGTTACCTCATGTGGGTTTTGACCTCACATAGACAGTGAGGCCAGTGGTGAACATGTCCAGATGTCCAGGAAGGGGAGCCTGTGGTCACTACTTGTGCTAGGTCCTGATTAACTATGTGTTCCTAATTTATGTGGCATCTAACTTCATGGTGTTTTTAGGAGCGAGCGTCCCCCCTCCGGCCAAAAGTACTTTATTGTGGCCATCTCCCCTGACAATTGTAATGTCACTGAGACTATCTGTAGGATTGATCAAGAGGTTCCTCACCGAGTATTTGTCTGCCAGCTTTGCACCCTCCCACCTGTGACCTATCAATCTGAAATTCCCGGACCAAGGTCTCAGGGCCTGCCTAACTGCATATTTGTGAGCTGAGGTTGATATACAGTTCATAACGGGCAAATCTGTTAATAAAGACAATATTTCAATTCCATTGATGTATGCCTCATTTTTCATATTAACATTCATGTTAAACTAGAAACGAGTCATGATTTGAGGCTGATTATAATGGAACGGAGGTCGGAAACACCAAGTAGTTGGCCCTGTTAGTTCCTGAAGAAGGGAAGTTCAAAAAGTTTCTGGGTTCAAATCTAAGAAGGGTCTTTGTCCTTTTTCAGCGGAAAAACTGTTCGACAAGTGGAACAAGCCTGCAATTCAATGTGACACTGTAAAACCGTTGTTATTGCTTTCCTGGAGCCACCCAGGGGATAAGTCTTATGATCACTGAAGATGTTTTTGTCATTGGATTTCAAGTGGAAGGGAGTCAAACCATCTGAGGTCCTTCCCACAGGTCATAGAGGCCAACTGCAGCAGGCTCAATCTGCTTGGTATCTTTTTTCCAGTCTCCACAATATTATGCTGGGATTCCTGAGAGTGCCACATTTATGCCTAGCACTAGACATTGAGTGGGGGTGACTTCCAGGCACTGGGTAACCAATAGGCTAAACGTTCCCAGGGCCAACTCTACCCAAATGTTCAGAGGTTCCTGTTTGCTTTACTGCAAAAAGTACCAAAATGTCATGTGCCTGTGCATTTCAAGATAGTGAAAGCCTTTGGCCACCCAAAAACTTTCTGAGGGCTGAGGTGTGTAGGAGTGTCATAGGTAGGGTGACCAGGCATCCCAGATTTGCCCGAGAGTCCCAGTTTTTCGCCAGCAGTCCCGGACAGATTTCAGGAAATTAAGCTCATGTCCCGGTTTTTAGAGAAGGTCGGCTGAAAACAATGGGAGGTATCTTTTTATGTTTTGCAAAGCAGGGATTGTTAGCAGGGATTGTTAGCAGCTGTTATAAGAAAGCAATTTAATTAACTGGCATGCTATTGGCTCTAAAAATGGCATTTTATGTATGTTCTTACTGCCTTTTCTGTAATCTCTGATAAGGAGCACAGTCATTCAGTGCGCTAGGTTGAATCAAAACTGTAGTCCTTCTATTTTTGGGAAATGTCCCAGTTTTTTACTTTAAAATTCTGGTCACCCTAGTCATAGGGAAATCACCAATGCTCTCCCACATCAAACATGGAAAATCAGTTTGAAGCAGGGCTGTATACACAACAAACCCAGAGATAACAGTCTGCTAGGACAAAAGCAGGGTCATTCAGCAACCAGAAAGTGGATTGACAAGAATTGACTTGGCATTCTGTTCTCTTCCTGTGCTTCATGTGGCTTCACAGATCTATTAATCAGAATTAGACAGTGTGGTATCAACAGGATGCCCACTACCCCTCCTCTAAATATTCTTTGGTGTTCAGAGGAGTCATAACTTCCCATCTATGTCAGCCTATTATTGTCTTCTCTGCAGAATTTCAGCCTTTTTCACATTTATTCATAGGCTTAGCATGGACTTGGAGTTGACAAAGACTAATGCTTGAGACTACGGGCCTGATTTAAATTTTAGCCGATGGGTCACTTTGTCACAATGGTTATGGATATCCCGTCCGACAAAACATAAGTCCCATAATATTCTGTGGTATTTACATTTAGGCGGACGGGATATCCATCACCTTTGTGATGGTGTAACCCGTCCGCCAAACTATAAATCAAGCCCTAAATCTGACTTCACACTTAAATTGCATTTTTAATAGCTACTAAATTGATGGTTTACTTTTGTTCCTGTTGGCACCATTCCCGAAATATATTATTAGTATTTTAACTGGTACTCCATAAGACAGCCAGGCCTGCTACAGTCAAAACAGCTTCTAGGGCCTAGTCACTGTAGGGACATGGTAGCTTTAATGTTCTACATGTCCCTGTTTTAAATACGTTGCACCCTACCTTATGGCCTCCATAGGGATGATTATCTATAATTTAAAATGGATTTTTTTACCAGTAAAAAAAGTTTTTTTCCACAGGTCAAACTTCAGGTTTTATACTGCAGCAGTTAGAAATACAATATTAGACATTAAATCATGTTTTCTTTTGTCTCACTAGTGGATAGTACAATAAGTGCTGAGGTCAACATGTGAAACTGAGCATTTCATGCCATGGTGTATTTTCACACGTTTACAATGACCTTGCAGAAATGTTAAAAATCCCAATTAGGGATTAGAAAATTTCTACATGTTTTAGGGGTCAGAACACATCCACTGGTCATGGGACAGCAGTGCCCCAGTGTGCAGCGTCTAAAAGCCAACAATATAATTCAACAAAAGTATGGGAGTGACTGCAAAAAAGGACACATTTTTCCCACTTACCTCCCCAGTTAGGTGTGGATGACATTAAAAATACTAAATATTTACATTCCTCATGATGTAGTGGCAAGTTAATGTAGAGAAAAAAATACTATTCGAGGTCACTATTGACAGACTTGATGCAGGCCATTTTTACAAAACACTTCGATTTAAGTGGGTGGTGGATGCTGATGTATTGGTTATTAATACTGGCCATTATCTAGGCATTCTGATATTTTTTTCTACAAAAAATGGGAATAAAAATGCAAACCTGGTATTATTGTCTCTGATTCCTGGGAATTTTCAATTTAAATGTACAACCAGTTTTGAACGGGCAGTAAATCTGATCTGGGTAATGGCAGGTTACGAGGGAGTGGGGAGGTTTTGGAGGGGGGATGGCAAGGTACTGAGTGGAGCTTTGCCTGCTTCCTTAGTACTGTGGGAGTGGATGGGTGTGGAGGCCAGACAGTGATACTTTCCTCTGCAACTAGTCCGAAGCAAGCCCCAATGGTTTTGCAGGGTACATTTACAAACCCGGTAAAAACAAACCAGGTAGTCCAGCACCACGTACATTGCAACCAGGAAGCACTATGCCAATTAGAATGGGTTCTGTCTGTATCTCCGGGAGATACTTATCCAATAAAAACTCATAATGGGCGTTGTGACCTAGAACAATTCCTAAAAAGATTTAAATGAATCATTAGGAATTGCTGTTTATTTTTTATTAAATACTCAGACTCCAAGTAATACTAGTTCTCCCCGTTATAGTTCATTCAATTAATATTTATTTCATAACCCAACTATCAACAAATAATCAATTTACATGTGGAATACTGAGGAGGTAAACGAAGATTCGGCTGCTCTCTCTAGAATTATAAAATAACTACACGAAAAAACGATGTGGAATAGATTTCTAAAGTAAGGTTATAATATCCCCAACAAAATGAGGTTTCTAAATTATTGAGGGGCATATTATCAACGGCCAGCGATAATTATCGCTGGCCGTTCAAAGCGATAGAAATATTATCGCCAGCTATCGCTGAATATTATCGCCATGATAACGCTATATTTACAACGCATAGCGCTATGGTGATAATATTTCAGCGACAGCGGTGTTTTCAATGGAACTTCGCTGGTTTTCCAGCGATGTTCCATTGAAAACAGCGATAACATTGCTGATAGGACCCTGTGGTCCTATCAGCATAATCCATATCCCATTAAAAGTATGCCTTTGTCAGGAATTTAACAGGTGTTAAATTCCTGAGTTAAGGCTGAGGTAGCGCAATTTTTTTTATCGCTGCACCTCCTTGTTAATATCGCGAAGCTGCCTTCACGATATTAACATGTGTTGTTTTCACAGCCACGCCTCTTTTGCATCTCATTAGCGATGCGAGGCTGTGAACAAACAGGCTCTACATCAAGGACACACGCGCTAGTGTGTCCTTGATGATATTGTGATATAATTATCTCCGCTTTTCGCCCAAAAACGGACGCTAAAGCGGCGATAAATATATCGCCAGCCCTTGCTAATATGCTCCTTAGTTTGCTTCACAAAAACTCTAAGCGGGGTAAGCAGAAAAAAGTAGAAGGCAACCCATGAGACCTGGCAACACACCCTGGGGCATATTTACATGAGCCCCTGCACCCTCAGTGGTGTGCGGGGGGGGGCTCCTCGTTTTTTCCTCTCTCTATGTGTGCTGCAGCAGCACACATAGAAAGAGGGAAACGCCTCTATGGATTGTATTTGTGCAGGAAGGTGCTCCTTACTGCACAAAAACAATTCTTCCTAAAACACAGGCACCTTGCACCATAAAACAACGTGCCTGTGTTGGTGATAAGCTGCCAAAACACAGGCACCTTGCACCATAGTACAACGTGCCTGTGTTGGTGATAAACTGCCAAAACACAGCCACCTTGCACCATAGTACAACGTGCCTGTGTTGGTGATAAGCTGCCAAACGGCGCCAGCGCAGGGGTAAAGGACACAAATGCACAATAATGGATACATAGGATGCATTCCTGCGCTATGTCTCTGACGCAGGTAGGCGCAGCAAGATAACTTGCTGGGCTGCCCTGCTCCACAGTTCCCATAAATATGCCTTACCTTGTTCGCTGTCCTAGAAGCATGCTACCACAGTGTCACCATTTCTAGCTTTGTGATACTTTTGAACAACCCCTAAACAATACTGATTTACTTATTAAATAGCAGTTGCACATAACACTAAACACAAAATTGCACATAGCACCAAATGCAGACCATTCACTATAATAGCCCTCAGAAATTGAAGAGGGTCATATCGATTTTATGATGTTTTGCATTTCATCATCGACACTCTATTTTCTGTGGAAACTAAACTTACCCAACGACGTCCACTTTCATGCTTGCCGCAGAACACACTGTACTCTAATTGGACAACAAATCAACTGCAACCCGAAATGATGCGAAGCTCTGTCCTACGCCATTAAAGAGCTAATAAATGGAATGAACCTACGCATTGGCCAGCGTAGCAGCAGCATCTTAAAAACACACAATTCTTTTTAGTGAGATCAGAGATAACCATAAATTGATTTTGCAATTAGAAACGGTACATGTAGAACTCAATGCATTTTTAATGCTTACCATTGATGAGCGCTAATTGCAAGGTAACTACGAAGTAAATGGCCTATAATTTAGAAATGAACCAAAGAGTTCAGCAGAAATTCAGATTTGTACAATCAGGGAAATGCTCCCTCACTAAGAAGTAAATTATGAGCCATACAGAAGGTAATGCATTTGAAATGCGTTTGAAAATGATAAGTAAGCAAGGCCACTGAGACACCGGTTTTGCTTAAAGTACGTGCTGGTTCACAAATGATATGTAAAGTATCTTTACAGGCCGGGCCTTCACAAAATTCCTCTTCAGACTCAACTCTATCTCTTGATACTTTCAACCCAAACATCTTTCCTGGTCAACTGCCTGGTGGCTTACATTTTGAGGGATTGTGACCTGTTAACTAAATAGACTGAGAAACAGGAAGATTGAAAAATGCAAACATCCATCAGATCAGTGCTTTGTTTTGGGAAGTAAGAGGAAAATGAATCAGTGGCCCTTTATTCCATTGCATAGCTTATCGAAATTAACAGTAGAGTATTGTGGAAAGTTACAATGAGGAATGTATTTAAAACTAAGAATGTTTTGAATGTCTAAGCATCATGTGCAGAATAGATACATCTCTACTATTTGCATTCCAGGAGTTATAGTACTTTTAGTCACATTATTAAACAGGAGTGGTGTAGTCAAAAATAAAAGATAAGAAAATGTTCTGCACCTGTATATGTATTATAAAGTAGTAATACTTGTAAGATATGTGTTAGAACGTTTTTGTCGATGTGGTTTTTTACTTATATGACTGGTTTGCATGTGCCTAGATGGTGAGATATGGTTATTGTGGTTGCACATAGCTATATAAACGGTGGGACTTTTGATTTTTCTTAAAGATTCAGGAAGTTGTACATTTTAGGAAAGATGTCTTGAAGGTGTACATCTATGAAGAAGTCGCATAATATTTACATCGTGATCTATGTTCAGTAAGGCTGATGAAAATTGCATTTATATGGTGAGGGTGTGTTTTTATCTTTAAACATGGTTTGTTTAAAGTTGAGAGAATGCCTCAAGAGTTCTTGTTCTACCTTAATTTGCTGTGTAACTTTCCATTGAGAAATGCTGAATATATGTTTTAAACACACAAGAAAAATTTGAGAAAGGATGTAAGTATGCCATTAAGAAAAGGTTTTGTACTTTGAAAATGTGAGATTTGTTGCTTTCCGTTTTCAAAACTTACTGATGCATGTGCATGTTGAGTAACAGGGCAAGGTATGGTCGTAGAGAGGCATGTATCCAATTATATATGAAGTGCTCTATCCAGACTTTTCTGTCACTTAGCTAATTAGAAAAGGATAGCTGCATTAAAAGATATAGTTTGATACTGACAGAAGGAGTTAAACAATGAGTTACAGATATAGTCACAACTGGTATGTATCTAACAGCAATGGAGATAATTTACAGTCACCCAGGCACTACTCAGGCACTCATCCAATCACTCAGCCACTATTCAGGCAGTTATACAATCACTCACACACTATCTACACACTTATTCTATCACTCAGACACTACACATGCATTCTTCCAATCACACAGGCTCTACTTATGTACTCATTGAACTATGCAGATAACACCCATGCATTCATTCAATCACCCAGGCACTAACCATTCACATATACAGTCACCAAAGCTGTACCTATGCAGTTACTCAAACACCCAAGCACAGCCTATGCACTCATCCAAACACCCACTTATAACCCATGCACTCATCCAAATACTGAGGCACAACCCATGCACTCATCCAAACACTCAGGCACAGGTCATTCACTCATACAATTATGCAGGAAGTACCATAAGCAGTGAATCTATCATACATACAGTATCTATTCTCTCATCCAATCACTGAGGCAATAGTCTTGCACTAATATAATCACCACAGCAGTAAACTTGGTTTCACCCAATAACTCTAGTTTTAACAATGGACTTATAACATTATTCCAACATTAGTCATGCACTCATGTAATCAGCCAGGCACTACTGATGCACACATTCAGTTATGCAGGCAATGCCTAGGTAATAGTGTAATCACCCAGGCAATACCTTGTCAATTAACCATAAACAAATGGGCAGCAGTCATGTACTCATTCAATCATTTGAACACTTCTCATACAATCTTCCAGGCGCTAGCTGTGCACTTAAACAATCCCATACACACTATCCATGCACTCAATAAATCACATATCCTCTATGCATGTAGTCCTTTTATCACCCAGCGACTAGAGTATCACTCATTTAGTCATTTAACCACTATCTATGCATGCATTGAATCATTGAGGCATTAGTTTTGCACTCATCTAATCATTCAGGCACTACTCAAGCACTCATCTAAACACCCAGATAGTAGCAATATAGTCATGCAAGGACACTGACAATAACTATGGAGATATGGAAACACTGATGTATTTCCTACATACTCAGGGAATCATCCAGGCGATACCTATATTCCCAGGGAATCCTCTCGGCACAACCTATGCACGCATCCAATCGTCCTCAGTGTATTGTTGTACTCAACCACAAACACATGTATTTACAAGTTTTATTGAGGACTGTGTACTTTTTCACAAGCTTCTGGTGAATTATATATGCAACCTGTCACACACTGTTAACATGTACTCAGAAGTAGTGAGCTATATACTGCAATACAAATTATTTTGCAGATTTCTATATGCAGTGTTTCCCAAAATTCAAATCTAATGCATCTGAGTAGAAAAGTACTGATACACTGTAACACTAAATCTACCGGTGACACAGTGGTAAAGGGGCAGAGAAATAGCTCTTATGTTGTGTTTTCAGATTTACAGTATTGAGACACTTTATGTAGGCTTACACTTTGGTTGATGTTTATTTTAAAATCTACTACAAAAGGGATAAAGTGGTGTTTTACCATGTATAAGTGAGAACTGAGATATTGTGCAGCTGTGGTGTAGGAGAGGATGCTATAATATTAAAAAGTAACTCATAAATTAAGTTTTGTGCTTTGCTTTGCTATATTAAAGCAAGTGCATATAGTTATATAGCTAGGTTCATCTGTAGATTTAAAACTGCAATATAACATAAAAACAGTTTTTGTATTATGTGTAAGTCAGTAGTAATATAGTTGGTATGTTGGCTAGAATTAAAATTAAAATATAATTATTTGTTTTACAGAACAATATCTACATAACTACAGACAGTCGGGAGGGGGTAGTTGCAAGCACAAAAGACAATGGAGGACAGAAGGGAGGGTCGGGACACAGACAAAAGAGGGCAGGAGAAGGGACTTCACAATAGACCATGCAGGGCAGACACTGCGTCATCCACGTATAGTAGTATTTGTATCTGTGATGAGTTAATGTAAGGAACAAAGCCATCACAACCAGCACCCCAACTCACCATCCCTGGTGGTTCTCAGCACACACGCTACCAGCACACAATCTGAATGAAAATAAGACAACAGGCCTTTACCATCAATGCAGCATTTGTATAATTTAGACATAAGCACAACAACAGCTGTTTATTAAATTAATATACATTAACAATGACTTTTACCTGCCACCCCAACCATTCTTATAGCTTTGGGGGCCATTGAATAGTCTGAGCATCGTATGAGTGTTATGGTCAGTAGTTGTGTTGGTAATGTTATTGGTGGTACACTTGCAGTGGCCTCCTGACAAGGACCCTGACACATATTTTCTTTCGGGAATTAAGCACTGGCTGGACACAACATGCATTATCAACCCACCTATTTGGATGCACCTCCTGCAATCCCATTGAAATAAAACTATAGAGTGGAAAGTGCAATTTTGCACGAGATAAGCTTCAAATTACTGAAAACCCTTTCATCCACACAAACACTACACAACATTAAATATGCTACACTTTTTAGAGTGAAGCCTCCTTTGTTTCCAAACGCATGCTACTCTGTAGTCTTTATGTTCAGACGGCATTTTGTTCTTTATATGGACATAAATGCCAAACTAGAGGAGATTTTAGGTGAGAAAAATGTGTACCGTGGTCTCTCTGAGTGGTTTCTTTCTCTGTGCAGCCTGTACTTGAGTAACTCTGCTTATCATGAAATGCTCACTTTTCTATCCGGAGCTGGAGTGGACAGGAGTAAGGGTATTTTGTAATATGTTGAAAATGCATTATACCTTTTGATAACAAATCTCCATTTTCTTTCCCCAGTGTATGCAGCATTTTGAAAGATAACCTTTTTAAATATTTTTTTACATGGGAGAAATAATGTAGTAAACACCTTTGAAAAAGCATTATTACAGTTCTCTGCCTAACAACCACAAGGGAGTACAAGACTAATGCAACTCATGAAATGTACAATGTTTTTCCTCTTTAATTAGGATATACTGCACAGCAAATGATCATCTAATGCAAGGAAAGCTTCTCTTCAGACCAGAAAGCCACCCACCTCCTGTAAGACGAGAAGGCAAATAATTCATGTTGCCCATTGCGAAAACCTCTTATGTCTTCAATTACCAACGGGGAGCATTATTGCAGAGAGACATAAAATCTAACTGCATTTGCTGTGTTATTAAGTACAGGTAAGTAAAACGATAATAGTATGCTTGAATATTTTAACAGCTAATATCTTTTTTAGTTCACATATCAATAGAAAATAAAGCAACACAATGCAGACATTTGATTTTTAAAATGTTAGCATATGTAATGCAAATCTGAAAAATGTGTAATCACTTCTCATGCCCATCTCAAACTCCAGTGACATTGAGATAGAAAGGCTAACACTTACGATTTAGCCATCTGTATTACACTATTCCGTAATTTTTCTTACAAACACATTCTTCTAAAAAAAATTCAAAAACGCTCTATACACGCCTTTTTGGTCAAAATGATAGGCTCAACATGAAAGGCTCAACTTTTTCTACAAACGCAACCCTATAGTTAATTTATCAGGCTTCAGGCCAAAATTCCCTGGTGCATAGTCTGTGTGCGAGTACCTGCTTGCCATTTTAACATTCTGGAATAAGTAGTGTTTTTCCTTGTGCAGGGGACCCACGACTTCTGAATAGTGCTCGAAAGGATTGTAGTGTGTTGTCGAGAGAGTTTGACGTTAAATGGCTAGGGTCCATTCAGCCCCGTACTCCTCTGAACATGGGAGTTCCTGTTGCTCGAATATGAATTTACCTTGAAAAAATGAAAAGACAACAGGTGTTTGGCAAAACAGGAACAAGTTTGTTTATTTAAATGCAGTGGCTGGCACAGCATTGACAGAGTAGCAGCTGAATACAGTCTCAATGTACAGACGTCTTGGCCGATCATATATACAGTTCATGAGGAGCAATACGATGATTTCACAATTTTTAGATAGCATGCAGGTCTGGGCCTAGTCATAAATCAAGAATAAAACCATCTGATAAGGGGGAGACAGGTGACTCTTAACCTGGAGGAAAGCTTGTGTGGGCCAGTGTGTATGTATCCAGATGTCTGCATGGGGAGCACATAATCACTAGGTGTGGTGTGCATGCTGTGTCCTGATTGGCTGAGCGTTGCTAACTGCACATGGCAGCTAAGTTTGGGGCCAATTACAAAGCCGTTAGAAAAAGCATTCCCACAGATTCCGAACGATTTGCATTCTGGGAGTCCTACCAACTGATTAAGATGTGTCCGGATACTAACGGATTCAGTTCAGACGGACTCTCATTGACTTCAATGGGAGCCTGTGTGCCGAACGAGAACACGGACTCCCATTGGAAAAAGGGATGGTTGGGGAAAACCTTGCATCTTGGGGCGGGCACCCCATGGTGCCTGCCACATTGTGCATGGTTGGGAAGAGAAGCCCTTGGGTACACCCATCTGCCTCATTCGGTCACCTCTGGGTGAAGGGAGGCGCACAACAGGCCCCCAAAGACTGATTCTGAAAGCCGTTTTGTCTCGGTAAAACTGATTGGGAACTGCAGACCAAATCGGTCATCGTACTCGCTCGTTCGGAAACCATCTCCATTTGGCTGTACGATTCGGCTCCAAAAGACTTGAGCTGCCAGAATCCACTTTAGAACCGATTTGGACAGCCTGGACTTCTTCCTTGCATCGTACTCAGTTGTCCGGAAAGATGACCAATTCGGTAGGAAACAAGGGTTCCGAATCGGATTCGACAAAGCCGAATCCCATCCGGAGCCCTTCTTAACGATATTGTCTTCGGCCCCCTAGTGGTATTTTGGAAAAATGTGCTTGTGGCCAGACGTGTTTTATTGGGGCCAATTTCCTCACACCTGTTTGTGGTGTAACTGCCTATCTGTGGGATCAGTCAGGATTTTCCCTGGTTGCGTGTTTGTCTTGGGGCTGAGTGTAACCCCACCTGTGACCTATCAATCGCTAGGCCTTGGTTTGGGTCGCAGGGCCTGTCTGACCACATAGCTCGGACTCGTTGTTGATGTGGAGGTTATCTGGGGTGAATTCGACAGCAGTGATACTAGTTTTCTATTGCGTGTACATAGAACATGGCCATCATTGATATCCTATTTACCGACATTCTAATTATTATGCATACAGTTGTCATAGCATACATTGACATTGCTTTTACTGGTAATGAGATTGTTATGTGTGCATAGTTTATGGCGTACATCAACATTGCATTTCTTGTTATTGCCACTGTTGTGCATGCATATATCAAAGTGTGTATTGTCATTGCATTCACCGGTATTGACATTCCCCCCTCTAGTAAAATTTTCAACTACATCATTTTCCGTGTATGTCCTGACAGTCACATTATTCGAAACAGTATGTGTTGCTGTAGTGTTTGCTATTCTTTCCATTGCTATTTGCATACCACCTAATTTGAGGCCTGTTTTTTACAGCAAGAAACAAGCATTTGTAGGAAACCACATGTCAGTAGTACAAAAATGAAAGCTGGAAGTAATGACATGAATAGTTTGGACACCCATAGGGCCATCCAAGAAAAATACTATGATACCAGTCCTGCCCAGGGGCACCTCCCACCTTCTTCATGTCAGCTTGTAGACGATGCAGTTCTTGAATAGCAAGAGTGAGAGATCCATTTTCGAGATCATTTCTAGGAATAAAAGAACAGCAGGAAGCACCAATCTTGACATACACCCCACCCTCCATTGCAGTCATCAAGTCCACCACACATACCGATGTTGCATTACCATAAGGGAATGGCTCTCAGTTTTTCCTTGATAGCGTTTAGGCCAAGCTCAGTGTTGTTGACCATCTTCAACATTTCCCACCTGGTTATTTGTAACCAGCAGAGTTCCCCTTGGTTTGCAAGGTAAAGAAGTGTATCGATTCTGATTCTCCTGCATTTACTTGAGTTTTGGAAAACAGTCTAAATTCTTACGGAATGTCCTTGAACTGAGCCCAGCCAGTTCTTCTTCTTTGAGCCTTATACAGCAGAGTTGTTTTCTTCTGTAGCGGATGTTGGGACAACTCAGACAGATCGTTACAAGGGAAGACCAGTATTGGGGTGTGTATGATCATGAGGGTGCAGAGACCCACCATCCGGAGACAAGTTGGGTGTAGGCAAGTTCGCCGCACTGAACATATACATATCCATAATACGTGGAAGTACCCCATTGCATGTCTGGTGTATGCAATATTACTTTTCAGTTCTCATTGGAACCAAGCTCTATGGTTCCTTCACATCAGAAACACAAATAATACAGTGTATGTTTCCATACAATTAGGGGTTTCCCCTTTCACTCCAACCATATGCACCTATTAGTTATGGTATTCCAGATTTTCTGGCACAGGGTGTCTATGCTGGTGTTTGACACCCCTCCTCCCCCATCAAGGGACTCATATCTCTTACCTTAAAGAGGGGATACCTGCCCAACCACTGAATCCTGTGATTTGCGGTGCTGTAGAGAACTGTCTAAGTATCAACACTAAATGTCCAGGAAGGCAATTTCATCTGAAAATGGTTACCACGGAAATGTGGTGCCATGAAACAGAAATCCCCTTCTAGTTTATTTGTTCCCCTCAAATGTTTGGGGCTAACTCTGAATCTGAATAGACCAATGGATTAAGACCAAGTATCCTATGATAAGGAGTAATTGAGGTAGGCAGCACATTCAGTGTTTCCCTTTGAATTGAAGGACTTCTACACGCTAAATAACAATAACGTATGTACAGCATGTAAAAATATGATAAGGGCCACAAACAGGAAATATAGTTGCCTCATTTTAAGGATAGGGTGTCTACCCCTGGAAGCGAGGAAGAAACTAAACCATTGCTTCTGCTAAAGGTCCTAGGAGGAGGACTTCCCTAAAAGGAGAACAGATACCATGTAAGGCCAGAACTTCAGTTAGCATTCAGTCACTTTCCTTCAGGAAGCTGGGGACACCAAGTCTGCCCTACCTAGGTTTGTTATGGTAGTGGCTCCTAAGTCAATGCTTTGCGACTTGCTACTTCTGTGAAAGATTCTCCACCTATCTAATAAGCATTGGAGGCAGGCGTACCTACATCCTACTTTTGTAAACTGTACACTTGCAACTGATGATCATGTGAGATCAGCATACCTACACTACACCTTTTCTGTGTGCCCAACCTTTGTATGAGCTCACATGCTGCATCTTACATAGACCATTGGGTGGTCTATGCCCAGACTCTCTGTGAGGCTGTGTACTGGTTCTAAAACCTGTGTTGTTGGAATCCTTTGTTTGTCCCTATTCTTTTGTGCCCTAATGTCCTCAGATGGCAAAAGCAGCTTGCATTGCCATCAAGTTGTGTATATCCATTGTCATTGTGAGTCATGTGTTGCACCATTTGTTGCTGTTCCTCTTCTGCAAATGTGACCCGTGTGAGATGTAACCTGTTTCTTACTTCTGCCATCAGAGAAATAAGACCCCCTACTCCTGTTGATCTGAATAATTGCCTTTAATCCAAGGACTATCCCACCCCATCACTTTGTATATTTCCTATCTTATCTAGATTCTGACCCCATCTGAGTCTTGACCTGTGACCAGATAACCGTGTGACTACAGGCAAGCAGCACAGGGCACCCACCCCTGTGCAAAGTTCCCATGAAGCTGCCAGATGAGGACAATAACCAAATTGAATAGCGTATAAAACTCTTGCAAGCAGCAGCTGCCATTGACTGTTAAGTGAGTGTCCCCTTTCAGTGTCAATTCTTGATCAAGGCGTATAATGTTCAACTACTGAATGTTCATGCAAGAACTGGAGATAGAGAATTGTACGTATGCTATCAGAAGGGATTGGGATGCTATGGTTCTTAAAGTTACAGAACACATTTTCTTGAAAATAATATGTCATGTATGTTATTAAAGAAGTCTTCTTTGGCATTTTGTTTAGGGTGAGGAATACATGTGCTGCTTAAATAGTCTACCATACACCATCCTCAAAAGGCACATCTTCACTGCTCAACTTTGCAACCCTTTGAAAGTCAACACTTCCAAAGCAAGTACGTGCCATTTAGGTGGGCCTGCAGTAGTACTTGGATCTTGTGATTTTTAAAGACAAAGATGATACATTTTACAGTGATTGCATAAATGTTCTTGAGTACCAAAGGTCTTGGAAAACTGAACCGACACTCATTACCTTCCTATCTGCTGCTTTTCAGCAAGTTTTAATCATCCATGTGTTATTCTATTCGTATTTTTATCTTCTGTTTTGGAAAAGGAAGCTCTTCCTTTCTGCAAGATATTGGAGTATTAGTTGAGAGGGGTGAGAAAACACCTCAAATAATAATCACAATCCTTGTCAGGGTGAATCACACTAATCACTACATAAACCTGTGATCAACCCCCTGGTAGCTGTGCCACAGAGCAGTCAGGCTTTACTTTGGAGGCAATGTGTAAAGTATTTATGCAGTACTCAAACAGTAATTAAGTGAAAACAGAACACAAGGAAACAAATTTTGAAAGAAAGAGACTAAATAAATAAATAAAATGACACCAAAATAACAAAAATCCATTAATTAAAATTGTTACATTTTGAAATAAAAATAGTGCTAATAAAAGACAGAGCACCAACCATGGGTATCTGGTAGCACGAGACTGGGTGAACATCGAAAGTTAAGGCCAATCGTGATGGATAGCCGGTTAGATTCAGGGACCAGGATTATCCAGGTAGAAAGTTTAAATATTGGCTTAGAAACTATTCTAGAGAAAAAGTGATTGTCAACAAGTTGTGGCTGGGCAAAACGCAAGCTGGATCCAACGACAGTGGACATAGAGGAAGTCACAGCGTGGTCATAGACAAATGCAGGAGGGGGCAAAGTCTGAATACTGCTGCACGAAGGCCTCGACTATGATTGGATGCTGCTCAGTGTCGGTCCCGGTGAAGCCCTCTACATTCAAACTCCAAAACATTTCTGAATGTCAGATCTTCTTCAGCGGGGAAACCGAGAAATGTAATCCAATCAGCAATTCAATGTTGATTGCTGCAGCTTCAGCGGTGAACCTGGTCTCGATCGGTTCTCCATGCAGAAAGCATTCCACCCCTTTAATCCACCCAGATTTTTCTCTTTTTGATAACCTGGTTTTTGGACTGGTGACTGTGGGTGAGTCTCACTACTCAAGTCTCACCCATTACAATCACATGATCAATGGACTGCACATCTTTACCGTCACTGTCTGCCTTTTAAGATAAAGAGGCTGTGATGCAGCTAGGGTAGGAGGCACTGGGCTGATTACACATTAGCACGTGTGCACATGCTGCACTTGTGAGACTACTATCGTGCGCAGCCTGGTAACTGTGCACAGGTAGACCGGCGCAGAGGGGATTCTTTAAGGTTAGATGCTGACGTGGCATTGAGCTTTTAATAGCAATGTAAACTCATAGGTAAGGGCAGTAGGGTTTACTGTTTTATCTACAGTGTCCCTGTATTATAGACATGGGGAAAATCTGCCCTAATAGCAGAATTTCTCACCTTACACCTACTACGTCCTGTAAATTAGTAAAACTGGGGTGAATAATGTGTGAATAATGTTTGAATATGCAACGTCCTAAGAACCAACATGAAATCCATATGGTCATCCAGAATTGTCATATTTGTCTTGCTCAGATCAGGATCAGATTTAAGGCATTTTGTAACCATGTTGGGCCAAGAAAATTACTTAGCTCCCCAGCAGCCAGAGCAAAGACCACAAAGGGGTAATTAACAGCACTTCACTAAGCTCCTGAGGAAGAAAGGGGGGGAGACAATCTGAATCTGTTAATTAGCTGTCACACTGTACCAGGGTTGGGACAGCTCATGCTACTGAACAAAGGAGGAAGCCCAGGTACCTGGAGCCAAAACAGGAGGGGGAAACCCGTTGTTGTTTTGGTGGAAAATCAGCCGCGGTCCGTGCAGATAACATCGGTGGGGCGGTGGGGCCGCTTAAGGGGGGTTTCAAGGGATGATGCAGAGGGAACATTTTAAAAATAATTAATTTTCCCTCTCCATTGTCCCTCTATATACCCCCTTACCTGGCCCCACCGCTGTTACTTGCATGGACCACGGCTGGTAAAAGTACCTGGCAGTGATGTCAGATAGCAGTGGAGCTGATGACTCCGGAGGGCATGTGTATGGAGGCCAGTTGACAGAGCCATAGTCGATTGTCCCAGCATGCAGTGCAGCAGAGTTGATATAGGGCTGGAGGGGTGAATGTGGCACACTGGGATTGGCCAAGGGTATCTGCCATCTAGAAATTTCTAGCCCCACTTAAAAGCTCTTGTACAAGGGAGAGATGGAGAGTTGGACATTCAAATTGGATGTCAGCAATACCATGGATAGCTGAGCGACAAGCCCCCTGATGACCTAATGGGACTAACGTATCTACCAAAGCCGACCTGAGGGCTAGTGGTTCTCTCCTGTGGGTCGATGATAAATTGCGCTCCACCGGTGGAGTCTGCGGTCTTTTGCCCACTGCACATTCCGGCAAAACTCTGCCAACCACGGCATGACAGATTTTTTTATCGCATGCAGCTCACCAACAGTAAGTTGGTGAGCATGAGCGAGATTTCCTATCCCTTAGTGACATCTTCTCAACCCGGGCGGTTGTGACCCTTTGCAGTGCAACAGCTGCCACCTGAGTAGAAAATCTTCTTGAGTGGCAGTAAAGAAGCAGCACCATCTAGTGCACCACGTGTGGCTTTCACACTGATTAAGTATCGTGGAACAAGCTCTCAGTGCATGAAATTAGCTACAGCAGCACAATGTGTCAATTCTCCCCACTCGCGAACTTCCGCAAAATCGATTGTCTCTTCCTCTCCAGAACAGGCAAAGCTGTTTCCCTAACATCCCCTAAGGAAAAGTTGGGGGCCGATCTAGACTTTTTTGTCCCAGCAAGAGGAGAGGGGCACCAGAGACTAAGAAGAGGAGAAAGGCTGACACAGGGTACCAGTGGAACCATCTACTGCAAAGTGTGCTACGTTAAAGCCAAGATGTCTAGGGCTCAGCAGCTGAATGAGCCTAAGATTGTGGAAATCACCCCAAAACGGCCTGCGAAATTATTCGCATATAAAGTCTAGTGACCTTTGACCCTTTTTAATCAATGGGGTATGTGAGCTCCACCGCATTCCTGATCTTTACAGCTAGGGTGCACCAGGACCCCGGGGTCTGTAAAAGATTAATCGATTTTTAAAGAGCCAAGGATGGGCGTGCATGGGCCCCCCTCACTAGAGCATTATGCGAGGCCGGAGGACCACATTCCCTGGGATCCCATATCCAAGCCCCCCACAAGAAATGAGGGGAGCACTGTCACACCATAATGGAGGGAAGGGGCCTGGGACCCAGTCATCGGTTGCCGAAGAGTGAACAGGAAGGGGATGTGCTGTTGCAAAACCACAACATGGCAGTGGGCTCACCCCTACTCCCCGTGTCCAAGACTGAGGGGAGCAGAGTGGCCACAGCAGGAACTACTTCGTGCGGATAGGGGAGAATTGAGCTGCCAGATCCTGAACCGGCAGTCAAAGGAGTTGGCCAGTGAACAAGCCATCTGGGCAGTATAGGCCAGATCCCCTGTGCTAACCCAAAAAAAGGACACATAAAGGTGCCTGTGAGGGACCGGGCATCTCAACAAAGGCCCTCAGAAAGAAAGGAAATTAGTAAAATGTTGATGAAACCACCGGAAAGCAACCAAAGCTGCTAATAAAATATTCAACTAATAAACTTGTTTTTTACAGTTTATAAGTCTCTCTTTTTGCAGTTTGGGGACAGGTAGAGTACACTATAACGCCAGCCAAGAGTCAAGGGCCTGGAAGACACCATTTGGGGGTTAGGACTCACTACAACAGAGGCCGGCAGCAGGGTCCAGGGCAAATCCAGGTCGAACTGGTCAGCTGAGCATTTGCATGGAAAGATGCCCCTGGTAGCGTCTTCTGTGCCTGTACAACAACTGACCCCTAGAGTCATGTCTAGGCCCTAAGATGCAGGTCCAGGCTTGTTTCAGACTTTCCAGACAGCAGGGCAGTTTTCTTCTGATTCTTCAAAGGTCCAGTAGTGTTCTGAGGAGAGGTCAGAGGTGTCCACTTTTTTGTACAGTGCCAACCTGTGGGTGGAGGGCAATCCTTAATCAACACCATACACCGGATCTGGTGAGATCTTATCTGCCAGTGACAGGTTAGGCATCCTTTGAAACTTGAGAAGGAGATTGGCACAGCTCACAGGTCATCCTGTCAATGGAGGAAATCCCAACTCTACACCCAGAGTCCATTGTCCACATTCTGGAAGAAATATTAATCTCATCACAGGAGAGCCATCAGTAATCAGGTGACAGCTGGAAACTAGCAGAAAAGCCTTTTGTTTTTTTGACAGGAAAATTACAACTTTCTAAAAGTGAAATTTCCAAAAGGTGAAATAATATGCTGGATTTTAAATTACTATTGAGATAAGTCCGTGAAACGTGTTTGTAGCTATTCTCAATCTGAATTTAATACTTATTGAATGTAGTACTGTAAAATAGTTTCAAACCATGGGAGGGGGCAACCTTGAAACAGTGAGAAATGAGCTTTGGAGTTTTTTCACTGCCAGGACATGTAAAATATTAAATATACCTGTCCAGCTTTTCCTTACTTTTTGTCCGATGGGTTTTTAAGGCCTACCTTAGAGGTGACCTATAAGTACTAAAAAGGAGGATTTAAGGCTGGCGAAAGGTTTATTCTGCCAGTTCAAATTTGCAGTTTAAAATCGGCATGACCAGACTGCAGTGGCAGGCCTGTAGATGTGCTTTACATGGTGACTGCTGTGGGTGGCCCATTGAGTGCTGCAGCCCACTCATTAGCATTTAATTTACTGGACCTGGGTACAGGCAGCACCATGGACTGGGGACTTATAAATTAAATGTGGCAATCAGGTGTATGCCAATTGCACCATGTTTAAAAAGGCAGAACACAAGATCTGTACCACTTTTAAGCAGGGGTAAAGTGCACAGAGCTCTATATCCAGCAAACATATGGTTTTAGCGAAATTGCCATAAAATTCGGTTTGACCCTGCAGAAAAGTCATTTTCAATACTTCCCTTCTCAGTACTGCAGTTGATATATATTTTCAAAATATGTTTGTGTTATTCTCTATATATCAATTTACTCCACTGCCTTTTCTCCTCTCTTTGCTTTCTCAATTGCCTCCGCCCTTAGTACTTTCACTTTAGTCTAATTAATTGAGCATGAGCCCTCATCACATCAATTTATCTAGTGCCCAGCTATGTTTCACTGGTAAGAGGCAATTTTGCGCCAATCTTAAACAACCATTAACACTGACAAACTAATACAAAATGTACATATCTGCACTGCTCAGTCAGTGTGAATGTCACTTTTGCACAGTGAAGATGTTGGGGTGTGCAAGTTGCACAGTTCCTATGATTCCATTCCTGCAAATACTTTGATCGTAACTAGAAGTGCCTTTACATGCAGCATATGAAATAAAATGAGGAAAAACTGATTGCCTAGATCAATTCAGATTCAAAGTTGTGAGGTAAATAACTTTAAGAGGAACTGAAGTGAAAATGATGCTATAATCTTCAGGGTTTGACTAGCACTTGAGAAGAAATATTGCCGAGTTCTGTAGAAAATCAGCTATGTGAACGCCTAAACCTACTTAGATTTGGGATACTCTGTTAGATGAGGAAGCTCAGTAATTGTAATCTCAAAGAAATCATGCCAAACATACCAATATTAGGAAACCCAAAAGAAGAACATTTGGAAAAATAAATTGTCCCATTTATTTTTCCCATGGAATTGCATTGACGTGAATAATATCAGACAAGAAACAAATAAAAAGAAAGAAAGAAATAACGAAAGAGAAATATGCCTATTAGGTTTGTTTTTGTGCAGGAAGGTGTTCCTTTCTGCACAAAAGCAATCCTGCATGCAACAGACGCACCCTTTTACCATGGTGCAAGGGTGCCTGTGTTTGAGCTAGGCTGCCAAAAATGAAGCCAAAGCAGGGGGGAAGGCAGGAATGTTTCATATGGAGCTCAATACGGCACTTTCTTGCCATTTCCATGTCACGCAGTACGGAGCAGCAAGGTGACTTGCTGCACTGCACTGTGTGACAAGTTCTTAAATAGGCCCCAAAGTGACTCATTTATAAAAAAAATGCATGTAGTACAGTGCGACAGGGAAAGAGCAGGGATATGCCATATATAAGACAATAGGGTGCATTCCTGCCCTCTCCCCAGCAACGGCTCCCATTTGATTACCCAGCTCCAACTGAGGCACCCTTGCACCATGGTGCAAGGGTGCCTGTGTCACATGCTGGATTGTTCTTGCGCAGAAAGGGGAACCTTCCAGCACATCAACAATCCTGGGAGGCATCATCCTCTTTCTAGGTGTGCTGCAGAATGCAACTACAGAGGAGAAAAACATGCAGAAAAACAACTTTCACATTAATGTTAAATGTCGTGACTGCAAGCTTAAGGCCAACAACATCTCCCTTTAAAAACGTACTAGTTCTACAACCTATATATAATCCAATAAATGAAACCTTTAATAATGAATCAAGCTATATTTTGCTACACTCTTATATGTGGCACAGTAATTAATACATTTAATTTCAAGCAAAAGCAACACCTGGTCTCAATTTATAAAGAAAGCATTCAACACACATGATTTATTCTCAGTAATCCCTAGTGAATGCACTGCCTAAATGCATTTTAGTGCACCACCGTATAATCTAAACATATAAAAACTTAATATCAGCAAACCAGATGTTTTTGAAAAGGAGAAACTTTGATATGCACCCACACATATGTCAAAACATGCAATAGATGCACTACTATACCTTTGGTGCACCATATCTCTTAAGTATTATTGTGTCACCAAGAGTACATAGGGCCAAGTGTAAATACATATATATGTGGCCTAGCCAAAAGTAGAAGAATGGAACCAAAATTATCCTACTCTGATTCCCCCCCTGATGGCGATCAAGACATCACAGATTACAATCATATCGTTTTCAGACTAGGCCAATCAAAACCTAGTAGTCTTGAGTATCTTCTCAAGGCACTTCATATCATCATAATATCTGCTCTGGCCTTCCTCTCACTGGTACATTCTGTGATCCCTAAAAGATGAGCTTTAGGAATATTTCACAAATGACGATTAATAAAAGGTGTTTAAAAATGGCCCCCAAAATTCCACTTTCCAATCCAAACTTCCAAGCCATTGACCTATTACATATACATATACAAAGAAATCCTTAGGACACGTCATAGGTGTATCAACAATTCGTTAAGTGCACGATGTAAGCACAAATTATACACCAGTTATTTCAATTCCTATTTCCTTTCTTTATTCTTTTGGTCTTGCTTCAGACAGCCAACACGTGTTTCGTCGCTTACAATGGGAAATCGTCCCACGACTTTCTCAAGGCTATGTCCTTTTTGATAAAGACCTTTCTTTTTTGGTGATATTTCCAACCCACAAAGGGATTCAGTATCTTGCGCGAGGTCAATAAGGCAGTCCATGCATCTGAGGGATCCTATTTTGGCCCCAAATCTTGAGCTTGTGAGTCTCACGGTCTCATCCCAAACGTCGCTCTCTGTGTAGCTCGAGTACAAGAACCTATTGAAGCAAAACCATTTCCAATAGCTTCCCAAGCACCTGACGCTTCCAACTCTTTCAAATCTTTCGTCAACCCAGATATATGCCTAATATATTTCTCCAGGTCCTTACTTTCATCTGTATAAGTACACCATTTCTGAACTTTCAGCGTCTGACAAACTGCACCCTCTTTTACGAGCTAAACGTTTAATGCAAGTTAGTTTTGCAAGACCATAAACCTTAACATCTCAGTGTTTACAAGTAATAAGGAATTGGCTGTACTAGTAGCCAACTTTTCCAATATTTTTGACAGCTTTCTAATGTTCAAGTCATTCAGAATCACACCTATGGATGAGATTATGGTACCAAAAATATCTCCTACTATTTCTGCCTCACTAACACCTCATTAAGTTCTAGATTTCTCTTCTCATACAGAATCATTAAAATGTTTTACATGATAAATCTTCAGGAAAACTATGTCAAGATAACATGTACCGTGCTATCCATGTAGCAATTTGAAATATGCATTTTGGCCATAACTAAAATAGACTCCAGGGATCATTGGATATTTTCCCTTGATGAAAGGAGAATTTTTCTATCTCACTTCAAAGGTATGTGTACATTAACTCTCCCCCAGAAACAGTGATCTTTATGTCTCTGATCAACATGTATGTCTAATTTTCATTTGTGTGTCCAACCTAAAATAAAATTAAGGCAGGTAAAACATTTTTTTCCTAATGTTCAATTTCTTCACGATTCCACTTGTGACGTTTAAGATCCCGATCCTTTTTTGTTTTAGACTACAGATCTCTCCATCTAGTCTCTACCAAATTCAAAGATTTATTTTCTGCATCAAGCAAGTCAAATTACGTCTGTGTCCATAAGTAGTGTAGTGACTTAAGAGACACAAAATATTTGCCTACAATCTCTGCACCTTTAAAATAAGGATTCTTATTCAAATGTTTAATAAGAAGAACTTGTGGGAGAACTATGACATGAATTTCAAAATAATATTGAAAACTACCTTCTCCATAAAAAATACTTATTTGGAGACTACTAGAAATGCTATATGCCAGATTGAGAAGGTCCTAGGTTATGCCCTCTGAAGCAGAAGCAGGTAACTGAGTACATTCGTAACAACTCCTAGCATTCATGATATCTATATACTCATAAAGCAGTCTAAAATAAACATTTTAGCTTTAATCCTCCCTTGATACATCTGTATATAATTTCCAAATTCCCCACAACTGCATCTGTAACTGCATATAGCCCTATTGGAACTATAATTTATACTACAACTAAAGTCATTAGTGTGTCTACTATAATGTATCTCCACCTACTAGTATTAGTATCAGCTTCCATTACTTAGTTGGAATCTAAACCTTGGGTGGAATGTAACAGCAAATAATCCAAAAAGGGGGCTTCTGTTTCTAAAAAGGAGAAACGTGTGTGACTAACAGGTGTAACTGGACCTATATCATGAGGACAGTCAACAAGACTATCTCATGTTGCCCTCACACATCCCCAAGGGGATGTCATGCTTCAATATAGTGCTAGGCAAACAAATGATAGACAGAATGCTGAATAAATGATACATTCACCCCCAGTCAAGAGATCTGGGTTAAATCCATCATTCTTTTGCTTACCATGCCACCCCAGTTTAGACCAGCCATATCCAAATCAGTCTTGACCATGTGCCTCATGGGAACGGTCCAGCCCGAACTGCCGAGCCAGGTCCTTCCTGGACTGGAAACAAGCACCCTGGGATCTTTTTAAGAGATTCCATATGATGTGTGCAAGTGAGATGACTGGTGAAGTGGAGTAGTGAAACGTGTTTGTGGGTTAAAACTGATTGGGGAGGTCACAAACTATCCTTTAATTGGCAGACCACCATGTCAGGGATAAAAAATCTATAACAGGTAAATGCAACCATAGCGGTCTAAAAGGAACCCCGGTAGTCAGTGTATTACGACTATGTGCGGAAGATACCCTATAGTCGTGAGGTGGAGGCTTCACTTGGTCTCTCACTCAGTGATTTGTCTACATGTTTCACGCCTTTAAATTGGTCTAAAGGATCCGTGGTTCTTCGTCAGGACATTAACATATATAATTAGTTCCCCCACACAATAATAGTGCCCCTAAAGTGCAACCTACTGTCTGGTAGTTCTCGGTCCAACCTGTAAAAGAAAAGGATATAAAGGGAGATAGAGGTTACTGTGTACATGATAAAACAGGGCTTCTGCTGCCAAGACAAATACGAGGGTGGATGATTAAAGGAACTGGCTGGTAGCACGGTCAGGCAGTTCATATGAAAATGTTAAAATAGAAATAAAGATAACACAAACAGACAACAATAAAGGACACCACTCCTGTGCTGTGGTAGGGATGTCTCCAATGAGCATTGTCACTGTAACGCTGGTCCACGAGGCAAAGTAGTGATTTATCTAAGGCAAAGGCAACATGTGTCAAACATGAATTGTAAATGACCCGATGCAGATATGTCAGCATTCTTTGTAGTAGATCATGTTTAAGCTAAATATCAATGATATGTGACCCAATGCGGATTTGTCAGCAATCGCAGTGGAGAAACAAGCTTGTGTTGCTTAATCTAGTCAGTTTTTAGTATGTGTGCCAGTTTATGCTATAGGATGGCATGCATGTGTGAGCTTAAAACATGCGGTGTTTTTTCTTTCTTTTGTTGCCCATGTCCTGATGAGGCCCGAATCAGTGGGCCGAAACGCGTCAACCAGAAGAAGAGGAGAAGTTTAATGGATTAGAAATTATATGTATTTATTTACAAATAGACACATCACATGGACTGAGTGGAGGTGGACCTATCTCTCACACGTGTGCAATGGACTCTCTCCCCTCAGATTGCCTACATATTTGTATTGTTTCGCAACAGGGTTTAGAATGGATGGGTAGGAAGGAACTAGTAAAACTTTTTAATATTGTGTTTCTCTTGTGTTATGTTTAATGTTTTTGGTTTTGTGAAAAATTAAGAATAAAAAGACATAAAACTGGTGTGAAAAAATTGTGGTATGTTCAGTGAGTGGCTGAATTATTCAAAGTAATTACCTGAGGACTAGGGTCCCACCGGGAGGAACTAATACAATTTTTTCCCAACTTGTAATTTCTCCGATTTATCCCTTCACATCTTTTTGTGTTTTTGCTTCTATATGTTTTTGCCCAGATGTGTTGGGGAAATAGGGCAAAACCCCTGGGTTTTGTGTATACTCCTTGAAGTCATGCAGCTTCCAGCACTCCTAAAATGGTGCAGATTGCACATGCAGCTCTCACATTTCCTTTGTGATCTGGTAAACATGAGCCATCCACAAATAGTACGTAATCAGATTCAGGTAGTGCTTCATCTTGCATATCTGGTCTCGGCTTGGTGCATAGTTCATTAACATTGAGACAGTCATGCTCCACTTTACCATCATCGTTGTCATTATCAGGAAGGTGAAAGAAAGTGGCAGGATTAAAAACAGAACATCTCTTTAGGGACTCACTCTCAGCCGTCTGTATGATCTGCTCATTCCTGGTGAAGTGACCGTTCGTAAAGTGCTGTGTCCTCATTCTAGTTAACAAAATCTCAACCGAATATTAAGGAAATTTCACAGTCAAAGGATGACCTATAACTATACTTTTGCACCTTGTTAATGCTGATACCTTTTCCCACCACCCCTTTTAGGCAGACAGGCAGTGCAGCAGCCACTGGAGCTAATTTGGCTGAGAAGTAAGCAACTGGTCTTCAGGCTCCTCCGTGATGTTTTGTTAGCACTGAAAGGGTGCAACCCTCTCTTTCACTGCAGAAAAGCAAAAACACTTTATTGTAGTCAGGCATTTCTACTGCCATGGCATGGCAGAGACGTTCTCTCAACTGTAGGAAAGAAAACAAAAGGTCATTGTCCCAAGGCACTGGATCAGACACATCCTTGTGCATTAGCCTCTGTGAAGGGTTGGCCACTAGGGAAAAATTAGGTATCCACTGACAACAGTAGCCCACAATTAAAAAAAACACCCTGAATTCTGTCTTTGTTGTTGGCGTATTCATTTGCATAATCGCCGACAATTCTTTCTTGTGACACCCATACAAGTACAGCAACTTATTAGAGGATACCTTATGTCCATTCTCAGCCTCCTGGTTTTGAAATGCAATAGTGTCATTCTTGCAAGTATTTGATGCAACCAGCAGATTGCCAATATATTGGACTAAATCAGAGTTGCAAGGCATGACAGATTCTCTAAATTCTTCTTGAGAATCTGGTTAAAAATGGAAAGGCTCTCCATATACCCTTGTGGAACTCTGCACCATCCCAAAACACAGGACCCGAACCAATATACAATGAGGAACTGACTGTTCTCATGCAAGGGGAAAAGAACACATGGCACAAATCAATGACGGTAAACCACTCAGTCTCAAATAGAATTGGAAAAAAATATCACAGCAGGAGTCATAACCATGGGACAAAAAAGGGATCATGATAGTTTTGATCTTTTGCAAATCCTGAACCATGCTGTACTTACCGCTAGGCTTTTGCAAGTCCTTAATGGGTGAGTTACAGGAACTCTCCACGATATCCTTCTGTATGCATTGTTGAATCATTGTCTTGATCAGTGGAGTTATTCTAGCAATTGTTGTTCGGGTCAAATTATACTCGGTGTTCTGTGATATTCCATATTCAGCTTTATCTGTATATGGACAGGCTTCACTCCTATAATGAGTTCTATGTCCTTTCCTGAAAAATACAAATGGTCTGGTCTCACTGAATCTCTGAGATCTAAAAATTAAATTTAAAAGCAATGTCCTCATCATGGGTTTGCAGCTCTATTCCTTTCGGGGTACAATATATGCTGTAATTGAGTTTGCCGAATAAATGACATCCTATCAAGCTCACAATACATGAATCAACCACAAACAACGAATTGATGAGTATCCTCAAAACTCCCTATCTTTACAAGGACATCCTCAGTAATGGGATTGTTCATTTGTTGATGAGAAACTCCAACGACTTGTATAGTTCTTCACAAGAGGGGTAGATTTGGGACTGCCATTGATCTCACTGTAGACTGGGCAGCACCAGTATTAACCAAAATGGATACATCATAGCCATTTACCTCAGCAATTATAAGTGGCCCACTCTGGTCTACCTCCAAGACTGTGCTCAGCACGCAATCTTCCTCCCCCCTCAGGCACCACCAGAAAGACTGATTAATGCCAAGATTTTCACCTGTCTCAAACATAGGAAACTGTTGGAAATGGTTTATTTTTCTGGAAAGCATACTAATTCAAATGTGTGATCTGGTTTGAAGAAAGTCTGGGTATATTTCAAATTTGTTGTGGCATAAGAGGCTGAGGAACATACATCACTGGGGCTTGTGGCACATTAAAATTCTGAGGTCTAGGTACATTTTGTTGCTGTTGCTGTTTCTGTTCTATGGTGGTACACTCCCTAGATTTTGACCCTGATTTGCGGGATTAAGATGAGATTCTTTCTTCCAATACCCCAGCCTATTATAGTAGTGGTATGGGTTAGACATCTTCAATGTTAATTATTTCAGTACTTGGACCATTAGGGACACTTCAACCCCTGCCTTGTGACTGAAATCCACCTCCACCCTGCATCGCCGGAGCTCCATGTTGATATATTCCCGCCATTGGCGGGGAATTCCCTACAAACGGTTATTGTTAATTTCTCTCTGAACTGCCTTCCTTTGTACCACCATTAACTTTTTCTGTAGATTTTTCCACCTAATTTCAATCTCATCCTTGCAGTATTTGGCAAATTGCAAAATCTCATCAACCTACTTATTCTACCAGCAAGTCAGATGCTGTTAAAACATCATACTAATCTTCGGTCTCAATCCTGTCACCAACCTGGACGCAAAGTGTCCCATCTTTAGGCTCCAGTGTTTCCATTCTGCTATACTGTTTGAGTCCCTCTAGCAATCTCTATAATATGCATGAATCGTCTCTTCAGTTTGTGGCTCATTCAATCAATCTTGACCAGATCAATATCTTGGGGTGATACCTTAGATTTCAACCACGTCATCACCTGATCATTCTTCCTCATTACCATTGGCTATTTTACACTCCGTCCACAAATTACTTGGGACCACAATGGCAAACAAGTTATTTAGATCAGTCCAAAAAAGCTTCAACATTTTCACAAACTGTTCAGCTTGTTTTTACCACTTCACAGGATTCTAGGGAATGTATTTGTAAATGGCACAGGATCACACCTTCTCCAAGGCACATACATATAACATCTGGTAGGTACCTCCCTTCAATGAAATCGTCTAGCTCCCATCTCAACCCCTCCAGAAGGAGGTGGCTCTGCCGTCATTTTCTTGGGAGTCATTCCTTTTGATCATTTAACTTCCCATTTCTCAAATGCACTCCAACTTTGGATGCTTTGGATTAATTCCCTAATTTGCATCTTCATCCCTGGTATTCTCATATGTTCTATGTACTGATCACTAAAAGCAAGTCGGTGGCTTTTCTGTAAGGCCTTTGACAGCTTCAGATCTACCTCATATTTCTGGACCAATTCAGATAATTTCTCATGTGCTCGTCTCACTCTCCTTGTAACATCCTTACTCATGAACAAAAGTTAACTCTTCTGATAAGTTTCTATCCGATCCACTGTAAGACAACCACTTATCATTTCATCCAATTCCAACTTCAATTTTTCTACATCCACCAAATTTACTTTCAAAGTGGACTGGAGAGTTCCCTGAGCCAGTTCCTTATTCCCACTCTCATTTGATATGACATTAAGGGTTTCTAACAGTCTTCTAATTCCTGGACATTAAGACCAGCTCAGACGGTTCCCAGGTAAGTGAACCCAGATTTGGCAACCCCGGGAATGACCTTAAAGATCCAAATCCAGTTTGATGGACAAATGGGTCTGCACTAACTCCGCCAGGAGAACTTGCATTAATTGGACTTGAAGGAACAAATTCCCCTACTATCTGACTATTGGATGTAATTTCTGATGCTTGCTGTTGAGCCTCAACAGCTGAGTTTTGAATCCCGTTTCCTCCAGAACCAGGTTTATATTTAGAAACCACTGGTCCAATGGTAACAGGAACTAAAAGTGCAACTGGGACTGTACAACCCGTGGAGGTTCGGTTCGAGGAGCACAAATCCCTGAATTTACTCCTATCATGTTTTGATTCACTCTAATGATGCTCTGGTCCTTCTGCACAGGAGAAAGTCCTATCATACCAGGACTCATACTGTTGCACTAGACAATCCAGTATTCCCACCTGCAGCCCTGCTCCCACCTTGCTCCCACATCCCTCCGATCGAATCTTATTATACAAAAGTGGTCGCTCAGACATTAATACATCTTAAAGACTCACTAGTATCACTGTTTTCATCTCTCTCTCCAGATTCTCTTGCTTTATCCTTCATTCTATTGTCAGTCTTTTTTTCCACTTCTCCATTTTGCAATAATAGGTGTATTTTTGCTCTTTCTATCATGTCAGTTCTCCACCTTTTCTGCTCTGCGTCCCACCACGGGTCTGCATAAGTACGCACTGATCATTTTTTTTCTTCCCTGCTTTTTCTCTTTTACTTTGGCATGAGCTGTACACTCCCAAGTGTTAAGCACTTTGAATTGTGTAGGTCTGGGTTGCGGTTTCATCTCATATAGAATTATCCTCAAGTTTTCAATAATTGGTACATTAAGGTGCAGATTCCGATCCGTTAAAAAAATTTACCGTCCGACTCGTATCCGTATTTTTTTACGCACGAATCGTATAAGTCCCGTACAAGCGGCGAAGTACGATTCGTACGTTAAAAATACATACGAATGACCTCGGGAAAAGTCTACGAGACGTTCCCGGACAGTTTTACGTACGAGTCGTAAAACTGAAGTCCGAGCGCACAAGTCCGATCCGTACCGGCGTCCCGAATACACAAGCGTATGGAAAATGTCCCGTACGGAGCGAACTGTGCACGACCCCTACCCCGGGTACACTTGTGCCCGGGGTACAAGTCGTACGGCTCCCCCCAGCCTCCCACCACTCCCGCGTACGTCCGCACCATACCCCCCAGCCCCCCGTATGTACATACCGTACCCCCAGCCCCCGTATGTACGCACCATACCCCCCAGCCCCCGTATGTATGCACCGTACCCCCAGCCCCCGTATGTACGCACCATACCCCCAGCCCCCCGTATGTACGCACCATACCCCCCAGCCCCCTGTATGTATGCACCGTACCCCCCAGCCCCCATATGTACGCACCGTACCCCCAAGCCCCCCTTATGTATGCACCGTACCCCCGTATGTATGCACCGTTCCCCCAGCCCCCTGTATGTACGCACTGTACCCCCCAGCCCCCCGTATGTACCCACCGTACCCCCCAGCCCACCGTATGTACGCAACGGTACCGCTGGGGGTACGGTGTGTACGTACAGGGGGCTGGGGGTACGGTGCGTACATACGAGGGGCTGGGGGTATGGTGCATACATACGGGGGCTGGGGGTACGGTGCATACATACGGGGCTGGGGGTACGGTGTGTACTGGGCCCCCTTTTCCTCGTGCAATGCGGCGTACTTAGCTTTTCCGGCACTTTTTGGCTCCCGTAAAAATATAGCCGTGCGGAGTGCTCTGGGTACGAATCGTACTTGCTGGTCCGTAAAACGCTGCCTGACTCCGTGCGGACGTCGCGTGCGCGCTGTCCAGGATCGGAATTGTATGTATTTTTTAGCCGCACTGTGTTTTTTACGATTCGTACGGAAATGGTATTTCTGTACGAATCGTACTTGCTGGTTTGTACGGTGGAATACCCGGGTACGAGTCGTACGGAGCAAACGCTCCGTACGACCATTTGTACCCGGGTTATACAGGATCGGAATCGGCACCTAATTGAACCTCACTTTCACACAAAAGTTAAACCTATCTCATTCGGGCTGTAAACAATGTCTCACAACAAACCGCACAAGACCTTAGCAGGCAATTAAAATACAGTGTCTTCTACCCTTCTTAATAACATCCCGGGATCTTAGGCCACATTGGATAACAACTTTGCCGCAATATGCACTACACTCATCACATAATCTGCAACAAGACATTTGTACACAAACACCTACAGGAGGAGGAGCAGTGTATTGCCTGTCGCTTGCTGCTTGCCGCCAGCCACTCCTCACCCCAAGGCTGTCCCTTGGCTCCCTAACCTATCCACTGCCACTACTCACTGTGGGAGGGTTTTGGGAACAGGGGTCTACGCCTTGTTCCAATGCTGGTCTGATCAGCAGGCAATGCGCCAAGCGATCCAGACAGTCCAGATTCTTGGGCGGAGAGTCCCCAAGAGGACCTGCATCCAAGAGGACCTGCAGTGGTTGAGGACTTCAATGGGGCCCTCGTGGATCCAACAGCGGGCACAAACTAGGTGAGAAGTGCACAGGGCAGTAATGTATGTGGTGGCATCAGAGAGTCACCTCTGAGAGGGAGCCTCTGTAGGCCTCAGGGAGGCATCTCTGAAAGTCAGGGTGCAGCTTGTGAGGCACAGGGTGCCCTGCCTTTCACCACCCCTTGCTACCCCTTGCACCTCTTCAGCAACAATTGCTAGTCCTCCCGAACAAGGAAAAACATTGGAAAAAGTTCTGGGGATTACAGAGGGAGCACCTGGCCATCCGGCCCCCGATCTTGAACTGGGCGATCTGCTAACTTTGCTTTGAAGGGGTAGCAGGAGCCCAACAAGGCGCAAGGCACACTGGTCACCATCATTCACCATTATCCACCATCAGCCATCATCAGGTCCACTTAAGGGGCTGCTTGAAGGGTGGAAAAAGAAAAAAGAAGGACATAGGAGGCAGTGCGGAAAAGCAAAGGTGTCCCATACAGGAGCTCTAAAGAATGGCACCCAAAAACTAATCCCCTCATCATCATGGCTCCGTCGTGGAAGTGAACGAGCTCACAGGCCCCACAGACTCAAGGGTCAAAAGAACCATAGCCCCCTCACATAACCAAGCGATACTGCCGCCAGACGTCTGACAACAAGGGCTGTTAACAGCTTTTCCAAGCACCCAGGGTATATTAATAAATCCGGACAGACCCTCAGAAGCTACAGAATTTGTGGCAAAGCACAAAATCTTAAGGCCAGGATCCTGTCATGGAATGGTGGACTCTCCCCTCCTTAGCTTCCCTGCCCCCAAGAGAAGGTCACACTAATGTCCCAAGGATTCGGAGTGGAAAGTGCACAAAACATCCCCACTTGGTTGGTGGAAAGAAGGGGCAAATGAGGAAACAAGCTGCAAAAAAAAGCAGCAAAATCCAGAAATAAAGGCCCCAAGAGGAAGAGAATGAGCTCAGGGGATCCTCAGTGAACATATAGAACCCCAGGGCAACATCAAATAAGACAAACGGCCCTCTAGTCATCGAAGCTTTAATTCACTGGCGAAGTTAACAAGATACAGAGGCCGATGATCTAATGTCATCCTCCTTGAGAACAGCTTCAAACCTTTCACCGGCAAAGAGCCAACAGGAAGACACGCCAGAGGCACAAGACCTCAGGCCTCTTTCCAACAAAAGCTAGAATTGACAATTGAACGAACCCTGGAACTCACTCCAAGATTCCTCGGGAAGAACGCAAACGTCAAGAAACCGAGCCCTGAGAGTCGGCCATCAAAACACAAGGAAAATATCCACTTGAATGCCATCAGAGAAGTTCAATAAACACTACCCAGGGTCCTGATATGGTAGTCAACAAAAATGGAGGTCCAAACTGACCTTTTGTAACCAACCGCCTAGCATGTGGCGACACAGGACAACAGGCTGACAAAGATGAAAGCAAGCATTTACAACAATCAGGCCATGAAAGCCTGTTCATGTTCATGTGCAGCCATCATAGATAAGTGGACTGAGCTGCCCAAGATATTAGGGGACATGGTAGCGATTTCCAGGGGCAAGGAGGGACAACTAAAAGAAAACCAGCAGATCTCTAAGACCAACAGTAGAGAGCAAATTCCCACTGGAGCCAATGAACGAACACAGTCCAGACTCAATGAAAAAGACAACGAAGGAAGCCCAGAGAAGTGACAAAATCCTGAAATTCCAGAGAAGCAGAGAGCTGAAAGAAACATCAGCCAGCCCAAGAGTTGCTGATACATGCGAAGGGATAGTGTTTGACTTGGCATCTTCTGGCCTTTTTCCCCTGAGTTTTTGCTTTCTGACTTTCCGTTTTTGACTCTGTTTTTGCTGGTATAATAATTCTGCACACTTTTTTCACTGCTGACCAGTGGTAAAGTGTAAGTGCTCCTATAGTAAAATGTGTTATGGATTGGTGTTTCTATGGTTGGCTTATTTGATTTATGTGTCAGTCCCTAGTAAAGTGCACTGCACATGCCAGGGCCCATAAATCATATGCTGTTGGTGGGCTGCAGCACTGAATTGTACCACCCACGCAAACAGCCCATAAAGTGTAACTCTGGCCTGCCATTGCAGAGCCTGTGTGCAGTCTGGGACTGCCATGTCGACTTGGTCAGTGCACCCACTTGCCAGTCCCTAAACCTTCCCCTTTCTACATGTTAGTCACCCCTAAGGTAGGCTCAAGGTACCCCTGTGGGCAGGGTGCATTCTATGTGAAAGGCAGGACATGTCCTGGTGTGTGTGGCATGTGCTGATAGTGAATTACAGCCAATTTTGTTTTTCACTATTGCAAGGCTACCTGTTCCCATAGGCCAGAATGGTCAGTTTGATTATAACATCTTATAATCCTAACTGACCCAGGGAACATGGTAGAAAAACAAATTTAATATGCCTGAACTCAGAATGATAAAATACATCTTTTAATAAAGTTGGTTTTAATATTCTGTGTTTGAAAATACCACTTTTAGAAAGTAGGTATTTTCTTGCCTAACCATCCAGAATGCCTCTGCAAGGTTGTATATTGCATGTGAGGTTTGTGAGTGACCGGGGCTGTGGAGACTCCAGGAGACAGGGTGAGTCAGCCCAGGGCTGAATAGACATATCTGCATGTAGAGTGGTGGGAGGAGTAGCACCTGGGCCTGAATAGGGCTGTGCCTGCTTTCCACAATGCTGGCTCCACCTCCTGTGGTGTGTTTGAGGACCCTGGCCAACACTGACAAAGGAAGAAGGTGCACACTGGCAGAATGCACCCAGAACTGGTTTGAACTAGGTACAGGACCCTCTGCCTTCAGAGCACAAAGGATTTGCTAGTATAAATATTGGGGCCCAGAACCCAAGATTTCAGAACTCTTTTGGATCAAGAAGACTGCCAAGAAGAAGAGCTGGAGAAGCTGTGAGGAGGAACTACCACTTTGCTGTGTCCTTTGCTGTGTTGGCCTGCAGTGGCTGCTTCTGTCTTGGGCAGTGAAAGGACTGGACTGAACTTTCTGCAATCTACTTTTGTGAGTTTCTACAGGGGCTTGAGGTAGAGCTTGCCCCCTGTTCAAGAACAGCAAAGACTTCAAGCTCTTCTACCCTCAGCACCGGGGACTGTGTGTTTTCTGCTGTGACAGAAGAGAAGCAACCCGACGACATTGATGACGCCGCTGCCAATTCTGTGTCCTGACAGCCCCGCAGAGGGCACCGCCGCACAGCGACCCTGATCTCACCAATGATGCCTGCTGTCACCGCCACCGAGCTGCTGCTCACACAGCGACCTGATGGGCATCATACTCCGCACCGCCTCGCTTCACGACGATGCCTTGGTATCCCTGACAATGACGCTCCACACTGGAATTGATGCCGCTGCTTGCACCGTGGTTCAAGGGCACCGCTCGTAAAGTTACACAACGCACCGCCCTCATCCCGCATCGCAGCTTTGGCCTACCGACGCCGGTGCCATCGACTCCAGTTCATCAGCCGACAACAGCGCTTCAGCAACGATGATGCCGTTGCTTGCACCGTGACCTGCCAGCACCATGGCGAGCACTGCCTTGATCTCATACTGCGACCCTGGTCTCATCGACGATGCCATCTGCTGCCACCACCGAGCTGCTGCTTGCACCGCAACCTGAGGGCACCACACTCTGCACCGCTGCACTTCGCACCGCAGCAACCGATGCCTGCCGACGCCGGCGCTCCTGAGTTCAACAAAGAGGAGATCGATTTGCATCGCGTGTGACTTTGAGGGCTCCGACGACTCCTGCACCGACCTTCGAAACCAACGCCTGCAGACACCGTGTGTCCCAAAGCTCAACGAGAGGTCATCGACACCCTGTATTTCTGAAAGGTACTGTTTGCGGGTCTTCCCGACACTGCAGCTGGCCTGCGATGCTGCGGTCAGACAGAAATGTTTGGATTTGTTTGCGGACAGAGCTATCAACATTAAGGAACTGTTTTACAAAGTTATTTTGCTAACTGAAAATTTTTAAGTACTGTCTTGTGGATTTTGATCGTTTTGGTCTTGTCATAAGTATATAAAAATCTTGGATATTTTTCTAAACTGGTGCGGTGTCCGTTTGTAGTGCTTACACTGTTTTACTGTTGGTTATGTGCAAATGCTTTACACACTGCCTCTAAGATAAGCCTGACTGCTCGTACCAAGCTACCAAGGGGGTGAGCAGGGGTTATTTTAGGAGTGTAACTCCCTTATCCTGACTAGGAAGAAGGGTCCCTCTTTGGACAAAGGTGCAAGCCCTTGCCAACTTGAGACCCCTATTTCTAACAGATAGCATATAATAAGGACATCAAGAGAGCAGCAGGAGCATGGGAGGGACCACCACTCTGAAGGAGGGCCAAGACGAAGCTGCAAAAACAATTAAAATGGTCAAAAGCTAAAAGAAGATAAATCAGTCCGGCAACATTGCCAACCCACAGTTGCGAGGAAAGAGATAACCCAAGGCCACTATACTCGATCTTTAATGTCAAGCAGCAGATCACACCATGAACACCAACAGAATGAAACACTCTAGGGAGTGAGGTCCCACCACGTCAGTGCAACTCCCAGGCTTTTTAGGGCCACTTGTATGAAGCCTTTTTCCCGATCGCAAATGGGCCGATTCTCAGAATTGGCCCGTTTGCGTACGGGAAAAAGCCATTTGGGATGTATCATCCCAAAAGGCCTTCACAAAATAGGGAATCACAAAATTTGCTATTCCTTGTTTTGCAAATGCATTTAAGGAATAGCAAATTGCGATTCCTTAAATGCAATTCTGAAAGCACCCAAGTTGTGCGATTTTGCCGTAAGAAATTGCAAATTACCACCAACTTCAAGTTGGTGGTAAATTGCGATATCTTTGAAAAATGCCCTTTTTGGCATTTTTCAAAGTTTCATGTTACCACATGTACCCACATGCTTATTTCAGGGGTGCAACAGGGGGACCTTCTGGCACTCTTGCACACTTGAAATTGCATTTGCAGTTTGCAAGTACCTATTGGGTACTCGCACATTGCAAATGTCTTCCTATTCATTCCTGTGGGCTTCTAGGCCCATAGGAATGAATGGGAAGGTATTCCTAAATTGCAAATCGCAATTTGCGATTCGCAATTAAGGAATATGTAGGTATCGCAATTATTATTGCGAATCCTACATACATTGCATTTTGCGAGTCCTTAATAGCGAATCGCTAAAATTTGCTATTAAGGACTCCCAAACTGCAAGATGATACATCTGCCCCTAAGTCATTAATCAGGCCACATCAGCTCTTGGCCTGAATAAAGCTCCGGGGGTAGTTCCGAAAAGGCGTATTTCAGCACTCAGTTTAGGACATATCAGCATCCTGAATCTGAGACGCAGAATTGGTTGGGAGGATGCAGCTCACCACGCCAGTGGGAGAGGCAGATAAAAGAAAGTCTAGCTAGTACCTCAGCAGGGACTGCAGGCCGATAACAGCCCAGAACCGTCAATCTCCCACCAAACTTTGGGAGGTACACCTCAGCACGACCAAAGAAGAGGATTCCAATGGACACTCCTATAACAAAAGAAACGCCTTAAATACATGAGGTGGTGTTCACCTCCAGGTACCACATCAAGGGCTCTCATGATGCCCTGAACAGGACTGACATTCTTCGGCTATTCAGTCACATTGCCACCCTTACACAAATCGAAAATCTGGAGTGGGTAAAATTCAAAATGCTACAAGGCAACAGCGCATAGTGGGCTTTAGGCATCAGCGTCTACAACTGGCAGTCTTATGGGAAGCACAATAGCTGGCCAGCTGAGGGATTGACATAGAACACCCCAGTCCGAGGAAATACCCGTATGTTCTGATGCCCCACTATGAAGATAAGGTGACCGGTTCAATTCTGAATGGCATAAACATCCAAATAAAAAGAGGCTGAAATGATTGGGAACAAGCAAGTAACCCAAAAAACATCTGTATTACATGCAGAGATAATCAACGCAAAGTACACATGAGTCAGATTGAGCAGACAACAACAGAAGAAACAAGGCTGCAGCATCCCTAACAACAGAAAAAGTTACATCATAGAAGAGTGGCAAGATGGGTCATTCTCAGAGCAACAACAATTAACAGTTATATTCTGAAGCATCGCAGGGCTAGGTAAAATCACCAGGGACAAGGAGCTACAGGACGACCTAGAATAGGGACACATAGTGTGCTTCCAGGAAACCTGGACAATGCCAACAAAACCACTAGTGGCTGCTTTGATTAACAAGTAGCTGCCACGAAAAAGAACATCTTTGGTCACCAGTCAGGAGGCCTCTCGATATTCCTAAGCCATGCCTGCAAATTCAAAACCTTCGAAATAAGAGTAAAATCTCCTGAGCTGCAAACTGTGTTCATTAAGGGTAACAGGGTGAATTTACACCAAATCAGTCTGCTGCTAATAAATTCCTCTATCAACCTGCCACAAAGTCAAACGCAAGCTGTCATGGACACCTTCATCAACATACTAGAGGAAATGCTAATCAAATTTGAACATCATTACGTAGTCATCGCAGGAGACTTTAACACGAGACGTCTGGAAAAAGAACTAGACTTTCATAAACAATGGGACAAGACAAGATGCCTTCTCTCCCTGTTCCAAAACCCTAAGCTACAATCGACACATCTTATAAAAAAATACCCTCCCCATTGTGGCGCCCCCAAGCGACCTTTAAAAACATATCTACAATTGACTACACCTTACTCAATGAGAGGCTGGCTGAAAGGCTAGGAGACTTTGCAGTTGATGACAGAGGAGAAAGCGATTATAGGCCTCTGTGTGCCTCCCTACAAGTAGCACTACAACCAGCTACTCTTCAGCAAACAATAAGTATGAACCCACAGGAGAAGAGTGGTTTAGAGTCCTTCAAAGAATAAAATGGACCACTAATTTGGGAACAGAACTGAGGGAGTGGGTAGGAAAGAGTGAAGCATTCCTAAGGTCCGAATCCCCACAGCATGCAATAAGTCAGTGTGAAGCCCTTATTAAAGACCTACAGCAGAACTTGGGGAAAGCCCAGTGTAAAAACTAGAGACCCTGATCAGATTCATCACCGCACGAGTCACGCACATCGAATGGCCTCATGGATGTAAGCAAGACCTTAGGAAGGTGCTTAAGGCAAAAAAGAAAGGGGGTACACTGTTGGATACATATTGCATAGCCTCTCTGAGGACAGCCCACAGGAAGAAAGCATGGGAGTGCAAGAGACAGCTGATCGAAAATAAATGGCTAAAAGTGTTCTCCCCTATGAAAGAAAAAAAATCACGCAAAGTTATTGAGATACATCAACCACCTGGACACGAAGTCTGACAAAAGTGAATGGCATAGCAGGAAATGTATGGGAAACATATGTGACAGGATTGTACACAAAATATCCCACAGATGACCTCTAAGAATACCCTGGACGCAGCTGAAAAAGCAGGACTCTTCACAAAGAATGAGCAGGAAACATGCCCTGAGCCATCCAAGGGTCCACAATTACAGAAGGAGAGATAACAAGGAACATCATGGTAATTGAAAACGATGGGTCTCCAGGACTCAACGGCATACCTGCTCCGATATTCAAACTAGCTCGGACTTTCTTAACCCTGATCCTGACCCCACTATTTAACTATGCATTTGCAACAGCAACAAAACCCCAATCATGGAAAGGATCAATCTTGCTCCCCATCTTAAGAAAGGCAACTACTCAAATCCAGCCAATTACAGGCTTGTCGTCCTGTTAGACTTACAAGTAAAGGCCTATGCCTGAATACTACTGAAGGACCTAGAGGAATGGCCCAGTGGAGAAACAAAACTTCCACTCCACCAGTCAGGATTCAGATCATATAGCTCAACTATGGACAACATCATTGTGGTGGCCACTAAACAAGTTATCAAACGGAAGCACCTACTCCTGTTTTGTTGTTTCATAGAACACGGCACTGCCTTTGACAGGGTAGATCGAGGCAGGCTTTGGGGAAAACTGACAGCCTGGGAGATCCCCACCAAGCTCTTGAAAGCAATCACTTCTCTTTATGAGGGGACTTAGGTTCAGGTCAAAACAAGCCCTACAGCAGTTACATCAAGAGTCGAGACCAACAATGGGCTCATACAGGGCTGTGTTTAGGCTCCCCTGTTGTTCAATCTTTACATCGATGATTTGGAGAAAGCCTTAAAAGCCAGTTTAGTGGCCCCCGGATTGGGCTTGGTGAGGCTTTCGACCCTCCAGTATGCAGACAACCCGGGAGTAATGGATCTTACCAGGGTGGGGCACCAGAGAGCCTTAAATGAACTGCACAAGTACAACAAGGAAAACTGTCTGCTAGTCAATCAGACCAAAACTAAAATAGTTGTAGTTGGAAAATACCCTCATAAAAAGCAAGCCACCTGGCAACAGCTGCCTATAACAACCTCGGGTTAGTGAGAAGGCGTCCCTGGCTACACACATAAAACATCAAAGTGCAAAGATCAACCGAGTAATTTTCGCATTCAGGCGTTTCAGCAGACGCTTGACTAATCTAATAGCGGAGCCCATGCTGACAGTACTCAAGGCTAAACTAATCCTGGCAATCAACTGTCGTCGTCTTGCATTTCCAGGGTCATTAGATGAAATAATAGGGACAGCCCAGACAAAAGCCTAGAAAACAGTGATGCAAGTGCCAAGACAAGCCATAAAAGCCAAGATAGGATTGGAATGTGTCCTTAAAAGACCCAGTCTGGCATTACAGGGGGATCTAATCAAGTATTACATCAGGGTCCTCAAACACATGGGACAACACCCTTAAACTCCAACTGGGTTCGATCTTCAGGGAAGTGCATTCCCCCTGGCACATTAAGTTGAGATAAGCACTTGGGAACTTGAAGATAGAAGCAGAAAGCCTGTCTCGGGATTCCGATAACTGCCTGGACAAATGCAGTGGAGAGGGAGGTTCGGGCCATCTCGTACGAAAAGGATAGGGCCTCTCTCTGGTACAACCATAATACAATGGCATTGGACCCCTCTTACATCTTGGGGAAAGCTCAACTCTATCTACAAGAGGCGCTCTCAGTTCAGGAACATATAACAATTCTGTTCAATCAGCTTACAGCACCTAATATTTCAGATTTTAATCAAGTATGAGCCCGCGAGGATGGAGCAAACACAAGGAGATAATGGACCGAGTGCTGAAACCTTTCAAACACTCACCCCCACTCACAGATCTGGGTTGAATCCATCATCAATCTTTAGCTCACTTTGCCACCACACTTCAGACACAGCTATATGCAAATCAGTCTTGATCCTGTGCTTCATGGTAACAGTCCAGACCGAACTGCCAAGCCATGTCTTCACTGGACTGGAAACAAGCATCCGGGGACTAGTTTCAGGCTAACAGCCCTCATCAGTCAGGCTAGTTTGAATCCAGTGGCAAAGTGAGCAAGGGACCCACGTCTGGGCATACCCTGCCAACCTAGGGCAAGGATGGAGCAGCGTCCTGAAGGTTATGCTTTTATTATAAGGAATCTTGGCTACATCTTCTGTGCTGTTGCCCCAAATTGGCCGGAGACTGTCATCGGTTGCTCTGCCCAATTTTTAGGAACATGGTCATGTAAGGAGGCTTCAGACTGGTGCTCTTCTGAAACAAATACACACATCCTGGCGAGAGTGGCAAAGTTTGCACACCTCATCAGACAGGCATTCAAAGGGCTGCCACAGTCCCTAGAGTCAGGGGCTCCACATAAACTCTAAGCAGGTAAACAGCCTTGGACCATCAGAGTGCGAGGCAAAAATTTAATTGATGGACCAGGGAATCAACGAGCCATCAAAGAGTGTTTCGGTTGGGCTGTGCAGACAGAAAGGTAACACCTTAAATTTACCAGCCCATCCAGCAGGCCAGGGGTTGCTGAAACACCACAACAGTAAAGGGGAGTGAGGAACTAGGAAACGCCCCTGATACCCTGTATTTGAACATTCTACGGGCTGCGCCAAAAGCAGGACACAGAGTAGGGCACCCTCATAGTCGATGGTGCCGGACTATGACTATATTTTCATGCTTTCCGTATTTAACTAAAAGAGCCATGAACTCACATATTTTAACAAAGACGTGAGAGTCTGAGGGAGAGGCTGCAAAGATTTTTAAGCATATTTACTGTAAAGAATGTAAATAATTGAACGGTTAATAAATTACTTACTCACATAATCTCCGTGAGACACCACAAAACTGCCACAAAGACCACAAACTAAGCATAGGCTATTTACATATAACCCTATTGATACTCACTCATGGGCAGTTGCAACTCTTGAACCACTAGAACATTACCAATGCTGATTCTCCAGGCCAAAACATGAGCACAAGGGACTGCGATTGGATCTAGACTACTCTAGAGTAACGGTTTTCTAACCCCTCTACTTCTAGTACTAACCTTCCTCTGCTACCATCTGAGAAAGCTCTTCCAATTCAACTTTAGTCAATAGACATTTAAAGTAGCCTGCGAGGAAGAGAGGTTAAGAACAATTTAAATCTCAAGGCAGAGTGTGATCATTAGGACCACACAATAAAAGTCTGAGTCAGAAACTTGAGGTTAAAATGTTTATCACAAGGTCAAAGTCAGACTAATACAAATCAATCTCAAAACATAATACAAAGTATAAAATAACCAGAGAGAGACCAAAAAGTCTAAAACTATCAGTTTTGCAGTATCTAATAAACCCTACACTAACCTAATGATAGGTGAAACCCTATTCAAGGTAATATGGAAGGTCCCAGCATCAGAATGTCTTTCTATAAGTAAAACTCATGTATAGCATGAAGCCACACAATCAGAGATGTTAAGAGAAGTCTGTATCGCTCTAAGTCTAAAGGGAATCTGACTAAACCCAAGGTGGGTTCTCTAATTAAAAAGAACACTCAAGAAAGCATGACCTCATACACATCATAATATGTTTTCCAGTTCCCAGAAAAGATCTTGGCGCCTTGAACACTGCTCCCATATTCGAGTCTCTGCTTCCAAAGCATCCTCGATTCCACCCTTTGTCCGAGAGTATCAACTGGTAACACACCCTTTAATCTTCAATAAAATCTTTTGATCTTGCCAGCTTTTCGTCGCCTCTCTAGCTCTGAAATACAATGTGATTTTCAATAACTCAAAATTGCCTTTAGTGTGCACCTGCAGAGGAGAAAAACAATCAGAAAAACACATTTCACGTTAATGTTAATTGTCTCAACTGCAAGCTTAAGGCCCACAATCATGCTAAAATAATTCTCTTTAAAAACATTTCAGTTCTACAGCCTACATATAATCCAATAAATGAAATCTTTAATTATGAATCAAGCTATATCATGCAGATACTCCTATATGTGGCACAATAACTAATACCTGTCATTTTAAGCAAAAGCAATGACTGGTCACAATTTATATAGAAAGCAATAAACACACATATGAGTCATTCTCACTAATCCCTGGCAAAATAACTGCACTAGATATTTTTAGACCACCACCTTACAATCTAAACCAATAGAAAATTAAAATCATCAATCCAGATGTTTCTGAAAAGGAAAAAGTTTAACATGCACTCACACATATACCAAAACACAAAATAAATGCACTTGTATACCTTTGGCACATTATATATCCTTAGCATTATTGGTTCACACAAGTACCTATGGCAAAGTGTAAATACATATATATGTGGCCCAGCCAAACATAGAAGGATAGAGATTAAAATTATGCTACTACACCTGCATCAGTATACTACACCCAGCAAGTGAATATAAATGAGGGGCCAGGGTAATTATTCACCAGCAATGAAAAAGGTGGATAGAAATCCCCATGGTCAACGCAATATGGCCCTAGATGTAATCACTTGTGTGGCTTACAGAAAGAAGGAAAGAGGAGCAGATCCCCCATGTGGCAAGCAACATGGGAAGAAAACTGCATTGAGCAACTGTGACCCTATCGGCAACCAGGTAATAAGCTGTTGATGGGGGAAACAATGGAAAAGCGTCGATATGAGGTCCCGCTCCACTTTGTCTATATCAAACATAAACTGAATTAACTAGAAAGGCTGATCTTCAAACAACTGACTCAAAATGTAAGCCTATGAGATGAAAAGAAAGCAGGAATGCAGAGCATGGGCTACATAGAGATTTATAGCCCCTTTCTAGGCCATGATAGATCTTCACAAAGAAACAGGAGGAAGGGAGTCTTACCCCTTCATAGAAAATGCAAGGGAAAGTAAAGTAAACAGAGACCGCGCCAAGCAGGCCATCATTCAAAGTGGAATTGTGTCTCACAAGTACCTCATAAATTCTAGTGAGGTAGGTTGGATCACTATATTAGAATTTAATTAACTTACCAATCAGTACATATTTAGGCTTGTAAAATAAATCAATAATTTTGTAAACAGTTTTTTGTGGCGACCAGTAAATAGGACATCTGGCAAATAGCAAAACAGTAGTGAATTTCCATAGTTATTAAATGAAGAAAAAAATATTGAAGGGGTCAAAAAAGCAGAATGTCATATCTTTCCAAAACCATTGCACCAAGATATTGCACCACTGCACTTATACAATTACAACAGTTTTGCCTGAGCAAGGAATATCTGCTACAACAACATATAAGATGCTGATTAAGCCTGGGCGGAGTACGTGGAGTTCGTTTATGCGGAACTCTGCGAAGTGCAAAGTGTAAAAAATACACCACTCCGCAAGTGGTGGAGTGCGTTAGATAAATGCCGTTCCCAGTGATTTTCAGTGCCAGGTGTTTGTCCGCACTGTGCAATCATTGCAGCACCATGCACAGTGCAAGCGTGCGCTGCTTCCTTCCTGCCGCTCGAGTAGATTTTTAATCAATCGGCAGCTTTCTCAAAGCAAACGGACAGTTTCTCAAGCATAAGCAACCTCTCGCAATGAGAAATCTGACTGCCCGTGTTGACAAATCTCGCCGGGAGGATGATTTTTTATGCTCGCACTCACCAACTTGATGTTGATGATCGCGAATGAGGAAACATCTCGCCGGTAGGTGGATTTTCCTCGCTCACCAACTTGACCTTGACAAACGGAGAGAGAAAAAAGATCTGGAACTCCAGAGGCTCAGCGTAATGCGAAGTGCAGAAACTCTCAAACTCCAAGAGCGGAGCAGAGTTCACTGCTCAGACTTAGTGCTGATAGACCTACACATTTGGAATATTTGAATTTTACGACCAAAACTCTTAATTTTACAGATAAAATATAAAATAGCACATCTCCTAGGCAACCAAGTCCAGCAGATGATTTGGCTGAACCCTCAAAAATCTGCATCACAGGAGAGGACAGAGACCTATCATCATCATGCTTGAAAACAAGAGAATAACACCAACATGAGGAACATAAAAAAACAAGAATGAAGAACGAGAACACCTGAGTGGGTACAATAAGCTACAGTGGGGATCGATGCAGTTTGGCGAAATACTCCTCTGGAAGGAAATAGAAGGATAATCATCAGGGAGATCTTTTAAAAATGTATACATTTCTAATCATCTTCTGTATCTCTGTAGATAACTCCTAAAATATGGTCTTCAAAGAAAATAGTTTACAAATGATGGCATAGATGAACCAGAGGAGAGAGCAGATGCCTCTTTGCAGTGTGATAGGGCAGTCTATTAAATTTTGGAGCACTATGGTCCACCTATGACTGAGGTTACCTGTATTTTGCACTGAATCAGAACATTATTTTTATTTCACTTTATTGTTTTCTTGATTGACACTTTGTCTAAGGTGTAGGGCTTAGTTGAGGATATTGAAGGGAAACACAGGAGGCGCAGGCCGCAGCCAACAAGGCCCATGCACAAAAGGTCCAGGACAGTGGATTTACAGAGAGGAGAGGATCAGAAGTCACACACAAAGCTCCCTCATATCCTAAATACATACGAGTTTCAGGTGGACCTCACTGGACTCAAAAGGTCTGAACTCACTGAACTTAGGGTTAGTCACATTATGTAACTTGAAAAACACCTACAAGGACACTCTTGTGGCAAACAATTCTGGCAGAGAGCCAGTCGCAGGGACTAATGATGTCCAGTTGAACAGTTAGCTCACAAGTGAAGCAGTCTCTAGCCCAATTTCAGAGTCTTTGAGTGAACTGCCATAGAGATCAAAGAAGTGATCCTGATTAATGAGATACAGGATGTTGAAGATGCTCAAGGATGCTGAGATGATATTGAGGGTCTTCCAGTGGCCACATCTTGGTCCAAGAACATAGAGAGACCGCTTTGGCCTCAAAGGTCGATATCCCATGAAGTCTGGATGAAGTCAAGCCCAAAACCATTTGTCAGTGGTCTAATGATATCTGGTTACAGAAAAACAATGGTTTCCTTAAATTTGAAGTAACTTCCATCGTGGGCAATTGAACTGCTGTTGGAAGACTCTCCCAGATCCAGCAGACTCGGGTGCATCGTTTGAGGGTCAGGGCTCAGACTCCTAGGTTGCACCTCAGCATCTTGTGGCGATCAGGTTTCTTGGCACTGGGCTTTCAAAGGAACAGGCGTCTCAGCTTTTATTGCCCTGTGGCTATAACTGGAAGTCAGTCAACTGACTCTCAGAGTCACCTTCTCTGTTTGGGGTTCTGTGAACACATTGTCCATAAGTTAGATACCACAGGCACAGTCTTTTCTTTGCTAGCCGAAGAAGCAGCAGGTGCAGTCTAATCTTGTCAGGGACAGATACTGTTTCCCCTCAGATGCCATCTTGGAGATGGTTTGTGAGTGGGAGTGGAGGAAGAGACCCGATTAGGGTCACCCGGGTCACTCGCGACCACCTTTCAGCCTTCCATACAAATGAAGAGTCGGTCAGACAGTAGAGAATACAAACCAATATATTTATTCAGATACACTCGAGCGGAGCCCAGTCTCTAAAGATTGCTGCAGAGGGACTGACATCAGCAAACATGGAGATACATTATGTACAATTCAGAACAAATGAAGGCACGCCCAGAATGGAATTTTCCAGGCAGATGCAGTTAAACAAAGGAGTACAGAAGGATGAGTTTCGATTCTGAGGCTGAACACGCACTATCTCTTACCCGAGGTCACTCTGTCCGTGCCCGCCATTAGACTAGTGGGGGAAGGTCTCTATCTAGTGGGAAAGGTATGCGCTAATATGAACAGTGTATTCATTAGCAAAGTAGGGCCCAACCTTAGAGATATGAAACTTTCCACAACCTGTTTTCTCGACGAGGCAAGAAGCAGTTTCTAGCATTGTTCAAAATGGCGGCTAAACATAAAATGGTGCCTCAAATGCTAAATTACATGGAACAATCGCGGACAAAATAGCGAAAACATTTTCATTCTAACAGACCCTCCTTTTAGCATTTTTAACCAATTAATGTGGTGGTCGAAGAAGATATAACATGCCTGTGGGCAAAGGAACATCAGCATTAGGAGCAAGTCATATGGCGAGCATCAGAGATGGAGGCTGCAAGGAAAGAGGTAGTCTCAAAAATACCTTCATCAATCTGCATCAAATCGTAAATATATTTTTTTATCATAATTGCAGCATTAGTATCATGAATTAACATTTTCTGTTTAGGAGTTAGGATAGAGACACAATAGGAGCAACAAGCTGGGAGACATTGTACTCAGAGGCAACATGTAAAGATGATACCGGCAACCACAGCCAAGAAAATGAGGACCTTCTAACCCCAGGATGTTAGCATATTCCAAAACTGCCCGACAGAGTCCAAGTACTTATTTCTTGGTGGATCTCAGCTGATAGTTGATGTAGTTTTTGTATAGCTGAATAAACATCGGGAGCGATATCAGATATGTAAACACAACAGCTACATCCAATGACGTGACAGTCCCCTCCTCTATCTGCAAGTATAACTTCTAGCACCATCCTGTTCTGCAAAGTGACTAATCTCGTAGCCTGGAGCTCATCAGTGATATTTGTCATTATCTCAACAGTTGTATTCATACCCCTTCAACAACTCTTGTTAATTGACCAATTTGAAAGCTATTAGCCATTGGGCCCCACACTTACAGCGTCCCCAAATTGCTGTGAAGTGGTGTCAGTCTGATCTATATCTTTGGTATCAACAACCCTCTTGACTCTGGATAGAAATGGACTTCTACGTTGCAGTCAATGAATGTGGTGATAGTTAGACGGGGCAACATATACAGGGGGAAGAAGGAAAGAGAGATAACATGTGCCAGACCATCCCCTCGGGAGCCAGACGTGAGCTTGTGATCTACAGACAAAATATATATTATGGGGTAGGATCAAAGGCGGACTATTAGTCATATTCAATCTGTAGGTAAAATTGCATTTACTGTCCCCCACCTTTATCTTCCTAGGCCCTCTGACACAAAAAAATAGCTGTTGTATTAACCACTGACGTAGGTATCAGCTTATCTTTGGTAATATTGTGATTTTGGAAGGATTGAAAATACTCAGATATGTTAAACCGTTGGAAATCAGCCATTTCCATTCGAAGCCAGGCATTATCCTTTATTTTATGATACGTATTCAAATATGACTTTGAGGACAATGTGCCTAGAGTCCCCATATCCTGCCGGTCCTATGGGGGTTATGCCTCGGTAGAAGTGTAAATATTCAATCACAGTGTGAGAATCAGAGAATGTCATACCCAAAGTAGAATGATGAAATTGGAAGGACACCAATCAAAACAGTTTGTACCAACCATTGCAGCTGCCAGTATACGACAGTGGCATTGACAACAAATTGTCCCTCTTATGAGAGACCGAAGGAAGGAACCCAGAGACCCAACAATTAGTTGTATTGGACACATTGTGAGCCTGATGCAACATTTGTATAAATGCATTGTATGTGTAGGACTTTCTATGCGCTTTTTTGTGAGGGGCTAGAGTAACAAAAATGTGTTCAGGGGGAGCAGGAGTTGTACCAACCAAGAAATGTACAGGAAATGTCCCCTCTAAAAACAGTATTTCCAAATATTGTCATTAGTGCAATCACAACCATTAAAATGCAAACTATTTTGCTCTTTGTCGACCAATCCCTCATTGAACAAAGTGGTGCAAAAGGTGCATCAATAGGCCGACCATAAGGATGCATAATTAAGCAAGGAGAGGTATGCAACAAAGATGATAGTAAAGGTATGTGTTTCCAGTGTCTGTCAGAGCCTCACTGGTGCAGGCTCCTAATTTTTATCAAACTTTGACGTTCTTGAGCCCGGCAGTGGATCTTGCTCTGTCCTAAGCTCACAATGTATCCCACGCCGATCAGGATAACATACCCCCCTTCAAGGGAACATGTTCAATTTTTCCTTTGTAATGTCAAAAACAGTGCTCAAATCTCACTTCACCCTAAACTAACTTTGTTGGTGTCCAGCAAAGTACATCCTAACTTGCACAGTCCATCCCTGTCTAATCTGACTCCTCCTTTTGTGCACTATTCCCCAGTTGGGGGGCGCAAATTGTACCTGGCAGCCCCCGGCATCTTTTGATCAACAAACAGCGGATCCTTAATAGCTTGTATTTCTGGGAGAACCGCTGCAATCAGCACTTCATAATTTTCTGCATCCGTTTGTGTCCAGGTCAGTTTAGAATCACTGAAGGGGACGAACTGAGGCACCTTCTTGCACTCAGAGTCCCCCACGCCGTCCCTCACCCATGGAAAAGGTACGTGTCTCTGCAGCCGATATTGGAGCGCAACGAGAAAACGGGAGAAAATTGGATTTCAATTAGGTGGACAGATGTTAATCCTGCAACCTTTATGGAAAATATAGTTGCAAAAAACAATCATCACATAGAAATTTATCTAAATGAATCCTCTAACAATATTGATACTGTTGTGGCTTTTCATTTCGAAAGGGATTATTAATGATTTGAAATTAAAAAATAAGAATAATAAAAAGAAAAGAGACTATTGTCCACGCAGATTTAGCAACAATGTTCCAAACTGAATAGAGACCTGAAGGAAGCTTTAAAAGTTAAACCTATAAATGGGGAAATAATTAGAAGCCTTAGGAAATGCTATAAACAAGCCCTAAATGCAAGAAAAAATAAAATTAGAGAGACTGCATGGGACAACCTGGTACAAGCAGCTGAGACAAAGAACTCCACCTTATTCTGGAAAACTATAGATCAACCCTTGTTTAAGGATATATCATCAGCCAGGGTTGACACAGAGTCACGCCAGAAGACTGCTAATCCATTTTGAAAATGTTTTTAACCCAACTAAACAAACCACCAAAATAGACGAAGATAGCAATATTATTTTGTTAAAAGTTAGTAAAATTGAAACTATCACTGTAGATGAGATTAGAATTGCTCTACAAAATAGTGCAAGTGGGAAGGCCGCTTGCCCAGATGGGGTGCCAGTAGATATTTTTAAGTATAATGCTGATTTTTGGTCTACCATTTTAGCTAATCTTTTTAATGCAATTAGTGATGGTGTGCTACCAGCAACTTGGGTCAAAAGTTTGTTTATCCCTATTTTAAAAAAAGGCAACAGAGCTAGCGCAAAATGCTACCGCCCGATTTCCCTTCTTGACTCCACATTTAAACTTATGGGCAGAATTCTGTTAGCCAGATTGGAAGGCTGGGTTAAAGATAAAAGCATCCTAATTGAAGCCCAGTATGGTTTCAGAAGGGGAATCAGTACGGTTGAGCAGTGCGTCAATCTAGGATTGCTTATAGGGAAATACACTCCTGCTAAAGCGGTTCTACTCCATCTCTGCTTTGTCGACCTTTCCAGTGCGTTTGACTCAGTAAACCATACCATATTATGGCAAACGCTGGTAGGGATGGGTGCCCCACACAATATTATTAGCCTTCTATCACAAATATATGTTCATTTAACATCAAAGATACGATATGACCAGAATGGGGAATGCACAATCCACTTTAGAGTAACCCGAGGGATCAGACAAGGCTGTGTCCTTGCTCCCTTTTAATTTTCCATGTACATCAATAGAATTGACTTTTTATTGCAGAGCTTGAAAGCTGATGCCCCTATTATTGGAAAACGTGTAAACCCAGTTTTACTGTATGCTGACGATGCAGTCCTGATTTCCAAGACTGCCAATGGCCTTCAACTCCTGATAGATAACTTTACAAATGTTATGACCAAGAAAGATCTATCAATACATTTGTCTAAGACTTTAGTTATGACGTGTGGGAATAGTAAAGCCAAGAGCAGAACCCACCACATTCATGGAGTACCAATTGAAAGGACATCAACATTTTCTTATATGGGGTTACTTTTTAACTGCAAAGGTACTTAGAACGCACACATTAACTCTTGTACATTTAAATTTTTAAGGACAAATGAGGCCATTTTCAGATTTTCCCAAAAAACAGGCAACAAGCCAGTGCGAGAAATCTTAAAACTATATGGGAGCAAATGTATAACAGGGGTATGCTATGGTGGATCAGTATGGGGTATGGCAGACACCTCCCCACAACAAATATTGGAAGATAAATTTTTAAGAAGAGTGTTATCAGTGCCTAACTCCACGGCTTCTTACATTGTCCATTGGGAAACAAATGTACCATACCTTAGGGATCTGATTAGTATGTTTGCCCTAACACTATAGTATCGAATCTGGACCAAGGATGAAACTCACTTTACTAAGGAAATAATACGAGATTGCCTCACACTCGACCATTCAAAGAAAATACCATGGTTAAAATATATTCATAGCCTTCTCACTGAGTGCGATGTGGCAATTGATATTAAGGACCCAGCAAGTATTGAGATCTATAGTAAGGAGTAGTTAAAAAGGAGATTTTTAAAATCCAGGCAAAAAATTAGGGAAGCCGCAACGCGTACGAAATCATGCTGTAGATCGTACTGTGAAGGGCCTTTATCATTGGGTACTCAACCATATCTTGTTTTTATTAGAAATGTTCAACATAGATTTTATTTAACAAGATTAAGGCTCAGTATGCTGCACTGTCAGATAGGATTCCCAAAGATGGGTGGATGAAGCGCAAATCTCCCTAAGTGCCCATGTGATGGTAAATCCCCCCAAAGCACTCTGCACTTTGCATTGTTCTTCAATTTTTTTAAGGATATTATGAAAACAAAATTGCGTCCAATTTTTATCTCCAACAGTCTGTATTCCTATTAAACCGCCTTTTATTTTATTTGTAATCTGGAACATGTTTCAATATGTAATGCGGTCATTGTCTTCACTTAATTGGCCATCAAGCGAAGGAAGGAACTCTCATATTTGGAATCATTGAATGCATCTTACGTTTTTTATTGTTTTATGTGCTGCTATGTAAAATTGATCGATTCACATGGTGTATATATATCAACGCTGAAAATGTGTTTTTGAATAATTTTATTAGGGTGAAATTGTTCGAAGGAGAATGTATACTGGGGAATTAATTAGACTACTTTAAGACCTGTGACGAATTGTTTTTCTTTTTTGTAGAATGCTTTTATGTATATATTCCAATATACCGAATAAAGCTTATTTTGACTTTGTTTTGACTTTGACTCCTCCTTTTGTGCATTATTCCCCAATTGGGGTCGCAAATTGTACCTGGCAGCCCCAGGCACCTTTGGATCAACAAACAGCGGATCCTTAATAGCTTGTATTTCTGGGGAACCGCTGCAATCAGCACTTCATAATTTCCTGCATCCATTTGTGTCCAGGTCAGTTTAGCATCACTGAAGGGGACGAACTGAGGCACCGTCGAGCACTCAGAGTCCCCCACGCCATCCCTCACCCATTGGTCATAGAGCAAGGGCAAAGGTATCCTGTGGCTGTGGGTGGCGTGCACCCAGTTCTTCACAGCGGTACGTGTAGCCAAGTGGGCCTGTTCTGGTCCCTTCCAGTGCAGCTCCAAACTCTTCTTCTGCTGGAAATTTCTGAGGAGTATGAAATCCCTAGGCCAAAGGTTGTGTCTGGGTCCCTCTGGTGTGGGTGGCAGGGACTCGCGGACCTGTCGGTTAACAGAACGCAAATTTTCAGTTAACTGGTGAAGGTCATCGATCAATAATGGATTCTCAATATCTGAAAACCTACGAGGGCGCAGGACGCCCCAGACATTTGGCGGGCGTCCAAACATAGCCTCATACGGTGACAATCCTGTCCTATAATGTGCTGTTGTTCTTGTTGACAAAAGAGCTAATGGTAAAGCATCTGGCCATGGTAATCCTATCGTCTCCTGAATCTTTGCCAATTTCAGTTTGAGAGTACCATTGTACTTCTCAACTAAACCTGCAGACTGCGGGTGGTTTGCAGCATGAAACTTCTGTTTTATGTGCAAATCATCACAAATTAGCTAGATGACCTTGGCATTAAAATGACTACCGTTATCACTCCAAATCAAACAGGGCAACCCGAAACGAGGAAAGAGCTCCTTTAGGAGGAGCTTTGCAGTCGTAACAGCTGTCTTGTCTTTAGTGGGGTGAGCCTCAACCCATTTACTAAACACAGAGACAACCACCAACACGTACACTAAGTTATTACACCTGTCCAGCTCTATGTAGTCCATCTCGAGGACCTCAAAGGGGAAAGTAGGTGGTGCAAAATGACCGGGTGGGGTAGGGGTACCCTTTCCAGGATTGTGCATCATACACATCATACATTACTTCACTGAATGTGCAGCTGTTTATGGGATGTTGTCCTTCTGCTATACAGGGTCTGACAAGTTGCAAATACCTTTAGCGCTGATATGGGCTGTGCCATTGTCCATCGTGACCACAGGGAGAACATATGCATCTGGCGACATCCATCTCTGGTTCCCTGACTCATCAATCCAACATCCATTATCATTCAATTGTGCTGTGCTCTCTTGCCATATTGCTAATTCTTCTATTGTAGCCTGGCTTTGTATTTTCTTCACATTCTCAAGCGTATCCTCAAACATAGTGACTTCAGGCACCCATCTAGCGAGACCTGCTACAAGCATTTAATTCATTTTAGTCCGTGCCGTTTCCTTAGCCGTCTGGTCAGCAAATGCATTACCCCTACCTACATCATCAGTAATTTTCCTATGGGCGCTAGACATCACTATTGCCAACTTCTTAGGGAGCATCAAGGCAGACAAAAGCCTCAATATAAGGTGACCAATTTGGATCTTTGTGCCATGGGAAGTAAGAAACCCTCTCTCAGCCCAGATTCGCCCAAAATTGTGGGCGACCCCGAAGGCATACTGGCTGTCAGTATAAATATTGACAACCAGTCCGTCGCTCAATTCAAAAGCTAGAATAAGGGCGGCTAACTCAGCTGTTTGGGCTGACTGATAAGGGACTTGTCATGTCTCTAAGATGGTAATTTTAAACAAGAGCCATTGACATATAGTTATCCTTATGGGTCAGATAAGGGAATATTGTCTCTTCTTCCGTCCTCAAGATACAATCATGTTTCTCATTTTCATTGTTTTCAGAAGGGAGGGGCAGTAACATGGCTGGGTTCAGAGTGGCACATCGTTTGAATATGATGTGTTTCGCGAACAGGGTTAAATCAAAGCCAATCAGAAGTGCACTGGTGATGTGATGTGTATTTGTTTTATTCAAAAGTGGATCCACAGCATGGGGTACTAAGACCATGAGATCAGTATCAAATACAAGTCCAGTTGATTGCCGTATTGAGAGAGCCACAGCCGCGACCATTCTTAGACAACTCGGAGGGCTCATGCGACAGGGTCAAGCACAGCAGATAAATAAGCACACAGGCCAATACTTATCTCAGAATTTTTGTGCTGTCCCATGGACATATAATTAAGGGTGGGCGTAGTGGGCGTAGTGGGCGTAGTGGGGCTACGTGAAGCAGCACGTAGTGTGCCCAAATCTACGCACACTACGTGCTTCGCGTAGCCCCACTACGCGCCACCCGCCTCCCGCCCGCCCTCCTTTTAAATCAAACCCCCGCATTTACAATAAATACTAAATTAAAGAAACTTAAATGAAACGCGGCGTCTCCGGGGCTCCCTCTTCCATTTCAAACTTCTTCTGACAAATGCGCATGCGCGGAAGCCCGCGCATGCGCATTTCTTGCGAGAAACATTATTATGGCCAGACAGAGCCGCTCCAGGGACCATAGAGCGAGAAATAGAACTGTTTGTTGCACCTGTATCCACCAAAAATTCCTTAGCCGAGCCCTGCAAGTTTGCAGTAACATAAGTTCTGTGTTCATCCACAGGTATCAGAACTGGTTCCTCACTCTGTCCCTGGTTGACCTATATGAAAGACATTCCTGTAAACTGATCTGTGTCATAGTCATCATGATAATACTGTCTGCCACAAGGGTCATCAAAGTAAATATTATTGGAACAACCCTGTGAGGCTGTAGCATTCTGAACCCTTTCAGCCCCACCAGCTCCACAACCTCGTCTATTAAAACCTGGTCCTCTAGGGACCGCCGCCTTCTGCAGCAACACAGGACATTCGCAATGCCGGGGACCCTCCTCCTTACAATATGCACACTGATTTTACCCTAAAGGTGTAGTATTAGGCTGCCAGGTAGTGCGTGGAAGCTGAGGGCCAAACCACCACTTCCTCTACCATTCCCTCTAGAAGCCCGCTGCAAGAACACCTTCTTCTTCAAATCCTTATACTTCTTCTCCGTCCTCTCCTTATCCTTATTTTCCCTGTGTTCATAATACTGCGCCAAATAATAGAAGGGGAAGAGGTGGACCAGGTGCACTCGGAAGCCTGCAAACGAGTCGCTATTTCAGTAAGCAAATTAGAAATAAATCTATTAACAAACAACCGAAAACCTCCCTCAATAGAAAATCCTGCCCACTATAATCCAGAAACACAACTTCAAACCGAGTGAAAAAATCAGACACACTCTCATCTTTCTTCTGACGACAAGCCGATAACTTGTCCCAATCAACCTTTCTCGGTGGAAAAGAGAATGCATATACATGATAATGTAGCCTGGCAAAGCAAGTATCTCTGCTTTAGGCTTCTCACCGGGACTCCTCTCCTGATACTATATTTTAATTTAATCCCAGGTATCACCCAATTCTGCAACAAGATCCTGTGCGTGCACTTGTCTCCAAATATCAACCGGAACCAGTAAACCAAAGAACATTTCAATGTCCACAAGCGTCATTACTGTTGAAGAGGCAGCTTCAGTCTATCCTTTATAATATGCAGTAGGATTTTTCCAAGGATCAGGTAACCAAGTCTTAAGAGACAAAACTTCACTCCTTTTCCATGGAGTATAAACCCATTGTTCTTCGGTCCGCTACACCTGGTCTAGTGACAATACCGTGCTCCATTAACTCTGGTGTTTTTGGGTGATGTATAGGATGAACCTCTTGCTTTGGAAACTGAGATACTGGGGTGTAGCTTTTTTCAAGTAAGCAATCAAGGTGGTAATACTGCCAAAAGATTGATCAGGCCCCATATTAGTGACATATACATGATCTTTAATGTCATATAAAATCTGTGGTGCTGCATCCTTGAAACACTGCTCCAAAAGACCAATGAGAATAGCAGACATATGCTTTAGGGCATGCTGTTGCATAAAAGGCTCATAATCTTTAATCACGTTCCGCACGTCTTCCACACCGTAAATGGGATTTCAATCCCACTGAGCAGCCTGATTAGCTACTACCCTTTTCTCTTCATTTCCCATATCAGATCATACTAAGGGCCCCATACATTTCTTAAATGTGGTCCAGTCTCTATCGTCAAATTCACGTACTGGTGTCCCACTACTCAGTAATGTCGGGGGATGAAAAAACATAGTGGGAGTAGCAACAGAAGTAATAGGCACTAACGTCGCTGCTGGCTGCGTCGTAGGTGTAAGAGCTGGCAAAAGGGGCGCGAAACAATAGGTGTGGCATGGGTACTAACAGTCATAGTTGCCACAGACAGCGAAGACAAAGAAAGAACAGGAGGTGCCGTGGCCAAAGCAGTCTGAACAACAGTAGCACAAGCAGAAACATCAGAGACAGAAGGAGCGGGTGGCTGGGACTGTGAGGGAATAGAGGGATATATCCTCTGCGGGGCATATGGAGTGAGGGTCGAGTATCTAACAATTCTTCCTCAAAAGTATAATTTTCTTCTTGGGCCACATAAGATTTATCAATCTGTAATCGAAACCTTCTATCTTCACATTCAACATCCTTCTCCTGCTTTCCCCTGTCATATGCTACGGCCTTCTGAGTCATTGTCTGCATTCTCCCCTTCTGTGCTTCTTTCTCTGCTTTCATTCACCTCTGTTTACCTTCCTTTTGCCACGTTCGAAGAGAATTAAACATAGACTGCCAATTTTTCCTGTAAAAAAATAACTTTTTGTTCATCAAAAGTGCCCATCAATGGCCACTACAACTCGACATTGTCCCTCGTATATTTGTGCCACAGCATACTAAACATAATAGGGCCAAGGCCATGCTTCATATACATATCCAAATTTGGAGTGCCTTCTGAAGGCGCTGGCTGACTTTCTTCTAGTTCAGTATCAGCAGAACAACAACGACAGCATAAAGAAACTAGTTTGCTTATTCCAGACATTCTCAATAGAAAACAAATTCACTACTTATTCCTGGCAAAGTATTTGCAAACACTTTTCATCCGAAATAGGTCCTCAGACCGTACCAAATACAAACCAAAAGTGTACCATATCCACAAAGAACCAAAACAAACTCACCTGATATATGCAGATCAAACAAATTTTTTCTCCACTCCCGACTCTTCAGACCAAATGGTCAGATCCAAGGGTTTCACTGTTCGGGACCCCAGTTGGGATGACCGCTGAGTGAGGTAGTGTACGGCGGGACAGAAGGGGCAGCTGCGAGTACAGGAACTCTCTTGTGCAGGGATCCCTGATCCGCCCGCCCGACCCGACGATGGCCTCGAACTCCCCATCCGGCCTCAGGAGGTGATGGGTCACTCGCCCGATGGAGTACCTGTTCGGGAGTCAACTGAAGGAAGTGACCCGATTAGGGTCACCCAGGTCACTCATGACCACCTCTCAGCCTTCCATACAAATGAAGAGTTGGTCAGACAGTAGAGAATACAAACAAATATATTTATTCAGATACACTCGAGCGGAGTCAAGTCTGCCCAGTCTCTAAAGATTGCTGCAGAGGGACTGATATCAGCAAACATGGAGATACAATATATACAATTCAGAACCAATGAAGTCATGCCCAGAATGGAATTTTCCAGGCAGAAGCAGTTAAACAAAGGAGTACAGAAGGATATGTTTCAATTCTGTGGCTGGGCACACACTATCTCTTACCCAAGGTCACTCTGTCAGTGCCCGCCACTAGGCTAATGGGGGAAGGCCTCTATCTAGAGGGAAAGGTATGCGCTAGTAAGAACAGTGTATTCATTAGCAAAGCAAGGCCCAACCTTGGAGAAATGAAACTTTTCACAACCCGTTTTCTCGAGGAGGCATGAAGCAGTTTCTAGCATTGTTCAAAATGGCAGCTAAAAATAAAATGGTGCAGATAATGCTAACTTACATGGAACAATTCAAGGACAAAATAGCGAAAGCATTTTCATTCCAACAGGAGCAGGGCCTTGAGTTCATGCCCTGCCACTCCCATGCCTTCCCAACCTACAGATCTCCTGTTTTTGCTACAGGGTAATTCCAGAGGCTCTGCGGTGACCTTATGGGCCTCTCGCAGGCAAGCCATTCCCGATGTCTGCATCAGGTACTGAGCTGCATCAATAGGTGAACTCATCTCCACATAAGAATGCCCCATACACTAGGGGAGAATGTCTGCATTGTCAGCATTCCGTCCATCATTTGTTTGTTGTAACGCTTTTCGCCCTAAGTGGGATGGGTATTCCCAGACGTGGGACCCGTGCTCACTACGCCACTGGAGTCAAGCTATCCTGGCTGATGACGGCTGATAGCCAGAAACCGGTCCTAGGATGCTTGATTCCGGTCCAGTGAAGACATGGCTTGGCAGTTCGGGCTGGACTGTTCCCATGAGGCACAGGGTCAAGACTGATTTGCATATGGCCATGTCTAAACTGGGGTGGTGTAGTGGGCAAAAGAACGATGGATTTAACCCAGATCTCTTGACTGGGGGAGAATGTCTGCATTGTCAGCATTCCGTCCATCATTTGTTTGTTGTAACGCTTTTCGCCCTAAGTGGGATGGGTATTCCCAGACGTGGGACCCGTGCTCACTACGCCACTGGAGTCAAGCTATCCTGGCTGATGACGGCTGATAGCCAGAAACCGGTCCTAGGATGCTTGATTCCGGTCCAGTGAAGACATGGCTTGGCAGTTCGGGCTGGACTGTTCCCATGAGGCACAGGGTCAAGACTGATTTGCATATGGCCATGTCTAAACTGGGGTGGTGTAGTGGGCAAAAGAACGATGGATTTAACCCAGATCTCTTGACTGGGGGAGAATGTCTGCATTGTCAGCATTCCGTCCATCATTTGTTTGTTGTAACGCTTTTCGCCCTAAGTGGGATGGGTATTCCCAGACGTGGGACCCGTGCTCACTACGCCACTGGAGTCAAGCTATCCTGGCTGATGACGGCTGATAGCCAGAAACCGGTCCTAGGATGCTTGATTCCGGTCCAGTGAAGACATGGCTTGGCAGTTCGGGCTGGACTGTTCCCATGAGGCACAGGGTCAAGACTGATTTGCATATGGCCATGTCTAAACTGGGGTGGTGTAGTGGGCAAAAGAACGATGGATTTAACCCAGATCTCTTGACTGGGGGAGAATGTCTGCATTGTCAGCATTCCGTCCATCATTTGTTTGTTGTAACGCTTTTCGCCCTAAGTGGGATGGGTATTCCCAGACGTGGGACCCGTGCTCACTACGCCACTGGAGTCAAGCTATCCTGGCTGATGACGGCTGATAGCCAGAAACCGGTCCTAGGATGCTTGATTCCGGTCCAGTGAAGACATGGCTTGGCAGTTCGGGCTGGACTGTTCCCATGAGGCACAGGGTCAAGACTGATTTGCATATGGCCATGTCTAAACTGGGGTGGTGTAGTGGGCAAAAGAACGATGGATTTAACCCAGATCTCTTGACTGGGGGAGAATGTCTGCATTGTCAGCATTCCGTCCATCATTTGTTTGTTGTAACGCTTTTCGCCCTAAGTGGGATGGGTATTCCCAGACGTGGGACCCGTGCTCACTACGCCACTGGAGTCAAGCTATCCTGGCTGATGACGGCTGATAGCCAGAAACCGGTCCTAGGATGCTTGATTCCGGTCCAGTGAAGACATGGCTTGGCAGTTCGGGCTGGACTGTTCCCATGAGGCACAGGGTCAAGACTGATTTGCATATGGCCATGTCTAAACTGGGGTGGTGTAGTGGGCAAAAGAACGATGGATTTAACCCAGATCTCTTGACTGGGGGAGAATGTCTGCATTGTCAGCATTCCGTCCATCATTTGTTTGTTGTAACGCTTTTCGCCCTAAGTGGGATGGGTATTCCCAGACGTGGGACCCGTGCTCACTACGCCACTGGAGTCAAGCTATCCTGGCTGATGACGGCTGATAGCCAGAAACCGGTCCTAGGATGCTTGATTCCGGTCCAGTGAAGACATGGCTTGGCAGTTCGGGCTGGACTGTTCCCATGAGGCACAGGGTCAAGACTGATTTGCATATGGCCATGTCTAAACTGGGGTGGTGTAGTGGGCAAAAGAACGATGGATTTAACCCAGATCTCTTGACTGGGGGAGAATGTCTGCATTGTCAGCATTCCGTCCATCATTTGTTTGTTGTAACGCTTTTCGCCCTAAGTGGGATGGGTATTCCCAGACGTGGGACCCGTGCTCACTACGCCACTGGAGTCAAGCTATCCTGGCTGATGACGGCTGATAGCCAGAAACCGGTCCTAGGATGCTTGATTCCGGTCCAGTGAAGACATGGCTTGGCAGTTCGGGCTGGACTGTTCCCATGAGGCACAGGGTCAAGACTGATTTGCATATGGCCATGTCTAAACTGGGGTGGTGTAGTGGGCAAAAGAACGATGGATTTAACCCAGATCTCTTGACTGGGGGAGAATGTCTGCATTGTCAGCATTCCGTCCATCATTTGTTTGTTGTAACGCTTTTCGCCCTAAGTGGGATGGGTATTCCCAGACGTGGGACCCGTGCTCACTACACCACTGGAGTCAAGCTATCCTGGCTGATGACGGCTGATAGCCAGAAACCGGTCCTAGGATGCTTGATTCCGGTCCAGTGAAGACATGGCTTGGCAGTTCGGGCTGGACTGTTCCCATGAGGCACAGGGTCAAGACTGATTTGCATATGGCCATGTCTAAACTGGGGTGGTGTAGTGGGCAAAAGAACGATGGATTTAACCCAGATCTCTTGACTGGGGGAGAATGTCTGCATTGTCAGCATTCCGTCCATCATTTGTTTGTTGTAACGCTTTTCGCCCTAAGTGGGATGGGTATTCCCAGACGTGGGACCCGTGCTCACTACGCCACTGGAGTCAAGCTATCCTGGCTGATGACGGCTGATAGCCAGAAAGCGGTCCTAGGATGCTTGATTCCGGTCCAGTGAAGACATGGCTTGGCAGTTCGGGCTGGACTGTTCCCATGAGGCACAGGGTCAAGACTGATTTGCATATGGCCATGTCTAAACTGGGGTGGTGTAGTGGGCAAAAGAACGATGGATTTAACCCAGATCTCTTGACTGGGGGAGAATGTCTGCATTGTCAGCATTCCGTCCATCATTTGTTTGTTGTAACGCCATACACTAGCCAGCAGGCAAAAGGGAGACAGGGATTTGTACCTCATTTCCCACTCCCCATGTGCGCTCAGTGCACTTGATTGCACCCATTTGGCACTTCAGCCACCGTGCCACATTGAACACATCATCTGCAAGAGACACCACTGGCACTCTATCAATGTACACCATGTCTGTGACGCCAGCAGTAGATTTATTGATGTGCATGCAGTGTTCCCAGGCATTAGCCATGGAAGCTATGTATTCAGCACATCACCTCGTGCCCAGTGGACGGCAGTGTGAGAATTTGGCAACATATGGCTACTGGGTGAGTACCAAGCACCACATAAGTCTGCTATCTATGAATGTTTTGTAACATATACAACCATAGTACAACACTAACCCTCATGCCACATATATGCCCACAACAGACACTGCATAAACTATCTTTTACATCGTATACTGTACAGATGTAAGAGGGACATGTACAAATATTTCCTCAATTTCCTCCTCAGGTGATGCTGGACATGCACTTTCCCCTAATCTCCTCTCACTATACAGACGTGCAGTCACTTTATCTCAGTGTAGGTACAATAGGGCACACATACATACTCGAGTCATCATAGGGCACACTTTTGGTCTCCTGAAGTCGCAATTCAGATGTGTTGACTATGCACAGGTGCTGATTTACTCCTCAGAAGTTGTGTGCAAGACCAAAGTAGCCTGTTGTATCGCGCACAATGTAGTCTTTAGTCATGACTTACACATACCTCTGAACCCTCAGCTGGGTGTGAATCCGGGCAACGGTGCAAATTACACAGAAAAAACAGCAGGGCATTCATCTCCATGATCAGGTTGACACTTTTATCTCCTGAACAACCAGTTTTGTGATGGCCTACATGTGGCATGCTGTCTGTTGTCAGTGATGATTGGTGGACATTTAATACTCTGTGACGAAAATCCATCCTGAGATTACTTTGCAAGCCATACATGATGTCTGTAAACAACAGCTGTTGACAAGAGTCAAACTATTTGCCTTGCAATATGTGAAGTGGCCATGTCAGTCAATGGTCTGGACAATGTCTATAATGTCTCCATAGCTTCAGGGGATTAAATTTCTGTGCGTGAGTGAGACCTTCGTGGACAGTTTGAAAATTGTGGCCTGTTTTGCAAAGGGCCAATTCTCTAGGTCCAGAGGTGCCGCTGTTGTGGTGGATTCTCTGTCCTTAGGGTGTAAATGCTACAATGTATCATCCCATTGCACAGTGCCCAACCCAAGTGCAGGGATTGCACCACAACTGGGGGGAGGTGAGGGGTGCTTTGTGAATCAGGTCACTTGAATGTCTGTGTCCTGCAATTCATGTAGCAGTATGGCTATATGTCTGTCATATGTGCACCATGGTTTAATTTGACCTGTATGATGACATCAATAGTCCATACTTATAGTTGCCATGTTTGGTTGCTGCATGTGTGAAGTGCCACTCCAGGCCTGTTGATAATGTATGTGGAAACTGGAACTTGTGTACCTGTTATGCAATGGTCCAAAACAGCAATCCGTCTTTCTGGGCTGGATCAGCACATCATAAATGGACCTGGGAACCCTGCCAGGGCTGTGTGTTGAGTAACCGTCACACTCATGACTTTGATTAACAACTACTAACCCCAATCAACAATGGATAGCCATTTTGTATTGTGTGCAAAGCAATATACATCACACACACCGGTCTAATGCACCCCTATGATATGTCCTAGACTCATGTCAAATTAACAGGTCCATTGCGACATATATAACATGGAGTAGCTCTCACTGCCTGAGCAGCTAATGTTGTATTAACACATACACCGTGCTCGTATGGCATATCTAGGCCCATTACTGGTAAAAAGACACACTACCCTAAAGCACGCAGTGATATAACTCGTTGTGTGCTGCAGCACTGATCTGTTCCTCTGGCCTCACATAATGAAGAGGGTACCTATTATGAACCCCCTCAGTTAGTATTTTCATATTAGTGTCACAGAATGTGAGGGTTCCTTCTCCTCTGCTACATCACCCATGTTGTTAGAGGTGGTTGCAGCAGTGTAGCTGAATGGCCAAGGATCATGATTGGAGGTGAGGCCAAATCATAATGAACATGAAATGACTACCTGCACTTCCCTGAATAAAAGGGGGTTGGCTGTGCTGCTCCCTACTGATGATGAACTAAATCCAGAAATGCATGGATAGGGCCTGAATCAAAAGTGCTTGAGCATGTAGAGTATGCATACTGGTGAATCTGCCCTGACTGCAAATTCTCCCTCACAACTGAGGTGCCTCCACAACTATGGTGGATGCTCTTTGTGGATCTATCCCTATGTGTCAAGGGATAAACGGCATTACCTGTCCCAAAACTTGTAAAACACTTATGTTCTGGACCGTTTTTGAAGTCTCCACCACATGTGTGCAAACTCCACACACAGCGTGGAGACTCTGTACCCGGAGTGGAGACCCCGCACGTGGAGTGGGACTCGGAAATCTGGCCAGATCCCAAGAATATCATACAGGATATAACAAACAGGAAATAAACAGCAGGAATTCTGTAAGAGTACGCTGATATTAGCAATTATTCTGTCATTCTGAGCCATCATCATCAGTTATCAAGATCCCTGCCATCCTGCTGCTCTTTGTACCTAATCTGTCCCCATCACAGCTGAGGGACTAGATGAAAAGGAACCCCTTTGAGCCAGTTTAAATTTAACATCTTAGTAGAGGGGTTGCTTGATAAGCATCCTCTGCTTTATGGGGAGACTGAGGACCAGCTGAGCATAGCAGTGCATCAACAGAATTTGGGTTAACATTGCAGCATACTGCAATGCACTGGGTGTTTACCATCGGTTGGTCAAGATGTTTAACACACACTAGGAGGTCCTGCGATGCTGGGCCCGTGTTAAGGCCCAGGAACTATTAGGCTAGACCTCCCAGCCACATGTACATAGGCTCCACTTAAGCCCACTGTACAGGAGGGTCTTGAGAACTGCCTGGCTGACCCACTATGCTCAGTTAAGGGAACATGAGCATCAGAGGCTTGGTGAGTGCATGAACTGCTGTATTTGTCTGGTATTATGGTGTGAGTGATGAAAGAGATGTTACATCGTCTTAATGTGGCCAGTTTCACCCAATGTGCAAATTGGTTACTGTATTTATGAGGCCTTCGTCTCCTTTGACCAATTTAAAGGCAGATTTCGGAGGGCATTCTGGGAATTGTAGTTTGGAAAGTCAAACTGGACTACATTTTACCCAGAGTTGCATTTTAATCAACAAATGCACACACAAATGCATTGCTAGTGTACAAAGGACCTCATAACAATTTTACCCAATGGGAGAGGAAGGGCTTTAACAATGTCATTGTTGGGATGTGAGGGTGTTGTATATTGTCTCATGCATGCTCTTTGTGTGTCATATAATATATGTTGGGATAATGAGGTCAAGGCTGACTCTGTAATACTTGTCTTATTCAAGATGATACCAGAATATTTAAGATGAAATACCCACATCTTCAATTCAGTGGCACGTATGTCATTCAGAATTTCTAGGTCAAATTCTTAACTATGCACATGTGGTCACCAGCACACAGAATTGCCAGAGTAGTCTTGACCTGATAAAGGAGGTACTTGCCATTTACACTCTCTGGTGTTTGCTAGTGATGTTCAAATATTTGAATTCATATATTAGACTAGGTCAAATCCAAGGCCTTGTTTGTATCTGTACACCCTAATTTGCAGGTTTGTGGTGCTTCTGAGTGCTAAACACCAGATGACATTTGATAGTAGTTGTATGACTATCCAGACTGCACATTTCCAGACAATTCTGGATCAAATTGTAGGTGTGAATATATCCATTGTGACAGTGTCCTATCACCAAATGGATATTTGTACATGGGCAGATAACCATGTTTCAAATTGAGGAACCTCACATCGCACCCATGCAGAAGGAGGGGGGGGGTTATTAAATACTGAAGAGGATATAGAGCACACTTAAGGTAGATTACAGTGTGTGTGTGATATTAAGACATTAAAGTGAAAGTTACTCATACTATTGGGTTCCTAATTCATCAAAATGCCTGGATCAAAGGGTTGCAATGTCAGCACTTGCTTCATGTTTTTGTGAGTTCTTCAGGTAAATCAACTACATAACTTTCTGCCTTCTATTTTAGTGGACCTAACTAGCAAGGGGCATCCACCCAGGACCAGGGGCAGGCGCATGGAACCTCAGCTCAGAGGTGGGTATGAGTACTCGATACCACCAGTGAGGAGGAGGAGGAGGGAGATGAAGAAAAAGGCAGGGGAAGTGCACCCACCTGGAGTTAACCAACAACACCATCAGGCTGGTTAGAGGCTGCGGACATTGAAGGAGGAGGACATTGAGGGGGACTCACCCCTTAAGGGGTAGGAAAATAGTGGGTCTTCCTCTGGCCCAGAAGATCTAGAGTTTGATGTGGGGTCCCCAGGTTAGGCGCCACCATAATCTGTGCCTGCATCCAAACCCTCCCTAAATCCTGATGCCTCAATTCCATCAGGGCCTTCACCTGTACCCCCTACCACTACTCCCCGTCAACATCCTCGCCCTGAAGAGCTTGGGGAGGCACCTGCCCCAGACAACCCACATCCCTCTTGTTCAACTCAGACCCCTCCATGTACTGTCATTCCTGGTGCTGCATCCAAGGAACTAGTGATGGTATCTGAGATTGAGGGGAATGTGTCCTTTTGGATCTTACAGAGGATCTGTGAGGAACTCCATATGTTGTGGAAGGCAAAGTCCTGTGATATGGCTCACCTCATTGCCTCCATCACGTCCTCAGGGCAGCCCTATTGCCTGTGGTGTACCAGTACTCCCCTGTAGTCGTGTCTCCTCATGCATCTGCCCTCTCTGTTTCAGCTGCAACCCTTTATACCCCTCCTGTTGCCCACTCCCGTGGGGTATCTGAACCCGAGGTGGCCAGCGAAGAGGAGTTCACAGGTGAAGAGAACTTCAAAATTGTTGTGATGGATGATGTGGATGACAAGTGACCGGACTTTGGTTAGACTTGAGACTTGTTTTCCACCCCTTGCACAATGACTGGTTCCCCTGACACTTCCTGACATGTATTTATGTTGTCCTAACCCTTCCAAGTCATTTAGCCCAATCTGACTTAAGATCCTGTTAGTTTTTTTTCTCCCTTTCCAATCGACACTGATATTTTTTGTGCCATATTCTCAGATACAATTTCCAAAATCGACATCTCTGCGTTACATGTTTCATTAGAGTTGCTGGATTACAACTATTGACGTGACATTGGTAGATGTTCAGCTATGCTTTCCACCTCATAATTTTGCACACAGATGGTTCTAGTATCATACATGTCTTACGCACTATTAGCAAAATATATCTCACCTGCCACCAAAGGAACCTAATGAACATCAATTAGTACTCTACTCAATCAAAATGTGTAAGAGATCTTTTAATACAAAGTGTTTTGAAAAAATATATTACAGTGATCATGGGGATCTCTCTTGCTACTTCACATTTGTGATTGTGAGATGACCAAGTGCATTTACCGTGTGGTTGCTGATGTGAGGGTGGATGTGGTGCATCTTCCTGGACAGGTGGGCGAGGTGCCTGCATAGGGGCTAATGGTGACTGCAGGTGGAGGAGGTGCCTGGACAGTGTGTGATGGTGGCTGTACAGGTGGAAAAGGTGCTTGAACATGGGGTGATGGTGACTGTAAAGGTGGAAGAGGTATCTGGACAGGGGCTGATGGTGGCTGTGCAGTGGGGCCATGTGCAAGGGTGGTGGTGGCTATGAAGATTGGAGCGGGGCCTGTGCATATAGTGGTAAAGGTTGGTCGGTGTGAAGTGCTGCAGGTAGATATGTTGGGTCCCCTGTTACAGCATGCCCTCCATCATCTTCTTGGCCAAGGCATGATGTATTGCACTTTCTTCCCTATGGATGGATATGATGTCATTAATCATCTTGTACATGTCTTGCCAAGATCAATCAATCCTGTCCAACACCTGGGTCAGTCTTTCCAACAACTGAGGGATTTGGAGTATTTCTTGCAGTACACCTGACATGTCTGACAGAGTAGCCCATATGGCACACATTTCCTGATTCACATCAGGCTGCTGTTGAAAGAACTTCTCCTCCCACTGGCCACCATGACCATCTGCTAGCCCCCGCCTCATGGGATCATCATGGATACGACTGTCAGGTCTACCAGCAGGGGGGGCAGACTGTAGGGAGGAAATTAATGCCCAGGGGATACCTGCACCTCACCAGGGGTGGTAGGTCCCTAAGATGGTGGAGGGAGTGCCAGGGATGCACTGTCATGGGAGGAGTGTGTAGGGTAACCAACACATATGACCTCAATGTGAGAGCTGTGAGGAAGTGATAGCTGTGTTGGGGTAGGTGAAAGCTAGAGATGGTTGGCTGAGTGCTGGGAACGGGCAATCCCCAGGGTTGGAATGGCAGGTACTTTGCTGTGCAGAGCAGGGGTGGACTTAGATGGTTTGCCCAGTTGGGCAAACATGGGGGGCCAGGGGATCAGACTCTTCATCCTCTATATAAAGTGCCAGATTGTCTTCATCCTCCTGCAATTCCTCTGCCTCGTCCTGTACCTCTTGTGCATTACTGGCAGGTGACGTGATTTCTTGTAAGAGAAGTACGTTTTATTGCCTCTCCATTGTATTCAAAAGTGGTTTCTCTCCTGCGATTGCTCGTCACTCACCACTGGTGGATGGTCCAATCTCCTCATCATGCTCAGCACCTGAGACACAGACTTTGCAGCAGGATTAGTAATTGCCTTAGTATATCATGTTCTGCAACACAAGAGTTGAGTCAAATGATCTCTGCATCAATTGATGTTCCACATGTGACATGGTTTGTGAACACCTACACGAAACAGCTCACAACATGAGTTGTGGAATGCAGACGTACAATGTAAGTGAGCTCACCAGCTCCAGCCACAGCTTTGTGTTGTTTTGGGTTTCCCTGTGATGGCAAGTCAGCAGCTGAACCTGCCTCCTCATTTGTGTAGCAGAAGATGTGGTCCTTGATCCAGCAGCTTAAGAAGGAAGTGACACCCTGCTTAATGCTATGCATGAAGTATGCACCACACGTGACACACACATCACTGACTGAATCTGTAGGGAAGATTTTACACAACTACTTATGCTATGCCAAAGGGGGGAAATCTGCTTCTGCCCTTCCCCAAGGATTTTGTTATTGTGGGTGATTTGAGAATTCATAGTTCACAACACTATATGGCATGCTTACCTGATAAACCGATGTTTGTGGGTTTGACTGCTGAAGCCAGGATGTCTCCCCTAACCCTGGGATTGTGTTTTCTGCTGCATTGGGGTAATCCTTCCAGCAACTGCCATGAGACATACATGCATATATTCAAGTGCACAGGATAACAGTGAGTTAACATGTATATGTCTTAGTATACATCAGCGATATGCAATTTACAACCAGAGTATTGCATGTGGCCCTCCATACCTTTACATCAACCCCTGGTCACCAGCAGCAGTGGGCAGCTATTAATGCAACACAGCACTGACATCAGCAAGTTACGGCATTGACAGGCAAACATGTATTAGAAGGTTACCTTTCGATCCACCTTCATTGTTAGGGCCATCATGCATCATAAGTATGATGTGGCCTTTCCAAAATTCTAAAGGAGTGTATGGAAGAAGAGGAGGCAATCTGGAACTAAATATTTGTCTGGTTCACACAATAATGGCAAGTGTGTAAGCTGAGATGGTCGCCACCTTTACTGGTTTTACACTGTGCAGTTCAGCCACCAGATGTACATGCTTCACTTCCTCTACATCCATCTTACCAGCCTCCAAATCCCTCCCCAACCAACACCTTGCTGGCATCAGCACGGTACTCATCCACATCAATTCCCATACATTTTAGGCCCTGGGACTTTGTAAGCGAGTTTTCATGTCATGGACTTTCAATCCAGTTGTGAACACTCCTCTTCATAAGTGACAGTATAAGAAATTAGGTACGCACTGCACTCACTTGCCATACATTTTGAGTCATCTTTTCATTGGCCAACATGGGATCAAGTGGTATACTGTAATGTGCTATGTGTGGGAATATGGAAATGAGTGGCAACTGTGATATCAGAAACACACAAAATCTTAATGACATTTTAGCTACTTTTTAGAAGCATGAGCATTTGGGCAAGTCATTATTAGGTATACTAACCAGGGTCCCGCATCTGTCCACTGTGTGGTGCCTGACCAGATTTCACACTCAAATATGTAGCAGGGATCGCTGTAGGCAGTGATTTTCTGGGCAACATAACTGAGGGTACAATGTAATTTGTGTTTTCAGTTTACATTCTAGTATACACAGGGGATGCACAACATTTCCTAGTACAGTTCACAGGTCTGAGACTGTTGATTATTTCTATGTAATATGTCCATGGGTTATCTGATAACAATGTAGGAGCTTGAAGTCTCTCCTGGCCATTTTACATACCAATTTGTGACATCTGCTCCTGTGAGTGACTGTACTCAGGCTGTATGTGTCAATAGGAGAAAAAAAGAGAAAATTCAGTGACCAAGAAATGTTGTACATGTGCAACTTGCCACATGTTTACTCTTGCATGTACATGCTAACAATAATGGTAAGTGGAAGAGGCACATTTTCTATTTCCATTTACCAGTGTTAGGTGAATACACCAGCTGGGATGGGCCCCTGTTTGGGACTGAGGCAACGGGAGTTGTCATTTCCATCACAAATGATTCTGGGACTTGTAGTGCAATGGACAAAATGAGACACATGAGGGTCTGACATGCATTTGCTCATAAGTGGGACAACATCCATAGTCACAATTGCAGTGTATTGCAGACAATATTAATTTATTATCATTGTTAGTATCATCACATATTACCTGGCACCACATTGAGGACATCACTCACAGGCAGCCCATGGGGGCTGTGAGGAGTATGGTAAAGAGTGCATGCCTCACAAGTGGGGTGAGATGGAAGCGGGGTCCAGATTGCTCACCAGGGAGGTCTCTATATAGATAACAGACAAAACCATCTAGAGCAAAAAATCTATATGTCACAGAGAACCCGCGCACTAACATTTGCCTTTAGGATACTGGCAAAAAAATTGAAGGGGCCGTCATATAAACCTCTGCTCGCGGTGATGGCGGCCAAAATGCTTCCAACACTAACGTATGCCAGTACCTCTCTACACCGCAAAGATTCAGACCTTTTAAACAAACTATTAGTCTCAATTTATAAAAATGTCTTCCAGATACATCAGTCTGCTTCACTGGCCCAGGTTCGACTTGTATTTGGACTTTTAGATGAAACAATAGGGAGGATGTACACTAAAATAAAGATTTGGTACGGACTGAAACAGAACATGCAAACTCACCAATTAACAAAGCCCTTTGGTCAGAAGTGGATGAGGATATAAAATCACCATATAACTAATATCTTTATAAATGCTTGCTAACAACCTGCACAGCCAAGCTATGGAATAATAGCTTGCCATATCAGTCTTTTACACAAGTAATAAACAAATCAGCAACATTCCATTCACTGCTGTTCGATAAAACATCTTCAGCTCAAGGTCGCATGCCTGGATGTTGATTGGGAAACTACCGTCAATTGCGGACCAGCCAAAATGAGTATACAAAGGGCCTATGTCATGTCGACTTTGCGGTAGCAATAAAAAGGACTTTATTCATATGATCTGCACACGCCCCAAACTTCACAATGCATGAGTCACTTTACTTAGAAAAGCTCTAAATGCCAGAGGTATCAGGACCTGTAGAGCTGCAATATTTTCAGGGCTAGTCCCATTGGATCCACAATTGAATTGCAAATTGATTAAATTCCTTAACTCCTTCGAACAGGCCCTGAAAACCAACTCAAAAATATCTAGCTACAAGGTGGCAATCTTGTCTCCTTATAAGTTAAGCAGGTGACTTAAATTTTTAGCAACAGATCAAGTCTGGTGAAATGGATGGGATTCCGCCGATGTAAATAGATTGGGACCCAAGGTAACAATAGGAGAATGCTTAATCAACAGTATTTATTATTTAAACAGCAACAAACTGATTATATGTTTTAAAAATTGGTACATTTTATTGATTGTTTTATATGTTCCTTTATATTGTATGGTTTTAACTGACTAAACAATAAACTTACTTTGACTTTGACTTTTGACTTTGGTGCCTGACCAGATGTCACACCTAAATGTGTAGCAGGGATCGCTGTAGGCAGTGATTTTCTGGGCAACGTCACTGAGGGTACAATGTAATATGTGTTTTCAGTTAACATTCTAGTTGACACAGGGGACGCGCAACATTTCCTAGTTCAGTTCACAGGTCTGAGACTGGTGATTAGTTCTATGTAACATGTCCATGGGTTATCTGATAACAATGAAGAAGTTTGGAGTCTCTCCTGGCCATTTTTACATACCAATTTGTGCTATGTGGTCCTGTGAGTGACTGCACTCAGGTTGTACGTGTCAATAGGAGAGAAAAGAGAAAATTCAGTGACCAAGAAATGTTGTACATGTACAACTTGTCACATGTTTACTCTTGCACGTACATGCTAACAATAATGGTAAGTGGAAGAGGGACATTGTCTATTTCCATTTACCAGTTTTAGTTGAATACACCAGGAGGGATGGGCCCCTGTTTGGGACTGAGGCAATGGGAGTTGTCATTTACATCACAAATGATTCTGGGACTTGTGTGCAATGGACGAAATGAGACACATGAGGGTCTGATATGCATTTGCTCATACTTGGGACAACATCTAAAGTCACAATTGCAATGTATTGCAAACAATATTAATTTATTATCATTGTTAGTATCATCACATATTACCTGGCACCACATTGAGGACATCACTCACAGGCAGCCCATGGGGGCTGTGAGGGTGTCTAGTAAAGAGTACATCCCTCACAAGTGGGGTGAGTTTGCTCACCTGGGAGAGCTCTGGCCACCTCTATCCTGGAGTACTTCTTTACCACCTCTTCTCACACTGCCAGTTCTTCTTAATGTCCATTACAGTGTGGACATCCTCCCCCAGTGCTGTGACTGCAGTGGCTAAATGCTTACATAGAGCTGCCTTCTGTATGGCACTTGTGCTGTGGGGGTAGACGATGGAGCCTTTTGTGGTACCTCACAATGTGCTCCAGGATCATGGTGATCCCCTCCTGAGAATAGTTTTTCTTCCTTCTCAGTGGTAGCACTGTTGAGGCAAAGTGCAGAGCAGGCAGACAAAGACTCTGTGTGACCAAACTAGAGCCTTGAGTGTGTGCTAGTTTTATTTGGCTTTTAGTGCAGGTCTTGCAGGTGGCGTAAAATATCTGTAGGGGAATGAGATTGCCCTTCCTCCATGCCAAGTGCAGAGATTTTGCCACAAGTGTCGGAACTACGCCCGATTGCGGAGATTCCGCCCTGAGTGTAGACGTACAGATACTACTAATAAATGACCTTTGTGAATACCAAAAGTCAAAACTTAGACTTAAGTCTTAGTTTACCTTTGTGAATCAGGCCCTCTGTGTTAATGGCTGAATTTCACAGTTACAAACGTATTTCTACAAATGCAACCCTATAGTTATTTTCCTGTCAATAGATCAAATGCTCCTGGTGCAAAGTCAGAAGTAGAATTCATCGAAAGATCACTTAGAGGCAAGCTTAACACAATAGCAATGATGAAAGCAGAATTACCTCTTCTAAATCCCAGGTCTAGCAGGAACCTTCTGAAACATTCTTGTTGCATCCGTACTGCTAGATATGAGGTAGATCCTTCTCGTACTAGGATCTTCAGCACTAGAACCTATTTACACTACATCTACATGCCGGCACTGATCTGAGACAGTTTACAATAGCTCTTAAAACATTATTGTTTTAGCCTCACTATTCAGTTCATAATTCAGAAGACCCGAATTCTCTAGCCTCTTAACCTGTGAAAATGTAGCACTGCCTATAGACACTTTTCAGGTTGATTTGCTGCACTCAATACGTAAAATAACATAACATAGCTATTCCCTTCCTTTACACATAAAGTCCTTCCCCAGCCTTCTTGCATTCTAAAATGCACTAAACTCAGCTAGCGCTATGACACCCTTTTGGGAAAATGAGCGTTCCACGAAAGTTCATAACATAGCATAATATAACAAAAAGACCACATACAACCAGGGCAATAAAATATGGACACGTCAAACAAAGCAAATAATGAAAAAAAGTAGAAAAAGATGATATAGGCTATAAAGAGACAAAAGTAATAACATCCATGAGAAAGCACCATGTTTACAAAGCTTTTGCCTCTGACTTGATCTGGCACTTAACTATCCTCTTTCCACAATAATAAATGAAAAGTAAATTACCTTTCCCATGATGAAAGAGTAGTGTATTAAAATTAGTCTTGATTCTGAAAAAGATGCTAGGTTGTGTTTCTCTTATAGCCCTAGAGCACTGCTTTATATCAATGCAATATATAAACTAAGAAACTAGCTATGAGACTGTCCCGAATAGTCTACAGAACCATGAAAGCCAACAAGAAAACATTACCCGCAAAAGGGCAACATGTTCGCCAGCTGAAGCGAGGCAGTGCGGAGAGATGGCGTGTTCTGTTTCATATATATATATATATATATATATATATATATATATATATATATATATATATATATATATATATATATATATATATATATATATAAAAATATATATATATATATAAATATATATATATTATCTACTGGCGGTCGCCAGTAGATAGTTATAGTTAGGACCATGTTTCCATAGGAAATCTGCAAATTCTATTTTGAATAACTTTGGCGCCGGTTGACGAATCCTCGCGAAATTTTCAAAACTAATGGGGCGCTCCGCTCAGCTCCTACCCTGAAAGTCTCGGGGTGATTCGTCAAGCGGGGGCTGAGAAAAAAGGGGGGTCCCAAAACGCGTTTTCCCCATGCATTTTCCCATATAACCTTTAGTCGAAGGTACAGCCCGAACGGCTGAACAGAATTACTTGAAATTTGGCAAAGAGGTAGTCCTCTGGTCAGGCATGTGCCTTTTGCATATATGGTGTCAATCTGTTCAGTAGTTCCTGAGAAAATTGCAGTTAAAAAAAGCAGATAAATATCTATAGCCGCGCACCGTGCGCGCACGATACGCGCACAGTGCCGTGCGCGAGCGTAATTCTGATTGGTGGATTCATGTCAGTCAACATTCGAATCGGTTGACCGCCATTTTGTGTGTGACAGTGAAAAAGAAAGGTGGAGAACGTGAAAAGGGGGCAGGGTACAGAGTTCCTGACCCCCTAGCTTTTGTCAGGGGTGTCCCTGAAGGACCATGAAGGGTGAAAAAAAACGCGGGGTGCGCGCACGGTGCGAGCACGGTGCGCGCACGGCGGAATCATAAACAAAATAGAATTAAAAATCTTATTTAAGTGTTTAGATGTTAGGTGGCTCTAAAAAGAGCTGTTGTGTTAATTGAGGGACAGAGGAAAAAAAAGACATGGCAAAAATTATAGGGTGCCGCACGTGTGCTGCTGTATCTTGCTCTCTATTAGGGGAATGCTGGTGTCCGCATAAGAGAGAAGAGCATTGCACGCATTGCACCGTATATGCACCCTTTTAACTCCTTCAGTGCCCATGACGAGATGGTCTCGTCATGGAGCGCGGTTGCGCTGTGACCATGACGAGACTATCTCGTCATGAACCCCGCCCGCTACGGCAATGCCCGGCACAGGGCGGGGAAAGGGTGGGGCACTGAAGGGGTTAAACAGAGGGTGTATATCCAGAGGAACCGAACCAGGTGAAGCTGCCGCCGCAGATGAAGTGCTCGGCTGAGCTGCCGATGATGTGCTCGGCTGAGCTGCTGCGGATGTGCTCGGCTGAGCTGCTGGAGGGTTTTCTCTAGCAGCTCGAGCATAAGCCACAGGATGTACATCTCTAACGTGCCTGATCATAGTGAAGATACTAAAAGAGTATTTCTTTTTAGGATCTCCTCTTGATAAGACACGATTACAAAGAGTGCAGGTGACTTTTGGAGCATTCACCTTCTTCTGCCCCACTGGAAATGTAAAAAATTGCCAAATAAAAGAGTCTTTCTGTTTCCTCTGTCTCTGTCTCACAAGGGTCTCCTGCTCACTCCCAGAAGATGACTGCTGCTCTGCCATTCTCAAGTACTGGAGTACTGGAAAAGCTGCTCAGCTCCTTCTCCCAGGGAATCAGAAGTAATAATGAGGGGAGTGGGTGTGGTGTTGGAAGTTTCTGGAACTGAAACTACTATAAACCAATGAAAAGTGTTGTTTATAAATCACATGACTTGCCGCGCGTGCACGGTGCGCGCACGGTGCGCGCACGGAGCACGCACGCATGCGCATACGGAACACGCGCGCATGCGCACACGGAGCACGCACGCATGCGCGTACGGAGCATGAACGCATGCGCGCACTGATCACGCGCGTACGGAGCACGCACATCAGTGATGTCATTTGAGATGTCATCAGTGATGTCATGAGTGATGTCACTGACCATGTCATGAGTGATGTAATATGTGACGTCATCAGCAGTGGATTGCGGGCGCGCGAGTTATAGTTAGCTGAACTAACTATAACGGGGGAATTTCATTGGTTTTTTACAAGTGAAATGTCCAGCTAACTATATATAACATGTGTGAAACCTATGGTTTTTTCAGTGAATAGATAGATAGATAGATAGATAGATAGATAGATAGATAGATAGATAGATAGATAGATAGATAGATAGATAGATAGATAGATAGATAGGTAGGTAGATAGATAGATAGATAGATAGATAGATAGATAGATAGATAGATAGATAGATAGATAGATAGATAGATAGATAGATAGATAGATAGATAGATAGATAGATAGATAGATAGATAGATAGATAGATAGATAGATAGATAGATAGATAGATAGATAGATAGATAGATAGATAGATAGATAGATAGATAGATAGATAGATAGATAGATAGATAGATAGATAGATAGATAGATAGATAGATAGATAGATATTACCTACTGGTGGTCGCCAGTAGGTACTTATAGTTAGGACCAAGTATCCATAGGAAGAGCATTTTTTCGTTTTGCTTATAACTTTGGCGTCGTTTGATGAATATTCATGAAATTTTCCAAACTAATTCTTTGTTCATATCAGCTCCTATGTTGATAGATTAGGGGCGATTCGTCAAGGCGGGGCCAAGAAAAAAGGGGGGTCACAAAATGTGTTTTCTCCATGTTAATTTCCCCACATTTGGCAGGGAGAAGGGTCTTGGTCTAGCACGCTTTTATTTATTTGGTGTAAATCTGTTCAGTAATTTTGGAGAAATATCTAAATTTATAGACATCGATATTTGGGAATTATATCTTCTGGCTGAGGGGTTACGAGCACGAGCTTGCTGCTTATTGGCTGTGAGCCGTGCGAGCGGTTGCAACTAGGAAGTGTTGGCAGCCATTTTGTGATTCCGTTGAAGTGAGTAAGGGGAAAAAAGGGCAAAAAGAGTAGGAAAGAGGAGGGTAGGAGCACTGTGAGGTCTGTGGGGTAGTTAGGGTGTGCTACACAGGGAGTGTGAAGCGAAGTATTCACCCCTAGGAGTGTGAAAGTGATGTTTTACCCAGAGTGAGATGGTGCTGGGGTGAGGTGCCAGTACACTCGGAGATAAAACTGTGAACTGATTGCTGTAAACTGATGTGCTCTGGGCGCTGTAGCGTACTGGCCGCTGTAACATAGCTGTGCAAGTAGTGTTAGTACGGGTTTGGACTATAGCGCTGTGAGCTCTGTGGGGTGGTTAGGGTGTGCTATAGAGGGAGTGTGAAGCGAAGTATTCAACCCTAACGGTGTGAAAGTGCTGTTTTGCCCAGAGTGAGATGGTGCTGAGGAGAGGTGCCGGTACACTCGGGATGAAACCGTGAGCTGATTGCTGTAAACTGATGTGCTCTGGGCACTGTAGCGTACTGGCCACTGTAGCATAGCTGTGCAAGTAGTGTTAATATGGGTTTAGACTATAGCGGGAGTGGGAAGCAAACTACTCACCCCTACCTGTCTGAAGACTCAAATAAAGTGTTTTAGCAAGCAGGAATAAAGAAATAATCATGAAGAATATAATGCAGAATGTTGCAATGCCACAGAAGACAAATGGTGAAATCCGGTGTGTTTACGAATGTGGCTGTATGAGATAAAGCAATGGAGTCTGCAAGTTATATAAAAAGTGTCTTTATTTAAGTGCCATAAATGGAACCACTGGTGCAAGAGCTTAAGGCATCCAGCTGAGGCAAACTCCAACCGCTTCTGCTGTATTCAAACCTAAGCTCCTGCATCAGTCAATTCCTCAATACATGTTACAGTTCCATGTGACATAAAAAATACCTATTTGACATGAATGACTGTAAATTGTAGACTAAAGAAAGGTAGGATAGGATTACCACACTGTGCCAACCAGTTCCTAAACAATGCTGTGTTTTTTGATCTTGATCGCCAGCTCGTGAGCAGAGGCTGAGGATGAGCTAATTTGTGTGAAAGGGCTTCTTGGATAATAGGCAGGCAGAGTGACACGTGTACAAAGAATAGATATGGTGTCAAAATGGATGTCGGGTTTAGGCTAATTTAGCAAGTAAATAGCGTATTGCATAGGCCGTACATCACCCATCCCTGGTTAGTGTGGAGACGTAAGGGCCAATAATGAAAACACAGTTCAAATGCCTAAGCATACTTAGAAAGTTATTATATGAAAATAGTTCAATTGAAGTATGTTAAAAAAATTTATAGGAAAAAAAGTTGGAAAAAATCAATCCAAAAATAAAGTGAATTTCTTACAAGTCTTGGAGATTGCAGTTCTTCAGCAGCTTGAGATGCGTAATGTTTCAACAGGCGATTGTTGCCATTGTGTGAGAAAAGCGAAGCGATCCAACTCATATCCTCGAAGGGACCGTAATGTTCCTTGAATGTTGGAGCGGCAATTTGAATTGGCAGGCAATCTGCGATGTTGTCAAAGGTCGCACGTTGCAGGAGATCTTTCGCGGCTGCGCAGAAATCCCATTCAGCCAGGATACCATTTTGCGTTGCATCCGCCATTGCTCCACTGCCCGAACAATCAAGTTCATGGTTTTCAAGATACTTCATTACCTGCTGGATATAGGGAGCGTTTGCTGGGATGTTGGCAAGGCATAGATACATTCGCCAGTCGTTTGGGCAAGTTTTGCAATAACAATATGCTTGCACGCAGATTGTATATGTGTAAATAAATGTCATGTTGTAGCTTGCTCCGATAATAGATAGGAGCAGGCAGCCGAAAAGTTGTAAAATTTTTTCACGGTATTGATGTAGCTTCGCGTAGAGGAGTATGCTTGTTACCACAGGGAGCGCAGCCATTTTTAACAAGCTAAAATAGTATTAGGATGGCCGCAAACAGAGCCAGAATTATGGGCACTGTTCCTGTTATTCCGGAGATGATGGAATGAATGAAGTCTGGTTTTAGACTAAAAGCAGTTTGAAAGCCTGTGTGAAGGCCAGAGGAGACAGTGTTAAAAAAGTGTGCCAGACCTTAAATGTCAGATGTGATGAAAATCATGTAACAATTTACAAAGTGTAATGGGAGGTTCGTATTTAAAAAGGAGTGTATTTTAATTGAAGTTCTTGCTATCTGCAGTCAGTAAATTACTTTTGGAGAAGTGAGGGACACTTCTGTTTGAAACAAAAACACTTTTAGTTTGCTCTGTTTAATAAAATCTGTTTTCAAAGTAGGTATTGAAGGCCAAGTTGAACTTTAGGAGTTACTTTGTGTGGGTGGGAATAGAGTTTGCCAGAGGAAGTTATCCGGTTTGAAACAGTAAGGACATACGGTATGCCAGCTCACATTGCGTAGCAATCCATGTTATTAAGAAGCAGATAACTGTCGTTAGAAAGCTGTGTTAATGTTGGTCTGATTGTGGGAGTTGGCGTGCTTTTAAGAAAGCACGCAAGATTGGGGGCTGTAAGCTTAGAATTGTCGTGCAGTTGGACATTCTTGCATAGTAATGAATGGCTGCCATTGTGGTCAAACTTTTCACCTGTGAGAAAAACTTCGGTATCCTCATTAAGACAGCGATATGTAAATGGGAGAAACCACTGCTCGTAAATAAACGCACTACCTTATATAATCACATACAACATGACAAACAACATATACACCTAGCAGACACAACAACACTATGTACTGTGGGAACCGTTGCTAGCCATGTACACAAACCAAACATGGCATGGCACCTCTGCCACACAATGCAGAATGCGGGGAGAGATGGGAGCAAAGTATGTGTGAAGGTGGCAAGTGATTCTCGATTATAAAAGTATACAGTGCAAAGTGTTGAGGGGATGTCTCGGAGAGGCTTGAGTATGCAGAGCACAGACATGTACATGTGAAGATACACTGATGGTCTATTGAGTGAAGTGGACAGTGGACGCAACCATGATAGTACAGTCAGTAGGGAAGATAATGAAAACATAGTGCGTACGTGCCCCCTCCCCCCAAACTCTTTAGCGTAGTGGGCTGGTTCGGCCTACGCAAGGCTAGCTTAGGGGTATGAATAAAAGGCACGTTTCTCTGGGTGTGGTTCTCTTCCAGAATGGCAAACATGTCTGTCAGGTCTGCGCAGCTTACACTGCCATGAGGCTGACGCTGTGAGTGAAGGTGGCTGCGGGAATAATGCTCTCAGACTGCTGGTACCCAGAAACCATCATTGCCGCTGCGATGCACATATGCCCCACTGTTCACCTTTCGACACCGCCGTATGTGAAAGAGGGCTGACCACCTGCCAGAGAAAGCTCCTGGGCCGAGGTCTGCGAGCTGGGAAGGCTGCTGAGATCAACGCTGGCCACCGCGACACAGGCAGACAATGCCCAGCCTGAGGTCCAGCACTGTGGAGTGCTCTGTATACTACTAACACAGTAGTGCAACAGGTAGCAACAGTGGATCGGTGTCTTGATTCCACAATGGATGATGTTGGAACTGCATCTGAGAGTGCAGATGAAGGTACTCCTTTCGACCAGTTGTAACCAAGTGAAGGTGCCAACAGTGGAACGATGTCTTGATCCCACAATGGACGATGCTAGAACTACATCTGAGAGTATAGATGAAGGTACTCCCTTCGACCAGGTGCAAGCAACTCTAGGTCCCAACAGTGGAACGGTGTCTTGACCCCACAATGGACGATGTTAGAACTACATCTGGGAGTGGAGACGAAGGAACTCCCTTCGACCAGGTGCAAGCAACTCTAGATCCCAACAGTGGAACGGTGTCTTGATCCCAGAATGGACTATGTCCGATATAACCTGCTGCTGGGTTTTCACAGAACTCCCTCCATTGAGATGCATCAGACTCTGTGCTTCCGTAGCTAACTGCTGCACATGATCATTGGGGTTGGCTGACTGCAATCACTGGAGTACACCGCGGTACAGCAGGTCCAAACAGTGGAACAGGGTTTTGATCCCAGAATGGACGATGTTAGAACTGCATCTGAGAGTGCAGATGAAGGTACTCCCTTCGACCAGGTGTAACCAAATCTAGGTCCCAACAGTGGAACGGTGTCTTGATCCCAAAATGGACGATGCACAATACTACGTGCTGCTTAGTTTTCACAGAACTCCCTCCGTTGAGGTGCATCAGACTCTGTGCTTCCGTAGCAAAGTGCTGCACATGATTATGGGGGTTTGCTGACTGCAGTCGGTGGAGTACACCGCGATACAGCAGGTCCGAACAGTGATACCGGGTCTTGATTCCACAATGGATGATGTTAGAACTGTATGTGAGAGTGGAGATGAAGGTACTCCCTTCGACCAGGTGCAACCAACTCTAGGTCCCAACAGTGGAACGGTGTCTTGATTCCAAAATGGACGATATCCGATATAACCTGCTGCTTGTTGTGTTTTACAGAACACCCTCTGTTGAGGTGCATCAGACTCTCTGCTTCCGTAGCTAACTGCTGCACATGATTATTGGGCTTGGCTGACTGCAGTGGGTGGAGTACACCATGGTACAGCAGGTCGGAACAGTGAAACGGGGTCTTGATTCTGTGATTGAGAATGTCAGAAGTTAAAGAGTGTGATGATTTGTGTGTAACCCCTCCGATCAGGTGCAACCAACTCCATGCTTCTGAATCCAACAGCACATGGTTGTGAGGCGTTAATGACCACTGCTTCTGGCCTACACTGTGGTCAGCAGGGCTCACAATTCAGATCGAGTGGTGATTGTTTAATTACAGAATCCAGTAGGCAACTAACTACAACATCTATTGAAATATACACAATAGCCTTTTAGTATACTTGGTTGAAGAAGTTTCTTAAGATGACTCATAGGTCTAGTACAATGACCAAATTCTTCTTGGTAGTGGTAAAGAACACTGAATAATAGTGTACACAGTGGAGAGCAGAGATCGCAATTCGAATTTTTGGATTTATTTATTGCAGAGTTTTGTGTAATTTATGTTGTATTTTGTGAAGAGGAAGTGAGAAAAAGTAGCAGTGTTCACAATCCATATCGAGTCACTATTGTAGATTTTGCAGTCCTGTAGGCAAAAGACATTGCTCCAGTGCGCTCTGTTCGCACCACGCATATGCATCATTGCAGGGTCCGCACACAGTTTTTTGTTGCTTCGGGTACTGCAAACAGGGCAGCTCACGTCAACGCCACTTGGCAGTGGGCCATTGCTGACCGTTCTCCGGCCTACACTGCAGACAGCAGTGTTTACAATTCAGATCGAGTCGCTATTGTAGATGACGCAGTCCTGTAGGCAAAAGATATTGCTCCAGTGCGCTCTGTCCGCACCACGCATATGCATCATCACAGGGTCCGCACACGGTTTCTGTTGCTTCGCGTATGGCAAACAGGACAGCTCAAGTCAACACCACATGGCTGTGGGCCCTTTCTGACCGCTCTCTGGCCTACACTGCAGATAGCAGTGTTTACAATTCAGATCCAGTAGCTATTGCAGATGATGTAGTGTTGTAGGCAACAGACATTGCTCCTAGTACGGCCCGACCGCAGCATGCATTATCGGTGGCCGTGCACTTGCTGAATGCTTTTGATGTGGCTATCTGAACGCACTAGACCTGATGGACCCTTTATGATACAATCTTTTTGTGTATTATTTCAGATCTACTGCCTGTATCTCAGTATATCACAAGTTATGGTTAAGGGTGGGCGTAGTGGGTGTAGTGGGGCTACGTGAAGCAGCACGTAGTGTGCCCAAATCTACGCATACTACGCGCTCCACGTAGCCCCACTACGTGCCGACCGCCTCCCACCCGCCCTCCTTTTAAATCATACCCGCATGTAAAATAAATAAAAATTAAAGAGACTTACCTGAAGCGTGGCGTCTCCGGCGCTCCCTCTTCCTCATATCCAACTTCTTCTGACAAATGTGCATGCGCGGAAGCCCGCGCATGCGCATTTCTTGCGAGAGCTAGCAGCAACCATTCCCTTAGGGCTGGTTTACACTCACCCCACACGCATTCAGCACAGACGTCACTGGATATGTGACCCTGGTAATAAAAAGGAGTCGAGCGCACATGCCCCTACCCACTTCCACTATCTATCTGTGTCCGTGTGTTCATTATCTATGCATGATACTGCCCCTGGGCCGTACCACATTACATTGTGCTGTGGACAGCGTATGCACCTATGTTACCTCTGGCAGTGGGGAAAAGTTCTGCTATGTAGCTTTTACATGCATGGCTATCACAGGTGGAAGGCTACTTTACAGAGCATGAACATTGATGAAGATGATGGTTGCATGTTGTGTGTAGTGTCAGATATGTGTATATAGCAAAAAGTTTTCAAAAAAGCTCTGTAAGCAGAAGAGGAGTCTCTCATCAAAAGCTGTAGAGAGAATGACTAAAATTGGTGGGGTCCTCCAACTTTTAGATTGGGAAATGTTATGAACCAATGAAATGCTTTTCTTTAAGGTCACATGGCAATTGTGCACCGAGCGCGCAAGGAGGCCGCATCCGACGCGATTTTGAGAAAATATATTTACCATAATATAAGTTTATTACCGTTAGAAATATATACATTTTTAAAATATTTTAGATTATCGCTTGTTCTCATATACACTTTAAACTTATTTAGATATATTTTTGAGACGAAAAAAAAATGAGGGAATGGCGTTACCGGCGTGACACCATACGTCTATAACATAACACAGGGCCCGGCAGCGTGCAGTCGTCGCATACGCAATGTGTAGCGGGCGTTACCCCATACGTACATGATGTTACACAGGACGCGGTGCCACAAACCCGTCGGATACGAAATGCACATCCTTTACGAGTTTAGCAATATGACGGATAGAATTCGCGTGCTGATGGAGCAAGGTACACTACCGGTACAGGACTTCAGTTTTCTCAACAAAAAAAACGATATACATACTTTTTTTGGAAGATATAAAACATTACATATTTTTCAAATAAAAAAAAGGATAATAGAGTTCCAAAATATTACAAAAAAATAGAAAAAATATAGGTTTTATAAATAATAAAATATGAAATTAACATTTGATAAACTTTTGAAATTCACTGAAAAAACCAAAGGTTTTACAGACATTATAGTTAGGAATTAGCATTTAAAAACCTTAGAAATTCACAGAAAAAACCATAGGTTTCAGGGGACTTTATAGTTAGTTGGACACTTGACTCATATAAAACCAGAGAAATTTGCCCGTTATAGTTAGTTGAGCTAACTATAACTCACGCGCCCGCAATGCACTGGTGATGACATCACATATTACATTCCTCATGACATGGTCACCAACACACCCATACACACACTTATCCACCCATACAGCTGTTTCCACATGCATTCTTGAACCCATACACACAGTGAATCAACCACTCAAAGATCTATGCACAGACTCACACACCTCCCACCCACCCACACACACACACCCAGGCACCCAGACAAATACTCAGGCAAGCAATCAATAACCCATATAGACATTCATGCAGCTACTCACCAACACATGCAGCAGCTTACACAACAACAGACAGACTGATACAGACGTTCACACAGCTTAGTGCATTCAGTAAGACACATTTAATCACTCACTTATACAGTCAGTCACGTACCTACTAAATCCTCCATACAGACACTTATCACCCACTCATTCCTCAATACAGCTTGGCATATATATAAAACAAAATTAAACTTTACAGAAACACACAGTCACTGGATGATGTAATCAGTGATGTCATCAGTGATGTCACTGACCATGTCATGAATGATGTAATATGTGACATCATCAGCAGTGCATTGTGGGGGCGTGAGTTATAGTCAGCTCAACTAACTATAACGTCAGAATTTCAATGGTTTTGTTAGAGTGAAATGTCCAGCTAACTATAACACCCCTAAAACCTATGTTTTTTTCAGTGAATTTCTAATGTTTTTTAAATGCTATTTCCTAACTATATCATGCCTGAAACCTATGGTTTTTTCAGTGAATTTCAAAGGTTTTTTAAATGCTAATTCCTAACTATATCAGGCCTGAAACCTATGGTTTTTTTAGTGAATTTCAAAGGTTTTGTAAATGACAATTTTTAATATATTAATTGTTATACTGATTTTTTTGATACTGATGTACTACATTTTTTAAACTGATTATTTTTAGATATTTTATTTTTTTAATGACATTATACATTACAATACAAAATACACTTTCTCAGAATGAATTACTTTAGTTTAAATACTTTGCAAATAGGCAATAGACTTTTAAGTACAGTAGTTACAGTTGTTGCAATGGGCAACAGAATTTCAAACACAAAGCAACATTGAGCTCAATGTGAATTTCTAGTCAAATGCAATTAGTTACTTTATGGATTACTTTTCTAACCACAGGACTGGATCCTAGATTCAGTCCTTGGACATCTCCTGTAAACAGTTGAGTAATAGCGTTTTGGTTACAGTAGTAATTTTTAAGGATTATTATTGTTTTTTAAAAGTTGACACGTCGAAAAATTAGAATCACCAATGTTATCCTATGGCAGAAACTTCACTTAGCAGGTAAGTAGTGTTATCGTTACTTTTTCTTACTCAGTGGTGGATCCTGGATCTCCTGTAAATTGTTGAAAGAATGTGTTTAAGTCATACAGACGATTTTTTAGGAATATTTTTAGTTTGTGAAAATAGACACTTAGAAACTTTTCTGCTCAAAACCACACTATGGATTCCTATGGAAGGAAATACAAGTTACTGGTAAGTACGCTTAGAATTACTTTTCAGGGTCAGTGCTGGGCTAAAAGATGCAGCCCTGGGCTCTCTCCTGATAACAGGTGAGTAAATCGAAATTCGTAGTTCGGCTGATTTTAGAGGAATATTTGTATGTTTCAAAATTGGACATTTAGAAACTTTTCTGCTGAAAACCACACAATGGATTCCTATCGAAGGAAATACAAGTTGCTGGTAAGTACGCTTGGAATTACTTTACAGGGTCAGTGCTGGGCTAAAAGATGCAGCACTGGGTTCTCTCCTGATAACAGGTGAGTAAATCGGAATTCGTAGTTCGGCTGATTTTAGAGGAATATTTGTACAATGGTGAAGGAATGGGGCGGGGCCTGAGGTGACGTGTGCAAACACGCCCTGTAGTGCGTTTTAAGTTGGGGAATTAATTCCTCTTCAATCCTGCGGTCCCCTGGGGGCCAACTAGCCCACCAGGTACCTCCAGTACCACTAGGGGACCTCTGGATTGAAGAGGAATTAATTCCCCAACTTAAAACGCGCCACAGGGTGTGTTTGCACACATATCACCTCATGCCCCGCCCCCTACCTTCACCACAGTGCAAGCGCACCCCGTGGCGTGTTTTAAGTTGGGGGATTGAGTTCCCTTGAATCCTGAGGTCCCCTGGCGTCCAACTAGCCCACCAGGTACCTCCAGTATGCGCCAGGGAGCTGCGTGGCAGAGAGGTGTAAAAAGGGCCGTGGCCTCATTACACCTCTCTGCAACGCAGCCCTCTGGCGCATACTGAAGGTTCCTAGTGGGCTAGTTGGCCCCTAGGGGACCTCTGGATTGAAGAGGGATGAATTCCCCAACTTAAAACGCGCCACAGGGTGTTTTTGCACAGTATCACCTCAGGCCCCACCCCCTACCTTCACCACTGTGCAAACGCGCCCCGTGGTATGTTTTAAGTTGGGGGATTAAGTCCCCTTGAATCCTGAGGTTCCCTGGTGGCCAACTAGGCCACCAGGTACCTCCAGTAAGCGCCACGGTGCTGCGTTGCAGAGAGGTGTAAAAAGGGGCGTCGCCTCATTACACCTCTCTGCAACGCAGCCCTCTGGCGCATATTGAAGGTTCCTAGTGGGATAATTGGCCCCCAGGAGCCCCCAGTATTCAAGGTGAATTAGTTCCCCCTCTGCAAACGCGCCAGGGGGCGCGTTTGCAGAGTGGTGTAAGGAGGGGGCCTGGCCTCCGGCCTGATCCCATCTTTTTTTTTCTTCTTTTTCTTAGAAGGGGGCTGTGTAGCCCCCCTTTCTTTTTCAATTTTTTTGGCCCTGGGGACCCCATTCCCAGGGCCTGCCCCCAATTATTATTTATAAAAAAACCAAAAAACGGGAAGGGGGCCGCGTGGACCCCCTCCCGAGGCCATAATTTGCCCCGGGGACCCCATCCCCAGGGGCATGGCCCTTTTTTAAAAATGTTTTTAATTTTTTATGGAGGGGGCTGCATAGCCCCCCTCCAGGCCACTTATGGCCCCGGGGACCCCATCCCCTGGGGCCTGGCCTCTGTTGGGGGCCGTGGGGGGTCCCCAATCCCCCCACGGTCCCAGCCGGATCCCAGCATCCTATGGGAGCTGGCATTGCAGTTCCACATGGGGAGTAGCTAACATGCTGCTCCCCATGTGGAAAAAGGAATCACCTTTGCTTTATTGAAGCCGTGAGGCTCCCGCCCTGTCATTGCAAACTACAGTGTCCCTGGGGTGGGCACCCTGGGACACTGCAGGAGCCGGCCCTGGGGGGTGGCGGTCCCCAGGGCCTATACAAGGCTCCAGGAGGGGGGCTGCGTGGCCCCCCTCCCACATTTACAAGTTGCCCTGTGGGGTGGCGGTCCCTGGGGCTGGGGGGGCCTGAGAGCTTTCCCCACCCCAAATTATTTCAAGCCCCGGGGGTGGCAGTCCCCAGGGCTGGGGGGGCTGAAAGCCCCCCACCCATGTTCAAGAAGCCCCGAGGGTGGCGGTCCAAACAGAGTCTTCCACTCTCTCACCGGGAGGGAAACCAGGCCACGCGGACAATTTCACAATACAACAGCAGGGAATGCACTTTTTGGTAAAAAAAACACATTCCTTCCTCCTAATTTATCAAATAAACGACTCACTGAAGAACAGGGGCCAGCTTACAACAACTTTTTTACTTCGCAATACCATTACAACGCATGCAGTACCACGCATGCGTTGTACATCGCAAAGTCATTACTACGCATTTTTTTAGAACGCGTGGTCATTTACCACGCTTGCCTTTACAATGAATTTTGTTGTAAAGATATGTATGGTAAATGACCATGAGTTCTAAAAAAATGTAGACGATCTACGTCGTTGTAAGGAAACAGAGGCTGTTCCGTTTCCTGAAAATGACGTGCACCGCCCCTCAGAGACGACATGAAGCTGCAACCACGAGGAGAGAGGAACCACGAAGAGTGAGAGGTAAGGGAGATTGGGCATGGGTGGTGGTTACTTTTCTAGGGTTTAGGGTAGTGCAGTGGTGTTTGGGTAGTGTATGGGGTCGTGCTGGGAATGGTGTTTCAGGGTTTAGGGCAGTGCAGTAGTTTTCGGGCAGTGTAGGGGGTCATGCTGTGGCTGGTGTTTTAGGGTTTAGGGCAGTGCAGTGGTGTTCGGGTAGTGTAGGGGGTCATGCTGGGGCTGCTGTTTCAGGGTTTAGGGCAGTGCAGTCATGTTCGGGCAGTGTAGGGGGTCGTGCTGGGGCTGGTGTTTCAGGGTTTAGGGCAGTGCAGTGGTGTTCAGGCAGTGTAGGGGGTCGTGCTGGGGCTGGTGTCTCAGGGTTTTGGGCAGTGCAATGGTGTTTGGGTAGCGTTGAGGTCGTGCTGGGGCTGGTGTTTCAGGGTTTAGGTCAGAGCAGTGGTGTTCGGGCAGCGTAGGGGTCGTGCTGGGGTTGGTGTTTCAGGGTTTAGGCCAGAGTGGTGGTGTTCGGGCAGTGTAGGGGGTCCTGCTGGGGGTGGTGTTTCAGGGTTTAGGGCAGAGCAGTGGTGTTCGGGCAGAGTAGGGGGTCGAGCTGGGGGTTTAGGGCAGAGCAGTAGTGTTCGGGCAGTGTAGGGGGTCATGCTGAGGGTGGTGTTTCAGGCTATAGGGCAGTGCAGTGGTGTTGAGGCAGTGTAGGGGGTCTTGCAGGGGGTGGTGTTTCAGGGTTTAGGGCAGGGCAGTGATGTTCTAGCAGTGAAGGGGATGTTGCAGGGGATGGTGTTTCAGGGTTAAGGGCAGTGGTGTTCGGGCAGTGTAGGGGGTCGTGCTGGGGCTGGTGTTTCAGGGTTTAGGGCAGCGCAGTGGTGTTCGGGCAGTGTAGGGGGTCGGGCTGAGGCTGGTGTTTCAGGTTTTAGGGCAGTGGTGTTTGGGCAGTGAAGGGGGTCTAGCTGGGGGTGGTGTTTCAGGGTTTAGGGCAGTGCAGTGGTGTTTGGGCAGTGTAGGGGATCGTGCAGGGGGTGGTGTTTCAGGATTTGGGGCAGTGGTTTTTGGGCAGTGTAGGGGGACTTGCTGGGGGCGGTGTTTCAGAGTTTAGGGCAGTGCAGTGGTGTTGGAGCAGTGTAGGGGGTTGTGCTGGGGATGGTGTTTAGGGGTTTAGGGCAGTGCAGTGGTGTTCAGGCAGTGTAGGGGGTCATGCTGGGGTAGGGTTTTAGGATTTAGGGCAGTACAGCAGTGTTCGGGCAGTGTAGGGGGTCGTGCTGGGGGTAGTATTTTAGGGTTTAGGGCAGTGTAGTGGTGTTCGTGCAGTGTAGGGGGTCGTGCTAGGGTAGTGCTTTGGTGTTTAGGGCAGTGCAGTGATGTTCGTGCTGATGTACTATAAAAACAAACTACAGGACTATACCTACCAAAAGTCCCAATACCATTACCAAATAATCAGTCAGTTGGCAGTGAAGAAGGTTCAATCGATTATTAAGCAAAATACTCTATAGAGGAGCCTCTCCGAACCTCACCCATCAGTAGCGCCGAGAAGACTGTTGGCTCGTATTCAAACATGAGGTTATATACTTTTCTGTTCAATACATACAATCACTGTGAAAGGAAAAACACCAGTTGGCCCTCGAGCTCCAGGAAAGGACCATATATGGCACACATCATATCAGTACAAAGGCTTGACTATCTATTACTGACGAGGTCAGGAGGGGTGACTCCCTTTCGTCTTGGTGCCTGGGAGTGTAGACACGGCGCCTCCAGGAATGCGCTTATCAACCCCCAAAGCCAGATGCGACCTTGAGTCTTAGAACAGTAAAAGTAAAACAGCCTACCTTCTGCTGCTACCAGTAACTCAAATGAACTGGGGCCTCACAATTGCACGTGATAAACGCTTGATCATGGCCCGTGCTCAAGCATATGTTCAGAAGATGGCGTCCGTATGGTTCTCGACCTACTCTTTTAGCAATAGATATACAGAGAGGAAATAAATGGGTTTCCTCTGAACAAAAGCATATATATGTATATAGGTATATATATCAAACGGGGAGTATACGTATAGATGCATCATGCTAACATAATATAGGTCCGATACTCCTTATACACAGGAAATATACTTTTTATCCCTCAGTGCAGTGTTGGGGGTCCTGCTGGGGTAGTGTTTTAGGGTTAAGGGCATTGCAGTGGTGTTTGTGTAGTTTGCAGTGCATGCGCTGTGTCGCTAGGCGAGACCTAAAAAGCATTGCTCCAAGATTGCTGCCAACACTTCCTGGATTTAAGTGTTGGCAGCCAATTAGAGCCAAGCTCTTGCTGTGTAGTTAGGTCCCGCCCAGATATATAAAGGTTTTTTTCCTTTAATATCTCAAAAACTCCTGAACGGATTTACACCATTTAAAAACAAAGGCGCTTTCTGAACCAAGCACAACCTGTTTGACAAATTTGGTGTAATTCCATTCAGCAGTTTTGGCTGTAACCGTGTCTAAAGTGTCCTATGGGAAAAATTATTTTCTGACCTCTATTTTTTTAATTTCTCAGAAACTACTGAACGGATTTACACCATTTAAAAAAAAGGTCTCTTTCTGAACCAAGGGCTACCTTCTTGACAAATTTGGTGTAATTCCGTTCAGCAGTTCAGGCTGTAGTCATGTCTACAATTTCCTATGGGTATTAACATTGAGAAAACACGTTTTGGGACCCCCCTTTTTTCTCAGCCCCCGCTTGGTGAATCACCCCGAAACTTTCAGGATAGGAACTGACCGGAGCGGGACCAACGTTTTGAAAATTTCGCAAAGATTTGTCAACCGGCGCCAAAGTTATTGGGAAAAAGATACACTTTTTGAATAGAAACAAGGTCCTAACTATAACTATCTACTGCCGACCGCCAGTAGATAATAATGGATACCACCAGTAGATAATATATATAGTGTAGGGGGATGTGCTGGGGGTAGTGTTTTATGATTTAGGGTACTGCTTTGATGTTTGGGTAGTGTAGGGGGTTGTGCTGGGTGTGGTGTTTCAGGGTTTAGGGCAGTGCAGTGGTGTTCGGGCAGTGTAGGGGTCATGCTGGGGGTGTTGTTTCAGGGTTTAGTGTTTCAGGGTTTAGGGCAGTGCAGTGGTGTTCGGGCAAGTGTAGGGGGTCGTGCTGGGGCTGGTGTTTCAGGGTTTAGGGTATTGCAGTGATGTTTGTGTAGTATAGGGGTCGTGCTGGGGGCAGATTTAGGGTTTAGGGTCGTGCAGTGGTGTTTGGGTAGTGTAGGCGGTCGTGCTGGGGGTAGATTTAGGTTTTATGGTAGTGCAGTGGTGTGTGGGTAGTGTAGGGAGTCATGCTGGGGGGAGTGTTTTGGGGTTTAGGGTAGTGCATTGGTGTTTGGGTAGTGTAGGGGGTCGTGTTGGGGGTAGTGGTTTAGGGTTTAGGGTAGTGTAGTGGAGTTTGGGTAGTGTAGGGGTACTGCTGGTGGTAGTGTTTTAGGGTTTTAGGTAGTGCAATGGTGTTTGGGTAATCAAAGTTAAGTCATTTCGTCTTTTTTAATACCTTAATTATGTTGGTCGGCATCTATGTGCAGCCACATGTGCTTCTTTCTATGGAACGACTCTTTAACAAAGGAGTTTCTTGCCTCGTTAATCCAACCGGTGTCCAAAACAGTCTTATTTAACAGGGATGTAAACATTGTCTTGCTCTGTTCATAGCAGGAAGGCACAGAAACACTTTTATAACAGCAAGCCATTTCAAACTGTACCAGAGCAGGCACTCTGGAGCAGTTCAGTGGGTTTAAATGAAAATAATTGTGTGGGAATGCTGAACAGAATCTGGGTATTTAAAGAGTCACCAGTTCATCGGACCTCCATAAGATGTGTTGTCGTTTCTTTAATACTGATTTTATGCACCCCAAACCATTGTATTACCAACAGCTTTTAAGGTGCACTGAAGACAGGGGAATATGTTCATAATTATATTTTTTGTTGCATTTTTTTGTGGTAATTAATTTAAGATATTACTGTATTTGGGTCTAGCCCCTCTGCTAGAGGTCCTATGTGCATCGTCTAGACTTCTGCCCACAACTACTGCCAGTCTAAATATATAGCTGTGAAACTATTCATTGCGCAGTTTACACCCACAGAAGATACTTTCCCTTTTGACATCTTTCAAACTACAGTTCTTTCATTTAAATGATATAGGCAAACGCGTTGCTAAACTTTCCACCAACTAAACTCTGTAGAGAAAAATATGTTCACCAGCTATGAATTGTGTGTAATTTTTGCAGAAAAGTACACCTTTTTCGATGCAACAGACCCTGGAGGTTCCTACTACTCCCCTTAAAACAATGCAGCCCCCTGGCACATGTTGTCCTTGTTCCTCCACCTTTTAGTTGTTGTTCTTTATGTTCAGCTCTAGTCTCGCCGGTAGTGTAACATATGGTGATTTGCTTTACAAGGAACGTTTTATAGCACATGATAAGATCTCTGCTCTTTAAAGAGCCACCCTGTTACACTCTTTCATCCGTTTCCCTAAAAGTTGCAAAAGATGTGCTTTAGGATTAAACCATTTCACATAAACAATTTAAGCTAGCAGGTTAAAAAGGAGAATGTTGCCACTCGTATGAGGCAAGCTTATGATGTATAAATCAATATTAACTTATGTTTTGCATGTCAGCAGGGACAGCTTATACACCATACAACCTCATGCTACACGACCACAGTATTAGACCGGGACATATTAGCATGTCATGCGAGGACGCCTGTGTACGGTGACGAGGATGATGTTAAGGATATTATCATGTCCTTCCAACAACCATCTACATCCCTCCATCCATTTACCCACCCGCTATCTTTCCAACACTCACCTCCGTCCATCCATCCATATATATATTCCCCATGCAGGTGCATATTATGCAAAAATACATATGTACCTAATGCATATTAAAGATAGGTGACATGCATGCACTATATTTGCTAGATAATAAACATGTAAATACACGTATCAACAATGTAACTAAACACACTCATACACAAGCAGGCACGTACAAACGTCCAGTTGTGCTTAGTGCATTTTGGAGCCAGCACTATAACCTTTTCAGGCTTTGACGCCAGCATATTCCGATTTTGCTTCATGATGAAGTCGGCATATCTAGTGGATGGCCTATCTTGACATCAGCATACCTCAAGGTTGGTGTATCTTGGCGTAAACATATCTTGTTATCAGTATATATGGTGTCTAACATCCTGATATGGGCTTTCTATTCTGTGCAGCTCTCGCCCCCATCTATCCACCATGCCTCAATTCCACTCCACCACCACACAATTCCATAACTGACTATTCCCATCGAGCCCACATAATTCCATTCCACAACACATACATCCACTCCACTCCAAACCACAACACACTGGTGAAAGACATTGCCATTTACAACACCAATAGCTCTAACTCTTGCAAATGCTAGACCTACTGGCATTGCCAATGCCTGTAAATTAAATGTATTAAGTGTTACCAGTTTATTCCAATCAAGATAGCTTCAGGTGTGCCATACTTTTGTTATAAGTAAGACAGTAAGCGCTCTAGTTGTTCTTAAGAACACTCTGGAACATTCTGTCATTGGGCTATATTTGGGCTACAACTGGGTGATATTTGTGCTACATTTGGGCTCTTTTGTCTCTGGTGGCCATCTTGGGAGATTTATTTGTTATGAAGTTTCCTAATTTCCTCATTTACTGCAGTCTCCTCAGTAGGAAATGCTTTCAGTTTTTTACTTTGATTCCATCAAGAATGCTAGCACTCTAGTTGCTCATTAGATCACTGCAGTAAAGCTACTGCTCACCACGGAAGTCTGCTGCTGGTATTAAAGGTGCATGTTTCAGTCTGCATGTCAGAATTTTTTAATGAAATAGAAGAGGATTTGAGAAGTCAAAATGTGCCCTAATTTTTCTTTCTGCAGCACTAATCATAATTTCTATGGCAAAATGGACCCCCTCATTTTGTTTCTTTACAAATTAAATGTTTTAAGTGTTACCAGTTTATTCCAATCAAGATGGCTTCAGGTGTGCCATACTTTTGTCATAAGTAAGACAGTAAGCGCTCTCATTGTTCTTAAGAACACTCTGGGACATTCTGTCATTGGGCTATACTTGGGCTACATCGGGGTGATATCTGTGCTACATTTGGGCTCTTTTGTCTCTGGTGGCCATCTTGGGAGATTCATTTGTTATGAAGTTTCCTAATTTCCTCATGTACTGCAGTCTCCTCAGTAGGAAATGGTTTCAGTTTTTTACTTTGAAGAAGGTAGCCCTTGGTTCAGAAAAAGACCTTTTTTTTAAATGGTGTATATTCGTTCAGTAGTTTCTGAGAAATGCAAAAAATAGAGGTCGGGAATTTTTTTTTCCCATAGGAAACTTTTGAAACGGTTACAGCCAAAACTGCAGAACAGAATTACACCAAATTTGGCAAAAGGGTAGTGCATGGTGCAGAAAGCGCTCTTTTTTTTAAATGGTTTAAATCCGTTCAGTAGTTTTCGAGATATTAAAGGAAAAAAACCTTTATATATCTGGGCGGGACTTAACTACACAAGCACGAGCTTGGCTCTAATTGGCTGCCAACACTTCAATTCAGGAGGTGTTGGCAGCCATCTTGGTGCAATGCGTTTTAGGTCATACCTAGCGACGCAGCGCATGCGCTGCACACCACACAAACACCACTGCACTGCCCTAAACCCTAAAACCCTACACCAGCACGCGTGGTACTGCATGCGTTGTAATGGTATTGCGAAGTAAAAAAGTCGTTGTAAGCTGGCCCCTGTTCTTCAGTGAGTCATTTATTTGATAAATTAGGAGGAAGGAATGTGTTTTTTTTACCGAAAAGTGCATTCCCTGCTGTTGTATTGTGAAATTGTCCGCGTGGCCTGGTTTCCCTCCCGGTGAGAGAGTGGAAGACTCTGTTTGGACCGCCACCCCCGGGGCTTCTTGAACATGGGTGGGGGGCTCTCAGCCCCCCCAGCCCTGGGGACTGCCACCCCCGGGCTTGAAATAATTTGGGGTGGGGAAAGCTCTCAGGCCCCCCCCAGCCCCAGGGACCGCCACCCCACAGGGCAACTTGTAAATGTGGGAGGGGGGCCACGCACCCCCCCTCCTGGAGCCTTGTATAGGCCCTGGGGACCGCCACCCCCCAGGGCCGGCTCCTGCAGTGTCCCAGGGTGCCCACCCCAGGGACACTGTAGTTTGCAATGACAGGGCGGGAGCCTCACGGCTTCAATAAAGCAAAGGTGATTCCTTTTCCACATGGGGAGCAGCATGTTAGCTACTCCCCATGTGGAACTGCAATGCCAGCTCCCATAGGATGCTGGGATCCGGCTGGGACCGTGGGGGGATTGGGGACCCCCCACGGCCCCCAACGGAGGCCAGGCCCCAGGGGATGGGGTCCCCGGGGCCATAAGTGGCCTGGAGCGGGGCTATGCAGCCCCCTTCCATAAAAAATTAAAAACATTTTTAAAAAAGGGTCATGCCCCTGGGGATGGGGTCCCCGGGGCAAATTATGGCCTCGGGAGGGGGTCCACGCGGCCCCCTTCCCATTTTTTGTTTTTTTTATAAATAAAAATTGGGGGCAGGCCCTGGGAATGGGGTCCCCAGGGCCAAAAAAATTGAAAAAGAAAGGGGGGGCCCCCTTCTAAAAAAAAGAAGAAAAAAAAAGATGGGATCAGGCCGGAGGCCAGGCCCCCTCCTTACACCACTCTGCAAACGCGCCCCCTGGCGCGTTTGCAGAGGGGGAACTAATTCACCTTGAATACTGGGGGCTCCTGGGGGCCAACTAGCCCACTAGGAACCTTCAGTATGCGCCAGAGGGCTGCGTTGCAGAGAGGTGTAATGAGGCGACGCCCCTTTTTACACCTCTCTGCAACGCAGCACCGTGGCTGCCCCCAAAGCCAGATGCGACCTTGAGTCTTAGAACAGTAAAAGTAAAACAGCCTACCTTCTGCTGCTACCAGTAACTCAAATGAACTGGGGCCTCACAATTGCACGTGATCAACGCTTGATCATGGCCCGTGCTCAAGCATATGTTCAGAAGATGGCGTCTGTATTGTTCTCGGCCTACTCTTTTGGCAATAGATATACAGAGAGGAAATAAATGGGTTTCCTCTGAACAAAAGCATATATATATATATAGGTATATATATCAAACGGGGAGTATACGTATAGATGCATCATGCTAACATAATATAGGTCCGATACTCCTTATACACAGGAAATATACTTTTTATCCCTCAGTGCAGTGTTGGGGGTCCTGCTGGGTTAGTGTTTTATGGTTAAGGGCATTGCAGTGGTGTTTGTGTAGTTCGCAGCGCATGCGCTGTGTCGCTAGGCGAGACCTAAAAAGCATTGCTCCAAGATTGCTGCCAACACTTCCTCGATTTAAGTGTTGGCAGCCAATTAGAGCCAAGCTCTTGCTGTGTAGTTAGGTCCCGCCCAGATATATAAAGGTTTTTTTCCTTTAATATCTCAAAAACTCCTGAACGGATTTACACCATTTAAAAACAAAGGCGCTTTCTGAACCAAGCACTACCTTTTTGACAAATTTGGTGTAATTCCATTCAGCAGTTTTGGCTGTAACCGTGTCTAAAATGTCCTATGGGAAAAATTATTTTCTGACCTCTATTTTTTTAATTTCTCAGAAACTACTGAACGGATTTACACCATTTAAAAAAAAGGTCTCTTTCTGAACCAAGGGCTACCTTCTTGACAAATTTGGTGTGATTCCGTTCAGCAGTTCGGGCTGTAGTCATGTCTACAATTTCCTATGGGTATTAACATTGAGAAAACACGTTTTGGGACCCCCCTTTTTTCTCAGCCCCCGCTTGGTGAATCACCCCGAAACTTTCAGGATAGGAACTGACCGGAGCGGGACCAACGTTTTGAAAATTTCGCAAAGATTTGTCAACCGGCGCCAAAGTTATTGGGAAAAAGATACACTTTTTGAATAGAAACAAGGTCCTAACTATAACTATCTACTGCCGACCGCCAGTAGATAATACTGGATACCACCAGTAGATAATATATATAGTGTAGGGGGATGTGCTGGGGGTAGTGTTTTATGATTTAGGGTACTGCTTTGATGTTTGGGTAGTGTAGGGGGTTGTGCTGGGTGTGGTGTTTCAGGGTTTAGGGCAGTGCAGTGGTGTTCGGGCAGTGTAGGGGTCATGCTGGGGGTGTTGTTTCAGGGTTTAGTGTTTCAGGGTTTAGGGCAGTGCAGTGGTGTTCGGGCAAGTGTAGGGGGTCGTGCTGGGGCTGGTGTTTCAGGGTTTAGGGTATTGCAGTGATGTTTGTGTAGTATAGGGGTCGTGCTGGGAGTAGATTTAGGGTTTAGGGTAGTGCAGTGGTGTTTGGGTAGTGTAGGCGGTCGTGCTGGGGGTAGATTTAGGTTTTATGGTAGTGCAGTGGTGTGTGGGTAGTGTAGGGAGTCATGCTGGGGGGAGTGTTTTGGGGTTTAGGGTAGTGCATTGGTGTTTGGGTAGTGTAGGGGGTCGTGTTGGGGGTAGTGGTTTAGGGTTTAGGGTTGTGTAGTGGAGTTTGGGTAGTGTAGGGATACTGCTGGGGGTAGTGTTTTAGGGTTTTGGGTAGTGCAATGGTGTTTGGGTAGTGTAGGGTGTACTGCTGTGGGCAGTGTTTTAGGGTTTAGGGTAGTGCAGTGGTGTTTGGGTAGTGTAGGGGGTACTGCTGGGGGTAGTGTTTTAGGGTTTAGGGTAGAGTAGTGGTGTTTGGGTAGCGTAGAAGGTCGTGCCGGGGGTAGTGTTTTATGGTATAGGGTAGTGCAGTGGTGTTTGTGTAGTGTAGGGGGTAGTGTTTTAGGGTTTAGGGTACTGCAGTGGTGTTTGTGTAGTGTAGGGGGTCGTGCAGGGGGTAGTGTTTTAGCGTTTAGGGTAGTGCAGTGCTGTTTGTGTAGTGTAGGGGTAGTGTTTTAGGGTTTAGGGTAGTGCCGTAGTGTTTGGATAGTGTAGGGGGTCATGAGGGGGTAGTGATTTAGGGTTTAGGGTAGTGCAGTGGTGTTTGGGTAGTGTAGGGGGTCGTGCTGGGGCAGTGTTTTAGGGTTTAGGGCAGTGCATTGGTGTTTGGGTAGTGATGGGGTCGTGCGGGGGTAGGGTTTTAGGGTTTAGAGTAGTGCAGTGGTGTTTGGGTAGTGTAGGGGTCGTGCTAGGAGAGGTGTTTTAGGGTTTAGGGAAGTGCAGTGGTGTTCGGGCAGTGTAGGGGGTCATGCTGGGGGTGGTGTTTTAGTGTTTAGGGCAGTGCAGTGGTGTTCGGGCAGTGTAGGGTGTCTTGCAGGGGGTGGTGTTTCAGGGTCTAGGCCAGTGGTGTTCGGGAAGTTTAGGTGTCTTGCTGGAGGTGGTGTTTCAGGGTTTAATGCAGTGCTGTGGCGTTCGGGCAGTATAGGGGGTTGTGCTGGGGGTGGTGTTTCAGGGTTTAGGGCAGTGCAGTGGTGTTTGGGCAGTGTAGGGGGTCATGCTGGGGTGGAGTTTCAGGGTTTAGGGTAGTACAGTGGCATTTGGGCAGTGTAGGGGTGTGCAGGGGGGTGGTGTTTCAGGGTTTAGGGCAGTGCAGTGACATTCAGGCAGTGTAGGGGGTTGTGCTGGGGGTGGTGTTTCAGGGTTTAGGGCAGTGCAGTGGTGTTTGGGCAGTGTAGGGGGTCATGCTGGGGTGGTGTTTCAGGGTTTAGGGTAGTACAGTGGCATTTGCGCAGTGTAGGGGTGTGCAGGGGGGTGGTGTTTCATGGTTTCGGGCAGTGCACTGGTGTTCATGCAGTGTAGGGGGTCGTGCTGGGGTAGTGTTTCAGGGTTTCAGGCAGTGCAGTGGTGTTCGTGCAGTGTGTGGGTCATGCTGGGGCCAGTGCTTCAGGGTTTAGGGCTGTGCAGTGGTGTTTGGGCAGTGTAGGGGTCGTGCTGGGGCTAGTGTTTCAGGGATTAGGGCAGTGCAGTGGTGTTCGGGCAGTGTAGGGGGTCTTGCTGGGGTGGTGTTTCAGGGTTTAGGGCAGTGCAGTGGTGTTCAGCCAGTATAGGGGGTCATGCTGGGGTGGTGTTTTAGGGTTTAGGGCAGTGCAGTGGTGTTCGGGCAGTGTAGGGGGTAGTTCTGGGAGTGGTGTTTCAGGGTTAAGGGCAGTGCAGTGGTGTTCTGGCAGTGTAGGGGGTCGAGCTGGGGTAGTGTTTTACGGTTTAGGGCAGTGCAGTGGTGTTCATGCAGTATAGGGGGTCGTGCTGGGGGTGGTGTTTTAGGGTTTAGGGCAGTGGTGTTCATCGAGTGTAGGGGGCCGTGCTGGTGTAGTGTTTTAGGGTTTAGGGCAGTGCAGTGGTGTTTGTGTGGTGTGCAGCGCATGCGCTGCGTCGCTAGGTAAGACCTAAAACGCATTGCACCAAGATGGCTGCCAACACCTCCTGAATTGAAGTGTTGGCAGCCAATTAGAGCCAAGCTCGTGCTTGTGTAGTTAAGTCCCGCCCAGATATATAAAGGTTTTTTTCCTTTAATATCTCGAAAACTACTGAACGGATTTACACCATTTAAAAAAAAGAGCGCTTTCTGCACCATGCAGTACCCTTTTGCCAAATTTGGTGTAATTCCGTTCTGCAGTTTTGGCTGTAACCGTTTCAAAAGTTTCCTATGGGAAAAAAAAATTCCCGACCTCTATTTTTTGCATTTCTCAGAAACTACTGAACGAATATACACCATTTAAAAAAAAGGTCTTTTTTTGAACCAAGGGCTACCTTCTTCAAAGTAAAAAACTGAAACCATTTCCTACTGAGGAGACTGCAGTACATGAGGAAATTAGGAAACTTCATAACAAATGAATCTCCCAAGATGGCCACCAGAGACAAAAGAGCCCAAATGTAGCACAGATATCACCCCGATGTAGCCCAAGTATAGCCCAATGACAGAATGGCCCAGAGTGTTCTTAAGAACAATGAGAGCGCTTACTGTCTTACTTATGACAAAAGTATGGCACACCTGAAGCCATCTTGATTGGAATAAACTGGTAACACTTAAAACATTTAATTTGTAAAGAAACAAAATGAGGGGGTCCATTTTGCCATAGAAATTATGATTAGTGCTGCAGAAAGAAAAATTAGGGCACATTTTGACTTCTCAAATCCTCTTCTATTTCATTAACAAATTCTGACATGCAGACTGAAACATGCACCTTTAATACCAGCAGCAGACTTCCGTGGTGAGCAGTAGCTTTACTGCAGTGATCTAATGAGCAACTAGAGTGCTAGCATTCAGCATTTATGGCAAATGTGTGACGTATCTGAATACCTTCTTGATGAATCAAAGTAAAAAACTGAAAGCATTTCCTACTGAGGAGACTGCAGTAAATGAGGAAATTAGGAAACTTCATAACAAATAAATCTCCCAAGATGGCCACCAGAGACAAAAGAGCCCAAATGTAGCACACATATCACCCAGATGTAGCCCAAATATAGCCCAATGACAGAATGTACCAGAGTGTTCTTAAGAACAACTAGAGCGCTTTCTGTCTTACTTATAACAAAAGTATGGCACACCTGAAGCTATCTTGATTGGAATAAACTTGTAACACTTAAAACATTTAATTTACAAGCATTGGCAATGCCAGTAGGTCTTGCATTTGCAAGAGTTAGAGCTATTGGTGTTGTAAATGGCAATGTCTTTCACCAGTGTGTTCTGGTTTGGAGTGGGGTGGATGTATGTGTTGTGGAATGGAATTATGTGGGTTCGAGGGGAATAGTCAGTTATGGAATTGTGTGGTGGTGGAGTGGAATTGAGGCATGGTGGATAGATGGGGGCGAGAGCTGCACAGAATAGAAAGCCCATATCAGGATGTTAGACACCATATATACTGATAACAAGATATGTTTACGCCAAGATACACCAACCTTGAGGTATGCTGATGTCAAGATAGGCCATCCACTAGATATGCCGACTTCATCATGAAGCAAAATCGGAATATGCTGGCGTCAAAGCCTGAAAAGGTTATAGTGCTGGCTCCAAAATGCACTAAGCACAACTGGACGTTTGTACGTGCCTGCTTGTGTATGAGTGTGTTTAGTTACATTGTTGATACGAGTATTTACATGTTTATTATCTAGCAAATATAGTGCATGCATGTCACCTATCTTTAATATGCATTAGGTACATATGTATTTTTGCATAATATTCACCTGCATGGGGAATATATATATGGATGGATGGACGGAGGTGAGTGTTGAAAAGATAGCGGGTGGGTAAATTGATGGAGGCATGTAGATGGTTGTTGGAAGGACATGATAATATCCTTAACATCATCCTCGTCACCGTACACAGGCGTCCTCGCATGACATGCTAATATGTCCCGATCTAATACTGTGGTCGTGTAGCATGAGGTTGTATGGTGTATAAGCTGTCCCTGCTGACATGCAAAACATAAGTTAATATTGATTTATACATCATAAGCTTACCTCATACGAGCGGCAACATTCTCCTTTTTAACCTGCTAGCTTAAATTGTTTATGTGAAATGGTTTAATCCTAAAGCACATCTTTTGCAACTTTTAGGGAAACGGATGAAAGAGTGTAACATGGTGGCTCTTTAAAGAGCAGAGATCTTATCATGTGCTATAAAACGTTCCTTGTAAAGCAAATCACCATATGTTACACTACCGGCGAGACTAGAGCTGAACATAAAGAACAACAACTAAAAGGTGGAGGAACAAGGACAACATGTGCCAGGGGGCTGCATTGTTTTAAGGGGAGTAGTAGGAAACTCCAGGGTCTGTTGCATCGAAAAAGGTGTACTTTGCTGCAAAAATTACACACAATTCATAGCTGATGTACATATTTTTCTCTACAGAGATTAGTTGGTGGAAAGTTTAGCAATGCGTTTGCCTATATCATTTAAATGAAAGAACTGTAGTTTGAAAGATGTCAAAAGGGAAAGTATCTTCTGTGGGTGTAAACTGCACAATGAATAGTTTCACAGCTATATATTTAGACTGGCATTAGTTGTGGGCAGAAGTCTAGACGATGCACATAGGACCTCTAGCAGAGGGGCTAGACCCAAATACAGTAATATCTTAAATTAATTAACACAAAAAAAATGCAACAAAAAATATAATTATGAACATATTCCCCTGTCTTCAGTGCACCTTAAAAGCTGTTGGTAATACAATGGTTTGGGGTGCATAAAATCAGTATTAAAGAAACGACAGCACATCTTATGGAGGTCCGATGAACTGGTGACTCTTTAAATACCCAGATTCTGTTCAGCATTCCCACACAATTATTTTCATTTAAACCCACTGAACTGCTCCAGAGTGCCTGCTCTGGTACAGTTTGAAATGGCTTGCTGTTATAACAGTGTTTCTGTGCCTTCCTGCTATGAACAGAGCAAGACAATGTTTACATCCCTGTTAAATAAGACTGTTTTGGACACCGGTTGGATTAACGAGGCAAGAAACTCCTTTGTTAAAGAGTCGTTCCATAGAAAGAAGCACATGTGGCTGCACATAGATGCCGACCAACATAATTAAGGTATTAAAAAAGACGAAATGACTTAACTTTGATTATTGGCCAACGAATGAAAACAACATTTAACGCACGTGACACAGCTATTAGCATATGCAATGGAGCAATGCAATTAAAACCCCATGATTTTGTAAGAAGCAACAACAAAAGGATTCTCTTGCAAATGTCACCCACTGTGAATGGAAAATTAGACAATGAGGGGGTTCATTTTGCCATAGAAATTATTATTAGTGCTGAAGAAAAAAAAAATAGGGCACATTTTGAGTGACTTCTCAAATCCTCTTCTATTTCATTAAAAGTTCTGACATGCAGATTGAAACATGCACTTTTAATACCAGCAGCAGACTTCCGTGGTGAGCAGTAGCTTTACTACAGTGATCTAATGAGCAACTAGAGTGCTAACATTCAGAATTTATGGCAAATGTGTGACATATCTGAATACCTTCTTGATGGAATCAAAGTAAAAAACTGAAAGCATTTCCTACTGAGGAGACTGCAGTAAATGAGGAAATTAGGAAACTTCATAACAAATAAATCTCCCAAGATGGCCACCAGAGACAAAAGAGCCCAAATTCAGCACAAATATCACCCAGATGTAGCCCACATGTAGCCCAATGACAGAAGTGTACAAAACACTTTTTATTTTTTGTGTTTTTGCAGTTTTATATAGTGCAGACTTGCCAGGTATTGGAGTGCTTTACATGAGCATTGGTTACATCACACAAGAACAAATTCATTTTGGTTGTCGACAGGGGGAGATTTAGTGATTTGACCAGAATCACAGAATGTCGAGCTGAAGCAGAAACTCCAACGGGGTTCTCCAGTTGCAAAGTCTGTAGCTCTGGAAGTAACACCACATACTATCTCCTAAGTGCAACATTTAATCAACTGGTCAACTGGATAAAAAAACATAAAAAATTTTTTAAAGTGCTTTGTCGCTATTTGAAAACTCAGAAAATATGTCCTCCTTTTAGTTGTTTAGAGCACTAACCATAATTTTGATGCAAATAAGACCCTCTCATATATGTAATTTCTAAAGGAAATGTTCTAGGTATTACAGTTTTGTTTACATCAAGATGACGTCAGGCGTTCCACACTTTTGTAATAAATATAGAATGTTAGCAATATAGTTGTTCATTAGGATACTGTTGAGAGGCAGAGGCCAGGGGCACGGACTCTGAAAACTGAAGGCAGGTAGGAGGGTGCAGAGGTAACAATTTGACCACACTGGGCAGTCAGGAAGGGCAGTGGCAGCACAACAGACTATAGAGGGCAGTGGAAAGGGGGGTAGGGGCAACAAACCAACAATACAGGACTGGCAAGAGAGTCTGTGGCAATATAACAGACCATTGTGGGCAGAAGGAAGAGGCAGTGGTAGTACAACCATACATGCCAACAGACCCGATTCAGCCAGATAACGTCCAATGTTTTTAACCTCAAATGGGCTTCATTTGATCTGTCTCCTGTCTACAATCTCCTCTTTTTCAATGTAACTCAAAGGGGAAAATCAATACCCAGTTTTTTTTCAAAATCTCCCTCTTACCAAGTTCAAAATGCTCGCAAGTATGGAACATTGCATCATGGAAGGCAGGAGGAAGTGGGGTAGGGGCATGGACTCGGATAACAGAGGACAGAAGGGACATGGAGAGGTGCACCAAACTGACCCTACAGGGCAGGCATTAGGGTTTGCAGCAGCACAATACACCACACAGGGCATGTGGGACGGGAGTGCAGCACAACAATCCATAGAAAGCAATAGGAAGGGGACAGAACCATGCACATGGACAACAGAGAACAGATGGGAAAGAGGCAATGGTAGCTAGCTGACTGTAATGGGCAGACAGGAGAGAAAGCTGTAGCACAACAAACCATAAAGGGCAGGAGGGACGGATCAGGGGCATTACAATGGAACAGACAAGCCAGGAGGGAAAAAATAGGGGTCTGCACATGGAAACAGAGGGCTGGGGGCAAGGGGGCAGGGCAGGAGCAGCAAGATGACCATGGATGTCAGGCAGGATGGACACTAGAAGCAAGACACACCATGGAGAGCAACAGTGAGACTCTGATGGCCTACACACAGACCATGGAATGACGGTGGGAGGGGGTCAGGGGCTGCTAGCTGACCACACAGGGAAGGTGGGAGGGGCCGTGGCAGAAGAGAAGACCATGCATGGCAAGTGGGAGGGTTAGTGACAGCACAATGGCTATGATGGGCAAGAAGGAGGGTGCAGGGGCATGCACAAAGGACCATGGAGGATAGAAGGGAGGGTCAGGACCTGGGTACAGACAAGAGAGTTCAGGGGAAGGGGCCTCACAACAGACCACGTGGGGCAAGCAGGAGAAGCAGTTGCAGCACAACAGACCAGGGAGGGCAGAAGGGTGTGGCAGTAAAATGGACCATGGAGGACAGGAGGAAGGGGATAGGGGCATGGAATGTGGACAGGCAGGGTGGAGGTGGCAGGGACAGGTTACAGTCATCTGACAATGCTAGGCAGGTGGGAGGGGAATGGCAGCTCAACACAACACTCAGAGAAGATAGGAGCGGCAGGTCCATGAAACATGGTGGGCAAAAAGGACGGATCAGGGGCATGCACAAAGACGTCGGAGGGCGGGGGGAAGGAGAATAGGGGCAGCAAGCTAAGCACAGAGGCTAAGCAGGAGGTCAATGATAGGGCATATAATTGGGCAATGGAGGGCAGGAGGAGTGCACTGGTACATCATGCTAAATGGAGGACAGTGGCAGCACATCAGACCATGCATGGCAGGAGGGAGGAGGCTAGTCCATGGATTCAGACAACAGAGGATAGGAAGGAGGTGGATGGGGCAGCAATCTAACTGTTCTGAGAAGGCGGGAAGGCCAGTGGCAGAACAACGGCCACACAGGGCTGTAATAAGGGAGCCGGGACATGGACTTTGACAATGGATGGCTAGGAGGAGGGAAGGCAGGAGCAGCAAGCTTGGGTGGGGGCAGCACATTGCCAGGCCCTGCTTCCAACCCCCCACCATCCATTGTGATATGCATTTTACTTAACGTTAAAAAAAACTAGAAATTTGCTGCAAAAAGAAAGATTACAGGGACGGTATAGTTAGACTCAGATTTCACTCATACACAACCAGTGAAATTCAGCAGTTATAGTTACCTGAGCTAACTATAACTTACGCCCCCACAATGTACTGCTAATGACCTCAGACATTACATCATTCATGACATGGTCAGTTACATCACTCATGACATCACTCATGACATCTCTAATGAGCTGTGAATGGAATGGAACTATAATCGCTAGAACTTTATTTAGGGATAGTGTGTGTATATTAACACCCCTTTTTTTCCTTTTCTTTCGTGTATGAACCATTATAATACACAACGTGCCCAGATTAATATGGCCGATAGCCTTTCACTTTTAAAGTAATGTGTAGTTCATTGTTTATGTTGATGTTTGCAATTCTAAATATGTTTATTATGAGTAAGTCACGTTGACGAACATACAGGTATGGCTGTCACCGGGCAAGATATGCTGAAATCACATTGTGTGCATATTAACACTTGTTTTCTTTTCTTTATTGTATCAATTCCTGAATTTTCACATCGTGGCCAGGCCAATATAGCCGCCAGCTTTTTGGATTAAAGTAATGCACTGCTGATGACGTCACATATTACATCACTCATGACATGGTCAGTGACATCACTGATGACATCAATCATGACATCTCTAATGACATCACTGATGACATCATCTACGTGATCATCTGATGCACCTCCTCACACCCTAACATACAGACTACCTATCTCGAAATCATTGACACACCAATACTAGTACAGCTACAATATTCTGTGCACTATGCATGCAAACCTCTAATCAGCTACATAGCTTTGATACAGTCTTTTAAATACTCAGTTATTACCTATGCAGTCTAGGAATCCTTCTGTCTGTCCCATGCACTTCTCCATTCAACCATACAGCACTATCTACGTATCCTATCACTCTGCCAATATCTAAGCACTAATAATTTAGCATGCACTTTCTTTGCAGCACTGAAATTACTCCAGTTATTAGCCATATACTTAAGGAATGGCCTAGCCACTAACACAAGTGCAGGTACAATATTGTGTACACTATGCATGCAGACCACTAACCAGATACATACTATTGATATGCTCTTCTAAATACCAAGTTAGTACCTATGCAGTCTAGGAATCCATCTGTCTGTCCCATGCACTTCTCCATTCACCCATCCAGCACTATCTACGTATCCTATTGCTCCACCAGTACCTAAGCACTTATAAATTTAGCACGCACTTTCTTTGCAACACTGAATTTACTCCAGTTATTAGTCGTATACTTAAGGAATGGCGTAGTCAAAAACACAAGTGCAGGTACAATATTTTGTACACTATGCATGCACACCTCTAACGAGCTACAAACTATTGATACGCTCTTCTAAATACCCAGTTATTACTATTGATACGCTCTTCTAAGTACCAAGTTAGTACCTATGCAGTCTAGGAATCCATCTGTCTGTCCCATGCATTTCTCTAATCACCCATCCAGCACTATCTACTTATCCTATTACTCCACCAATACCTAAGCACTTATAAATTCACTATACACTCTTTTTGTAATACTGTAATTATTCTAATTACTAGTCATGAACTTTTGGAATGGCCTAGCTACTAACACAAGCACATCTATAATATTTTGTGCACTATCCAAGCAGACCTCTAACTAGTTACATACTATTGATACACTCTTCTAAATACCCAGTTGTACTCATGCAGTGTAGGAATCGTCCAGTCTGTCCCATGCACTTCTTTAATCACTTATCTACCACTATCTACTTATCCTATCACTCCACCAATACGTAAGCACTTATAAATGAAGTGTTCACTCTGTTTGCAGCACTGTCATAATTTCAGTTACTAGTGGTATTCTTATAAAATGACCTAGGCACCAACACAAGTACACATAAAATATTCTGTGCATAATCCCTACAAATCTCTAGGCAGGTACATACTATTAGTCCACTCCATTAAATACTGAAGTAGTACTCATGCAGCATAGGATACCTCCTGTCAGTCTCATGCAATTCTTCAATCACCCATCCAGCACTATGTTCTTATTGTATCAGTCTGCCAATACCTAAGCACTTATGGGGCAGATTTACAAGCACCCTGCGCCACCAGTACGTCACTTTTTGTAATGTGGTGATGGCGCCAGGCACTCCTTCATATTTATGAGGAGAGGAAAAACCACCCTGCGTGGTTTTTCCTCTCCTTGTAAATTTGATGCCTCATACACAGAACTTTGCGTTGAAGTGGCGTCCCATAGGTGTTGCTGTGGGTGTTCCCACGCAACACCCATAGAACAAGACACTTCTTCAGATTTATGAGAAATCGTAAATCTGGAGATTTGTGTGAGTGCTGTGCCATCCTAGAGTTGGTGTAGCAAGGCGCAACGAGGAGAATTGTTTTCATTTCTCCTAATTTTTTCCTCTTTCAATGCATGCTGCATTCCACAGCATACATTGAAAGACGAAAATGCCTTTAGTGATTGTTTTTGTGCAGGAAGGTGTCCCTTTCTGCTCAAAAACAATCTCCACATGACACAGACATCCTTGCACCATGGTGCAAGGGTGCCTGTGTCATTGCATGGCTGCAGTTTGTGCAGAAGTGCAGAAGGAAGCACAGAGTTGCAACATATTCATGTACATATGTCACATCCCTTTGCTTCGGAAGTGCCACATTGCAGTGCAGCTAAAGAGATGCAGTTTTACGCTGCATTACTTCCTCATAAATCTTCCCCAATAAATTCACCATACACTACTAATGCATTCTTTCAGTCAATCATGCTGTATTCAACCACACTTTCACACATTATCTTGCAATTATAGTTCTTTCTTTAACCAGATAAGGTAATGCTGATAAGAACTTTTTTTTTCTTCTTATTTTTTCTTTTGTATTTTTATGAAAAATGTATTTTTTTTGTTTTTTTCAAAAAATGAACAAAAAAAAGAACGAATAAAACAGGAAACTTTTGGAATTACTTATCATTCCAAAAACAAAAAACAAAAAAATTAACAACGATGGTTGCGTTGCGCAGCACAAACTGCATCCACCGACTGCTCACCGAAGCATATACGTTTCTTACACTTCACGCAGTGTTGCTCGAGAAAGGCGAATTCTAGTCTAATGTCCATTGCAGGTGTTCCTGAGGACGCTCCAGATGTACTTGCCACAGCAGGTGAGGGGTTCAAAGCAGCTCACCTCATTTCCTCCCAAGCAAGATTGAGAGGATGTGTGGTACGGAGATGCTTTTACATAGAAGCAGTGCCACAAGAGTAATTTTTTTTCACTGCCTCTTGACAGTACTCGGTCACAAATTTTGCATGTCACCTTTGTCGCATTTACTTTCTTCTCTCCAGGTGGAAAAGTGAAGAATTTCCACACTACAGATTCCGGCCTCTGTGGACGTGGTGCCTCCTGCAAGAATTCTTCTTCAGAAGATGCTTCCTCCTGCTGCTGCTGCTGTCCAGATGCCATTTTGTTTGATATTTTTGGGAAAACACCAAAGAAACAAGCAAAAAGGGTTTTTGTAGGAAAAGAGATGTCTCTCTAAAGATGCTCCAACAAGAATGATTCAAATGGGTGGGGTCCTTCAATAGTTACAGTGGGAAATGTTATGAACCAATGAAATCTTTTTTTTTAAGGTCACATGGGATCCGAGCACTCTGCACTCACGAAGAACGCACACGACGCGAAAATATATTTAAAAATATTATTATAAGTACAAATATATTATTGTCTCTTGCCCTCATATGTATATTAAACACACGTACATATCATTTTAGAACATAAAAAAAATTTGCAGGAGTCGCGCACCCAGTGCGCCCCAGCACATATATGACGTCACGCGGGACCCGCTACCGCGCAAGCGTCGCATACCGTAATGCGCATGTGTCACGAATGCGCAGGAGCAGGAGTCGCGGACTGGTCACATACCAATCGCGCACATCACGTAATATTAAATGTATATGATGTAACTGAAAAACACGCAGCCATCGCACACCGTACGCAGATCATTCATGACATTTCTAAAATGCCGGCTAGAATCCACGCACCCACCGTGATGTGTACGCTTTGGGTGTGCGACTCCGAAAAAAAATTGAACATTTGAAAAAAAAAATTTAAAAAGAAAATAATATAAATATATTGCAATAAAAAATACAACAAAAAAATTAAGCAATATTTCATTTTTTTTTTTAAATGTCATGAATGATGTAATATGTGACATCATCAGCAGTGCATTGCGGGCGCGTGAGTTCTAGTTAGCAGAACTAACTATAACAGAGGAATTTCTATGTCAGTGATGTCATTTGAGATGTCATCAGTGATGTCATCAGTGATGTCACTGACCATGTCATGAGTGATGTAATATGTGACGTCATCAGCAGTGCATTGCGGGGGCACGAGTTATAGTTAGCTGAACTAACTACAACAGGGGAATTTCTAGGGTTTTGTACGAGGGAAATGTCCAGCTACCTATAACACCCCTGAAACCTATGGTTTTTTCAGTGAATTTCTAAGGTTTTTTAAACGCCAATTCCTAACTATAACGCCCCTGAAACCTTTGGTTTTTTCAGTGAATTTCAAAGGTTTTTTAAATGACAATTCCTAACTATAACATGCATGAAACCTATGGTTTTTTCAGTGAATTTCAAAGGTTTTTTAAATGCTAATTCCTATCTATAACTTATCTCTGAAGATATCATGAAAAGCATTCTTTTTTTAAAGTAGGGTGCACATTAGTTTTGTGGAAAAGCATCTTTGTGATTGGTTAAGAAAAAGCAGTTTCAACGTGGAGTACATATCATAGGATAAAATTTGCTCAGCTCAACCACACCTGCTACTTGCATTTGGAAGGCACTGTTCGAACTTAAAACAATCGTCAAATTTTAACCTGCACGTGTCATTAAATGTTGAAGAAAATGTTACAAAAAAATATCGTAAAGTTTTAAAAAATTGATGAACTTTTAACCTGCACGTCTTGTAGAATATTCTATAAAGTGTGTTGATAGAATACGTTGCACTTCTGACTTCTATGTGTTGTTGAATATTAAAAAAAACGGTTCATATGGAAAATTAAAAAGAAATCAATAAAGAAGTTTTGAAACCTAAAAGAATCAAGGAACTATTCTAATTTATTCTTTACATGTATTTATGTGTGCAGCAACAGAATTATAGACACAACAGCACCAGGAAGAGGAAGAATCAGGGAGGCGGGGAGGGGGGAGATGGGCAGAATGGCACACTTGCACAATTAAGTACAGCACAAGTATAGACAAACAAGGGCCAAAATGAAACACACCAACAAGGAGCACAAGTCACACAACCCGCCAACATCACACCACTGAACGAGCATAGAATTGAAAACCACGCTGCATTCATAAAGGATGTGTGCAAAGGCCAGTCGTTGGTGTTGTGGGATGTCTGCGACCGTGGTCATCATGGATGAGATGCCCAGCATGTGGCACATGGTCGAGTTCACTGTGTGTTATGTTGCCAAACGGCTGCTCCTCCCTCCCACGAGTCCCCACACTTTTGTACGGTGAGCTGTTGTATCTCGTGCACTCGTACGGCACGCCATTGTAATGCCTATTTGCGCATGGCCTGCTACATTCCAACAACAACATCACAGTGCAGTTTGGAGGTGGTACATGCCACTTTACAACATCGACTGCTGCGGCTCTTGTAACAGGCCACACCAGAACACAGAGACACACTTACCGCACTTCCTGTACACGGACATGTCCATGACACCCCGTTCCCCTTGCCGGATAGGCACACCCCTCCACTGACCTGTGAACCCCAGATCAGCACACACCAGTTGTGCATGCAGGAGGATGCGTACGTAGCTACACATCCAGGCTCACTGCCAACGCTGAGGTGACAGCACACTGTGATGTTGCAGGGCTCGTGCCTATCATGCTAAGACAATGACCACAGGGACACACTTACTAAGATATGGGTTTGGGGGGCATTGGCGGTCCTGGAGTTGTTGAGATGAGTCTTCTGGCCCTCATGGGTATCCCTGTATCATGCTCATTGACTTTATGGCACCTGTGGGTGTTCTGGTGTGGCTCTTGGCTGTGTTCCCTTTCATGTTGCAGGTAGTTGTCCTGCTTAACACCAGCAGAAAGCAGGTGCAAAATCCCTGGTGCTAAATGTGTCTTATCGCCGGAATTTGTTTCGCATTGCAATTAGTGTGAAAGTTGTGATGTGATTTTATTCGTATGCAGAACAATATACGAACTGAGCAGTGTATCTCGACAAGATCCAGCACCTGACGCACTATTCCCAATCAATATAAATACAATGAGATTTCTTAATAGATTTCGTGTGTACACTGTAAGTGCAGCCAATACCTCAGTGCAATACAATACAGGATTTTAGTATTTAGAATAAATCGCAAAGGTGCACCTCATGTCTTTTTGCACGGGAACGGCTATTCTCCATTTCATTATCAGCACTTTAACAGAAGTAAAGTTGAGATAAATCTAACACACTATTCAGAAGTTGGTGCAAACTACAGATATCACTAGTATTCCAGCGATAAGTGCCCCAAAATTTAACACCATGGTGGACTCCATCAATAACAGTAATAAGAACAAGAAAGAGTCACACAGCAGTTAAGACAACAACCAAAAATATATATATATTTTTTTTCAAACTTTATTTTTTATAATAATAAATATATAAACGATAAACTATTTTCAAACTTTATATTTTTATTAACATAAATATAAACAATAAACTAATAAACAAAATGTAACAACAATAATACAAAACAACAAAGCAAAACACTCCTGTGGGAACCACGAATGTCGACGACAGACCTGAAAAATCAAAAAGATTGTTAAAAAAACAACAACATGGCATTCTTAACAAAATAACACAAGAAACAAATCACAGATATATAAAATGTATACAGCTAACAAAATGTTATAAGTTTAACTTACAAAAACTGTAAATGTTGCAGCTTTAAAATATTTACCAAATCTGAGGAAATTTTTTTGCAGAAGGCACCACGCCCACATCGTTTTTCATCAGTGGTGACATTTTTTAAAAAAAATTCCAAGGGGGAAACAAAGACCAATGCCACCTTCTTCATTCGCAAGATTTGCCAAAGAGTTCTGTTACGAGGGGATCCTAACAAAAAATACTCGTGCGGCACAGAAAGTATGATGAAATACCTAAGGACCCTTCATCCAAACAATCTTGCACGAGAAGAGTGCAAACAGATGAGAAACACTCCTGTTCTGTATCTGTAAAAAAGAATCACAAATAAATGTATATTAATAACCTTCAAATGTATACTATTCCATTACTGTACAAACACATTTTATATAAAAACTGACTAAGAAACTATAGCCCTGAACCACAAGTGTGACGATCGTTAAAACACTACATGCATTGTTCATACTACTTTGAAGCAGTTCATGCCCTAAAGCCTACCTCACTAAAAGACTACATGCTAACTGACTAAATGATTACAGTACTATAAGGAGACACACTGGGTGAGTGACAGGGTGTTTGTTAGAAGAGTGTGAATACTAATTAGGGAATTAAAGGTGTGAAAGACAACTGTGTAGGTGATTAGAGGCCTGCATCAATACTGCATAGGCATTTAAAGCAGTCCATGTGCTAAGGCCTGTCTCACTGCATGACTACTTGGGTACTGACTGAATGATTAAAGTACAGCAAGGAGAGTGCCTAGGCACATTTATAAGTGCTAGGATTTTTGCACAGGGAACGGATTAGTACTTGGTACTGAATGAGTCACTAGAGGAGTGCAAAGGCAGTCACAAGTGCTGGACTGTATGGATACTGACTAGGAAATTGAAAGTGTGAAAGACAAGTGTCTAGGTGGTTAGAAGACTGCATGCATATTGCATAGGGGTTTGAAGCAGTCCATGTGCTAAGGCCTGGCTCAGTGTATGAATACTTAGGCACTGACTGAATGATTAGAGTACTGCAAAGATAGTATCTTGGTGAATTTATAGGTGTTTGTGTTTTAGCACAGTGAATAGATTAGTACATGGCGCTGAATGGGTCACTAGAGGACTGCAAAGAGAGTGACAGGGTATTTCCTGGAAGTGTATGGATACTGACTAGGGAATTGAAGGTGAGAAAGACAATTGTGTAGGTGGTTAGAGGACTGCATGCATAGTGGATAAGGGTTTGAAGCAGTCCATATACTAAGGCCTGGGTCACTGGATGAGTACTTGGGTACTGACTGAATGATTAGAGTACTGCAAGGAGAGTGCCTGGGTGAATTTATTAGGGTTTGGCGCAGTGAATGGATTAGTACATAATGCTGAATGGGTCACTAGAGGAGTGCAAATGGAGTGACAGGGTGTTTGCTGGAAGTGAACGGATACTGACTGGGGAATTGAAGGTGTGAAAGACAAGTGTGTAGGTCCTTAGAGGACTGCATGCATAGTGGATAGGGGTTTGAAGAAGTCCATATGCTAAGACCTGGCTCTGTGCATGAATACTTAGGCAGTGACTGAATCATTAGAGTACTGGAAAGAGACTGTCTTGGTGAATGTATAAGTGTTTGGGTTTTGGCACAGTGAATGGATTAGTACATGCTGTTGAATGGGTCTCTAGAGGACTGCAAAGGAAGTGACAGGATATTTCCTGGAAGTGTATGGATACTGACTAGGGAATTGCAGGTGTAAAAGTATATAGTATGTTAGAACACTACATGCATACTACATAGACATTTGAAGCAGTCTATTTGGTACTTAGAAACTGACTAAATAATCAGACTACTTCTACGACAGTGCTTAGATAAAACTTTTACATTTTCAGTTCTGCCACAGTGAACAGAATAGTACATGGTACTGCACCTTAGTGTCAAACCCTGACTCATTTTATCAATGCATAAGCAAAGACTAGCTTCTAATGCTACTAAAACTTGACAACATGAGAGGTTTTAAATTAGTTATCTGTGAGCAAATACACGATGTTACCAAATGCCTCTCTCACAGTGGTTCTCAAATGCACACAGACTCACAGTGTGATTCTAGACAAGCACCACTATCCCTAGGAGTTTACCAAAACTCATTCACTACAGTGGAAGTGGTAAGCGAACTGCACACAATCATCATATTTCAGGACTGCACTTTGATGTCAAAGCCTGACTCATATAATCAAAGCATAAGCAAAGACTGGCTTCTAACGCTACTAAAACTTGACTCCATAACATGTTTTACAACACTTATCTGTCAGCAAATACACGATGTTACCAAACACTTCTCTCACAGTGGTTCCCAAATGCACACAGACTCACAGTGTGATTCTAGACAAGCACCAGTATTCCTAGGAATTTACCAAAACTCATTCACTACAGTGGAAGGGGTAAGGGGACTGCACACAATCTACATATTTAAGTACAGCACATCAGTGTCAAGGCATGACTCATTTAATCAACATATAAGCAAAGACTGGATTCTAATGCTACTAAAACTTCACAACTTGACAGATTTTAAAACAGTTATCTTTCAGCAAATACATGATATCACCAAATGCTTCTCTCACAGTGGTTCCCAAATGTACACAGACTCACAGTGTGATTCTAGACAAACAACACTATCCCTTGCACTATACCAAAACACATTTCTTCATCTAGATCAACATGTAACAGTAAGAAAGCAGAAATGCTGGTTACACAAACTAATACATTAACCATACGGCAGATTTGAGTAAGTTGTCATGATGACTGTATATGTGTGTATAAATACGCCTTTAGGGTACAAACGAAGGGGAGGAGAAAGGAAAGAGCTAGTACAACTACATGGTCAAACATTAAGTTGCTGCCAACCACGGGAGAGACTGTACGGTGACTGACACTAAATAATTAATTAATTAAATCAGCTTATTGGAAAGCCCATGGAGGAAGGGCGCAATGCCCGAAACGCGTCGGCTGGAGCCTGAGGCGTGTGTCCCTGCACGATCCGCCTGCCTGTTTGCAGCCAGCCTGCGAGTGCTGCTCAAGAAACGGCCAATCACTAATCATATATATATTCACTGAAAAAACCATAGGTTTCAGGGGTGTTATAGTTAGCTGGACTTTTCACTTGTACAAAACCATTGAAATTCCCCCGTTATAGTTAGTTCAGCTAACTATAACTCGCGCGCCCGCAATGCACTGCTGATGATGTCACATATTACATCACTCATGACATGGTCAGTGACATCACTCATGACATCACTGATGACATCTCAAATGACATCACTGATGACATCATCCAGTGAATGTGTGTTTTTCTGAAAATTAAATATGATTTATATATGTATATCTCAAGGTCGATGGAAGAATAAATGGGTATATAAGTGTCTAAATGGACGATTTGTTTTTGAAACATTGATTGTATAACTGACTGATTAAGTGTATCATAGTGAATACATGGCTTAGTGAGTAATGTTTAAATATGTAAATATCTGTATCAGTCTCTCACTTTGTGTATAAGTGGCTGCATGGGTTGGTGAGTAGCTACATGGGTGTCTATATAGGTTATTAGTTGGTTTTTTGAGTATCAGTATGAGTGTCTGCATGGTTCGGTGGGGGGTAATACGTAGTGCATAGGTGCATGAATGAGTGACTCACTCTTTGTATGTGTTGAAGACAGCATGTCTGCAGGACTGTATGGGTGGATGAGTGTGTGTATGGGTGTGTTAGTGAGTGAATGACTGTCTCAATAGTGTCTTTATGAGTAACTACATATGTTTTAAACTAGTATATGTGACTATTGGTGTATATAAGTGAGTATATGTGAGAGTGAGAGATTGAAAGAGTTCCTGTATGAATAAGTATGTGTTTCTATAAGTGATTGTTTAAAAGACTAAGTATGTGTAAGTTTCCGTAGAAGTAAGTGTGGTGGTGTGTGTATAACTGTATATGCAAATAAATGTATGTTTGATTCTTTATTAGCATGAGTGACTATGTGTGTGAGTAACTCTATGGATGAGTGGCATTGTGTAACAGGATGTATAGGTGTATGAGTACATATGATGAGTGAATACATGTATGAGTGACTGTATAGGACTGTTGGTGAATGAGTGGATGTGTATGTGGATCTTAGAATTACTGAAGAGGTTGTTGTAACTGGTATTGGTCTGTCCATTGTTTTGAAAAGTTTAGTCTCTATTTTTGAATGTGTGTATCAAAGGTTATATTAGGGTGAGAGGAGGTCTGCCACTCTATCACAAGGATGATGTCATCAGTGATGTCATCAGTGATGTCATTTGAGATGTCATCGGTGATGTCATGAGTGATGTCACTGACCATGTCATGAGTGATGTAATATGTGACGTCATCAGCAGTGCATTGCGGGTGCGCGAGTTATAGTTAGCTGAACTAACTATAACGGGGGAATTTCAATGGTTTTGTACAAGTGAAAAGTCCAGCTAACTATAACACCCCTGAAACCTATGGTTTTTTCAGTGCATTTCTGAGGTTTTTTAAATGCTAATGCCTAACTATAACGTGCCAGAAACCTATGTTTTTTCTGTGAATTTCAAAGGTTTTTTAAATGCTAATTTCTAACTATGCCTACAGAGATAGGACATGTGAAGAAAGAAGAAAAAATGCACAGAAAGAAAAAAAAGAAGTGCAGAAAGAAGCAACAGAAGTCCTCAAAGACGAAGAAAAGTGCAGGAAGAAGGATAATGTGCAGAAAGAACAAAAAGAAGAGCAGAAAGAAGCTTTGTTGCAAAATCATCCTGTACCCTCAACTTTTTCAGACGGATACTGGTGGTAACTGAGTCTGACTAACCAGTCCTAGAGCCAGTGCTATGTTAAAAGACACTTAGAATACAGTGAATACACCTACATACACTAGGGAACATTATGCGTTGGGGTCCCCCTGTGATTAGGATGACCTCTTCTGTAAGCCCCTAGTATATAATAGGGCAGGGGGATTAAAACTACCTCATAAAACAGGCCACAGGGCGTTTTTGCACACGTTAACTCAGGCCCCGTCCCCTCCCTTCACCACTGTGTAAACACGCCCTGTGTCCGTTTTTAGTTGGGAGATTAAGTTCATTTGAATCCTGAGGGTCCCTAGGGTCCAACTAGCCCACTAGGTACCTCCAGTAAGTGCCACAGAGCTGCGTTGCAGACAGGTGTAAAAAGTGGCACGGCCTGGACCACCTCTCTGCAATGCAGCTCAGTGGCGCTTACTGGAAGCACTTGGTGGGCTAGGTAGCCCCCAGGGGCCCTCAGTATTGTAGGAAAATTATATCCCCAATTTAAAACGTGCCATAGTGCGTGTTTGCACACGTCACCTCAGGCCCCGTCCCCTCCCTTCACCACTGTGTAAACGCGCCCTGTGGCTGTTCTAAATTGAGAGATTAAGTCCCCTTGAATCCTAAGGGTCCCTAGGGTCAAACTAGACCACTAGGTACCTCCAGTAAGCGCCACAGAGCTGCGTTGCAGAGAGGTGTAAAAAGGGGCTTGCCTCAGAACACCTGTCTGCAGCGCAGCTCCCTGGTGCATACTGGAGATGCCTGTTGGGCTAGTTGGCCCTCAGGGACCCTCAGTATTGAAGAGGAATTAATTCCCCAACTTACAACTCGCCAGGGGGCGCGTTTGCAGAGTGCTGCAAGGTTGGGGCGTGGCCTCCAGCACGATGCCAGTCTTTTATTTATTTTAATTTTTTAAGAAGGGGGGCTGTGTGGTTCCCCTTCTTATTCTAATGTATTGGCCCTGATGACCCCATCCCCCAGGGCCTGTCTCCTAATTATATTTGTTTGACCCCAATCCCCAGGGCCGGCCACTGTTTTTTATTATTTTAAAAAATATATATTTATAGACACACCTAGGACATGCTGGACAAACCGTACGTACCTATCACCATGCGATATGCGTGATATTCATTAAAAGGCGACTATGCATACAATGAATCCACGTGGAATGTATTTACACCACTAGTGAAGCTCTGACATGTCTGATGCCCTACCGTGCCTAATCCCGGTAGACACCCTTGTCGTTTATTGATACAAACATGGGTAGCTATTGACGGGCACATTTAATACACATGCACACCAAGCCATTCAAAGGGGATTCAACAAAAATTCGACCAAAACTATGCAAGAAACCCCCCTCACGGTTAATAAAACACACATCCACTGCCGGATGTGTAATACTTTTTATTTTACTCTCTGGAAAGGAGACGAACATCACTTGAGAGTCACAGCGCGCTCCTGGCAGAGCCCAAGGCTGTGTTACACCCACCATTGCCTGCTCATTGCCACACACCTCTGTGTTGTATTCCACTAGCTAGTGCATATGCGATGACACTCTCTAGCCCATGTGCACTGTAACACCACCTCGTGAATATGTCATGCCACACTTGTCTTCGCACAGGTTATATTGCCCCATCTAACGTGCCTTCCTCGATGCCTATGTTATAACGCACAGTGCTATGCCATACATATTACAATCTGGGATCCATATCTTTGTCACAGTGCATATGCAACGTTACACTCCCCAGCACATATTTTATATTACAACTTTAGAGACTAGTTAGGTTACACAACACTGCCCTGTGCATATTACACTCCAAGGCGCATATCGCATAGCAGGCGCTAGTGCCTGTGCTATCTCGCGCTCTCCAATGAATCCTGCACCCTCCTTCTTGCCCATCATAGCCATTGTGCTACCACTAACCCTCCCACTTGCCATGCATGGTCTTCTGTGCTGCCATGGCCCCTCCCACCTTCCCTGTGTGGTCAGTTAGCTGCCCCTGAACCCCTCCCACCTTCCCTCCATGGTCTGTGTGTATGCCATCACAGTCTCACTGTTGCTCTACATGGTGTGTCTTGCTTCTAGTGCCCATCCTGCCTGACCGCCATGGCTATCTTGCTGCTCCTGTCCTGCCCCGTTGCCCCCAGTCCTCTGTTTACATGTGCAGACCCCTACTCCCTCCCTCCTGGCTTGTCTGTTCCATTGTAATGCCCCTGATCCATCCCTCCTGCCCTTTATGGTCTGTTATGCTGCAGCTTTCTCTCCTGTCTGTCCGTTATGGTCCTGCCTCTTGCCCCTCTGTTCTCTGTTGTCCATGCGCATTGTCCTGTCCCCTCCCTCTTGCTTTCTATGGATTGTTGTGCTGCACTCCCGTCCCGCATGCCCTGTGTGGTGTATTGTGCTGCTGCAAACCCTGATGCCTGCCCTGCAGGGTCAGTTTGGTGCACCTCTCCATGTCCCTCCTGTCCTCTGTTATCAAAGTCCATGTCCCTACCCCATTTCCTTCCATGATCCAATGTACCATACTTGCGAACATTTTGAACTTGGTAAGAGGGAGATTTTGAAAAAAAACTGGGGTATTGATTTTCCCCTTTGAGTTACATTGAAAAAGAGGAGATTGTAGACAGGTGACAGATAAAATAAAGCCCATTTGAGCTTAAAAACATTGGACGTTTCCTGGCTGAATCGGGTCTGTTGGCATGTATGGTTGTACTACCATTGCCTCTTCCTTCTGCCCACAATGGTCTATTACATTGCCACAGCCTCTCTTGCAAGTCCTGTATTGTTGGTTTGTTGCCCCTGCCCCCCTTTCCACTGCCCTCCATTGTCTGTTGTGCTGCCACGGCCCTTCCTGCCTGCTCAGTGTGGTTAAGTTGTTGCCTTTGAACCCTGCTACCTGCCTTCAATTTTCAGAGTCTGTGCCCCTGGCCTCTGCCTCTCAACAGTATCCTAATGAACAACTAGATTGCTAACATTCTATATTTATTACAAAAGTGTGGAACGCCTGACGTCATCTTGATGTAATCAAAACTGTAATACCTAGAGCATTTCCTTTAGAAATTACATATATGAGAGGGTCTTATTGGCATCAAAATTATGGTTAGTGCTCTAAAAGACTAAAATAAGGACATATTTTCTGAGTTTTCAAATAGCGAGAAAGCACTTTTAAATTATTTGTTACCTTTATGTTTTTTTATCCAGTTGACCACTTGATTACATGTTGCACTTAGAGGAGAGGATGTGGTGTTACTTCCAGAACTGCAGACTTTGCAACTGGGGAACCAGGTTGGAGTTTCTGCTTCAGCTCGACATTCTCTGATTCTGGTCAAATCACTTAGTCTCCCCATGTCTACAAAAAAAATGAATTTGTTCTTGTGTGATGTAACCAATGCTCATGTAAAGCACTCCAATACCTGACAAGTCTACACTATATAACACTGCAAAAACACAAAATAATAAGTGTTTTGCACACTTCTGTCACTGGGCTATATTTGGGCTACATCTGGGTGATTTTGGGCTACATTTGGGCTCTTTTGTCTCCGGTGGCCATCTTAGGAGATTTATTTGTTATGAAGTTTCCTAATTTCCTCATGTACTGCAGTCTCCTCAGTAGGAAATGCTTTCAGTTTTTTACTTTGATTCCATCATGAAGGTATTCAGATATGTCACACATTTGCCATAAATTCTGAATGTTAGCACTCTAGTTGCTCATTAGATCACTGTAGTAAAACTACTGTTCACCATGGAAGTCTGCTCCTGGTATTAAAAGTGCATGTTTCAGTCTGCATGTCAGAATTTTTTTATGAAATAGAAGAGGATTTGAGAAGTCACTCAAAATGTGCCCTCATTTTCTTTCTGCAGCATTAATCATAATTTCTATGGCAAAATGAACCCCCTCATTGTGTTCCTTTTTATATTAAATGTTTTAATTGTTACCAGTTTATTCCAATCAAGATGGCTTCAGGAGTGCCATACTTTTGTCATAATGAAGACAGTAAGCGCTCTAGTTGTTTTTAAGAACACTCTGGGACATTCTGTCATTGGGCTATACTTGGGCTACATCTGGGTGATATTTGGGCTACATTTCGGCTCTTTTGTCTCTGGTGGCCATCTTGGCAGACCTTTTTGTTATGAAGTTTCCTAATTTCCCTATTTACTGCAGTCTCCTCAGTAGGAAATACTTTCAGTTATTTACTTTGATTCCAAAGGCATTCAGATGTGTCACACATTTGCCATAAATTCAGAATGTTAGCACTCTTTTTGCTCATTAGATCACTGTAGTAAAGCTACTGCTCACCAGGGAAAACTGCTGCTGGTATTGAAAGTGCATGTTTCAGTCTGCATGTCAGAATTTTTTAATGAAATAGAAGAGGATTTGAGAAGTCACTCAAAATGTGCCCTAATTTTTCTTTCTGCAGCACTAATCATAAAAATGAACCCCCTCATTTTGTTCCTTTTTAAATTAAATGTTTTAAGAGTTACCACTTTAATCCAAGCAAGATGGCTTCAGGTGAGCCATACGTTTATCATAAGTAGGACTGTTAGCGCTCTAGTTGTTCTTTGGAACACTCTGGGATGCTGCAGTAGAACACAAAGGAATCAACTGACAGTCTCTGCCCTTGTTGGATGTACATGTTTTACTGAGAATGTCAGACTTCATTCTCACATGACTGAGAAAGATAATGTGAATTTACAGAAAATAAGCTCTCAGTTTAGCTTATAGATCACCTTCCAAACCTCTGTGGGAAAAGCATGAGAAAATATTTTTCTCTCAATCACGATATCCCAGCAGAAGGCTTTTTCACATGGTGAAATCACCTTAGAACATACCACAATTCCTAAAATGAGTATGGTACCATCAACAAATGATTTATAATGTAACTAAAGTCTTAAAACCTTCTTTTAACTGCAATGCTTTTTAATGAGGTGCTATCATGTATATTGGTCCCAAGATGGCTACCAACACTTCATGGATGAAGTGCTGACAGCCAATCAGATCTCAGGATGAGATGTGTGGTTAGGCTCCGCCCACATATATATATGATTTTACTTTTGATTTTCTCAGGAACTACTGAACAGATTGACACCAGACCTGCAAAAGGCACATCCCTGACCTGAGGACTACCTCTCTGCCAAATTTCAAGTAATTCTGTTCAGCCGTTCGGGCTGTACCTTGGACTAAATGTCCCTATGGAAAATTGCATAGGGAAAACCCGTTTTGGGACCCCTTTTTTCTCTGCCCCCACTTGACGAATCCCCCCGAGACTTTCAGGGTAGGAGCGGAGCGGAGCGCCCCACCTATTTTGAAAATTTCGCGAGGATTCGTCAACCGGCGCCAAAGTTATTCCAAATAGAATGTTGCGGATTTCCTATGGAAACACGGTCCTAACTATAACTATCTACTGGCGACCGCCAGTAGATAATATATATATATATATATTTGTAGATGCCGAAATGGGTGTACTAACAAATCCTAATAAAACCCTTCAAAAATGTGAAAATGTTGGCTTGAGTAACTGACATCCACTACAAAAGTAGCCCTTAAGCCGTATTTACAAGTTATAAGGTATATAGGCAGTTTTCATGTATGATACATTTGTCTGCAGTTTTACTGTTTCCATTCAGTAAATCCTCCACAAGTACCTTATTATTACTGGTAAAACCCCATGGAATGGGGAATTACCACGTGAGGCCAATTTTCCATTCCATAAAGATACACAGAATCCCCTATGCCATGCAGTTTTTTAAAATATATTTAATGCATGCTCTGAGTAGGTGGTAAATGTAGGGGTCTGAGGGGTATAGGAGAGAAGGGGACTTATTTTTGGCTTATTGATTGATTCAGTATTTAATATAGTCTCAACCTCTTTGATAAGATGGTCGATGTCTTCAAAGGTGTAACTCTTCCTTGATACAGTTCTAGAGGGGATACCCTCCTCCATAGCTGGTTGCTACAATCTCTTAGCATTAGCTTAAGATAATTCAGGGGCCTTCCATTTTACCATACCTCACCAGTGCAGCAATTCACTAAGTAATACAAAAAAATCACTTGGCAGTCACTTACGTTTCCTTAACATTGGCTGCCAACTTTCTCAGATGAACGGGAGATGGGGTCCAGCCTTCTCGGGGTGCTGAAGGCCTTCGTCCATGTGCGCCCCACATTGCGGGAAGCAGGAGCAGTGTTTGAAGCTCCCACGGCAGGTTCAGCCCTGGTGCTCACTAGGTGTCGTGGTCCCAAGCAAGTGAGAATGTCTCCCAAGCAGTTGAATGAAGTGGCCAGGTGTGTGGACAGGGATCTGCCAGCAAGATATACCCAGTCCACTCTAAATTATTTTCTGTATTTTCTTCAACGGAAACCATTTTCCACCCAAACTACATAACTGCTTTAGTTAAAAGCCTCTAGGGGAGATTTACTAAGCTTTTGTACCATGTTTGCGTCACAAAGGTGACACAAAACGACGCAAAATGATTTTTTTGTAATTTTCTTTCCAGCGCTAAACATGTTTAGCGCTGTAAATAACGTAAAAGCAATGCGAAGCAGCGCATTGCGCTGCTTAGTGTTACTTTGCGCCATGGGGGCGTGCCATGGGTGGTGCATGGGCATTCACATGCAACCACCCAAGGTTACTCACGCTAAACCCAATTTACTAAAAGCAGAAGATTGGGTTTAGCATGAGAAAATTGCGCCCTTTTCAACTAGGCATAGGAAGGAGAAATGCTTTAATTTCTCCTTCCCTTTCCGACTTTGCATGCGTGCTGCACTCTGCAGCACGCATACAAAGTGGGAAAAGCTTTTCCTTGTGTCGAGCAGAGTATTTTGTACATGAAGAGTAGCCTTCATGTACAAAATCTATGCTGGACTCATGCACACACCCTAGCGCTGCAGCGCTAAGGTGTGTGCATGGCGCACAGTAGCTGTAATCAGCGCCGGCGCAAGGGACCGGGGAGTAGATAGCCATATCTTTGAAGATATGGTGCTCTCCTGCTCGCAGCGCAGTGCAGCCTTGCGGGGGCCTGCGCTTTGTTGCGTTGTTTAAAACTACCCCCTCTGTTTGTGATAATCGCCGCATGATTATTTTGGCATTCAAAAATATGCCGTGATATTTGTAGAGAAATTTTAATAATCCATCAGTTACAAAATGTTGCTATCATGTGTGCCATGGAGAGTACCGCACAACAAGTAATCAAACACCCCTCATTTAAAAATAAACCCACAGCCTTTTTGAACTAAGTAAGCTGACAAATGCAGTCAAACCTATATGGTTACATTATTTTAAAATGTGTATCTAAAAAGAATGCAATATTTTTGATTAGCCAGGTAATAAGTACTATTCTGGGGCATTTTCACACATCTGTTCCTCTCGGTGTTCTTTGATTGAGTCTTGTTCATAATTAATGAAAAATAATTGCCCTGACAAAAGTTAATCACTGTGAAAAATTACAGTTTATGCAATTCATAATTATAATTGTAAAGTACTTTACATTTTTAAACAATGTGTCTGAACAATTAAAATTAAGAACTTCTCAATTGATTCACCTGCAATTCTTGTTTTTTGTTTTGCTGTGTTTCTGTTTAATCTTTCTTTGCCTGGGTTTCCAGTTAGTCTGGGAAGGTATCACCCACTGTTTATAATTAGCCACAGAGATAAAACAGCAATGATATTAATTACTCTGGCTTGATCCCAAAGAAAAACATCTAAGAAAATGTTAAGTAGATTGTAGAAAAGCAGAGGTCAATATGTAAGCAAAGAATTATTTCATTACAGCACAAGATTTTAGAGGTTCAAAGGAATATTAACTGTTATCACTTAGTAACAATTTAATTGAACTAATTGGAAGCACTATCTTGTCCTGGTTTACAAAAACATATTGAATTGCTGATGAAAAATAAGTGCAATTAATATTCTACTAATTAGCACATGCAAATTAGGATCATGTTTCTCCTATAACTGAATCTTCTTATGAACCTATAAATTGAAGATGTAAATGGGAAATTCTTCAGGTAATTATGTATAACATATGACTGCAACAGACTAATTAGGTTTAATGTGCAGGGGCCTTTGAGCTAAATAAAAATAATTCAGTGATGCATGTGCTGAAAACTAATACGTTACATATGGTCAGAATACTAACATGGAAAAGGAACTTGTGATTTTTAATGAAAGTTTATAAAAGGTATTAATTTTCGTACAGATCCGTGGTGTATTCCAATGTGTCTTCATACTAAAAGATAACCTAAGCAAGTAGTAATTAAGAATCATGCTAATATCTGCAATAGCAAATGGCAGTATTGTTGGCTTTTTCTGAATCTGGGACTGCAGCCAAAATAAATTGGGTGAACTGCTACACAATATTAGCTTTGTAAGTGTTCTCAAAATTGTGTAATGCTCCTCCTACACTTATTTGCACTTCTAAGTTTACACTTGACAGATTCAGGCGTAATTGGGAGAGTAAGACATTCATTAGTGCTTTGCCCAGTCCTAACACTTAAATCACCGCCTTCATTTTGTCTATTTTAGTGCCAGTTAATTACCTTCACAAGCAGGAGCAGCGAGGAGGCAAGAGGAGAACGTCCTGGTGGGGGGTGAGTATCACAATGCCAGTGCAAGCACTGCCATTCTGTAGTCCTTGTTCGCCCTAGCAGAAACATTGTCCCTGGCAAACCCCCAAGAATCCTCTGCAAAACTGTGCATGAACAGTAAGGACTTCCAATGGTCTGGGTGTAAGAAATTGGGTTACTGGTGGGGGAGATGAAACCATACTCAAGCAGGATCCACAATGCTTGTTAGGGTGAGGCACAAGTAACCTTACATTTGCCTGTGCACAACCCCGGTTAGCTTAGACACAGAGCAGTCAGAATTGACTCATAGGCAGTGTGTTAAGTATTTATCCAGCACTACAAATAGTATCAAACGTTAAAAACACCACAAAAAGGATCCCACACCAGGTTAAAAAACAGAGGAGATTTTAAGAGAAAAAACAAGATCAAACCAACAAATGCAATTTGAAAGATTTAAGTAAAAATAGTGTCAAAAAGCCAAAAGCATAAACTGTGGTCACCTGGTTGTGCCTGACTGGGACAAAGACACAAGTTTATGCCAACTGCAATGGAGCACAGGCTGGCTGCAGGGACCCAGTTAGGCCAGCTGAACAAGAATACCTTAATTCCTGGTTGTGGAGCATTGCGAGGTCCTGCATGAGGATGCACTTCGCAGACGAGGTGAAGTATTGGTTCCGGGAAGGTGTGAGCCTATGATTTGAGGCCCTGCATCATTGTCAGTGAGGCTGTCAATGAGGAAAGTTTGATACGTGAAATTCAGTGTTGGAGCTGTGAGGCTGCAATGCGAGATCCTGTAACATCATCGACGCTGCCATCAATGAGAAGTTTGTGATGCAAGGGCATACAATGGGGTTGTACCGTGCAGCGGTGCTTCTGATAAGGCTGCAGGCTGCAAGGTTGATGCAGAGTCCTCACGTTAGGAGAATGCTCACTGCAGAGGCAATGCATTGCTTCTGGTTGGGGTTGCACCGGGTAGCAAAGTAGATGTGTCAGTTCTCCTGGATCTACAGATGGTCTGACAGAGCACTGTCAGACCCACTTCCAATGGTTGATGCAGCGATAGCTTACCAAATTTTCCTTACCACTCACAAAAATATGATATCAGTAGGCTTATTTTATATCATATCCTATTCTTATATTAACTTTTATTCTTTACCCTCTATATTATGACTTAGGTCCTTTGACGTATCTTTTTTTTGGAGCTGTTAAGGACTAGAACACTCGGAAGATGTAAACAATTATATTATGAGAACCTGGAATAGATAATTGTTAACGTGACCATAATCTTCTCAGACCTAAAGCAAAACCTTCTTCAGCCACAAATATGGACTCCTTGAGATAAAAGATATGACCAGAAGAATGTGACAGAATCTGTAAAGATAATTCATGAAGAACATTTATCTAATACCTCAAATTGCATAGACAAGTCAAAAAATACATTTCGAAAACATATTTGATGACAGTTCGTTAATGCAAGTATCCACACAAATTAGCTCAGACCATCTTCAACAACATGCGAGTATAGGAAAAATGTAGGTTCGGTCATTATTAGTACAAACCAAAGCTAGCAGTTCACTTTAAATTCTGTCCTCAGGTAAATCAGTTCAAGTCTGATTTGCAGCACCACATGCCACAGCAGGAGTCAGATAACCTCTCAGCCAAAAGAATATTTCCTACAGAGCTTTACCAGCTGGCAAAGCATAGTTTGAATAAAGTTCAGTTCAAGAAAAAATCTATTCCACTGTAGCGAGTGGAAAAAGGACATAGAAAATGTAATAGGAATCAAGACTTTATCCGACAGCATACCAGGCAGGAAAAATTAAATGAGCCAGCCTCGTCTCCTCCTCAGATGGGGTAGTTATGCTCCAAATTTCCCAGTTTACACCTTTAACTTATCAATTCCATCTGTCCATGGGGTTTCATTGATCACTCACGGGAGGCTGTTGTGGGGTGATCAATCACTCATAAAAATCCGGTTTAATTATGTAATCTTGCTTGCTAGTTTCCTTAACGTTCATTATGTTCCATTTAGTTAGCATTTCGTCACTTCCACGGAAGTTGGAGGTACGTTTACTTGTTCATATTCATTCCGTTGCATGGGGCTTTTCCCTGGGTTAGCAACAATATTTGTTCGATCGAATATGCTTCTAGTGAGCAGTGAGTCCATTGTTAGCTAGAACAGAAGTGAAACTTTACAGAAAATTCTTATAAGGCTTAGATGACTGCCTCACATGATTTTACATTCGCGTATGGAAAGGAAAGTTTGCCTACATGTAAAAATATTTGTGTAAATATTATTGAATATCACACATTTGCAAATGCATTTAAGCTTCTTTATTAATTCAGTTATGACTGTCTCCATGAAATACATGTCATTATTAAGCACCACTAAAAAAAAACAATTATTTCTAGTCATTATTAGGACAGTACCATGCAAGCATAATATTCAACGTAATGTAACACTTTTCAGTGCATGTATTATTTTCATATGTGTTACAGAAGCCCATAATCATTCTATGACAGTTCTTTTTGTAAAAAGCGTTTTCTTTTACATTTCTCTGGTACCACAGTGCATATGAGCATTTATTTTATGCACATTTGAATATTATCACGAAAATTCTCTATATTAATTTTATTTTTCATCTTTCTTACAGCACGTGAATGCATCTGCATAAAACTCTCATCTTTCCTCACTTTGTTTGCATTATTGTATCATCATCTCCTAAAACTCTGCATGCTTTTACGATGCAGTATGTGAACTCATGTTTTCAACTTAGTAGGTTAACATGTCTCATCCAGTAAAAGGTCTTGTAAATGATTTTCTCAGGTAGGAATTAGTAAAGTTAGATGCCAGATAACATCTACTCTGCATCAATTCTTCCTTTGATGGCAAATCAAGTCTACACACAATCAATCTTATCTTATCATCTTCTAAAGTAATTCTGGAACAGGCCACGTAACAACGCACGCGTTGTTACATAGCATACAATTACAACGCAAGTCGTTACAATGACTTGCTGTAGGGGGCGCTGGATGTTGGAATGGTATAATCTACTATTCCAACTCCAGTCTGTGCAACAGTAGGGTAGGTGTCCAACACCTTCTGCTCCCTACAGCAAGTCGTTGTAACGACTTGCGTTGTGACGGTTTGAGATGTAACAACGCAGTCATTGTGACGACCGCGTTGTAATGGCATGCGATGTATTGCAAGCGATGTAAACGCTGTTTCCCGTAATTCTGATGTAACATTAAAATGTAGTTGTCTTCATTCTTTTCAATCTAGCCGGTTCCAAATTTTTCATGTCATCATAGTATCCACATTGTCTATCTTCAAATTCAATTTCTGCTCTATTTCTTTTTCTTACACTGGTTTCAACTTCAACATCCTTACGTTTGCAATAACAATATATCACTGCTATGATTAGTAAGCCAATTGCAATTGTTATTAGAGGTATTAGTATTTTTGCCACTAAGCTTCCTCCCAGTGCTGCAAACCAATTTCCCACAGATATAAATCCTTTTCCAATTGTTTCCCAAGCACAATCAGCTTCTAGTTCTGTTAGTTCTTTCCCTAAATTAGTAACACTGCTAATAAATCCCACAAATCCTTAATTTTGACAGGAAGTCCAACACTGTTGAACCTCTAACATGCAACAGACTCTGCCTTCTTTTGCTAGAAGTACGTCTAAAGCAAGCCTGTTTTGCAAAACCATAGATTGGATAGCAACCATATCTGTGTCTATAACAAGAAATCCTCCAGCAGTCTCAGTTGATATTGGATCAAATACAATTGAAACCTTTGAACTTTTGTGAGAATTTAGGATTACCCCTACTGAGGGTATTATGACACCAAACACATCCCCTATAATTTTGCCAGCATTGATTCCCCTTCTCAAGCGAGTATGCCTTTTCTCATTGGTTCCACTGTTTTGATTCACTTGATAGATTTTTGGAGAAACTATACCCATGTAACAACACCCATACCATTGTTTTGGTAGCCTGTATTAGGCCTTTCTCCCACAAACATAATATACTCCAGGAAATACAGGATCTGCCCCAGCTAAATATTCCCCCCTCCTACAAGTAATAAGGTATGATCACATTCTCTGGAACCAACAAATATATTGTTATGGCCAGTTACCATCTCAGTATGCATAGCTTCCCTTTATGTTGCCAATCCAGTGGCATGCAGCATGTGTCTTCCCCTTTTTCAATTCATGCTTCCTGTGTGCTCATGGTGGTATCCGTATTTGCAATTCAGATGTTCTTGTTGTATCATCACGTCGATGCTCTAGAGAATTAATAAAATCCTTCTCTACACTATATAAAGCACATGTCAAATTATGTTGATGTGCATACACCGTTTCTATAGTTAATGAAGGTTGGAAAAATGTGCCCATTTTCTCAGCAGTTCGTGCATCTGGTAGTATATTTAAGTTTTTCTTAACTGGAACTTTTGAAAAGATCAAATCATAATTCGAATAATAGTATTGAAACTGTCCTTTACAATAGAATAAACTTGTTAGTACACTACAGGAAATACAAAAGGCTAATGGTAGATGATGATAAGTCAGCCCTTCAGACACCAAGGAAGGTAATTGCATGCACACATAAAAATTTCTCACATTCATATTGTCCACATATTCATAAAGTAGTTTAGTAAACACATTTAATGAGAAATCGTTAATAGACTGATCATGATGCAAAACCGCATCAGTTAATTCATTAGGGGTCACAATTGCATTATCCTCTTCCATTATCGATTCAGTACTCGGAGTTACATGGAGGTTAGATTTCACATAGACATGATGAGATAGGTTCAGTATTATTAAAAACAACACAAGTATTATAACAAAAACAGCTAAAAAGCAAGCAAATATACGTTTATGCCTTGACGAACACTTGTTTGGATCTCCCACCTCTAGCCTGAGGGTACTCATTTTTAATAGAATGCTTTGTATGGTAAGGTGTGCAACAATGTCTTAATCAGTGCCTCTGAACTCTTATCCCTTAAATGATTACTTGTCCTTTATGTTTTTTGCTTTTTCACAGCAGTTCTTTCAATGTGTTTTTTTTATGTTGCAGTCTTTGAAGCAAAACGCGTAATACTCTTTCTCTCAGTCGATTGCAGCTGCTGAAATACTTCACTCTGGAGCAGGGTATCTCTGGCTGTGTACCCTTGCTCTTTTTGTTCAGTGCACTGCAGGTTCCTAGTCTGTATCCCTTTGCCCAAATTGGCTCGAGACTTTTCTCATCCGCGTACTTGTTTTTCTTTAACACATTATCTTCACCTAGTCAGATCCCCCTCAGTTTGACCCAACTGGGACCATCTCTCCTTGTCTCTCATCTGAACCAGTGTTTTGAGGAGCAGTAGCAGGCGCCCCCTCTACTTTATGAGTGACCTGAATGGGACGTCTCTCCGTGATTACCAGTTTGTCCACTCCACGTCCTGCATTTTCAAGTTGATATGGGACTCATTGAGTGTGGACGGCATGCACCCAATTAGGCAGACCACAACATTGACCAGCAGTTGCGGTTACAAGTAACACTTGGTAAGGCCCACTCCAAAGAGGTTCTAAACATGATTTTTGCATGTGTTTCTTCACTAGTACCCAGTCACCTGGGCACAAATCATGACACTGCTCCTGTTGTGCTGAAGTTGCAGCTTCTCCAACCTGGTGAGACACAGAATGCACCACATCAGCAAATCCTTTACAGTAATCGAGTACCAAGTCATCAGCTATATTTATAAGCTGATTTGCTGGGACTGCAGGCTGTCTCATAGCCCTCTCCATAATTATATCAATCAGGGACAGTCCATTTCTTCTGTATGGGATACTTTTCAAACTCGTCAACACCAAGGGTAAAGTTTCAGGCCATTTCTGAGATGTAGACGCACACATCTTTGCCAATCTGAACTTCAAGGTTCCGGTAACCTGCTCAACCACTCTGGACGCTTCAGGTCGACAGGCACAATGCAATTTCGGTTCAATTTGCAGGGCAGCAAAAACCATTCACACCACTTTGTTATTTAAATGAGACCCTCCATCTGATTCCAAAGAGGTCGGAAATACAAAATTTGGTATGAGCTATCTATGAAGCAGTTTAGCTACTGTTTGGCTGTCATTGCGTCTCGTTGGATAGGCTTCCACCAGGGAGAAAACAGACACACAATCAACAGAACATATCCGCAATGTCAATTTGCATTCTGGTAAAGGGCCCTCAGATTTTCCTAAATGACTTGTGTTGACCATTGTTTTCCTTCCTGCATTTTTGACATACCACACATCTCTGGCACAGATTATTTGCAATGGTTCTATATCAGGGATTACACCACTTCTGTCGAAAGAGACGCAGTATGGCATCCCTTCCCATATGCTCAGTACCAGTGACAGTTTCTTGCCATAGATGACAATAGACTGTCTGGAAAAACTGGTCTCCCATCAGTGTACACCCACACCTTGTACTCCTGACGGTAATTGTATCCTGGTTAAATCCACCCTTCTCTTTCAATTTGTGAGACTGCATCTTGAAATTCTTTAATCTCCTCCAATGTCTTTATGACTAAAACAATATTTGGCATTCTGTGGCATCAGACAGTTTCTTCAACGGCTCCTCATTGAAAATGTAAAAATTTAGAGCGCAATAGCGTACGGTCTCATCCGCAAAGTGGTTTCTGAGCAAGCAGTTTTAGTGCCATCAATAGGTTTTTCACGTTCTCTCCATTTTGTATGGATGAACCCGAAGAGGTCATGTACCCACGCTGAGACCACAACTGCAAAAAATCATGCACAACTCCGAATCCACATAGGCTGTCCGTAAATATGGGAACTCTCATTTCGGAAATGCTGTAAGCCCTGGTAAGTGCAATTAGTTAACCAACTGGCGCTCAATACACTCCTTTAAACGATGACACTTCACCCACCACAGTACAAATGCCATATGTAGCTTCCAAGGTACCTCCAGAGTCTCTCAGACATAATCCAACCACATATAGCACATGATCTGATTCAGGCAATGGAACATATTGAATGTCATGGGGTGATTTGGTACACAATTCAGCCATATCCAAACAGTCATGCCTCATCAAGTACAACTCTGTGTCCAGGTAGGAGCAGCAAGGTACCTGGATTTAAACTCATGCATCTTGTCACTGTCTCATTTTCTGCTCCCAGAATCATTTGCTCGTATTTTGTCAAGCGACTACTCATGAGATGTTGCGTCATGGTTTGAGTAAGCAAAATCTCAACAGAGTGTGGCATGTGCCCTTTCAAACGATGATCCATCACAATATTTTCACACTGTTCCAGGTTCACAAACATTGCAGCAACAGCTTTTTAAACATCCAGGCAACACGGCAGCTACAGAATGTAAAGTAGCTGATATGTATGCAACAGGTCTGCCAGCAGTTCCATGCATTTGTATTAGAACTGACAGTGTGCAAACTTCACGCTCACTGTAGAACAAGGTAAAACTCTTGTTAAATTTGGCCAATTCCAATGCTGGATCTCAACACAGACTGTCCTGCAGTTCATTAAAAGAACGCATGCATTCCTTATCCCATGGGACTGGATTGGACACTCCTTTGTGTGTAAGTCTTTGAAGTGGCTTGCTATCAGGGAAACGTTTGGAATCCACTGTCTGCAATATCCATATTGGTGGATTAATTTGCAAAATAGCAGTATCCCGAACTTGTATAATTTTCTGAGCCCTTTTTCAATGTGGTGTCCCAAATAAAGAACCTGTCGTTTGAAAAATTGAATCTTTACTGGTGACACCTTATGCCCACTCATTGCCAAATGATTTAATAAAGCAATAGTGTCAGAAACACAAGCCTCTTTGGTACTGGATGCGCCAACAAATCCCCTATGTATTTCAGCAACACAGAATGATTTGGCATCTCCAATAATTCCAGATTTCTTTTCAGTATCTGGTTGGAAATTGAAGACTCTCTGCATACCCTTGTGGAATTCGGCACCATGCCAAGACACGGTTTACGAACCAGAATGCAAACAATTATTGGCTATCCAGATGCAAAGGGATGGAGAAAAAGGCTTGGCAAAAATGTAGCACCGAAAACAATTCAGCCTCAGAAGGAATCTAATATAGAATCACAGCTGGATTTGGTACTACTGGACAACATGGTATCATAATTTGGTTTATCTTTCGCAAATTCTGCACAATTCTATATTTCCCATTTGGTTTTCGAATACCTATGATAGGTGAATTACATGGACTTCCTAAAATCTCTCTCAAAATTCCTTGCTCAATCAAAGTCTCAAACAAAGGAGTTATACCTGCAATAGATTCCGGACTCAAATTAGAAGCTGAAGTTCTAGGAAATTCTATATTTGGTTTCAATGTGATTCAGATTGGAGCTACTCCTTTCATCAGGCCAATATCCTTTCCAGTAAAATCCCAAACCTCTGGTAAAACTGTGTCTGGTGAGTCAGGTGGCAAAGTATTTTCAGTGAGTAGGGGATATAAACCCTCTGCTCCCACAGTTTGGCCATTTTAAATAATTTTAAACACCACATCATCATCATTAATATGGAATTCTATTTCCTTGAGTGTACAATAGATAGAACAATTAAATGTACGCAATAGGTCTCACCCTAACAAATTCACTGGATTGGAATCACATACCACAAATTTGTGTAAATCTTCAAATGACCACAATTGTACCTATACACGGGGGTCGATACCAATTGATTAGACACTCCTACCACTTGGATTGTTTCTCCCGTGAGGGGTATGTTGGGGATTTCCAAGTTCTTACAGTGGAACTGGTAGCACCAGTATCTACATGGAATGAAATAGGTGTTCGATTCATCTTGGTATCCACATAGGGACTATTCTGATCTACCTCTCAGGAAATGCCAATCATACATTACTCCTTCCCTCACAGGTGCCTTCATTTGGACATTTCTGAATCACTGTCATTGGTCTGCACGTAGTACTGTGACGCCACTTGTCCATTCTAATTTTCTTGATTATTGGTATGAAAACGCATGTTTGCATTGTATCTCTGCACCTGCCCATTCAACTGAGGCAAAAGAGCTTGTAACGTATTCTGACTTCTCAATTTCCGCACTGGCTTATTCTGCATCTCATTGTTTATCTGTGGCTGCATCATTTCTTCTGGTACTGTCTGTCCATTTGTCTGATTAACTGTATTGAACTTACACTCACGGTTCAAATGACCTCACTTGCTGCAAATGTGATATGGAAAAGGCTTTTTCAATATCTCTTTTTGGCTCCCTTTCCTCTTCCTTGAGGTACAAAAGTCTGCAGCACTCTTCCTGCTATACTTCGCATTCCAGTAGTCGTCTGACCATTTCCCTGCACCATACCTGAAAAGTCTGAATCAAAACCCACATATCCTTTATTTGCCGCCCTCGACTGAGCCAACATCAACTTCTTGTGACGGGAATCCATGTCATCTCCACAATATTTCACATACAGAAGAATTTCATCAAATTGTTTAGTTTGCCAGCAGATCAAATGTTGCTGCATCATGGCACTTATCTCAGGCCTCACGCGATAGACAAACCGATACACAAACCGATACACAAAATGTCCAATATCCTTTTCTGTTACACTCTCAATTCCACTGTGTTGCTTAAATGCTTGTAGAAGACTTTTTAATGAGCATGCACTGTCTCCTTCAATTTGTGAGTAGTTCTGTCTATTTTTACCCAATCTGTTTCTTACGGCGAAATATTTCTTTTCAGATAGGTAATAACCTGATTGTATTTTCTTATTACTTCTGCCCACGGTACACCTGTTTTAGAATCCCTCTCAGGCTCAGTTTCTGGCCAATCGACTGCATTCTTACACTCAGTCCGTAAATCAGTTGGAATTGCAATGTCATATAAGGTGTCTAAATCCTTTAATAAACCTTTCAAAACCTTTGAAAATCTCTCTACCTGTTCATTTCACTCAACAGGCTTGTCCCTCAATTTTGGGGAAATCAATTGTGGAGGACAAAACGTCTGACCTAGACCAAGGGACATGAACATACCCTCCTCCTCCTGGTACTTCTCACATGGAAAACATTTTTGTCTCTGCCTCCTCCTTTGCTTTCTCAATCATTGGGCACAAAGGCAAAGCCACTTCTGTCTATTCTTTCTTTTTAGCCCATATGCCTTCCCACCTTTCCACATCTCCCCATCTCTTCAAGATGGTTATTAACTCTGTAATCTTTTCCTGATGGTTTTAAACTCTCTAAATCTTTATCACTAAAATCCAATCTATATGTTTTTGTAAAGCCTTTGATTTCTGTCCATACTTTTGAGCCACCTCAGCAAAACTTTCATGACTGTTTTTAGCCTTTCAAGCTATATCCGTGCACATGAACAGTAATTCTTAATTTCCTCTAATTCAACCTTTAATCTATTTATGTCTAACTTTCATTTCGTGTCATTTTTCACTAATTTACCATCTCTTTCTGCAATATTTTTTGTACTAGCTGTTGGAGCTATATTCCTGATCCAGTACTCATGTTCCTCAGGTGCTGGCCCTATGGAGTTGCTTGTCTTTCCTCTCTGATTCTCCCCACCAATTCCTCCTAATCATTGTGTCGCAGGTGTGTCTAATTTTTGAGTTCTCATTTGTAAAACCTTACACAATATTAACCTGAGCGACCTTTGACCCTTGACCCTGTCACCAGGCAGGTCGCTCCCCCCAGCTGCCATGCAGCCCCCTGTGTGATCGGACCTCCCTACTACTGGTTTTGCCGCTCTCGCCACTGACTGCCTACCTTCTTCTCTGTACCCCTGCACTCGCATCACTGTGCCCCTGTGGTTCTCTTCTGTACCCCTGTGCCCCCTGTGTGATTGTACTCCGTTTTTTTGCCGTTTCTCACCACTGACTGCCTCCCTTCCTTTTCTGTACCCCTGTGCTCCCTGTGTGATTGTACTCCGTTTGTTTTTTGCCGTTTATCTCACCACTGACTGCCTTCCCTTTTTTTTCTGTACCCCTGCACCCGTACTCCTGTGCCCCCTTTTTCTTTCTGTTCTCCCCACGCCCTCCGTGACCCCCGCCGTCTTCTCCCGCCGTTCTTTTTTTTTTCAGCCGCTGAGCCCCGCGGCCCCGCCCCCTTCTCTCCCATTGGCCGCCCCGCTCCCACCTCCCAGCTGCTCCTCCCTCCCTCAGCCCCTCATATGGAGGCCCTGAAGCGGCCGCGCAGCGGACGCGCACAGCGGGCGCGCTGCTGGGGCGCCGAAGGCGCACCTAAGGCAAGCCTGTCTGCGCCCGTCCGCGCCTGGACCCCTGGACCTCTCCGAAGCCAGCCAACCCGACAGAGATATGATGCCGCCACCCTCCACGCACTCAACACCGGCCGACAGCCAGCCTGCTACCAAGCCAACCCGAAACACACCCACGGATCATTCACCTGCCACACCTGCAACTTCACCTGCACCCGATCCTGCGGCGCACCCACCACGCCAGGCTCCAGCAACGATCACCTCAAGTGCATCTTGCTCAACACCCACTCCGTCCACAGGCACGCCGTCGAACTCTGGAACCTTCTCGACACAACATCACCAGACGTCACCTTCCTCACAGAAACATGGATGAACGCCTCCTCAGCTCCCGACATCACCAAAGCCATCCCGGATGGCTGCAAGATCGCCCGGAAGGACCGCGTTAACCAAACCGGAGGAGGCATCGCCATCGTCAACAGAAACACCATCCGAATCACGACCAACTCCGACGACACCCTCACCGCCGCCGAACACCTGCACTTTCAGAAACAAACCGACCCCAAGACCACCCTCAGAGGCACCCTCGTCTACAGACCCCCAGGACCACGCACACAATTCAGCAAAGCCATCGCAGACTTCGTCAGCCCGCACGCCCTTACCTACTCAGACTACATCCTCCTAGGAGACCTCAACTTCCACCTGGAGAACAACAACGACAGCAACACCGCCACCCTGCTGGACAACCTCGCCAACCTCGGACTCAAGCAACTGGTGAACACCCCCACCCACAACGCCAGCCACACGCTTGACCCCATCTTCTCCTCCAGCGAGCACATCTCCTTCAGCCACTCCACCGGAATGCACTGGACAGACCACAGCTGCGTCCACTTCAACTTCAGGAGAACCACGACCCACAACCACCCTCAACAGGTTCCCCGCAGAAGCTGGAGCAAGATCACCACTGACCAGCTCACCACCTCCCTCAGACGGAACCCTCCCGCCAGCGCAATGGACCCCGACGCAGCAGCCCGCAGCTTCACACAGTGGCTCACCAACTGTGCTGATGACCTCGCACCACTGAAGACCCCGCCCTGCAGACCCGGCAGCAAGAAAACCTCTTGGTTCACCGACGAACTCAAAAACTCCAAGAAGAGCGGCCGCACCCTAGAGATAGCCTGGCGCCACGACCAGACCACAGGAAACATGACGGCCTTCAAGAACGCCACCCGCATACACCACCAGCTGATCCGCACCACCAAAAGGTCAACATTCAAAGAACGACTGGAAAACAACTCCCACAACAGCAAGGAGCTCTTCAGCATCGTCAAAGAGCTCTCCAACCCCAGCTCCGGAAACGACATCACCCCCTCGCAAGACCTCTGCGACTCACTCGCCTCATTCTTCCACTGCAAGATCGCCGACATTCACAACAGCTTCGGTGCACCAACCACGCAACCATCCACCGAACCAACACCCCCCACCACCACCATCTGCAACTGGACCCCGGTCAGCACCGAAGACACCACCCGCACGATGAACACCATCCACTCCGGATCACCAACCGACCCCTGCCCCCACCACGTATTCAACAAAGCCGACTCCATCATCGCACCCCAACTCCGGGACATCATCAACTTCTCCTTCACCACCGCCACCTTCCCGGAGAGCTGGAAGCACGCTGAGCTCAGCGCCCTACTGAAGAAACCAACAGCGGACCCCACCGACCTCAAGAACTTCCGCCCCATCTCGCTCCTCCCTTTTCCTGCCAAAGTCATCGAGAAGACAGTCAACAGACAGCTCGCTGCCTTCCTCGAGACGAACGGCTCCCTAGATCCCTCGCAATCCGGTTTCCGAGCCAACCACAGCACCGAGACCGCCCTGATCGCAGCCACTGATGACATCAGAGCCCTGCTCGACAACGGGGAAACAGTGGCCCTCATCCTCCTGGACCTCTCCACGGCGTTCGACACTGTCTGCCACCGCACCCTAGTACAGCGCCTCAGCAACGTCGGCATCCGAGAGAAGGCACTGGAGTGGATCATCTTGTTCCGCGCCGGCAGAACCCAGAGAGTCCGCCTCCCCCCGTTCAGATCTGAGGCCACTGAAGTCATCTGCGGCGTACCTCAAGGATCATCACTCAGCCCGACCCTCTTCAACGTCTACATGAACCCTCTTGCAGCCATCGCACGCCAACACAACCTCAACATCATCTCCTACGCCGACGACACCCAGCTGATCCTCTCCCTCACCAACGACCCCGCCACCGCCAGAGCCAGCCTACACGAAGGGATGAAAGACATCGCTGAATGGATGAAGAACAGCCGCTTGAAACTGAACTCAGACAAGACGGAAGTCCTCATCCTGGGATCAGCCCCCTCCGCCTGGGACGACTCCTGGTGGCCCCCTGCCCTGGGCACCACTCCCAAGCCAACGGACCATGCACGCAACCTGGGCTTCATCCTGGACTCCTCCCTTTCGATGACCAGACAAGTCAATGCCGTCTCTTCATCATGCTTTAACACCCTGCGCATGCTCCGTAAGATCTTCCGCTGGATCCCCACCAAAACCAGAAAGACGGTCACCCAGGCACTCGTCACCAGCCGACTGGACTACGGAAACACCCTCTACGCCGGAACCACAGCCAAACTACAGAAAAGACTCCAGCGCATACAGAACGCCTCCGCACGACCCGTCCTGGACATCCCCCGACACAACCACATCTCCGGCCACCTGAGAGACCTGCACTGGCTCCCCGTCAGCAAGAGGATCACGTTCAGACTCCTCACCCACGCACACAAGGCCCTCCATGACCTGGGCCCCAAGTACCTCAACAACCGCCTGACCTTCTACACGCCCACCCGCCAGCTACGATCGACCAGCCTCGCCCTCGCCACTGTACCACGCATTCACAGAACCACCGCCGGAGGAAGATTCTTCTCCTACCTGGCCGCCAAGACATGGAACTCCCTCCCCTTCTGCCTTCGAACGACCCAGGACCATCGCTCCTTCAGAAAGCAACTCAAGACCTGGCTATTCGAGCAGTAACGGACCCCTCCCCCCCAGCGCCTTGAGACCCTTCCGGGTGAGTAGCGCGCTTTACAAATGTTTTGATTGATTGATTGAACCTGTTGACCTCTATTTGGAGTTTCGGGAATTCTTTCTGTAATACTAATCAATGAGTCTGTTCTCCCTTCCATTGTGGATATCATATTTTCACTTGTTCTCACACCACTCCCTCAAGTTGCAGCTTTTTCTCTTGCAGATGGCACATTTTGATTCAGTATCTCGCTATTTAATTCTTGTGAGATGTGATTCTTTCCTGATAACTCCGTTAGGTACCGTCAATGCATGTTCCTGCGATACTCCTCAGTCTGACTTATATAATGGAACAATTGGACCTATAGTAACTGGATCGGATAGTGCATCTGGACCAGTAGTCATAGCAGAATTATTAAGTTCTACTTCTTCAGGGGTCTGTTCTACAGACAAAAACATATTTCTATGAGCCGAATCTAAAAAGAGGTGGTGCCTCTGGCGCCACTCTAACAAACGGGTTTGTTCCTGAATTTATCTGCTCTTATTGGGTGGAGGTCTATTCATCAATAACTCATTCAATAATTCATCATCTATTTCATCCAGGCTCTTCTCTGTTAATGTAAGAACCTGAGCTTGTGATTCCTCTACATGTTTCTTTTTTTCATTTGTGCACCCATTGCAATGTCTTTTCACTACATCTTTTTCTGTGAATTCAATTTCACTTCTGCTTATTGATTTAAAGTATTTTTATATTTGCCCTTATATTTTCCCTTCTGTCTCTGATGGGCTTCATGTTCCTATTCTTCGAAAGCCTCATATTTCATTGATCTGGATGTCAGTTTAATGTCATTCATCTGTCTTCTCAGATTCTCAAAGTACGGTACATTAAAAGTTCCATATTGTGGGAAATCTAAGGCACCATCTTTCTCTGTGAATTTTATCCAATTCTCTAATGCGGTAGAAATGTGATAACTTCTCTCTAAGGACATATACAAAGCTGGTGTACCTTCCGGAAATACAGGAACTCCCTCCCTAGTAGGAATTAACGCCCTTAATTGGTTTAAGAATTTCATTATTTCTTCTTTTCAATTAAAGTCAACCTTATTTCTAACTGTTTTGCTTCCGTATTATCCTGTCAACTTCCAATCACTGATCGATCTCACCAACCAATCCCAGCGTGGCTTCACAGCAACCTCCTTATCTCAGTGCGGCACTTTTATTATGTCAATCAAACTCTAAACAGTGACTGAAACTCCCTTTATGAGTCTCATTTTCGCTTCTTTTTCTTTTTCTCCCTTATATGATTTCACACAAAGCAACATTAAACATACAACAACTCTTGTCTGCTCCACTAAAAAGAATTATAGATCCTCATACACCCAGAAATTTTCATTCACTCCCAGTAAAATCCCAAAAAGCGCAATTTCACCCTTTGAGGATTCTTTAGGATTCCCTGGTGCACTCTAGGAAGAAGCCCAAACAAAATTTTGACTCAAAACACTTTCAAAAAGTTCCCTTCACTGGTGGCACTGCCGACGAAGTCTCATGCACAGCACCCTCGAAACAGCATACAAACTTACTTAGTGTATGCCACACTAAGACCCACCCATAGGTGCATATATATTCTTAGGCTATGTCAGACCCAAACTCAATTTCAATACAATACAAACATATGAATTTCACAATAAGACATAACACCACTGTGATCACTCCACACCAGCCTCGTCACTGAACCTTTAGACTACAAGGGAATCCATAAGACAAACATCTCCTCATATCCTAGTTTTGAGAAGCCAATACTAAGCCATCTGACTCGTTACCAGAAAACTGTTACAGAAAAGCTCACCAAATGTTCTACACCACTCGCAATAAAACAATATCACTAGGCCCATTTTCTAACATATCCTATTCTTATTTATGATACCTTTTACTCTTTACCCTCCATATTATGTCTTAGGTCTTCCAACGGATATTTTTTGTTGAGCTGATAAGGACTAGAATATTTGAAAGATGTAAACAATTATCCTATGAGGATCAGGAATCGATAATTGTTAACATGACCATAACCTTCTCAGGCCTAAAGCAAACCCTTCTTAAGCCACAAATACAGACTCCTTGAGATAAAAAATATGGCCAAAAGAATGACAGAATCGATAAAAATAATTCAGGAAAAACATTTATCTAATGCCTCAAATTGCATAGACAAGTCAGGAAATACCTTTCAAAATCAGATATAAAGACCATTCAATAATGCAAGTAACCACACAGTTCAGCTCAGAACCTCTTCAACAACATGATTCAGACTATTGAGAGCATAGGAAAAATTCAGGTTTGGTTATTAATCATACAAACCAAAGCAAGCAGTTCACTTCAAGTTCTGTCGTCAGGTAAAACAGTTCAAGTCTGAGCTGCAGCACTGCATGCCACAGCAGGAGTCAGACAACCTCACAGCCGAAAGGTTATTTCCTACACAGCTTTGCCAGCTGGCACAGCACAGGGGGTTGCAGTCTGAATAAAGTTCAGTTCAAGCAAAAGTCTATTCCACTGTAGCGAGTGGAAAAAAGGACATCGAAAAGATAATAGGAATCAAGAGTTTATTCGACAGCATACCAGGCAGGAAAAATGAAATGACAGCCAGCCCCGTTTCCTCCTCAGATGGGGTAGTTATACTCCAAATTTTCCAGGTTAACACCCCTTAACGTATCAATTCCATCAGTCCATGGGGTTTCATTGGTCACTCACGGTGGGCTGTTATGGGGTGATCAATCACTCAAACAAATCCTGTTGAATTCAGTAATCTTTTTTGCAAGTTTCCTTAATATTCATTATGCTCCATTTAGTTAGCATTTCATCACTTCCACGAAAGTAGGAGGTACTTTTACTTGTTCATAGCAAGTCCATGCCCAGGCGCTTTTCCATGGGTTTGCAACAATATTTGCTACTGTTCTATCGAATATGCTTCTAGTGAGCAGTGAGCACCATTGTTAGCTGGAGGAGAAGTGAAACTTTACAGAAAATGTTCATAGGGCTTAGATGACCACCTCTCATGATTTTACATTCACATAAGGAAAGGAAATTTTGGAGGCCTTCATGAAAAAATAGTTGAATCTCTGTAGTGTTAATATTATTGAAGGTCACACATTTGCAAATGCATTTAATATTCTTCAATAATTCAGTTATGATTGCCTCCATGAAATTTATGTCAGTATTAAACACTACTAAAAAAAAGACATTTCTTTCAAGTCATTAGTAGCACATTACCATGCAAGCATAATTTTCAACGTTACACTTGTTAGTGCATTTATGGTTTTCATATGTGTTACAGAAGTCCAAAATCATTCTATGTCAGTTATTTTCGTAAAAAGCTTTTCCTACATTTCTCTGGTACCACTATGCATATAAGCATTCATTTTATGCACATTTGAATATTGTTATCACAAAAACTCTCTATATTGATTTTCTTTTTTATATTTCTTATAACACGGAAATTAATTTGCATGAAACTCTTGTCTTTCCTCATGTTGTTTACACTATCGTATCATGATCTCCTAAAACTCTGCATGTTTTTACGATGCTGTATGTGAACTCATGTTTTCAACTTAATAGGTTAACATGTCTCATCCAGTAAAAAGTCTCGGAAATGATTTTCTCAGGTAGGAATTGGTAAAGATAGATGCCAGATAACATCTACACTCCATCAGGGTCTGGTACTGGGGTAGCACCACTTGGCAGGGTAGAACTCACAGTTGCAGATTCCAAGTGCTATTTGCAAGAGACTAGTACTTTGAGACACTCTGGTGGTCCTGGGTTCAAGTTACAGGTCCAGTCATTCTTATCCAGCCAAGATGCAGCAGGTAGTAGGTCAGCACACCAGGCATCAGTTCTTTAGGAAAGCAGTCTAACAGAGTAGCAGTCCTTTCAGAAGCAGAGAAGTCCTTCTTCCTGGCAGAGTCTTCTACAGTTCCAGAAGTTCCAGAAGCGTACTGATGAGTTTGAGTCTGGGGTCCAATATTTATACTTGATGCCTCCTTTAAAGTGGGGGAAGCTTTTTGAGGTTTCCGGCCTCCCTGTCCCTGGCTGCAGACTAACTAAAGGGGTATGCAATCCTTTGTGTGAAAAGTAAGTCTGTGCTTTACCCCACCCTCCCATCCTGCCATTGAGGGCTGATCCAGGGACCTCTAAGCTATCATATGTGGTTGACTAGGAGGAATACACACAGACCAACTTCCAACTACTCCCAATAATTTGACCAACAGAGAGGCTGCAGGCGCTAAATGGCTAGGGCTAGAAAATGCCAACTTTCTAAAAGTATAAAACAACAAGGGGTAGGGCCTTATTAATGTCAGCAAGACTAGACCATTATGAATGTATCGAACAAAGAAGCGCCAATGCTAACTTTACTTGACAAACAGTATGATTTCTGTTTGTGGTCACCAAAATAATTACTATGAATAGCATTAATTTTAATCATAATTTAAACATACAATATCATAACATCTATATAATATATATATATATAATAATTTAAATGTCGCACATCAATTACAGAACATTATTACATCATCACAAAAATAAATCTAACACAATTTTAAATCATTTGCAAATAGATGTCCTAGTTCTGAAATTCAAACTAGCCAAAGGAGACCTAGGGGTGCCAATGAATTCTTTACTTACATTCTAGGCCTAAATGAGGTATCAGATCACTAAATTCTCTCAACTCAAACATCCCCTGCAAGCCTTTGCTTCCGTTGGAGATGGCGCACTCCCTGGTGTAATTATCCTGCTGAAGCATTTTGAACCGAACATCAATTAGGGGTTCTCCTCAGGACCCAGAACTTCAGGACACTACAACGGTTAAAAACAATACAACAAACAATTAGTGGGTGCTCCTATGTGGGCTTAAGTAATCTAGCAGCAACGCCCATCTTCTACAAACTTACATGAGTTTTAGTTAATTTCACCCAAAAAAATATTGTTGTTTTTTTTCTTTGCTCCTAAATATAGAAAATTAAAAAATGAAAATCAGGTCTGAAATTCCAAGCTAAGTACAGAAGTAGCATCAGCTTACTTGTAAGTGGAGTGGGACAGGAAATCTTTACATTTTGCTTTAATTTTACCACTTCTTGACCTGTTACTTCCAACTCAGATGTATGGTTCTGTGAATAGATGGAATTCCAAAATATTACACATAGAGTATTGAGCTCTTCATTAATGATTAGGGGCAGAGAACAGGCAAATTTGCAGACTCCAAATTACTTACAAATGACCACTCACTTGGGAGTTTGTATTGGCAATAATTCTTTCTGAAAAATCACCCAAATCAATGCTTGAGTCTGTGAAAATAAAAGATGCAAAAATGTTCATGTGTCCAAATGGCTAAAGATCCTTCTCCTACCCAGCTGCTAAGACCTGGAACTCCTTACCTCTGCACCTCAGGCAATCACCATTGTTGTTGCAATTCAGGAATGAACTCTAGACCTGGCTCCTTGACTGTACCGCAGACCCTCACCCAGCACCTTGAGACCCTAACAGGTGAGTAGTCATGCTTTACAAGAAACTTGATTGATTGATTGGTGCTTGTGTATTTTTTAGCCACAACGTTTCTTTAAAATGCAATATGCCTTAGGGTGGTGCAGAGTGCTCAACAAATGTTGTCACATCTGCTTAAACTGTGTATAACAAACAGAATTGCATGGCTACAAAATAACTTCATAGCAAAATGCACCGAAATGTGAAGATTGCACAATCAGTGCTGCAGACCCACTAGTAGCATTCAATTTACAGGCCCTGGACACATGTAGTACCTCTTTATTAAGGACTGATAAAAACATTAAGGGCCATATGTAGGAAGCTGTTCTGCTCGATTTTCCCGGCCTTCTTGTGAGGAAAAGATGATTGAATGTGACTTCAGTCTCTTACCATTCAAGTCTAAGGGTTAGAGTAGTGAATGGAGCCTATTTACTAGGCACTTCGACATGATTCTGTGTTCTTCCCCATAGATCAGGGCTTGCACACATAGCCTAGGGGATAGATTCGTTAGTATTAGGGATAACCTGTCCTGTAGTGAGGGTATTTCATGGAGCCGTGCTGAATTCAGGCCTGGTAGGCCTCAAACGGGAGAGACTCCATCTTTCTTTCTGCTCCGGCAGCTTGGGATGCTTCTAGGTCAAATGTAATGTTTTAGTTATGGGGTGTTATTCGCTTGGAGAGAACCGGTTCAGGCCGGCCCTTATCGAAGGATTGTATTTTTTCTTCATGCCGAAGACACTACATCAGGCCGGCCGGCTGGGAACGTGTCCTTGGTACGGGGAGGTACAAGAATTTGGTGGGCGGCAGGTTACGGGCCGGAATTTTCCATGAGGAAACGCACCTCTATATTAGTGAAAGTCTGAGGCAGTTACATGGTCAGTCCGTAGGCGGCATCTAGCCGTTAGCAATAAAGCTACTACTTATTCCAGGGAAGACAGACGCCATCTTGGAGGCGGAGAAAAACCGAGAGACAGATACTCTCCTAGCAGAATAGCCAGAGAGGAGAGAGTAGCCGATAAGGAAGAGGTCCCAGTGACTCGGAGAAGGGTGAAGGGAACAGCGCCTAGTGGTGCAGACGTGTATCCGTGACTGCGGAGGTGTGACTTCCAGGCGAGCCGAGGCACAGACGAGACGGGAACCTAGATGACCACTGAGTGCAGGCTACACACTACTAAGGTGATGTCGACCCTTTCTTATTAGAGTGTACAACTTAATCTTTCACTTTTCTTTGCAGGTTATGTGTTATATTGTAATGTTATGTGATTGCGTATGTAATGAGTAATAAAGTACCCAGTTTGTAGTGAACCAACATGTGCTGCGTGTTCTTGTATGAGAGGGTAGCCTATTTTTCTAGTCAGCTGCGGCTACATGAACAGATGTTAACCCTGATCAAGTAAGTGGTAACTGAATAAGGGAGAGAGGAGCCCCTCGAACCGGAGAACAGGCTATGCTCGAACTGGCAGTCCTTGTGTGATCCGATGAATAGTGAGACTGATTCCCTTTTTGTATGTTATGGTGATCATAGGATGAACTATCGTATGAACTGTCGTCTGGGTAGAGAGGTCTGGATCCGTATGGGATCGCGAGGCCGCCGATTGTGTTGAGACTGCCGTCTGGGTAGAGAGGTCTGGATTCGTATGGGATCGCGAGGCCGCCACTTGTGCTAAGACTGCCGTCTGGGTAGAGAGGTCTGGATTCGTATGGGATCGCGAGGCCGCCACTTGTGCTGAGACTGTCGTATGGGCAGAGAGGTCTGGATTCGTATGGGATCGCAAGGCCGCCATTTGTGCTGAGACTGTCGTATGGGCAGAGAGGTCTGGATTCGTATGGGATCGCGAGGCCGCCACTTGTGCTGAGACTGTCGTATGGGCAGAGAGGTCTGGATCCGTATGGGATCGCGAGGCCGCCGATTATAAGAGGTCTTGGTATGTATGAGTAGGAATTCCCTGTCCTTAGGTGGTAGATATATGTGGTTACCTATTGTAAAGAGGCCCTAGGGAGGGGGAGAGGATAACGTTCTGGCTGGGTTAGTGAGGCTCTGATGAGCGGGTTCTATCTGATCCGAAAACCCAAGCAGAACATTTGGCGTCACGAACCGTTTACGAAACCTGTGTGCGTTGTGGTTGTATCGTGTTTGCTTTCGGCGCGTGCGTGGTTTCGTTTGTATATTATTTGTATATAATTGTGTGTATAGTTTTTTTCTCTTTCTCTTTTTCTTCTCTTTCTTTTCCGAGATGTTTTCTAGAAAGTCGAAATCTACTTTTAAGTTGCCCGTTGATATTCCCGGCTGGGATTCAACGCCTTATGAAGCCTTAGCCCGTGAGTGGGCTGATTCTACTGGTTTGAGTGAGAATTGGAATTCTTTTTTGGAGCTGGCGGAGCCGGCTAATGTGATTACTTGTTTACAGAAGGCGCCGGTATCTAAGGGTGATGAGCTTCCCGTTTTGGGGCGTAGAGGTTGGATTGTTCTGTCTGCGTACAGGATTCTGCATGAGAGGTTGTTGAAATTACAGAAATTGCATAAGGATGTGGAAGCGAACTTTGTTGAGATTCAGAATGCTCATACTTTGTTGCGGTGTCAAAATACGTTGCTTGCTGACAAACTTGAGACTTACCAAACTATTGCCGAGAGGGCGGCTGTGCGAATTGCTCGTTATAAATACAAGAATCGGCGTGGTCGGGTTTCGACGAGAAAGGTGCGTCTGGTCGTGGCGAAAGCCGGACTGGATTGGAATCCTGATGAATGGGATGGTAATATCTGGAACTCGAGTGATTCTCGTTCCTCGGGTGAGGAGTCTGCCAAGCGCGAGTCCTCTCGCTCAGGCCGTGATTGTAAGTCTGCTTCTTGCGCCTCTGATGGTGCACCCCGTGATTGCGCTCGTCCTTTGAGTAGGTTCGATGCTTCTTACACTGATTGTTCCTCTACGTGTACTGATCGAGCTCCTTGTGATGCTCGTCCCGCGGTCTCGGTGCATCCAGTTTTTGGGCGGAAGTTGCAGCAGGCTCCCGGTGTTCCGAATGGTATTGCTTTAGACTCTTTGGAGGATTTTACTCAACAAGAAATTAGTGATATTTTGCAGCGATTTCGGCAGCGAGCTGGTGAGACCTTACTCACATGGATGGTGCGCCTTTATGAACTGGGCGCTGCTGGCATTATGTGGATGCTGGCGATTGTTTGAAATTTTGTTCCTTGAGTACGGATTCTACTGTACAGGATCATTTTCGTAATTTTAATGGTGGTGGTCAAATTACTTTGCTTCAATTGGCGACTGAGGGTTGTAATCAAAAATATCCTACTGAGTCTGACTGGCCTGTGAATGACAAACCGTGGTATACTTTGCGCGATGCTGCACAACGTCTCAAAGAGGAGGTGATGAAAACGGCAATTTTTCTGAATACTGCTGACAGGTTGCTTGATGGTTTGTTGACATCTTCTGTGCGGAATCGTATTATTCGTTCTTCCCCTGTTGCTTATAAGCAGGTCATGATGACTTTATTGATTAATCAGACTGGTAACATGTTATCTATGGTGCTGGAATCGGTACGCCAACTCGGTGAGTTGGGTGAGTGGTTTAAACCTGAACGGCAGTCCCGGCCTGACACTCGTACTCCTGGTGACAATAAACTTACTAGACGTGATATATTTTTTGGTCTTCTTGTGGCCGATGGTGTGCGGAAGGAGGACATTGACGGTGAGACTACTCCTCGTTTGTGGGAAATGTTTCGCAAACGTGGCTTGGATCGGAAGGAGGGTGCCCGGCGTGTTCGGACGACTGAATGTGATCGTGGTTTTTCTGACGGTAGCGGTGATGACGACCGCCGTGGGCGCTCTGATCGTCGTGATGATCGACGTTATGTACGTGATTTGTCCCCCCGTCGTGAGAGAGACAGAGAGAGAGAGGGGGAAAGAGAAAGGGGGAGAGATGATTATGTTAACAGCAGACGTAGGGGTGATAGGGATCAATCCCCTGAGTTGAGAAGGAGAGAGGATCGACACAGATTGGCCGATCGAAACCCGCAGTACAATGCAGAGGACAGGAATCCATTTCGTAATAGAGATGGATATGAACAGGAGGTATCGATACCTGAGAAACGTGAGAGTCTTTATCCTGATTTATCCTGGCACACAGAACGCAGTAAAAATGACTAGGAAATAGGTCAAGCTCCAGTACACAGATGGGCTCATAGAGATAATAGACCCTATGTAGATATTGATATTTATTGGAGACATCGTAATGTCCAAAGGGCCCGACCATTGGTAGATACAGGAGCGGAGGCCACTCTTATTCATGGAAAATCAAAGAAGTTTAAAGGTCTGCCTTTTACAATTACCGGATTAGGTGGAAAGGAAACTCCCGCAGTTCAAACTTTACTTGAAATGAGAATAGGTAGAATTCCTAGAAAAGAATACTCTGTATTAGTGGTGCCACTCTGAGAATTCATAATTGGAATTGATATTTTGAAAGGAATGACTTTGCACTTAGATGATGGATGTTACCAATTTGGAACTAAACATTATATATCGTCCAGGCCTGTACGGGTTGGTCGTTTAAGAATGCCTCCCATAAAAGTTCCCCAGGCGACAAAAGTGGTTTGTCAGAAGCAGTATCGTATTCCAGGTGGTCATGAAGAGATTAGTACCACTATTCAGGAGTTGGTGGATGCAGGAGTTATAACCCCAGTTACTTCTGCTTGGAATAATCCTGTTTGGCCTGTACGTAAGAGTGATAATTCTTGGCGCATGACTGTTGATTATCGAGAATTGAATAGACACACACCCTCTTTGACTGTTGCAGTACCGGATGTTATTACCCTAATTGAAAGAATCCAAAAACATCCAGGTACATGGTATGCATCCATTGATATTGCTAATGCTTTCTTTTCGATTCCGATTGCCCCTGAGTGTCAGGAACAATTCAGTTTTACGTGGAACGGGCGTCAGATGACGTTTAGAAGTCTTCCCCAGGGCTATGTGCATAGTCCTACGATCTGTCACCGGCTGGTGGCAGAGCATTTGGCTGAGGTACCGGTTCATCCGCAAATTCAGATATGTCACTATATTGATGATATTTTGATCCAAGGCGAAACACAAGAGGAAGTTCAGACCCAATTGGACAGAGTCATTGAGTGCCTGCGTGAGAAAGGTTGGGAAATCAACCCGGATAAATTACAAGGTCCGTCCCAGGCTGTGAAATTTTTGGGTATTAATTGGCATGAGGGGCACCGAGAAGTGATCCCTCAGGTTAAACAGAAAATTCTTGATTTTGCAGTTCCGAGGAATAGGAAAGAAGCCCAAAGCTTCATTGGATTGTTTGGTTTTTGGCGCCAGCATATTCCTCATTTGAGTCAAATATTGGCCCCTTTGTACCGTGTCACTCGTAAAAAGAATGCATCTGAATGGGATAAACCACAGCAAGATGCGTTCAGTCTGGCAAAAGAAGCAATTCAGCATGCTCTGGATTTATGGCCTGTATGTGATGGTGATGTGGATTTGAATGTGTCTGTACAAGGCCTTTATGCAAATTGGAGTTTGTGGCAGAAACAAGGCAAGAGTAGAGTACCGTTAGGTTTCTGGACCAAAAAGTTACCTGATGCTGGTGAGCGTTATACACCTTTTGAGAAACAGTTACTTGCATGTTATTGGGCTCTGGTGGATACCGAGCAATTGACTTTGGGACATGATATAGTTCTGCGACCTGAAATTCCTATCATGCAGTGGGTTATGAGTTCGCCGAAAACTCACCGAATTGGACACGCTCAAGAGGCGAGTGTGATTAAATGGAAATGGTATATACAAGACAGGGCACGTGTGGGACAAAAAGGAGTTGCATCTTTGCATGAGCAGGTGGCGCGGGCGCCATCGACTGAGACTGAGAGTGAATGTTCCGTACCTTTAGTACAGGAGTCTCCTGTTAAGTGGGGTAGACCTTTTGATGATTTGTCCGCGGAGGACAGAAACCATGTCTGGTTTACGGATGGTTCAGCAAGGTTCATAGGGACGAAACGGCATTGGAAGGCGGTGTCCTATAATCCGATCACACAAAAATTGCTGAGTACAACTGGTGAGGGTAAGAGCAGTCAATTTGCTGAACTCTATGCTGTTTATCAAGTTCTGAAACAAGAGTTACCTGGCACATGTCATATTTTCACCGATTCTTGGTCTACTGCCAATGGACTGGCAGTTTGGTTACCGACTTGGCATTCCCATAGTTGGAAATTGCATTCAAAAGAACTGTGGGGAAAATAATTATGGCAGGAGATTTGGGAAATGCTCCCACAGAGTACTGTTACAGTCTTCCATGTGGATGCTCATACCCCGATAGACTCTCTTGACAAATTCTTTCATAACATTGCAGATGAGAAATCTAAAATTGCTGAGGCAGTGGTGGACAGGCAAGATTCTGATATTGCGGGATTGGCGAAATGGGCCCACCAGAAAGCAGGACACTTTGGAGAGAAAGCCACTAGCAGGTGGGCTGCTGATCGAGGAATTTATATTCCCCTAGATTTAATCAAAAATGTTATTCTACATTGTCCCATTTGTCAGCATATCAGGCAGCGCAAAGTGCCCCAAATTGTTAAAGGTCATTTACATCGCGGGAAATTGCCCGCTCAAATTTGGCAGATTGATTACATCGGTCCACTTCCTATGAGTAGGAATTGTCAATATGTTTGCACTATTGTTGATACATACAGTGGCCTGCTGGTGGCCCTTCCCTGTAAGCAAGCTACCCAATTGAATACTATTAAAACATTGGAATTGATTATGATGTATTATGGTGTGCCATTCCAAATTCAATCTGATAATGCATCCCATTTTCGTGGAAGATTGGTACAGGAATTCTGTGTGGAAAACAATATTGAATGGGTGTTTCATATACCATATTATCCACAGGCCTCGGGCCTTGTGGAGAGGTTGAATGGCCTGCTGAAAGATCAGTTACGTAAATTAACAGATGACAAGTATAAGAATTGGCGAGACTTTTTGCCTCAAGCGCTATTGATTTTGAATAACCGTCCTTTTCTAAATGCTGAATCTCCACTTATGCGTTTGTTTCCTCCGAAGGTCGATGCTAAGCCCAATGAAATCAGAGAGACTGTGATGTACTGGGAAATTACTCCCGGAGCTTTGGCTCCATGTAGAGCGACCCCAGGGTCGGCAGGTTTAGACTTGCATGCCATGGATGACACCGTTATAGAAAGTAAGAATCGAGTCATCATTGAAACTGGTCTTGGTGTTCATATACCAACTGGGAATTTCGGATTAATCGCCCCTAGATCGGGGCTGGCTGTGAAAGGCATTCAGGTGCTTGGAGGAATCATTGACAGTGATTATCAGGGAGAGATTAAGGTGCTCCTGCTGAATAGCAGTGAGGTTGACTTACTAATACATCAAACTGACCGAGTGGCTCAATTGCTAATAATGCCTGTTTTCAGTGGTGAGATCACAAAAGGCACTGCCCCAACGTTGCTAACTGTACGCGGCCAGAAAGGTTTTGGCTCCACAGATAATCCTGGGGCCAGAGTTTGGGTGCAGTCGCCTAAGAATCCCCCTGAACAAGCAGAGGTCATTGCAACCGGTCAAGACAACACCATTTTAGTTATGAGACCAGGGAAAGATAGCTGGGAAGCAGTCCCGGCTGACAAATGTTACTTACGAGAATGAATAATGCCTGTATTCGATTCTCTTTCAGATCATTCTTTGGACTGTTGCTGCAGGATGTGTCGGCGTTGGACTCCTTTTGGGCTGGTACGACGAGAGAGGAGGGATCCCATCAACCCGGGCTGAGTTGAGAACCCGAGTGTCGCGCTCCTTCGCTGCGTGGGATTCGTCGTCGAACTTTTGGACTACGTTAGCCAAACGAGTGACTAAAGCCCCTCATTTCTGCTTGACACCGATGAGATCGGTAACTGACATTCTAGCAACTTGTTTAGTTGCTGTCCCTGCTTCATTGGAGACTTTGACTCATATTTTCAATATATCGAATGCTCGCCCCAATGTTCTTCTGGGCGATTTTGCTACCCATGAGTATTGCCCCTTGTGTACTGTACTGTCAGACCCGATACCCCCCATCCAGTCCCAAATAGTTACCTATAATATCACACGGGGTGATTTGTGTTTTTTCCTTACTTGTGATCCTAGTGCGATTTCTGAATGTATGCGTTTAAGATTGAAAGGTGCCACTTCATTCACCGCTCATGAACGAACTTTGTGCCTTCAAAGGACACCGAAAACATGTACTTCTGTTCAGAATAACATGACTTGCAAGAGTTTGGTAGTTACCCCCAGTCATTATCGCACGATGTTACTACCTGCCGGATGGCTTTTCTCATGTGGTAATACTTCCTGGCCATATATCCCCGCAAATATTTCTGGAGGCCCTTGTGCCATTACTAGACTGAGCTTGTTAATGTTTTCATCACATCCGAATGCCAACTCTCGTGTGATTCGAGATACAGTGAGGTTACAGGAGGATTGTGACTCATCTTTGCATTTATATTCCAAGTCTGAATACCTTAGCCTGGCTATTTCAATTGTTGGTGTTCCTGCTTTGGCAGTTTATAATGCCAAATCTATTGGGAAAATGGCCTGCTGGATGGTAAAATCCATTAATCATACTTCTACAGTCCTGTCCGACATGCTGTTAGACGCTCAGGGTGAACGTAGAGCTATCTTGCAAAATCGAGCGGCCATTGATTATCTTTTGCTTAAACATGGACACGATTGTTCTGATTTTGAGGGTCTTTGTTGTTTTAACTTGTCTGATCATACAAAATCCATTCAAGCTCACATTGATAAACTACATGACTTGACAGAAGAAGTTAGAAAACACATTGACCAGGGCTGGTTTGACTGGCTCTTTAATTGGTTACCTGATTTGCATATGTTACGTCCGATATTAGGAGGTATTCTGGTTACTATCGGTATTTTGATTTCTATCTGTTGCTTTATTCAGTGTATTCCTTCACTACTTCAATTCTGCACACCTGGTACTAGACATAGATCAGTTAGTTTTGTTTCATATTATTCTTCCACAGATATTAGTTCTGTTTAATGAATGTATAATAGACTGAAGTCAAGGGTGAAATGTTCTGCTCGATTTTCCCGGCCTTCTTGTGAGGAAAAGATGATTGAATGTGACTTCAGTCTCTTACCATTCAAGTCTAAGGGTTAGAGTAGTGAATGGAGCCTATTTACTAGGCACTTCAACATGATTCTGTGTTCTTCCCCATAGATCAGGGCTTGCACACATAGCCTAGGGGATAGATTCGTTAGTATTAGGGATAACCTGTCCTGTAGTGAGGGTATTTCATGGAGCCGTGCTGAATTCAGGCCTGGTAGGCCTCAAACGGGAGAGACTCCATCTTTCTTTCTGCTCCGGCAGCTTGGGATGCTTCTAGGTCAAATGTAATGTTTTAGTTATGGGGTGTTATTCGCTTGGAGAGAACCGATTCAGGCCGGCCCTTATCGAAGGATTGTATTTTTTCTTCATGCCGAAGACACTACATCAGGCCGGCCGGCTGGGAACGTGTCCTTGGTACGGGGAGGTACAAGAATTTGGTGGGCGGCAGGTTACGGGCCGGAATTTTCCATGAGGAAACGCACCTCTATATTAGTGAAAGTCTGAGGCAGTTACATGGTCAGTCCGTAGGGGGCATCTAGCCGTTAGCAATAAAGCTACTACTTATTCCAGGGAAGACAGACGCCATCTTGGAGGCGGAGAAAAACCGAGAGACAGATACTCTCCTAGCAGAATAGCCAGAGAGGAGAGAGTAGCCGATAAGGAAGAGGTCCCAGTGACTCGGAGAAGGGTGAAGGGAACAGCGCCTAGTGGTGCAGACGTGTATCCGTGACTGCGGAGGTGTGACTTCCAGGCGAGCCGAGGCACAGACGAGACGGGAACCTAGATGACCACTGAGTGCAGGCTACACACTACTAAGGTGATGTCGACCCTTTCTTATTAGAGTGTACAACTTAATCTTTCACTTTTCTTTGCAGGTTATGTGTTATATTGTAATGTTATGTGATTGCGTATGTAATGAGTAATAAAGTACCCAGTTTGTAGTGAACCAACATGTGCTGCGTGTTCTTGTATGAGAGGGTAGCCTATTTTTCTAGTCAGCTGCGGCTACATGAACAGATGTTAACCCTGATCAGGTAAGTGGTAACTGAATAAGGGAGAGAGGAGCCCCTCGAACCGGAGAACAGGCTATGCTCGAACTGGCAGTCCTTGTGTGATCCGATGAATAGTGAGACTGATTCCCTTTTTGTATGTTATGGTGATCATAGGATGAACTATCGTATGAACTGTCGTCTGGGTAGAGAGGTCTGGATCCGTATGGGATCGCGAGGCCGCCGATTGTGTTGAGACTGCCGTCTGGGTAGAGAGGTCTGGATTCGTATGGGATCGCGAGGCCGCCACTTGTGCTAAGACTGCCGTCTGGGTAGAGAGGTCTGGATTCGTATGGGATCGCGAGGCCGCCACTTGTGCTAAGATTGCCGTCTGGGTAGAGAGGTCTGGATTCGTATGGGATCGCGAGGCCGCCACTTGTGCTGAGACTGTCGTATGGGCAGAGAGGTCTGGATTCGTATGGGATCGCAAGGCCGCCATTTGTGCTGAGACTGTCGTATGGGCAGAGAGGTCTGGATTCGTATGGGATCGCGAGGCCGCCACTTGTGCTGAGACTGTTGTATGGGCAGAGAGGTCTGGATCCGTATGGGATCGCGAGGCCGCCGATTATAAGAGGTCTTGGTATGTATGAGTAGGAATTCCCTGTCCTTAGGTGGTAGATATATGTGGTTACCTATTGTAAATAGGCCCTAGGGAGGGGGAGAGGATAACGTTCTGGCTGGGTTAGTGAGGCTCTGATGAGCGGGTTCTATCTGATCCGAAAACCCAAGCAGAACAGAAGCCAAATACCGGTCGGTAACGGCCGATTTTCGGTAATTATCCCGTTACCGACCGGTATTTTGGCATTTGCTATGTAGGGGGCATATTTCAGGATTCGGTAATTTACCGAATCAGTAAAATTACCGAATCGGTAATTTTACCGATTCGGTAAATACCGAATCCTGAAATGAGATGTAGGTAACACTCTAATGAGTGTTGTGTAGGAATTGAAATTTGGTATTTAACACCAAATATAGGTCGGTGTTAAATACCGAATACATTTCAAAAAGCAATATTTTGCTGTAAAAAGAGTGCCATGTGGCAGACATACATGCCCTTAGGGCATGTATGTCCGCCACATGTGCACACATGCACGAATCAGGGGTGCAACAGGGTGTCAATGTGAAACCCTGCCACCCTTGAATGTGCTCCCCCCATTACCGAATCGGTATTTACCGAATCGGTAATGAGGCATACCTTCCCATTGATTCCTATGGGCCTCCAGGCCCATAGGAATCAATGGGAAGGTATGCCTCATTACCGAATCGGTAAATACCGATTCGGTAATTACCGAATTTCTCCGATTCGGTAATATTTACCCAATGATTACCTACATACAATTTACCACTTCTTAAATACCGAATCGGTAAAATTCGGTATTTAAGAAGTGGTAAATTGTATGCTACCTACATATGGCCCTAAATATGCCAATTGGATGTAAGCCAATTCTACCTATGTTTTGAGGAGAGAGCACTAGCAATTTAGCACTGGTTAGCAGTTGTAAAGTGCACAGAGTCCCAAAGCCAACAAAACAAGATTAGAAAAATATGTAAGAGTTAGGCAAAAGGTTTGGAGGAAGGCCACTTTAAGGCTGACATGTCTACAACGTGTCCCCACCAGCTGAAAGTGGGTCCAGCTAACCACTCTTGTGGGAGTTCTCATCACTAAGGTGCAGAAGAACCTGGGTATAACATCTACATTGGTGTGGATGGAGAAAGGATGATGTTCTGCCGTGATATCTATTTCCTGCAGGGAGATGGACCACCTCAACAGTTTGGGATTTTCATCCCTCATTCGCATGAGCCATCAGAGGGGCCTGTGGTCTCTCTGAACCCATAAGTAAGTCCCAAACAGGTATGGTCTCAACTTCTTCAGTACCCAAATCACAGAAAAGGCCTCACTTTCAATTGCACTCCACCTCTGTTCCAGGGGCAGTAACTTCCTGCTAATCAAAGCTACCGGTTCATCTACATATTCTTCATTTAGCTATGCTATGACTGTCCCTGTGCCTGGCTCTGAAGCATAAGTTTGCACAATAAACTCTTTGAGAAGTCAGGGCCTTGAATACAGGCACTTTACAAATGACCTTTAGGGTCTTTGTCCAGATTACCTTTCTGGATTGCTTCTTGAAAGTCAGCTTTGTTAAGGGGGTGAAAATGGTGGCCATATCCCTAAACAAACCTCCTAAAAGTATCCTGTGAGTGCCAGGAAAGCTCTCACTTCAGTCTGTGTTTTAGGGAGTTGCAGGCCAGAATAGGCTCAAACTTTGCCTACAGGGGCTGCACTTTGCCCCCCATATGGGCCCGGATACACCATGGAATCCTTCCCAATCTGGAATTTTCTGGCCTTGACCATCTCGCCCACCTCCTACAGGGCCTAAATAAGCTCCTCGAGGTGGTACAGGTGTGCCTCCAAGCTGACGCTGAAGACAGCTATGTCATCCAGGCATGTGGCACAGCAGGTCTCCTTACCAGCTGGGGTCCTGTTGACCAACCTCTGAAAGGTGGCAGGAGTATTCTTTAAGCTAAAGAGCACCCAAAACTGGAATGGATTGAGAATGCCAATCTCTGTTTTGCCCCCCCAGTCAGAGCAATCTGCCAGTACCCTGATATAAGATCAAAAGTACCTAGAAACTTGGTAGCACCCAGCCTGTCTTTGAGCTCAGGACCTGTGGAAATGGGATGTGCATCAGTCTTAATGACAGAATTGAGTCATCGGTAGTCCACACAGAACCTGAGTCCTGGAGTGGTACCTATCAAGCAATCAATCAGCGGGTTTAAAGCACTCTATTCACCTGTGGTGGTCTCAAGGTGTTGGGGGGGAGGTGCAGCTCTGGAGCAGCCGAAGAGCCAGGTCTTGAGGCTCCTCCTGAAGGTGTGAAGAGTAGGGGAACATCTGATGTTGACTGGAAGCTCGTTCCAGGCTTCATCTGCGATGTAGGAGAAGGCACTTCCACCCACTCTGGTTCTGCAGATGCACAGGGTTTCTGCTGGGGCGAGGTCGGCGGAGCTGTGGTTCCTTTTGGGTACATGGAAGGAGACTCTTTAGTGGAGGAATTTGGGTCCGCTGTTGTAGAGGGATTTGTAGGCATGAGTGAGTAGCTTGAAGGTTACTCTCTTCTAGATGGGGAGCCAGTAAAGGTCTCGCAGGTTTTGGGTGATGTGCTCATGCCGTGGGATGCTGAGGATGAGTCTGGCTGCAATGTTCTGGATGGTCTGGTGTTTGGGTGGCAGGGATTTGTTGATTCTGGCATAGAGGCTGTTTCTGAAGTCCAGTCTGCTTGTAATGAGTGCGTGTGTGATGGTCTTTCTGCCCTTGGGGGGATCCACTTGAAGGTCTTGCAGAGGATGCGGAGGGTGCAGAAGCGGGTGGAGGTGACGGCATTGATCTGTCTGGTTATGGTGAGGGAGGAGTCGAATATGATGCTGAGGTTCTGGACATGGTCCTTTGGGGTGGGGGGGCTGCCGAGAGTGGACAGCCACCAGGAGTTGTCCCATGCAGAGGGGGAGGGTCCAAGGACTAGGACCTCTGTATTCTCCGAGTTGAGTTTCAGCCAGCTACTGCTCATCCAAGCTACAACGTCTTTCATTGCTTCATGGAAGCTGAGTCTGGTAGTTTCGGGGTCCTTCGCTGAGTCCATGCTTTCTGACCATGGTGGCGAAGGGGGCCATGTAGATGTTGAAGAGCGTGGAACTGATATTTGTGGGTTTGTAGAGAAAAGGCAGGAATATGATCCTTTGGGTCCTGCCGGCGATGAAGAAACAGAGCCAGTCAATGGTGGTTCCATGTATTCCGGTGTCGTGGAGTTTGGCTGCGAGGGGGCAGTGGGAGACGGTGTCGAAGGCTGCGGAGAAGTGAGTAGGATGAGGGGTGCGCCTAGGTTGAGGAGCGTGCGGATGTCATCAGTAGCGGCGAGGAGGGCGGTCTCAGTGCTGTGGTTGCTGTGAAATCTGGATTGCGAGGGTTCGAGGCTGGAGTTCTCTTCGATAATGTTGGTCAGCTGGGCGTTGACAATCTTCTCTGTGACTTTGGCTGTGAAGGGGAGGAGGGAAATGGGTCGGTAGTTCTTCAGGTCTGTCGGGTCTGCGAAGGTTGTCTTGAGGAGGGACTTGACTTCTGCATGTTTTCAGTCATCTGGGAAATTGCCAGATTCAAAAGTGGTGTTGATGGTGCATTGTAACTGGGACAAAATGGCAACTGCGGCTCTGTGGAAGATGTGCGGAGGGCAGGGGTCCATAGGGGTTCCTGAGTGGGTGCTCTTCATATTAGTAGTGGTATCTTCGGCGGTGACCAGGGTCCAGATGGTGATGGTGGGCCGGCTGTCATTGCTGGGGAAAGGTTGGGTTCTGGAGTTTGTTCGCTGAAGTTATCATAGAGGGCTTTGATTTTCAAGTGAAAGTAAGAGCCCAGCTTGTTTAGAGGTCTTGGGAGGGAGTGTCATCCGTGGCATCGATGTGGGGCTTGGTGAATTGCTGGATTATGTTGAAGAGTTCCTTTGAGTTGCTGGAGTTGGTGAGGATTTTGTTCTGAATTAAGGTCTTCTTTGTGGATCGTATGCGTTGGTGGTATCTGTCATGGTGTTCTTGTGGGCGGCCAGGTCTTCTGTGGTTTTGCTGTTTCTCCATTGTTTTTTGAGATGGCTGCAGGAGCGTCTAGCTTCTTGGGGGTCAGTGGTGAACCATGCGGCTTTCAGTGGGCGAGGTTTGTCGGTGGTGCGGAGGGGTGCAAGTTTGTCTGTGTAGTTGGTGATCCAATGGTGTCGGCGTCGGTCGAGGCAGGGGGGGTCGCGGCTGAGGGTGGGGTTGAGATGCTTCTAAGTGACCTTGCTCCTGTTCCTTCGAGGAGGGCGAGGAGTTGGTTTTGAGAGTGGTGGTGGTGTTGAAAGAGAAGTGTAAGCAATGGCGGTCCATCCACAAGGGCTGCATGGGATGGCTGAAACTGATGTTATTCCCTCCAGCGAGGAAGGGATCGAGGGTGTGTCCTGCCTTGCGGGTAGGGTTGTTGACAAGCTGTTTCAGTCCGATGTTGGCGAGGATGTCCAGGAGGGCGGTGGAGTTGGGGTTGCTGAGGTTGTCGAGGTGAAAGTTCAGGTCTCCAATGAGTATGTAGACTGTGGAGGCGATGGCGTGGGGTGCGACGAGTTAAGCAATAGTATTGGTGAACAAAGCGTGGGAGCTGGCAGGGTCGGTAGGCGAGGGTGCCGTGAAGAATGGCTCTAGGGCTGGTCTGTATCTGGAAGTCGAGGTTGAGAGTCAGAGGGAGCTCTTGTGTACAATAGCTAGTCCTCCTTCTGGCCGATTAGGGCAGTCCTTCCTCTGGATCTTGTAGCCCGAGGAGGAGTGCCCGCTGCGCGGCTGCGAAGTGCTCGCCATTAAATAGGGCAGGGGGAGTTAAGCGCAGCTGGGAGGCGTGAAGCAGCGGGGGGAGGGTCTGCTGGGGCAGCAGCGGTGGGAAAGGGAAAATGGGAAGAAAAGCAGAGAGAGACAAGGAACAAAGGCAAAAGACAGGAAAACAGGCACAATAATAAAGGCAGAAAAACAAAGCCAAAGACAGAAAAATGGGCACAATACAGCACAGACAGTAGTGGAACCAGCAGAAGAACAAGGCTCTCAAACTGGACCACCAGGGATGAGGCGCAGGCAGAAGTCTGCGGATGGAGCAGGGCATTGAACACCTGCCTGTACAAAGCAGTGCATAGGGCAGCAGCACTTAACAGTGGAATTGCAAGGGGAGGGAGCAGTTCTCTACCTGTTGTGGCAGCCTTGGGTACCAGTGGCACAAAGCAGGACCAGGTACTGTTGGAGGGCTCAACCACCCCTAACACCAGCATCTTGGAGACCTCTTCCTTGATACTGGCCCTCGCCTCATTTAACTGCCTGTATATGCTATTTTTGACAGGCGGACTGTCACCAGTGTCTATATTGTGGGTACACAAATGTATAAGCCCAGGTGGGATTAAGAACAGTGCGGAAAGCTGCTGCAACAACTGGTGACTGTCACTCTGCTGCTCTGCGGTCAGAGTAGGAGAGAGGTAAATACCCTGTTCTGACACACTGTGCTCCTGGGTACACAGGAGGTTAGGGAAATGTTCACTCTCCTCTTCCACCCCTTTAGCTGTCACTAAGAAAGAGCATGTTGACATCTCAAAGTGAGGTTGAAGTGGTTTTTATGGAGCAACCTTTAGGGGTTCCTAGGAGTCTTTAGAGCTACTGGGCAGGTGGACTCCCCCTTCTGCTCCTACACCTCATATGGGCCTGCCCAACAGTTTTGGAGAGCTCTGGGCTCACAGGCTTCATAACCCACACCTTCTGGACAGGCTGAAACTTGACCATAGTGACCTTCTGGTCATAGTAGAGTTCATGAATTCTTGACCGGCCTCAAAATTGTCCTTCACCTTTTTCCAGAAGTGATGCATCTGGTTTCAGAGTGCCAACATGTAGCTGCCCACATCCAGAGGTGGTTTCATAAGACATTGCTCCCACCCCTCTCTTACAAGGCTAAGTAGTACCCTAGCAGGGTGGCCATATAGGAACTCAAATGGGCTAAACCCAACTCCCTTCTGTGGCACTTCCATGTAGGCAAACAGAAGATAAGATGAGAGTATGCTCCACCTTTGCCTCATGGGCTCAAGTAGGACCATACTCAGGCCTTTAGAGGTCTAGTTGAATCTCTGCACAAGCCTGTTGTTTTGGGGTGTGCTAGGGTGTGGAGAACTTATAAATCACTCCACACTCATACTGCATGGATTTCATATATGCTGAAATTAAGTTATTGCCTCTGTCAAAGACTACCTCTGTGGGAACCACCACATGAGTAAAAATCCACATCAGGGCCCTGACTACTGAAAGGGCAGTCACCAACCACAAAGGGATGGCCTCTGAGTAGTGGGTGGCATGGTCCGCCAAGACCATGATGCACCTGTTGCATAACGCTTTCCTGGGATCCAAGGGACCAAATATGTTCATGTTCATCCTCCCAAAAGTAGTGCCAGACAAAGGTAACGAGGTCAGGTGAGTCTTGAGCTTCTTCCTTGACTTCCCACAGGCCTGTAAAATGGGACATGACCTACAGAATGCACCTGAAGTTGTCTACATCCTCGGCCAATAGAAGTGGGTGACAAGCCTGACAATGGTGTTGTCTTTCCCCAGATGCCCTGCCAGGGGAATATCATGAAACAATCCCAGTAGGAAGGCCCTGTAAACTGAGGGACCACCAGCACACAGGATGCCCCAGGTCAAAGAACCTTAGGCTCACTGTGAAGGAGGTCTTTCTCCCAATATCCCAATAGATAAGGTGACGTCGAAAGGTATCACATGCTGCCTGGGTCTCAACTTGTCACCAAAAGCCCTCTAGAGTATAACACTCTTATTGGCGGCCTCACCCCCAATTTGCCATCCAGCATGCTCCCAGGTCGACAATGACATCCCCAGTTCAGGAGCATCCCCCTCAGGTGCCCAAACATCGAAGACCATGGGAACTTCAGCAGCTGGTGTCTTGTGCCTGTTGTCCTCACTCTTCTTAGAAGAAGCCTTGGTCATTTATCCAGGCTCCCTTGACTTAATAATCGGACAGCCATGGACTTTGTTGTCATAGAGATCCATTCAGGCACTTCCACCATCTTTAAAGGTGACCTGAGTTCTACCTTTATCCAGATAGAGTCCTTGAGGTCATTGCCCAACAGATAATCTACAGGCATGACAGGGTGCACACCAACTTTTAGAGAGCCTGTGATCCCCCCACTCAAACGGAACCAGAGCCACCAGCAGATGACTCTCACCATTGCCTGTGACTTGGTAGAATTTATTAGGGAGGACCCAGCTAATACCTCACAGTAGTCATGCTGGCTCCTGAGTCCCTCATGTCCTCTCTCCATTGTCCATTGATGGTGACCCACTGCCTATACTTATTTGCAGGCATATGGGCTCTTGACAGCATCTCCTTCTCCACCAGGGATACTAGGGTGACCTCCATCTACTCCCCAAAGCTAACTAGGATTATCTCCTCCTCAAGCGATACACTCGCCAACCAAGGTGTGTGCCCACTGTGCCCTCTTGGGACATTTGGTATCTTCTTTGGAGTGCTCATGCTTGTAGCACTCAGTACACCAGGGGATAAACCTCACGGTCTGCTTATCAAAGAACCCTTTCTTCTTTGGCTCAGATTGGGACTGGTTACTGCCCTTCCCTTGGAAATTATTTTGGATCCCTTTTGAGAGCTCCTTGTTTTTAGGTTTTCCCCCTCTATTTCTTCTGCTGGGACCCCAGACCACCCTTTTGAGAGTCCCCCAGATGCCTCTTTGGAAACTATAGTGCTGAGCAAAAGGTTTGTTCCTCAGCAACCTTACAGGGGTTAGTCAGCTTGCTTTCAACTAGTTGGTCGAGCATCTCTGTAAAACAAATATTGAGCATGTGCTCTCTGAAAATGAAGTTGTACAGCCCACTGTAATCTTTTACTTTGCCTCTCCTGATCCAGCCATTTAGTACCTTGCTAAAATAGCCAGAGAAATCAGCCCATGCCTGATTTGGAAGCTTCTGGCTGTCCCTGAACCTCTGGCAGTACCTTTCAGGAGTCAGCCCAAATTTAGTGACAAGTATATCTTTCATTGAGGTATACAAGATTGGTCCTCTACTTGTAGTGTGAGTAATGTGTCCATCTCACCTGGAGGTATATGCTTCCACAAACCAACCCAGTTCTCCTCTGGGATCTTATGCTCCCTCAGGGTCTCCTCGTAAGTAGAAAAACATTTATCTATGTCATCTTCCACCATATAGATGGGCACCAGATCCTTAAGCAAGTGGAACTTCTTGTCTCCTTGAGTAAATTTTAGGGCTATAGTTATGATGCAGTTTACTTCGCTCTTGCACCACACAATGTGGTGCAAGAGCAATGCAAACCGTAAGTTAGATTTATGAAGCAACGCAATACCACTTTGCCTGGCTGTTAGTGGCTCCACTAATCTGGAGTAGTGCAATGCAGCACACAATCGCTGTGTTGCATTTCTCTTCCCTGGGTAGGAGTTCTGTGGGCATTGTGGGAGGTTTTTTCGTTCAACCCCCATGGTTTTTGATGCATTCCCAAATTTGCAAGACCTTGCAAACCTGGAAATGCGCTAAAAAGATATGCCTTCCCCGGCGCGGCATAACGAGGAGTAATATCCATGTACTACCTCTTTCTATAAAAAGAGAAAAATGCCCATCAGGATCGTTTTTGTGCTGGAAGATGTTCCTTACACAAGTATACAACACGGTGATGGGCTATGAGCAGTGCCTCACTTACTGGGGGGCCAGACCTACCTCACTTTAGAAAACATGGCGAAATGTTAATAATCATGATCCAAAAATGTCTTGAATGCATTTTTTTCCTTCTTAATGAGGAGGTGTTTCACAGACTCCAAAAATGGCCATTGACACCTGCTTCGCCACCAGATATGCTAATTTGCATGTGGGCTGGTGGGGGAACAGGTGAGCCAGACCGCACACTACCAAGAATGGGCCAACAAATAGTAGTGGAATAGGTACATAGATGACCTGTTCCTAATATAGAAGGGATCAGGAAGCAGTGCAAGAGTATTTCTGGGGAAAATAAATATCAATTACCGCAATCTAACATTCACTTACACCATTAGTAAGTATGTGGTTAGCTTTCTTGACCTTACTTTATGTAAAAAACACAACACACTTGAGACCAAATTGTTTAGAAAACCTACCTCTGTTAATACATTAATCCATGCAAATAGTTTTCAGCCCAACAGTCTGGTTAACAGAATTGCCTACTGGGAAAGTTTGAGGGTGAGACATAACTGCAATGAAACAATTGAAGACGACAAGGCCCTACAAGACTTCACAAGAAGATTCTGTGGCAGGGGTTACCAGAGGTCTAATATTGAACAAGCCAAGGAAAAATCCAAGTCTAAATCTAGAGAGCGGTTGCTATTAAGAAAAAGTGCAAACACGAAATTCACTAAGATACACCTGCATTTCAGGTTATTCACAGCATTCAACAAACAGGAGAAAACAATGAGGTCCCTTTGACAGTAACATTGTCATCTGATTACAAGCATTGGCATAGCCAATAGGTCTCGCTTTTGGGACTTTATAAGTGTTTAACTATGCAACAGTTGCATAACTAAATACTTATAAGGTCCCAAAAGCGAGACCTATTTGCTATGCCAATGCTTGTTGTTTTGGTAGGCACGAAGAGCCACCCTCCCCCGTGTAATGCCAGCTGCTGCAACAGGGGAAGGGACGGACTCTGAGGAGAGAGAGCAGAGGAGGAAATAGCAACAGAGAACCAGTCTGCCAAGTAAGTGCGAACGTTAAAGTGAAAGTAATCATTTCGCGGGCGCTTTGATGTTCGCAGTGGCCGCGCGGCTCACTGAGAACATCAAAGCGCCCGCGAAATGTACACGCAGGCTGCCAAATGGTGCGCGCGCCCGGCGCACATGCACTGTAGTTGGGAGCCTGAAAAGCACTCGTTTGCACTTCCAAATCCCCGTTTTCTATAGCTCTTGCCAGAGCAGCGCTAAAGCGCTGGCTCAGGCGAGACCTAAAAACAAGAAGGGCTGGGCGAGAAGGAAGGGGGGAATGTGAGGAGCCTGAATACAAGTAAGAAAAAGAGGAGGAGAAGGGAGATGCAAGCAGAGCATCAAAGGGCTGGGTGAGAAGGGAGGGGGGAATGCAAGGAGCAGCTGTGCACGTGCACGCCATCGTGCACTCAAGCTCTAGGCCAGCACAACCATGTGGGTAGCACTTTTGAAAACCCACTTACAAAATGTCTCAAAGAGACAGCTTTCGCTGTCTCAGCGAGACCTAAAAAACTACACTGTTTTGGGGAAAGTGGCTCCAGGTAGACCAGGGATAACATTTAAGAAAGCAAGATGTATGAGACAAAGGTTAGGGAAAAACAGTCAGTAAAAGGCACCACACACCCAAACCAATTGGTAGGGTATAGGGTACTGGCCAGGCTTTAGGAAGTGCAGGTGTAAGGCAACCCACCATGGCAGTAACACCAAAAACTATAAGACACATTTCTCCAAAAGGAGCAAAAGAATTCATGGGAACTAACACTGCAAAAATGGTTATGCAGTATATGTCCTACAATGTCTCTGTAAGTTAACAAATGTAGGTAGCACCATACTTCCAGTGCTCCAAAGAATTTTGCAGCACCTCAGAGCAATTGATCATGGTGACAAGCTGTATCCCATCACCAGACACTTTGAGGCACAGCATAAAAGTAACAGCAACAACCTTAAAAACTTAGTGGTGGATGCTATCTCAGTAAACATTAGAAGTGGAGACAGGGAGATTGCATTAAGAAAACAGAATATAAATCCAAAATAGAATTGTCGGAAATCATTCAGGTACAAAATAAAAATAATACCTGAACTCTGTCAGGAATCATTCATAACTGCAATCTGAAGGACATGCAGTTAACCGAACCTCCTATGAGGAATAATAAGGAAAATGAGGAATCGGAACTACTATTCCCATGAGCATGCGGGAGCCGGTGAGCATCACACATTCGTTAGAGGCAGAAAGCAGGTACAAAAGCATTTCTGCATTCCAATACACTGCCAATTATATTTGGTACAGCAGGGTCTGTTTGAATTCGATCGTGCGGTTGCGGTCTGGTAAGGGTGTGGTTCGCACCACTGTGTTTGTGCCTCCTAATCATTTGGCATGGGCTCTCGGGCCTTCAGAGCTTAAAGTGGAGTAGAGGTTCATTGGGACTTGTTCTTGTAAGAGCAGGTGATTTCTTCAGTAACTCTGTTGGAAAGTCTGGTTTTTACTTACTGACTCAAGCAGTGGGCATGAGTGCCTACCTTTAGGGGATGCTGCTTTGTTGCTTTGTACTTCTCACAAAATCTACAAAGTTAGACTAAAAGGAGAGTGTGTTTCATTTTGTTGTTGTTTTGCATTACATTGTACATGTTCTGGGATTCTACTGAATATATATAAATATTATTGCTGAACAGTGGATTGGATTGCAAGTAGCAACTGCCTTCTTTTCAAATTAAGAAAGATTGATATGTCCTTGTGTGCACTTGGAGGAGGATACTGGATGATTTGTGGTGTTTTCTATAAGCCTATATACTTTATGCTCCTGAGCAATATCTTTGCATATAAAGTGTTTATTATTATATTTTCCTACCACTTTAACAGGGGGATTCATAGTAGAGTTCCAGGATTTGCTCTGTTGTCCCTTGTGATGCTTGGCGGGTGATCTGCATGGGTAGGTGTTACTATTCCATATTTCTTAAGGTTCATTGAGGACAAATAGTTGATTAGGAAGATGGTAACATTCTTGCTTTTTCTTTTGCAGCATTCATATGCAGGATCTGGGATGCACACTCATTGGTTCTAAGTGGAATCCCCCAAGACTAGGAATATAGGATTATGATGTACTTTTGTTTATTTACAGGTATTTCTGTCCTTCATTAGGGGTTACATATGTTTAATTCTATAATTCACATACATTGTTACATAGGTTCTTTATCCTTTCTTCTAGGTTCTCCTTCCTTTCTGCTCCCTCCCTTACCTTCCCCAGCTTATTCACTTAAAAGGCTGTGCTACTATAGTTTTCAGACATGAAGCTATCAACAGGTGGACGATTCCGAGCTTCGTTCTGATCTTTAGGATTTATCATGATGAGAAGAACTGAATTCAAAAACTCCTAATAGCCTTAACATATAAGAGGACCTCCACACACACATTTGTAAAAGTTTTGAACTTCTCTAATAGAGTAACGAGGCAATGTACATGATTCTATCTAAAAGAATGAGCGGACACAGGTGTGTGGCGATATCGTCATATAACCAGAAAAATAATGAAATATACACAATCAATGAATGTAAGAGAATGTACTTAGGGCATGTATGGAGATAGCAATTGACAACATCCTGCTTTGAGCATAGAAAAGTTAAAATTCTCTACAACGTACAAAGGGTGAAGCATATTGTAGATATATGGATTGTGCTTTATGAAGTATTCCCTATATGATCAAGGCATGCTCCAAATGACATGTTACATGAATTCTTAGTAACTGTGAAGTTGCTGTCCTTTTCCGATAAGATGTTTAAGTGAATGAATCAAGTGCATGGAGTGTAGCATGAAGCCAATTATGAGAACTCATTTTTGTATCAATAGTTGTACACCTTGGACCCATAAGTTTGCTACCTAGGCTTGATTAGTATGCTTTGTTTGGTACTATACTGAGTTTAGTATCGACAATTCTTTTTATTTGCCCATTATCTCTGCATTGTATAAAAAATGGTGTGTATGCAATTTAATTTTACAATATACGATTCAAGCAAAGCATTACAATGAATAAGCGAAGCAAAATGACATTGACGTGATTGATCAAAACCTTTTTTCTTTGTTTGTTATGAGGTCACACGCCACATTTGTTGTAAAATTACATGCAAAATGTCACCTCACTATTAGTGAATAAGGCTTCCAGATGCAATGTGTCTGACGGGCATTCTGGTAGCAAGTTAATAAAGTGAGAGTAGTTGGAATACGCCTATCTTAGTCAATGAGTGAAGGTTGGATGCAAATTTGAAGAGTAGCCCTTGCACACCCATTAAGGTGTCATGCTTCATCATTGGGCGTTATGCTCATCCTGGGGGTGGCGCTGCAGTCCCCCATGGGCCCTGCGAGAGGGCTCTTTGGCAGAGATCTTTTTAGAGGAACTCCGCAGTGGTGAGCGTCTATATACTCTTCATATTTGAGGATTTCCCCTGCATCCAACTGTCACTCATTGACTAAGAAAGGTGTACTTCAACTACTCTCACTTTTCACCTATACTCTACACTGCCAAATGGGCTAGCACTCACTCATAGGAACAGTTACGCTCTAGTGATTTAGATGCACTACCTTGGGAGCATGGGTACCAGACACCTTTTTTCTAAGCTCCTTGTCCGTCTCTTTGTGTATTTGATAGCACGTTGATAAAGCCAAAGCTGGATACATACATATATGCCTGCCATTGTTCTTTTTTAATTAAAGCAACATGTATTTTTTATGTAAATATATAGGACTTTGTGCAAACTTTATGGCTTAAATGTAGCCGAATAAAGTATTTTGACTGACTGTCTGAAATCCTTCCTTACGGTACTTGGGAGAGGGTGTAGATGATATATATGCCTCTTATATATAGATTGTACATCCTCCTTGACTAGCTATGGAATAGAATAGGTTTGGAAGAAGAAGTTATATGCAAAAGGATCTTCTACATATAATTCATCTCTTTCTTTTTTATTATTTTCTATCTCTACTGCTTATTTGATCTTTTTTTAATGAGCTCGCCTCTCTCTGACAGGTGCATTTTCTGATATTTTCAAACATCCCTTTTTAAACAAATGTTTGTATTTTGTTTGATCAATTTATAATTTATAACGGATATTTTGGGTACCATCATTTTACAAATGAGAAGAAATTGAATCAAAAAAGGGAAATACAAATAACAAAAACAATATATGAGAAATTGAGCCCAATTTGGAAAGTGACATTGAAGGGAATATAGGCCTTTTGTAATAAAAAGCTTTTTCCCCACGTTAATTTCAATTAGAACTTCTGACACGGCTTTAACCGGAACTGCTGAACTGAATTATACCAATTATATGGCAGGAAAGTAGATGTTGGCCCAAAACGCACCCTTTTTGTGATTTCATAACTCCATTCTCTGCCAGTCGAAGCTGTCAAAAATATGCGTGCACAGAAACAGATGAAAACATTGATCTGACAAACAGGGTTCAGCCTTTCAGCAGCTCTCCTCTATTTAACAATGCAATGTAGGCTCCCACAGGAGGTAGGGAGCTGACAGAGACTGTGGGGGCCTTGAGGCTCCTCCCACGGTCCCCGACAGAGGCCACTGGGTACCCTTGGGGCACCCATGATAAAGAGGCCAGGCCCTGGGGGATAGGGTCCCCCAGGCTGAAATCAGCCGTGGGATGGGAGCCGCACCGCCTTCCTCCCCATAGTGTAATGGCAAGGCCACAAGGGATGGGGTCCCTTGGGCTGAAATTGGCCCGTGGAGTGGTTCCGCACGGACTCTTCCCCTAAGACAAATACATTTTTTTTAAAAACAGACAAGGGGGAGTCATTGGAGAAGCCATCCCCTTTCTTAACCACTCTGCAAAGGGGCCTCCAGGAGCACAATTGTTTGGGGGTGAATCCCCCTCAGCTTCTGAGGGTGCTTGGGGGTCAACAAACCTCCCTGTTACCTCCAGTAAGTTCCACACAGAGGGATTTCTGAGAGCTCATCAGCGGCCCCAACCCCTTTCTCCACCACTCTGCAAACACACGTCCTGGTGCACTATTGGTTGGGGGATGCAGTCCCCTTATGCTGAGGGTCCTTGGGGCCAAGAGCCCCTGCTGTTACCTTTAGTAAGTCCCACACAGCAGAATTGCTGAGAGCTTGTTGGAGGCCATTCCTCCATTCTCCACCACTCTGCCAACACACCTCCTGGTGCACTACTGGTTGGACGATGATGTCCACTTGGATGCTGAGGATCCTTAGGGGCCAACAACATCTCCTGTTACCTCCTGTAAGTACCACACAGCAGGATTTCTGAGAGCTTCTCTGAGGCCCCACCCCCTTTCTCCACCACTCTGCAAATGCACCTCCTGGTGCACTACTAGTTAGGGATGAAGTCCCCATGGAAGTTGAGTGTTCTTGGGTCCCAAAAACCTCTCCTGTGACCTCCAGTAATTCCTACACACAGGGAATGCTGAGAGTTCATCAGAGGCCCCCCTTTTCTCCACCACTCTGCAAACGAGCCATCTGGTGCACTACTAGTTGGGGGATGAAGTCCCCCTTCGATTCTTGGGGTCCTTGGAGGCAAGGACCCCTTCTGTTATCTCCATTGAGTCCCACACAGTGGTATTGCTGTGAGCTCGTGGGAGGCCCGCCCCATTTCTCTCTAGTTAGGAAATAAATAATTTAAAAACCTTAGAAATTCACTGAAAAAGCCAAAGGTTAGAGGGACATTATAGTTAGGAAATAGAATAAAAAACAATCCTTAAAAATTCACAAAAAAGCTAAAGTTACAGGGATGTTATAGTTAGGGTCAGATTTTACACACAAAACAACCAAAGAAATTCAGCAGTTAGAGTTATCTCAAGTAACTATAACTCATGCCCTTCTCACCCCCACCATGCACAGTTTCCTCATCAATAATTTCACTGCAAATGCTTGCAGTGATATTATCACTTATGTCATTGAAGATGTCATTATTGATGTAATATGTGGGTAAGATGTTGTAGTCATACATGCTGGTCAGATGTTAATGTTCAGCTGCCAAAATATAGCATCTATCCACCCATAATGATTAAAAAATGTAAGGCATAACACTACATGTAAACGTCTTCACCAGATATAATTCACTCACACTAACTTGAGATCTGGATCAAAGTAAGTGTAATTCCAAAATCTTTGTTCTGCCAGGCCCACGGTCAGTGCTATATGTAACTTCCCTCCACGTTGTTGACTATAACCTTGTTAGTGGTAGGCCACCTTCGTACTCCTCTCTCACCATTCACACAGTGCTCTGAAGGCGTAGGAAATAAACACAGTAAATACCTGCCTGAGGTCTGTGTTTGTTAACGGGTCGTGCAGTTTCAGATAGCAGTAACAGAGGTAATTTATTATATTATAATTCTACTGCACCTTTTTTGTGTGAAGTACCTTTTAGGACACCGTTAAGTAATTGCGAGGCATCAGATTCAATGACTGTGATAAACATTTTCGATTAAAAGATGTAGAAAGAACATGCTGAGCGGAGAAAGGCTGTCACTTCATTTGATGTTAACCTTGGGATCGGGGAATAGAAACAGCATAATAATTACTGTCAAAAAGACATTAGATGAAATGTTCATTACCTCAAAATTACAAATGGTCTTTTTAGAAATCATTTAAAGCCATTCAACCAGCCTAATTATATGTGTCCACTAAACTGTTCTTTCGGATCCCACGGTGTAAATAACAAACTATTATGATTTCTTCAAATAACAACCTATCTAGTAAGCTGACCAAAGGGAAAACACGCATATATATTGTAGTCTCTGTATAGATTTCTGTTGGTAAATAATCTTTCCAGCATTTGTCATAACTGTTACTGATATTATTATTGTTAGTATCTTCATCGTCACAATCATCAATAATATTTCTGTTATCGTGTAGGAAGGAATTATCAGCAGACAAATCACCTTAGACAAGGAATAAAATGTGGACTTGTTTTTTTGAAAACATATTTTAACCCTAGGAATCCCTAGTTTAATTTACTCGCTCAAAGCACAATCCAATTTGAGAAGGTACGCTGAATGTTTTGTTCTTGAATTTGCCAAAAATAAATTATAACAGACTATGCTCTGCAACATCTTGTTCGTATTGGTAGAAATATGATCGAAATGTGTTACTTTGACCTGTGTTGTGTGACATATTTCAAAGCAGATACCCCTCAAGTCTTGACAAACTTTATACTAAATTGTACCACACTGTTGCTAAATACAAAGGGACAGCTCTAATGTGGTTTATTCCAGTGGCTGCTATTAGACAAAGAACACACTTCTTCAAATCCCCTTTATCTCATCAATATCACAGATTTGAAGTGCTTAAATAAAGATACCTTTAGTGGTTTTTCTCTTCCCTTTTCCAGAAATCTCCGGTAGGACCTGCAAGTCCCCCTCTCTCTTCACCCACCATCACTTCCACCTCTACCCTGTCATTGACAACCTTTCAGGTTTCGTGCATTCATGTTACTGTCACAAGCCAATGTAAGCTTTTGTCTTATTAAATATAAAACAATACAAAAGAGAGTATTTTGTCATTTCATTTGACTGGTTAATCTCACACCTACATGGAGCATTTAAGGCCTCTTGCAGTGCTCTTCCTCCACGGTGAAGCAAAGACTTAGGAGGTGTTTAGAATCTGATTCCTCTCAATGGCAGAGTAGATCTTCATGGATTGTTCAGAGTTGTAACTCAAGTTCCTCATGAGCGCAGGGTACATTGCTGCCTGGTGTTATCAATTACATTTGAGAACGTATCTCTGATCACAATGTTCTCAATGTTTAAAAAAATCATGCTACATGATACTGTCAGTTATGATTTCAGAGCCGCTCATAGAACACTGTGTTAAGAATTGTACATTGATTCCGTGGACAACTCTGGAGCTGGTGGAGCTCATAGTCTATGTTGTTGAAATTCTGTGTTGTACCATAGTACTGCAATCAAATTCACCAGTTATACATAAGTGACCCAGTATACCTAGTGTAGCCTCCTTCCCAGTCTAGTATCATGCAATGACCATGCACTCACGGCTCTACAGTGCACATCTTTATTCTTCACAGTGAATGGTCAACTGCCCACACTGTGTCATAAACTTTATTAACCACACTCCTCAATTAGACGTCAAGGTGCTTGAACCAATCTTTCAAATCTCATCATGTGAGGTTGATGAAGTGTACTGTTACTGTTGATGCCAAGGCGGGTGTATGAGTTGGACTCTCCAGACTCCCAGGTGGACATGTCTCAATTCAAACATCTGGGGTCGATGAACATCGAGGCAGGTGCTTGTAATGCAAGGAGTCCCTTGTGATAGACTTTCTGGGACATTGAGTGGTCACTGAATGTCCTTTTCTCTGCACAACCCTAAGTAGGTCAGAGTCAAACAGAGTGTTACACTTGTGTTTCTGTTTTTGTTTGACCAGGACCCGGTCTCTTTCCTCAAAAATCTTGCCCTTAGCACATCGGTGTTTGTCAACATAGGTCTTCATTCTGGACTTGGGAAAGGAATCTTGTCAGCATCTTTTCGACCTAATAGTAGTCGATTGTGGCAATTTTGTTTCCATGGCTCTCCCAAACATCAAGGTGGCAAGGCTTTCACTTGTCGGTGGAATGGGGGAGTTGACCTGTAGGCAAGAAGGGCTGAACATAAAGCTGACTTGTGGTCACTTTGTTCTAGTGCAGTGTGCTGAACTAATTTCTTTAGGGTGCCTATGAATCGTTCAACAACACTATTTGCTTGTGACCAGAGAGGTGTACTTTTCTGATGTTTAACATTCATATTAGTGAGGAAGGCCTTCAACTCTTAGCTATTGAATGGTGGGCGATTAGCAATAAAGAATGGAGCGTACAGCCAGGTTGCGAAAATGTCATTTAGTGTCCCAAATTAGTTTGTCATGTGTGGTTGATGAAAGGTCTTCGAACAGAGGAAATCGTGAGTACTCATCAATGACTACCATGAGATGATGTCCATTGTTGAGCGGTCCAAAGAAATCAACTGCAATCCTTTTCACACTTATTTCGGAAAATCAGACATAACTAATGGATGCTGTGTTGTTTTGGGAGATAAGCAGTTGCACAAATGGCAAGCCTTTAAATCTCTTTTATCAAGGCGAGGAAACCACACTCGGTCTCAGAGAGCTCTCTTAGTGGGGACAATGCAACGATGACTCTCATGTGCTAGTTCAATGACTTGCTGTCTCAGACTCTTTCCAATGGCAATGCTCTAACCTTTTTGAGTAACAGAAAGCTCTTCTCTCACATTTTTGAAATTTTGAATAGTCATCTGTAAGAGGTCGAGTCTGTTTCCTCTAGGATAGTTGTGCAATAATGTCCTTGAGTACCAGCATATCTCTATCAGTGTTCGTAGCAGCAGGAATTTGTTCCACAGATATTGCTGCAGGTGTGCTTGACTTAACTTTGAATTTAATATATGCCTAGGCTGCTCTAGACAGTACACTGTGACTCTGCAATGATACTCGTGAAAAATAGCCTGTGGGATTTTGATCTGACCTTGTCTTATGCACAATAGTATAATCATACTCTTGCTTTTGCATACCCCATCTCTCGATGCAAGGGAGCATCTTGGCTTTTGGATTTCTGGAAAATGGTGAGCAATGAATGGTGATCCGTGACAAGGGTGAAGTGCTTTCTGTATAGAAACACATGGAAGTGTTCACAAGCCCACACTACAGCAAGGCTTTCTTTCTCTGGTTGGGAATAAGCACATTCGGTCTGTGACAGATTCCTCCTGCTCGCATAAGCCACAGTGTGTATCTGAGCATAGTCATGTTCATTGTGATGGGCATGGATTGCACCCAAACCCACCGGCCTTACATCTATCACAATCTCAGTACATTGTTTGGTTCAAAATAGGGCATTTCGGTTGAGTTTGATTTTCTGACAGCTCTGAACACATTCATGTGACCACAGAACAGAGCGTTCTGTTTTTTTTCAATTTTGTTATATCTCTCAATGGGGCACTGACTGTGGAAAAGACATGAATGTACTTGGAACAGTAACTGACCATGCCAAGGAAGGATCGCAGAGTGTTCACATCCTGTGGGGGACAAGTGGATGATAAGGCTTACACTTTAACCAGATCTAGTCTTATTCCCTTCTCAGGCAAATTATGCCCAAAGAATTTGACTTCTGTTTTTGAAACTCACACTTTTCTGTGTTCAAAGTGAGACCTGCATCATCAAGTAAATGTTATACCTGTGTAAGGGCTTTGTCATGTTCCTTTTGAGTGGCCCCAAATACCAGTAAATCATCATTGTAGTTAAAAGCATGTGTGGCAGGTTGTATTGTGTGGCACATGATATCCTGAAAACGTTCTGGAGCTGACGACACCCCAAAACTTAGGGCCCGATTCACAGAACAAACTTAAGACAAAATCCTAAACTTAGTACCATTTTGGTATTCACAGAATGCACTTACTACTTCTGCTATTCACAGAATGAACTTATTACTTTTGCGATTCACAGAATAAACGTACTACTTTTGCTATTCACAGAATGGATTTACGACTACTAACTTTACGTCCGCACTCAGGCCGGAAATTCCGGCCCGGAGGCGGAGCTTCCGGGCCGGAGGCGGGGCTTCCGAGCCGGAGGCGGGGTTTCCGGCCCGGAGGCGGGGCTTCCGGGCTGGAGGCGGAGCTTCCGGCTCGGAGGTGGGGATTCCGGCCAGTGGCGGAGATTTAGCCATAGCCAAAATCTCCACCTCTGGGCCGGAAGCTCCGCCTCTGGCCCAGAAGCCCCGCCTCCGGGCCGGAAGCTCCGCCTCCGGGCCGGAATTTCCGGCCCGAGTGCGGACGTAAAGTTAGTAGTCGTAAATCCATTCTGTGAATAGCAAAAGTAGTAAGTTTATTCTGTGAATCGCAAAAGTCGTAAGTTCATTCTGTGAATACCAGAAATAGTAAGTGCATTCTGTGAATACCAAAATGGTACTAAGTTTAGGATTTTGTCTTAAGTTTGTTCTGTGAATTGGGCCCTTAGTATTTTATATCCAAACAAACCAACATGGGTCCAAAAGGTAGTAATGTACCCACAGTTTTCTTCTTGTTTGAGTTGATGATATTCCTTGTTCAGATCAAGGCGGAAAAAGACTTTGGTGCCATTCAGCTGTGTAATCATGTCTCCAATGTGAGGACCTGGATGTTCTCTCTTGATTGCCATGTTTGGTTGGTGTATATTACCACGAATGTGCACAGCACCTCCCCTGTTATTTTTTGGCACTACCACTATGGGCAAAACCCATGGCGTCGGATTAATTTTTTCATGAAGAGTAGCGGCTACCATTTTGATACCTCCCAACTTCCAAACAAGTTATGTTCTGGAGGTTGCACCGTGGGTGCAGTGATACGATATTACACCATGCCTTGTGCCACCTAAAACAAGCCAAATGATCTGCGTCATTCACATGAGGTTAATAGATCAGATGATCTATTGTTGGTAAAATAGAGCTTGTTGGTCCTGAAGAGAACACCAACAATTGGATACTGGTGTTCGAAACGCGTCGACCTATTTTTTATAACCTATAGAGTGTTTATACTTGTGAAAAAAAGCTTGCTGGATTGTTGTAGATATTGCGAAATACTTACACCATAGGTTTTGTTGTGGCTTAAAAAGTCTTTTTTGTGAACTATTTTATTGAAGTTTGTATATATCTGTTGTGGGTATGTAAGGTTGGATGAAGGTGAGTTTGCTGGAGCGTATGTGAAAGTGTTTTGTAATATGGTGACTTTTTGGAAAGGTGCAAATGTGTATGGTTGAGGTGATGCCTTTCTAAAGAATGTGGAAGAAGAATGTGTGGGGTGAAATTGATTTGATATATGTAAATTTTGAGTTTCTGCTTGTGAGTTGAGAGGAATATTTTTGTGTAAAAAAACTTTTTTGAAAAATTACAAGTTTTGATAAAGTGATAGTGGTTAGTTTTGATTAATTCAAGGTGCCATTTTGAAAAATAAATTTGGGAATAATCATCCGTATTGGCATTCTCTTGGTTGTTGTGTAAGTCGGACTCGGCCTTACTGATTATGAGTCCATACCCTGGTTGTATCATCTTACTTTGCAATGGCAGGGAGGCAGCCTACATGTATACCTTTGTCTTCGATGGTGTGAGGCAGGGCACCGGAGATAGTTTGTTGGATTTTTTTTCTGGCATGATGTTTTTTAATGTACCACTGTTGATGATATAGGTAACCATTAACCCTTGGTGTTATCTTAGGGCACTGTCCAAATCAATTTGATTGTTTCACATTGCTATTTCTCTTGGACGTGGGCTCTTCCCTGCATGCAGCCAAACCTACATATGCACGTCGTTTAGTGGTTGACATCATCACCACACATCCATCTTCTTCACTGTCATTTGACAATGATGTTGGAGAGCCTTCAGAAGATGACTTTGATGATGATCAACTTTGTTTGGTTTCCATTTACCACAATGTATGTCACTATTTGTCTTGTGGGTGTAGATAGAATGCTTCTGGACTTTTCTGGCATCCACTTTCTCTTCTTAACGTGACACAGTTTGTTGCTCTTTTGGTTTGCAAACCGTTATGAAATGCCCTTCTTTCCCACAGCCTTTGCATACTTGTCCAATTGCAAGACATTTACCGTTGTGTGGGAAGGAGAATCCATATTGGAAACACATCACTTAATGGCCCATAACTTGGTTTCTCTGCTTACTTTGCATGTTCAATGCCGATTCACTCTGGGCTATTTCAGCTTACATATCAGCACCTTGTCTATCTGCACTTTCCTCTGTTCTCACAGCCATTAGTCTCTTTTCTAGACTGAACATCTTTCTCAGCATACGCCATCTAAATGAGTCAGAAAGGCACCCATTGAGGACTCTGAGATGTATGGCTTCTTCATCATTGAATTCATTGTACTTGCAATGCGTGATGAGGGTATCACGTTTTTCAGCAACTCATCTATCTTTTCTCCAGCTTCCTATCTTGCTTGGTTTTAAATGTGCCTTTAATACTTGACATTCGGCATTGCATTGAACTTTGTTTCTAATGCCTCCTTAATTTGAAGATAAGATATTTCATCAGCATGTGTTATTTTCTTTATCACTACTTTCGCTGTGTCACCTGCAGGGGTCTTTGGGTATTTAATGATCTTTTTGACATCTACTTCTTATAGCACGTCGATAAATTCATCAAATGTTTTGATCCATGCAGTCCATCTGGCATCAATATTCTGCTTTTTAACCTAAGAAGTGCCACGGGCGATCTAATCGGCCATGTGTTAAAAATGAAACTGCTCAGGCCGATCTGATCGGCCCATAAGCTGACACTCATTTGGCAGGGGTTTATTTCCTACTATGCCCCTTGAAAATCCAAAATACCTCTAATTCCACTCAGGAACATATCCATCTTACTTCACAGAGCTGTATTTCTCCATATTTTGTCTGACATGCAGATATTTTGTCTTTTAAAAGTTGCGGCAAAATCATGTTTACAGGACAGAAACCAGTCTGCTCAAAGCTGCACAGGTCCTTCTTCACCCGTAGAGGGCGCAGAGAGCTCTGAGACATTACTCTATTCTGCCGTCAGCCACAGAGACAGTGCAGCCAGTGTGCGCACGTGACTTGACTGAATCGTCACTTCAGTGTTGGGTTTGAACTGCAGACATACAGAAACCAGCGCAGGTAGGGTCGTTTATTTCCCAAACAATACATTGATTTTACTTTTTAATCTTGTGTGACACGTTTATTCTCCTTTTTTTTCATTCCTCTCCTTTGCCCCATCCTCCAAATACTCCCACCTTTATTCCCATTTCCGTTACTATTATGGGGTCAGTCCGCTGCTCCATGTGTGCAGCTGCCTGTTTCCCAATTGTTTCCGCCTTACAGCTACGTAAGTAAAATGAAATCCATAGAGCCTTTTTCTGCATATGGGCTGTTACAATCAGTTTTGCAAAGTTTTTCCAACTGACCTGCTGCCTTCATATGCCAGTAGCACTGTGCCACGGTTCTTTCAAAAGGCACAGGCCGGCTGACGACGCTTGCAGTCAGTCTCAGCATGACTGCCTGCGTCACCCCCCGCTGAATTGAGTCCAACCTCCCATACACCGAAAAAGGCTCTATGGGTTCCATTTTAATTATGAGTGTTATTTTATTAGAACACGCAGCACTGAAAGCTGCTGCTCGATGGCTGAAACAATTGGGAAACAGGCAGCTGCATACATGGAGCAGTGGACTGAACCCATTTTAGTGACTCTGTGCCTGCCACCATTGCAAGAGACGCCTGCACAGTGAGTCCGACTCCCGCACCACATGCAGCACTACATGCAGCAAGACTCGAGCACAGGTGACAGCTGAGGTCCGTGTTTTTCGTTTTGGGGCCTCACAGCCTTTGACTCTACTGAATGCTGGGGCAGTGTGGGTGAAGACTGGCTACAAATGGATGTAATTTTTGATATTTTATATGTTTACCTCGTCTAAATTGCTTCATGTTCTGGTGTGAAAGAGTCCCTCATAGAATTCCATTCTTTCGTCTCCCAGCAGTGGCAGCAGGCCCTGTAAGCATGGCCCCAATGAAAATAGCATGAGCAGGTAAGTCCCAGAGTTGTATTGAAGTGTAATAAATTTGCAGCAGGGCTGGAGGTAGCAATGTGCTCATGGAGCATCACAAAATAGAGTAATAAGGTATTGCAACATGAATGGAGCAGGGCACATCATACTTTCCTTACTTTGAATCATGCAGGCTGATATTTTAAAAATATTTTTGATAAAATTCGAGCATCAAAGTGTGCAGTGAATATATTATAAAATATGAAGGGATGAAGTAATAGCAGCGAAAAAGATAACGTGACAAATGCATGTGACACAAGTAATTTTTCATGCACTGATGGGTACATTTCAGTAGAACGTGCTTTTGCAATCTGACCTCTTCAAACTGAAGATATACTTGGCTATGATTTAATTTTAGTGGTTGTGCAATTATCTCGGCCTGTCTTCCCTGACAAGATTATCTGTAAGAACGACTTATGTGAGTAAAGATCTCTCTCATGAATTGAAAATACAATTTGCTGCTTCCTAACTGGTATTTCCTATCAAGCAGCTTTACAAACTAAAGGCTCTGGGTTGAATGCTGTGGTTTCACACTTTTCCTAGTTGTGCCATGTATATTTTGATACAACCTTCAACTATATGCAACTTGAACACATGCGGAGGCAACTAGTTTAATTATTTTATGTCGGATGATGGAAGGATGAATGCCTGTGTTTTCCATACTGTGGCCATGTTTGTTGATAGGATTCAGACTACTTTTGTAAAAAAAAAGACCTGCCAGTTTTTGATAGAGCACTTCATGTGTCTATCTCCCTGATGTCACAAGCTGTTATCATTTAGCAGCTCCAAGGAATCTGCTTGTACAAAACATAACCAGAGACCAGTGTGGCTACAGACACCTGGCTCCTATTACCTACTACCTATCATATGGCTATGGTCATAGGTGTGTGAGTTTTTTTTTAATGTGTTAGCTGTTATAGTTTGATATCACAATCATGTAACTTATTTTTTTGCTGACTAGACACCTAATGCATTCAAAGACACACTAGTATTTACAAACCAAGGCCCAACTACAGACAACTAAAGCAACCAACCTCTGTTTACTCTTGAGAAGCTTGGTTTCCTCCCCATCTGCAAAAATAGATGCATGCAACATTTTAATGCACTTTGTCTAATCTATATTACTGCTTCTTTTCTGTTTTCTGCACTCTCCTGTGCTCTGCTTGTCTTCTCTTTTTCACCTTTCTCCCACTCTCCTCCTTTCTCGCCCGCTTTCCCCCACTGCTGCTGCCCCCGCGGCCCCTCTCCCAGCACAACCAGCGCGACCATTCCCCCTCCCTCTTCCCACCTCCCAGCTGTCCAGCCCTCCCCGACCCCTACTTAATGGTGGCCGCTGCGGGGCCAGGCGAGCAAGACCACTGACTCTTATCAGTGAATTTGCTTTCCCACCCTCGCAGCTCCACCATTGAGTGAGGCCTCCCCCAGCCCCTGCTCTCTCCAGTGTGAGGGTTTGAGGCCCTCCCCACCCGCAGGTTCACCTGCGCCTCATCCCTGGTGGTCCAGTGGACACCTGTCTCCCACTTCCCGCTACATTTTCCACTCCTTTTACTCATTGGTGAATCGGTTTTCACCATCTTTGCCAAATCTATATTCCTGCTTCTTTTCTGTTGTCTGCACTTTCCTGTGCTCTGCCTGTCTTTTCTTTTTCACCTTTCTCCCGCTTTCCGCTCCATTTTTCCACTAATTTTACTCGTTTTTCACTCGCTTTTCACCATCTTTGCCTAATCTATATTCCTGCTTCCTTTCTGTTTTCTGCACTCTCCTGTGCTCTGCTCGTCTTCTCTTATTCACCTTTCTCCCACTCTCCTCCTTTCCTGCCCGTTTTCCCCTGCCGCTGCTGCCCCCGCGGCCCCTTCCCCCCAGCACAAGCAGCGCAACCAAGCTGCTTCCCCATTCCCACCTCTCAGCTGTCCAGCCCTCCCCGACCCCTACTTAATGGTGGCCCCTGCGCGGCTGTGCCAAAGGCAAGCCTGTCAGCGCCCGTCCGCGACCCGACAGCGACCAGCGCCAGGAACCCTGGACCTTCGCCCCGCCAACGATATGACCCAGCAGCACTCCACAAACTCAACCCAGGCCGCAACAACAACTGCAAGCTTGCTTCACCAGCCGACACCCATGGACCCTTCAGCTGTTACCTCTGCTGACAAACCTACAGCACCACCAGGAATGCAAACCCAGCACAAGCCGACCGTAAGAACACACCCGAACCGAAGACCGTGCAATGCATCCTCCTCAACGTCCGATCCCTCCATAAACACGCCACCGAAATCTGAGACCTCCTCAACAGCACCACCCCGGACGTAGCATTCTTCACCGAAACCTGGACCAACACCACCTCGGAACTGGATATCACCATTGCCATTCCCCAAGGATACAAGATCTCCAGAGAGGACCGCCCCACCCGCCCGGGAGGAGGGAGCGCCATTGTCCACAAATCCACCCTCCACCTGAGCACACTCCCCGACGAGCCCACAGACATGATGGAACATCTACACTTCAAGATACAGACCAGCCATACCACCACCAACCGAGGAACCCTCATCTACCGACCCCCCAGACCCTGTGGACTGTTCCCCACCTCCATAACGGACATCACCTCCCCGCATGCCATCGCATCCACCAACTACACCCTGCTGGGAGACCTCAACTTCCACATCGACAACCAACTGGACCCCAACACCACGTCCCTCCTGGACAACATCCACAACATTGGACTCCGCCAAATCATGACCGAACCCACATACTCAGCAAGACACACCCTCAACCCCTTCTTCACAACAGGAAACTCCATCACCTTCAGCCACACCACCAAACTCCCATGGACTAACCAACGATGGGTCCACTTCACCTTCAGAACACCCACCATCCACAGACACCAGCACCTGCTCCCATGAAGAAAGTGAACCAGAATCACCAACGACCAGCTCACCGCCTCACTTAGCAACTCCACCCCAACCATCGCGGAAAACGACGACCCCAACACAGCAGCCCGAAGCCTATACAGGTGGATCTCCAACAGCGCCAACACCATAGCCCCCCCTCAAGAAAAACAACAACACCCATGCCAAGAAAGCCAGATAGTTCACCACCGAACTTTGAGAGTCCTGACGCACCTGCTGCTGCCTCGAAAAGACCTGGAGGAACACCAAATCCACGGATTCTCACAACAACTTCAGAGCCACTAACAACGCCCACCACCAACTCATCAGAAAAACGAGGAAAAAAGCGATTGAAGAGAAAATCTCCACACTTGCACACAATAGCAAAGATCTCTTCAATATCATCAAGGAGTTCGCCCAACCCACCAGCGAGTCGACTGACATCCCTCCATCACAAGACCTCTGCGACAAACTCAGCACCTTCTTTCACCACAAAGTCAAGAGCATCTACGACAAATTCAGCGAAGACAACAAACACACGCAACCCCCACCAACCACCCCCAACACCCTGAAGCCAACAATTGACAGCTGGACAGCCCTCACCACTGAAGACACACTGAAGACGATGAAGGCAATCCACTCTGGGGCCCCCACGGACTCCTGCCCCCACCACATCTTCAACAGAGCCGCCGACACCATCGCACCCATGCTCCGCCACACCATCAACCGCTGCCTGGTGACCGCCACGTTCCCCGACAACTGGAAACACGCCAAAGTAAACCCCCTCTTGAAGAAACCCTTGGTGGACATCACCAACATCAAAAACTACAAACCCATCTCCTTGCTCCCATTCCCTGCGAAAGTCATTGAGAAAGCCATCAACAGCCAACTCGCCACTTTCACCGATGAGCACAACATCCTTGACTCCTCCCAATCAGGCTTCAGGAAAAACCACAGCACAGAAACTGCCCTCCTTGCCGCAACAAGCGACATGCGCACCCTACTGGACAAAGGAGAAGCAGAAGCCCTCATCTTCCTCGACCTCTCAGAGGCATTCGACACAGTCTCCCACCGCACCCTTATATGTAGACTTCACAACGCAGGGATCCAGCGCAAGGCCCTCGAATGGATCAGCTCCTTCCTCTCTGGCTGAACGCAGCAGGTCATACTCCCCCCTTTCCTCTCAGACCCTACAACAACCACCAGCGGAGTCCATCAGGGTTCCTCCCTCAGCCCTACGCTCTTCAATGTCTACATGGCACGCTCGTCCCCATCGTCAGAACCTATGGACTCAACATAGTGTCATACTCAGATGACACCCAACTCATCCTCTCCCTATTCAACGAACCCAACACTGCCATACACAACTTTCGAGAAGGCATGGAAGCCGTTGCAAAATGGATGAAAAACAGCTGCCTACAACTAAACACCGACAAGACAGAAGTACTTATCATGGGCCCAAACTCCAATGCCTGGAACGACACATGGTGGCACCCCGCCCTCGGAAACCCGCCCAACCCCATGGACCACGCACGCAACCTGGGAATCATCCTGGACTCCGAGCTCAAAATAGACCGCCAGAGCAACTCAGTCTCTTCCTCCTGCTTCCACACCCTCCGCCTCCTATGTAAGACCTTCAAATGGATCCCCAGAAAGACCGTCACTCACACCCTGATCACCAGCAGACTCGACTACGGCAACGCACTCAACGCCGGAATAAACAAAAACCTCACCCGCAAGCTACAGAACATCCAGAATGCCGCCGCAAGACTGCTCCTCAACCTGCCAAGACACTGCCACATCTCCCAGCACCTGCACACACTCCACTGGCTCCCCATTTAGGCAAGAGTCACCTTCAAGATGCTCACCCACGCACACAAGGCCCTCCACGACACCAGACCAGCATACCTGAACAGCCGACTCAAATTCCACGTACCCCAAAGGACCCTACGATCAGCCCAGCTCTCCTACGCCATGGTCCCACGCACCGGCAAAACCAGATTGGGAGGTCGCTCCTTCTCCTCCCACTCGGCCGAAGCCTGGAACGCCCTTCCACTCCACCTCAGACAGACAACATCGTTTCCCATCTTCGTAAGAAACCTCAAACTTGGCTCATCGACAGTCCCCCTCCTTGATGGACTGGAACCTGCACCCCTCCACCCCCAGCACCTTGAGACCCTTGCAGGTGAGTTGTCGCACTTAACAAAAGCCTGATTGATTGATTGATTGAATTCATATTTAAAATTTGCGTGAAACAAATGGGCATCCGGATTCTCCTGCTACATATTTTCAAGGTACACTTTGCAGTATTATGTTTTTATTTGAACGAAAAGTGTCAGGCTTGACCTGCCCTTTCCCCAGGTTTCAAAAATGTATTATTATGGGAGTCGAGCATTTTTTCAAAAATGAAATATGCTCACCGACTAAAATTTGCAGACCTGGTTGGGTTGGAAGGAGCTATGTATTCACAAGGCTGTGTTGTGTAAGGAGAGTCTGGTGAAAAGGAAGGTAGTTTTATCACTCAGGTGAGTTTTTGTGATCTTGCACCTCGCCCCATCAACCTCTTCCTACCCTTATGCTGAAGGTGATTTCCATTACAAACAGCACGGTATGTACATTGTGAGAGTATTTGAGTTTTCATAAGTGTTGCTTTATATGTACTGGTTTGTGATATGTTAGACTTGGTGTTGTTTTCTGTGGACATGCATGTGGACGTCTGTGATGTTGGTCATTTCTAAGTTCTTGGTCTTTGTTCCTTTGGGTGTATGAGGGTGTCTCTGGGTGTATCGTAGTGTCTTCAGGGCCATTGGGCTGCTATTTAGCTGTTTAGGGTGTGTGGTGTGAATATTTTTACCTGGCTGGTGGGGGTGATTTTAGGTGTTTGGGGGGATTTGTAAGAGTATCTTGAATGTTGTAAGCTGGCGCAGATTGAAAGTTTGGCAATGTTTTGTGGATGTTTGGTTGTGTTGGGTAAGTTGGCAGAGAGGTAAGCGCATCGACAAAGTGCAAGAAATTAAATCTACATAGATTTTTTTGGCATACCAGCCACAGTCCATAACAAGGCCGTGGTTTTCTTTCCACATATGGTTTTCACTTGCCCTTGCATGACTGGATGCTAGTCAGCCCTGTTTTATGTCTGGAGGTCCTAGGTTTTCTTTGGCGGGGAACTGCAATTGTAAAAAGTTTTGTTTGAAGAGTTTGTTGGTCATGTTTTTTTCTTGGGTACAGGACACTTTTCCTTTTCTTTTAATCACATTAGTGAGGTTCCAGAAAAAAATATGGAAACATATGAGGATATTTCCTGTGTTTGAGCTTTATTTTTTGAGTGATGCTTTGGAAGTAGTCTAATTTTTTGTGACTGTTCTGTTTGCAGTGTTTGGAGTCCTAAAACATTGTGCATTAGTATTCATCCCTAAAACATTTTGCATTAATATTTGTCTGAATTGTTTTTTAGTGGAGGGGTTTGGCATTTCTCTAATCAAGCCTGTATAGTCATTTATTCTTACCTATGGTGTAGAATGTTTTTTCCCGGGAACGTTATTATCACTCTACCCACATGTTTTGGTACAGCAAATCTTTATCCACATTCCGGCCACTCGGTCACTGTTTACTCAGACTGTGAGGCGATGTAGCTTATATGTCCGAGTTATTGACTTTGGACAAACATTCAGCTTTTTTCGGTTGTCTCAGAAACCTTGGCCTCCCCTTATATAACGCTCTCAGGTCCTGTAGTAATTTTTTTGTATTTAAACTACCTGGAGCACCGGACCCCTTTTTTTGCTCCCTGTGTCAAGGTGCCTCATTAACTGTAACCAGGCTGAGCACCTAGGCATACATCACGAAGACAGGGTTTTATCGATAGGACCAACATTGGAATTATGCTTTTTTATACCTGTGATACTGGGGTTGACAATGTTATTTATTAGAAGCGTTTAGGCCACACCCTAAGCCTGGAATTGTTTCTGAGTAGTTCAGGATATGTTTTAATTCAGGTATATAAGAATAGACCGCCATAGAGGATGTGCGTAGCTAGTGTTTGCTGCCTCCAGATTATTATCATTTTGTTCCTTTTAACCTGGTCTCGAAGTGTTTACACACTCATGTCAGGTTCTTCTTATTCCACTCAGGTTCATGAACCAGGCCCTTATCAAGGAGGCCCACGCAGAACGTGGAGTCACCGATTGAGCCGTGACATCCCAGACTTTACTGCATAATGGTTTATTGCGGGCAGAATGGTCTACTTTGAAGTTGGGGAACCACTGATTTGGATTTCCCATTATTGCTTGGTGTGTATGTGATTTTCATTCTGATTGACTTTAGCTGTAGTGGTTAGTTCTAATATGGCTCTTCCACACACATTTTGAAGTTGGATTTATTCAGATTTATACAGATCTGTTAGGCCCCTCCCTCCCTTTCCCTTCAACCCCTTCCGTTTTTTTTCTCTTTTCCTTGGATAGATCCTTCACCATCATATTATCATCCGGTTGTTTTGGACATTTATCCTTGCATCATGTCTGTAGTCTGATATTCGCATACCATTCTGTATCGCTTTGATATATATATATCTTTTTAATTGTATGTTCCACACTTTCTAGAACCGGACACACAGTCCATGGCCATTTATCACAGTACAGGTTTCACTTATGGGCAATGTTGGTTTAGATAATTGCCACAAACAACACAAGCAAACTATGTGTAATACAGATTCTAACTAGTCAGTCATTTTTTCTTAATAAAATGTAGAATACAAACATATGGACACTATACTGGGTGCCAGAGCCATCTGGTCTAGTGAGGTTGTCTGAGTCCAGTGTGGGTTGTTGTTGTTTTTATAGTGTTTGTCCTGTGTTTTGTATTAAAAAAATGCTTTTTCTGTGTGTTTTTTTATTGAGTATTTATACTGTCACTGGTGTTATGTCTCAAGTGTTCTTTGTCTTAGCACACATATGATATATGTAACTATTCAAATTCTGCATCACTGTTTGTATATGTGTATATTTATGTTACAACTTTTTCAGCCCTGTCGAAGTTCAATCACTTGAACGAAATGCGTTGGCTGGAGTTCATATATTCTGATGGAATTTGAAATAAAGAATTACTTTACATAAAGGAATTGACCAGTCTCTGTCATTGAAAAAGATATGTCAGGGAGTGCACCGCTCCAGTTCCACAAAGTATCTCAAATCTGATTGGCAATTTGCATCTTGCAGTGGCAGGTGCAGGAGCCGTTTGTGCGCATCATCTTTCATGACACTATAAAGGGAACTTAGCAGAGAGCCACTAGGGTCCGCCGTTGGGCATATTATCAAGAAACGGCGTTAAAATTATCGCCGCTTTAGTGGCAGAAAACTGCCACTAAACTGACGATAATGGGCTTGATAATATGCTCTATGGAATTCCAATAGAAGCTCATGTTCTGGTGTGAACATGAGCTTCTATTGGAATTCTCTGCGGCATATTATCAAGCCCATTGTCGCCGCTTTAGCAGCAATTTTCTGCCGTTAAAGCGGCGATAATTTTAACGCCTTGCTTGATAATATGCCCCATAGTTCTTTGTCACTACCTTTCGTGCATCCTATTCGTATCACGCAACACTTTCGTTATTGATCAACCACTAAATTTAAAACACTTAATTGACTCACCAAGGTCTAAAACATCATTACTCCTCAGTCCATCGTAAAGATTCAAACAGTTCGCAACAAAAGTTTTAAACAGTGTTGATTGGCGGGCTATAACACGTGCTTTATCACCCTTGTAAAAATAAACATAATGCTCTGCATGCATAATGTGCACTAACGTGAAATCGACCTCCTGTAACTACTCGAGGTATTTAAATAAAACAAGATAGTAAAAACAATTGTGAATGATGGAAATACTGAAAACAAAAAAACGAAATACAAATAAAACTATACCCCTTGCAGAATAATCATAGCGTGCATAAATATACACATGTTCAGTAAAAGCTAATAGTCCAAATGATCAAAAGTCTCCTGATCATTCCCAGTTCGTCGAATCATGAACAAAAGCAAAGCTCCCACTGCTGTTTATACTCTTATGCTTTTTAACTAGAATACAAGTTCACAGGGGCCCCATACATGCAAACTGCTACTCCAGGTATTCATGGGGGCCTATCCAGCCCCTCCCACCAACCCCCGCCCTTTCGGTCTCAGTGGTGTAGTTGCCGGGGGCTTTGGTTAATACTGTGCAGTATATGTGGGAGACACCCACCTCTTTGCAATTTACCAATCAGAAGTGTGGCCTGGCCTCCAGTGGGTTGTGTATTCAGGGTGCTCCTCCAATCTATTGCTAAATGCGGTTATAACATGCTTGAGTTCCAAATATTTGTGAAGCTTGGTCTTGTAGAGGTCATATTGGCCGTATGTGGCCACACATCCCCTAAAGTTGTGGTATCGATGATGTCCCACACCCTGAAGCTGTGCAGCACAACGGTGGAGTTGTCTTCCTCTCCACATTATGGTTTTTTGTGTTAATATGTCCTGCCAACTCATATAATGCTGTGTCATGTGCCAAATCATTAACATTGCACAGGTGTGTTCAGGAAGGCGCTACAGGATGGGATCTCCGTGTAGTAGTCCTATTACTTTGTGGAGTCCAGGAAAGGAGAACTCTTCCTGGTACCCGGGGTCATCCCAACCTCCGGTCAACCAGTTGCTGAACACTAATAATTTTGTTGCACAATAGTACAGTTAAAGGTCTGCCATGTCCAAACCATCATCAGAGACTAATTCTGTGACATTTAGTCCATTCTATGTTGGGTGGGTGGGTGATTTACCCACAGAAAGGTTTGTGTTGATGATGTGAGATCCTTGAACCATTGGTTAGGGATCTATTCCGAGAACCTCTGGAGGTTGTATAGATATCAAGGTAGGACCACCATTTTGAAGAGGAACCCTAGGCCCAGTATGTTTAGTGGCAGGGTCGCCCATTGTTGGAGGTCGGATTTCATGTTGTTTATGAGTTGTGTCATGTGAAGATTCCATGCACTTTTGGTGTGCATGGGATATATATTCCTAGCCCCCCTCCCCCCGATTATGTGTGTCAGCCCGCGCTGATTGCAGCCGCACCCAAGTACTCCACAGGTCTTTATAATACCATTTACTTGTGAACGAGGCTTTGTTGGGGTTTTCATCCCTTCTTAGAGCCCCTGCGGCTTCAGTCTATCTATTGCTGGAAGACTTATCCACCGCCCCCCACCATGACATTTTAATAGCCCCCCCCCTTGAAATGTGGCTTTAGTTGCTCTCCTAACCATGCCCCAGTGTACCCTGAGCAAAAGGAGGGTCACACCTGTGGAGTATATCACATAGTCCCCCAACAACCTCCCCCCACACACACCCCCCACACACACATGCACTGTCTCCACAAGCTGCCAGTATATGAAATATCGCCAAATACAGGTACCACTTCTACTTCTTGTTATTCTTTTAATGCTTATAAAAGTGCTGTCAGTCACTCGCCTCACCATACTATCTACACACTAATAACAAGAGTATTCGCAGGTCTGCGTTGGCCGCGTTGGACTTTTATCCTTTAATGGTTCACTCCTATGATGCAAACGTCACCAGTAAGATGAACTCCGTATCACAATTTAGTAGGGTCAAGTATAAACTGTAGACCTAGGTGTAGTCTGAGGGTCGTAGGGCAGCTCCTTCTCTCACCTTTTTGAAGGGCGCTAGTATGGGTAGCATTAATTTGGGAACAGCAACACATGTTTCCGAGCACAGAGATAATTTGTAATATTTACTGCTATGAGCCATACTTTTTAGTTCCGATGGGTTTTGTAGTGGGTCTTTGCTACCTTATGTGATGCATTGCAAGCAAAGAAGGAAAGATAGCTGAAAGGGTTAATGTGCCCACTGCAAAATATGTGACTTAAAGAACTATGCCCCAGTGTATTCTGAGGAAGAAAAAAAAGGGGTCACACTTGCAGAGTACATCACAGAGCTCCCCCTATGCATCCCCCCTTTCCATACATACACATTGTCCCCACGAGTTGGCTGAATATGAAGTATCGTCAAATAGAGGTACGATCTGATACCTGTTGCTTTCCCTTTAATCTCCATGGCAGTGCCACCAGTCACTGGCACCGCAACATTATCCACACACTTATAACAAGAGTTTCGGTAGCCTTTAGTAGTTCAGTCCTGTTATGGAAACCTCACCAGTGAGATGAACTCTGTAAAATGACTTAGTAGGGTCAGGTATCAGCTGCAGACCTAGATGTAGTGCGAGGGTTGTAGGGCCAGTTCTGGGAGGAGCAGCTCCTTAGTTCATCTTTCCAAAGGGCGCTAGCATGGGTAGCATTAATTTGGTTAACAGCAAGGCATGCTTTCGAGCACAGAGACAATTGTGTTTGTAATCTGTATTGTAAAATTCAGTTGTGTAACAGTAAACAGCTGTTCTGTGTCAATAGTACCGAGAGACACATCAGTTGGTGCTCAGCAGAGGCCAAGAAGTTAGTGAGCATCTGCCATTGTTTCAGATTGCTATGTGTGACATTTTCGTAATTTCAGTGTAATTATAAAAAAAATTCAGCCTTGTTTTGGGGTATTTAATGTACCTTGCTCTGTTTTAGATGTGTTTGGGATATTAATGCATTTTTTATGGAGCTGTAGCCCAGCACCTCTGCCAGGGTGTAGGGTCGTTGACGGGATCAGGATGGGCTGCAAGTTGGGGCCTACCGCGACTGTAATGTTTACTGCTGGGAGCTACAGTTTCTGGTTCTGGCAGGTTTGCTTGTCGGCTCTTCGCTACCTTCCGTGATGCATTGCAAGCACAGGTAAAAGATAGCTCAAAGGGTTAACGTGCCCACCACAGTTTATGTAATCTAAAAGTCCCATGCCCCAGTGTACTCTGAGCAAAAAGAGGGTCACACCTGAGGAGTACATCACATAGCCCCCCTCCTACACCCCCCACCCCCACACACGCGCACTGTCCTCAGAATTCGCCTGAATGTAAAGTATTGCTAAATAAATGTGCAAGCTGGTAGCCCTTGCTTTCCCTTTAATGCCCATGGCAATAACGCCGGTCTCTCGCCTCATGGCACTATCTACACACTTATAACAAGTCTCGGCAGGTCATTGTCGGCGTTTTATTTTAGCGGTTGAGTCCTGTATATTACAAATTATATCCATTAGAGCAACTTGAAATTCTAAGATTTTTCAGAAGGCTCACTAAATGTTTGTGGTATTTCACTAAGGCTGACATCCTTTCGTTCCCTGTAAGATGTGTACATATATTAAAGCAGACACACACAAATCCCCTAAGCTGCAGTACTTGTAACTATAATTTGCAGCACACAAAAACACGCTTTTATTTTTGCTAAATTGGTGGCTGCGTTAGCGTCCGTTTGGGTGGAGCTGCAGCTAAACAGTTCACAGGTCTCCTTTTGATCATATGAGCAAATGTTTGCTGTGATAATAAAACAATTATTAAACAAAGTAAGTCATCAAATGAATTCTATTACACACTATTTTTTTTTTACATGTCACAAAAATACATTAATTATTTCTAATATAAAATAAACAACTAAGCTAATCAATATGGCGAGCACAAGTTGTATCTATGTGTTTCAGGAAGATTAGTTAATGCACCGTCAATGAACGGGCGAGGAATGAGAGCACATCATAGGTAAAGGCATATAAGGTCCCAAAGGAGAGACCGATTGCATTGCAAATGCTTGTTTATTTTAAGGAGGTAGAACTTGTTGCAAGCAATCTGAATTCCACAACTGACGTCTGCTTCAGTGAGCAGGCCTCGTGCATGCACCAGCAGTTCACCAAGCAGATATAGTCACGTCCGAAATTCTCCATTGAACTCATAGAAGTCACGCATTAGGAATCCAAAGATCATCCCAACTTCCATGCGGCCTCTAAAAGCTGGAGTAAGAAGCTCGAGCATGAGCCAAACATGCTTAGATTCAACTTGCAGACAGATTTTAAAAATGCACTCACTGCTCTCTTCTTGAAATGTCAGGTAGGCCTCCAGAGGTGCACTACACCATTCGCACCACGATAGAATACAAGTTGCCAAACCACCTCGTCCTTGCTGCATATGTAAATGAGCAGATGCCCTCCTGGAAACGTTGAATGAAGACTGTTGAAAGACAGTTTAAAATGAAAACACAGCAACACATGGTCATCGTTCTTTGGCAATGCGCTCCGCTCCCCGTGCTGTAGAATAAAAACAAGCTCCATTTGGCAGATGTAAGAGTCCGCACTACTTCCTCCAATCTCCCTTAGCAGGATAGACCATAAAAGTATTTGTTGGCACAAAGTAAAGTAGCTGAGCAGCGCCTGTTCAAATGCCCTGGGCTGAGGCTGTCTGATGGAAACAGACACCGGTGTGGCTACCAGGGGCATTATCTCTTCACAGGCTTAGATACATCTTTATTAGTCATCCTCTTGATTTCCTCTAGAGTCTCTTGGTAATAGTTTCCGCCCAGGTTCAATCATCTCTCCTCCCCTGTGCAGCAGTGGCCTTTTCTCAATAGTAGGTCTGTTTTCTGCTTGCCGCCAGTGGAAAATTGTAAGAATTGGAGTAGGCAGAGTCGATGATGAAACAAGATGAAAGTTTATTCTTCAGTTCCAAGTAGAAGTTATAGGTTAGATAAAGTGTAAGTTATTGGGTAGTAGTGACACCGGGAGCAGCAACCCAGCTCCTCAGCCCACACACACCAACTGAAATCACTCAACCAGGCACACATGAACATTCTATGACATAATTCACACCATGGCTGGGCAGCAGGGCACAGAATACCAATGAAGAAAGACACACCAATAAAAACAGGTTACCACACATAACATGCCATTCAGCTGCCAGACTTGTCCTAAAACTCCCTAGATGCAGTTCTGCCTCCATCGTCCTGCAAACATTACACTGGCTACCAGTACATAAAAGGATCCTTTTTAAGATCCACAGATTGGTGCTGTGGTAAATAATTTAATTACCGGGACTTAATTTAATACAGAAACATAATAAAAATAGCTCAGTAAATAAGAGGCAGAATCCGTGGTATTAGAGGTTCGGAATGGGCTTTATTCCAATGGATGATTCGAATCGGTGACTCCAAGTTCCATCACCACGGAGGTTCAGGAAGTGAAGTACATACTTTATTGATAATTAATCACTTTTATACAATAGGCATTACAGTGAAGCAAATGCAAGAGGCGTAACAATTGATAGTGTAGATAAAACATTCATGCGTAGCAAAAAGTAGGCGTAACTGGGTGTGACTAAAGAACGTCATCAGGTGTGATGTCATAATAGGGTGGTTCCATGAAAGAATTTCGCAATGTCAGCAGAAATACTTGGCAGAAATGCGCGCGCAGCAGCATGACGTGTGATTGACGTGCAACTAGGGGGTGAAGGGGACTTGACATTTAGCTCTACATGTGGCAACAGAAGTCTGGAGGGTCAAGTCAACCTAATCCCAAATCATATCTAACATCCTATGTTTAAAGAACTATGTTATCCAAAAGAGAGGTCCCTTAGAGTAGAATCTTATTCTATACTGACTATACTGACTGTTAGTGCGTGTACAAGCGTCTAAGTGTCTACACTAGATGCGAGGGCAGAAGTCTTCCATAATAATAGGGCTATGAATTACTTGCATAAAGACAGAGAAGCCGGGCCTTTGCTCGGTAGCTGGAAGAATGTTTACTTAAACTACTAGACAGGAATGCATTGGGCAGGGAGCGGAGCAGATAATTTCGAAGGTGAAATATAGTTTTTGGCAGGCAACAGGCTGATGTCAGGCTTCGTGAGCCGCGCAAGGAATGAGACAAAGTTCATGGTCACAGATGCAGGCTCAGACTGGAGCTTTCAGAGGCAGAAGGCAAGAAAAGCTTGATGACAGAATCAGGGCCTACTTGCCTGGACTGTAAAATGGCATGAGTGAACCATATAAAGCCGGTGGCCTTTCATACTTAGGAATGGAATATCCGGCCTATTCATGGCGGATCTTAAAGAGGACATGTTGACGGTGGACGCACATGTGTTTGCGTCTTCATAACTGGAACTGGAGGGAACATACATGTACTTGTGATTCATACATGAAACCGTTGGGGTCCAAGATAGGGGACATAACTGATCGGAAAAATCCATATTTCCACATTCCCTCCTTGTCCCCTACTTGCCCGTTAAGAGATATCAATCTTCATCAATCCGTTGATCTGTTCATATAGCATCATTTGTTCTTCTTTTTTCTTCTGGGATGAATGAAATCTTGGTGTTGGAATACACGATGTGGCACACAGACCACAGATCGCTGGTCCACATTGTAGACATAGACAGCAACTGAATAGTATGAGAAGGCCAATACCTAGGAAGGATAGGACCTTCCATCCAAAGGTAGATAATACACTCCAAAACCAACCGGACCAAGTCCAGGTGCCTGGATCCTGGTGTATCTGGCTTACAATCTTATGAAGGCGAGTTATGGCTTTATATACAGATGGCGAATTTTCTGGTATGAAAATGCAACAACTTGATCCGATGACCCTACAAGCTCCGCCCCTATCGGCCAGGATGACGTCAAGGACAAGACGATTTTGAAGCACAACAATCCGCATAGCAGACTGCTCTTCTGTTAAATTGCCTAAGGCGGAAATAGTTTCGTTCACTACTGCTTCAAGGGTTCTAGTTAATCTACGTATCAGCTTACTATTAGTAACGGTACCTATATAGGGAAAGAGACCTTTATTGAAATCTGTGTATTTTTCCCATGCTGTTTCAGTGTAATCGACTATTGGGAGATCTCTCCTTTCTCTATTGTGTACTAAATGAGTATTTCTGTGATAATCAGGAGGAGCTAGGAAAACAGGTGGCAAAAGGAATCCAATGTAGCAGGTACCATCCCAGTCTAGAGGCAAACATACATATGCCGTCTGACCACATATGAAATAGGAATGGCGGGAAGCTCTAAATGTAGACTTGCCTTGATCACTAAATTCTATTACAGTGGTGCATCTACTATGGCCCATATGTATGGAACCATTCTTTCTTACACATAATTCACCTTTTACTGGAAATATTGACATAGCGGGCAAAATTGGAGTAGCTTCGGATTCGACATTTAGGATCATAAGATTAAGCGTAAAATTACCTAATCCATACACTTCATTTTCTAGATCAGTTCCTGTTCTTTTGGGAAGTCCCTCCTTGTTAGGGTAGCAGACCTTAAGTAAAACTAAGTTCAAATTTCCCCATACCCAGTTGTCTTGATAAACTGCAGAATTCGAATCTAGGGAATTAATTAAACTAAACCATGCTCCACAGGAGCCGTTGTGTGTGAACGGGTATGGAAAGAGAGGTAGAATTCCTTTATAATTCTGATAGGGAGGGAGTCGGCCACATATCCAACAATTTGTAGCATTGCTAACCTGATGGGAATGATGTAACATACTAATAAACGTGTTATTGCGCAGCGCAAATCTATAAGACAACTCATGCGGAGGTAATTCACTAAAAGAATGTTCAGCAGTAACATTATAAACATGTCTAGAAATAGGATAATATATGTGCAACAATATACTTGCAGTAATTATTAAAAGACTTAAGAAAAACAAAATTAATAACGTCATTGTGCAATGACTACGCAGTGATTTACAGTACGCATGTCGTTTCAACATTTTTCGGGTTTTTTCTCTATTCAGGTCTAAGGGATACATGTCAGAGACAAATTCAACCGCTTCACCTTGGAGAGGACTTAAACAATCAAATTGCTTGACTGGTTAGACCTGAGTTTTAGTTTATATTGTTCGTGATTACTCATTTCAACCAAAGGAAGTTTTGAGTCAATGGGTGAAGACACACAAGGTGTGGTATTTACATCCGATGGTAGTCCATGAAATTTCTAGATATGACTTGAATGTATCCAGCCTTTTCTGCCCTCGATCTTCACGGCTGTCCTTGTGGTGAGCAGGACCAGTTGCGGCGACTTCCACCTAGGATCCAGCTGAGTCTTTCGATCAAAGTTCCTCACTAAGACCAGGTCCCCCGGAACTACGTCATGGGGTTTCACCTCAGTGTTGTCAGGAAAAGCTGCAGCTACCTGTGAACGACAAGATTGTAGTGCAGACATCAAGGAAGCCAAGTAATCTGTCAGCATATTACAGTCAATATCAGTTATTTTGCGTGGTATAGGCGTCCCCCACATATTTGGTGGTCTGCCAAAGATCACCTCATACGGGGATAGCCCTGTTCGAGAGTGTGCTACCATTCTCATGTAAAAGAGTGCAACTGGTAACGCTACTACCCAGTCGACACCTTTCTCTCTGCATATTTTGGACAATCTGATTTTCAGGATCTGATTATGTCTTTCTACGAGACCTGCTGCCTCGGGGTGTCGGACACAGTGGAATTTCCACTGATAGCCTAACAAAAGTGAAACGTGTTTCATTAGTTCGGATGAGAACGGCTGGCCGTTATCTGAGTAGACAACACGTGGTAAACCGTATCGTGGGAAGAATTCTCGAACCAACTGTTTGGCAGTAGTCGGGGCAGTGTAATCTGAAACCGGGTATGCCTCTGTCTAACGGGAAAGAGCACAGACAACTACGAGAACATATTTGAATCCTCGACATCGTTCCATCTGGATATAATCCATCTGGAGGACTTCAAAAGGGTGATCAGGAGGCTGAAATCCACCCTGTTCTACGGGAACGCTTTTTCCTGGGTTGAACTGACAACAGATCATACAGGTACGAACTTTTTGTTTAGCTGCTGCTCGTAAATGTTTATTGAACCAAATGTGTTGAATGCTGTCTAGCATAGCTTTTTCTCCTAGATGCGCTGGACTATGTATAGTGTTAATAATGACTTGGACCATTGAATCAGGAAGGAACCACACAGATTTTTCCTTCGTCATCCATCCTTGATCCATTTGAATCCCTCCTAATTCAGTCCATTTCCTTATTTCATCTGGTGTAGCATGTGTCTGTATGTCAATTACGTCAAGAGTAGGATCTTTAATCGTCATACAATGTGTTGGCGTCGGGACTATTGTCTTTGTCATGTCGGATGTTTGAGTTTGAGCAGTCTGTTTAGCTGTTCTGTCAGCTAGATCATTGCCTTGAGAAATGATATCAGTAACTTTCGTATGAGCTTTACATTTCATAATTGATATTGCAGTGGGTAGATGTATTGCCTCTAATAAGGCATGAATGAGGGGTCCGTGCTGAATGTGGGCACCGTGAGAAGTTAAATAACCTCTCTCTCGCCACAGCACGCCGAAGTCATGTACAACTCCGAATGCGTAACGTGAATCAGTATATATGTTGACTTTTTTATTTGTGGCTTGAATACAGGCTTGTGTCAGAGCGATGAGCTCTGCGGCTTGAGCTGACAAGGTATTTATGCAATTTGTTTCGATGACTTCAGTGTCTGTTGTGACTGCGTAAGCGGCCACTAACTCTCCTGTATTTGTTCTCATACATGAACCATCTACATACAGCGTCAGGTCTGGGTCTGACAATGGGACATCTGTCAAGTCTTGTCTGGGTTTCGTCGTGATTGTAATAACTTCAATACAGTCATGAGCTAGTGGGTCTGTTCCGATTACAGGTAAAAGTGTGGCAGGATTCAATGTGTTACAACGTCTGATTTCTATATGTGGCTGAAACAATGTTAATTCATACCCTGTAAGTCGCGCTATAGTCAAGTGTTGTGTTTGCGTTCGATTCACGAGAACCTCTACTGCATGTGGTACTTGAACTGTCAATGGATGTCCTAACACTATGGCATCGCTTTGTCTGATTGCTAAAGCTGTTGCTGCCACTGATTTTAGGCATGCAGGCAAAGCCTGAGCTACGGGATCTAATGTACTAGAAAAATAAGCACATGGTTTGTGTGATCCTGCTTGTTCCTGTGTGAGTACTGACAAGGCAGTACCTTCGCGCTCTGTAACAAAGAGTGTAAACTGTTTATTGTAACATGGTGTTGCTAAAACAGGTGCTTGGCATAAGGCTTTCTTTAGGCTTTCAAAAGCTTGTGTATGTTCCTGAGTCCAAGGGAGAACAGTCGATGTGGCTGCCTCCTGTGTTGTCAATTGAATGAGTGGTTTTGCTAGAAATGCATACTGAGGGATCCACTGCCTACAATATGAAGTGAGGCCTATGAAAGCCCGCACCTCCTTTTGTGTCTTGGGTATTGGCATGTTAGCTATTAACTGAATGCGGTCGGGTGTAAGCTGCCTTCCCTCCTTGGACAGCGAGTGTCCAAGATAAACAACTCGCTGGACACAGAATTGCAGCTTAGAAGGGGACACCTTGTGCCCCTTTTCGGCTAGAAATTGTAAAACTGTCAGTGATGCTTTCTCACATTCAGGTTCGCTTCTGGCGGTGATCAGCAGATCATCAACATATTGAAGCAGAGCAGTGTTAACTGGCATGTGGATACTGTCGAGTTCTCGTTTCAGTGCTTGGCTATAGATGCTGGGGCTTTCTGTAAATCCTTGAGGTGCGCGTGTGAATTTAAAGCTACGTCCATTTAAACTAAATCCGAACAAGTATTGGCTTTCCGGATCTATTGGGACGCTGAAAAAGGCATTCTTGAGATCAATTACAGTAAAGAATGTTGCTTCGGAATCAATAGCTGTCAGTAATGACGAGATATCTGGGACCACAGGGAATTGTGGCACAATGCATTTGTTTAATTCGCGCAGATCAATAACCAATCGATATACTGGCGGGGCCTTCGGATCTGTTCGTTTAAGAATCGGAATTATCGGTGAATTACATACATTGGAGTCTGTTTCCACAACCACTCCTTGGGCAATGAGCTCGTCAATGATTTGCAGTAACGCCACTACAGCATCTGGTGGTAACTTGTATTGTCGCATTCGTGGTAGTACCACTCCTGCCTTTAGTGTAACTCGATATGGTGTAATATTCATGCAACCAACATCAGTAGGGCCTTGTGCCCATAAATGTGTAGGTAAAGTCTGCAGTCGGGGATCCATGTCTCGAGACACATAGTGACCTTTGAAATCACGTAAAAACAATCTTACTCCTTCCGGAGAACAACATATTATAGCTCCTAGAGCTTTCAGTGTTTTTATACCTAACAAGTTTTCTGGACATGATTTAGTAAGCAATAAATCTGTAGTTCGGGTCAAAGGTCCTATCGTAAGTGGGAGAGGCTGTGATACTTCATTAACAATAGGTTTTCCTGAAAAACCAAGGGAAATATTCTGTGAGCCTGAGAGGGGTGACCCTGGAACTTCACTACGTTTTATGGTTGTTCGACTTGCCCCTGTATCAAGTAAAAATTTTCTATCTTGGCCTAATAATTCACTATGTACATAAGGTCCTTCTTGGTCTACAGGGACCTCGATAAGGGGTAAGTCAACTTCCCTCTCTAGGCTGGTTCATGCGTATCGTTGATAATCAGGATAGTCGTACTGTGCGGTCTGGTACAGCTGTCGTGTCGTGGTTTGTGTGGCAGCAACAGGCAGCGCTGGTGCAGCTGGCACAAACTGTATAGACTGTTGTGGAGCTGGCATGGACTGTGCATGCTGCGGGGCTCCTTGTTCATTCTGATCCTGTCTAGGTGGCCGTGGTCTTTCTTTTGTAATACCTGTGGCGATATTACGCTTCAGGACCGGGCAATCGTGTATGTAATGTCCTGGCTGTTTACAATAGTTGCATGTCCCTTTTACAGGTCCTGCTGAATCACCGGAATGTGTCGTACCCTTTTTATGTCCTTCAGCTGGAACTGTCTGGGAGACTAGCATTTTCATTTTCGTGTCTTTCATGCGTCTTTGTTCATGTTCTTGTTCCTCTCTAATTCTATTGTGATGATACTGTAACATTTGTAACATTTGTGATGGGGTGTTACCTTGCCAGGTACTCTCGAATTTTAATACTCTATTCTTCACTTGGGGTAAGGAGTTTTCAACTAATTTTGTCACAAACAGATGTGGGTATGATTCGCTACTTGCTTTTATGCCACTATTTATACCAAAACATTTTTCAAATCGAGCATAGAAATCACTAGTGTCTTCATCTTGCTTTTGTTTACAGGCTGAAATTGTACCCCAGTCTTCCTTTTTCGTAGTTAATAAACGTGGCAGTACCTGTACTAGTAAACCTGGTAGTGCTTTAGTTTTATCCCCAAGCCCTGCTCCTGCAGTTCGGGCCTTTTCTTCTGTTTCTAATGCTGACCAGTCTATCTTTTGGTCTCCCACCTCCCACTCCTTTTCCTTGAGTTTTTCATAAATGCCAGCAGGCATTAATACCTTTAATATAGTCATAATGTCGGGATAGGTATACTCTCCCATGAGTAACATGTCTTTAATTTCTCGGTGGAAACCCGCTGGGTCTTTGTCATGACTGGGTACCACTTTCTTCATTTGTAACAATTCTATTTTCGATATGGGCGTATATACAAATACACGTTTAAACTCATTGTCCTCGCCTTTTATTGGGTGTACTTCTCGTAAGGGATTCTGTCTGTCCATGTAATACGTCGTTCTTTCCTTGATGGGCAGTGAGACATGTTCTGGGCATACAAAGAGAATGTACTGCTTTCTTGATTCTAGTATTTCTCTAATTAACTTAGTACCTGAACCTCTCCATTTATTCGTGAGTAGTTCAGTCAATATATCAGGTAAGGGACCAGGATCTGAATGCTGACTTTTATATAGTATAAGGAGTTGTTGAATCATATAAATCCCAGCTAAACGCTGTTCATCTGGGGTGAGGTTCAAAAATGTGTGTGCTACTGTATCATCACCATACTTTCCGGGACTGTCAACCCAATGAACGGCTGACCTGGCTAATTCTTGTTCATCCATAGAATCGAGAAAATGATAACCCCTTCGTTCTCGGAGTAATTTGTCAGCGGCTTGGAACGAATGCTCGGGGGACCTTATATTTATTATAGGTGTTTGGAAATTCCTGTTATTATCTGGACATATCGGACGTATCGGGTCAATAAAACATCTAGTACTATTACAAGATCTTCCTCTACCTACATAGGCTATGGTGTCTGACTGTCCTGTGGGCAGTCCTGATCCTTCCTCCTCGCTTTGTTCGAACTGGTCTACCGCTAATCTCTCTTCGTGTAGGCGTTCTATTTCTTTACGGATCTTTCGGCACATGGCTATTATACAATTTTGCTTATCATGTCTCCCTTCTGATATATTCTGGCTCCATCTGGTAAGAGTTTGCATTGCTTCCGGGTCTACCCCCGGTCGGTCTTGATTTCTGATCACACAATTTATGAGGAAACGTAACAGTTCCCCCTGTATCTCCACTTTCTGGTATTCCATAGCTCTGTTAATACATTCAGAATCTCGCCCTGTTTGGACAAAATGATATATATTATCTAGATGCACAGTCATTCCTGGTATCTTCCCTAGATACACCGCGGCTCGTCTGATACGTAATGATGCCATGATCATTTCGTCCTCTTTGCCGGGCACAGGGTCATATCTACAATCTACTAGAAGTTCCTTAAGCGTGCGGGCATTTATGAGTTTGGGGGTACGTGGATGTGCTGACTCTTGAAAGGTAAGTTTATTTATTCTGGTTGGCGTAGAAAAAATGTTGGTAGCACCTCCGGTAGCCCCATCTGGGGTATCGGGCGTGAAAGGATTCGTTGAACGCGATACAGCAACTATAGGTGTGGACACAGCTATAGAAGTAGCTGTAGGAACCGATGTGGAAACAGATGTGCTTGCCGGAACTTGTGTCTGGATATGTTGCTGTAGAGATACAGATACTGGATCTTGGCGTTGAACCTCCCTGGCAGGCGGTCTATGTGGGGCGGGATTAGCATACTCGGGAGCTGCGTCATCTAAATATGAGGAAAGAAAAACATCTTCTGCGGTTCTAGGATGCCCCTTAGGATGCATTTTTATTGGAAACAACGGGGGTGGCAAGTCTTTTGGTATTTCCGGAGTAGCCTTAGGTAATCCCTCGGCCAGGAGGGGATACATACCATTCATAAGGGCATTTCTTTGTCTGTCTACTTGTTCTGATTTCACTCGTGTACCTTCTTCAATTAATAGATTTTCTCGGACTTTATTTGAATTCTCTTTATTTTTCTCTTCCTGTCTGAGTGCTTTTTCAATACGTCTATGAGATTCTTTACGCCATAACTCAACGGCGTCTTTCTGTGACTGTCTGACTTTCCTTTTCCAGAACTCTTCCTCTACTTTCATGATGCACTCTGCATCCCAGGTCCCAGCTGCGGGCCACCTCTGACTTTCTGGTAATTCCTTGGTGTAGTCTACCCATAAATCAAGAAATAATATAGCGTCTAAGCCATGTTTATGATACATGAAGTACCCTGGAGTGTCCCTAGGAGGAATAGGAACAGCTTCTTCGAGTACCCCTTTTCTTGTTGTGATCTGTCTTAATTTCGAAAAGAGCGGCATATTGAGAACTGATCTGATACTTGATCTTGAACAAACTTAATACAATAAACACGATAATGAACAGTCATTCACACCACAATATGCAGAACGTATTTAAAACATTTAACATTTAACATTTAACTGAGCAACGATGATGATGACGATCTAAGGAAAACTTAATCACTAAACATAATACTCGGCATTAACTGAATTATTCTGAATTTATATACTTGATATACTAGATATACTGCTAAACAGTACAGATACACTGCTAAAACAGTGCAGACCGGATTTGTGTACCCAAACCCGTCTTGACCGGCACAACCTATGTGCACGTCAGAACGCCTCCCCAGTAATGGTACTCACCGGGTAGCTCGGAACGGAAGGCCTCGGAACGGAACTGAACTGGACCGGACTGGACTCGACTCGAAAACTTCGGACACTTCGGAACTTCAGAAACCTGGTGGGCCTCTGTATACCTCGGATCTTGCTCTCTCAGCTAGGCTCTGGTCGGGATACTTCGCACTTCTCACCGCCTCGTCTGGGTGTTGATCGCAGCCTCAGTCGCCCCCGCTTGACCGGAGGGAGATACAGGAAATCCTGCTGGTACGCGTTGTTGTCCGTCCAGCTGTGGCAGGAGACCGGGCCTGCAACGCACCGCCGGCGCGTGAGATGAGAAAGTGTCCCTATTCGGGCGCCATTCATGTGGTAAATAATTTAATTACCGGGACTTAATTTGATACAGAAACATAATAAAAATAGCTCAGTAAATAAGAGGCAGAATCCGTGGTATTAGAGGTTCGGAATGGGCTTTATTCCAATGGATGATTCGAATCGGTGACTCCAAGTTCCATCACCACGGAGGTTCAGGAAGTGAAGTACATACTTTATTGATAATTAATCACTTTTATACAATAGGCATTACAGTGAAGCAAATGCAAGAGGCGTAACAATTGATAGTGTAGATAAAACATTCATGCGTAGCAAAAAGTAGGCGTAACTGGGTGTGACTAAAGAACGTCATCAGGTGTGATGTCATAATAGGGTGGTTCCATGAAAGAATTTCGCAATGTCAGCAGAAATACTTGGCAGAAATGCGCGCGCAGCAGCATGACGTGTGATTGACGTGCAACTAGGGGGTGAAGGGGACTTGACATTTAGCTCTACATGTGGCGACAGAAGTCTGGAGGGTCAAGTCAACCTAATCCCAAATCATATCTAACATCCTATGTTTAAAGAACTATGTTATCCAAAAGAGAGGTCCCTTAGAGTAGAATCTTATTCTATACTGACTATACTGACTGTTAGTGCGTGTACAAGCGTCTAAGTGTCTACACTAGATGCGAGGGCAGAAGTCTTCCATAATAATAGGGCTATGAATTACTTGCATAAAGACAGAGAAGCCGGGCCTTTGCTCGGTAGCTGGAAGAATGTTTACTTAAACTACTAGACAGGAATGCATTGGGCAGGGAGCGGAGCAGATAATTTCGAAGGTGAAATATAGTTTTTGGCAGGCAACAGGCTGATGTCAGGCTTCGTGAGCCGCGCAAGGAATGAGACAAAGTTCATGGTCACAGATGCAGGCTCAGACTGGAGCTTTCAGAGGCAGAAGGCAAGAAAAGCTTGATGACAGAATCAGGGCCTACTTGCCTGGACTGTAAAATGGCATGAGTGAACCATATAAAGCCGGTGGCCTTTCATACTTAGGAATGGAATATCCGGCCTATTCATGGCGGATCTGAAAGAGGACATGTTGACGGTGGACGCACATGTGTTTGCGTCTTCATAACTGGAACTGGAGGGAACATACATGTACTTGTGATTCATACATGAAACCGTTGGGGTCCAAGATAGGGGACATAACTGATCGGAAAAATCCATATTTCCACAGTGCTCAGATCATTTAAAGCTACTAAAATACCTCACCACACGATGTGTGCACTAAACCTCCACAAGAACTCTCAGATCTTCTCATGCTAATCTTCTTAATCCACCATCATTCAGACAAATGACTGAGGGTGGTAAATCCTTTTTCGTGTTAGAATCTAAGGCGTGGAGTTCAATTCCCAGTCATCTTTGTTTCATGGAATCAAAAGCTCTCCTTAAAATGCATCCGGAGATCTGGCTTTTCCAGGTCCCGGATACACTCTGTCTTTCTCTTATCTAATTACTATTATTATTTTCTCTTCTCTTCCCTCTGTTTATATCAGATGCAACCTTAGCACCAGGATGCATTATCTGGAGTGACATGAGGGTGCCATGAAGATCATGATGCCCAGGAGAAAATTGTTAAGAGCTGTATCAATCGGGAATCAACAAGCCTTGATGACAGTCACAGCAGCTTTTAATGATCCTTCTTGCAAAGCTTTAATTGTCTTGGTTCGGGAAGGGGTACTCTGTCAATCTGGCACTTCACATCTCTTTTGGGAAGATGCTAAAATGCCTTCGACACCATCTGATGGTTAATTTCAAAGGTTGAAATTGTTCTTCAGAAATATTACTACTGCTCTGCGGTACTTCATCCATAGTAGTTGTTCCACCTAGATGTTTTTGTTATATTTAGAAATGGACCTTATGATGTAGGTCCACACGAGAGCAGTTACTGGAGGTGAATAACTGCATGCAAACATTTCTTCTCACACTCTAGAAACGTTAGAGTCATAGTTTTTTTTTTTTTAAATCTCAGGTTTATTTATATGCAGAACCACACCTAAGGCATACACAACCATGCTTGGGATACTGGAGCGCAGAACTGAAAGCTATAATCTTTGCACTAGTGAATGTGCACTTACAGGCCTGGCAATGAAATCTGTAAACTAGATTGTCAATGTCTGGTATCAAGGTTTATTCCAAAAGGGAGTTCAGCTAAAGTAAGGACACATCTCCAACGTATCCCTCAGCAGTGAATTCGGGATCTCCCTTTTATCTTTCAAGACTATTACATAGTGAGTAAATAGACATTTTAAATGGGATCATTATTATCCTATTGTAGTGTCTCCACAAAGAAATCTATAGCTATTTTATAAGGGAACCCACGTCTTTTATTGCCAAAATTGAATATCCGCAAAAATACGTGAAGGTGATTTTTTGCCAAAATATGCAACTACTTAACAGGTACTGCTGAGAGCTAAGGGTAACCAATCTCAGATCAAATTTGTCCCCTGCAGTTTTCAAGACCACTTAATCCCCTGTGCCTCCTTTCACCTGATAATCTTATCCTTAGGGGATGGAACACTCAGCTACAAGAAATCATCGTTCGGTGAGGGACGAAACGTCTTAATATTTTCCTGGGCATAATTAGTATTAATAGTGAATCTACGCATGCTATTGCAAAAGAAGGTCCCCAACTATGTGGGCTATGTGTGGAGCTTTGTGCTGACTGTGAATATGGCTCACTGTTTTCCCAAGCTTTATTAGCGCACATAGAACCCACGAGGCGGCAGCCGTGACTCTTAGAATGCAATAGTTGTTACGTTGCAATAGTTGCTTCCCTGTGGCAATGCAGTAACTTGCCAAAAGTTGCTTCAGTGCCGCCACTATAGTTAATACTCCAGATGAAGTCAGAAAACCTCCATAAATCTTATGTTGTCTCTTTAACTCAGTGCTAAGTGTATATTCGATATTGCTCCTTTTTATTTTTCAGTATTGTGTTTTATGAATTTATAATTACAGTATATTCACTAGTTTGCTTGTTTATGCAATAGAGTTTCAGGCTCTAATGGTTTCTTCTACCCATACAGAATGTTCCTTCTCCCTATCCCCTCTCTCCCTCCTTTGCCCCTTTTTTCTTTCACTCATAGGTTTTTTGTCTGTTGTAAAATTTAGAGTATTCATTAAGCTGTGTTTTATCCTATATAATGTTACTGCCTTGAATGCTGCAATCTATTCTTCAATAAAATTTAAACTTAAAAAAAAGTTGCTTCAGTGCCAGTATCCATCCGAAACTGTTTAATCAGGTGACACTTCCTAACTGACGGAAATATCTGCTTAGACGGCCAACACTTTAGACGAAAGCCAACTGTATAACAGGTCGTTTGTTACCTTCACTTGTTTTATTGGTGGCAAATTTGACTCTATATTCTGAAAGTGTCATTACATACACGCACTTTAAAGGCAGGGCTAGTGGAACTGAGGAAGGAATTTCGGGATTAGTACATAGCATTCAGAAGTGTAAGTTGTTTATATGCTCATATTATGTGTTTAAATACAGTAGTTAAATTAGACTTAAAGATGGTTGTAAACAATAATATTTAACTATATAGAAATTGCAATATACCATTACAACAGCATTAAGATCATCACCTAAAACCTGAAACCCTCTGGCATTCAGCATTTAATACAGCCACACAGCTTTCAAATATACATTTTCTGTGTCACACATTTCAAAAAAGCACATAACAATATATATGTGCACATTCAGTGAAAAAAACTTTACTTGAAATAAACTAATGGTTGCTTACACAATCTCGGAAATTACCACAAAAAAAGGCAAAGTTAAAAAAATACTCTACGGTTGGAATGAGAAACCTTAAAACCACCAAAATTAGCCAGTTATGGTTAGCTGTGCAAACCATAATCTACACACGCCATACGCTGGTCATGAACTCACATTTTGCTTCAATGATGTCTATCTCAAATTGCATAAGAAATGACATTATTAACGAAACATCAATTGACACCAATAATGAAAACACATTTGATAGTGGCTATGCCTCATCATGACCTATCCAAAAATTGCTGCTCTTGTACATTGTCCATGCAAAGTATTTTTTCGGAGGTATAATTTCTGGGACAGGTACACAAATAGTTTTTCACTGACCACCAAAATACTAACGAGCCCATTTATCAAGAAATCATGCGATGCAGAGTGCATCAGGCCCCCTTGCTGAGTTGTTTAGTAGGGAGGGGCAGCAATGCACCATATTTAACTTTTTACAATGCATTCCTATCTTTCCCTTGTGCTGGCACACAATGTGCTGCCTAGCTGCAATGCAGGCACCCGTGTGCCGTGGTGCAAGGGTGCCTGCATTGTAAGCGGGATTGTTTTTGTGCAGAAAGGGACACCTTCCTACACAAAAACAGTCATGTGAGGCATTGTCTTCTTTCTATGTGTGCTGCAAATTGCAGTACATGAAGAAAGAGGAAAATACGAAGAAACATAAATATATTTCTCCTCATTACGCCTCAGTGGGGAGGCATAGCATTCTGGTGCATTCCCAAGTCTATCAGTAATGGCATATCTGGGAATGCACCAGAATCCATGGTTGGGTGCATGGGAACAACCATGCTCCACCTATGAAACACCTCCCTGGGGCAGAGTAATGCAGTGATGTGCACTGTGTTGTGTTACTCTTGATTTATCAAGCCATACAGGGCCACACAAGGTGGCCTTGAGTGGATTCATAAATCTAACTTAATAGTTGCGTCGCCCTTGCGCCCTCTTGCGTGCACATAACCTCAAAACATGCCCTGCTGGTGTGGGAGTTAAACCTTCTGAGGGAGCGGTGCACAGCGCTGGGCTTTGTGCATCTGACCATGATATTTTGTTGCCAACCTCCACAATTTTAAGTCAAGAGGTGCCAATGTGTATTACATTTAGCTGTTCTCGGTGCAGACTAACATCAAACATGGGCTTTCTCCATCACCTTCACTCAATCTCAGAACCACAGCCCCCCAAAAAACAAACTGCATATGTTGCTTAGTCTTCGGACATACACAATTGCTCTTGTTTCATATACTATCTCCAAAATCAGGAGCACAACGATTCTGCTGGCCAGAACCTTTAGCTTTATGCAGTGGGGGCTTGACACACCCTGAAATCAGCCCCAATAACTACTAAACCAGCTGTGTTGGGACTTTAGCTGTGAGCTGCTGGCTTGCATGCAGTGGCTGCCTTATTCATATATTCACAAACATGTAGCATGCAGATCAGCATTGAAATTGAAGCATGGTGTGGTTTTTGGCCACACCCTGCACCTGTACCCAATAGCTACTGAACTAGCTCCATCGGCCTAATGCCCTATGCATTTGGTTCTGTGAATACAGAGGCCAATGACTACAAAATACACACAAAGCTTGAAATATCAACATTTATCTAAGTATGCTGATTGTTAACCACATTTATTGCAGATTGCTGACAGTGGCACAGCTGTTACTAAGTATATGTTTTTTCACTCACCTTTAACATCTGTTGAAGGGCCTCCATTAAAATTCAAATACTAGAATTGAACTGAATATGCCATGTGTCTAATGAAGATCTCCTTGCAAAATATGCTGGTAGCTATTCCCTTGGCGTTAGCGAAAATGGATGTTCCAGTAACTTTGATTGTAGGTGGATTTGCAGACCACTTACTAGTGGAATTGTGGGTATGGCCAGGTAAAAAAGGATAAACAGCAGTCCTTTTAGGTTAGTAACAGTTTTGTTTTAACCTTGTTCAATTTCTCTAAACAATTTTAAGACCCATATTAAATTTAACTGGGGATTGGGTTAAAGTCCTTTCAATTTAGTCATCTCCAGGCTTTCCTCCCATTACTTATCTGCCATCTACTTTTGTAGGTGGGAACAGCTCTGGGTTCTCTGGGAATCCTCATCATTAGAGGCGCCCCTCAAAAGAAATCAAATGAACCCAGGTGTCAAGGTCCAAGGCACTAATCTTCTGTTCTTGCCTGAGGATCAACACATGTTCCAAATTCACGGCCTGACCCCAATGAACCCACCAGGCTAGTCGTGCCCAGCAGTCGTACGCTGGACTCATTCCAACACAGCAGGGAAAAGGCAATGTGGGAAGGAGACAAAAATGAGTCTGGTTTGTCACAGATGTGTGTATTTCTCTGTTCCTTCATGTTGAAGCACAGCTGCTGTCTGTCCTCTTTCCAATCCTGCTGGAGATCACATGTGCCTCGACTTCTGAACGTGTGCATGCTAGAGAAATTAAGATAATTAGCTTTCTCCCCTACCATGCGCTTATCTAACTCTAAAACTCTGCAATCACTTTCAGCCATACCTGAAACACCCCTGTGTCCCAGTCTTGTCAAGGTGGAACTTCTCACTTATGTGGCAGGTAAAATGCACTAACATAAGTTACTCCTCTCCCCTCAATCTCTCTTTGAACTTCCTTTCCCTCGTTACCTGTTAATGACCAATGAGGCGCTAGCCTTGCACAGTGTAGTTTCCAGGTTAACCTCACCCAGATCTTTTAAAAGATGAGGTCCTCCATTCTTGTGGACTATTTGAACTTCTACCCGGTTGCTACCTTAGTCCATAGTATGCTTTACCAATGTAGCCAATCAAACCAATGTTAGTTTTCACTTATACCTTTGAAAAGGTTTTCACGCTTCATTGGTTCACTATTTCTTGACTCCAGTCCTCATCAACATTTTAAATAAGGTCAGAAATTAACATCTTTCTTGATATTTCAACAAGCATGCTCTGTATTATCTGTGTTTCTTGGCTTCGCGTGTTTTCAAAGGGATTATAGTGTTTGTTACGTTAACCCTTTTTTTCTAGTAAAAATATTGACCCCTTGGATTTAGGATTATCAGATGTGGTAAGTAATAACTAGAGTGCTTACACTTTAACATAACCAGTTTTTACCCAGGTTTTTCATTCTAATGTGTTGTTTCTTTTGTTCACGTTTTCACTTCATCTGCTCAGAAAGATGTCATGCCAAATGAGTGCCAGATGAATAGCAAGTGAGAAAGGTAAGTAGTCTCTTGCTGGTGAAATGTGAGTTTGAGATGCTGCCACCACTCTGAGCATCCAGATTGCAAGCCTCAAGGCCATGTCAGGTTGTGGCTGAAATAGTTCTGCCACGCTCAAGATGGCTGCCGGTACAGGCGAGACGACCCAAAGCTCGCAAAACCTTGTCCCAGCGTGTTCCTCCCCTTTGCAAACACTTCACTACTTAATTTCTCAGCACACTTACTTACCGGCTACTCCACTGCAAAAAAATGCACTGTTAACACTGTCCTTTCCTGCTCGTTTGGAGCCTAGACTGGGGACCACGACAGCAGGTAAGTAAGAGATTATTTCTCAATCTGACTATGCTTCTCAATTTATTATATTTCTCTCCATCTTCCCCTTCCAACCTTTCACTCTAGTGCAAAACTAAAAAGAAAAACTCTCTTAATCTGTGATTTTTCTTCCTCTTTTCCTCTTAAACATACAAATACGTTCTTTTTTTGAGGTAGTAGCTGGTAAAGCTACCTTTCTAACTGGATAAGGCCTCAATGAACTACTCAGGATATCCTTCCTCAGTCTCTTATGCGAAAGAGTGGCCTAATTCTAGCCTCACTCCCTTCTCGTCCCTTAGGAAAGATCAACCCTATTCTAGGGGTGGGTGGAATTTGCGAAATTCACTTTCGCAAATTATCGCGAAAATGTTAAAAATCTCCGCAAACACGCAGAAATATCGCGAAGATGCGGAAGCTTTTTTCCCGCCCGTTCATGGTATTTTCTGCGTGGTCGCAGCTCGCCAACTTACCCATGCGGTTGCTCGCGGGCGCAGCCATCTTGTTTTCACTTGTCTTGCTGTGCATGATCGCGAGAAGAAAGACGTGATCGCGCGACGCATGACGTTACTGCGGGCGCGAACTCTCGCGAGACAGCGCAAATGGCTACCAACAATCCAACATCTCGTGGAGAACGCGACCGGATCGGGAAAACTTGTCGGCGAACGCGGGGATTCAGGTAAGGCGATCGCGCGCACGCGAGAATGTATTATTTTACAGTGCGAGCAAGAAACAGATTATCGCTAAGCTGCGGAATGCGGAAATTTTGACATTTTCGCGCTTTCCGCGGAACGCGAAAATGCCAAATTATCGCAATTTCCGCGAACGGAACGAAATTTTGGCCCAGGCCTACCCTATTCGCTCAGCATGGGGAGACCCACTCTGTGAGGTCACATCTGCCCCAGCATCAGAGTCAGCTACTTTCATAGCAACATTCTCTCTTTGAAGCCACTCCTAGTTGTTTCCTTCTTTAGTTGGTCTTCAAGTTCATGGTGAGGTGGGGAAACAGTTGGTTCTCTATTGTTGTACCCAGTCTCTTTTCTACTTCCTGTTTGTTCATTCCCTTTTTCCTTCACCCCTTCTGCCTGTCCTTAACTTTCTCTCATGTCTAACTATATTCCTTTTCTTTTCTTTCTCAGGCATGGAGTCCCTAAGGAGGACCGGAACAGGGCACTAGGAGTCCTGACAGCAAGGTAAGTCTATGGCCGACCTGCCACATATCTCATCACCTGCCTTCTTACATTCAGGAAGATGTCCTTTTGACTGTTTGGCCATGAAACTGTATCTTTGTAGCGATGTTCTGCAATAACCACATTAAGTGTTATATATACATGGTCAGTTTACAGAGTAAATTGTCTACCTACCAGGTAATAATTACGTTTTTCAATGGCCCATTTAATGTCTAGGCACTCCTTCTTAATAAATGCATATCCCTCTTTTTGTGAAAATAACTTCCTATTAATAAACTAGACAGTGTTTTCCTCTTGGTTTTACATCTAGATGAGGAACTACAGCTTCTATTCCTACATTAGAGGCACCCGTTTCTAAATTAAGGGAGGTTCAAAGTTTAGCAATTGTAAAGCTGGTCTTTTAAAGTCTTAAATTCCAGTAAAGGCTTTGGGAAAAGAGATCTTATTGTCTTGTTAGATGGAGAGTATTGTGATTATTCGATCAGGAGCAACACAATAGTTGTATACTCTTGGAAAACTGCCAATAATACCATAGTAACCCAAAAAGAGGATCTCAACTCTCATTTGAAACACAGAAAGGGGAAACCTTTTCTCCTTTAGTAGTATAGTTCAGTCTCCTAATAGATGCCCTAAGTACTTAACTTATTCTGGGGTCATTTTTGTTTTATTTAGGGTTAATGCATAACCCTGCTTTTTTAACACTGCCCCTAAAAGTTGCATGTGCTCTACACATGGCTTGCTAAACATAATGATATAATCCAGGTATGCTGCAGCAAAAGGATATATGGAGTCGTAATAGGTGATTAATTAGTCTAGAATAAAGTGCTCCATTTACACCATGGGGTAACAACATAAAATTAAATAGATACCTGGAGAAAGGTTTTTTTCCTTATCATTCGGATATTGTGACATTTTCCAATAGCCTCTTGTAAGGCTGATATAAATCACTTCCCAAAGTTGCTCTATCAACTCACTGATTTGAGGGATGGGATAGTTGTTGTAGGAGCCTGGCTTAGTATATGGTTGACATGTATTTAAGTGATGCACCTTGCACTAGTCCAGACAACCCTTATGATACCTTTAGTGGTCTTTGATCCCCTTTGAAAGCTCTCAAAGTGGTTGCTGTGGAGAGCAGCCTTCAGGCTTATCTTGAAGGAGAGTAAAGCAGCTTCTTTTACCAACTTTAATCAGCAGTGTAGGTTAGATGTGGGGAAACCACACAGTGTTTATAAAAAATGTGTCTTATTTACTACACACACTATCACTAACACATTGGTATATCGCCTACCTGGAGATATCAACACAAGAATACTTAGAACGCTATCAGGTAAGTAGCACAAAATACGGTGGTCTCCAGGGGGAGACCAAATCATATACAATGGAATGCAAACTGCAAAGGAGAAGAGGACCTGGACCAGAAGACCCAGAGGAACCAGGGACACAAGGAACAACCCAAGGTAAGTACCCAGGAACCCCACATAGGTTGTGTACAGAATGGAAACACAGATGGGTGCTCAATGGAAGTCAATGGTGAAGTTGGATTGCAGTTTTAAAGAAGGACCCTTTCCGGAGAACCCTGAAGAAACCCTTTGGAAAACAGAAGGTTGGAGATCCACCCCACCCATAAATACCTCAGGAACCAGGTCACATGCACCAGGGAAGCCGGGTGCATAGAGATGAAGTGACATCAGAACCTGCCATAGACAGCAATGGGAGACCTCAAAGAAGATGCCTCTGGACAAGATGGTGAAGGAGTCCAGTGGAATCCAAGAGTTGATTCTGGAAGTGAAGAACCTTCAAGCAGAGGGGACAGAGTCTATGTCACTCAGAGGTGACCAGGAGTCACAGAAACACAAAGCTTGCCAATGTCGGGAGATTCTGAAGAGTCAATGGTGACCTCATCGCTGCAGCTGTGTGGACCAGGTGACGCTGAGGAAGACCAGGAACAGTGAATGAGCTGTCCCAAGTCAGATGTCAGTGACTCGAAATTCTTCTTGTTTAATAATATATGCACTTTCTGCAGTGGCCCAACGTGTCAGTTCTGTGTCCCAAGAGAGCGGTGTGGAAGGAGAAGCAGATTTCCATCTCATGGTGATGGCATGTTTCGCCAGTAGCATAGCCATGTCCGCAAATCTGAACTGGACCTTCTGCCCTTTTGGGCGTTTATGCAGTCCCAACAGACAACTATCTTCTGTCGCCCAGACATCCGCACCAGTAACCTCTTGCACTCTATAACTGACAGTGTGCCAATATACTCTTAGCCGCGGACACTCCCACAACATATGGAGTAGGTCCGCGTCTGCCTCCTGGGACCTAGGACAAGAGAGTTCTGCGTTCGGGTACATGCTATTCAGACAGTGCGGCGTTAGATATGCTCTATGTAAGATCATATATTGTATGTATTTGAATTTAGCGTTTCGGGATACTTTCTTAGGAAATTCCAAATTAGAAGCCCACTCTTTATCAGTCAGTTCCTTGTCAAGTTCTATTGAACATTTAGCTCGGAGTGGGGTTAGTGATATTCCCGAATGTTCCCTGATGCCCCTGTGTTAGATCTGGGGGTCTCTAGTTGGCAGGGTAGGTACCACTGTCCAAGTAGGGACCCTTGCTTCTAGTCAGGGAAAGGGGGATACACTGTTAAGATAACCCCTGCTCACCCTCTAGGTAGCTTGGCCTGAGCAGTCTAGGCTATCAAAGGCAATGTGTAAAGTATTTGTACCAACACTCACAGTAACACAGTGAAAACACCACAGATTTACTCCACACCAGTTTTAGAAAAATAAGGTATCTTTACTAAAAACTTCACAAGACCAAATATTACAGACAAACCAACATATACTTCAAAAGGTTACTTTAAAGAGAGTTCAAGAGTTTGCAGAAAGTACTCCAGGATGTCAAAGTCAGTGTCCTGCACAATGCGGCTCTCAATGCACAAAATGCGACACTTTCGTGCCCAACAGTACCTGTAGTTGCGATAAGGTTCCCAAAAGCTATAACAAGGAAGATGGCAAAGGCGATGCGATGCTCCTGAGATCCTGGGGAGGCTTTGCAGCAGCCCTGCTTCACGCAGCAGAGGTGGATGCGCCGGCTCCGATTTGTAGGGGGAGGATGCGATACCTTTGGCTTTCGTTGCGTAGGTTTCTTAGGGGGAAGCTTCACGCACAGGTTCGATGCGACACTCTTCGATGTGGTGCGATGCGTGGCGCAGCGTTGCCTTCCGGCGCCGCAACTCTCGATGCGCCACGGAACGGGACTCTGCGTCGACGCACGCAGCGATTGGAGACTTTTCACGCACCGGCAGTGGTGCGGCCCGCAAACTGGTTCTGCGACAACCCTCGCAATGGCAGGAAGCTTCACGCTTCGGGACGATGCTCGACGCACTCGGCGATGCGGAGACCCTGCGTGTTGCGATGGTGCCGCGATGAAATTTTCCACGCACTCTCGTCTTGCGACACGCAATCGGATGATGCGTTGGGTACCAGTCACTCTTGTTCACGCTTCTGCTTCCCAGCTCCCTCAACACAGCAAAACGACCTCCTGAAGCCCCAAGACTGGGCAAGCACTCCAAGGCAGGTCAGAACTCTCTCAGCAGAGTTCCAGGGGAGCTGGTGGTGAAGTCCTTTTGTTCCTGGGACTTCTTAACAGGGAGCCAGCTCTTCTCAGGCCCTTGGAGATCAGAATCAAAAGAAGGGGACACAGCAAAGTCCTTCCCCTCTCCTTGGCAGCAAAGCAAAACAGCAAGCAGGCAGTCTTCTCCTCTTCAGTTTCTTCCAGCTTTCTCCTTGGCAGAGGTTTCTTCTTAGTTCCAAAGTGATCTAAAGTTTTAGGTGTCTGGGGTCCTCTTCTTATACCCCTCCAAGTCTTTGTCTCTTGTGTTTCAGTGGGGGGATTCCCCTGCTCAAACCGGTTCCTGGGTGTGCTCTGCTCTGGAGCACCTGGTTCCTTTCAGAGTGAGGGGCAGGGTCGTTAGACGCTCAGCAGGAGGTGGAGCCTTCTTTGTGCCAGCAGAGGCAGAGTCCTCAGCCTGGCCAGCAGGGGGTGGAGCCAGCTTTGTGTTTGGCAGGGACAGCCCTATTCAAACCCAGGGACTACTCCTCCCACCCATCTAAAGCAGATCTCCCTATTCACCATGCTGCTGACTCATCCAGGCTCCTGGAGCCACCTGGCCCATCATATGACACCCTTCAGCCAACCAGCACACAGGCACACAGGAAGGTTAAACAGGAGAATAGCTACTTTCTAAAAAGTGCTATTCTCACACAGTGAATTTAAAAACCATCTTGCTAAAAAGATGTATAATTAAATTCTGAACACAGAGATACCAAACTTGGATTTTCTATCTTGCCCTTATGGGAAGATAGGCATGTAAACAGCCTTCCCCATTCTATCCTATGGGCAAGATAGCCTCTCAGCAGTGAAAAACGAAAATGGCTGTAATTCACTACCAGGGCATGTTACACACCTCAGTACATGCCCTACCTTTCAGATACGCTGCACCCAGCCCAGGGGGGTACCTAGGGCCACCATAGGGATGCCTGACATGTACAGAAAGGGAAGGATAAGGCCTGGTCAGTGGGTGCACTGGCCAGGTCGACATGGCAGTCCTGGACTGCACATAGGCACTGCAAGCAGGCCTAAGACATCATTTTAGCGCTACTCCTGTGGGTGGCACAATCAGTGCTGCAGCCCACTAGTAGCATTTGAATCACCAGCCCTGGCACACGCAGTGCACTTTACTAGGGGCTAACAGGTGAAACAAATATACCAATAATGGATAACCAATCAACACAATTTATACAGAGAGCATATGCACTTTAGCACTGATCAGCAGTGGTAAAGGGCTCAGAGTCCTATTGCCAACAACCACAGGTCAGAAAAAATAAAGGAGGAAGAAGCAAAAAGTTTGGGGATAACCCTGCAAAAAGGGCCGTTTCCAACACAACCCCCTTCCAGCCTAAAGCCAGGGTAGACCAAGCGATACCTCGATGGGATTCCCTGCTTAGGGCGATAGAACACGGAAACTGGCCCAACCAGCAGGGCACTATTCCTGTTCTACGCCTTCCTGAACCCGGTTGGATCTCTCCATCCATACTCTCAGGGTCCACCAAGCCAACCCATGTGGAACCCTTCTCTTCACCTGTGGACCCCACCTGTGCAGCACCTAGCCTTAACTTGCTCACAGGTGTGTCCCAACAGACAGACAGCAGGCCACAGTGACCACTGACAGTGGTCAGGGATGAGACCCAGGCCTTATGCCTCTCAGGGCTCTCAAACCCCTGTGGCGTCAGAAGGTGGGGGGCAGTAGCCCCAGGTGCTTGGCAACCTTTGTCCACTTCCTTTCCTGTCAGGTCGGGTCTGACAACCTGGCACTGACCCACCAGCCCCGGGCCTGTATCCGGTGGCTGGACAGGAGGCTGGGGTAGGCTTTTCCATACCCAGTCCTCCTCTTCCTTGGGGCTCTGTACCCTCCCACCTGGAGCGGTACCCCCTTCTAGAATAGTCAGGGCACCTGTGGCAGGTGTCCTGCACCATTCGCCCACCAGTTCAGGGGTTCTATCCTGCAACTGGGATCCCAGGTCAGGGGGGACACCCCGGACCTGGCCCTCCAACCTAGGGTCTACACCCTCCAGGTGAACCGGGGTCAGAGGCGAGGACTCCCTCCCTCTGCACCCCCTTCCAGAATTCTGCACCCTCCTACTCGGAGTGGTACACCTCAAAGACAAACTGGTAGAGACACTGCTTACAGATGTCTCTCCCTCCAGTTCAGGACCTCTCTCCAGCAACTGGTCTCCCAACCTAGGGTCTAAACCCTCCGGTTGCACACCTGCCTGGCATGCCAGGACTTCTGGGGACTCACACAGTATCTCCCCGAGGGTGACACATGACTCATGTGTCTCGTGACAGTCTGCCTGGCGCAGATCTCCCGGCCCCTGTCCATCTGACAGTGCGCGAAGATCCCCCAGGACAGAAGTGGTGTCACCATGGTCACTCCTAGGGGACTCAGCCCTTCTGGCTTGTCCCTGACACACTGGTTCTCCCACTGGGGAACACATCCCCCTCTCACCCCTCAGTCTGGACTTCTGCACCCTCCCAACTGGAGCGGTACCGCCAGACACCAGAACCACTGGAGCTCTGTTTACAGAGGCTCCAGGTTCTCCTGACACTAGGAGATCCTCCTCAAATGGCCTACTAGCACCGTCTAGGCCCCCAACCTGGTGTTCCCTTAAGAAACCCTCCAGGCCCTGAGACTGGGTTTTGGGCACCTTGGGACCCACAGCCCCACACTCACCCCTTCTCCACTGAGACAGGACGTGAGCCCCTACACCCCTCCCACTACACTGGGGCCTAACCGGGCTACACTGAACCTCTTCCACCTCACAGGTCTGGAAGATATCTGGGCCACTCCTTTTGGAATCACTCCCCAATGCCTCTCCAGACCTTTTGACATCCAACCAAAGGTCTGCCTCCAACGCAAGCTCTCTGGAACCAGAGAACTCACACTCCACCGGGTGTTGGCATAGCTCTGGAAAACAGGGACTTAAAATATGCTCTCCAACAAATGAATCACACAGCCCCCCACAGTTGTTAACCAAGCTACCGTTTGCCTCACCCTCCAGTGCCTCACACAAGTACCCCACACCACTCTCCTGAGATTGGCAAGACAGTATCTGACTGTCCCTGTCACACAACTCACACTCTTCTGGGCGGTCTTCACACTCACACACCAAGGTTTCTACCATGGGGGAACCCCTCTCCCTGTACCTCTCATCTAGGGTCAGTAGAGTGTCCCTCCCACCACTAGGAATATGGTCCCCTGTGCTAGTTCCCCAATCCACTTCAGGGACACTGCACTCCACTGGAACTACATCATAAACCTGAACCCCCTGGTGTATGTCAACCCCCTCCCTCAAGTTAGGCGCCACATCTCTGGGTGTTTGTACCTCTCCCTCAGCACTGGATATTACAATCTTGCTGCCACCATCTGAGCTGGACTCCACCTCCAACTCAGCAAAGCTCACTTCTTGAGCTAACCATTCTTCTTCAGCTGAGACACTCATGGCCTCAAGCCTCTCGAGCTCCAAATCAAGCTCCCTCATCCTCAACTCATGAGCCAGAAGCAATTTCTTCTCCTTCAAGGCACGGGCATTCCTGCTCTCCTCCGCCGCCTTGTCTACTTCCGATTGCTTCATTTTCATTTTCATTATTTCCAATTCATGGTTTCTCACCCTTTGATTCTCCTCCAACTCCTCTGGAGTGAGCCCCCTACTGGAATGGGAGCTGCCAGCCCTTGAGACTGCTCTGCCCACGGGCAGATCTTGGGGAATAAAACCATTCTCTTCATCTGCATCATCTTCCTCTTGGGCCTCCCAACAGGCCTTCAAGAATCTTTGTAGCACATCCTTTCTAGATCCGCTTTTCACAGGGCAACCAAGGTCTTTGCAGAATTGCTTGAGCTCCTCAACTTTGTACGAATACAAATCCTCAATGGAAAACTCCAATTCTGCCCTCTCACTTGTTGCCACCCGAGACATGATGCTCTTGAAGAGTTACTCAAAAATAGAATCAAAAATAATACAGTATGTGGTTGTCTATTGGTCTGCACTCCTAGTGATGTACACCAATTACTGTGGGTCAAGTACAAATACAAGTTCAATCCCACCGCTGCCACCAATTTTAGATCTGGGGGTCTCTAGTTGGCAGGGTAGGTACCACTGTCCAAGTAGGGACCCTTGCTTCTAGTCAGGGAAAGGGGGATACACTGTTAAGATAACCCCTGCTCACCCTCTAGGTAGCTTGGCCTGAGCAGTCTAGGCTATCAAAGGCAATGTGTAAAGTATTTGTACCAACACTCACAGTAACACAGTGAAAACACCACAGATTTACTCCACACCAGTTTTAGAAAAATAAGGTATCTTTACTAAAAACTTCACAAGACCAAATATTACAGACAAACCAACATATACTTCAAAAGGTTACTTTAAAGAGAGTTCAAGAGTTTGCAGAAAGTACTCCAGGATGTCAAAGTCAGTGTCCTGCACAATGCGGCTCTCAATGCACAAAATGCGACACTTTCGTGCCCAACAGTACCTGTAGTTGCGATAAGGTTCCCAAAAGCTATAACAAGGAAGATGGCAAAGGCGATGCGATGCTCCTGAGATCCTGGGGAGGCTTTGCAGCAGCCCTGCTTCACGCAGCAGAGGTGGATGCGCCGGCTCCGATCTGTAGGGGGAGGATGCGATACCTTTGGCTTTCGTTGCGTAGGTTTCTTAGGGGGAAGCTTCACGCACAGGTTCGATGCGACACTCTTCGATGTGGTGCGATGCGTGGCGCAGCGTTGCCTTCCGGCGCCGCAACTCTCGATACGCCACGGAACGGGACTCTGCGTCGACGCACGCAGCGATTGGAGACTTTTCACGCACCGGCAGTGGTGCGGCCCGCAAACTGGTTCTGCGACAACCCTCGCAATGGCAGGAAGCTTCACGCTTCGGGACGATGCTCGACGCACTCGGCGATGCGGAGACCCTGCGTGTTGCGATGGTGCCGCGATGAAATTTTCCACGCACTCTCGTCTTGCGACACGCAATCGGATGATGCGTTGGGTACCAGTCACTCTTGTTCACGCTTCTGCTTCCCAGCTCCCTCAACACAGCAAAACGACCTCCTGAAGCCCCAAGACTGGGCAAGCACTCCAAGGCAGGTCAGAACTCTCTCAGCAGAGTTCCAGGGGAGCTGGTGGTGAAGTCCTTTTGTTCCTGGGACTTCTTAACAGGGAGCCAGCTCTTCTCAGGCCCTTGGAGATCAGAATCAAAAGAAGGGGACACAGCAAAGTCCTTCCCCTCTCCTTGGCAGCAAAGCAAAACAGCAAGCAGGCAGTCTTCTCCTCTTCAGTTTCTTCCAGCTTTCTCCTTGGCAGAGGTTTCTTCTTAGTTCCAAAGTGATCTAAAGTTTTAGGTGTCTGGGGTCCTCTTCTTATACCCCTCCAAGTCTTTGTCTCTTGTGTTTCAGTGGGGGGATTCCCCTGCTCAAACCGGTTCCTGGGTGTGCTCTGCTCTGGAGCACCTGGTTCCTTTCAGAGTGAGGGGCAGGGTCGTTAGACGCTCAGCAGGAGGTGGAGCCTTCTTTGTGCCAGCAGAGGCAGAGTCCTCAGACTGGCCAGCAGGGGGTGGAGCCAGCTTTGTGTTTGGCAGGGACAGCCCTATTCAAACCCAGGGACTACTCCTCCCACCCATCTAAAGCAGATCTCCCTATTCACCATGCTGCTGACTCATCCAGGCTCCTGGAGCCACCTGGCCCATCATATGACACCCTTCAGCCAACCAGCACACAGGCACACAGGAAGGTTAAACAGGAGAATAGCTACTTTCTAAAAAGTGCTATTCTCACACAGTGAATTTAAAAACCATCTTGCTAAAAAGATGTATAATTAAATTCTGAACACAGAGATACCAAACTTGGATTTTCTATCTTGCCCTTATGGGAAGATAGGCATGTAAACAGCCTTCCCCATTCTATCCTATGGGCAAGATAGCCTCTCAGCAGTGAAAAACGAAAATGGCTGTAATTCACTACCAGGGCATGTTACACACCTCAGTACATGCCCTACCTTTCAGATACACTGCACCCAGCCCAGGGGGGTACCTAGGGCCACCATAGGGATGCCTGACATGTACAGAAAGGGAAGGATAAGGCCTGGTCAGTGGGTGCACTGGCCAGGTCGACATGGCAGTCCTGGACTGCACATAGGCACTGCAAGCAGGCCTAAGACATCATTTTAGCGCTACTCCTGTGGGTGGCACAATCAGTGCTGCAGCCCACTAGTAGCATTTGAATCACCAGCCCTGGCACACGCAGTGCACTTTACTAGGGGCTAACAGGTGAAACAAATATACCAATCATGGATAACCAATCAACACAATTTATACAGAGAGCATATGCACTTTAGCACTGATCAGCAGTGGTAAAGGGCTCAGAGTCCTATTGCCAACAACCACAGGTCAGAAAAAATAAAGGAGGAAGAAGCAAAAAGTTTGGGGATAACCCTGCAAAAAGGGCCGTTTCCAACACCCTGTATAACCAACTGGTAAGATGGCGTCCTTCTCCCATCAGATGTAATGTATAGACTAGCTCATGGGTAGGAGGTTTGGTCCCTGTAGGGGACCAGCAGAGTTTAACGTAGTGGGAGATTGTGGCATGGAGTAGAGACAGTGTCGGGGAAACCCCTTGAGCACGAGTATAGTTATCATGATCAGCTAGAGCGCCCTCTATGAATGGAATTCCAATCGTCGTCACACCTTCATGTATCCATGGGGCCATAACTTTTTTTTAGATTAACCCAGTTGCGGTAGGTATCCCAAGCAAGGGAATGTTAGGAGAATATGGGGAGACCCTATTGTTGTATATACCGCATATAGAAAGCATGTGACTTATTTGCGTTGATTGTCAGGCCGGATACCTGTTCAAATTGTTTAAATATAGACAGGATAGGTTTCAAATCTTTAATAAGGTCTTTTAAAAAACAGGATAATGTCATCCGCATATGCAGACACCACATGTGGTGTATTTCTAACTAAAATCCCCAAATCTGTGGCCTCTTTGCGGAGTTTAATGAGTATGGGCTCTAGTGCCAGGATAAATAACAATGGCGACAGGGGACATCCATACCCAGTGCACCTTGCTATTGAATAAGCAGGTGAAATATGAGATCCAGTCCTGGCCCGCGCTGTGGGGGCAGTATATAGTATTTCAATCCCTTGTAAATAACCTCTTGGAATGCCAAATTCTTACATAGAAGCCAGCATGTACGACCAATTAGGCGTATCAAACGCTTGTTGCATATCGAGGGAGATACAACCAGTTGTGCAAGAGAGATCCGCAGCAGTTTCCATTATATAATGGAAACGTCTGATATTAAGGGATGTATTGCGGCTAGGTATAAATCCACATTGATCGAATAATTTTCTTCAGTCGTGCTGGGAATAACAGGGCATATTTCAGGTTGAGGGCCTTGAGTTTCCGCGTAAGTGGTTGATAGGATGTTCTTTGGCGTTGCACTTGCACAGTGTAATCTAGATAAAGAGAGATCCAAGTGTTTTCGTAGAATAAAGGAGCATTTTCTTGAGCTTTTTGAAGTAAAAGGTCCTGGTCTCTAAAATTGAAGATTCGGCTATAAGTGGTCTGGGCGGCATTCCTGCTGCTGGTCTGCCCGTTGGGATCCGGTGTGCTTGTTCAACACAGAAAAAGGTGAAGAGACCTTCCTGGGCTATATACTCTTGTAGCCATTCTTCCACAAACTGGGTCGAGTTGGGGTCTTCTGAATGTTCGGGCATTCCAATAATGCGAACAATTATTGTGCCTGGCTCTACCTTCTGCATCCTCAACCCTATCGAGAAGGGTAGTCAATTGTTTTTGCATGTGCGACAATTGGTCAGAATGCTCCTTATGTTGTGGCATGATTTCTTGTAGGGTTTGTGCATGGTCCGTGACTGTATCAGAGAGTTTATTGTGGTCTGCCCATAGGAAGGTAAAGCCAGTGGTTAGAGGGCCAATCTGATGCTCGATAGATTGACGTGAGTCTCTGATTTCCTGAAGAATTTGATTTAGTTTATCAGGAGGGGATGTCAAGTCTGTTGGTGAGACGCAGCTTATTGTGGATGTTTGGGAAGCCGAGTCAGAGTCCCCCTGAATTGATGGTTCCGTTGAGGGCATATCAGATTGTTTCCCTTTCATACGCCCCATTGCAATATGTGCGTTGCAGCTATAGGAATATAAAAATCCATTGGGGATATCGGCACAAGGTGCCGGGTTTGATCTGATAAGTGTGCCAACTGGGCACGCCATGATGTTTTTGCAGCTGTAGGAGGGTGATAATGGTTGAGCCAGGCGTAGTTACTGGTTGACTCTCTTGGACTTCAACAAAACAGTTCAGTGGACTATCGAGTAGGAGGTCTGTGCCCACCAGCGTCCGTGAATATCTCATCTGGTTATGAAAGAAAGATTCACGTTCACTGCGCAATAAATGACCATCTAGTCTCAGGTCATGGTGCAGGGACGGCGGTGGGCACAGGGCAAAAAGTGTGGTTACAGTGGTATAAGCAAGAAGGACCTTCTGTCATTCAATCGACAGCCAGGGAAAATACTCAGGGGGCCCGATTCACAGAACTAACTTAAGACAAAATCCTAAACTTACTACCATTTTGGTATTCACAGAAGGCACTTACTCATTTTGGTATTCACAGAAGGCACTTACTCATTTCGGTATTCACAGAAGTTAGGAGTCCTAACTTTAGGACTCCTAAATGCCTTCTGTGAATATCGAAAGTCTTTAAATTAGGATTTTTCTCAGTTTAGTAGTAGTATAGTTAGGACTCCTAACTTTAGGACTCCTAAATGCCTTCTGTGAATACCGAAAGTCTTAAAATTAGGATTTTTCTCAATTTAGTAGTCCTAAGTTTAGGACTCCTAACTTTAGGACTCCTAAATGCCTTCTGTGAATACCGAAAGTCTTAAAATTAGGATTTTTCTCAATTTAGTAGTCCTAAATTTAGACTTAGGACTACTAAATTGAGAAAAATCCTAATTTTAAGACTTTCGGTATTCACAGAAGGCATTTAGGAGTCCTAAAGTTAGGAGTCCTAACTATACTACTACTAAACTGAGAAAAATCCTAATTTTAAGACTTTCGGTATTCACAGAAGGCATTTAGGAGTCCTAAAGTTAGGACTCCTAACTTCTGTGAATACCGAAATGAGTAAGTGCCTTCTGTGAATTCCAAAATGAGTAAGTGCCTTCTGTGAATACCAAAATGGTAGTTTGGGATTTTGTCTTAAGTTAGTTCTGTGAATCGGGCCCTGAGTCTTTATGATGTCAGTAACTGATTGTTTAGATCCCAATCCAATAGGGCCTTCACTAGGCTTACAGTTACCTATATAGGACAATACAAGGGAATTCCTTATATCTGCATCCAGTACAAGGGTTTTTGTACCCACTCAACTTCCATAGGCTCTTTCTTCATCTTCTGCAGCAAAATCAGGCAAAATTGCCCTACTCTACACATTCAAAGCATTGGGGTTTTGGAGAGCTTAATGGTGGGTTGTGGTTGGGGCTAGACATTCCTGGTTCGGCCATAGGTACATTTGTAGTTTTAAAAGGTCTAGTTGGCAGGGAAGAAGCACTCCCTGTTATACTAGGCCTCAGACAGCCGAAGAACATGCTATGCCATTTTAATGGTTTGTTTGATGGTTAAATCATTATGCTGTCTCAGCCATTTTTGGATATACCTGAGTTTCCGCTGCCACCCCCGACCCCCCCATGGGAACCCCATGACGTCAGCGCTCACAGCGCCTGCTGACATCATCAGGAAGTCCCAGACGCTCGGGAAGCCATTTGCTTCCTTAGCGTCGAGGAACAAGGTAGGTTTCCTCATTCGGGGTTTAGGGAATTCATCGAGGCATCGGGGGAGAGGAAAGAGATTTTCCTCTCCCCTGATGTCTCTTTGCAGGGCATTTCTGCTTCACGATCGCACACAGCATCGCGATCGTGTAGCGGAAATGCCCCCACTAGCACCAGAGATGTGTTTTTGTGCAATGGAAGCGACTCCTTGGCAAGGGTCGCTTCCTAGGGGTGCATTTAGTTAGGAATGTTTTTCTGCCCCCCCGGGGGCAAATCGGCCCATTTTTTCAGCCGTTTTGTCCCCAGGGGGGTTAGAAAATGCCACTAGGCACCAAGGATTACTTTGGGGGCCATTATTTTTTATGGAAGCGACCCCTTGGGCAAGGGTGGCTTCCTAAAGGGGGCATTTAATTAGTAATATTTTTCTGCCCCCCGGGGGTAAAAAAGTCTGTTTTTTCACCCGTTTTGGGGGCAGAAAATGCCACTAGGCACCAGGGACTAATTTGGGGGCCAATATTTTTGATGGAAGCGACCCCTTGGGCAAGGGTCGCTTCCTAAAGGGGGCATGTGTTTTGTAATATTATTCTGCCCCCCCTGGGGGCAAAACGGCCTGTTTTTTCAGCCGTTTTGCCCCCGGGGCAGAAAAGCCACTAGCCACCAGGGTTTCCATTTGGGGGCATTTAAATGTAGATGGAAGCGACCCCTTGGGCAAGGGCCGCTTCCAGGGAGCATTTTTTGTTGATGTTTGTCTGCCTGTTTTTTTAGCCTTTCTGGCCCACTAGGCCCTAGGGATTGTGTTTTGTAGTGTGTGGAAGCGACCCCTTGGGCAAGGTTCGCTTCCAAAGGTGGTTATATTTGTGGATATTTATTCTGCCCGCCCCCATTGGTGGCAGTCGGTCTTTTTTTGTCCTTACTGCCCCCGGGTGAGGGGGGGCAGAAAACCCCAGTAGACACCAGGGATTTTCTTTTATAGGTGATGGAAGCAACCCCTTGGCCAGGGTCGCTTCCGAGGGGGTTAAAATGTGTTTGTTTATTTTCTGCCCCCGGCAGATCTGCCCCATTGTTTAGGTTTTTCTGCCCTAGGCGGGAGGGTAAGGCAGAAAACCCTACAAGGCACCAGGGATCTATTTTTTTTTCCAAGGGGCGACAAATATCTGTCTGTTTTCTGCCCCACCTGGGAGATAGAGTGGATTGGTGAAAAACCTCACCTAATCCCCATTTTTCTTAGCCCTATTTGAAGGCCCATCTGGCCGAATGACTATGTGGGTAACGACATTGTGGGGCCGATTCCGATGGCCGGTCGGACAGCTGTCTGTAGCCTTACCCTGCGACCGACACGTACCCGTAGCCGGTCCGTCCTGTATATGAAGTACGATGCGCATAACTGCCAAAAACACAACCGACACGTAGGCTGTGAATCAAGACTCATTCTCCATCCGAGCCGTAACTCCCAAAGAGAAACCGTCTCGCCCGGAAGCAGTATCCATAGCAGTTTCCGACATGACATGTACGATGCGTACTTCCTACGCGCTGGACGGGTTGTCACGTACGGCACGTCACAGCATCCGGAAAACAAGCATAACAGCTACGATTCGCGCCACAAATCAATACACGGCTACGAGACGGAACAGCTTGCAGTGGGTAAGAGACGGAGCAACAAGCAGCGTGTACGACACGAACACATCATGAATCCCATCGCGGCGGTCATACCAGTACTCTACATCTATGACCAGATTAGGGACCGGTGCCGACAGCATACGGTAAGTCAGACACCTACCACATAAACAAACAACACGTACCCGCAAAATGGCACACACACACAGGGGATACATATCCTGGCCACTAACAACAGCCCACCATAGGGGTTGCATGGCCAGCACCACTAACACCCCCACTCACAGGGCTTATGTTTCCCATCACCCCTGCCACCCACACCCATAGGGGGCCTGTTGCCCATCACCCCTGCCACCCCCACTCACAGGTTGCCCATCACCCCTGCCACTCCCACTCACAGGGCTTATGTTGCCCATCACCCCTGCCACCCACACCCATAGGGGGCCTGTTGCCCATCACCCCTGCCACCCCTGCCACCCCCACTCACAGGGGACCTGTTGCCCATCACCCCTGCCACCCCCACTCACAGGGCTTATGTTTCCCATCACCCCTGCCACCCCCACACACAGAGCTTATGTTACCCATTACCCCTGCCACCCCCACTCACAGGGGACCTGTTGCCCATCACCCCTGCCACCCCCACTCACAGGGCTTATGTTGCCCATCACCCCTGCCACCCACACCCATAGGGGACCTTTTGCCCATCACCCCTGCCTCCCCCACTCACAGGGGACCTGTTGCCCATCACCCCGGCCACCCCCACTCACAGGGCTTATGTTTCCCATCACCCCTGCCACCCCCACTCACAGGGGACCTGTTGCCCATCACCACTGCCACCCCTACTCACAGGGCTTATGTTTCCCTTCACCCCTGCCACCCCCACACACAGGGCTTATGTTGCCCATCACCCCTGCCACCCCCACTCACAGGGCTTATGTTTCCCATCACCCCTGCCACCCCTACTCACAGGGCTTATGTTGCCCATCACCCCTGCCACCCCCACTCACAGGGCTTATGTTGCCCATCACCCCTGCAACCCCCACTCACAGGGCTTATGCTTCCCATCACCCCTGCCACCCCCACTCACAGGGGACCTATTGCCCATCACCCCTGCCACCCCCACTCACAGGGCTTATGTTGCCCATCACCCCTGCCACCCACACCCATAGGGGACCTGTTGCCCATCACCCCTGCCACCCCCACTCACAGGGGACCTGTTGCTCATCACCTCTGCCACCCCCACTCACATGGCTTATGTTTCCCATCACCCCTGCCACCCCCACTCACAGGGCTTATGTTGCCCATCACCCCTGCCACCCCCACTCACAGGGGACCTGTTGCCCATCACCCCTGCCACCCCCACTCACAGGGCTTATGTTGCCCATCACCCCTGCCCCCCCCTCTCACAGGGCTTATGTTGCCCATCACCCCTGCTACCCCCACTCAAAGGGCTTATGTTGCCCATTACCCCTGCCACCCACACCCATAGGGGGCCTGTTGCCCATCACCCCTGCCACCCCCACTCACAGGGGACATGTTGCCCATCACCCCTGCCGCCCCCACTCACAGGGCTTATGTTGCCCATCACCCCTGCCACCCCCTCTCACAGGGCTTATGTTGCCCATCACCCCTGCTACCCCCACTCAAAGGGCTTATGTTGCCCATCACCCCTGCCACGCACACCCATAGGGGGCCTGTTGCCCATCACCCCTGCCTCCCCCACTCACAGGGGACCTGTTGCCCATCACCCCTGCCACCCCACTCACAGGGCTTATGTTTCCCATCACCCCTGCCACCCCCACTCACAGGGCTTATGTTGCCCATCACCCCTGCCACCCCCACTCACAGGGGACCTGTTGCCCATCTCCCCTGCCACCCCCACTCACAGGGCTTATGTTCCCCATCACCCCTGCCACCCCCAATCACAGGGCTTATGTTTCCCATCACCCCTGCCACCCCCACTCACAGGGGACCTGTTGCCCATCACCCTTGCCACCCCCACTCACAGGGGACCTGTTGCCCATCACCCTTACCACCCCCACTCACAGGGCTTATGTTGCCCATCACCTCTGCCACCCCCACTCAGAGGGCTTATGTTTCCCATCACCCCTGCCACCCCCACTCACAGGGGACCTGTTGGCCATTACCCCTGCCACCCCCAGCTATAGGATGGGTGATGCGCAACACATCCAGCATACGCAAACATCAGGTATGTCCACAAAATACATCCCCCACGACATCATGACAACAGTGTGTAGTCTGTGACAAATGCCCACAACGGTGAATATGGCTACGAGCATACAATGTAAGTAACAGCACATGTGTGACCAACACATGAGTGTGACATACACAAGGCAAGCATCACCATAGCACTGTAGCAATGTAAAAAGAACACCCCCTCACTGTGTAGAACAGAAGTCAAGTGGGGGCTCACAAAATGCAGCAGATGTGGAGCATTGTGGTGATGGGGACCAAACCCCCCTCAACACAGTGACCAAAAAGTATGTGTCATCATGGTCAAAGGTGCAAATAACAAACAGCATGTATGATCCCTGCTCCCAACACATCAAACAATTCTGGGGGAAAATAGTGCTTGTGTCCCATACACACAGAGATTTCTTGAGGCAAACAGTGCTGTGAAAACATAACACTCTCGGCCATGTGCAGACAAGCACCACACATGGGGGCTAACAATGCACACAGCGTACAATGACACAACAGCAGAAGTGACCATCACCAAGCATGCACACATCTCAAAAATAGACACACCAACCAAAACAACATGTGTAGACTGTAGGTGTCAGCTCACTAACTCACATTCCATGCCAGCAATGGCACCCAATAACCAGGATGAATGTGCACAATGATGTGAAATGACTCGCAGGGACAGCATGCAAAATCACAGAAACAGCATCCAAATAAAGGCCCACAACAGCAATACCAATGCACTGGTGCAGATGCCCAAACACAAACATGCAAACTCACACTGCACATCGAACACAACATGTGTGTGTGTGTGTCACAGTATCCACAGGCAACTACACAACACATGAGAGGGGCTAAACCTCAGTGACACAGATGTGGACACAGTGCCATACAAAAGTAAACAATCATTGGGACACCCTCAGTGGGCAATCAGGCGTTGGGAGATGAGATGGAGCACAACAGACACATGTGACACTAGCTGGAATGAACACCAACTAACACAGCAAGAGACTGACAAACAACAGCACAATCCCCAGGGACAAGACATTGGTGTGACACAAGCATGCATGACATCTCCACTGTGATGACAAAGGCAGATGTCGTACAAACTGGGAAACCCAGACATGTGTCCTGTGCCCCAAACATACATCACACATACACAAACACAAATCACTCAGCATGACCCCTCATCCATGGACAAACGGGAGCTTAGGGACCATCCATGCAAACATTCACATCAGTTCACCATCAACACCACACACCTGAACTGCAACAATGTGTATCTGTGAAGCCCACATGGACAGGTGACATTGCACATGCCCACAAGACAAACACAGAATTGTTGGCAGGAACTAAGGTGCACACACACATCACACAAGGACTGTTTACAACCCTGGGGAATGACAGACACACTGCACAGTATGCGGTACATGGCCATGACCTCAAATCTCATGTGACCTTCACAATCCCTGCCACTGTCCCAGGACTATGCAGATGCCAATGAGGAACACAAGGCACCCATGCTGACACCTGCCAGCATTGCTGCCGTGAACCTGACAAGTGGGAGCAGTCACACACACATACAAATCTCTCAATCACTGAAAACAACCACCTAGGGACAACTACATGATATTGCGAAAAAACAAGTGCCTCGAGGAACCCTCACTGTGTCCCATCTGTGTCTCACAACATCATCAACACTCAGAACTGACAAATCACAATGATGATACACCAATTAACAGTAGTGAGTCATGCACTCACACATCTGGTAGCCCATTTGAAAAGTAGTGGGATTAACCCAGTACCACTCAGCAAGGATCAACAACACGAACATATCAAGGGAACACTGTCTGTGTATGAACAGGGATGTGGACACACACACATGCACATACAATACACACCATGGGCCCAGGCCATATCACTGGACAACACACTAACTTGAGGGGACACAACTCCTGTGGGAGCCCAGCTGTGCCAAACATATTCACCGCAAGTTCCACTCATGTCTGCAGAACACTTGGTCAGTCAGCCATCAGTTACCGCACAATGAAGGCTCTGGTCACAACAGCCTGGGTACGTGAGTCTCCCTTAAGTCATCTGCACATACTCAATACATATGTACAGCAAGTTGCACAGAGGACCCAGTTGCTCCTATACCAATGATGCCCACACCTGTAGGGCCAGTAGTGATGAGCACGAAGTATGTGGAAGTGACAATTTGGACAATGGGAAGCACATCATATGTGCAGGGGTGCAAGCCACAGATGTGACCATGGCAATTAAATGCTCACAGAGAGATGTACACAAATGGTTGATCCAGACACACCCAGGTAGCTGCAAAGAATGACATGGATACCCATCAGAATAGGATACATATCTCATGGACCACAGGGAGTACCTCACATCAACACATCAGTATGCAACATTGTAAACCAAGCATTACAGGTGCAAGGGCATCTAAAACAACCTCAACATGATGTACAGCTAAATCAAGTTCACAGGGACAAAGTAAAAAGCTTTATTCAGCATATGAAAAGTGAAACGTCTGTTCCAACAAAAGGTCAATGGCCAGTCCATGTCCAAAGGGCAAAGAGTGAACTAGAGTCACAAATTCAGCATATGAAATTCGAAACGTCTGTGCAACCAAAATGCCAATGGCCAGTCCATGTCAAATTGCCAAGGAGTGAACTAGAGTGACAACTGCCACACCTTGCTTGCCTGCACTGCTACGGACTGGGGTAATCCCCTCTCGGAGGGGCATACATGGGGGCAGGCCAGGCACCGCAGGGATGCTATCAGGGTGCAGCAGTAGGAGGCAGTGAAGAGGTGGGGGATGCAGGCGAGACCCTTGCAACTGCAGTGGAGATGACTGAAGTGGTGGGTGCTGTCACAACTGTGTGGCACAAGTCAGATGGGGTGGGTGCCGGCACAACTCCAGTGAGCAGGTCAGATTGAGTGGATTGGCTCACCACTGCAGTGCCCAAGTCAGACGGGGTGGGTGTGGACTCCAAAGCAGTGCCTACATCCATGGGAGCGGAATGGGGGACAGGTGAGGACTGTAGGGCAGGGGGTGGTGACACAGTCCCCACATCAGTGGCAGCAACTGTCTGACCAGGTGTAGAGGAGCAAGTGCTAGGGGGGGATGGCCTTAGCATTTTGGGGATGGTGTATCTGTGTGTGGGGGAACCCGGGGCAGGGAGTGGCGGGGGAACCTCTGGAGTGGTAGCCTGGGGGATGGAGGATGGAGACTTTGCCTTGGAGCTGCGTGCTGGCGGGAGGGTCTTGCTCTTCTTGCGCTGGGTGGGCGTCTCAGTCTGAGTGTGCCTGGGGGAGGGTGCCCGGGTATGAGGGGCACTCCCTTCTGTGTGTGGGGACTTCCTCTTCCCCTTGTAATCAGGATCTGCTGGGTCAGTGGGGAAGAGGCCAAGGTCACAGAGGAAGAGTTTCTGGGGGGATGGGGTTGCAGGTGAGGCAAGGGAAGGGGGCTGGGAGGGAGAGGTCTCGGAGGACTGTGGAGTGGTCGTGGATGACTGTGTGTGTGTCAGCAAACCAGCTCCTGTGAGTGTGGAATCAGTCCCCTGCGCTTGCTTGTGTGCATGTCTAGTCCTTGGTTTTGGGGGTTTCTGTGCTTTGGACAGGTAGTGTGCTAGGAATTGTGGGTGCTGCAGGGGTAGGAGGGGTGTGGGACTGTTGGAGGAGGGACACTGCTGCCGTCAGGGAAGAGGCCACGGACTGGTTGGTCCTCTGTAGGGCAGACATGCCAGAGGAAAGGCCCTCCATGAATGACACCAGTTGTGTCAACAGACATGTGTGTGCATAGAGGACCTTCAGCATTGACGTCTGCCCCACATGCATCTGTCTAAGTAAGTCCACAGACTCCTCACTCAGGGCAGCAGGGGACACAGGGGCAGGGGGTGCGGTGCCTGGCACAAAGGATACATGCTCACGAACACGGGAGCCCACAGGGACCTCTGGGATGGGAGCCGATGGGAGGGGGGTGGTGGGGACAGCCTCACTAGCTGGGGTTTGGTGGCTGCTGACACCCGCCTCCACAGGGGAGTCATCCTCAGAGCTGCTGTGGCCTTCAGCTGGGGGGATGGTGCTGATGACTCCTCTGTATGGCTGAAATTGCCCTCCGTGCCACTGGGTCCACCTGACTCCTCTCCTTCTGTCCCTGTAAGGCTCTGTGGCTCCTCCTGTTCCGTGGAGCTGTCCCCTCCTGTGGCCGTGGATGTGTCTGGATAGGAATAGGAAGTAACAGAACAACATCAGTCACCTGCACCGACTGCACACACCACAGTGAGTACATCACATCACAGGGCAAGCCCTGGCATCATCAGCTGAACACAGCTCAAAGTGCCAACACTGTTTAGAATAAGACAATTGTCATTTCCAACATCAACCATGGCACACATATCCCTCCTTGACTTGCACACATATGTCTGTTGCATGTTGGATGCTAATACCCCAATGTGCCAACATGCACCACCCACACATTAGTTGTACATGCAAGTAAACATGTAGGAGTATGTCACTAGACCTACGGTACATCTCTTGCGACTGACTCAGCACAGGTGTCCGGATGAAGGGATGGGCAGAGACTCATTTCACATGCTTGGGATGCATGCCAGCAACACACACTATGATGTATTCATGTCCTTATGGGCAAGGCCACAATGTGGTGCATGGTGCACACTTGAACACAACGCAGGCTCACTCATAGCAAGTTCAATGTCATGGCACCGGGATGCCCTATAAGTCAGTCAACACTGTCTCCTGTCACAGGGGCAGGGCATCCAGACACCAACAATATGCACTTACTCACAATCCTAGCTCAGGGGCAAATCTGACTCTGCAGATGACCGGCACACTTGCCCATCCCATGCAAACAACATATCCAGGACCCAGAAGACCCCACATCATGAAAATCAGACATATGAGTCTCAGCAAACACAAATCCATGTACATTAACACATCACAGTCTGCCATGCATATAACCCAGCTGCATGAGGGACAGAGTTGCATACACCATGGTGCGCTGTCAGATGCTCACACACCTATATGTCACACAGGTCTTGTCTCCCACAGTCACATTGCAGATGTCATGCTGACCCTCGGAATCATGGACACCCCAGTTGTACGTAGCAACAAGCCACACCCTAATGACACAGAGGCACACACCTGAGGGCACATGTCACGAAGCACAACCTGCAATTTCACACACAGGAGTGGGATTACAGAGTGTTTCTGAATGCCCTTGAGGGGGCAGGACTGGGCAGGACTAAGTGAAACAGTGTTTTGCCCCGGACAGTAGTCAGGTGGCTAAGCAATTGTGGCATACTTGCCGTACCTACTCCTGATGCCCAAAAATTGGAGTACCCTCCTGCATGGTTTTGTATTGAATACCCCAGAAACATGTTGCGAGTCAGACCAGCAATTGGTACACATCTCAAGGGCACACACAGTTCACATGTCAGATCTCAGGCATTGTGTAAACAATTGACCCACCCATGACACACACAACAGAGTCACGGGAACTGATGCTGACTGGTACCTGATACATAGCTGACTGCAGGGACACAGTGCCCTAGTGACACAATCCAAAGACTGTAGGGGCCACACCTGTGGAACAGATGAGGAGGGTGCATCACACAGATGAGGGACCTGATTTGGGGACTACAAGACCTATGTAATGTGGAAGTGTGACCCGGACAAAAGACTGCTATTTGCATGTCAGACATAGTACACAGATCAGGCATGGACTTACCCCCTTCCTGCTGCTGTCTGGCCTTCAGCTGCCTATCCAGGTCCGGAAAGACCACCGCCAGAATCCGGAGCATGTGGGGAGTCAGGGTCCGATGTCCGCCCCTCCTGCGTGGAGGTGACAGCTTCAGCTGGACTCTATCTATCCTCCGGGTCCAGCCCCGAAGGTCCTGCCACCTCTTCTGGCAGTTGCGGATCCGGCGCTTGTAGACGCCCACAGAACGAACAGCCCAGGCGATGGTCAGCCAGATCTCCTGCTTCTGGTGGGCATCAACCTGTGAGGGGGACAAAGTGAAAAGTACATTAACACATATGCCCCAGATTTGTGCAGAACACAATTAGATATACATGTCATCATCACAAAGGGAAAATAATTACACAGGTAGTGCAACCCTGGGGAATGAAAATTCACATGCATGTCTGACATGTTAACAATGCATGGATAGTTTAAGCTGGCAAACATGCTCTTCAGCAGCAGGAAAAATATTCAGTACATGTCCCTACACACTTTGGGGGATGAAAGTAGTCAGTGATAATGCTTGCCACTGCTGTACACACTGCTAGTACTGCTAGTCAGACAACATGCTTAATTAGGAAGGCAGTGGACAGCACACTCACCTGCTCCCCTGCTGTCCCATAGAGCTTTCTATACTCTGGAAGGAGCCCGTCCAGCAGGGCCTGGTTCTCCTCCTCAGTGAAGGCTGGAGCCCTCTCCAGTGTATGTGCCATAGCAGGAGCCAGAGGATGCATAGACAGCAGCAGTGTTAGCAGGGATGTGGTCCAGTAGCATGTAGTGCAGGCAAGTGAGCTCCCTGGGGGCCAGCCAGCCTTATATCTGTGCTGCAGAGGCAGACTCTGTGCCATGTTTCCAAAGTGATAGGTCCAACACGGTTTCATTCTATGAATCTGGCCAATCCATTTAAAAGTATGACTCGTACAAGCCTTCCGCATCGTTCAAATCTTCACTTTCATGGAACACTTGAAATTGCAACATTGTTGTAGGCATCCAACTGAATTTCCAGTGCACAACTCGTACAAGTTTTGAATCTGCATCCGTCTCCATGACAGTCCTGAGCCAATGGGTACGCCCGGCTCGTTCAACTGATTATACAACGCGTATTTTGAATGTACACATGCACCCGTCTCCATACGATTTAATGGCCAAGGCGTACGCACGGCTCGGACGTGACCCGTGCAATGCGTACGCATTGTCACCCGCGTCGGACCTCATTGCATTCAATGACAAGGTGTACGCACGGCTCGGACATGACTTGTGCAATGCGTACGCATTGTCACCCACGTCGGACATCATTGCATTCAATGACAAGGCGTATGCATGGCTCGGACATGACCCGTGCAATGCGTATGCGTACGCAGAGTGACTATTAGATGGATGCAACACACATATACTGGCCATGGACACCTGCACACACCTGCCGCACTATAGCATTGGCCACACAGTGTCCCATGGCATGTGAGGCTGCATTCCCTGGGTGTTTGAGGGGGCCACAGCAGTTTTTTTGTCTCGCACTTTGTGCAGCCACTCCCAGGCTGTTATCGTGTACATGAGGGGAGAGTCCTTTGTGTGTTGTGCACATTAGCACTGTGATGTGCAATTGGACAGTAATTGGCATGAGTGAAGGCCACAGTGTCAGGTTGGATATGTTTGGGGCATGTGACATACACCCTGAGTCCTGGGGGTGATGGCCTGTACGTCACAGTGAGACCTGTAGCCCCAATACTGATGTGCACCCACAGTCTGTGTGCATGTTGTGTATCAGATGTGTCTGATCACATGTTACCAATGGGTGACAGTCTCCACATCCATGTGGTATATGCATCAACCTTGATGGGGTGTGTGTCTAAGAGATGTACATGTAGGGCCGGCATGGACAACAGTGGCCACTACCTGTGGGACTTACACTTGCCTTGTGGCGTGTATGTGCTATGCCATTTCCATTGCTGTGTTGATGTGGCAATACAGGGAGCCTGGATTTCTGCATGGCAAAGATCTGTGATGCCTGTGAGACATAAGTCACTGGGGTGGGTTTTTTTAACGTTGCAGCAGCACATAGGTTGGGTGACACAGCCAGATGATTAGCCCATTGCACTACATGGGACTCATGTGGACATGTGGAATTGAGATGTGAGGTGGTGGTCTTGTAGGTGACATATGTGTCCATGACCAACAGCACACACCTCAGTACATTGTGTAATGTCATGAACTAGCATGTGAGAGTGAACGTTGTCATTGCCACATGGGGGATGTACTGACAATCTTCCTTTGTGCATCTCTGTACTGCAGGGCACCAGCTGTGCATCGTCCGTTCCCAGACCTTGCAACCATGCAGGAACGCGACAGCATCAGACGGTACCGCTTCACCAGGCCACTGATTGAGGAGTTGGCGGAGCAGTTGGTGCCACATCTGCTACCTGGTCGGACATACCCTACAGCACTGACCCCAGAGGTGAAGGTGAAGGCAGCCCTGCACTTCTTTGCTACTGGTACCTTCCAGTACACTGTGGCTACTGCTGGTGGTATGTCGCAAACGATGTTTAGTCGAGTGCTACGCGATGTCTTGGAGGGGATGTTGCAATTCCTCGAGCTGTATATCAAGTTCCCGAGCCAAGATGAACTCCCTGAAATTAAGGATGCCTTTTATACACTGGGGAGGATGCCAAACGTCATTGGATCCATTGACGGGACACATGTTGCCCTGATACCACCACAGGCACATGAGCAGGCATACCGTAACAGGAAGCACTACCATTCGATCAATGCTCTGGTGGTCTGTCTTGCTGACATGTTGATCACACATGTGTGTGCACAGTTCCCTGGTTCGGCGCACAATGCCTACATAATGCGGAGTAGTCACATTCCAACGCTGATGTCACAGATGCCAGCTCAGCATGCCTGGCTTGTCGGTGTGTACTGACTGTTTCTCATTGTTTGTGTTTGTCATTGTTGTATTTCACACTCCTACCAAACTCATCTTCTTGTTCATTTTTGTGTGTGTAGGTGACTCCGGATACCCCAACATGCCGTGGTTTCTGACACCCATCAGGAACCGTGTGACACCAGCCGAGTTGCGCTACAATGAGGCACATGGTCAGAGCAGCAGGGTGATTGAGCGGACAGTCGGCCTCCTGATATGCTGCTTTCGCTGCCTGGACAAGACCAGAGGGGCCCTCCCATATGAGCCTGCAAAGGTGTGCAAAATAATACTGGTCTGCTGCATGCTACACAACATGGTGGTGCGGAAGGAGGTGCCTCTCATCCTGGATGAGGATGACGACGACCAACGTCCGGCACCTGTGGAGGATCCCGGCCTGGGCCAGGATGCCAGTGATGATGAAAATGATGGTGACATGCGCTCCCAGCTCATCAACAACTTCTTCACCTGAAAGTGAGTTTCCAGGGTTGTTATGTAAATGTATGGAGGTAGCCAGGAATGTGTTGAGCCAGCTCTGTTGCTGTCTGAGTGTGTCTGTGTGCCACGTGACTGGATGCGTGCTGTGATGTTTCCATTCAGGTGGTGTGTACTCTACAATAGGGTAGTACTGCTAACTAGTGTTTGTGTAGGTATTTTGCAACATGTTTTGTGCATGTGTATTGCATTTCTCTCCTGTTCGTCTGTGGTTTTTACTGTATCTTGTCTGTCCTTCCGAGGGTCCTTTGCCTGTTGTGTGGTCAACACTGACCCCCAACACCCAGAAGCCAAATCCAGTGTGGAAGTTGAGAATTCCCATCAACTAATGTACCACACATCCCTGGACTTCCATTCTCCAAAACATTGTGAGCATGTGTCCGCTGTTACCTAGAATTACCGTGCAACTATTGTGGAATAAACGTGTTGCTGGTGTGAAATGAACCTGTGCTACGCTTTGTTATGTGCGTTGTCTGTCTTCCCACATCTGAGTGATATCTGCTTACCTCACCTGTGGACTTGTAACCACTGACTGCTTGGTGTTGTGTCTGTGCATGCCAATGTGTTTCAGGTCGATATCATTGTGTGTGATGAGTCACATGGCCATGGTGAGTATGTTTTGTGTTGCCATAGTGGTGTGTCTCCCTCACATGTGTCACATCCCCATGACTGACCTTAAGCTGGTCACATTGTTGCAGTATTTGGCATGCACTGTGTTATGTAGCAGATCGACTTTGCCCTGAACGTGACAAGTTTGAATCTCAACAGAGGCAAGTATGGTGTTCTGGTGAGTTTATTTACAAACATGTGTGAGTGAGGTGCACAGGATGTTGGGTGCTGTACAGTGGTTTGGGAATCCAAAGTTCACATTTGAGTTGGACGTGCTGGTAGATGAAATGTCCAGAGTAAAGTCCACAGTCATCTGATACATTGGCCCAACATGAACCCTCCATGTCATGTGGGAGAGTTGTGTGCGATTGGACAAGGTGAACGGGTTTCGCACAAAGAACATTGTCCAAAACAGGTTTAGAGGCCCTGGGGATGTGCTGCGACATCTGCCTCTCACATGTCCTTCTTCGGATGACCCCTCTTCTTCCGGGGGGGAATCCTCATGTGGAGGCCTCTGCGGTGCAGGGGACTCTCCGCCAGAGTCCTCCTCCCTCCCTGTGGCGCTGGCAGATGGTGTTGCGACAGTTGTTGTGGGCACACAGGGGGGTGGGGACAGGTTGGTGTTGATCTGGCGGAGGCATTGTAGTATGCCTCGATGCACCGCAGTAAGGGCATCCCACTTTGCCTCCATGCGGGCATGGTGGGCGACCTGCTCCTTTTTATGTCCTTGAGGATCCCCACTACCTGGCCAAATCCTCCAGTGCTATGCTGGTACGCATCTATGATGCGTGCCAGTTGGGGGTCATCATGCAGTCCAGACCCCTCTGCAAGGCGTGCCCTGTGCCTCCCACCCCTCCCAGCACCCCTCTCCACACGGGCAGGACCAGTGGCGGTACGCACAGGTGACCCTGGGACCCCTTGGGTGGTGTTGCTGGTGGTGTTGGCTGTAGATTCCGGGGGGTCCTGTGTCCCTGCGCTGTGGATGTTGATTGTCCTTGGTCTGTCCGTGTTGGCGGGGGTGCCTTGTCGGTGTCCAGATGGTGGAGGCGTGGGTACAGGGGGGGCAGATGTTGCTGCTGCTGCATGATGGCTCACCCCGGAGGGGCCAGGTTGGTCGTCGTCATCCGAAGAGGACAGTGAGAGAGTCAGACCAGAGAGCTCAGTGTCCAACATAGTCTGGGACATGCGTATCCTCATCATTTGTCAGTGGATGCCCAGCACGACCTGTGTTTGGAAGAGACACACAATGTGATTTATGTTTCTACATGCATCTTTGGTTCACAAACATTACATTTTCTACTTTTATAACAGATGCCTGCCTGTACACTGCTTTTTCCCAGCTTGTCACAGACAGAGTTTTATCTTGTTGTTGGCCATTTGCCAGCATGGCCTTGTGCTCCCCACAACAGAGCCCAGTGTCAGACATCTTGACGGTCCCTTCCCACTCCCTGTGAGGCGAGTATGGTTCATGTTGATCTTGCTGGGCCATGTGGGTGGATGTAGGTTGTCTGTGACTGCGAGACCCATCATACTCTTGGCTGCACCCCCTTCCCAGCATGCCCATGCTTCCTCCCTCTTGACTCTGCTTCCCTGTGAGGGGGTGTGACAGCAATGGAAAGATGGCTGACTGTGGAATCCTGGTGTTTGTTTGGCTAGCAGTCCCAGCATGGCCTTGTGCTCCCCACAACAGAGCCCAGTGTCAGACATCTTGTCGGTCCCTTCCCACTCCCTGTGAGGCGAGTATGGTTCAGGTTGATCTTGCTGGGCCATGTGGGTGGGTGTAGGTTGTGTGTAACTGCGAGTCCCATCATACTCTTGGCTACACCCCCTTCCCAGCATGCCCATGCTTCCTTCCTCTTGACTCTGCTTCCCTGTGAGGGGGGTGACAGCAATTGCAAGATGGCTGACAGTGAAATCCTGGTGTTTTGTTTGGCTACAAGTCCCAAGTGAGCCCCTGTGCTTCACACACTAGCAGCCAGTACAGGGGATCTTTTGCTGATATTTCAATGAGGTGTGTGTCAAAGCATTGTACCCGGTGAGTTGTGTGGAGTTTGTGTTGGGGGGGTCTCCCCATGCTGATTAGTATGGTCAGGGCTGTCAGTCCTCCTTCCTATCATGACACGTGCTTCCATTGTAGGGCGTGCAATTTGTCTTTCAGGATTTCAGTCAGTGGTGTCCTGCTTCTGATTTGCGCACATGCCCTAGCAGGGCCTTGTGCTCCCCACAGCAGGACCCAGTGTCAGCCATCTTGTCAGTCATTTTCCACTCCCTGTGATGTGGGCATGTTTCAGAGAGGTCTTGATGGGCCAACCAGGAGGGGGAGCATTATCTATGACTACAGGCCCCATCATGCTTTTGGCTACACTCACTTCACCTGCATCCCCACTATTCCTTCCTGACAGTCAGCTGCACTGTGAGGTGGTGTGTTTGTGGTGGCAAACTGTCTTGCTGGATGTATTTGGCTTAGTGCCAGTGGCTTGCTCTATTTGTTTGTAGGTTGGTGCATGTCATGACACAGTCCCCAGTCACAATGAGATGACAGGTATTGTGTTTGTGTGACTGGCATACACATCTTGGGTTGATTGGTTAGTGTAGGTTTGCTTGGGGTGCATGGTTTCACTGTCCCCTTGCCACACAATCTTGGGTTCGTTATTTGTGTACTCACCAGTCTCTGGGATGTCTGTTAGGCCATGGATGCTCTCTGGTGGTAGGATGTCCCGCACCTTCTCCTCCCAGGTCCTGAAGTAGACTGGTTTGGCAGGAGGGCCACCGCCGGTGTGCTGACTCAAGGCGTGATCTTTCTCAATGAGTTTCTTGACCCTCCTGCGCACGTCATACCACCTGTTCTGGATATCGTCCTTTGTGCGCAACGTTGGTGCTTGTGCGTTCACCTTGTCCACAATCCTCGCCCACATCTTAGTTTTCTGTGAGATGAGGGTCCTTTAAACCAATGTACCAAACAAATGTGGCTCTACTCTGATGATCTCGTCTACCAGCACTTCTAACTCACTATCTGTGAACTTTGGATTCTTCTTTGGGGGCATTGTGATGGGTGGTGGTGGTGAGGGATGTGTGTGTGAGAGTGCAAGTGATGTTGATTTGGTGTTGGTTTTGCTGTGTGTATGTGTGTGTGCTTTTGTATGAGGTGCTGATGGTGTGTGAGTTGTGTGATGGGTGAATTGTGAGTGTGTGTGTGGTTGCTGTGTACTGGTGTTTGCTGCTGGCTGTGTCTCCTGTTTGCAAGGGATGATGGTACTGATTGTAGTCCTTTATATAGTTGTAGTTGTGGGTGTGTTTTTGTCCAATTAATTTGTGTTGGGTATTTATTGGCTTAGTCATTGCTTGTTTGGTCCTTTTTTAGTGTTATTTCCTTTGTGTTTTGTAGGCATGTAGGAGACGTTCATGTGACGGAAATGGACGCTGCAGGCTTCTCCGCCTCGTTCACGCTGCCTGTCTTCTGTGTTTGGTAGGCGTCATTCGTGGCAGTCTCTATTGCTTGTGTGCCGGGTTGTCTGTGCGTGTCGGTCGTGCAGCTTGGTCTCCGTGCGAGTCGGTCTGGTTTTACACGCATTGCATCGTATTGCGCTAATCGTACATCGCGGGTACGGGTCGGTCGGGTTGATTCCAGGTTCGTGTTGGTCGGTGAAAATCGCGTCGGTTTTCCGGCCGGATCACTATTTTCCCTCCGGCTCGGTCGTACGGCTTGTATTCCATACGTGTCGGTTGTAATTCACTCGCGTTGCATTGTACTGCATGGGTCGTACGCCGCTGGTCCGTGTCGGTCGGTATTCGGTCCGGGTCCGTGTCGGTCGGTTCGTTTTGCAGCCGGAATTGGAATCAGTCCCTGTGTGTTATAATTTTAATTGTCATATTGTTTGTGAAATGTAATAGTAATTTTTTTATTTCTCTATTTTATTCTAGTTCAAGTCTTTTGCTATTTAGACTGTTCCAGGTTGCGGTTTTGTTACTGCTGGTTTTGCAGCTTGTGTAGTTGCTTGTGCTTGGTAAGCGAATTTGTTTTGTACTATTTACTCTAAATTAGTTTAATTTCCCTACATGAATGTGTTTTTTGCAAATGTTCTAGTAATAGCAGTATGTTTTGAGTGTCAAAAATCTTTTTGCATTAGTGCTTGATGTGTACTTTGTTGTCTTATGAGTAATTGTTTTTTTCTTTCTAGTGGGATATTGTTGATTTTTGCTGTGTCTCTGCAGAGTAGGTGCTGGTGAGTGTAGCTATCTTTGGTAATTATATTGTGTTTGTGTATACAGATCTTTGTGCTAAAGCCACACTTTGTTTACTACTTACTTTGCACAGTGTTGGTTGTTGTTGAATTGTTTGTGAAGTCTCCTTTCTTAGTAAGGATAATGGCTAGCCGCAGGATTACTGCTCAGCAGGTTGTTGGTATGCTTTTTGAGTCTTCCTCTGACCTTGGTTTAGAGACTGACTCCGAATCTGAGGCAGAGGTGGGAGGGGATGATTTAGGCTGTGAGTTTTCCCTCCACATGGAATCATCAAATGATGAAGCTTCTCTCAGTGCGGATGAAGTGCCTGTGTTAGAGGAGGACATTGATGTGCCGATAGTGCGGCAAGAGGCATCTGGGCTGTAGCCTGCGGCTGCAAGGCTTCATGTTGCTGTAGTGCGGCAAGAGGCATCTGGGGCTGCAAGGCTTCCTGTTGGTGAAGTGCGGCAAGAGGCATCTGGGCTGCAGGCTGGGGCTGCAAGGCTTCCCGTTGAAAGTGCTGACCTCTGGGTTGCCCCTGGCATGGTGCAGCAGGCATTGCCAGACTTTACTGGTGTTCCAGGGTGTAGAGTGAATACTGAGAACTTTTTGACGATACATTTTTTCAGTTGTTTATGGACAATGTGTTTTTGGCAGAGATTGTTGAGCAGACTAATTTGTATGCCAAACAGTTTTTGAGGGACAACAGTGCCAGCCTTAAGCCCCATTCTAGAGCTACGCGGTGGACTCCAACAAATCTTGAAGAGATGAAGAAGTTCTTGGGATTAACTTTTTTGATGGGCTTGCTAAGGAAGCCATCAATGTCTTCATATTGGTCTACTAGTCCCTTGATGGCAACAGCTATATTTCTGGCAGTCATGAGTCGTGATAGGTATTTGCTTCTGCTTCAGATGCTGCATTTTTTCGATAATGGTTTAGCGTTGCCACAAGATCACCCTGATTGTGACCGTCTTTTTAAGATTCTGCCTGTCCTTGATCACTTTGTTAATCGATTTTCTGAGATCTATGCTCCAGGAAAAGAAATAGCAGTGTGTGAGTCTTTGGTGTTGTTCAAGGGCCACTTGGTTTTTAGGCAATACATTCCTAGTAAGAGGGCACGCTATGGAATTAAGCTGTATATGCTGTGTGACAGTGGGACTGGATATGTCTCTAATATCAGGGTGTACAACGGTAAGGATTCCAGCATTACCCCCCCTGGTTGTCCGTCCACTTTTGGAGTGACTGAGAAAATTGTGTGGGAACTTGGTAGAGGATTATTTAACAAAGATCACCATTTATATGTAGATAACTTCTACACTGTGTGTGTGCGGTTGTTCAGGGAATTGGCCAAAGCCGGCATTGTTGCTTGTGGCACAATCCACTCTAACCGTAAAGGTTTCCCAAAAGAACAAGTTTGTCAAAAGCTTGTGCGGAGACAGTGCAGTGCGTTGCGTTGCGAGGATCTTCTAGCTGTGCGGTTTTCAGACAGGAGAGATGTCTACATGCTGACTACCATCCATGATGAAAGCCCTGCACCTGTGACTGTTTGGGGTCAGGTTGCTGAAGTGCACAAACCTGTGTGCATTTTAGACTATAATAGGCACATGGGTGGTATTGACAGAGTAGATCAGAGGTTGGAACCTTATGCTGCTCTTTGTAAGGCTTACATTTGGTATAAGAAGTTGGCTATCCATCTTTTCCACTTGGCAACCTTTAATGCTTTTGTTGTGTTCAAGGATTCTTGTCCTCAGTCAAAGATGACTTTTGCTAAGTTTCAGGAGTCTGTAATAGGCAGCCTTGTTCTAGTGGAACAGGCAAGTGTTCCTAGAGTTGGAGTGGTGGAGGATGTTGTTTCGATTGAAATATCGGCACTTTCCGGATTACATTCCTCCCACATCTTCAAAAGACTTTCCCACTAGGAGATGTAGAGTCTGTTGGCGAAGAGGTTTGCGGAAGGAGACTCGTCTTTTCTGCCCCGAGTGTCCTTCTAACCCTGGGCTGTGTGTGCCTGCTTGTTTTAGAGCGTACCACTCGCAAAATAATTTTTGGGACCATCCATGAGTGGTAAAATGAACTGCCTGGTCTGTACTGTTTAAAATGTTGTATTCTGTTTCAAGGTTGGCATTAGTGCAATGTATTTAGTTTCAGATTTTGTGTTAGTCGAATTGTATCTATTTGCAATTTGTTTGTGGTTTTTTTAATATAAAAAAATCCTAAATGTGATGGCGGTGTGTGTAGACTGGCGCTTGGCTGGCAGTGTGCATGGACTGGCACTTGGCTGGTGGTGTGCGTGGACTGGCGCTTGGCTGGCGGTGTGCGTGGACTGGCGCTTGGCTGGTGGTGTGCGTGGATTGGCGCTTGGCTGGCGGTATGCGTGGACTGGTACTTTTCTGGTGGTGTGTGTGGATTGGCACTTGGCTGGCAGTGTGCGTGGATTGGTGCTTGGCTGGCGTTGTGCGTGGACTGGCGCTTGGCTGGCGGTGTGCGTGGACTGGCGCTTGGCTGGCGGTGTGCATAGACTGGCGCTTGGCTGGCGGTGTGCGTGGACTGGTGCTTGGCTGGCGGTGTGCATGGACAGGCACTCGGCTGGCGGTGTGTGATTAGTGACTTGCTGCTGGTCACTACACACAATGCTAGCTGAGCGCCACTCCACGCAATCCATCAGTTTGTGTAGTTGCTGTGTCAGGAATGTGGGCGTGTGAAAGTGATGGGCCCTTGAATGGCGCTGTCTGCTGGTGTGAGTGTTGTAATGTGATGGGCCCGTGGCTGGCGGTGTGAATGTTTTGTATGTGTCACACGTATGAAAGGTCTATGAATGGCCTGTAAAGAGGATGGTGCCTTGTCGTGGCTTTACAGCTCACGAGCTGTGAGTCAATGGTTCAGTTTCTCGTCCTTTCAATTATTAACAGTGCATTTCATTTTTGTGAAATCACTTGCTAGTACAATTGTATATACTGAACCATCACTCACACTCGTGCCAAATCCAACCAGTATGTGTGTGTGCTTGAGGATTAGATGGCTGTGCAGTAATATTTGTCTTTTTTGTCTTTCTGAAGCACGGTGTACCTTGTCCCTTTTTGTGAATGTTGTGATGTGAGGTTTCGTGCCTGGTGGTGTGAATGGTCTTGTGTGTATCACGTATGAAAGGTGTGTGAATGGCCTGTCAAGCGGTTGGTGCCTTGCCGTCGCTTTACAGCTCACGAGCTGTGAGTCACTGGTTCAGTTTTTTGTCCATTTAATTATTGACAGTGCATTTCATTTTTGTGAAATCTCTTGTTAATAACATTTTATATCCTGAACCATCACTCGCCCTCATGCCAAATCCAACCAGTATGTGTGTGCATTTGAGGAATAGATGGCTGTGCAGGAATCTTTGTCTTTTTAGTCTCTCTGCCAAGGTATACATTCCATCTAAGAATAACCTACCAACTGTAGATATTGTCGTAAACCCATGGGAGTACATGGTGATGTCTCTCTTGTGAATTCCAACAAGTTATTTTATCCACAATGTCCTGCAAACCTCAAAATGTCTGTCACATTTTCCTTGCAATATTGTGCCAAAATTCTCACACTGCAGAAATAAACAACTAATTATGTCAAAACGATTTGGTTTTGCAAGGGGGGTCACCTGGGTTTTTGGCCCCGTGCTCGGCGGCCATCTAGGGAAACCTAACAAACCCACACATTTCTGAAAACTAGACACCCGGGGGCTTCCAGGGAGGTATGGCTTGTGTGGATCCCTGGAAAAAACACTTTTTTCACACATTTTTGTGTGGGAAAGTTGTGGCATCACCGGGCTCACACAAATTTTCCACTACCCAGCGTTCCCCCAGGTCTCCCGGTGTAAATGGTGCCTCACTTGCGTGGGAGTCCCAAGTACCCACGACAGGGAAGACCTGGGGGAACGCTGGGTGGTAGGAAATTTGTGTGAGCCCTGTGATGCCACACTTTGCCACACAAAAATGTGTGAAATAAGTGATTTTTCCAACTAAAATTGAGGTTTGCAGGGGATTCTGGGTAAGGAAACGTTGGGGGATACAGCAAGCCATACCTCCCTGGAACCCCCCGGGTGTCTAGTTTTTAGAAATGTGTGGGTTTGGTAGGTTGCCCTAGATGGCCCGCCGAGCACGGGGCCAAAAACCCAGGTGACCCCCCTTGCAAAACCAGGGGGTTTTGAGATAGGCAATTTTGATGTCGCCTCGCTACGTTTTGGGCCCTTGTCTGTCGCGGGCACTTAGGCCTCCCACACAAGTGAGGCACCATTTTTATTGGTAGACATGTGAGGACGCTGGGTGGTGGGAAATTTGTGTGAGCCCGGTGATGCCACACTTTCCCACACAAAAATGTGTGAAAAAAGTGATTTTTTCAGCTACAATTGAAGTTTGCAGGGAATTCTAGGTAAGGAAATGTTGGGGGATCCACGCAAGCCATACCTCCCTGGAAGCCCCCGGGTATCTAGTTTTCAGAAATGTGTGGGTTTGGTAGGTTTCCCTAGGTGCCGGCAGAGCTAGGGTCCACAAACTGCAGCATTGCATTTTGCGCCGTTTCCTGTCGCGGGCACTAGGCCAACCCACACAAGTGAGGAGCCATTTTTCTCATAAGACTTTGAGAAATGTGGGGTGGGTGGAAATTTGTGGATCCACGCAGATTCCAGAACTTTCCACCACAGAAATGTGGGAAAAATGTGATTTTTTGACAATTTTTTATGTTTGTAAGGGATTCTGGGTAACAGAACCTGGTGGGAGGCAGTCACGTCACCCCATCCTGGATTCCCCTGGGTGTCTAGTTTTCAAAAATGTATAGGTTTGCTAGGTTTCCCTAGGTTCTGGCAGAGCTAGAGTTAAAAAACTACAGCTAGGCAGTTTGCCAAAAAAGGGTCATTTTTCACTACGAAATTGAGGTGTGACCACGTTGCGATTTGCGCCGTTTCGTGTCGCGAGCACTAGGCTGACCCACACAAGTGAGGTACCATTTTTCTCGTAAGACTTTGGGTAACGAGGGGTCGGTGGAAATTTATGGATCCACGCAGATTCCAGAACTTTCCACCACAGAAATGTGGGGAAAATGTGTTTTTTTTGGACAATTGTTTAGGTTTGCAAGGGATTCTGGGTAACAGAACCTGGTGGGAGGCAGTCAAGTCACCCCATCCTAGATTCCCCTGGGTGACTAGTTTTCATAAATGTATAGTTTTTCTACGTTTCCCTCAGTGCCGGCAGAGCTAAGGTTAAAAAACAAGGCACTTTGTAAAAAAGGGTAATTTTTTCCCTGCGAAATTGAGGTGTGACCACGTTGCGTTTTGCACCATTTCCTGTCACGGGCACTAGGCCGACCCACACAAGTGAGGTGCCATTTTTCTCCTAAGACTTTACGGAACATGGGGTGGGTGGAAATTTGTGGATCTACGAAGATTCCAGAACTTTCCACCACAGAAATATGGGGAAAAATTGTTTTCTTTGACAATTTTTTAGGTTTGCAAGGGATTCTGGGTAACAGAACCTGGTGGGAGGCAGCTAAGTCACCCCATCCTGGATTCCCCTGCGTGTCTAGTTTTAAAAAATGTATAGGTTTGCTAGGTTTCCCTAGGTGCCGGCAGACCTATGGTTCAAAAACGACAGCTAGGCACTTTACCAAAAAAGGGTCGTTTTTCACTGCGAAATTGAGGTGTGACCACGTTCCGTTTTGTGCCGGTTCCGGTCACGGGCACTAGGCCGACCCACACAAGTGAGGTACCATTTTTCTCGTAAGACTTTGGGGAACGTGGGGTGGGTGGAAATTTGCGGATCCACGCAGATTCCAGAACTTTCCACCACAGAAATGTAGGGAAAATGGTTTTTTTTGGACAATTTTCTAGGTTTGCAAGGGATTCTGGGTAACAGAACCTGGTGGGAGGCAGTCAAGTAACCCCATCCTGGATTCCCCTGGGTGTCTATTTTTCAGAAATGTATAGGTTTTCTAGGTTGCCCTTTGTGCCGGCAGAGCTAGGGTTAAAAAACTACAGCTAGACACTTCACAAAAAAAGGGTACATTTTCATTGTGAAAATGTGGTGTGTTCATGTTGGGTTTTGAGTCATTTCCTGTCGTGGGCACTATGCCTACCCACACAAGTGAGGTATCATGTTTATCGGGAGACTTAGGGTAATTCAGATTTGTAAAGCAACTGTTATTACCTATTGATTTGTTATGCATTTCTGCCTTCCAAATGAAAGACATTGTGTAAAAAATAAGTCCTTTTGAAAAATGACCGATAATTCTCATGCTAGTATGAGTATTCCCAATTTTGAAAATGTGCAAATATGTACTGTTTCTAAACTTTATAATTTGTTCCTATTTCAGAAATACATAGGTGTCTTTTATAATGATTTTTCCATGCATACAATTTCCCACAATAATTGCTATATACCCGGAACATATTAAAAAACCATTGTTCAGTTTTTGACTCTGGGTTCGTCAGGTTCTTTGTGAACCTACAAGTCCTATATATCCCCACAACCAGGAAGGTCCAGAGGATGTAACGGTATATTGCTTTCAAAGAGCTGTCATAATTAGAAGAAGTTACAGGTGAAAACGGTGACACAAAAGGCAGTTTTTTTCAACTAATTTTAAATTCTTCCTATATTTAACTGTTAGTTTCTATAAAGAAACCTTGATGGATCTACACAAATGACCCCTTGCTGAATTCAGAATGTTGTCTACTTTTCTAAAATGTATAGCTTTCCAGGATCCATTATTACTTTCACACCCATTTCTACCATTAACTGGAAGGAGGCTGAAAGCACAAAAAATAGCAAATATAGGCTATGTCTCAGAAAAATCCCAAAACTGTGTAAAAAATGTTGGTTTTCTGCCAAAAGTCTGTCATTCCCTAAAAGCTGGGAAAATGGTGATTTCAGCCCCAAAAACGTTTGCAGGGAAAAATCCAGACGCTTTCATTTGCAGCTAATTTTACGCAAAAAAAAACAAAATGTTGCTGTATTTTGGATAATTTCTGGGACCCCTCCAGGGGAATCCACAAACCCTGGGTACCTTTAGAATCCCCATGATGTTGGAAGAAAAGGACGCAAATTTGGCGTGGGTACCTTATGTGGTCAAAAGGTTACAGGGCCTAAGCGCACACTACCCCAAATAGCCAAAAAAAGGCTTAGCACAGGGGGGGAGGCCTATCAGCGAAGGGGTTAAGGCATCAGCCCGATCCAAAGTCAACTATTGTAGTTGTCTACATGTCCCTCTACTGACTGTTTCCATTACCTCAGTCCCTTTGGGAGCTACAAATATTTCCACCACCCATTTCTGGCTGTTTCTGTTCTTCCACTAATTGTTTTAACATAGCCTAAATTACTGTCACTTGCAGTATCTTATTTCGGACACCCTCTGTTGTGTGTGCTGTTGCGTAAAACAGGTTACACTGTAGTCTTCTTAAGTTAGAAGTATTTCCTTGTTATTCTTGCCTACATTCTCTTAACCACTGTAAGACCTGTTTAGATATTATTGTGGCTTAAAGTATTTAGTATTTAGTCTTCCATCGTCTTTTCTCCAATTATTTTCTTCGCTCTTCCTTTGCAGAAAGGCACATCTCCGGGATCCTTCCTGACTCCTTATTGTTAGAGGCGTCCCTCAATAGAAACAGAAAGAATGGCAGTAAGTACATTTCTCTCAACCATAAAAAGTACAGCTGCATTTGTCACTTTTTTGTTTTTTTTAAAAGCTGCTGGATACATCTCCACTAAACTGCCTAACGTTTACAAGTTACACTAAGCTGCCTCGCCTGTTTCAAGTTTTCTAAAAAATCTGTCAAGCCTCTTTCGCACTGTGATATTTGCACTGAACAAATTAACACACAAAAATAATTTTTGAAACCCATGTGTTGTAGTTGAATGAAGACGCATGAAGCAAATAAGACGAGGTAAGCAAGATGTTTATTTTCCTGTCATCCGCTCTCCTGAACTGGCGGCTCTAGTGTCAACGTTTTATTGTCACCTCTCGGAGGCCGTAGCAACATGGCACTGGCAGAGGGGTGTGCGGACCATACCAATAATATAACATGAACTTAGATTACAACACATCTCCCTATTTATGGAAAACAAGAATTCTACAACTCACGTAATACACATTACACTGTACACATGTCTTAAGGCTGAGATGATGCAGCTATTCTGTCCTTACTCCATGTCAGACCATTCTCTAGGCGAACCACATTCTTTCCTTCTTTTTGCACTTTTTGGTGTGCCTGATACTTGCTCAACCCTGGTTGTACATGTGTGGGCTTCTTAACAACCACTGTGGAACCCCTGCTGTACTCTTGTGTTTTGACACCCTGACTCTGGTCGTACCACCTCTTGTATTTCCTTTGGTGTTGGGATCTCAGCTGCTTACTCACCCCATGGTCTATATCCACCATTTTACTACTCCTCAACCAGTGTGGGTTAAGTTTGGTACACGGTTCCCTTCCTCTCAAAATAACAAAGGGAGACACTCCAGTGACCAGATTAGGGGTAGTGTGGTACGCCCACAAGCACTCTCTTAAGGAATCTTCCACATTGAACCCACTAGAGATGGCCAACTGAATGTGCTCCTTGATGAATCTGTTTGTTCTTTCCACCAACCCGTTAGCTCTCGGACAATAGAGTGCAGTTCTCTCGTGTTTTATGTTTAACTCTTCCAGAAAGGTGGTCATCATAGCTTCTGAGGTAAACTGCACTCCGTTGTCCGTAACCAACGTTGCTGGAATGCCTTCATAGACAAATACATTCTTCAAGAATGTGATTAGGTTATTCGTGGTAGTCTGTGATGTAAACTTAAAATTTACCCAATGTGACGTGTAGTCTACTAACACAAACATGAATCTTTTCTGGGTACCCAGAACTTCCATGGGACCAATTATGTCTACTGCCAACTTGGTCCACGGAACTTCTGGCACCTCTACTGGGGATAAAGGACTTTTGCGTGTAACCTTGCTCTTGTCGCTACTTGCACAGCTATTGCACTCCTTTACTTTAAGTTCGATCATGGAATCCATCCTTGGGAACCAGAAATAGTTCCTGACTTTGTTTTTGGTGAGGCTCCTCCCCAAGTGACCCTCATGGGCCAGGTCAATTATCTTGTCTCTCAAATTGCAGGGAGGAACAGCTCTGTTTCCACGATGTATCATGTCAGACATTAACGTCAGTTCATATCTCACTTCCCAAAATGCTATAATTTTTACTTTCTCATCCCATAATTTACCATCACAAATGTTTCCAGTAGTGATTGCATGTGATTTTGTTACACTTTATAAAACATTCATGTCTTCCATCAAATAGTGGTAGAGTTATTCAAGATTTAAAAAACACATTTTCTATGGAGAGCTCGATGTAACACTAGCATAACTTTGGAATGTCAGTACATGCATCAATGATTCACACAGTGAAGCTTGTGGCTCTTGTTTCACATTTAAAGTATTTACTGTGATCTACCACACTATTAGGTAAATATGATTTAATATTGTATCATGTATCCTTTATCATTGCTGTTTGGTGGTAATACTAAATGAACAATAACACCCAAGTGGCAAACCTGTTTGGATGAATGACAAATCTGACGACTGGCCAATTGATTAAATTCAGCAGTTCTAGATTTGTTTCCCAGTTCAGGTTTCAAACATATTCAGGTAAACTGTCCTAAACATGTGACATTTAATAAAAAAGGAAAAGTAAATTTCCCTGGAAAAGAGTTGAGGAAAGATGGAGCAGTGGTCTTAGTTCTGTTCCTATCAAAGTACAAGTAGAATGGAAGATTAGGGTAGGAGGCTGAATGTGAAAAAAGACAAAAACTACAGATATAAAGCAATGGGAAAGGACAAATAAAGCATAATGTTCAGGGTCTGAAGAAAACTGGTGCCGCTACCATGGAGCAAATGGACCTCAGTGGGAGCACTCAGAGACTCTCCGGGAGTCAGACAGAGAGAAACAACAATGTCCAGTCCAGGTCCATTTATAACTAGTTAGCTGGGACTCTTTACACAAATATTCTTTTCATCTTTTCGTTTTGTTTCTGAAGCCACCCATGGGATCAGCATATGATACCTAGTGATCTTTCTGTCCTTGGATTGTAAGTGGAAGGGGGCCCAACCCCCTCAGGTCCTTCTCACACATCACAGATGCCAAGATTCAGTCTGCATGGTATCATTTCAGAAGTCTAGTAGCATTCTGCTGAAGGTGCCTTGGGGGTGCCACATTTATGCTTGGCACCAGCTAGTGGGTGAGGGTGACTGCTGGGTACTCCCTAACCAATGGATGAAATTACCCTGGGCAGTCCTGCCAACTTGTCACAATTGCTATTTGCTTTACTGCAACCAGGCCCAAAATGCTATGTATCAGGGCATTTTCAAGATGGCAGAAGTCTTCAGCCTTACTAAAATTGGGCTCTGTGGTCTGGGGGTGTATGGAAGTGTAATAGACAAATCACCAGTATCCTCCTATACCTAACACTAATATCCAATTTGAAGCAGGCACTGTCCCAACAACAAACTTAGAGACTGAAGTCTAGTAGTACAAAAGCAGGGTCCTTTGCAAACCAGACTGGGGATCAAATTCTGTTCTTTCCCTTTCAAGTGCGACCCAAGTATTACATGTGGCTCAACTGACCTGTCCAGGAGGATTTGAGAGTGTGGTTTCACATGATGCCCACAGACTGCACTCTGAACATTCTGTGTAGTTCATAGGAATCATCTCTGCCCATTTAGGTCAGCATATTGTTTACTCTTGGGAGGCATTTCATACCTTTTTAACTGCCTATTCCTAGGCTTGAGCACAAATTAGGAACTGGCAAAGGTGTGTGCTAATTAGCCTCTGACAGTTCAGTCAGGCAAAGGGTAACTTTCTAAAAATGATGTGTCCTTCTTATTTATTTTTTCTAGCTGGTTCCATTCCTGAGATGCAGGATTAGTATTCTAAACAGTACTCTGATTTTCTACGTATGTCAGCTAGGACTGCCTCAGTGAAAATAGCTTTCCGGGCCTTGTCACATTAGGGACATGGTAACATTAAGATTTGCATATAACACTTGTAAATACCATGCATTCTACCTTGTGGGCTATAATGTCTACATAAGGGTGTCTTACTAATATTTAAATAGGAGGTTTTTACCTGTCAAGGGAGGTTATTTTAAAAGGTCGCATTGCAGGTTTTACTCTGCAGCAGTCAGGCCATAATGATGAGCCTAAAGCCATGTTTTCCTTTGTCACTGGTGGATAGCAAAATGAGTACTATGGCTGACAGATGACATTTAACAATTCATGTGATGAATGTATTTCTACACCACATACTTTGGCCTTACTGAAAAGGTAAAACAGTGAATCATGGATTAGCCTGAACATGTTTTAGGCGCCAGAGCACATACTGTAAGCATTGGACAGCAGTGCCCCAGTGTGGAATTCAGCAATAAAATTGAGCAAAAAAACTATTGCATATATTTGGATTGCCTCGCTGCATAATGTACTCCTCCATTTTTACTTCAGTGGCCATTAGTATATTTGACAAGTTTGATGTTTTTGTAATTATATATAGTTATTAGCATGCGTTTTTGTAATATTGGCAACACATTGCAGTTGTGAGAGCTGAGTGGTGTAGCCATATCTGTATCAATAAAATTTACCACTTTAATGAATGCTTAATTCTTAAGTCAAAAGCAAGCAAGGTGAGATTCGCCCAGTGGTGTGTGATGTTTTTTCTGTTTGGTTTTAATAGCCTTATGGGAGCTATCCTCGTAATTCTTTTATCTGGATTTCTTTGGTAGTCTTTGTATCCTTGGCAAAAGTGGGGAATGACGTATGTGCTATGAACTTTAGTTGAATATATTTGTGTGCTATTTCATAAATGTCATGACTATTTGGTCTGATGTGTGGAAGGTGCTAGCATTGTACACCCTGCATTTGCCTGGGTGCACAGGGGGTCGATCAGTGCACTGTGTTTTGTTCTAAAGGAACCTTTTTGAGCTTTTTAATTGCTAAGCCTGTTGCGCTTCCAAGGACGCCGCCAGTCCTAGGCGTATTTCTCATTGTCCAAATCCTAAAAGATGATTCACTGAGCTTAAGGTAAATGCATTTTATTATACTTTTCAAAAGCAAAGTCTTGGTTGAAAGATAAGCATCATTCCTTCATTCGATCACTATACACAGACTTGTTCTACCATTATTATTGACAATATCATTGTTTTCATTTTTGGTTTGTCATCTAGCTTTTGTAAACAGAAGTGTTCTGCTATTTCGTTGCATATATGCATCCTCTTGCTACTGCCGATTTGAGTTTAAGCTTCTAAGAAGCATGTGCTGTCCCAAAGAGCTTTTCTGTATAGCTTATAAAAAATGAGAATTCTTGCAGAAAAGCATTGAAAGGAGGAGTGGGCAAAATAAAAAAATGCACGAAGTGCGTAGAGAACAGTTGAAGAAGATCTCTTAGAGACTGATTCCCAAAGGTAAACTTACACTTTTGTGTAAGTTTACTATACTTGGTACTCACACACAGTGGTCCTGAGTAACAAAGGTAAACCTACACTTCCTTGTAAGTTTACTCCTTTTCACCATTCACAAACTACAATTTATTAGCATCTTTATGACTGCAGAGACTCCACAGTCAGGAAAGAAAACTCCAAGCATAAAAAATAGATTGCCCACCACAACTTTATGTGCCTGGGCCACTACTTTATGGAAATCATATTCTTTTCTTTCTTGTAGCTTCTCTACCTATCTCTCTCTACTTACCTCCACTATCAACATCTTCCACACTCTTTCCATCATTGTTCTATGGAGGGCAACATGGTTTTAGCTCTTCTTCTCCCAAGAGTTAACAAACAAGGTGCTCAACCAGTGGTTTAGTAGGGCATGACTTATAAGCTTCCAACCAATTCAAGTGTCCAGTTTTTACCAGCACACCTTGCTAACTGAATATTGTGTTGTAATGCTTTGTTAAATCTTTCCACCATACCATTAGTTTCTGGATGATACAATGAAATAGTTCTTGTGCATTAATACCCCTCTCCCTGAAAAATGGAGCCATTCTCTGGGGGTAAGTGTCACCCATTATCAGTTAGTATAATCTTAGAAAATCCTAGCAAATATATCTGAAAGTAAACTGATGAAACCTTTTGTATATATTTCATCTACAATCTTTATTTCAGACTATCTTGGGAACATTTTGAAATTGCCCATGGATTTCATTGCTTAATTGTCCTACAATAACCATGACAACATCTTCTCTGGCTTTGATAGGTAACTATCATATAATCACAGGTTGCACCCTCCTTGTACATATCTTGTCACCATTGGAACCCTCCACATGCTATCTCACCATCTTTTCCACCTGTCTATCTAAGTCAGGCCACCATTAATTCATTTACAACTTTTCTTTCATCCTGCATATGTCATGATGCCCCCCAGGTGCCATTGTAAGCAAATTTTCATCAGTACAAGTAGCTTCTGCAGTAGTATATCTTTTGAAAGTTCTTCCTTCCTCTATATGGCATCTAGGACTCCCTCATTAATGATACACATATTTTCTTAATTGTCAATTTACCTTTTTATAATCTCCTCTTCTACATCCACTCTTTGGTTTCCCTTTGCTGATAAGAAACAACAATCAGCTATTACATTATATATTCCAGGTACATTCCTCACCTGAAATTCTAAATTGTGCTGTGCTTTCACTCACTTCCCTACTGTTATAGATGCCATGCCAATTCCTTTTTTTGCTCCACTCTTGTTGTTCGGAATGACATGGTGACCACAGCAACGCAGCAATGCAGGAAACATCAAACACCAGCCCAGTGGTTCTACCAGCTAGTGGAGTGAGACTGTCTGTCTGCACTCCAGAGCCGAGATCTCTTCCAAGATTTATTGACATCCACCAATTGGGTTGATCCCAGCAATGATATCCAGCATCCCTGCTGAGCCTTTGGGCTCACGGGCATGAAGAACATGCTTGTGTCAGGAGCACGTTCCTCCAGAGCAATACCCTCCAATGCCCACCTTCTGGAACCACCGACTCCGAGAGTATGTATTATACCAGAGGATCGGAGTGGCTGGATGGGGAGAAGGGTTTTGGGGAGGGTACTGAGGGAAGGAGATCTGAAACGATGAGAGCGTAATATTAGTTTACGCAATAGAGAAGACCTATTTTCAGACATACACAAGACATCAACCTTTATGAGTTATTCTTACCTGTGAGGAATCAATCCAATTCTTCAGACATTGTGTGCAAAGGTCTATTGTGAAGATATTTTCTGTAGACAGTTCTCCATAGTCTTTCATATAGTCTCTGAGTTAGTGACCGTATAGAACTGTTAAAAGTATTCTTCACACTGTGTAATAGGTGTTCAGTACATACCTAATTACTAATTATAAAGATCTAAACACACATCACCATGTCTTGTTGGATAAATAGTTGTAATATGTCTCTTATAATGGTCAAGGACCGTTTCTTTGATGTCTAGGTTAACATATATGATTTTTGGTATTCAATCTTGTCTTTTCCAAAAAGGTAACTCTAGTCTTTTCAAAAATAAAAACTGCTAAAACTGAATAGGCCAAAATTAAAGAACATAAACTATATAACAAATGCCAACAGTTCTGGAGGTCGCCGGAACATGGACAAAGTGTTACGCTGATTGAAATCTACAAAGTCTGTGCATCTCAAAGATTGCAGTAACGGCGGGAAACAAAAGAGTCTTACCGCGACTCAGATGACAGGAACCGGAATTAAGGAAATCCTCACTGCAACTCCACTGACAGGAACTGAAGATCAGAAGCACCGCACTGCGCTTCAGACGGCAGGAATGAAGAGTCTGTGGTTCACCAAAAGGATCGCCAATCACGAGCGCTCATCATTGGGCGGGACCTGATAATATACACCATGGCCACACCCAAGATGGCGCTGCTGGAGTAGGGAGTTGCTCTTAATGCTTGGGGATAAAGAAGTAAACATGACATTAGTGCACAGGCAGAAAACACAATATTGGTGTACAGGCAAGAGGTGTGTTCACATGCGTGTTTCCTCTTTGGATGCTTAATGGGTGAAGATGCATACACATATATGCTGGCACACAGGTGGTGAGTTTGGTGTTCACTCCGTATCACCCTCAGATCCCTGCACGCATCACATCTTCCACAGAGCCAACACCTCCATCACACCCAAACTACGCCACACCCTCAACTGCTCCATCAAGACCGCGCCCTTACCCGATGACTGGAAACATGCCGGATCAACCTTCTGCTGAAGAAACCATCCGCCGACCCAACAGACCTCAAGAACTTCAGACCCATCTCCCTGCTTCTCTTACCAGCCTAGGTCATTGAGAATGCCATCAACGCCCAACTCTCTGAGTTCATCGAAGCCAACCATGTCCTGTACCCCTCTCATTCAGCTTCCGAAGCAACCACAGCATTGAGACCGCCCTCCAAGCCACCACCGACGACATCCGCTCCTTCTTCGACCACATAGAAACAGCAGCACTCATCCTCATGGACCTCTTGGCTGCCTTCACCACCGTCTCCCACCGTACCATAAGCACGAGACTCCACAACACCAGCATCCACGACAAAGCCCTGGACTGGATCTGTTCATTCCTCACCGGTAGAACACTGCGAGTCAGACTACCACCTTTCCTCTCAGAACACACGGAGATCAGATACAGTGTCCCCCAGGGCTCCCCTCTGATCCACACCCTCTTCAATGTCTACATGGCCCTGCTCACAGCCATAGTCAGGTACCACGGACTCAACATTGTCTCCTACGCTGACGACACCCAGCTGATTCACTCTCTTACCAATGAGCCCACATTCACCAGAAACAACATCCACGATGGGAGGAAGGCTGTTGCCACCTCAATGAGAGACAGCTGCCTCTAGCTCAACTTGGACAATACCAAAGTCCTCCTCCTGGGAACCAACACCTCCACTTGGGAAGACTTCTGGTGGTCTGCCGCATTAGGAACCCCCCACACCCATGGACCACACACAAAACCTCAGCATCATACTGGACTCCTCGCTCACTATGAACTACCAGATCAATGCCATCTCCTCATCATGCTTCCACACGCTTCACCTCCTTCGAAATACCTTTAGATGGATCCGCACTGAGGCCAGAAAGATGGTCACCCATGCACTCATCAGCAGCAGACTTGACTACGGCAATGCACTTTACACAGGCATCAACCAGAAACTGCTCAGGAAACTACAGAACATTCAGAACATTTCAACCAGACTTTTCCTCAACATCCCCTTTATAGCCACATCTCTGAACACCGCCGAGAACTCCATTGGCTCCCAGTCAACAAAAGAGTCACCTTGAAGCTCCTCACACCTGCCTACAAAGTCCTCCATGAGGCTGGACCAGCATACCTGAAATACCACCTCTCATTCCACGCACCCACCAGACACCTTTGATCCAACCATCTGGCCCTTGCCACCGTCCTTCGAATCTGCAAGACCAGGACTGGAGGAAGATCCTTTTCCTACCTCACCGCCAGAACCTGAAACAACCTGCCTCTCCACCTCAGGCTATCCCCATTGCTGACCCAATTCAGGAAAGATCTCAAGACCTGGCTCTTCAACTGAACCTCAGTGCCCAGTTGTCCCTGCAGCCCTCCAGCACCTTGAGACCCTCACAGGAGAGTAGTCGCGCTTAACAAATATTGATTGATTGACTGATTGATTGAGATTAACATGTGTGGAGTTCTTTGGAATGAGTGTGGTGTTCTTTGCATCTCTGAATTGTACTAAAAGGGCAGGAATGTTTGGTGTTCCAAGGCATGTATAGACTTGGATGGTTGAAATTGCCCACAAACATGAATGTTTATGGCCTTTCACAAAATTCTATCTTTTTCCGTCCTATCCTGGAAAAGGTTGTGCCTTTACTCCAGTCCATGAGTGCAGTAAATCATTTCCAAGATGGGAAAGGGAATAGATTACAAAAGGTTACATGAGAATATAGAGAAAATGGTTTTCACAGAGAGAAAAAGAAAAGTGCATTTGCACAGAAAATCTAATTTTAATGCAATGGTGAACTTGGTATAGGGGTTGTTGGGCTTGGCTCTCTCTGCAGGGTCAGCCCCAAAATCTTTATGCTTCACCCCTCTGGTTTTGCTGAATTATTTGTATTTGGCATTAGGATTGCTAACCTGTGCGAAAGTGCTCATGCTCACTCCCTAAAACATGGTAAAAATGTCTTGCACCTGATTGGTATATTTAATTTACTTATAAATCCCTAGTAAAGTGGTATACCACATACTCTGGGCCTGTAAATTAAATGCTACCAGTGGGGCTGCAGCACTTATTGTACCACCCATTTAAGTAGCCCCTTAAAACATGTTCCAGGTCTGCCATTGCAGCCTGAGCTAGGCCATAGGTTAGGGTGCAGTGTAATTAAAAGGTTGCAAGTGTACTTTTATGTTTTATGTTTTACATGTACTGGTAGTAAAAATAACTCACAAATCTGGTTTTCACTACTGTGAGACTTACCTCTTCCATAGGATAACATTTGGCTGCCCTATTATCTTTAATAAGTGCTAACTTTTTATTGGGAGCAGGTGAGGATTTCATGATTGTTGTCTGAGAAATTACAATGTAAAATCCTCTTTAATGGTATAGTCATATTTTAAGTTGGCATTTTGCTGCCCTATTTGGTATCTGCAGCTTGTGGCAGGGTCAGTTAACTAGGTTCAGCTGGCAGTTTGAATTGTATATTCCTCTCAGACAACCACACAGCAGAGGGCTGAGATGTGCCTGTATCGGCCATCACTGGCAGCATGGAGGAACTGGTTAGCTGAGCAGAGCCCTACTTGCAAATCAATAGGCTGTGACCTGCCTTCAATCAAAGGACTTGTCACCACTTCATTGTTCATGCAGCCAGCCTGGAGGCAGGGCTGGAGAGCCAGAAAACTCTAAGCACTTCAAAGGGAATTCTCTGGAAACCTCTGTTTCTTTAAAGAAGGCACCAGATATAAAAATAGGACCCTCAGGCCCACTCTTCAGTTCATTTCTGGACTGCAGAGGACTGCTGCCTGCTACTGTGGTGTGCGGTGTACTTCAGATAACTGCTTTGCTACACTTGAATGGACAGCTCTATTGCCTGAAGCCTGTCTTGAACCCTAAGGGGCTTTCCCTGCTGCCTGAGCCCTGTTCCACCGCTTGAAGCCAGGACTACCAGAGCGACTCTTAGGGCTAATTTGGTGGCCTCCTGCTCAGAGCCTCAGAGGCCAAAAAGGTTCCAACCATCTTGAACCTAGACTCAGCCTGAGTGAGCCCAAACCCTCCAAACAGTGCATAGTCCTGCACCCTTGTAAGTGGTGCTAAAAGTGCCCAGGTAGACAGAATCCAAAACTTGGGACAAAAGGAGACCAGGACCAACCTGCTTGTCTATCCGCCCAAGGCTCATTGCCAGCTGGCCTGATTTTTATGACAGCTCTTGCTATGTTCTTGTGCGCAGCAGAAAATACTGTTCAGCGATTCTTTACAGAAGGGGTGTCCATCCTGATAGAGCCTTAGTCTTCTACTGCCTTTAGCCTCCTCCAGCTGGAGATTTTCAGCTCCCAAAAAGGAGACTAAGTCTGAACATGGAAATCTTTACTATGACTTTATTCAGTGGCAGCCTGATTACAGCGTCTCTTCTTCACGCTAAACTGCTACCTTTCCATAAATTATTTCTTCTACATCCAAAGGTAAGCGCCAACTGGGCCCAATCCACTTCTTGATTCCGATTGGCACTCCAATGTGCTGAGCTAATGTGGTGAGCCATATTATTTTACTTTTACCTGGTCTCGCACAATTAGATGCTTTGATCTTTTAGGCGCTAGTTTTCGCCTTAATCTTTAAAAATTCATAACTCTGGTTCCACTGATGAGATTTTTGTTGTTTTGGTGTCAAATAATGTATTACAATTTACTCTATTTTCCTAAATATGTATGGAAATTTTCTTGCATTGTGTTTTCACTTTATTACTGTTTGTGTGCTGCATAATCACTTTACACAGTGTCTCTAAGATAAGCTTGTGCCAAGCTACCAGAGGGTTCAGCACAGGTTAATTTAGTGACTTTTGTGGTTCACCCTCGCAGGGATAACGGCTGTTGCTTGAACAGGGTTAACTCCTCACTCAAACAACAACCCAGTTTCTCACAGGGGTAACAGGATTTCTCTTACAATGTCCCATGAACTTCCATTTGCAAGCCATATGTATGGTAACATATGCATGGCACAGCTTTTTATCTGGGAATGTTTGTTAATTCCAGAACATAATAATTATACACACACATGTAAGTAAACATGCAGATTTACTGTTTCTGTGTGACTCAGACTATATGAATTGTTTGTTTTACATTTAAAAATATTTTTTTTGTTATTTTCCATCTGCCTTGTTAGTTAATTTCTGCCTCCATTGATATCTTAGTAAGTGTGCTGCAGTACCAGTGATAAACCATACATGGTGCTTGACTTATTCCAACGCTTGGCTTGATTAGATTTGAGCCTGTTTTGTCAGTAATAATATTAGAGTAGAGTAGGTGTGTGAGACCTGTGACCCTTAGGATAGTCTTCCCCCAAATGTTTTGCCTGCTTACCTCCTCTTTTTGCGGTATCTCTTTGTTGTCCCTTGTAAATTGGTATACTATGTACCCAGGGCCTGTAACCTAATGGCTACTAGTGGGCTTGCAGTACTGATTGTGCCACCCACACACACAAGAAGTCCTTCAAACCCATCTCAGGCCTGCCATTGCAGGGCCTGTGTGGGCAGTTTACTGCTTTTTTGACTTGGCATATAATACTCCTTCCCAAGACTTAAACTCCCCTTTTATTACAAATAGGTCAGCCCCAAGGAAGGCCCAAGCTAGCCCTAATGGCAGGGTGCTATGTAAAAAAAAGGTGTTCCATGTACCATTACATTTTATATGTCTTGGTAGTGACAAACAGCTAACTTTGTTTTCAACTACTGTGAGGCCTACTCTTCTTACAGACTAGATTTGGTAATTCCTTAATACACTTTTAAGTTGTAATTTCTGATTAGAAAGAAGTAGCTGCGTCATGTTTCATATCTTTGAAACTGTAATGATAAATTCTATTTACTGGTAAAGTTGGATTTAACATTACTATTTTAGAAATGCTATTTTTAGAAAGTGGGAATTTCACTGCTCATTCTGCTCTGTGTGCCTTGCAGCCTTTCTCCAATACAAGTCTGAGGTATGTGCCATCTATACTTTGTGCATCTACTCTAGACAGCCACAAACACACGAAAGGTGGGTGTGACAGAGAACTCATCTGCATTCATCTGCATTATAGGCAGTGTCCTGCTTCCAACACTAAGGGCATATTACTCCCTACTGATAGTCTGGAGCCAGGAGTGGGAAGAAAGGGGGACATGGGCACTTCAAAGACCTGCATTGACATCACCCCCACTTCAGTGGCACACTTGGGTATAAGTACTAGAGATCTGACCCTACCAAGACAGTACACTACCTGTGAAGAACTCTGCCAGGAGTAAATACTGCTGAGCTCCAAGGATTGCCACTCTGCTTGACTGCTCCTCTAGAAGAACTGCTTTTCTGCTTTGCTGTGCTTCCCTGCTGATCTCTGACCTGCTGAGGATGAGGATTGGACCCATTTCACTTGAACCCAGAGTGACTCCAAGGGCTTGCTTGTTTGTCTTCTGTTCTGTCCTTCAACTTTGCAACAGCACCTGGACTCTGCCATCTGTGAGTCCTGTCCTGCAAAGTAGTGCCAATCCAGTCCTGGGCCCTTGAAAGGTGGCTTCTGCTGTCCAGAACCATATAAATCGATGGAGTGATGACTTTGTGCAGACAACACAGTGTTGTTACATCACATACGATTAGATTGCAAGTCATTACAATGACTTGCTGTAGGGGGCGAACTGGACTTAGGAAAAGTATAATTTACTATTCCTACTCAAGTTTGTGCAACAGCAGGAAAGGTGTTGGATTGTAAATCCAACACCTTCTGCCCCCTACAGCAAGTTGTTGAATCGACTTGTGATGTAATTGATTGCGATGTAACAATGCGGTCATTGTAACAACCGCGTTGTAATGCCATGCGATGTAACGCCTGCGAAGTAAATGATGTCTCCTGTATTTGCCTTCTATACCCTCCCTCAGTCCATAAATGCAAATATTGTTGCATGAATTGTAATTTTCCAAATTCTCAGCATGTTTTATCAAATGTGCCACCTCATATAGAAAGTGTCTAATATCTTACACGGCATGTTGGAGATCATTAACAATTTGTTCAACTAGTGTAACTCTGTCATCTAAGAGTGTCCATTTGTCATCTAGAAGTTGGAGTCTTTTATTGGTTTCCTCCATTTATGGTGTAAGGGCGCATATATTTTCAAGAAAAATGCCATTGAAATAGAAGCAGTAGCATTTGTGGGAAAAAGAGTATCTTTTTAGTTCTTTTTTAGTTGCAAGAGCTGTTGTTGTATTCATATTTTAAGCCGCTTTAGGAGTACTGTGAAAAAGTGAGTCATTGGTTGACTGGGCTGTGAGCTCTGGTCAAACAGTAACAACAATCCTTGTCAGTGTAAGGCACAAGCAATCCCCAAATCAACCTGTGCTCAACCCCCTGGTATCTTGGTGCAGAGCAATCAGGTTTTTAACTTAGAGGCAATGTTCAACACTTCAAACAGGATCACAGTGATAACACACCACTAAAGGAGCCCACAACAGTGTTAGAAAAAGAGAGTGATTTTAAATAAATAAACAAGACCAAAACAACAAAACACTAATTAGTAGAACCGGAAATATAAAATGTTACAGTTTTTAGAAAAAATAGCACCAAAAAGTGTAAAGTGCCAACAGTGACTATCAGGTCAAGACTGACACTGATGGAGCACATGCCAGCTACAGGGACCAAGATCGGCCTGCTGAATGGAGTACCTTAAATCCTGATTTACAGAGCATTGCATACCGAAGATGAGGCATGATGCCTGAGCGATGCATCAGTTTCGAGATGCAGTGAGGGTACAGTGCCAAGTTTGGTGTGGTCGTTGAGGCTGCCATTAACTAGAGATGTGTAGGCCTGTGTTGAGGATGTGTTGTACAGCAGTGGTTCTGAAGATGAAGCGATCTGCGGCAGTGATGCAAGTCTTTGTGATGGGTTCAATGCACATAGCAGAGGTCATTCATCGGTTCTTCTTGGGGTTGTGCCGCACATCAGAAGAGATACGTCAGTTCTGCTGGATCCACAAAGGCAGGCAAAGAACCTTATGCCTTCTTCCAAGGGTTCAGAACTCTGATGGCCCCACTTGGCAGGGTCGACTCACAGATGGCAGGGTAGACTCACAGATGGCAGAGTCGATGTGCAGATGCAAGGTTGTTGGAAGCCTGCTATGACAGAGTCTAGAGGCTGTAGGTAAATAGTTGGAAGTCTTTGATGTCCCTGCAATTTCAAAACAGGAAGCAAGCAGAGAAGTATTTTATTAGTCACTCTGGGCTCAGTGTTTAAGAGATGCAGGTCCAGTCCTTCTCACTCAGGCGAGAGGACAGCAGGCGGCAGGTCAGCACAGCAAAGCAGGAGTCCAGCTAACTGCAGTCCACCAGAGCACCAGTCCTTCAGCAGCATAGCAGTCCTTCTTCCTGGCAGACTACCCACAGGCTCTGAAGTGTACTAAAACGTTGGTGTCTGAGGTCTAGTATGTATACCCAGTTGTGCCTTTGAAGGGTGGGAGAAACTTTTAGAGGTTTCCTTTGAGGTCCCCATGCATCCTGGAACTGCCCCGCCTCAAGACTAACTACAGGGAGTATGCAGCTCTTTGTGTGGAGGCAGGACACAGGCTATTCAGGTGTAAGTGAGCTATGCCAAAGTCCTCCCTCCCATCCTGCCAGTCATGGCCCATCCGGGCACACCTAAGCACCCTATTGTGTGTGGCTGTCTAGGAGGAATACACAAAGCCCAACTGCCAACTAACGTCAGCCATGTAAACAGAGATAAGCTACAGGCACCAAATGGCTAAGACAAGAAAATGCCAACTTTCTAAAAGCACTAAACATAGAAAAGCTTCTATTCGGCTATTTAAAAGCTGCCACTAATTTAAGCAGACTCTGACCAAACTATCTAATAAGATGGTCAACATCGTTTATTCATTATTATTCATATTTTCATCATATTTTCATATACATTTAAAAATGACAGATAGCAAAACACTTCAAAAATTATATGACATCAAAACAAACTACAAAGCAACCATCAATTTGCAACTAGTTATGCAGATTGTACCAGTTAGTAGCAACCGCCAAGAATAGAAAAGGTACTCCATACCAACAATTTATGAATAGCTACTGCGGATTACTGCCCACAGGGGAATGAACATTCCAAACAACAAAGGATATACATTTTTAGTGCATTATTTTTCTGTTGTAAACAATTTATACAAAACTAGAATTTGACCCCTTATGGTGCTATGAGCCAACGTGTTTTGAACCCCACTTAATTACACGGGATTCTCACAGGGCTGGGACTGGTTTTCTGATTGCTGGGTTTCACAATTTATAGAGCAGATTGTGGTAGTGTTCCCTTTGGGAAGAGCTCTCTTTAACCATCTTTCATGCTGGCTATATTTGCCTCTTTTATCCGAACAACGTTGTTTTTTTTACAGAAATGCTTCAGTGGCCATGATTAAGTGTTTATTATTTTCAGTAGACGGTACACGGCTCTACTGGAAATTTTCACGCTTTTATGAAGCGAATCCTTGCTTAATCTTTCTTTATTGCCAGTGCGCGTAAAGCACTTCTGTTGAAGTTATTCGTGCTTCAGGTCTCTCCGGCGGTTCTGCATCTCTTTCGACATTCGATTAATCGAATAGCCTGCTAGAAACTTTAGTATGTTTCGTAGTTACCAGCCCACTCTAGCAGAGTTAAGGGCCTACCCCTGGTTTATATAACTTTCTAAAAGTGGCATTTTTAGAAATGCAATTTAAAATCCGACTTTACTATAAATTAGAATTCCGGAGACATCAACCATGGACTGGTTAACTCTTCCCATTTGGGAATGACACTTATAAAATGTAATAAGGCAATTCCAATGTTATCCTATAGGAGAGATAGGCCTGGCAGTAGAGAAAAACCAATTTTATAGTTTTCCAGTACCAGGGCATGTAAAACTTAAAAGTACATGTCCTGCTTTTTAAATACATTGCACCCTGCTCTTGTGAGTGTCCAGGTCCTACCTTAGAGATCATGTATATGTATTAAATTGGAAGGTGTGGGCCTGGCAAAAGGTTTACTTTGCCTGGCCGAAATGCTGATTTACAACTGTACACACAGTTTCTGCAGTGGCAGGCCTGAGACATGTTTGAAGGGCTATTTAAGTAGGTGGCACAATCAGTGCTACAGGCCCACTAGTAGCATTTAATTTACAGGCCCTGGGCACATGCAGTGCACCTTACTAGGGACTTGCAAGCAAATTAAATAAGCCAATTGGGTATAAGCCAGTGTTACCATGTTTTAAGCAGAGAGCACAAGATCTTTAGTACTGGTTAGCCAGGATGCATTGTCCTGAGGCCAAAAAAACACATTTAGCAAAAACAAAATAGGAGGAGGAAGGCAAAAAGTCTGGGGCTGACTCTGCAGAAAAGGCCATGTCCAACAAGTATTAGTTGGTATGTTATCTACTGAGGAAGAAGAAGCAGACTCCTGGGATAGGCCTGTGTGCCCTTCCATGACATTATCTAGTGCAGAAAATGAATTTGAGGTATCAACGACAAAGCTTTGTGGGGAATGTGAAGCTACAACTTTCTGGTTTCTCGATAGACACAATTTTAGAGAAATAATATATGTGTGAACAATGTTCTCTAGGCAGATGGGGAGTGTAAGTAATTATAGTATTAAAAGGAATGCCAGGAATGTAATTGAGTCAAATAGGTAGCATACAGGTGAAATATGAAACAGATAAAAAGTATTACCTACTTTGGAAACAGAGTGCGGTGAGAATTCATTATCTCCCTAGAAAACAGTAGTCGACACAACATCTCCGTCAGCACACCCACCGCCCGATGAAGAAATACCTCTTAGTAGCACGACCACGTTTTTGAAAGGTGAAACCCTGGAGGCAGCACAGCTCTGCCCTGCATTCTCAAACTTTCACAGATGATAGCGTTCATCCTGCAAGCATTGATCCCACTCCCCTTCATTGCCGCGCCAGAGCTCCGTCAGATGGCAGGTATCCTCATTTTGTGCCAATCCAGGCCCCCAAGTAATAAGATATCGATAAGTATAGACTTACTGTTTTTTACTCCACATCTACCTAGCGTGAAGACTTATATATCATAAAGGTATATATGTCTTAAGTTAAGCATTGTAAATCTATACTTTCTTATATACATCTACATTCATGATATTCTGGTAGATGATATCTTTGCTATATAGCAGGTAGATATTCTCTCAGCTGGTTTTATGGACCACAAAGATGCTAGGAGAACATGTTTCAAGGGCAAATGCCTGGAATTCCTTCATTAAATATACACATGCAAAGCACTGATGAAAGTGCATATTTTGTGATATAGCCAATTACATATTCAGTCCAAAGAAAATAAGAAGCATGACTCATTTTTGTTAGTTGCAGGTTTATTAAACAAGGAAAGGAATTAACTTACAGGCAATCCAAAAGCATCCAGTGATTGCCAAACCTACCCTGGTTACCAGCTTGAGTAACCCACAAGCATCAGAGCGACATATAACTGATGCAGTACTTCAAATTACTTCAAATGGATTTACATCCTCTCTATAGACTACAGTCGAGGTGAATGTTGAGTCACTAATAAAGAGTTTTGATCAATGTCTCAGCTGGAGGTTAAGCCTCCTGGCCCCCACTACAAAAATTAGTTGAATAGGAGCATGGGTGAGAGGAACCCTATAGGCGAAATTCCAAGCCTGCTGTAGCCCCACCTTATTCCTCACTGAACTTGGTTCCTGTCATGACTGCCCACCATCTATATGCCCATGCGTGAGATGTGGGCAGCCACAGACTAATAGATTGTAAAACTGGAAAAATTCCTGATAACACCTACATTCTCAACCGTTTAAATATTCGTGAGAACCCAGAATGGGAGGTGTGCCAAAAACATTTTAAAAATCATGTTTTCAATAACACTTGCAATCCCAGCATGAGAGGCTAAATATTTAAATTCAATGTTCATAGCTCAGTTTCTTAAGCGGCATTCATGTTCTTCCTTCAGCCCCAGGGTGTATAGATTAGCAGCCTGATAAGCATATAGTCGTACCACAGTAAACAAATCAACAGGCCCACTGCCTAATTGCGCCTTTCAATAGCTTGTCTTCAAACTCAATATCTTCTAATTAATATTAATTACACATTAAACTGGATCAATGTGGTACTATATAGTTCACAATGGCCGGTTACTGCTACACAAATGGCAGTCAAGTGATCTGATTTTTTTTGCAAGTTTCTTTTGCCTATGCAAACACCACCATTCACATGGCATGGGCATCCCTTTAGCCATAGGTCATTCATGCAAGTTTTAAAGGCTCCAAAGCTGCAACTACTGTTCCACAATAATATTTTTATACATTAATGAATAACAAATGTAACCTTTTTAATACTTATCATTTACCCATACCATAAATAAACTAAACTGCAATAAAGTTGTTTTCATACAATCCCATACTGTTGTCACATTTGAGCTTTTATGGTTCATGGTAGAAAACATGCTGACCTATCTGTAGTGCTATAACTCTATTTTGTGGCAGACTCTGGGCATATCTACAAGGCGGCGATATAAAATGATCAGCAAGGTCAAGCTATCGCGTGAAACCTTGCCTTAGCGCCTGAATTCCTAACGGTCATCTTTGCATCTCTAATGAGATGCAAAGTGGGCGTTCCTCCCCAGGATAACGGGAGAAATGTCGCTAAGCGACATTTCTCCTATTATCAAGCCTCACGCAAAGCAGCATAGCGACAAGAAAAGTAGCGATAACCTCTGTTATCGCTACTTTCCTTACGCCTGCTTTGAAACTGACTTAGCCATGATATCCTATGGAAGGTGGATAGCATGGCTAAGTATGTGAGGCCCTATCAGCAAGCTATCGCCAAACTTCGTGGGATTATCGCTGGGTTTCCAGCGATAATCTAACGTTTGGCAGTTAGCGCTAGGATTTTTATCGCTTTTGAGATAAGCGTTGCTAATAGCACGCTATCTCAGCGATAAACATCCACGCTAGCCGGCGATAATTATCCTAGCGCTAAGTGCGCTTAGCGATAATTATCACTGGTTGTTGCTGATATGCCCCTCTGTTTTACAACCCAAAATTTGCAACCACAGAAATTGCAAGGACTTTTCATGTAGGAATATATAGTTAGCATATGTAAGACTTAGTAGCATTGAAAGTAATATGAATAGTAACAGTAAGACATGGGGATGGACACCTGTAAAGCAGCGTTAGAAGCTGAAGAGAAACATTCCAACCATGTACTAAAATGAGCTACCTGCATGGTTGAAATGCAATGAAACTTACTGAAATCGAACCTGTCTTTGAAAAGGTGTGAATAGCTGTATTTAGTGAAAGAAAAAAATCAGTGTAACTGTGTCACTAAAACTTAATATTTTCTCCTTCAAAATGCAAATTCTGCCTAAGTTAATCTTTGAGAAATATGACGGATATGCCATCTGCCTTATTACAAGTAATTCCTACTCTCTCCATGCACTGGCACACTGTGGGCATCCTAGCGCCAACTCATGCACCCTTGCTAAATGGCAAAAGAGTGCCCGCGATACAGGCAGGATTGTTTATGTGCAGGAACACCTTCCTGCATAAAAACTATCCTCAGAGGCATTTTCCTCTTTCCAGTATGCTCCTGGTGTGCTACAGAATGCAGCACACATAGAGGAAATAACAATGAGAAATAAACTTATTTTTCCTTATTATGCCTCTGTTCGAATGGTGTAGCTTTTTGATGGATTTCCAGGTTTACTACCCTTAGAAAACCTAGGAATGTACCCAAATCCATGGATGGGTGCATCAGAAAGCCTACATTTCACCCATGGAATGCCTTCTCAATGCAGAGTAATGCGAGGCAGCATTTTGAGTTGACTTGCTTCGCAAGGCGGCTTTTCATGGCTTAGCAAATATCACTTAAACCCTTATGTTGCTTTGCAATGACTTGCGTAACGCAATGGCAACACTAGGGCTAAATAAGTCTGGGCCATGGTACAAAGGCACATATTCATAATAATAGCCACCCTGCTCCTCAGACAAATTCTCCTTAGTGTCTAATACTGGCGGCAAGCTTGTTGTTGAAAGGTGTTCACCGTGGGCGTGTGATTCGGGTAAGTTCACATGCCTTGTAGAAACGAAATTGCAATCTGCTGCAAAGGAAATCCACCTTGACTGTTACACAGGTTCTAACAGCAATATTAAAAAATATGTAAGAAGCATGGAGTATCTCTTACCAGAGATTTAGTTAAGAAATAGACAACAAAAATAAGTATTATATGATAATAATAATGATAATAATAATAATAAATAATGAATAAATGTCGCTATACTAGGGTCCCTGATTCTGCAGTCATTCAGAGTGTAAAAACATCTGTATATTTCTGGGAGAATGTAAATCAGTGAGCTTCTTAATATAATTGTCTTTAACCCCTTGTGCGCTCATGACGGAACCACGCCGTCATGAGCCACGGGCGGCGTGTGCTCATGACGGCGTGGTTCCGTCATGCTGCGGCCGTTGGTGGCCGCTCCTCCTACGCGACACTAATTCCCCGCCTGTGCGGGCGAAATAGACAGTGGGCGGAGTCGTGATGGAACCACGCCGTCATGAGCACAGATCGCTCGTGACTCATGACGGCGTGGTTCCGTTATGAGCATGGCGGCGCCGCGCTCACCCCTCACCCCCCCCCCCCAGCGCTGCGGCGGAATTCGCGCCGCAGCGAAGGGGTTAATTGAACTTGTTTTGTTTATAAAGAGATGTTTAGACTGTTCTATTAATTTGCTTTATATCGCTATCTAATTTGCTGGTCACTTAAATCCCTCAGTTATTAGGTCGAGCCTAGGCAGCGCGCATGCGCTGTCTCTCGACATGCAGTATCTCCTCTGTGTATTTCATGCCCACTACATGCCCACCTGTTTCTGTTTGTTCCTTTGTGTGCCATTCGAAAATCCTTGCTTTCCTCTGGCTAATCCTGCATATTTGTCCCTCCTCTTTTGGTGTGGCTCCTCCCTATGGCTACTGGCCCTATAACTTGTGGGAGTTTCATTTTTGCCTATGTTTGTTTCGGTGCGCACTTTTTTCTTTTTCGTTTGCTGCATCTCCTTAGACTTTGCGTACAAAACGCACCCGTGCCAGCCTTATCTTTTTTTTTATTTCGCGAAGATTGTGCACAATGTGTTCTACTGCTTTTTTTCTTTTGTTTTTCCAAAGTAGTGCGTTTGTTGTTTTATACATTTGCCTCGCCTGCAGCTTACACCTTCATCTGGTTGCCATCCTGAACGACGTGGCTAGAGAGGCATTATCCCCTGTCCTGCCGGGAACAATAAATTCTACATATATGTGTCCCCCAAGGTTTAGTGCTCTCACCTCAGCTGTTCAAGATATACATGGAACCCCTCAAAACCTTACTCAAAAATGACAACATCCCTTTCCACCTCTATGCAGATGACACCCAAATCTATCTTGAAACCTCCTCCATTGATGACATTCACAGACTAAATGTGACTCTAAAAGAAAACCAACATTGGCTGTTGCTTAACCACTTAAAACTCAACCAAGACAAAACCGAAATACTCCTCATCTCCAGCAAAGAGGAGAACTCTCATATTTCAGAATGGCTAAAAGCTTTGGATGCTATTAACGGCAATCACACTCTGACCCTCTCTGTTAAATCATTAGGAATTACCCTAGACTCAAAACTCGACATGGCTTGTCCCCCCCTGGCTTTGTTATCACCATCAAAAATAGAAAAGATCAAAGAGGTGGAGGCATAGCCATTATCCACAAAAACAATATTTCCATGACAGAAATAGACTCCTTCACCTACATCTTTGAGTGCCTAACTGCCAACATTAACACTAGCAACAACAAAACACTCATCTGCCACCTCATTTACCACCCCGCAGGCAACACCACCACATTCACCGAGCACCTGTCCGACCTGATTGCCCACTGCTCTCTCCGAGATACGAACAACCTTATTCTGAGCGACCTCAATCTTCACTGGAATGAAGAAAGCAACCTGCTAATCCAGAACCTGAAGGAGTTGCTTCACAGCAACAACCTTACCCAACACTGCTTAGAGGAAACCCATAACAAAGGATCAATCCTAGACGCCATTATCGCCCAGCACGACACTGTCATGATAGACCGCATCCTGCCCGTGGACTGGTCCGACCACCACTTAATCCTTTTCCACCTCACTCAGCCTATCACACCTAAAACCCCCACCCAAGACCCTCCGAAATGGACTAGAAGTTCACCAAGATTAACATGACTGACCTCCACGGATGATCTATCCACAACAGAACTCACCGCCCCCTACAACACAAACATGACATCCATTCTAGATCAAGTAGCCCTCTTAAAACAAAAACAAAAAACAGGAACATCCCATCCAGATATTGGTTCAACACAGACATTAACAACGAAAGAAGACAACTAAGAGCTACAGAAAGACTATGAAGGAGCAACCCCTCCTAAAACCTACTCGAACAACTCAAAGCAGCCCGAAGGAAATACAAAAAACACATCAGCTGCGAAAAATCTACCTTCTTCTGCGCCGCGCTGGACAACGCAAAAAACAGGCCCAACGAATGGTTCAAAATCATCAGACAATAAACCTCCAAATCCCCAGAATCCTCCCTACAGGTCTCCAAAGACTTGTGTGAAAACTTTGCCAACTTCTTCGAAGAGAAAATCACCAAGATAGAGCTCTGACTGGACATCAACGTCAGCCTCATCTGCAAAAACCTGCCTCCAGTGACAGTAGATAGCTCGCCCAAGCACCCCACAAAAACCTGGAAGTCCTTCAACCCCATCCCGGAAATCAAGATCCTCAAACTGATCTCCACCTCCAAACCAGCCTCTCATGTCCTTGACCCGATTCTGACTGAACTGACCAAAAAACTGAGTCTCACCATAGCCCAGTTCTGGTGCTAGATCATTAACAGCTCCCTGATGTGAGAAGATAGCCTGGTATATGCTGTCCACTAGTTATAGTGGGCACCCTGTACCAGTCCAAACAACCCCTTATCCTTATTGTTTATAGGTTAAAGACAACCTTTATTGAAAAATATCCTAGTGGTAGCTATGGAGAGCAGCCTTCAGGCTAAGTCTTGAAGGAATGTAAAGCAGCTTGTTTTACCAGTCTATAATCTCTTGAGTGCCTAAATGAAAGATAACCACACCAGGTATATACATATCAAATATATGTATTTATTTCTAAACACACCCTCCTAGACTCTTTATGAGACTAGAGGTCAAAACACATAAGTTACACTTAAAATATCACAGTAATAAGCACAAATACACGCCAGGCCCTAGGGGCGAGCCAAACCATATACAAAAATAGTGGTATAAGAACCACGACTTAACTAGACACAAGGCCTAGCGCCTGTAGAATCGCAGGAACCCCAAGGAACCACCCAAGGTAGTGACACAGGGGACCCACGGGGGCCGTGTGCAGTGTGAGAACACAGCCGCAAGCTCCCGTTAGCTTCTACGGGGAAAGTTGCGGTTTGATTTTTAAAGATTAGGGACACTTAGAACTGAATCAGGACCAAACCGTCTTGGACTTAGGAAGTTCTAGGGCCAACACCCATGGGAGCACTGGAGTTTTCGTGTTACCTCACCCAGGGAAGACGGGTGGATAGGTGTCTTTTGGTGTCGGGTCGCGGCGTCGATTTCAATGGGAGCTGGCGAAGAAGTGCTGCTGCCGGGAAGATGCAAAGTGTCCGAAGAGATCCAAGACTGGATCGAAGATGAGAAGAACCCGAAAGCAGAGGGGACAGAGTCTGGGTCACTAGCCAGTGACCAGGAAGGCGATAGGCAGATGCCCACCGATGTCGGGTGGTTTCAGGTGAAGAAGGTGAAGCTTGACTCTTCAGCCACGAGGACCAGGAGGCGTCGAGGACAACCAGGAGATGGATTTGAGCTGTCCCATAAAGGATGTCGAGTGCTGAAGCGTTGGTGCCCGGATTGGACACAACAAGCCTTGGCAACAGCAACCCACGCATAAACAAGAAAGATGTTTCGGTGCAGACCAGCAAGGTCTGGGGGACTCACCACTTGGTAGGGAGTCGGGGCACATCTGGAGCAACCAGAAGCCCAGGGAAATTCAAAGTTACCCCCTCAGGGACCCACTAGTCAACCGACCAGGGATCGCGAAGGGACCTCAAGATGAAACACAAAATGGCGGCCCACTCTAAATGACCAGGCCAACAATCTTTGGTGTATTCTGTGCTTGAAGTGGGGGCTACAAGTCAGCCCAAACACGACTTCAGGAGTCATCGAGAAGTCAATGCACTTGCAAAAGTGCACGGTGACCAGGAGTTCCGGTTATACGCTACTCACGAGGGCTGAGGGGCTCAGTTTTGCTGGGGACTCGGGTCGGCCTGTGAGACGTCTGGAAATCCTCTTCCTGGGCTGCAATTACTTCGGAGTCCGGCGGGAGCTTCAGAAATGCAGACCGGCAAATTGCTTCGTTGGTGCCTGCCAAGCCAGGGAGTCACTCCTTGACCCTAAGGGAGATTTCTTCAGTCCTCTAGTCTTGAGTAGAGCGTCAAAGTTCCAGGATTCAGCTTCAGAGTTTCGTCCAGGGATATCTACAGTTCTGGTTACAGAGGTTCCTTACTTATACCTAAGGAAGGGTTTGGAATAGCTCTGGGGACCCACCTATGGGAGGGTTTGGAAAGAAGGGCGGCAACACCCATTTCCTTTGTCCAGTTTCGTGCCAGAGCAGGGGCTGGAAGCCCCTGGACCGGTTTGAGCTGGACTATGCACAGGGACACCAAATGTGCCTCCAATGCAGGACTTCAAAGCACTCAGAGAGTTCTCCCACCCAGCCCCAGTACACATAAGCCTGTCTGGGAGGTGGTTACACCTCGATGTGACAGGAAACCTATTGTCCAGACCTCCCCTGCCGGAGTTTCAGTCAGCAGCAGGATGCCAGACCCGTGTCTGTGGCTGCAGCATCCATTTTGTGATGCCAGGGCTCTATGAAGTTTCTACCGGGTATACCAGTGGGGACATGTCTCTCCCTCTAGAAGGATGGAATTCTACCCCCGCTGCCAGAACAGGCGGGGAGTAGGATTACAAAGAGTTTCACACCAAACACAACATGATTCTGTGCAGCCATCCCAAAGTTAGCATTTACTGCGAGGTTATAATGCACTTAAGAGTATATGGTCAGGCTGCACTACAAACAGCATCAGAGAAGGGTCTCCGAACGCTGCAGAGGGGCTCTGCTCATGCAGGGGCACCCTCTCACATAATAACCAAGAACTCTGCCTTCAGGATTGATAAGGCCTGCCATAGGAGTGACTCATAGATTTATATGTGTGTGTGGATATGTAGTGATACAGGTAACCTATATCACAGTAAGGGGTGCATGCACCACCTTAGCAGACCTGTGGTGTCATTTTGGGTGGCTTCCCAGGGGTGGCATAATACATGCTTCAGCACCTGGTAGGCCTCTGGGGTACCTATGCCCTTGATACATAGTGTACCATATACCAGGGACTCAGAAGGGTACCTCATGATCCAATCTGTGATGTACCTGATGTAGATGGAATCCATTTTAGAGAGAAAGCAGATAGGCTAGGGACCTGAATAGCAGGTTCCCAGCCAAACTAAGTCAAAACCCATCAAACCACCAGGAAAAAAGTGGAGGTAACCATGCAGTCAGATTCCACCTTCCGACACCTGAGAACCGGCATCATACCTGAATGCCTCAAGGTTGGCCAAGTCATGCCACTACTAAAAAAACAGGCCTTGACTCCAAGGAAATGAATAACTTCAGACCCGTCTTCAATCTCCCACTCCTATCCAAAATACTGGAAAAATGTGTCCTCCAACAACTGACTCGGCACATGGATAACATCAACCTGCGATCTTTAACATCACAGACGACATCCACAAATCCCTTGATACAACCAATGCTGCCTCCTCATCCCCCTAGACCTATCGGCAGCCTTTGACACAGTTGATCACCAACTTCTCATCAAGGCTTTACAAGAAAGTGTAGGAGCTGATGAGGTGGTCCTACGCTGGTTTTCCTCCTTCTTACACAGGCACTCACAAAGGATAAAAATATAAAACTTTACCTCCGACCTACACCCTGTCAACAGGGGTGTCCCCCAAGGTTCAGTGCTCTCACCTCAACTGTTCACCATATACATGGAACCCCTCACCACCCTACTCAAAAATGCTAACATCCCTTTCTACCTCTATGCAGAAGATAACCAAATCTATCTTGAAACCTCCTCCATTGATGACATTTACAGACTAAATGTCACTCTAAAAGAAATCCAACATTGGCTGTCGCTTAACCACTTAAAACTCAACCAAGACAAAACCGAAATACTCCTCATCTCCAACAAAGAGGAGAACCCTCATATTTCAGAATGGGTAAAAGCTTTGGATGCTCTTAACAGCAATCACACTCTGACCCACTCCGTTAAATCATTAGGAATTACCCTAGACTCAAAACTCAACATGGTCAATCACAACAAGATCTCTGCAAAGAGTGCCTTCATCAACCTGAAATTACTTAACAAAATAAAACCATTCATCCCAACAAACTACCTCAAACAAGCCACCCAATCACTGGTGCTATCCATACTCGACTATGGGAATGCCACCCTCACTGGTATAGCAAAATCTCACCAAGCCCCCCTCAAAACTACTCTGAACGCAGCAGCTAGAATGGTCACTGGAATCAGGAAATACAATCACATCTCAGCAGCACTCAGAGAACTAAAATGGCTCCCAATCAAATGGCGTGCCAGATACAGAACTGCCTCACCCATAAAGCCCTGCACACAGGAAAACCTGAGTATTTGGCTGCCAAACTCAAGAGTGCTGGTCAGACAAGGAACCTCAGGAGCTCCAGCACCCTACTATTCATCCCCATGAAAATACGCAAAAAAAAAACTGCTGCACGGTCCTTTGCCGGAAACGCACACAAAATCTGGAACGCCATCCCAGTCAGTGTCAGGACTATCTCGTCCTTCACAGAATTAAAAAAACGACTTAAAGTCCTTTTTCCTCAACCGCCCCCCCCCGAATGGATAGCCGCCATCAAAACGCTATCCCCTGCACGTCGTCTCTTCCTGACATTGTTGCTCTAAGACATACCTCCTCCCTGCTATTCGACCCCCAGCTGCTCCTCCCCCCTCCTTAATTGGTTCAACCCCAAGACAACGTGCACTCTATGAGGTTATCTCAGGACTCACGGACTACCTCAATGCTGCTCAACACACTTGGACTTCAGAACCTATTATGTAAAATCCTGCTTTATTGTATCAACCGCAGGACAACATGCACTCTATGAGGTTATCTCAGGACTCACGTATTACCTCAATGCTGCTCAGCACACTTGGACTGCCGAACGTATATGCTGAATACTGCTTATTGTATGAATCTTGCTCAAAAACTGTAGTGAAGCGCTCAGATACCCTAGGGTCAGGCTAGCGCTATATAAATCTCCCTTAATAAATAAATAAATAGATTTCCAACATTCACATTTCTTTTTGATGATAGGGAGGCAGCTGGGTGATTACTTCCCCACTTATCCATGCTGGTTTCCTGACCTTCGGTGCACTCCCCTGCTTCTAAAGAGTTCAACAAGCGGCCCAACTGCATACCAAGCACGGGGCTTCTTGCACTCTCTCTGCAATTACTAATGATGCATTTGGTTATTCACAAGTGTTTAGTACTTGAGTTCTGTAATCTGATGTATTTTCCCTTAGGAATTATATGAGTAAACAACCCCTTTCTTAATAATAGTATCACTTCCTGAATCCCTGCACGGTGCTTCAAAATCCTGTCTTTAAAAGTCGTTATAAATACATCTCTGTTTTGTAAAGTGTGGCCCATTCTGTGTAAAGTGTATAATAATTGCAAATGCTTTCTGTAATGAGGTGGTAGCTCAAACATCCGGTCAATTGGAGATTAGCACAGCACCCTTTTAAGATGGAATATTTGTATACACCTTTGGAGTCTTTAATTGTTTTTATTCATTAGAATTCCAAATCAATAGTTACGGAATAGGATCCTATTTATGTTATTGCTTGTGTTTTTTATCGTCATTATAATGTCATCCAGTACAAAGAAGAGTACAGGGTATCCGTAGTCTGAGAGTTATATATCAACAGGTGTTTCCCACAGGATGAAGATACCCGTGAGCTTCGTAAAGCACACTCTTATAAATGCATTATAAATCATAAGAACTATGTAAGTCTATTATTCAATGGATACAATCGATCCAACGCTTTGAGACTGCGGATTGGACTGTGGTTTGTGGATAACAAGTGAGTTATACCACTATTAGTAAGATATTGTTTTATTTTCTTCCTTTGTCATTTGACCCAATTAAAATTGGAATTCTCTCATGAAACACTCTGGGATGTTCCATAAGCTTGTGACTACACTGGGGAGTTCTGTACAGTTGCTAGGCCTCATAAAAGATAAATGTAACCCCTATACCATCCTCTATCAGACCTTGGCCAACACTGCACACCCTTACCCGTCCCAAACCGTCCCTTGAAGAAAGACAAAAGCTGTTCTTTAGATACTGTCTAACTTGGACCGTGGTGAGTGGTGCAATGTTTAGATATCTGGATGAGTTTTTATTACTATACAAAGTGAAAGTTTGCATTTGAATTACTGTATATTCTGTAGTTGTTTTATGCAAATGCTATCAGCATGTGCCTCTCTAACTTTAAGCCTGTTTCTCTTAGCCTTTGTATAATATGCCTCTAAATAAACCCTCTCACTCTCTATGCGCACTTCTATCCATCCCTGTCTACGGCATCTATGCCTTTAAGTGTTCAACCTCTGCCTCCCATGAGCATGCCCTTCCCTTTCTCCTCTTCTGGCTCACTCCCTCACTTTATATCATCCTCAAACCCGGATTCCTCACACCTCTCCTTTAATCTTTCACTTCCTTTTCTGTGAGTGTTGTGGCCCACCTCCCTGCCTGTCCTTCCTTTCCTCCCCTGCTTTCCCGGCTTTTCCTCAATCTAGGTTTGCACGGCTCCCTCCCTGCCTATCTGCCCGTGCATCTTCTTTCCTGCCACCACTTTCTGTATATTTAGCTGACCCCTCACCCCGCAAGCCTGTCACCTTTACTGCCCATTTTAGTTTTTTGCTTAATGGTTTAATGTCATCTTTCTCTCTTTTTATTTCCCTTGGTCTTGTGGAAACCTGTCAATCTTACTCTCCACTATCTCTCTCACTGTGCGTGTCTTCTACCTCATACCTTCCTCTAAGTGACCCCTATCTATGACGTTTCTCCATTCTCTGCTGGCCTCTTCTCCTCCCCTCGCTCTTCCGGCCACAACCCTTTGTGAAACCCATGGTAACTCTCTTTCTTCCACTCTTTCTATGCTTTGCATATGTCTCTCTTTCCCTCCCAACCAGTATTCCTCTCCTTTCATTCCTCTCTCATCTCTATCCACCTACCTCTTTCACACTAACTTTTTGCTTTACCTTTTTTCCTTCTTATCTTGTGTTGCTCATCTGTGCTTGTTTTTGTTCTCTCTCTGCCTGTTTGTCTCCACTGAGCAGTCTCTCTCACCCCTCTTAGCTTCTCTCCCTCCCCTCTTCCCACCACACTCCCCTCCCCACACTTTTGGCACCCCCTCATTCTGCAGTCCCTCCCTCTTCAGGTAAGCAGTCTGTCCTGATTGCTGATAATCTTTCAGGAGACACAAGCCTGCCTCCTTAGGTATATAACTGCCTACACAGTCAGTCTTATTAAAACACTCATATGCTTAGCCCTCTTAAACTGGGGACAGCTGGGCAAAGCACAATAAGTTCCTTGTGTCACCGAAGTAATTCTTCCAGGAAATTTGATAGATCCTCTCATTTTCCTTATGATTAATTTTCCGAAATGGTCTCATTATTTTCAGGTTATATTTGCATAATCCATTATTTGGCTATATTTTATTTTAAAAAACAGCTGTCCACCCCTCAAAAGCTTTAAACTTCCACTCTTTAGTTCTCTAATGGGTTTCATCCTATAACATTTTTGGTTTCATTAGATCAAACTTCCAAACCTTAAATAATATACTTAATGGAATTGTAGTTACAGAAAATGGCTGACAGTATATTCAACCTATTTACATTGTGTTTTTACCAGCGTGATGATTTGGATAAAGAGGTAAACATACTCTTACTGCTCAGTTTATGAAAATGGAAGCAGCTTTAAGATACATGCTTTAAACTTTTAGTGCTTTCTTTTTAGTTTCAATTGTTGGCGAAACAAAATTTATTTCAAGGATTGCCTCCTCATGCTCTCCAAACATGGCATGTAATGTGAGGTTAGTGCAACACCACCACAGCACTACCTCAGCAGCAATTCAGCACCAATGCAGCACCACTTGAGCATCAGTGTACCTTGAGCACCAGTGCCGCACCACAACCAGATCAGCATGACTCGGCACCAGAGCATAACTCAGCACCACCTCCGCACCAGCACACCACCACCTCAGCATCACTCAGCACCACCTGAGTCTGCCCTCTGAATCTGGCATTTGTTGATTCTCATTATCCAACACAGGGATTCTACCATTTATTACATGGACCTATATGTGCATATGTGTGTGCTATTCGTATCTAAGGTGTTAATCATACGTAAATGATGGTGTCATGAAAAGATCTAAGCACCTTCTTTTAATTTCAGGAAAGGCAATGTTTTCAAAAATTGTAAAATACCCCTAACCCACTGAAACCTGAATCACTGTCATGCTTCATCATTGGGGTCTTCCCGCCCCTCTACAGGACGGGGCGTGGTACAACCTACATAGACACTGGAGCACTTTATTTAGTGATTAGTGAATATGTGCGGTGCGTGGGATAGTGAAAAAAGTGTGCAATGATTCAAAATTCTCTGGTTAGTGGAAAAAATATATTTTATTGCCTTCCCTAGCTGAGAATAGTAAAAATGGGGAGGTGTAGATGGTGTAGTATGATGAGTCACTTTCTACAAGGTCGACATGTTTCAGAAGCCATCCCCTTGGCTTTCTTCCTCAGGGCAAAAAAACGATCCCTGTTACCCCTCATTGGGTGATATAATAATGAATGTACATATACCTGCTGGTTACAAGTACTGCCCACTGTTTCCTTTTTGGGTAGTTGACAAAATATACCAGTAGTATATCCTGCAAAGAAAAACATGAAATGAAAAACATTATGGATAAACAATGGCATTCATCATTATTCATATCATATATTCACATCACCATTCTGTTAACCTGTTAACCTGATAGAAGTCCCACATGGGTGTTTGGTATTAGGCATTTTCTCTAGTGATTTAGGGCCAGATGTACCAACATTCACATTTGCGAGTCGCAAATTGCATCAAATTGCGACTCACAATTTGCGAATCGCAAATGTGAATGTACAACAGTGTCTCAGACACTTTTTACGATTCCCGATGGGGTCGCAAATTGCATGCCTCATTAATATTCATGAGTCTGTCCCAATTTCCGACCCCATTGGGAATGGCTAGCACTCGCAGGGATGGTGGCCTGCTGGGGTCAGCAGCCCACCATGTCTGTGACTGCTTTTTTAGTAAAGCAGTTTTTCTTTCTCAAATGCCGCCCGTTTTCCTTAATGGAAAACGAGCTGCATTTAAAAAAGCAAAATTAAACTTTTCAGTATCATTTTTTTAAGTCCAGGCAGTGGTAAAATATTTTTTTCATATACTTACAAAGTGAAAGGAGTCCCCTGTGGACCCCTTCCCGTTTGCAAGTGGTTGATTATCTATTTGCAGTAGGTGGTAAACTGCAAGTGTTTTGCGGCCTCAAATGTGGTCGCAAAACAATAGTACATTGCATGGTGACTCGCTATTAGGAAGGGACGCCCCTTCCTAATGGCGAGAGTCGCAAATGCTATTTTGCGCGTCAATGACTCTCAAAATAGCATTTGTACATGCCATTACCCTTCTTTAGGGCCGCAAACAGGAAGATCTCCCGTTTGCGGCTGCAAAAAAGGGTCGTACACAAGGCCCTTAGTCGCTGTCTCCAGTTCAGTTCATTCCATAAACATCTTTCGTTTCTAGTTCACCTCTCCACACACAACCATTCAGCAGCATTGAAACCATATGTGTTATTTATCAAAATGTTTTTTTTACCTAATTTTGACAGATCATATTATTAATCCAGACTTACAATTAGGTTTGACGGTTTGACCATTCATGCACCCCACCCACATGTGAGGTTCCACCCCTGCCTGACATGATCATTAGTTATTTTTACAGCTGCAGGAATCCAAATGTAATAACTCACTGAAAAAAAAAATATCTGCTATCTCGTGTTGTCTTTGGTACGCCCATGCCCTCACGCTATCTTCCACAGCACTAGGAATCAAGAAGCTGTCAGCAAATCTGGCATTCATTCATTGCAACTGCAGCGGACTTCAGAGGCCGAAAGATTGTGAGATACAGACGGGCATGTTTACTTTGCAATTGATCTGCAGGCGGAACGGGGCGTGTTGAAAGAAACACATCCGTTGCACAATGCAGCTTGGTGTTTGTTGCCTTCTGTGGGGGTAGAATTTAGCGACTGACGACTTTCACTTTGAATGATGAAGAGACACTGAGTAAAAGCTGTCATGATGTGGCGATAGAAAGGTATAGCGGGCATAAACCTGACATATTCTTGGGAATATATTAGATGCTGAGGGTTCAACTACGGATCACAAGGATAAAATTGGTGAATTATTTGGTAAATAAACGTGTTTCTAGACCCCATCTAGATCCAGCCTTCTGCAGAAACGTGTATCGAGGTACCTAGATGTCACTAGGCCATGTTCATTAATATCATAACTGCGGTATTAGCCCAGCCGATAATTCTAGGATGGCTATAATTGTTTATTTAAAAGAGGATTGGCAAGTAGAAACAGGTTTTTGGATGTTTCTCTGCATTTAAAGATTCGCTATATCCACCAGGCATTAATTTCCCGAGAAATATAGTGGCAATACTATGTACTTTTGCATAAATATAAAATGTGTCCTATATTTGAGGAAATAACCTTGTTTTAGGTCAAAGACGGGGGCTGGAGAGAAATATTTAAGATACTAAGATTTTGAACAGAGCGCTCATCTATCGGAGACCCCTAAACGTATTTCTGTTCTACCCAATGCGCCACACATGGGACCCCAATGCAGTGTCATAGCTGGATGGTGCTCCATCACAATCGTGCAGAGGCTGTCTCTGTTTCGTCCCTCTAAGGTTACATTAAAAGTGATGTGAGATGGTGCTTCAATCAGTATACATTGAAGCTGGAGCTCTTGTTCTAAAGCCTGTGTCTGGATAAGTAAATGGTCAGAGAAAAATGATAGCTCGTTCCTCTGTGCAGAATCATGTTTTACATTTGATTTATTTGGCGACAGAGGATCCTATTAGATCTATTAGATCTGATTTTATGTTCAGCATCTTGAAAGGTTGCCTCTTCAAATTTCGGCTCTGCTGTTGATCGACCGATTGAGTAACTGCTAACTTGTCATCTTCGATTGTCTCCAGATATCGAATATTTCCATTATATTGCCTCTTATCATCAAAATTGAACGTCACTGCGTCTGTCTTTCCAGGATTCCTAGATGTGGCTGAGGATTGTTGTCCATTTCAAAGGTCCATGCTCCAAAGGCTCCATGGGCTGTTGGGCAGTGTTTCTGCCTTTGTTTTTCGGAAGCTGTTTTGGTAGATAACTTATGTTTTCTTAAGCAAACCCGTTTTTTTTTCTGCACAGACATGTTCTTTATTTGCATTGACAGTACACTTTCCAGCAGCATCTTCGAGAGATTTGCTTCTGTAGTAATACCCGTTTTGAATATAAAGGGGGGGGGGGTATCTTAAGCAGCTCCTTCCAGTGGAGGTTTAACATATTTTATTTTGCTGACACACTTCTTTTTGTTTATAGCTAAGGGTATATTTCCTGGCCTGGATTTCAATATCAGAGTATTCACATACTGTTCCTAAAAATGCGCTGGGAAAAATTGGGGGACTTGAAAAAAAATGTCCATGCCTTTCAATAGTTCTGTCCTATGATATCTATTTCACTTACAGGCACCCTCTTAATCAGGCTTAAAGGCGGAATAGTAACCCAGGACGGCTGCTTAGATGTTTATTTTGCCAGGACGAAATGGCAGTAGCACTAGTAGCATTCAATTTACACCTCCTGGGCACATGCAGTGCATTTTACTAGGGACTTATTAGTACATTAAATTTGCCAGTTGGGTATAAGCCAAAGTTGATGTGTTGTAAGCAGAGGGTACAAGCACTTTGGCACTAGTTAGCAGGCAAAATTTAGTAGGAAACCACACCATGGATTCCAGGTCTTACAGACTGCTGCTCTGTTGCCCTGCTGACCTGCTTCCAGATTGAAATTAGTAGACATGTCCTCTAAAACTAGCTCACTTTCCTCTAGATCAGGGCCTCAGAGACAGAAAATCCCAAAGCGCATTACTGGAAGCACCTAGCCTGTGTCACGTCTGAACCCTTGCAGTGCAACACGTACCTAACACGGGCTTTCTTACTCTCAGCAAACCAGGATTTAACTTAATACTTACAGTTGCTCATGTCTAAACGTTTTACTGTAGTGGCCCACACTCCATTCCAGTTGTGCTATATTTGTGCATTAGTCAGAATTCGGCACAACAAGATTACCACAGTTGTCACTTTTTGATTTATCCCACGATTTTCCCATGACACTTTGAAGTTGCATTTCACAGTTTTTCAAGATTAGCTATTTACAACTTTTGTACACAAGTAATTGTTCGACTTGACTCAATTGATTAAAATTTGCATATTATTGTTATTGTGTTTTAATTTAATTACCGTTTGAATTACTGCATAAAAACTTGACATCTTGTCTCTAATTCAAGCCTGATTGCTTTCTGGCACAATACCAGAGTGTTTGGCACTGGTCTATTACTCAATAATAAGGCTTACTTGCATTACATGAAGTTTTAAAATACTATGCTATAAAATTGTGACAACATTTGAAATCCAAACCGTTCAAATTCACCGTGTACGTCTTGTTGGTCCTCTATGTCAGCACTATCTTTGCCCTTGACTCCAGCAAACAACTCCATTAGAATGACAGATGCTACCTGCCCCTTCAATGGATTCAACTCCTCCTGGTCATATGGGCCTCCTCCAGTCCTCATTGCAGCTTTAAGGCTCCTGAGCAGTTTTAATTTGGTCCTGCATTTGTTGGTGCTACATAGTTGAGCTTTGTCTTGTCTATTTATTAAAAATCACTCAATTTTTTAACACAGTTGTGGGCTGCTTCAGTGGTGTGTTATCTCTGGATTACTGTTTGAAGTGTTGCACAAATACTTTACATATTGTGTTAGACCTGGCACCATTGGCGTGGGTGTCCCTTGAAACTTTTGCCTTTGCCTCCTGTGTTTTTGCTCTGTGTTGGACTCCGTTTTTGCTGGTCTAGTTGCTTTGGGCACTTTGCTACTGCTGTCCAGTGCCAAAGTGCAGGTACACCCTCTGTAAATTATTGTTATGGATTAGTGATTCCACGATTGGCATATTTGATTTACTGGTCAGACCCTAGTACAGGGCACTGTGTGTGTCGAGGGCCTGTAAATCAAATGCTGCTAGTGGGCTGCAGCATTGATTGTGCCACCCACAGAAGCAGCTTGTAAAATGTAACTCTGGCCTGCCATTTCAGAGCCTGCGTGCAGTCTAGTACTGCCATGTCGACTGGGCAAGTGCACCCACTTGCCAGGCCCTGACCTGACCCTTTCTTACAAGTCAGTCACCCCTAAGGTAGGCCCAATGTACCCCTGTGGGCAGGGTGCAGTGTATGTGAAAGGTAGGGCATGCTCTGATGTGTGGGGCATGTCCTCATAGTGAATTACTGCCAATTTAGTTTTTCACTATTGCAAGGATATCTGCTCCCATAGGATAGAATGGGGAGTTTGTTTATAACATAATATAAACATAACTACCCCTGTAAACAAGGTAGGAAAATAAAGTTTAGTATGCCTTGACTCAGAATATTAAAATGCATCTTTTAGTGAGGGTGATTTTTATATTCTGTGCTTGAAAATATCACTTTTAGTTAGAAAGTAGGTATTTTCATGTTTAAACATCTTGTGTGCTTCTGCTAGGTTTGTGTATTGCATGTCTGGCTTTTGGATGGCATGGGCTGGCGAGGGGCAGTAGCTCCATAGAGCCTGATGAGTTTGGGCTTGGCTGAATATACCTGGGCTGAATTTAGAGTAGTGGGAGGAGATTTCCTTTCACCTGAATGGGCCTGGTCTGCCTTCAACAATGCCGTCTTCGCCTCCTGCCAGGAAGCTGCACCAGTGAGGACAGAACTGGCTTTGGCTGGGTACAAATACTCTCTGCCTTTAGAGATCAAAGGATTTGTGTGTATAAAAAGAGGGGCCCAGACCCCAGACTTATAGATCACTTCTGGGAATCAAGAGGAACCTTTGCAAAGGGGAAGAGCCGAGAGGCTGGGGAGGAATACTGCCCCTGTGCTGTTTGCTGTCTGGGGTTGGCCTGCAGTGGCTACTTGCTGCCAAGGAAAGGAGAAAAGAACTTTGCTGTTTGCTTTGTCACCTGCTTGAGGAAAAGATTTTCAAGGGCTTGAAAATGAGCTTGCCTCTTGTTCTGAAGTCTCAGGGACACAAAGACTTCACCACAAGCTCCCTTGAACTGCCTCGCTGGGAGTTCTGAACTGCAAAGAGGTGCCTGGAGTTGTTTTGGACCTCTAGAGAATGTTTTCCGCTGGGAGCTGGAAAAGTAAGGCAACTTCGAAAAAGCGTGACGCAACTGCACCTGTTTAAGCCGCATCGGCGAAGAAACTGTTGCAGTGCCTACCACGGCTCGAGATATCGCCGCATGACGCATCAAGTGCACCAATCTCCGACGTCCGAGATCACCACACTGATTTCTACGCAAGGCATGTTGTGCGGCTGCAAGAGTTCACGCATCATTGTTGATCGTCGCATCGCATTGAGGTGCCAAGTTTGTTGCTTCGTTGGGGGATACAGTAAGAAACTGATGCATCACCTCCCCATGCAGTAAAAAACCGATGCATCACCTCCTCTCTGGAAGGAACTGACACATCACCTCCCCCGGAGCAAGGAACTGACTCATTACCTTGCCTGAGCGTAAGGAACCAACACATCACCTTCCCTGTGGCCCGTTTTGTTTGTTTGTGTGACGCACCCCAGGTACTTTGTGAGAAAAGTGTTGCATCTGCAATTTACTTTGAACTGAACTATTTCTACCATCTGAAAGTAATATTTTTATTACTGTATTGTGTATTTTGGTCGTTTAGTCTTGTTTTGGTTTAGATAAAGATTACTTATTTTTTAAAACTGGTGTTTTGTCCATTTGTAGTGTTTTGAATGTATTACTGTATGTGTTCACAAATGCATTACACACTGCCTCTGAGATAAGCCTGTGTGCCCGTGCCAAGCTACCAAGAGGTTGAGCAAGGGTAATCCCCTTACCCTGACTAGAAGTGAGGGTCCCTTTTTGGACAAAGGTACCTACCTCTGCCAACTAGAGACCCCATTTCTAATATTGGTGGTCAGCCGTGATGATCTGGACTTGCATATGTGTCTTACATACAGTGATTGGTGTACACTACTGGTATAGTGCAGACCATTACACAACCACATACATTTGGTGCAACTTTTTCTTTGGAACTGCCAATCTTCATCATGTCAAAACCAGCATCACTTGCATCTGTTGATTTTGAAATTGAAGAGGAGAGGGTTGATACCTACACTGTGGCACAACTTAAAGCTGTCTGCAAAAAGTTCAAAATCTCTGTATGAGGCCTCACCAGACAGGAGGAATAACAAAGAGGGCTGAGGGCCTGGTTGGTGTCAAGGAATGCCAGTGAGCATACCGAGGAGCCTATGGTGGAGGGAAAGGATTTGGAGATGCAGCAGAATGGGCTATAGGGTCTGCCTGGGGGAAGGGTACCTTCCGGAGGGCCATCAGTGTCTCTTCAAATGGGCTGTCTCCAGCAGAAGAACTGGAGGACAGGGAGAAAAACACGATGCATGAGTTAGAGCTCCCGAAGCTCAGGCTGGAGAAGGAGGATAACGTTTTGGCATTTCAGTGGGAGAAATTAGCCCTGGAAGAGAAAAAGATACTCTTAGAGCATGGAGGAGGGTTGAGGGAGCTGGATCTAAAGGTAAAGAGTTTAGAGCCCAATCCCCATGGTGACACCACACCATCAGTGCCTGGAGAATGGAAGTTATAAAGGATTTTATGAAGCATGAGGACACTGGTCAGTGGTTCAATTCATATGAGGTAGCGATGAGGTCCCACAGGGTCCCTAAGAGAGATTGGGGAGCGGGGTTGTGGAGCTGCTTTATCAGTGAAGGAAGGGAGACATTGCTATCTTTGCCCACTGAGGATCAGATGTCCTATGCCCCCATGAAGGAAGACTTGATATCCAGAGATGGCTTGACCCGAGCTGCACAGACAGAAATTTAAAAACTGCAAGAAGCTGGAGTCAAGTACTTGGGTGGAGTATGTATCCTACTTTTGTAGAGCTTTAGATGGTTGAGTGAAGGGTAGCAAGGTGAATGACTTGCAAGGGCTCTATGAGTTGGTTGCATGGGAGCACTTGTCAGATAATAGTTTTCCAGAGCTACACCAGCACTTGATTGACAGTAAGCTGACTGACCCCAGGAAGCTTGCTGTGGAGGTGGACCGCTGTGTCAGTACCAGGGTACAAAAAGGTCATGGGAGACTCCGCCAAAGGTGTACAGGGTCCCCATCAGTGGAATGGGGGACAAGGGTAAACTGAAGGAGTTCCAAAAAGGGTCCCAAAGAAATCCCCAAGGGAACCAAGGTAAGGGTTCCCATCCTCCCACTGAAAAAAAGCAATGGATCCCAACAGGTAAGCCTGTTCATAGGGGTTCCAAGGCATGTTTTGGTTGTGGTCAGGGGGCCACTACCAAGGGGATCATAGGTGTCCCAAGAAGGTTACCACCACACCCCCTGGCGCACCACCCAAGGAAATGGCTAGGGTAGCCTGGGGGGAGGAGTCAGGTGCCCAAGAGGGGTGGGGTCCACAGAAATGTCCCTGGTCTCTTTAAGAGACAGTGAGATGGTCCCAAGAGCTCATCTGCCTGATAACAATAAAAAGTACAGGCAGTGGGTGACCATCAATGGCCATAGTGTGGAGGCTCTGAGAGACACCAGAGACAGTGTGACAACTGTCAGTTGTCGGCTCGTGTCTGAGGTGCAGGTGGTCCCCAACGCATTCTACCCAGTAGTTGCTGATGACAATTCAGAGTGCATCAGCAACGTGGCACAGGTTCCCTTTGAGTGGGGGGGTCTCAGGTACCTTGAAAGTAGCTGTGAGGCCAGCCATGCCTGTTGATTGTCTGCTAGGCAATGATTTGGAGAGCTCCCCTTTGGGGAAGGTGGAACGGAGGTCTCATTTAGAGATGATGGGTCTGCCTGAGTGGGCGTGTGTGAAATCTCAGTCAATGGCAGCCGGTAAGGACATTCAAGAAGACCTGGATCTTGAAAGAGTGGCCCAAGTGCCTGCCAGAAAGGGAAGAGGCAGGGGGCATGGGAAATGGGCCCCCGAATTTCCCACAGTCCAGGAGGAGACAAACCTTGAGGGGGATGCCCTGGAGCCTACAGGAGAACAAGTGGCTGAACTGGAGGACCTGCCTGAGCTGACTCATTGGCACCAGGAAGGAGGCTCCTCCAGGGAGGAATTCTGCCAGGAGCAGCAGAAATGCCCTTCTCTTGCTGGCTTGGAGCAACAGGCTGCAAACCAGGCAGCAGGTGATCAGTCTGGATCACATTGGATTTACTGGGAGAATGGTCTCCTGTATAGCGAGCCCAAGGTTGCTGAGCCTGGGTCAGCTCATGTGCTGGTGGTACCCCAGTGCTTCAGAGCCTTCCTACTGGGTCTGGCTCACGATTTGCCTTTGGCAGGACATTTGGGGCAAGACAACACGTTTGAAAGGCTTGTCACCCACTTTTACAGGTCAAAAATGTGTAAGGGTTCTGATGCTCATTGTAAGACTTGTCAGACTTGCAAGGCAAGTGGTAACAGTGGGAGGAAGCGTAAGGCTCCTATCCAACCTTTTCCTGTGGCCAGCACCCCTTTTGAGAGGGTGGGTATTGACATTGTGGGTCTCTGGATCCCAAGACAGCCATGAGCAACAGGTTTATCCTGGTCTTGGTGGACCATGCCACTTGGTACCCTGAAGCCATCTCTCTATGCACTGTGACGCCCCTCCCCCGGGGTGGGTCATGCGTTGATGGGGATTTTCTCCCGTGTATGGTTCCCTAGAGAGGTGGTGCCCGACCGTGATACCAACTACATATCTAAGTATATGAAATCCCTGTGGCAGGAATGCAGTGATACCTACAAGTTTACCACTCCTTACCACCCCCAAGGTAATGGGCTAGTTGAGAGATTCAACCAGACCCTAAATGGAATGATTATGGGTCTTGGTGAACCCAAGAGGCATAAGTGGGAAGTCCTCCTACCATGCCATTTTTTTGCTTACAGAGAGGTACCGCAGAAGTCCTTAGGGTTCTGTCCTTTGGAGCTCATGTATGGGCATCCTGTACGAGGAACTCTAAGTCTGGTAAATGAAGGCTGGGAGAAAGCTCCCTGTAAACTCCCCCAGGGTGTATATAGCTACATGCTGGCCTTCAGGACCCAGACTAAGCACTTCAGACAACTCGCTCAGGCAAATCTGGAAGCCAGCCAGGAGGAGATGAAACTTTGGTATGATCAGAATGCCACTCTGATCGAGTTTCAGCCTGGACAGAAACTGTGGGTCATGTCCCCAGTGGAGCCTTGTGCGCTATAGGATAAGTAGACCAGACCATTTGAGGTGGTGGAATACAACAGTAATGTCACCGACTTGGTGGACTTGCAGTCTCCAAGGAACCCTTTGCGGGTTCTGCATGTGAATCGCCTTAAGCCCCACTTGGAGAGGTCTGAAGTGGGCATGCTCCTAGCAACAGATGCTGGATTGGAGGAGGAGACTGAGCCTCTTCCTGACCTCCTGTCTGCAAAGCAACATGATGGGTCAGTGGAGAGTGCAACACTCTCCCCCGCCCTGACTCCTGAACAGCAGAGTGACGGTCACCAACTGTTGGGACAGTTTGCTGCTCTGTTCTCCTTGACCCCTTATGTCCCTCAGTGGTGTGTCCATGACGTGGACACTGGGGACAGTCCTCCTGTGAAGCACTAAATTTACAGAGTGAATGACAGGGTCAAGGCTTGCATCAGGGAGAAAGTCTCCAAGACGTTAGCCCTAAGGGTGATTGAGCCCTCAAACAGCCCTTGTGCCAGCCAAGTGGTATTGGTCCCAAAGGCTGCCACACCCAGTGCCACACCAGAACTCCGGTTATGTGTGGACTACTGAAGGCTCAATTTGGTCACCAGAACTGATGCACATCCCATCCCCAGAGCTAATGAGCTCATAAATCGGTTGGGGGCTGCTCGGTACCTCAGTATGTTTGACTCAACATCTGGGTACTTGCTCGATTGCTTTAACTGATGTGGCAAAGGAGAGGTCAGCATTCTCAATGCCAGAAGGGCAGTACCAATTCTGGCTGATGCCCTTTGGGTTGAAGAATACCCCTATCACCTTTCAGAGGTTGGTCAACCAGGTGTTGGCTGGACTGGAGGATTTCAGTGCTGCCTACTTTGACGACTTCGCATTGTTCAGTGCCACTTGGGAGGAACATCTGTGCCACCTCTGGGAAGTGTTGAAGGCTCTACAGAAGGCATGCCTTATGATCAAGGTGAGTAAGTGCCAGATCGGGCAGGGTTCTGTGGCGTACTTGGGACACTGAATAGGGAGCGGCCGGGTGCCGCCCCTACAGCCCAAGATTGATACCTTTCTGGTTCTGGATTCCCCAAGACCCAGACGGAAGTGACAGCTTTCATAGGACTTACCGGGTATTACAGGAGATTCGTCAAGGGTTATGGCTCCTTGACAGAGCTGACTTTCTGGAAGCAGCCCAGGAAGGTGAACTGGACTAATACTTGCCAAAAGGCTTCTGATGCCCTGAAATCTGCCATGTGCAAGGCACCCGTGCTTCATGTGCCCAACTTCTCAAGGGAATTCATTGTGCAGACAGATGCTTCAGAGCATGGTGTGGGGGCCGTGCTCTCACAGCTAAATGAAGAGGGCCTAGAGCAACCTGTAGCCTTCACTAGTAGGGGGTTACTTCCACAGGAACAGAGGTGGAGCGCCATTGAGCGTGATGCATCTGCTGTGGTCTGGGCACTGAAGAAGCTGAGATCCTACTTGTTTGGGACTCACTTCCGGGTTCAGACAGACCAGAGGCCCTCAGATGGTTGATGCAAATGAGGGGTGAGAATCCAAAGTTGTTGAGGTGGTCCATTTCCCTACAGGGGATGGACTTCACAGTGGAACACTGCCCTGGTACAGAACAAGCCAATGTTGATGATTTGTCCAGATTTTTCCGCCTTAGTGAGGGGAACTCCCAGGAGGGTGGGTAGTTCTCTCCACATTTCAGCTGGAGGGGACACATGTTAGACCTGGCACCATTGGAGTGGGTCTCCACTATATGTTTGCCTTTGCCTCCTGTATTTTTGTGCTGTCTGTTGGACTCCATTTTTTGCTGGTCTAGGTGCTTTGGGCACTTTGCCACTGTTGTGCAGTGCCAAAGTGCAAGTACTCCCTTTGTAAATTATTGTTATGGATTAGTGATTCCATGATTGGCATATTTGATTTACTAGTCAGACTCTAGAACAGTGAACTGTGTGTGCCCAGGACATGTAAATCAAATACTGCTAGTGGGCTGCAGCACTGATTGTGCCACCCACAGAAGCAGGATGTAAAATGTAATTCTGGCCTGCCATTGCAGGGTGCAGTGTCTGTGAAAGGTAGGGCATGCTCTGATGTGTTTAGCATGTCCTGATAGTGAATTACTGCCAATTTTGTTTTTCACTATTGCAAGGATATCTGCTCCCATAGGATAACATGGGGAGTTTGTTTATAACATCATATAAACATAACTACCCCTGTAAACAAGGTAGGAAAATAAAGTTTAGTATGCCTTGACTCAGAATGTTAAAATGCATCTTTTAGTGAGGGTGATTTGTATATTCTGTGTTTGAAAATATCACTTTTAGAAAGTAGGTATTTTCTTGCTTTACCATCTTGTGTGCCTCTGCTAGGTTTGTGTATTGCATGTTTGGCTTTTGGACATCCTTGGTCCACTCACAAGGATCCTCGACCTTGCCGAAGAATCACATATTTCCAATACCCCCCTTGACGTTAACCTCATTCGAGGCTGGAGCCAAAGGGCGATAGTTCTCCTTGGCAACGCAAACTCTAGCCTCAACATAGAAATAAGGAGAACTATCCTCACCAAGATTAACCCGAAACTGGGTGATTTGGCTGAAAAAGAACCCGCCGATAACCCAAAGGGGCTCCTCTTCGGAGAGGACATGATTAAATCTATTGGCAAGTACGTTGCAACCTTTACTGCCCTGGACAGGGCTCAAGCCAATATGAAAAGAGTCTTCAACTCAAACCTTTTTGAACTGGCCGGAAGAAGAGGCCGCTTTTCCGGCCGTGGTAACCAACGGCCCTTCTCAACGTTCAGGGGTACCGGAAGAGGGTTCTACCCATCTAACCAACAATTTTACCCACAATGAGGCAGAGGACCACGAAACAGAGGCTACAGTTTCAGAGTTAATGCCAACAGCTCCAATCCTCAAAGTAAGTCTTACACTTTCTTCCGTTTCTTCCCAAGTAGGGGGCAGACTAAAATACTTTTACCATAATTGGGAATCAATAACTCAAGACCCATGGGTTCTCGAAACCGTGCAGGTTTCAAAAAAGATTTTATAGATATTCGGTTTCAAACACATCCCCCACAACCGCTAACACTTTCGGAAGAACATCAAAAGATTGTAGAAGAGGAAATCTCTTCAATGCTTCAAAAAGGAGCTATCGTTCAAGTTCCATGGTCACTAAAAACCTTTGTTAGCACCCTTTTACTCGTACAAAAAAAGGAAAAAGGATGGAGATCGGTCATAAACCTTCGGGAAGTGAACAAGTACCTAGTTTACAGACACTTCAAAATGGAAGGCATTCACCTTCTCAGAGATCTTCTCCTGAAAGGAGATTGGTTGGTCAAACTAGATTTAAAAGACGCATACTTTACCATCCCTATGGCCGAAGAACATCAACCCTATCTCCAATTCATATGGAAGAATCTCCTTTTTCAATTCAAAGCTCTTCCTTTCGGGCTTTCCTCTGCCCCTTGGTGCTTTACCAAGATCATGAGGACTATCGTCTCTCTTCTGAGAGAGAGGGGTATTCGCCTCATCATCTATCTAGACGACATCCTCATCATGTCTTAGCTCTACTCCCAACTTTTAAAAGACCTCAATTCTATAATGAAGCTTATCGAAAGTCTTGGTTTCATTATAAACAGGGAAAAATCTATCTCAACTCCCTCAAAATCTCTAGAATTCCTAGGCTTCACCGTAGATACCTCGAACTGCCTTCTTCTCCCTTCCAAGAACATTGCGAAAATTCAAAAAGAGATCAGATATGTTTTAAAACAAGAATCTCTAACACTCCGAGAATTAGCCAGACTCCTAGGTTTACTTTCCTCTTCCATCCAAGCTATCTTTCCGGGCCCTCTGAATTACCGTGCCCTTCAAAGAATAAAAGCAAAGGCTCTCAAGTTTGGCCTTTGGTACGGAGATTCAGTGACCTTAGACCTGGAAGCCAGGTCAGAACTCTCATGGTGGCTAGAAAACTTGGACGCCTGGAATGGGAAAGCTATCTTCGGCTCTTCACCGGAATTTATCCTGGAATCGGATGACAGCCTGCACGGTTGGGGTGCTCGCCTCCTCGACCAAATCACTGGTGGCGCTTGGTCTCTCGAAGAATCTTCCCGTCATATAAATTTCCTAGAACTTACTGCAGGCATGTACGCACTAATGAGTTTCAAACACTCTCTTCAAGGGAGATCTGTTTTTCTGAAGATGGACAACATCTCCGCAATTTCTTATATCAACCGCCTTGGCGGTACCAAATCTGCAGACCTATCCGATCTAGCCAAGAAACTCTGGATGTTCTGTTTAGAACACAAGATCTCTCTGAAGGCGGAATACCTTCCCAGAAAGTCGAACCTTTCTGCGGACTGGAACTCAAGATTCCTTTCAGATTGGAAACTCAACGTGAATGTTTTCAATCTTATCTTTCACTATTGGGGTCCACTGGATGTGGACTTGTTTGCCTTCCAACTTCCGAAATATTTCAGCTGGATGCCGGACCCCGGTGCTCTAGCTGTGAATGCATTCCTCCAATGCTGGTCGAACCTTCAGAGCTACGCATTCCCCCCCTTTGCCATGATCCAAAGGGTCCTAAAGAAGGTCAGAATGGACCAATGCACTCTGGTTCTGATAACCCCCTTTTGGCCTTCTCAAGCATGGTTTCCGACAACTCTGGAACTGTCCTGCGACATCCCCTTTCTCATCCCAGCGAGCAAGGGTCTGATTTCCAACGCAGACGGAGAGGATCATCACCTAATCATTTCAGGGAATTTGAACCTTCTTGCTTGGAAAGTGTCAGGCAATCCAACGAACTGTCTGGCCTTTCGTCATCAGCTCTCACTCTCCTCGGTGAATCATGGGCTCCCAGAACACACTATAGATACAACAACATTTAGAAAAAATGGCTTTGTTGGTGCATGGAGAGGAACCTGGATCCCGTGGAAGATCCTATCGTCAATATAGTTAACTTTCTAGTGGAACAATTTGATAGAGGCTTATCTTATAGATCCGTTAACTGCTACAGATCAGCAATCTCCGCCGGACATTCCCTTGTCAATATTAAGACGGTAGGTAAAAACGTTATTATTTGTAGAGTTATGAAAAGCTTTAGACTCAAAAGACCTCCTAGACCTAAAAACCAGTCCTTGTGGGATGTTAAAGCTATACTAGATCTTTTCTCTTCCTGGCCTGACAATCCTTTCCTTAACAGGAAATGCCTCTCCCTTAAACTTTCTACTCTTTTATGTTTACTATTCTGTCGTAGAGTTTCAAATATTAAATGCCTATATATTTCTCATAGATATTATGATATGTTTGGGGTTAAATTCGAGATATGTAGAAGGACTAAAACCATGTCAGACTCTATTTTCTACCCTCGTTTTGATCTTTGCAAAAGTCTTTGTGTTGTAGACTGTATGAAAGAATACGAGTTGAGAATGATAGACCTTCGCCTTTTAGATGCTAATCAACTCCTTATCTCCTTTGTCAAGCCTTTCAAACCAGTTGCTTCCTCCACCATTGCTAGGTGGGTCAAATCAGTCATGAATCTAGCTGGTATTGACCTATCTAATTTCCAAGCACATTCTCTCAGAGGTGCTATGGCAAGCAAATCATTTTGGTCAGGTGGTAAGTTGAATGATATCCTTAAAGCTGCTGATTGGTCAAATGCTTCAACCTTCGCTCAGCACTACTGTAAACCGATTGAGCATATGTCCGATGTCGTCCTTCAGGGCTACCAACATGCATAATGTAGCCTCCGGTCTTGTAATGAAATTGCGATTCTCCTATTAACATGTCCAGAGAATCTGGATTTTATTAAAGACACAGAGGCTATCATTATCCCACCCGTCCCTCCCTTGGACGAATTAGCATTGAACTGTACTTTTATCATTTGCTTAATTTCTTTACATATGCTCTTATTTTGTATTTTGCTTTAGTTCATGTCGTGCTTTTACATTCTCATCTTTCTTTCAGACAGCTCCACCTGATGTCATGTCGCATTCCTTATCCCGCAGCAGAACTCTCTCCATCTGCAATCTCAAGATCAAGCTGGACTTCTCCTTTGAACTTCCGTTTCTTCGCTTCATTTAAAAGAGGCAGTCTGTTTGTCTCTCATGCCTTTTATACCTCCTGCTTACCGCATTCTAGAACAGTTTTTCTCATTATGATGTAGTGCGGCTGCTTGTGATCTGCATTAAAGGATTAATGCATAATGATAGCCTCTGTGTCTTTAATGAAATCCAGATTCTCTGGACATGTTAATAGGAGAATTGCAATTTGTATCCACCTCAATGTAGCCTACCTCAGGTGTGGTACTAGCCTGGAGGTGCCACGTCTACCTGACTAGCTCATTGTCCCACCAGTCCAGGTGCCAAGTGGGTCCTGACAAAAGGGGGTGGTTTCCTTTCCTTTGAGGGGAGCCAGATTTGCATTCCAAAGGTGGCAGTTCTTCGACATTTGCTGGCCTAGAAAGGCTAATCAGTAGTACACCCTGTGAGAGGGGGTGTTACACCCTCTTTCCGGACAGGCTTTTGTTCTGGGACTTCTGAGAGTATCGGCTCTTACCCTAGGGGATCAAAACAGCGTCTTGGTAGCAGGCTGGCCAAAACCAGTTAGGAAGCACATCAGAGGCTTTTATGTTTTCAGGGGTCACCTCTGAGGTGCCCCCTGCATGCATGTATTGGTAAATGTATCACTGGAATCAGTGTGGATTTATCAATACGATATGTTTGATAACAAGCATCCCTATTTTCAGTGAAGCCATCATGTAGCGTGGAAACTCTCTTGCACCAGTGTCCAGCACATTTATTTTTAATGGTGTCCCTATCTACTTGTACTGTCAGTAATACGACTGACCACCTCAGGGGAATATCTGCTCATGCCCAGGCCTGCTGTAGGGGTGACTTATAAATATCACATGCAGTGTTAGGGGGCATGACACACAGGAATGTGTGAGATATCATGTTTTCACTTTTGTCTGCACCAAGACACACAGCCTGCAATTGCAGCCTTGCATGTTTTTGGTGAGGGTTCCCTTAGGGTGGCACAATTCGTGTTGTGGCCCTCAGGGACCTTCTTTATTTCCTCCGGACCTAGGAACCAAGGGTACCATTTTCCAATTTACTTACAGAGGGTGGGAAACAATTGTACAGTTTTGGGAAAAATCTCTGGCACTGGGGACCTGGTTAGCAGGAAATCTGTGCACTTCCAGTCGAAATAGCTTTAGTTACCAGGCAAAAAGTGGGACTGACCATGTCAAAAAGGGCTACTTTCCTACACTATGGCAGAAACGTGTCGACTGTTTGGAGGGAGGAGTACAACAAACTATATTGTCATTAGATTAGATTTGCAATAAGAGAAAACCAGGGGTGTTCCCACAGGACTCTTTTAGGAAATTGGGACTACCTCTTGACGGATTGACTGTCGGACTAGATTTAGTAACCACCTTATACCTTCAAGAATATAATTAAGTAGGGGAGCACTATAGAGCATGGTTGCAAGATATCCACCAAACAATGAGGATCTGCCGGTGGGTCCCTAATCTGGCTTTTATCCTGAGTTAAAACACTGAAGATGCACTCCAGACACCCTACTGCACAGAAAAACAGTCTGGTCTAAGAGGCCTGGGTGCATGGCCGCACTGCCAACATCAGGCTGGTTAGCGGAGTCCAGGCATTGCGATGACCGGAATATTGGCACCTGGAGATAAATCTAACTGTGGCCATACACGAGGTACGGGTGGTAGGTCCTGGAGGTGGGTGTGCCCAGGGAAGCCGCAGATCTGTCGACCATGGACAGTTAAACCAGGGGAACATCTGTGCCGAAAAAGTGCTGACATATGGAATACGTAGGCTGCATAGCTATAAAACCACCTGATGCCTCTTTAACCCACTACCAGATAATTGATGCCCTTTTATGTCACTTTTGCAGACTCCTGCTTTTGCTTGGTGGTGGTTTCTACATCTTTCTTTTAGTCCATCTTCCGCTTTGTGTGTTTTCCCGCTCTTCACCTGGGATTATGTTGGAGGAGGAAAGATAAGTACTGAATGCTGATGGCTCCCACTGACAAAGACCGACCCAAATTAAGCAGTGGCAGAGTCCTCTCTTCACTCATTCCATGGCAGACAACGAGCCTGCTTAAGTTTTCCCACATACTGGTAGATATTTAAAAAAAAAAAGTAAATCTGCCAATACAGCTAAAACACTGCCATCAGAAGCTAATTCTCATTTGATCACTATATTCTGATGGTCTGCTTATCATTTGTTTTTCAGAAAGAAAAACCTTAAGAAGAGATTTATTTTTGTGGACAAAGAAACAAATTACATTGGAAAACAAAGGTTTCTCCCACTGCATGCAACCTTTCATTGATTTTCCCTCATTTTCCATGCATTGCAAGATGGATACAGACAATGATTTCCCTACAGAGCAGGTAGAGCCTTCAGCTCCTCCATTCAATCAACATATTCCCTACCACAATGTATTAGAGGAATCTTGATTTACAGCAGGGCTCCATATCCTACAAACTCTAAGGGGCTGATTGTGATGAGATTTGGAAGGCTCCGACCATCAGTCGGAGCCTTCCGAACCGCATCGTAATGTGCCAGACTGATTCCTTTCTGACTGCCTCATTACAATGGAGATGGTCAGAAATAATCCAATCGGTCATTCTGGCAGGTTTCCGACAGGCTCAGACAGCTCGTCCGCCAGTCGAATGCATCAAGTAATCTCAAGGGTGGGCCTTTCCACCCTTGAGATCACGATGACGGTTTCTGATATGGTATCCATGCCGGCCTGTCCGACATGGAAACGATGTTGGAAAGCATCTTTGGGGGCCCGCAGCAGGGCCCCCTCTGGTGCACAGCGAGGGGGCACCTACATAGGTTGCCCCCTGTTGATCCTTGCACCTTGTGGCAGGCACCTTGAGGTGCCTGCCACAGGGATGAACCTCACCTCCCATTTTACAATGGGAGCACATATTACAGCCAGTTTATGGACGAATGCATGCTCCCACTCTAGAATGTAGGAATGGGACCAAACAGTGTTCAATCACATCCTAATATGCTGGTCGGGACCGCCGACCGGGTGTTGGGTGGAAGGGATTTCACCCGACATGATGAGGGCTTAAGTGACTGCTCAAATTCTCTAGATTTTAGCGAAAAAGAAAGATCGTCCCTCGAAGGCTGAGTTTATGACTTTCACATTTCCTAAACAAAATGATACTCCTAAAAAACTCTTGGGGGCATATTTACAAGGGCATTGGGCCACCAAAGCATCACTTTTTACGACGCTCCGGTGGCGCAATTCCCTGCTCCATATTTACAAAGTGGCGCTAAGCCACTTTGCGTGGCTTAACACTGCTTTGTGAATATTGTACCCTTAGATGCAGGTGTTTGTGTGAAAGGGGCATGCAATTGGTGTTGCTGTGGGTGTTCCACCTAAACACCCATTGCTTTTTGACCGCCGGTACATATCTTTCAGCATCAGAAATTACCCAGAGGTAAAAAACACAAAGCGGAAGATGGACTAAGAGAAAGATGGAAAAGCCACCACAAAGGAAGAGCAGGAGCCTGCAAACGTGACATAAAGGGTTTCATGTCCATGCAGCCTACTTAATTGCACAGGCCGTGGGCTTCTAAAAAAGCTTAGACACAACACTCATTCTTTTGCAAATTAAACACTGGCCCTCTGCCATCCTAGTGGGGCACTGATCAGACATAATACCCCTTCCTTGGTTCAGAAAAGGTCTCATTTTGCTGATTGTGCCTTGAAGGCAGTTTCTAGAGACTGAAAATTATAATGTTGATTCAAAACATAACCCTGAATAAACACCTGTTTGTTAACTAATTGCAAACAAAAATTAATGTACAAAAATACTTTACAGATGCTGAGCACAAAACAGCACCGTTCAATTTCTTTATAACCAATGTATATTCCTGTGCACTGTAGTGCCTGTATACCACACGTGGGGCACACAGATGACCCTCATTTGTGATTCTGTCCAATGTTCAAGAGTGATTTCAGCAACACAAATAAAGCTGAATATTATTGTTTCTAGTTATCATGTATTGTTTTCTTAGATTGCTTGCCTAGTGCTCTCTAAACATATTTTTTCAATTGATGTAGTAAAATGGAACTTGATTCTTTATGTCTGTGGTTATCATAAATTGCATGTTACTTAGCATCCAGAGCTATGGTAACAACCGACCTTTTCCAAATGTAACCACCATCAGCTGTAACCCAATTTATAGTTTCCACTATTAAAAAAGCAAGAGTCTGATTTATAAATGGCAAAAGACAAGCATAAATATGGGGCAATGGAAACTGATAGGGGACAGCCGGTCTCAGAATTTACATTTCTCACACAGTCTAGCAACTTTCTTCTCTATATCATTCTGAAAGGGCATCTACTCCAGGCCGCAGAGATCGTTGCCAGCACATCAGGTCAGCACATGTGACAAATCCAAATATATTTATTAGTTTCATACTTGGCATGTGAGAAAAAAATGTGAAGTTATTGGGACCACATGTGATTTGAATTCAGCACTGAACACAAATCAATGTAGATAAATGTTTTCCCACTGCATTAGCAATATGGATGAAATGTTACATTTGAACTTAGCTTCTTTTAAATAGAATCTTAACTAGAAATAGAATATGAATAGAATGCTGCCGAGATGTATATGCGTAGATTTGCTACTGTACGGCAGATATTTTTGAAAATTAACCCCCCTACTGATCACAAAAGCCATTCTCAGCATTCCATGATGGTGAACCCTTCTTGTGTGCCATCTACTATCTGTAGAAGAGGTATACGATTACCCTCGTTTCAACTAAAGAACCAGCATTTTATTTTTCCAAATGCTGGCAAGTTGGAATTTGAATAGAAAACACATTTTATAAGTATATAATAACTCAAATTAAAACTGCAAACGTTTTCCATATCTTTCAAGTATACAGTGCAGTCTGGTACACAGCAGGGACTGGTGACATTAATCATAAAATACAGTCTTAAGTTTTGAAAAAATGTGGTTGTTCGCTGTGTAGCTTAATAGAAGACTAGTGAGTATTCTTATGAGTGGTTTATTATTATTAAAGGAGTCACATCAGCATTTAGCATAATGGTATAATTGTATAGCGAGCCATATGCCATACAAGGTGCCCTGTCACTATACAGTGAGGAGAGTAATACTGTCTTAAGCAACTTGAAGTAAGTTCTCAGCAGGATCCTAAAGCTTAATTCAGAGGAACAAGCGTTAAGGCCTAGTGGGAGTTCATTCTACTATGTAGGAGCAAGACACAAGAAATAGCATTATTTTCTTCCACTCTTTTGCAAATTTTTGTTTTAGAAGAAACCTGTTTGAAGATCTAAGGGGCCGACTACGATGGCGGCCGGAACGCCCGCCAGTGTGGCGGTTGCATCCTGTATATTTTAAATTGCGGAGGGCGGTGATGCAAGACGGCGGACGGTCATTCCGGCCGCCGTGGACCCCCCATCCATCATACTATGGCGGGGGTGTTTGCAGTCAGGATGGCAGGCGGATCGCCCCCGCCGGGCCGGCGGTGACCACCGCTGGCCCGGCGGGGGCGATCCGCCCACCATCGTAATCAGCCCCTAAGTTATGTGTTGGGTTTAAATAGTGAAATGCTGTATATGTCAACACCATTTATTTAAAATGTATGCGCTTTTGAATTGGTCACTGATGCAGCCTTTTCAGATGATATACAATGGGCTGCTGATGCGGGAGAGTAAAAAATAACATAGCTGCAGCATTTTGTAATACTTGCAGCCAGTGTAGCTGGTACTGAGACAAACTCAGATGTAGCACATTGGCAAAGTCCAATATCGAGGGGAATTAATGAGTGAACATACTCTTAGGGGTGTTTCAGAGAGCATTTTCAAGATTCTTTTTGGAAAGCATAGGATCTCAAAAGTAGGACCCTAATTTATGGGGATTTGGTCTAGGGCAGTGCAGAAGTACGTTTGGTGCACTGCTCTATGCCAAAGTGACAGGGCAGGAATGTATGGAATATGGTGCATTCATGTCCTTTTCCTCTGCGCTGACACCGTTTTGACAGCCTTGTGCCAATGCAGGCACCCTTGCACCATGTTGAAAGGGTGCCTGTGTTGTCGGCAGGATTGTTTTTGTGCAGGAACGTGTGCAGGAACGTGTGCCTTCCTGCACAATAACAATCATAAGATAAATTCTCCTCTTTCTATGAGTTTTGAAAATTGCAGCACAGATAGAAAGAGGAAAAAACAATGAGAAATAAAGATATTTATTTTGTTGTGTGGGAAAACCCACCGTAACGCCCATGGAATGTTACCTGAGCGCAGAGTAAGGCAACACATAGTGGCTTTGTGTGGCTCCGTAGATATGATTTTGTGATTTACACTGCCTGACGTCTCAAAAAGAGATGCTCTGGCGGCGCAAGGGGCTTGTATTTATGTCACTCAGTCTTTCCACGAAACCTGTTCCTGTGAAGCAGTTACCTAAAGGAAATGATGCTTTGTGTGAATTTTAGACTACTGTTGAAGATCCTTAGCATTTTAAGTGCTTGTAACCCTTGAGTTAAAATGTTCTCACCCGGTCACCATCCTAACATCCTTAACGATTGGTATGCAGAAGTCTTTGTCTCGGTGCATTCTTCACACAAGCACTGGTGGCTGGTGAACTTTGAAAGTGGTGGGCTGTGAGACCGAATCATGAAATCCCTAGCACAAGCAACCACAACTGTCCTTAGGTGTCGTCACAGGGTTTTGTCCTGTGAAATGTTTTTTATTTAAAAAATTGGCAAATGGTCCATTGAAGTTAAATTCAAATACCAGCACTCACTGTTGTGTCGGTCCCTCTCACAATGTCACATTTCACCTCGAGCCTGGCAGGAAAGCTTTGGTGAAATCAGTATTTCGTGCAACGCTGTAAAATGGATGTTCATGACACAGCATTGCTGGCCCGAAGGGGTATCATCAGCCACGGGCAGAGTTCACATCCTAGATCACATGCGACAAATAGTAAACAGTAATGTGTACATTTGTATTGCTGTATTCTCTGTTGTCAGGCTTCACAAGTATAGTATAGTAGTGTGTCATATCTGAGACTTTCAGATTCACGTTTGGCATGCATTGCTTAACTATAATGAACGTTATCACTATTTATGACATAGCCTCACTGCTGATCCTCCCTCCATGCGAGCACATTCACATGTGTGCGCTTCGTGATAGCAACACTTTCAATAATACCGCACACCATTCACATGAGTGTCTGCGCATATCCACAACCTCGACAACTACATGTGATGTTGGCCATTCAATGAACAGCATCTCATTAGCGATAGTTGCCGCCCTCCCGGTACATGCTACATTAATGTAAATTGTGCATTCTGCGACGTCAAAACTGCAACAGAAACACACATAAGTACACTTCCTGGCCAGGCAGGAACTGAACAACGCCCAGGTCCCCGGAACTATTATTCACACCCCTACGCTCGCTTGGCATACGCAAGCCCAGCCCACTTTGCGTACGTATAAATAGGATAATGATGACGCCACATGTCCCAGTTCTTCTACACTGCCACAGGTGATATGGCCGCATCCACCTCGCATATCACAATGCGCAATAAAATAAAGGGATCCATGAGGCGCACACCATCGTCACAATCAATACTGCACCTGAATTGTGAACACTGCTGCCCGTCGTGTTTGGATACACAACAATGACAGCAGGTGAGCAGTGGGGCCTGGTTGCACAGGGGCTGCAATTGAGTGCGATGCTGCGGGAGGGGTGGGGTGCATCAGCCTGGGTGCGCAGGTACAAACAAGCGATATTGCCCTGCTTAATAATGTGTTCTCTGACCTCATTCAGTCACATGTCTGTCTCATTTTAAGGACCTGCTGGACCGTACTGTAGGCCTGAGCCAGCGGGCATGGCTGCCCTACAGACACGTGTTGAGTGCAGTGCTGCAGGAGGGGTGGGGTGCCTCAGCCTGTGTGCAAAGGTGCGAACAACCGATGGTACCCTGTGTACCGATGTGATCTCTGACCTCATTCAGTTACATCTCCGTATCATTTTAAGGACCTGCTGGACCGTACTGTAGGCCTGAGCCAGCGGGCATGGCTGCCCTACAGACACGTGTTGAGCGCAGTGCTGCAGGAGGGGTGGGGTGCCTCAGCCTGTGTGCAAAGGTGCGAACAACCGATGGTACCCTGTGTACCGATGTGATCTCTGACCTCATTCAGTTACATCTCTGTCTCATTTTAAGGACCTGCTGGACCGTACTGTAGGCCTGAGCCAGCGGGCAGCGCTGCCCAACAGACACATGTTGAGCGCAGTGCTGCAGGAGGGGTGGGGTGCCTCAGCCTGTGTGAAAAGGTGCGAACAACCGATGGTACCCTGTGTACCGATGTGATCTCTGACCTCATTCAGTTACATCTGTCTCATTTTATGGACCTGCTGGACCGTATTGTAGGCCTGAGCCAGCGGGCAGCACTGCCCTACAGACACGTGGTGTTGGCTTTTGGGGCACTGTAGTGAGCTGATTACTAAGTGTACATGCACACAGGCTTGCGCCACTGCATTGCAAACACACATTCTACTTCTAGCATGCGCTCTGCTCATTATATTTGAACATTGGCATAACATATTATTATTTAATCTTGTGTATTCTCATGCACTCCAACTCCTCTTTGAACCACGATTACCACTAACAGTTCGCAGATCGTACTTCAAGAACGAAGGATGCACTCAACTGGTGTTCTCTATTAACGTTGAAAGAAACCTTCATTTACCTCAAGATATTTCCAACATTATTTTTTTTCCCTCTTTTCAGACATTGGGTTAGTGGAGCCAAATGGGCGGAGCGGGTGCTCACCCCGTGATGATGCCCTGGGAATTCTGACGCCTTCCACCGTGGTATCAAGACACCATCCCCGACCGGAGACCTGCTGTTCCACCCTGATAGCGGCACCCCGGAGTTGGAGCTCGCACCGGCACGTCCTTGCACACACCGGTTGTGTAGGCGAGCAGTCAAGCCTCGGCACGCAGGAGCTGCAATTGAGCACAGTGCGGGGGAAGGGGCTGGGGTTCAGCAGCCTGGGTGCACAGGTGCAGGCAAGTGATATTGCCAAAGATAATAATGTAATATCTGGCCTCATTCATATCTCTGTTTCATTTTAAGGACTTGCTGGACCGCACACTTTCTCCTGGACCCCAGCGTCCCAGACACATGGGTGACGGGAGGTGAATAGTGAGGGCTGGGTGCAGGAGGCTGGCGCTCTGTCTCCTCCTCCCTCTGCTCTTTTCACTCTCCCTCCCCTTCTCCTTTACACTCACTCGCTCTCTGTCTCATTCTCACTTTCCTCCATTCATTCTCACTACGTTTCTTTTTCTGTTAGACATGGAACACATAGTTATGTTTCTTTTTTGTCTTGCAGGTTTTGTACGCTGCTTCCGGAGGAGTCCCACCTACTTCTTTCATGTTTTACTGTTGTTCTAATATATGTACATTTCCATTTATTTGTGTTGTGTTAATACATGTTATTTTTTTTACCAATAAATAACTGAGTGTATGGGTCTTCTTTTTCTGACAACAGTTGTCTGTAGTTTATTGTGAAAATCGGCAGTTAATAGTCGGTTATAAGGGAAATACTGTTTAATTTTCCGGTGCACCTACCAAATATAAACCAACACACTATTACACAAATGAAGCCTGGGTAAATGTACAACCGCAAGAGTTCTTTGAGTGTATCACTTTATAACACCATGAGTACTGCCTGTGTGATTTCAGAACCAATAAGGCACTGCCTAGGATCAACAAGGCTTCAAGGACTGGCAAGGCCCACCCTCCATATTTAAATAAAGGTTGCCGATCCCCGGTCTTGAGTTGGCCTCGAAGCCCCCCGAACAATTCGTAAACAATACCCGGGGGGTGTCGATCCCCTAGTCTGCGAAACGTCTCTGTGCCCTCCCGCACCTAATTTACATGTGATATTAAGATCCCCAGTGCTGCAGAGACCCCGCAATATAACAATAGGATTGGCCCCGGAACATTACCCACCAGTGTGCTCATTTAAATGAACGGGTGAGACCCCGCTTCATTTTTGTTTGTCCATTTTTACCATCCGGTTCCGCTTTATTGAAACGATACGAGGTTTGCGTCCTCTTGCTTCAACTAGGCAAACAAGAATTTACTATCGCAGGGTGCAAGCAATGCTCCCACCCTGTAATAGCAAACATAAATATCCCGCGCTTGCACAACCTGGGACATTGTATGACTTGCGCCTGGGAGGTGGCATTCCATGGGACCATGATGCTTTGTTTAATGCCTAACTACAGAATTAGTATAATCGCATACTAACACTACTTGCACACGTGTGGTACAGCAACCAGAGTGCAGTGAAGAGGCAGAGGAAGCCCAAAATCAAAAAATATAAATCCTACCACAGGTAGGATCCCATAGTTCGATCAGCCAATGACCCTGGGATGAGTAGAAACAGATTCACCAAGAAAACAGGTCTTCAGCACATGACCCTGGGATGAGTAGAAACAGATTCACCAAGAAAACGGGTCTTCAGATCAACGCAAGCAAGCGCAAAATCTTGGTGAGTGCTGCCTTCTTTTCACCTTCTCCCGCTCGTCGCCAAATTTATGTAGTGAACAGGAAGACAGCAGTGGATCCGATAAGTAGATTTATTGCAGGAAAAGAAGACAGTTTAAATATCCACCAACGGGACCAGACACCAAGGCATCCGTCTTCTCCAGCACTGTGTACAAACTCCCCAATATTCCCCTCATGACAGCCCTACATTCTAACATTACATACTTACATTATAGTATCATTACATACTAACATTGTACTAGGCCTTACATTGAAATAGTACACAGAGCACATCACTTTACAGCAATGAGCTCACGGTTTAATCCCCGAGTCTTCAGACCAGTAGGGGTGAGTAGTTTGCTTCCCACTCCCCGTACAGTTATACTACAGTGGCCAGTATGCTACAGCGCCCACAGCCCGTCACTTTACAACAATCAGCTCGGTTTGATCCCCGAGTCTTCACATCGGTAGGCGTAGTACTTCGCTTCCCACTTCTGGTATAGTATAAATGCACAGTAAAGCTCAGTAGTTCGCTTCCCACTCCCTTTATGGTATAAACGCCTACTAACACTACTTCCATAGGTATCCTACAAACACCAGAGCACATCACTTTTACAGCAATGACCTCCCGGTTTAGGCTCTAGGTTTCATACCTGACTGTAGCAGATCTCATCTCAGCACCATGTCACTCTGAGCAACACCACACTTTCAGACTGGTAGGTGTGACTACTTTGCTTTGCACTCCCCCACTGAGGTTACAGTGCTCCTATCCTCCTGTTTCCTACTCTTTTCACCCTTTTTCCCCCTTACTCGCTTCAATGGAATCCTAAAATGACAGCCAACACTTCCTAGTTGCAACCGCTCGCAGCTTTCACAACCAATAAGCAGCAAGCTTGTGCTCGTAACGCCTCAGCCAATCAGATGGCAGAATTCCCAAATATCAATATCTGTAAATTTCAATATTTCTCCAAAACTACTGAATGGATTTACACCAAATAAACAAAGGTGTGCTTTCTAGACTAAGAGCCTTCTCCCTGCCACATTTGGGGCAATTCCGTTTACCCGTTCGACCTGTAGACTTGTCTAAAGTTTCCTAAGGAAATTAACATGGAGAAAACACGTTTTGGGACCCCCCTTTTTTCTCGCCCCACCCCCTTGACGAATCACCCACAAACTTCCCACATAGGAGCCGATATGAACAAAGAATTATTTTGGAAAATTTAATGAAGATTCATCAAACGACGCCAAAGTTATAAGCAAAACAAAAAATGTTCTTCCTATGGAAACTTAGTCCTAACTATAACTACCTACTGGCGACTGCCAGTAGGTAACATATATATATATAAAATAATAAATATGTTAAATAATACAATTATTATACAAAATAAAGTAGATTTAAAATAAATTAAAAAACGTAATTAAATAAAGTTAAACAAACATACATAATAATTCATATATATTTCCGTTGAAACAATTATTAAACTATTAAGTTTAATGCATTTTATAATTTCAAAATTATATAAAAATGTATATATTTATATATGTGTACCAATAACATAAAATCTAATAAAAAAACTTTCAATTATAAATCAAACATTAAACTATTTAAGAATCTTCAATCTTGAATTTCCCACTCCAGTGAGTGCAACAGTAGGGAAAGTGTTGGATAGCGGAGGGGTGAAAATTATTATTCACACTCCAGTGAGTGCAACAGTAGGGAAAGTGCTAGATAGCGGAGGGTTACAAAATATTATTTCCTCTCCAGTAAGCCAAATAGTAGGTAAAGTGTTTGATAGCAGAGAGGTAAATATCACTATTTCCACTCCAGTGAGTGCAACAGTAGGGAAAGTGTTGGATAGCGGAGGGATACAAATTACAATTCCCACTCCAGTGAGTATAAAAGTAGAGAAAGTGTTGGATAGCGGAGTGGTAAAAATTACTATTCCCAGTCCAGTGCGTGCAGCAGTAGGAAAAGTTTGGATAGTGGCAGGATAAAATTTACTATTCCCACTCCAATAATTTTATTAGTAGGAAAAGTGTTGGATAGCAGAGGAGTAAAAAATTACTTTTGGAAAAACAATAAAAAACCAGGAGTAGGGGGTCCAATGTATATATTTATATATGTGTACCAATAACATAAATCTAATAAAAAACTTTCAATTATAAATCAAAACATTAAACTATTTAAGAATCTTTAATCTTGAATTTCCAACTCCAGTGAGTGGAACATTAGGGAAAGTGTTGGATAGCAAGGGGTAAATATTACTATTCCCACTCCAGTGAGTGCAACAGTAGGGAAAGTGTTGGACAGTGGCAGAATACAATTTACTATTCCCACTCCAATAATTTTAAAAGTAGGGAAAGCGTTGTATAGCAGAGGGGAAAAAATTACTATTTCTACCCCAGTGAGTGCAACAGTAGGGAAAATGTTGGATAGCGAAGGGGTAAAAATTACTATTCCCACTCCAGTGTGTGCCACAGTAGGGAAAGTGTTGGATAGCGGCGGGGCCAAAATTACTATTCCCACTCCAGTGAGTGCCACAGTAGGGAAAGTGTTGGATAGCGGAGGGGTAAAAATTACTATTCCCATTCCAGTGAGTGCAACAGTAGGAAAAGTGCTGGATAGTGGCGGGATAAAATTGACTATTCCCACTCCAATAATTGTAAAAGTAGGGAAAGTGTTGGCTAGCCAAGGGTAAAAATTACTATTCCCACTCCACTGAGTGCAACAGTAGGGAAAGTGTTGGATAGTGGCGGGATAAAATTGACTATTCCCACTCCAATAATTGTAAAAGTAGGGAAAGTGTTTGATAGTGGATGGGTAAAAAGTACCAGTGAGTGCAAAAGTAGGGAAAGTGTTGGATTTCAGGGGAGTAACAATTAATATTCTCACTCCAGTCAGTTCAAAATTAAAAACAAACTAAAGTGTAACAATAATAAAAATATTTTAAAAATAAATTTAAAAAATATATAAATATGTTAAAAATTCAAATACAAATATATTTAATCTGAAACACAAATAAAAAAAGCATTAGAATGTTAAATACATATAATAAATACCTACATATGTTATATTAAATAAAATAAAAAATATTTCCAAACCGTTATTTTTAATTACGTTTTATTTAGAAACTAAAACATTAATTATTACATAAGTTTACTTTTTTATTTCGTACCCTGTAACACCACACAATTCACAACACACATCTACATTTAAAAAAAATGTACTTCCTCAACTAACGCAATTAATAACCAATTAAAGAAATATTATTAATATAAAAATAACAAATGAAAATGATTTAACTTCCTACAATTTACCCCTATAATCCCCACAACCCACAGTTAAAATTAAACTATAAAAACATGAATTACACAATTAAAATGTATTTTCATTTAAAAAACGAATCATATTTAACAACTAATTATAAATTAATTCAAATTTATTTACTCCCCATACTCTCCCCTTAGAACAATAAAACCCACAGACACAAAAATATAAACAAATACCCCAATTAAATATAAATTAATTAATTAATTTTAATGATCAACTAATTTTTATTAACTAAACAAAAATACTTCCCACCCTTTACCCATATAAACCCCAAAACCCAAACCTAAAATTAATTACACAAATTCCATATTTAATCTTCAATTAATTAATTAATTAATTAATTTTAATTAACTACTAATTATTAATATATAAGAAATATTAATTTCTTCCCACACTTTACTGCTATAAACCCTACATCCCACACCTAAAATTAATTAAACAATTTACATAATTAATTTTCTATCAATTAATAAATATTAATAAAGAACTAAGGGGCCCATTACGATGGCAGCGACCGACCGCCAGAGGTGCGGTGGTCCCGCTGTGCCTATTGGGATGCGACCGCCACCATGGTGGTCACATCCTGCATATTTAACATTGTGGCGTCCAGTTCTGTATTCAGCACCCGCCACAATGTTAAAAAGACATGTTGTCCATTGGCATGCACAAAGTGACAGGTACCGTGCTGTGCCTGACACCTAGTGCATGCCAATGAAGGGGGATACCATGGGTACCCCCATGTGCACCCCCCAACACCCAGGGGCCTGCAACAGGCCACACAGGCCAAAGACCGCATGCCTTCCCATGGCGTAGTCTCCGCCTTGGAAAGGCATTCTAACGCACCCATCATAATATGGATGGCGGTGCCTGCAAGGGTTTATAGGGGAGTAGAGTGGAAAGTAATTGGCGGGGGTAAAAGGCCGTCGGCCGGTGAGTTTTGGTGGGCGGATCGCCACCGCCGGTCGGGTGGCGATCCGCCCGCCATGATAATAGGCCCCTAATTCTTAATTAATTAAAAATTAATTACTTCCCAGCCTTTACCCCATAAACCCCTCATCCTACACCTAAAAAAATTCACCCAATTACCATAATTAATTATCAATTAAAGAAATAATATAAATTAACAACACATTTTTAATGAATTAAACATAAATCCCTTCCCACCGTTTACCTCTACAAACCCCACAACCAGCCCCTATAATTAATATCACAATTTCCATAATTAATTTTCAATCAATTAATTAATATAAATTAACAACTTATTAATAATTCATCAAGAATCAATTACTTCCCATCCTTTACCCCTATAAACCTCACAACCTGCACCTGAAGAAAACTACACAATTACCATACTTAATTATCAATTAATTAAATAATATTAATTAACAACCAATAATTAATTACAATTAAATTACTTCCTACCATTAACACTATAAAATCTCAATTAAATAAACCAAAAATAATCATTAATTTATTATAATTAAATTACTTCCCACTCTACTCCCCTATAAACCCACAACCCGCTACGGAACAAAAAAATGCAAAATTTAATTAAAATAAAATTCATAACTACTAAAAATGTAACACATATATTAAAAAACATAAACAATACTAATACAAAAGACATACATCACATGCATTTAAAATATAAACTAAAATACATAACACTAATTAAAAAATCGATATTTTAAACATCTATATTTTTGAAAACAATATTAATGACTTCTATATTTTTAAAAACAATTTCTCTTACCTTAAATGCGATATTCTTGACCACAATATTATTTCTGTCGATATTTCTGAATCACGATATTTCCAACTCGATATACATAAGCAAAAACAATTTCCTTACAGGGAAGGAGGTGTTGGAGCCTTTGGACAAAAGTGCAAGGGCAAAGGGGGGGCCCTGACCTGGATCTTCCTTATGGAGACATGCACAGACCGGATCCGCCCTTGACCCAGGCTTTGCTTTGGCACATCTGGTGCTTTGAGGAGAGTGTTGGTGTTAGGAGCGCATTAGAGGTTCCTACCCTGCCTCAGCTGTGAATCGCCTCCTTGTGCAATATATTCTGCAACGTGGCATCCCCTCAATCAGGAGCCAAACCAGCGGGGATTCAGGTAAGGCGATCGCGCGCATGCGAGAATGTATTATTTTACAGCGCCAGCAAGCGAAAAATTTCCGGTAAAATCCGGATTGCGGAAATGTTGACATTTTCACGCTCTCCGCGGAACGCGAAAATTTCAAATTATCGCAATTTCCGCGAGCGGAACGGATTTTTAGCCCAGGCCTAACCAGGACCCAATCTTATAAAAGGTGGTAGAGCACTCTATATCCTGGTCAATCCTTTCTTCTACAACTATGGGGTCGATTCCGATTCTGGCCACAAATCGCACCGACCGACACGGACCCGGACCCGGACCGGAGACCGACCGACATGGACCAGCGCCGTATGACCCATGCAGTATGATGCAACACATGTGAATTACAACCGACATGTACGGAATACAAGCTGTACGACCGAGCCGTAGGGAAAATAGTGATCCGGCCGGAAAACCGACGCGTGTTTCACCGACCGGCACGAACCCGGAATGAACCCGACCGACCCGTACCTGCGATTTCCGATCCTCGCAGTACGATGCAATGCGTGTAAACCCAGACCGACTCGCTCGGAGACCAAGCCGCACAACCGACACGCACAGAAAACCGGGCCCACAAGTAATAGAGAACTCCGCCACTGACACGTATGAAACACAGAAGATAGTCAGCGTGAACGAGGCGGAGAAGCACGCACGAGCCAACATCAGCGTACGTTTCCGTCAGAAGAACGTCTCCTTCATGCCTACAAAACCCAAAGGAAAAAAGACAAAAAAAGAACCAAACAAGCAATTGCAAAGCCAATAAATATCAAATAAAAAAAAATCTTGGGACAAAGACACACCCACACCTCCAAATGTATAAAGGACTACAATCACTACCATGATCCCTTGCAAACAGGAGACACAGTCAGCAGCAAACACCATCACACAGCAACCACAGACACACTCACAACTCACCCATCACACAACTCACACACCAACAGCACCTCATCCAAAAGCACACACACATACAGCTAGCAAAACCAACACTAACCCACCCTCACTTGCACCCTCACACACACATCACTCGACACCACCACCCATCACCATGCCCCCAAAGAAGAATCCAAAATTCACAGATAGTGAGTTAGTAGTGCTGGTAGAAGAGATCATCAGAGTAGAGCCACATTTGTTTGGTACATTGGTCCAAAGGATCCCCATGTCACAGAAAACCAAGATGTGGGCGAGGATTGTGGACACGGTGAACGCTCAAGCACCAGCAAGGCGCACAAAGGACGATATCCAGAACAGGTGGTATGACATGCGCAGGAGAGTCAAGAAACTCAATGAAAAAAATCACGTCCTGAGTCAGTGCACCGCAGTGGCCCTCCTGCCAAACCAGTCTACTTCAGGACCTGGGAGGAGAAGGTGCCGGACATCCTACCACCAGAGAGCGTCCATGGTCTAACAGACATACCAGAGTCTGGTGAGTACACAAACAACATACCCAATATTGTGTGGCAAGGGGACAGTGAAACCATGCACCACAATCAAAGCCACAGTAACCAATAGATAATCATCCCAAGATGTGTATGCCAGTCAAACACAATACCTGCCATCTCATAGTGACTTGGAACTGTGTCATGACATGCACCAACCTACAAACAAATAGAGGAAGGCAGAGGCACAAAGCTAAATAAACACTGCCAGACAGTTTGTCACCACAAACACACTACCTCACAGTGCAGCTGACTGACAGGAAGGAATAGTGGGTATGCAGGTGAAGTGAGTGTATCCAAAAGCATGATGGGGTTTGTAGTCACAGATAATGCTCCCCCTCCTGATTGGCCCATCAAGACCTCTCTGAAACATGCCCACATCACAGGGAGTGGAAAATGACTGACAAGATGGCTGACACTGGGTCCTGCCGTGGGGAGCACAAGGCTCTGGTAGGGCTTGTGCGCAAATCAGAAGCAGGACACCACTGACTGACATCCTGAAAGACAACTTGCACGCCCTCCAATGGAAGCACGTTTCATGGGGGGTTGTCTGGCCGGGTGGAAAGGAGGACTGACAGCTCTGACCATACTTACCAGCATGTGGAGATACTCCCCCCTCAAAATAAACTCCACACAACTCACCGGGTAGAATGCATTGACCCACACCTCTGTGAAATATCAGCAAAATATACCCCATACTGGGTGCTGCTGTGTGAAGCACAGGGGCTCTCTTTGGACTTGTAGCCAAACAAACACCAGGATTTCACAGTCAGCCATCTTGCCATTGCTGTCACATCCCCTCACAGGGAAGCAGAGTCAAGAGGGAAGAAGTATGGGTATGCTGGGAAGGGGGATGTAGCCTAGAGTATGATGGGAGTTGCAGTCACAGACAATCCACACCCACCCACATGGCCCAGCAAGCAAACACTGAACCATGCTTGCCTCACAGGGAGTGGGAAGGGACTGACAAGATGTCTGACACTGGACTCTGTTGTGGGGGGCACAAGGCCCTGTTCGGAAATGGGCAACAACAAACACCAGGACTTCACAGTCAGCCATCTTGCCATTGCTGTCACACCCCTTCACAGGGAAGCAGAGTCAAGAGGGAGGAAGTATGGGCATGCTGGGAAGGGGGGTGTAGCCAAGAGTATGATGGGAGTTGCAGTCACAGACAATCCCCACCCACCCACATGGCCCAGCAAGCTCACACTGAACCATGCTTGCCTCACAGGAAGTGGGAAGGGACTGACAAGATGTCTGACACTGGGCTCTGTTGTGGGGAGCACAAGGCCCTGCTGGAAAATGGGCAACAATAAACACCAGGACTTCACAGTCAGCCATCTTGCCATTGCTGTAATACCCCCTCACAGGGAAGCAGAGTCAAGAGGGAGGAAGTATCGGCATGCTCGGAAGGGGGGTGTAGCCAAGAGTATGATGGGAGTTGCTGTCACTGACAATCCCCACCCACCCACATGGCCCAGCAAACTCACACTGAACCATGCTCACCTCACAGGGAGTGGGAAGAACCTGAGAAGATGTCTGACACTGGGCTCTGTTGTGTGGAGCACAAGGACCTGCTGGGAAATGGGCAACAACAATATCAAACTCTGTCCGTGACAAGCTGGAAAAAAGCAGTGTACAGGCAGGCATCTGTTCATACAATAGAACATGTCATGTTTGTGAACCATTGTTGTCTGTAGAAACATAACTTACATTGTGTGTCGCTTCCAAACACAGGTGGTGCTGGGGACCCAGCATCAAATGAAGAGTATTCCCAGTCCCAGACTTTGGTGGACACTGAGCTCTGTAGTTTGACTCTGTCTCTGTCCTCTTTGGATGACGACGGCCAACCTGGCCCCTCCGGTGTGAGTCATCATGCAGCACCAGCAGCATCAACATCTGCACCCCCTGTACCCACGCCTCCAGCATCTGGAAACTGACAGGGCACCTCCGCCAACACGGACAGACCAAGGCCACTGAACACCCACTGCACAGGGACACAGGACCCCCTGGAAGCTACAGCAAACACCACCAGCAACACCACCCAAGGGGTCCCAGTGTCACCTGTTAGTCCCGCCGCTGGTCCTGCCCATGTGGATAGGGGTGCTGAGAGGGGTAGGAGGTAGAGGACGTGCCTTGCAGTGGGGTCTGGACTGCATGATGACCCCCAACTGGCACGCATCATAGATGCATACCAGGATAGCACTGGAGGATTTGGCCAGGTAGTGGGGATCCTCAAGGACATACAACAGGAGCAGGCTGCCCACCATGCCCGCATGGAGGCAAAGTGGGATACCCTTACTACGGTGCATCGGGATATACTCCAATTCCTCCGCCAGATCAATACAAACCTGTCCACACCTCCCTGTGTGGCCACAACATCTGTTGCAACACCATCTGCTAGCGCCACAGGGAGGGAGGCGGACTCTGGCGGAGAGTCCCCAGCACCGTAGAGGCCTGCACCTGAGGTCCCCCCCCAGAAGAAGAGGGGTCGTCCGAAGAAGGACATGTGAGAGGCAGATGTCCCAGCACATCCCCCAGGGCCTCTAAACCTGTTTTGGACAATGTTCTTTGTGCGCAACCCGTTCACCTTGTTCAATCGCACACAACTCACCCACATGACATGGAGGGTTCATGTTGGTGCAATGTAGCAGATGACTGTGGACTTTACTCTGGACATTTCATCTACCAGCACTTCCAACTATAATGTGAACTTTGGATTCCAAACTCAGTGTACAGCACCCACCATCCTGTGCACTTTCCTCACACATGTTCAAAAATAAACTCACTAGTACACCATACTTGCCTCTGTTGTGATTCCAACTTGTCATGTGTCATGGAGATATCGATCTGCTACACAACACAGTGCATGCCAAATACTGCAACAATGTGACCAACGTTAGGTGTGTCATGGTGATGTGACATGTGTGAGGGAGACACACCACTATGGCAACACAACACATACTCACCATGGCCATGTTACTCATCCCACACAATGATGTTGACCTGAAACACATAGGTATGCTCAAACCCAACACCTATCCACAGTCATTGGTAACAAGTCCACAGGTGAGGTAAGCAAATGTCACTCAGATGTGGGAAGACAGACAACACACCTAACAAAGCATAGCACAGGTTCATTACACATCAGCAACATGTTTATTCAAAAATAGTTGCAAGGCAATTGTACATTACGGTGGACACACGGTCACAGAGTGACTGAGAATTGGAGTCCAGGGGTGTGTGGCACATCACTTGATGTAAATTGACTACTCCCACACTGGTGTCAGATTCTGGGTGTTGGGGGTCAGTGTTGACAAAACAACAACCACATTGGCCTGTGAAGGACAGACACAAGACACAATCAAAAGCACAGCAGAACAGGAGAGAAATGCAATACACATGCACAAAACATGTCACAAGAAACCTACACAGAAACAAGTTAGCAGTACTACCCTATTGTGGAGTACAGACCACCTGAATGGACACATCACAGTCAAGTGGCACACAGACACACTCAGACAGCAACAGAGCAACCACAACACATTCCAGGCTAACTCCATACATTGACATAACAACCCTGGAAACTCACATTCAGGTGAAGAAGTTGTTGATGAGCTGTGAGCGGACGTCACCCTCATCCTCATCATCACTGGCATCTTGGCCCAGGCCGGGATCCTCCACAGGTGGCAGAGGTTAGTCATCGTCATCCTGGATGAGAGGCACCTTCTTCCACACTGCCATGTTGTGCAGCATGCAGCATACAAGGATTATTTTGCACACCTTTCCAGGCTCATATAGGAGGGCCCTCCGGTCTTGTCCAGGCAGCAAAAGCGGCTTTTCAGGAGGCCGAATGTCCGCTCAATCACCCTCCTGCTCTGACCATGTGCCTTATTGTAGCACATCTCAGCTGGTGTCACAGGGTTCCTGAGGGGTGTCAGCAACCACGGCATGTTGGGGTATCCAGAGTCACCTACACACAAAAAAATGAACAAGTAGCTGAGTTTTGTAGGAGTGCGGAATACAACAGTAACAAACACACGCAATGATAAACAGTCAGTACACACCGACAAGCCAGACACGATGAGCTGGCATCTGTGACATCAGCGTTGCAATGCGACTACTCCTCATTATATAGGCATCGTGCGCAGAACCAGGGAACCATGCACACACATGTGTGATACACATGTCTACAAGACATACCACCAGAGCATCGATCGAGTGGAAATGTTTCCTGTTCCGGTATGCCTGCTCATGTGCCTGTGGTGGTATCAGGGCCACATGTGTCCCATCAATAGATCCGATGATATTCGGCATCCTCCCCAGTGTATAAAAGGCATCCTTTATTTCAGGTACTTCAGCTGGGCTAGGGAACTTGATGTACAGGTCAAGGAAATGCAACATCCCCTCCAAGACATTGCGTAGCACACGGCTAAACATAGTTTGCAACATCCCACCTGCTGTAGCCACAGTGTACTGGGAGGTACCAGTAGCAAAGAAGCGCGGGGCTGCTATCGCCTTCACCTCTGGGGTCATTACTGTAGGGTATGTCCGGCCAGGTAGCAGATGTGGTACCAACTGCTCCGCCAACTCCTCAATCAGTGGCCTGGTGAAGCGGTACCATCGGATGCAGTCACGTTCCTGCATGGTTTGAAGGTCTGGGAATGGTCGATGGACAGCTGGTGCCCTGCAGAACAGAGATGAACAAAGGAAGATTGTCGGTTCATCCACCCATGTGGCCATGACCAGGCTCAATATCACATGATACATCATGGCATTACACAATTTAATGAGGTGTGTGCTGTTGGGCATGGACACATATGCCACCAACATGACCATCACCTCACATCTCGATTCCACATGTCCACATAAGTCCCATTTAGTGCAATGGCCAATCATTTGGCTGTGTCACCCGACCTATGTACTGCTGTGACGTAGCGTGAGTCCCACAGGTAGTGGCCACTGTTGTCCCTGCAGGCCCTACATGTACGTCTCTTAGACACACACACACCATCAAGGTTGCTGCATATACCACATGGATGTGGAGACTGTCTCCCATTGGGCACATTTGATCAGACACATCTGAGACACAACATGCACACAGACTGTGGGTGCACATCTGAATTATGGCTACAGGTCTCACTGTGACGTACATGCCATCACCCCCAGGACTCAGGGTGTATGTGACATGTCCTAAACATATCCAACCTGCAACTGTGTCTGTGACTCATGCCCATTACTGTACATTTGCACATCACAGTGGTAATGTGCACAACACACAAAGGATTCTGCCCCCATGTACACGTACACAGCCTGGGAGCGGCTGAACAAAAGTGCCACCCAACAAACCAAATGTTGCCCCCCAACACGCAGGGAATGCAGCCTTACATGTCATGGGACACTGTGTGGCCAAAGCTGTAGTGTGGTTGGTGTGCACAGGTGTCCCTGGCAAGTAATTGTGTGTTTAATCAGTCAAATAGTCACACCAATGAGGTCCGATGCGGGTGACAATGTGTACGCATTCCAATGTTCATGACCGAGCCGTGCGTACGCTTTGCCATTGATTGCAATGAGGACCGACGCGGGTGACAATGCGTACGCATTGCACGGTTCATGACCGAGCCGTGCATATGATTTGCCATTGACTGCAATGAGGTCCGATGCGGGTGACAATGCATGCGCATTGAACGGTTCATGACCGAGCCGGGCGTACGCTTTGCCATTGACTACAATGAGGCCCGACGCGGGTGACTATCTTGCATGCGCGTCGGGCAGGCATGGTCCGAGACAGGCGTACGCCTTGGCCATTGAATCGTATGGAGACGGGTGCATGTGTATTTTCAAAAATACGCATTGTACAGTCAGTTGACCGAGCCGGGCGCACCCATTGGCTCTGGACTGTCATGGAGACGGATGCAGATTAAAAACTTGTATTTGTTGTGTGCTGGAAATTCAGTTGGATGCCTACAACAATGTTGCAATTCCTAGTGCTTCATGAAGGTGAAGATTTGAACGATGCGGAAGGCCTGTACGAGTCTTACATTTCCATGGATTGGCCAGAATCATAGAATGCAACCGTGGTGGACCTATCACTTGGGACACATGGCACATATTCTGCCTCTGCAGCACAGATATAAGGCTGGCTGGCCCCCAGGGAGCTCACTTGCCTGCACTACATGCTCCTGGACCACATCCCTGCTACCACTGCTGCTGTCTCTGCATCCACTGGCTCCTGCTATGGCACGTACTCTGGAGAGAGCCTCAGCCTTCACTGAGGAGGAGAACCAGGCCCTGCTGGACAGGCTCCTTCCACAGTACAGCAAGCTGTATGGGAAACCAGGCGAGCAGGTGAGTGTGCAGTCCACTGCCTTCCTAATTGAGTATGTTGACTGACTAGCAGTACTAGCAGTGTGTACACCAGTGGCAAGCATTCTCACTGACTACTTTCATCCCCCAAAGGTTGTAGGTACATGTAATGAACAGGTGTTCTGCTGCTAAAGTGCATTAGTGCAAGCTTAAACTTCCCAGGTATTGTTACCATGTCAGACATGCAGGTTATTTGTCCTTTCCCATGGTTGCACTACCTGTGTAACTCATTTTCCTTTGTGATGATGACATGTATATCCAAATGTGTGCAGCACAAATATGGGGCATGTGTGTTAATGGAATTGTAACTTTGTCCTCACAGGTTGATGCCCACCAGAAGCAGGAGATATGGCTGACCATCGCTCGGGCAGATCGTTAGGTAGGGGTCTACAAGCACCGGACCTGCAACTGCCAGAGGAGGTGGCAGGACCTTCAGGGCTGGACCCGGAGGATCGCTAGAGTCCAGCTGAAGCTTTCACCTCCAAGCAGGAGGGGCAGACACTGGACCCTGACCCCCCACATGCTCCGGATCCTGGTGGTGGTCTTCCCGGACCTGGATAGGTAGCTGAAGGCCAGACAGCAGCAAGGAGGGGGTAAGTCCATGCCTAATCTGTGTACTATGTTTGACATGCTAATTGCAGTCTTTTGGCCTGGTCACACTTCCACATTACGTAGGTCTTGTAGTCCAATACTCAGGTCCCTCAATTTTGTGATGCACCGTCCTCATCTGTTCCACAGGTGTGGCCCCTACAGTCTGTTGCTTGTGTCACTAGGGCACTGTATCCCTGCAGTCAGCTATGCTTCAGCTTCCGGACAGCATCTGTTCCCGTGACTCTGTTGTGTGTTTCATGGGTGGTTCAATTGTTTACCCAATGCCTCGGATCTGACATGTGATCTGTGTGTGCCCTTGATATGTCTTCCAATTGCTGGTCTGACTCGCCACATGTGGCTGGGGTATTTCAAACAAAGCCATGCAGCAGGGGACTCCAATTTGTGGGCCTCAGGAGTATGTATATAGAGTATGTCACACTTGCTCACCCACCTGACTACTGTCCAGGGCCAAACACTGTTTCACGTAGACCTGGGCAGTCATGCCTCCTCAAGGGAATTTAGAAACACTCTGTAATCCCACTCCTGTGTATCAACTTACAGGTTGTGCTTAGTGACATGTGCCTTCAGGTGTCTGCCTCTGTGTGATTATGGTGTGGCTTCCTGTTACATACAACTGGTGTGTCCATGATTTTGAGGGTCAGCATGACATCTGAGATGTGACTGTGAGAGACAAGACCTGTGTGAGATATAGGTGTGTGATCATCTGACAGCGCACAATGGTGTATGCAACTGTGTACTTCAGGCAGCTGGGTTACATGCACAGCAGACTCTGATGTGCTAATATACAGAGAGTTGTGTTTGCAGAGCCTCATATGTCTGATTTGCATGATGTGGGATCTTCTGGGTCCTGGATATGTTGTTTGCAGGGGATGGGCAAGTGCACTTGTCACCTGCAGAGTTAGCTTTACCCCTGAGCTATGATTGTGACACAGTGCATACTGTTGTTGTCTGGATGCCCTGCCCCTGTGACAGGAGACAGTGTTGACTGACTTTCCAGGCATGCCAGTGCCATGGCATTTAACTTGCTATGAGTGATCCTGCATTGTGTTCAAGTGTGCACCATGCACCCCATTGTGGCATTGACTATCAGGAAATGAGAACATCATAGTGTGTGTTGCTGGCATGCATCACAAGCATGTGAAATGAGTCTCTGCCCATCCTTCATCCAGATACCTGTACTGAGTCAGTGGCAAGAGATGTGCTGTGTGTATAGTGACATACTCCTACATGTTCACTTGCATGTCCAACTGATGTGTGGGTGGTGCATGTCGGGACATTGGGGTATTAGCATCCAACATGCAACAGACATATGGGTGCAAGTCAAGGAGGGACATGTGTGTCATGGTTGATGTTGAGAATGACAATTGGCTTATTCTAAACAGTGTTGGCACTTTGAGCAGTGTTCGGTTGATGATGCCAGGGCTTGCCCTGTGATGTGATGTACTCACTGTGGTGTGTGCAGTCAGTGCAGGTGACTGATGTTATTCTCTTTCTTCCTATTCCTATCCAGATACATCCACGGCCACAGGAGGGGACAGCTCCACGGACCAGGAGGAGCCACAAAGCCTGACAGGGACAGAAGGAGAGGAATCGGGGGGACCCAGTGGCACGGAGGGCGAGTGGAGCCACACCGATTAGTCGTCAGCACCATCCACCCCAGCTGAGGGCCACAGTAGCTCTGAGGATGACTCCCTTGTGGAGGCGGGTGTCAGCAACCACCAAACCCCAGCTAGTGAGGCTGTCCCCGTCACCGCCCCCACCACCACCATCACCACCCTCCCATCGGCTCCCATCCCAGAGGTCCGTGGAGGCTCCCGTGTTCAGGAGCATGTCTCCTTTGTGCCAGGCACTGCACCCCCTACACCTGTGTCCCCTGCTGCCCTGAGTGAGGAGTCTGTGCACTTATTTAGATAGATCCATGTAGGGCAGACATCAATGATCTTCCTCTGTGACCTTGGCCTTTTCCCCACCGACCAAGCAGATCCAGTTTACAAGGGGAAGAGGAAGTCCCCACACACAGAGGGGAGTGCCCCTCCCACCCGGACACCCTCCCCCAGGTGCAGTCAGACTGAGGCCTCCACCCGCAAGTCCCCCTGGAGCCGGAAGAGCAAGACCCCACCACCGCCACGCAGCTCCAAGGCAGTCTCCATCCTCCATCCCCCAGGCCACCACTCCAGAGGTTCCCCCGCCACACCCTGCCCCGGGTTCCTCCACCCACAGATACACCATCCCCAAAATGCTGAGGCCCTCCCCCTACCACTTGCTCCTCCACACTCGGTCAGATGGTTAGTGCCACTGATGTGGGGAACGTGTCCCCCCCTCTGTCCTGCCGATCTCACTTGCACCCCATTCTGCTCACATGGATTTAGGCACTGCAGTGGAGTCCACGCCCACCCCGTCTGACTTGGGCACTGCAGTGGGAACCCAATCCACTCCATCTGACCTGCCCACTGAAGTTGTGCTTCACCCACCTCATCTGACTTGTGCCCCACCCACCAATTCAGTCAGCTACACTGCAGTTGCAAGTGACTCTCCTGTATCCACCACCCCTTCACTGCCTCCTTCTGCTGCGCCCTAATCCTGTCCCTGCAGTGCCTGGCCTGCCCCCATGTATGCCCCTCCGAAGGGATGTCCCCTGTCCTCAGCAGTGCAGACAAGCAGCGTGTGACAGTTGTCACTCAAGTTCACTCCTTGTCATTTGATAATGGACTGGCCATTGGCCTTTTGTTTGAACGGACGTTTACATTTTCATATGCTGAATAAAGCTTTTTTCTTTATCCTTGTGAACTTAATTTAGCTGTACATTAAGTTGATGATGTTTAGCATGCCCTTGCACCTGTAATGCTTGGTTTCCAATGTTGAATACTGAGGTGTTGATGTGAGGTACTCCATGTGGTCCATGAGATATGTATCCTAATCTGGTCGGTATCCATGTCATCCTTTTCAGCCAACTGGGTGTGTCATGATCAACAATTTGTGGACATCTTGGTGAACATTTCATTTGCATGGTCACATCTGTGGCTTGCACCCATGCACATATGATGTGCTTCCCATTGTCTAATTTGTCTATTTCCCTGACTTTGGGCGCATCTCCACTGGACCTACAGGTGTGGGCATCATTGGTATAGGAGCCAGCCACGGTCGGTAGTAGGAGTAACTGCAGGGCGGTGACGCGGGGAGGGGGAGGGGCAGGGTGGGGGGTAGTAAACTATGGATTACGGAGGTTTACAGGTAAGTTAACATATAAATTAATAAAACAAATATTGTTGCATGCACAGCATCACATTTGAGGATGCAGTGCACGCAACAAAATTAGTTTTATTAATTTATATGTTAACTTACCTGTAAACCTCCGTAATCCATAGTTTACTACCTCCCACCCTGCCCCTCCCCCTCCCCACGTCACCGCCCTGCAGTTACTCCTACTACCGACCGCGGCTGATAGGAGCAACTGGGTCCTCTGTGCAACTTGCTGTACATATGTGTTGAGTATGTGCAGATGACTTAGGGGAGACTCACGTACCCAGGCTGTTATGACCAGAACCTTCATTGTGTGGTAACTAATGGCTGACTGACCAAGTGTTCTGCTGACATAAGTGAGACGTGCTGTGACTATGTTTGGCACAGCTGGGCTTCCACAGGAGTTGGGTCCCCTCAGGCTATGTCACGGATATGTTGTTCCATGACATAGCTTGGGCCCATGGTGTGTGTTGTGTGAGCATGTGTGTGTGTCCACATTCCTTTTCATTCACAGGCAGTGTTCCCTTGATATGTTCCTGTTGTTTATGAATGCTGAGTGGTACTGTGTTCATCCCACAACTTTGCCATGGGCTACCAAATGTGTGGGTGCATGACACACTACTGTTAATTGGTGTTTCATCATTGGGATTTGTCAGTTCTGAGTTGTGGTGATGTTGTCAGACGCAGATGGGACACAGTCATGGGTCCCCAAGGCACTTGTTAGTTCGCAATATCATGTGGTTGTCCCTAGGTGACACCTTTCAGTGATTGAGACATGTGTATGTGTGTGTGACTGCTCCCACTTGTCCGGTTCAGGGCTGCAATGTTTGCAGGTGTCAGCATGTGTCCCTTGTGGTTCTCCTTGGCTTCTGCATTGTCCTGGTACTGTGGGAGGTATTCTGAAGGTTACGTGAGCTTTGACATCAAGGCCAGGTATCGCATACTGTGCAGTATGTCTGTCATTCACCAGGGTTGTGAACTGTCCTTGTGTGATGAGTCTATGCACCTTAGTTCCTCCCAACATTCCTGTGTTTGTCATGGGTGCATGTGCAATGTCACCTGTCCATGTGGGCTTCACAGATGCACATTGTTGCAGTTCAGGGTGTGTGGTGTTGAGGGTGGACTGATGTAAATTTTACATGGATGGGCGCCTAGCTCTCATTTGTCCATGGATGACAGGCCATGCTGACTGATTTGTGTTTGTGTAAATGTGATGTACGTTTTTGGCACAGGACACATGTCTGGTTTTCACAGTATGTAAGACATCTACCTTTGTCATCACAGTGAAGGTGTCATGCATGCTTGTGTCACCCCAATGTCTGGTCCCTGGGGGTAGTGCTGTTGTGTGTCAGTCTCTTGCTGTGTTATTTGTGTTCATTCCAGCTTGTGTCACATGTGTCTGTTGTGCTCCCTCTCATCTCACAATGCCTGATTTCCCACTAAGGGTGTCCCAATGATGGTTTACTTTTGTATGGCACTGTGTCCACATCTATGTCACTGTGGTTCAGCCGCCCTCATGTGTTGTGTAGTTGCCTGGGGATACTGAGACATACACACACACACATATTGTGTCAGATGTGCAGTGTGAGGCTGCCTGTTTGTGTTTGTGCATCTGCATCAGTGCATTGGTATTGCTGTTGTGGGCCATTGTCTGGATGCTGTTTATGTGATTTTCCCTGCTGTCCCTGTGAGTCATATCACATCATTCTGCACATTCATCCTGGTTGTTAGGTGCCATTGCTGGCATGGAATGTGAGTTGGTGACCTGACACCTACAGTCTTCACAGGTTGTTTTGATTAGTGTGTCTATTTTCGAGATGTGTGTATGCTTTGTGGTGGTCACTTCTGCTCTTGTAATAGTTGCACCGCCCTGGGATGGGTGGTGTCCCTCCTAAAGACAACCAATTGCTAGCAAAAACATCGCAAATCCAAAGTAAATCAAAAGTTCCAGGAAGTTGCAAATAATAGGTTTATTCTTAATGATTCACCATTGGATAATCCTCATTGTAATCATGAGATTGTCCAGAGTGTAAAGATTCGGAAATTCTAATTACTGTATGCAGCTGAAGAATAAGCCCCAATGCATTTTGGGTATAATGATTTCCCTTCGCCAGGAGAAATGGTCCTAAAAAACGTAAAGATAGGAGTAAATTGAAGCAGCCGATTTAGTCAAACTAATGTTAGTCATGCTGGTGCCTTGTAGCTGGAGACCGCAATTGTGTGTGTTAATAAAGAGATACAGAAAAAATGAAAAGAATATGTGCTGTGAAACGATCAAATCAATAAATGCTAAAAATGGTTCGTAATAAAATATAGTAACACCCAGTGTCGTTTGCCTTTGCAATGTGATAAAGTGCTCCAAGGAATGAGGCCGTTGAGTGAATCCGCGAACGGTTTAAAGTAAATATAACCGATAATACGGCAGTTAAGAAATGTGTCAGAACAGTGAACCGAAGGTTAAACTCTGTGCACAGACAGCATGTAGAATACGAAATAGCAGAGAAGAGTCATAATATCAACCCAGTGTCAAGGAAATACATGAAAAGAGATGCGCATACCTCGATGTTAATTAGGATAGCGTTCAGCGTGCTCCCGTTTGTTTGAAAATGTTCACATGGCGGCCATAGACTGCCGCAGTTATAAACAGTGAAAGGGGGAGTGTACTGCTCTTCATTAATGTGGCTGCCATGTTGGAGTGGGTGAATGTATGTCGACCAAGTAGAATATTACCGAAAGCAAAAAGGTAACGATGAAATGAAAAACAAAATGTTATCAAATGAAACTTAAAAAGTGAAAGGGTGTATGGGGGTAATACAAAAATATAGCGGCCAGTTATGAAATGAAAAGTGAGTCACTCGAGGTAAAAAATCATACAAGAGAGAAGATGAGGATCAAGGGAAGTATAGCAGCAAAGTCAAATAGTGGAGCATGAAACAGAAATGACCATGTAAAAATAAAAAGCGCTGTGTAAAAAACGCTCAAGGCTGAGAATCAAAAGTGAAAAGAGATACAGAGGTAGAGAGAGTTATGGAAAAGAAATAAATAAAAAGTTGGCTAAAACAAAGGTATGAATGAAACCAGGATACAGTACAAAGAATATGATTGTTTACATAAAACAACTAAATTCAACGCGGTCATTGAGGCGCGTAGGAAGTACGCATCGTACTTGTTAGGGCGGAAACTGCTATGGATACTGCTTCCGGGAGACTCGGTTCGGCGTTAGGAGTTACGGCTCGGACGGAGAATGGAGCTTGAATCACAGCCTACGTGTCGGGCGGGTTTTTGGCAGTTATGCGCATCGTACTTCATGAACTGAACGGACCGGCTCTGGGTACGGGTCGGTCGCAAGGTAAGGCTATGAACAGCTCTCAGAGAGCTGTCCGACCCGGATCGGAATCGACCCCGAAGAGTAGTATCTCAAAATATTTCCTGAGGTATGGAAGTGGCCTAAAGACACATGTGATCCACTCTTAATATGACCTGAATTCTGCATTCTCCAGCTGGCCTTCCGATTGATCTTCCTCTAGTGTATTTAACTTTACTAGCCCATTAGACTGCTAATAATTGCTAACAATTGCTTAATATTGTATTATATAGTGTTCTGTTTCTGATTTTTGCTTCTGTTTATTATCAATTTTACTGCAACCTTTCTGCCATATTTTCAGTATGCAATGACACGCTGTTGCCCTCCTTTGATCCAGTGTGCTCTGAGATTGCAAATTGTGATTCAGAGATTTACAAAAATGTTAGAATTTGGGTTTCTGGTTCACAGAGGTATGCACCCCGTTCAAGCAGGAACCACAATCCTAGTCAGGGTAAGTCATAACACACTTTAAATTAACCTGTCCTGACCCTCTGGTAGTTTGGCACAGAGCAGCCAAGCTTAACTTAAAAGGAAATGATTAAATTATTTGTGCAACCCTTCAAACAGTAACACAGTGACAATAACCACTAAAAGACTTTACACCAGTTTAGGAAATAGATTATATTTTTGCGTAATGCAAGACCAAAATGACAAAAATCTAATAAGTAGAAGTCAAGATAATTTTTTAAAGAAGAAATTGACTTATTTACAAGCCCCTTGCGCCGTCTGTATGTCAGTTTTTCCCATATTAAAAGTGATGCACCGGCAACACAAGGGGCTTGTAAATAATCTTTGCAGTGCTTAAATGCAAAAAGCGCCAACCAGTACTCTCTGATCATGTTTGACTGCGTCAAATCCAAAGGTTCAGGCCGACTGTGATGAAGCATGGATCAGATACAGGGGCCAGCCATGGCCCGCTGAACAATACCTTGGATGCATCAAAATCGAGGGAGATGCAGGGAGCAAAGGAGGCTGTGCCTTGTTGTCATTCTAGCAGATGTAGGTAATGCATAGGTTCTGAGCTGCACACCGTCGAGGATGCCTTGAGAGTCAAGATATGAAAAACATCTTGGTGATGCATTATCATCGAACAGCTGGGCTGGAGGGAATGCAAGCAGCATCAAGTAATGCATTGCCACTGAGCCACACAAAGTCAGAGATGCATCGGAACTTGGAGTCGATGCGTCGTATAGTCGGTGATGTGAAGTCAACAGTTCGTGCAGCAGTGACAATGTGTTGGCGTCAAGGAAAATGTGCAGGTTCGGATCAGCGCAATGTCATCAATGAGTGGATTTTCATAGTTTCAGTACTTTAAACTCACTTCCAGGGTCTCAGGACTAGATTGGCATTTGGAAGAGCAGGACACCCAGCAGAGAGTGCCGGTGCTGCTTACAGGTTGAAGAAAAAAGCCTTTGATAAGCCTGAGGATTCAGAAAACTGAAGGCAAGTCAGCAAGCGCTTGGAGATACTTGGGTTATGGGATGTAGAATGCTGGTCCAGTCCTTCTCACTCCCAGGCAAGAGCGTAGTTGGCATAAGGGTTAACACAACAAAGCAGTTCAGCAAAGTGGCCGTCCCTCCAGCCGCACTGCAGTCCATCTTTTTGGTAGAAGTCCTCAGTTACAGAGTGTTTTTTTATGGTGCTAGAGGTACAGTACTTATACCCAGTTGGGCCTTTGAAGAGGGGAGACTTCAAAGAGATGCCTTTGAAGGGCACAACACCCTTTTTTCCCGCCCTGGCTCCAGATTTACTAACAGGGGGGTATGCACCTTTTGTGTGGAGACAAGACTGTGTCATTTCAGGTTTGTCAGCTCCTCCCTCCCATCCTGCCCAGAATGGCCCATCAGGATGCGGATGGCCACTAAGTCCCACATAACCTTCCTTTGTGTTTAGCAGAAAGCCAGCTGTCCCCCACCCCAGACATGTATTCCAGAGACAGACAGAAGGAACCAAATGATTGCAGTACGAAAATGCCAACTTTCATAAAGTAGCATTTTCAGAATTTTAAAATCTAACCTCACCATAAGGTATATTTTAAAATTATGATTCCAGATACATCAAATTTGGAGGTCCCATCTCTTCTAGGCCTGGGCCAAAATTCCGTTCCGTTCGCGGAAATTGCGATAATTTGGCATTTTCGCGTTCCGCGGAAAGCGCGAAAATGTCAAAATTTCCACATTCCGCAGCTTAGCGATAATTTGTTTCTGCTCGTGCTGTAAAATAATACATTCTTGTGTGCGTGCGATCGCCTTACCTGAATCCCCGCGTTTGCCGACAAGTTTTCCCGATCCGGTCGCGTTCTCCACGAGATGTTGGATTGTTGGTAGCCATTTGCTCTGTCTCGCGACAGTTCGCGCCCGTAGTACCGTCAGGCGTCGCGCGATCACGTCTTTCTTCTCGCGATCATGCACCGCGAGACAAGTGAGAACAAGATGGCTGCGCCCGCGAGCAACCGCATGGGTGAGTTGGCGAGCCGCGACCACGCAGAAAATACCGCGAACGGGCGGGAAAAAAACTTCTGCATCTTCGCGATATTTCCGCGTGTTTGCGGAGATTTTTAACATTTTCGCAATAATTTGCGAAAGTGAATTTCGCAAATTACGCCCACCCCTAGCCTAATCTCTTCCCAATTGGAAATTAGAATTTAAAAAAGGTAATAATTAAATTCCTATGTTAACCTATGAGAGACATAGACCTTGCATTGGTGAAAAACAAATTTAAGAGTATTTCACTGCCATGACATCTATTAATTATAAGTACATGTCCTACTTTTTAAATGCACTGCACCCTGCCCATGGGCTGCCCAGGACCTACCTTAGGGGTGACCTATATGTAATAAACAAAAGGATTTGGGTCTGGTAAGTGGGCTTAACTTGCCAGGTCATGCACATACAGGCTCTATAGTGGGAGGCCTGAGATATGTTTAAAGGGTTACTTAAGTGGGTGGCACACTCACTGCTGCAGACCCACTAGTAGCAGTTAATTATCAGGCCTTGAGCACATGTAGAACACTTTGCAAGGGACATACAAGTAAATTAAATATGCCAATTGTGGATAGGTAAATGTTACCATGTTTTCAGCAGAGAGAACATTCACTTTAGCACTAATTAGCAGTGGTAAAGTGCCCAGAGTCTTACAGTCAACAGTGACAAATTTACCAAAAAGGGGAGGAGGAAGGCAAACATTTTGGAGGTTTGAGATTGTAGAAAGGGCCATTTACAGCAAACAAATACAATTTGTACAATGCATCAGATAACCATAAATCTGAAAATACCTGTAAATAATGTTGACAAAATAATGTCCAGGGGCTCATAATGAGAAACATATAGTAAAATATAAACAGCATATTACGATAATATGTTCATTGTGCTGACTAAATTAATCCAATGGAAACTAACAGAGGAATTCGAGGAGATAGGTATCTAAAGTAAGAATAACAATTAGACCTTGAATACAACTGAGTTAATCTGTGTAAGTCAAACTTACATTAAGGATCGCAAGTCCGGGGCGAATTGAGACATGCAGGTGTTTTCTACAACGGCTTGCAAAAAATAAAACCATCCACACATTACATGGACATATAAGTGTTTATTATGCACCTATTAATGGAGTTAGAAATCCTTAGATAGAACAGAAGACATGAGGCGTTTGGCAAACCAGGTACAGTTTGTTTTATTAAACATAGTGGTAATTCAGTTACATTTGAAATTAGTTTAGAGTTATCATCTGGGTTAGGCTGCATACATTCTGTACATCGCATCTGCTGAAAGTGTCTTTTGGGCTAGGGTTAACATTACAGTTACTTATTTGATGTATAGTAATTTACATGAATACATTCACATAATTGCATTCGATTTCAATTTCTATTCATTACGGTTAGTTTACTGCTAATTAAATGTTAGTATTTAGAATTAATTTATTGTAATTTCACTTACACATACATTTTAGTTTAAATTAACTTTTAGTTAGGGTCTGCATTAGGGTTAGGATTAGGTTATTATTATATGAAATCTTTCAGTAATACTGCAACCTGAATTTATAGATTACCCTGGATCAATAATAACTGGTGCAGTATTGCCAGATCAACAACACAATGGTAGTCATGATGGGAGTCTGAATATCTTCTCATCGTTCAGAGACTGGACACAGATCGATTGACTGAATTTCCATGTGTTCACTCCTACAGCACAAACATGTGGAAGAGCTCCTCAACACCCATGGCTTAGATTGCACATATTAGTTGAATTATTATGAAAATGCATAAAACACACGATAAGTAATTCTCTAATAGTGAAGACTTTTAATTCAAAGTTTGCATTAGCCTTCGTGAAGCATAATGTAGTCAGAAGATGTTTGGAGGAGCTTCAGCCTTAAAGCCCCTATCCCCAACTAATCCTGACAGACCATACCTGCGAAGTGCCAGCTAAGCGGATGGCGGAACCCCCCTGCGTCTGAGGACTGTGTGCACCTCTTGATTTTGGTGCCGGGTGGGCATTCCTGCCTCTGTACAAGAAAGAAACATCACATCTGCACTCTCAATATGGCAGTCATGATGGCAGAAGGTCATTGGCAGTGCTAGGTGAGCTCTGTTTTGTGAATAGGAGGGTTGGCTTTGTCTGGAGACCTGTTGGGGTGGAGATACTGCTGCCTACTACCAGAACAGATGTCTGATCAGGAAAGGAAGAGCAGAGCGGTCAGACAGGTATGAGCTGCAGGACCGGGACTCCTGCTGGCTTAGGGCAGGGCTGACAGTAATTGTATCTCGAGTCTCGGTGAGGCAAGAAATTGTTTACAAGCTCTGCTGCTGCTTGTAGTAGAGCAGCACCTCCATGGCCTGCTGAGAGCTTGAGGCTTTTTGATGTCCACTACTTCAGAAGCTTTGGCAATTAATACTGCATGCTTTGAGGGTCTCAACTTGAAACTTGCCACTTTGGCCATATGGGCCACTATATGTGTTCAGTGCAACTAGACACCTGGATATATCAGCCTCAGAGGGTGTTGTGGGGTCTACCTAGAGTAATCCTTTTGCATGCTCTCTGTATCTCCTGCTTACTACACAGATATATGACCCAAACATGCTGGGCGTAGATTTTAATTGTGTTCCGGACAGGGTCCTGGACCGCTCCCACCCCCTCTTCCCACTGCTCCAGCAGCGAAACCTGCAAAGGGCATGTCTGTATGGAAATCACCCTGGCTACCAAGTGGAATCTTTGCACTTACATAGGGCCAGGGATTGTTTTTACTGTTTGGCAGTGCATGATCTGCATTATTGACTGGATATGTTTCATTGTACTCCATTTCTACATGCACAAGTCAATAGTGTGTAGTACCTCTGTAAGACCTACTGTGACCACAGTCCACTGCTATTGATGTTAAACTACTTAAGGGACATTCAACCCATTCCTAAATGAAAAATGCAAAATGATGTTCTGGATGACCTGCCATTTCAAAAGCAGATGCAAGAGGTTATCCAGAACTACTGGACTAAGAATAGAGGTCCTACTTCATCTCTACTGGCGGAATAAGCAGCTCTCAATTAGACCTCATGGGGCTTTGCATTCACAACAAATTGGGCGTGCGTCGTACACCCAATGGGGATATAGACTGGGAGAGGGCAAGAATTCTAGAGAGAGTGAGGCTACTGGATCCCAATAAGCAGCTAGCTTTATTAGAAAGAATCTGGTGCAGGCTTATTAATGATTGGAATGTAATGATGCAAAAACTTGTAGAACGAAGAGCAAAGGGGCATATTATCAAGCCAGGCGATAAAATTATCGCCGCTTTAGCGGCAGAAAACTGCCGCTAAAATGTCGATAATGGGCTTGATAATATGCTCTATGGAATTCCAATTGAAGCCCATGTTAGATGTGAAGGACATCTAACCTGAGCTTCAATTGGAATTCCATAGAGCATATTATCAAGCCCATTATTGCCGCTTTAGCGGCAGTTTTCTGCCGCTAAATCGGCGATAATTTTATGGCCTGGATTGATAATATGCCCCATTTTGGCTGAATCAAGCAATTTCCAACCGCAAAAATCCTTTTTCATATGTAGAAAGCACAGATTTCAATTCTGTAACTCATTACCAAATTGCAATTTGTGTTTGCGATTTGGTATTTGGAAGGGGCATGTTTATGTTGTCCTTTCTAAATACCGATTCTGAATGGCATCTATTAATGTTTTGCAACCAAATACAGGTCAAATAACTTTAGTGCTTTAACGAATCCTTGAATGGCTCTTTCCCCTTTGAGAATGGAAAACAAATATTTTTTAAGAGCTGGCTGTAGTCCCAGGGACTGCTGCCCACTCTTAAAATACTTAAACTTCAAAGTTTCATTTTTTTCTTTTTAATCACATGCTGCTATCCATTAAGGAAACAATGCGGTCTTTAAAAAAGCCTCAGCAGGTCACCATTCCTGTGATGGCTGTGATTTATAATGGGTTGCAAACTGCAAGATACCTCATTATTATTAATGAGGTAGGTCGATTTGTAACCCACTAGAATTTCTATTTAAAAGGTGTAAGTTATCTCGCATTAGGAATTGTGATTTACTAATTGCAATTCAGTAAGAATCGCAATTTGGAAATCACAATTCCTACTTTTTGTACACATTGCCCCAAACTTCATAATATTAAGGCTGGATCCTTGCTGGCAAAGATAATTAACCCTGAGAAACGGGGTACTCCAATATTTACAGGGGTCCAAATGCATGCTCAATCTGCAATTACCATTATCTTCTGACTATATCATGAATTGGTATGAGATGGCATAACAATCCTTGATGACCACGCTCTCTACCATTATTTGAGATGAACTGACCTGACAGGGATTAGAGCAGCTGAGGCTGCCATCTTGGGAGGAGAGGTAGAAATACCTGACCTGCAGAGGGAATTTAAGGAGGTGGCGCGGTGGAAAATGTGATGGGTTTTCAATTGCATTTTGTAGTCTCTACACTGACATCTTATTCCATTACTGGTAGACTGATATAACGAAGAGAGGCAGCGGCGCAGTCCCCTGATCACTGTCTGAAAAATTGTGATGGCCTTATCTAAGGAGGGGAGGGATCCACCAAAGGTCGGCTCATATAAACCACTTTCAATGATAAACTGATTAGCAAAATGCTGGGCAATAGACTGCTCCCTCATATGCAGACCATTATAAAACCTGACCATTCAGAGTTTAATCCTAGATGGAATACAGCCCTCAACATCAGGCGATTGCTAGGAATCTTTAGAGAGTACACTAGTATCCCCCACCAAGCAGCAATTTTTACTATTGATATCAAAAAGGTCTAAGATGCACTATGATGACCTTACCTCCACAAAGTGATGAAGGCTATGAATCCAGGCCTAGGGTTCCACTATTTTGCATCTCTCCTATACACAAAAGTAACAGCTTGGGTCTTGAAGAAATCTGATCAATACCCTGTGATGAGAGGGATGTAACACAGCTGCCCACTCTTGCATCATTTGCCATCGCACTAGAACCATTTGCGTTCATTATTAAGTGGGGTGAAATTTTCTAAGGGAATCCAGTAAATCACACTGCACATCATGTATTTGTATACACAGATGACTTGCTTTTATATTTCACATCCACTTAGCGCAATGTTGCACAACTTATTTCCATGTTAGATACAAAGGAGAGGTATCTGTCCTTAAAGTTAAGTGGGTGCTCAGGTATCTCCCCTAATCAACCTGTGTTTGACAGAGATTCCCTACCATTAGAAGCCTGTAAATTACAATGGAGGGATACTGTTTTTTGATACTTGGGGGTCTAGATCTTTTGAACGGAAGCTGAGCTGCTAGATGGCAATATCCAGCGCACCATTTGATCACTGATTGTATTAATACAGTTCTGGAATACCTTACCCATTTCAGCAATAGGGAAAATAAGAATTTCAAAAATGGTGATGCTGCCAAGACTCATACTACTACTTCACAGCGCAACTAATTTGCATACCTCGATCCATTTTCAAGGAATTGGACCACCTGCTGACCAGTCTCATATGGCCCTCTAGCATGTGCAGCATGCGAGTTGGTATAACACAGACTAACGCACTCTGTTGAAGAGTCACAACACCAAAAAATATAGGGTGAGCCTATTGGCTTTACCAAGGGTGAGCATGTCAATATATATAAAGCACATCTATCATCATTTTCCGAAATCATCATTTTATTTAAACAAATATATATTTAAATAATTAATACAATGCAATGTTTATTAATATTATTACAAAAATATTTATGAACGTTTTTATAAAAAAGCATGCCTGTGACTCTTTCACGGCTTTAATGTTATATTTTGTGGGTGAAAAACTGTTAAAACAAATAATCAGGGACATATTGTTTTTTAAAAAAGCATGTCTCCGAGTCATTCCTTTAACATTTTTCATACGGGGTCATGAATTTAATGATCCAGGAGTCCAACTGTTTTCCTAATGTCGTTGGAGGGGAGACTCCAGGGCATTTAGGGGCGCTCTTCCAAAGGAGCAGCGAATAATAAATGAGTGGCTCCTGCCACTCATTTATTATTTACTCTTTTTTAAATGTACTTTGGGTGTCCCAGTGCCCACACCGGACACCTATATATTATTTTTAATAGGGGGAGGGGGCATGTGGCCCATCTCCCTAAGCCTCTGCATGCCCCGGGGACCCAATATCCTGAGGCAATACTTTTTAATAAGGGTAAGTTCATGCACCCTGCTCCCCAAAGCCATTAGGGGCCCAAATAGCCTGTCCCCCAAGGCCTTTTTTAATTAAGGGGAGGAAGCATGTTGCCCCCTCCCTGAGCCACTAAGGGTTTTTAAAATTAATTGAAAGGGTGCCCCTTCCCCCTCTGAGCAACAAATGACCCTAGGACTGCCCAGCCAGCACCTTACTGGGTGCTGGCCGGAACGGCACCTTTCCTTTGCTCCTGCTCAGGTGGGAGCAGCATGTGTCTACTGCTCCCACTGGATGGCAGCAAAATAGAGTTCACTGCCTGGGAGAGTGCAGGCAGGGTAGGCCCGACTGCTCCTGGGCAGGGAACCACAGTGTGCCGTCGTGGACTCTTGGGGCATTGTGTAGTATCACACCTCGGGTGTTGGGGTCCCTAGGGCAGATACCACCATGGGGGGTACATGCAGTGGAGCCTCTCATCTTTTTGTCATTTTTTTGGCACTGGGGGATGGGGTGTCAGGACCTAAAAGAGACTCAGGAGTGGGACTGCATGCCCCCACCCACTTATTGAACATTTAGCCCTGGGGGATGGGGTCTCTAGTGCACATTTGCAGCCCGTGTAGGTGGGGGCCCACTCATGCCTCCAAAGCCACTTATATTTTATTAAAGACACCCGGAGCTGACCCACCCCAGGATCAAATTTATTACATTGAAAAAAACGGTCTGTGGGAGACTTTTTTTCATAGAAAAATTATTTTGACCCCAGGATGAGTGCCTCTGGGATCCCGCACACAAGTGCTAAAGGAGCAGGGTATCCCTACCCCTCCCCCCTATATATATATTTTTTTTTAAACTAAGGACAGAGAACTAAGTCCCAGAGTCCTGTAATGGCTACCTGCAATAATTTTCTTCATGTTGTTGGTTGCCAAACAGAATGCTCGGTCTCCCTGAAGCATGAATCCTGTGGAAGCAAAGTGGTCCAAGGGGCCAATCAGAACGCTCTGTTTTTTAAAAATTGAGTTTGAAGGACTCTCACAAGCCCAACCATCCAGAATTACATAGAGTTTAGTTCCCTAATATCTTACAAATTCATGAATGGATTTACACTAAAGGACCCTCTCTGGACCAACTTCTATCTTCCTGCCAAATTTGGTTTAATTCTGTTCAGCAGTTTTTGTGGAAATGCTGTTCTAAAAAGTCTATAGAAATGAATGGATATTTTTGCATTTTGGGACCCCTCCTATTTCTCGGACCCTGCTTGAAGGATCACCCTGAGACTTCCAGGAAGGAGCTGAGGTGAATGTACATTTTCTTTGTGTGTATTTCTCAAATGGCACCAAAATTATTAGGAAAGTTATTAGCACTACCCACTGCGTAGTTATAGCTATGACCAGGTTTCAATATAAGGGGCAGGGTAGGGATACACTGATTCCTAGCCCTTTCAGGGGGACTCTCTCAGAGCCCCCCCCCCAGGGCCAAATTAAAAAAATATATATAAAATGTCATCATTGTCCCACTGTGGTGCTCAGCGTGGAGCCTGTATGGACTTGCGGGACAAAAATGAAAACACCAAACGCTTCCATGCACAACCCTTCGGCCTGCTTAAAGGTCTTTGTGGAGAGGCCAGACCCTCACCCGACTCTACTATTCACAGACAAAGAACCCATGAAATGCAACCATGCACGGCCTTCGCCCTGTATAGAGATTGTTGCAGAGATGCCAGTCCCTCAACAAACCCTATTATGTACAGCATTCACCCATGGGGTTGCGAGGCATGGGGACAGTCATTTTTTAGCAGAATGAATCAGGGCCCGACTGGCTACCGGGCTTTTCTTAATAAACAATGCAAAACAAATGTTTTAAAAAGTATGCTTTTTTTTCCATTGTTAATTTAGAAGTGCCTGCGGCTCCCCAACAACAAAATCGGCCCCTCCGCAGTGTACCTGGACCCCAGTAGCCAGTCTAGCCCTGGGTTGAATACAGGGTCTGGCCAAAGGCTGTGCATGGTGTGATGCCAGCCACCTGCGGGGGGTTGGGTACAAGGGTCTGCCCTCAAGCCAGGCAGTAAGGTAAACTCAAACCTGTGCATGGCTGAAGACCATGGGAATCAGGTGGTCAACCACCTTCAGAGAATTAGATGCATGGCCTGGTTACAGCCTAGGCTCTGTGGCCATCCCCATGCTCCCAGTGGCAGCTTCTCACTGGGCATTTGAAGCAGGGCCTGGCCACAGATCAGGCACTGTGGACACTCCCACACCAGACACAGCCTTCAACCGTCGCAGTGGGGAGTAAAAAAATCACTCAGAAATTTACAAAAAAAGACAACTGTTGACGTGTTTTTTTATGTAAAGTAAGATGTCCATCACCTTGAACGGCATGGGGCTAGACATCTTTTAACCCCGTTGCCGGACATTATAGGGCGCTTCCTCCCTAGAACAGTGAATAATATAGATTTTTTTTATTTTGGGGTTCCTGGTCCCACCAAACTTTATATCAACTTTGGGACTGCAGAGGAACCCCAAGGACCCTGTGGCACCTGCCCGCTTCCCAGCCTGTACACATAGTAGGTGTCAGCAGGAGTTGGCTATTATTTCAAAGTGGGTGCACTGGTGTGGTCAGTCATTTAGGTCTATTGGGGGAGCCCCAAATCTCCAGTGGCCCATGCCAGCTAACCAGCCAGCACCCATACTGGGTGCTGGCAGGAGTGAGCTTCATTCCTTTGCTCCCACATGTGCAGTGGATAACTTCTGATCCCTGCCTGGTAGAAAGTGGGAAGATAATAAAGAGGCTTATTTACAATACCTTTGAACTTCCTGAACTTCACTTTTTGCGAAGTTCCAGTGGCGCACAGGGCTTAGCCATATCTACAAACCATAAGGCCAGCATGACCTTGTAAATATGGAGTAAGGCAAAGCAGTGCAAGTTGCTGCCTTTCCTTACTCTGCAGCAAAGAGGTGTTCCATGGGAGTTGCTGTGGGTGTTCCCACACAACACCCATGGACTTTGACGCTGACTCAGATTTACAATATCTCTTAAACCTAAGTCAGTGCCAAAACCTTTCAGGTGTATGATGGAGAATTGTTTACAGTTCTCCTAATTTTTTATTCTTTCCATCGGTGCTGGATTATACGGCACACATGGAATAATGAAAATACCTCCAATTACTGTTTTTGTGAGTAAGATTTCCCTTCTAGCACAAAAACAATCCTGCCAACAGCACAGTCAGCCTACATTGGCACATGGCTGCTAATTGTGCACCGACTGAAAGGACAGGAATGCACCATATCTTGTAAATACGGTGCATTGCTGCGCTTTCAAGCACTGCAAAATAACTTGTGGTGCTGACCTACGGCAATACCTTGTAAAAATGCCCATATTATACATTCCCTGCGTGCGCTCTCCCATGCATGGAACACAGAAGTGCCTCAGGGATAAGATCCCTGGGAAACTGCATTGATCAGGACTGGAAGGTGGGATCCCTGAGGTTGAGCTGTGGCTTAGGACAGTGGTAATCAGAGTATGGCCAACAGGCCAACAACGGCCCAGCAGACCTTCCGCGGTGGCCCGCGGACCTCTGACCTTTTTCATGAAACCACAGCACAGCTGCTCCATTTGTAGCAGGATCCTCGAGGCTCTAGGTAAACACAAAAGAGGGCCAATGAGGTTAGCAGGATAGCAGCTACACTGCCCATGCTCCAGTTGCTCTCTTTTGTTTTTACTCATAGCCTCAGTGATGTGTTGCACCTGGCACTGGCGGGAAGCAAAGGCCCTTTAAAAGTCAGCTGTTACGCATTCACAGCAAACTTTTTCAGGGCCTTTCTGCCTTTGCCGACGATGCTTCCGTCCGCAGCATGCTCTTTTTCACGCGGCCCGCAGCTTGATCTCATCAGAACTCTATGATGCCATTAAGGACTGCAGCAGGGGGGCTCTTCTTGTTAGGGCCAGCATGCTCCCTTCCTACCCACCGGCACACCAGTTCCTTTGTCAGCCTGCTCCTAGCCAGCCTGCTTTCCTTGCAGGTCCTTCTGCAGGTCAGTGATAGACAGTTTTCTGGCTGTTTGTGGGCCTGTTTTATGGTCTGCTTGGTCAGATTTTACTGTTTATTTCCCTGATATTAAAACTACCACTGCTTGCATCAAGCTCAAATCCATGTAGTCACCTTAACATGCAAAAAAGTATATAGCATATCTTTTTTTATTTTTCTAATTTACTAAAAGCAGCCACTTCTATTTGGGTACTAGGGCATATTTTGTGTCCCAGTTTTACTCTGTCCCTCACACCCCCATTTTACTGCACATCTCTTTTTATAGTTTTATAGGCCTCTCTGTCTCTGTTCACAGGTGAACATCATCCTTCTTGTTGCTGCATGTCTGTTTACAGATGAATGCTGCATTTGACTACTAATGTTTTTAAAGGGTGGTGATTTTTTTTCTCTAGTAGCCCTGCCCCCACTTACCCAGCCCCCACCCAAATTTCCCCTCAGCCACAAACCAGATTGTACTTTTAGAAAAGGTTTGTGAGTACCCATGACTTAGAGAGTGAGGTCCGACTCCATTACCCCAAAACAAAAGACTAAACCTGGGGGTTGGGGTCCCTGGGGCCTCTTTAAGGCTCAAGTGGGGAGACGCATTACCCCCCCAATACTATTAATTCAGTCCCAAGGAATACACTCCCTGGAGCCTTAAAAAAAGGCTCAGCGAGGGGCCGCATATATATAATTTCCTTACTTCTGTGGCTTAAAATACTGCTACTGGACCAGAGTAATCATTTTTTTTAAATTATATTATATAATTTGCAGTTATAACTGCTTTCTGGCTGTACAGATACAATTGCCTAATACCACAGTGTATGCCGTCTACTCTTGTCTACATGGTGCATTAAACAGTGAAGTTCAAGACAGAAAGTTAATTCATGACATATTCAACAATTACATACCTGTCCAAACCCTCTTTAAGAATATACTTTCTTGAATTTGACAAGCCATGGTCATCAATTTCAGTGCCCTAATCTCATGTCTTCCATTGAATAAACTATGTATCTGGAGACAGTTGTTCCACTATTTCCTGTGCTGCTGTTCATATTCCCTTTGACCTCCTTTGTTCCTGAGACAATATGTTTTCTTCCAACATTTGGAATTTCCTCTACTCGGTAGGTCCAGAATGCCCATTTATTCCACTGGGCTTTTTCCCGAAGGAATGGATCGTTTAGAAGACAGTTTTGAAGGTAGGGGGCTGCTGCTGGCACCTCTTTCACTTCCTCCAGCTGCTTCAGCCAATTCTTTGCAAATAAGAAAGAGTGGAAAGATAGAGAGTAAAGCAAGTATAGGGAGGAAAGGAGGACGGGAGTGGGATGGTTTGTAAGTTTTACCAAGACTGCTTTCGATTCCCAGTCTGGCCATCCCCACTGGTGGTGCTTGGGTAAACACCCACATTTTGAAGGAATGCTTTAGAGACGAAGGTCCAGTCATTCTTTTTCCAAGAATGGATGGCCGTATACTTTATCATTATGATAGTGATTCTGATAACCTGGTGAGTCGTCTTTCCCTTGAGTCACCCAAACATCTCTTTTTGCTTGGATAATTTTATTTATTTATACTCAATATAAAACATTTACTACAAAGCAGTCTATTGGATCATCTCCAGCCTTGGCATACTGAAATTGAGCCATGAGGAAGGTTGCCTGGGAATTTGCAAAAGAGCTGGGGCTTTGTAGATCAGTTAGACTGGAGGACTACATTCTGAACAAAAACTCAGGGGTATATTTACTAGCCCCTATGGTCACCAGAACGTCACTTACTTTATGTTGTGGTGGCGATACGGACTTTGCCTTATTTGCAAGGCAGCGTTAAGCCACTTAACGTGGGTAAACTCTGCCTTGTAAATAAGGCACACTTTCACGCTATATTTATTTTGATGCCGCCCCATATTTACAAGAGCGGCTAAATTTGGGGCAGTGTCAAAATTAAGACTAAGGAAAACCTAGTCTTACCCTGGCGAAACAAGGAGAAATGTTTAATTTCTCCTTGTTTTTACTGTTTCCATGTGTGCTACGTTGTGCAGCACACATAGAAACAGCAAAATACCATTGATTGCTTATGTACAGGAAGGTGTCCCTTCCTGCAAATAAACAGTCATTAAAAAAAAGCATGTTTTTTAACTTCTATGTGTGCTGCATTAAACAGCACACATAGAAGTTACAAAATACCATTTAAAGATTGTTTCCTGCACATAAACATTCTTCCTCTGCAACGCAGAACACCCTTGCACTATGGTGCAAGGATGCCTACATTGGCACTAGGCAGCTAAATTTAGCGCCAGCGCAGGGGGAAACGCAGGGCTGCACCATATTGTTCTAAACACGGTGCAGAGTGCAGCCCTGCGTTTCAGAAGTGGCAGAGCGTGAAAGTTATGCCAAGGAGGTTCTATTTTAAACATGCACCTCAGAACCCATGACATGAACGATGATGCTGGTTCAATTTTCATAGCGGAGTTGCTGCCAAGTAGATGTACAAATGAGCAAGGCCTTTTCATCAGGAGAGTGGTAGGGAAGGTATGTGTGACCAAGGCCGCCATTTAATGCATTTGTTCCATGATATATGAAGAAAGCATGGTATACTAGGGTACTTTCATATACAGATACCACATTTCTCATTGAAATGGCCACTATAATTCGCATCAGACACGCAATTTTACTGCTAAACCTATACAACACACAAACAATTCTGTGTGAAAATATGGAAATAGTGCATTTGTCTCATTTGTGTAGGGTATTGGTTTGCTTTGATCTGTTGAAATCTTTGTTTCCCTCACACTTCTGAATTAGAATAGAACAACATGCCTCATTTGTACTTTCCTTGTTGATGATATATTTTGAAATATTTGTATAGTACATTTCAATCTATTTGATTGTTGTGTAAAATAAAATATTTGACATCCTGTAGCCTTTCTGTAGACGCTTCCCACGCCCCAGCAGGATTGTCATTTTGTTCACATTACATATTTCCATGTCACTAAATTAGAGGAAGTAAAAATAAGCACCAATCAAGATGTTAAAAGACTAAGTAGAAATTTGGCAAAAAGACATTGGCGGACATTTGACCTCTGTCTTTCAATGAACAGCAAACTCAACAAGATAAAAGCAAAATAAAAGGCCTCATTCTCCACCTGACCTCCTGCAAGGATATTTTGGGGCAGCACCTTTCCTGCAGTCTCACTTCCGGCACCCCCTGCATTAGGGCCTCTTTCTCACCTCACCACGTCTTTGCCTGATTCAGCTTTTGGGTATAATGCATGACAGATAATGGGTGCTGATATATTTTGAGTGTTGTATTCTCACTTTTTTTACATTTAGTGCCGTTATTGAAAGCCAATGGATTCATAATATTGGATTAAATTAATGCACATTAGACATTGTAAGCGCATAAGAACAGGCATGCGGCTCTGCGCTGAACCATTGCTGCTGATCATGAAACGGCCTGGGGGATTAACATGAACGTTTGCACAGGCAGAGCACCTCTATGTGCCTTTTTGTTTCATTTTAATCTTTAAAACACATACAATTAACTTTGGATAATTTCCCAAAGTTAGTGGATCAGCTGTAGACAGCACAGATGTTAAAACCTCTTGTTGTATCCAGAGTAGCGGCGGGCACGAATCGGGGGTGGCAGGGCGGTGAAGTGGGTGTGGCGGAGAGGTGGGAATGAAGGGGGTGAATACAACATTTCATTAAACTTACCTCCTTTCTGCGTCCTCTTCGCCGTGTCCTCCTCCTTCTGGCCCGAACAGGAAGCACACAGGAAACACTAAGGCTTCCCTGAGCCAATCACAATGCTGCAATGCAGCGTTGTGATTTGTCTGAGCGCCCTAGTTCGGCGCTCAGACGGAGACTGGGGGCCTGGGCATGTTCTCCACCCAAGGTTGTATTGCAGCCTGGGTGGAGAGCATGCTAAGTGTGCATGAATGTTGGGCAGTGTGAGACGGCCAGCCAAACATTCTTGCGTACTGGGGAGTGAAAACCACTCCTCCCCGGCGCTGTTCTGAATTCATTATATTTTTCAGTAAGGCTTTTTAATTTACGCTTATCTGAAGTCTTGTAGGGAAGCTTAAGGATTTCGAAACTAGGTACTAAATAAAATACGGGGTATATTTTGCTTTCATTTACTGCAAGAAGCTTTAACGCTTTAACATATTGCCACAAGAATCATAGGTTCTTTTGTTGTGTTTTTCCTTCACAGCGAATCTAATAGCATTATTGCTAATTACGAATTATTCAACTCAGGTTTCAGAGCGGAATGTAATGCCCTTTTCTGTTCATTGATCTTGAGAGCAGGTCTCAAATGCTGCCTTACAACAAAAAAATAAGAATTCTCTGTTCCTTCTGAGATGGCCACGTGATCAATGTTAACCCTGACACCAGCACATCAATAACTCATCAGGTTTCAGTCAACATACCAGACAACTTATTTCATCATGGAATAAGACAAGAAACTCTGGCCTCATACAGACAATGTTTTCATATATTTTGTTACCTTCGTTTAGATCAGTTTATTTTGATGTGTCAGTGATGTTACTTTAATCAAACTAAGGAATCCCTCTTTAAGAGTTTATGTTACTCGACTTGAAAAGATTCATGACAGGCTGCACTGTGTGTTATCACATGCAATCTGAGACTATACACCATATGAAGTCAAAAGGGCAATGTTGTGATAAAAATTATAACAAATCAGTGATCTTCTAAGTGCACTGAGTGTCATTAGAAACCACCGAGAGAAAAGTAAAGTAAAATGAAAGCTATATATTTAGTGTAAATGGAAGATCAGATGATAACAAAACCTCAGATTATGTTTTGGCGAAAGAAATATGCTTCGCCAAGTTAACGTCTGAATGATCAAAGCAGTAAGACTGTAAATGTGATTAGTAGCTTGACATCATTACATTTTCTTACAAATTAGGTTTTCACAACATGCATGTATCTCTCAAGAATTCCACTGTCCAGATATTGTTGGTGGAACAAGCATGAAGAAAAAACAAACTACAGAAGATTGGGCAATTCACTCCAACTCTGGAAACCGATATACAAACACACCGTAGCCACCCACTGTTCATCGAACTTCTTAGACTTTTCTGAAGAAGCATCAAGCAGTGGGATATATCACACACAAGGCACAGATGACAGTGCACCCAATAAGCGAGAAGAAGAACCAAACCACATAAGACTGGGCAATTCACTCAGACACCGGAAACGGGTATGCAAACGCACTCAAGACACCCATGACAATAAGGAGAAAACTGAGAGGAGACAATTACCATCACATGAGAGGAGCAGAGACAAAATGCACTGGGGCCAAACAAAAGAAATAAACACTCGGATATCAAATTATCCCTCCGTTGCAAGAGTACATAAGACACTTCGAGAGATGTACCCAAAGAAACGTCCCAAAGCCAGCTCCGACTCAAGGAGCAGTTCATCACAGTCCATCAGCTCAAGAGATTCACCAGTGAGAACACACCCAAAAGGACTTCAGCAGAAGATTCATCTGATTCAGAAAGCATGTCTGCACAATCACTCAGGTCAACAGAATCAAGATCAAGAAAACACCAATGCCGTCAATCACCCAAATGCACATTCGAATCAGAGAGTGTTCTTCCCATTCAGAGCAAAACATCACATGCCGATGACTCAGAACAATCACTTACCCCACAACGCAACATGTCATGTCAGTTATATTCACATCAAGACATGAATAATATACCTTCACCTCTGATGGGGACAGCTCGGCTGATTCAAAGAGCTTGCAGAATAAGAACGAATGTATGGGACATTACCCAAAAATGTTGGGAAAAGGCTGTCTCATCACTCTGTAAGAAAGGCAGAAATATGTTGACAGAGAAATGTCATTCTCAAGGAAAGGGGGATGAGAAAGGAACATGCATATGCTCGGATGGTCAAAGACTTCAACATTCCCAAACGCAACTGGGAGTGGGTGAGGCAAACAGAACAAGTAAATGGGTCCCAGAGCCGACCCTTGTTCTTGTGAAGCATCGAAACAACAAATACCTTTCTCAACAGAAACCCCACTCAACATCCACAGAGCTAACAAACCAATCAAGGAGCCCAAAGGATGCTCACCTCACCAACGAACCCTCGCCGCAACAGACATCACCCGCAACATCTGCAGAACCACTTTCAACATTCACAGAGCAAAGAAACCAACTACAGAGCCCAAATGATGCACTGAAGAGATTGACTGAATTTCTTTGTAATTGGGGGGGAGATGTCATGTCTTCTAAGAAAGGACGTTGTTTTATAAGTAGGTCAGCAGAGCTAACAAACCAATCAAGGAGCCAAAAGGATGCTCACCTCATTAACGAACACTCCCCGTAACAAACATCACCCTCAATGTACTGAGATTGAAAACTAGTACTTCCTGTCTCCACCCAGAAAGTTCCTGGCATCTCACTTCTGTCTGGATCAGCTAGACCGCTGACCTACTTATATAACAATGTCCTTTCCTGGAGTACTTGACAGATCTGTGTAGCAGATTGTTACGCACTTGGAAATTGAATAACTTCAATGAGGCCTTGGTAAAGTCCATCCCCATAGTGGAAAGATCGCATGTCAAATTTACAAATGACCACCTAGACAGCTGTAGTTTATAATGTATTGACAGCAACCGCTGCTATGGCTGCTCCTGCCAATGCATATTGCTGTTTGGTGCAGGTCTGCGTCAGAATGACACAACCCTGTGCCAAACACTTTTCTTTTTTTCTTTTCAATAAGAAAATCCCAAAACTGGATTCTCTTTTTGAAAATAAAAAAAGTAATGCTCCCCTTGCCATCAGAGTCATCTCTTGTGGTGGGGGGAGCATTATTTGCTTTTCAATGCCCCTCACCACCAGAGTCTCCCTGCTGGTGATAGACAGTAAACAAGCATTTGAAATGCAATATGTCTCGCATTCACGCCAGTTTGAGCTATTGGCATTGTAAATGACAATGCCTTTTATTTATGTTTTGGGTCTTAAAACATAAATAAAAGGCATTGTCATTCACAATACTAGTAATATTGCAATAAAGGGCCTTCTCGACCGCTTGTTAGATTGTAAATATCAGAAGAAGAGACCAGCCTGCAACGTCTTCAAAGTAGTGATAAATAGTGCAGTGAAGAAGATGTGTAAGTGTTGTAAATTACACAGACACAAAGGGGCCCATTAGGATCCCGGGCAGATCGCCACCGCCCGCAAGGCGGTGGCGATCCGCCCGATATACGTCCCCGCCCGCCACCCATTTCCCCCCACCATATTACTACGGCGGGGGGGACCGTGGCGGACGGAAAGACCATCCGCCGCTTTTCCGCCCGGTCATCAAGTCGACCGGGTGGAAAAGAGTTTAATATGGTGGCGGTGTCTGTGAGAAACCGCCAGCCATATTACTATGGGTGTGGAAACATGCCTTTCCGTGGTGGCACTGCCGCCACAGAAAGGCATGCAGGAATTGCTTGCAGGGGCCCGTTGTGGGCCCCCAGGGACTCTGGGGGGTGCACATGGGGGTGCCTATGGTACCCCCCTGCATTTCAATAGACAAAGTGACAGGCACCGTGCGGTGCCTGTCACGTTGTGCATTGGAATGTGTGACATGTATTTTTAGCATTGCGGCAGGTGGTGCTTTCAGCACCGCCCGCCGCAATGTTAAATATGTGGGATGCGCCTGCCACTGTGGCGGGTGCATCCTAATTGCCCTTACGGGACCCCCGCCCTTATGGCGGGCAGTCCCTCTTCACGTCAGGATGTCCGTCCGCCACCCTAATGATGCCCAAAGTGTGAAGTGACAGTTACATATGATCCGAGCTATAAATACTAACAAAGCACTCCAACACCTTTCGCTCAGTAAATACACTGTTCTGGCTCAGGAGGAAGAGCGAGAGGGGGACTATTTCCTGCCCTCTCCGTGATTTGAGTGTGCGGTTTGGGATTGCGTAATGTCATTGCTATCTTTGGTCTAATAAAAAACACTTCAGCTGTAGTAGGGCCCTGGCTTCACCTCCTGTTGCAGGGCGGGCTGTGCTTTATGGCAGGCATGAAGGGAGGGAGGGATGGTCTTGGCTGTAGCTCTGGCCTCTTACAGTGCCCCTGCTATTACTAGTGAGTGAGAGGTGCTGAGGTGGTGGTATTGGTGGTGGTGGTACTGGTATTGGTGGCGGGTTGTATTGGTGGTGGTGGTGGAATTGGTGGCATTGGTGGTGGTGGTATTGGTGGTGGTGGTATTGGTTGTAGTGATATTGGTGGTGCTGGTATTTGTGGTATCGGTGGTGGTGGTATTGGTGGTGGTTGTGGTGGCATTGGTGGTATTGTTGGTGGTGGTATTGGTGGCAGTATTGGTATTGGTGGTGGTTGTATTGGTATTGGTGGTGGCATTGGTATTGGTAGCGGTGGTGGTATTGGTTGTGATGGTGGTATTTGTGGTATTGGTGGTGGTGGCATTGGTATTGGTGGTGGTTTTGGTATTCGTGCTGGTGGTATTGGTGGTGGTATTGGTTGTGGTGGTATTGGCATTGGCATTGGTGAGGGTGGTATTAGCATTGATATTGGTGATGGTGGTATTGGTATTGGTGGTGGTGGTATTGGTGGTGGTGCTATTGGTGGTGGTATTGGTTGTGGTATTGGTGGTGATGATATTGGTGGTGGCATTGGTGATATTAGTGGTGGTGGTATTGGTGGTGGTGGTATTAGTGGTGGTGGTATTGGTGGTGGTATTGGTGGTGATTGTGGTATTGGTGGTGGTGATGGTATTGACGGTGGTATTGGTGGTGGTATTGGTGGTGGTGATGGTATTGGTGGTGGTGGTGATATTGGAGGTGGTGGTGGTATTGGTGGTGGTGGTATTGGTGGTAGTAGTATTGGAGGTGGTGGTGGTATTGGTGGTGGTGGTGGTATTGGTGGTGGTATTCTTGGTATTGGTGGTGGTGGTATTGGTGATGGTGTTGTTGTTGTTGATGTTAATAAAACAGGCTTTTGAAAACAACTTGTCAGGTGCAGATGATGTGTAACACAGATGTGCTGTTGTCAGCTTCAGCCCATTAGCACACGATTATATGCTACCTGGAATTCACATGACTTACTTCGCTAATCATTTCTGAATCCATTTTCCGAAGGGGGGGCTGTTGAAACAGACACAAGATAATGCTGGGTTAAAGTGATAGAAAGCGGGAGCCAGTGTTATCTGGCAGCCCTGCTGCTTAAAAAAACACACGCGGTTTCAGCGGAAGCATCGCATATCTGGCCTGATGTAAGAGAAACTCAATAAAGTAAATAGTGCTTACAGACTAAATAACAGGTCTTGTGTAACAACCAAAGTAAAGGGGCCAGTAACCATGGCAGGTTAGAAATGAAGACAAGGCTGTACTAAGGAGGGACTAACAAGCCTATTAATGAATCCGAAGTCAGTATTTATGAAAGACAATGACACAAGCCAATGAAAAATATGGGAGTAGAGTGAGCGAGGATTCTCTCCTATACTCTACTACAGCAGTCCCGCAGAGCGAGCAATGTATGTGCGCTGCCGCTAGGCTCGACCTAAAAATGGTGACATGTCTGCCCATCCAAATTGGGTGGGCAGACATGCAGCCATTTCTCTGACAACCCTTACACCGTGTTTGGCTATGGTGATGACAGAGTAGTCCCGGTAATAGCCAAAGCGAAGGTCCATCTGCATTTAAATCAGGCATGTGAACCGTCATGCTGGTGGCATGTATACTTTATCACGATGAAGTATACACATACCAGTGTTCAAATTGGGCCCATAGTTCTGTCTCATCCCTCTGCCTTTTTTCTCCAAGTGCAATCTCCTCACCAGAATCAGGCATAAGTCCTCCAGTTTTTCATCTTTCAAATCTATATTCTCCTTGCCAATCTTGCTTTTTCTTAATCAAATATTGAAAGTATGCTTCAAATCAAGATTGTACAACAAGCTCCATTTATGGTTCAAAATCAAATTGTGTGGGACAAATGAAGCAATGAAATCATGAGTTCCTCTTGTTCAAGATAAATGAGTCATATAATATGTGAGCATGTAAGTCCAACCAACACATTCAAGTGGTTCAATTTAAGAGTGCAACATGATCATAAAGGTGAACTTATGCTCGTAACTCCTACTGCTCATCATGTCCAGTATTACTCCATAGTGGTGTAATATTGCGTGTCAGAAAATCCCTCCCAATGGGTGGGGAGTGTGTCCCCAAGGGTAGGGTGTCCTTGGAGTGTTTGGGTGTACCTACAAACTCAACAGTTTGTTGGTATTCTAAACTTTTTCTCTGGTCTATTCCCAAACTGGAAATAGCTAGATATTTACTTATTCCAAGGGAATTAATTAACCCCTTTTAAGTGTGAGAAGAGGAAAGGAGTATCCCAAAATTGACAAGGTTTAAAGAAAGTGATTTAACTACAGTGAAAGGATTTCCACATTGATGAAAAAAATATCTAAAAACTAACTTTGCGCAAATGTCTTACAGGAAAAAAAATGTGAAATGCTTCAACATAATTTTAATTGTGATTCTGGAAACCTGGTATAACTTGGAATAGCCCTGCAAATTTCCCAAATGAGTGTACGTGCATGCACAGTTGCCTTGATTTTTTTTTAAGGATTGGGGCCAAAGTGATATGTGAAGTAGTACTAGCAAGTTTAACTCAGTTAAAAGCAGAGGTTTCATTATTTGAAAGGAAAAATCGACACACATAAGACAGAGCATGCATGTCTGTTATATGAAAACATGCCAATTGGTAATTGTTTTATATGGATTTTAATTAGCGTCCACTATTGGTTTTGGGGTTATTAATTGGGGGCTACTCCTACCATCTTGCAATCCTCTCTGGGTATGTCAAAACTAAGGGCCCCATTAGGATGGCGGGCAGAACACCCCTGCCTGGCTGGCGGGGGCGATCCGCCCGCCATCCACACATCAAAGTCCCCCCGCCATATTATGATGGCTGGGGGGTCCGTGGTGGACGGAAAGACTGTCCGCCGCTTTTCGAATCGTCAAACGTGCTGAAAAAGAGCATAACATGGTGGCGGTGTCTGTTAGACACAGCCATCGATATTATGAAAGGTGCGGATATGAGCCTTTCCATGGCGGCAAGGTTCTCGGTCTTTGCTGTTGGGGGCCGAGCGGGCCTTCAGGGTGTTGGAGGGGTGGGGGGTGCACATGGGGGTACCTATGGTACCCCCCAGCATTTGCATGCACAATGCGATAGGCACCGCGCGTTGCCTGCCACTATGTGCATGCTAATGCACAACATGCATTTTTTACCTTGCGGCGGGTGCTGCTTGCAGCACTGCCCGCCACAATGTAAAAAATGCAGGATATGCCTGCCAGTGTGGCGGGCGCATCCTAATCTCCCCCACAGGACCGCCGCACATATGGCGGGTGGTTCTGTTTTCCGTCAGGATGTCTGCCCGCCATCCTAATGATGCCCTAAGCACCTAGATCATTTCTGCTCTACCTCTGGTAGATACATCATAAGCAGTGGCAATTCCCTATGAAGTAAATTTTGGGCAGCACCAAGACACTCCTAAAACAATTTAGCAAAAAGCAGAAAAAAATTTAATGAGTAAAAAGATACTAAGATTATAAAAAAAGGAATGAGGGAAAAGAATGATATGCATTCGTAATTAGTCGATAAAAAGTCGTTATTCGTGTTTTGATGGGACATAGGCATGATTTCAGGCTGACTGTGATGGCATGGAGGTCAGCTACTCCAAGTGAATCATCATTTTCAATGATTTTACATTTGGACCTAGTTTCTAAAATCAAAATCTTCCAATGAAGCAAGGTCCAGGACTATGGGCAGGGAAGATCCCTTGAAGTCAGATGCATTAATGTTGACCTCCAGCTGGAGCAACTGGTATTGGCACAAAACACTCTGAGTTGGACAAACCTGGATTTCATACTCGACAAACTCTTTATTGGTTATACACAGTTGCAGCCTTTCTCCAGTCCAAGGTTTTACCTTCAGACGTTTAAAAAAATCAAATGTCTCCATTAGGGCAAGACTGACAGCTGTATGTTGGCAGGACTTCACAAGGCCAGATACCACTGGCATGAAGTCCCACTGAACAAGTTTTTAGTTTGGCAAAAAGCTCAAAGTAGGGCAAACCTGGTTTTCTTACCTACATTGGGTGCAATCGTCCTTGGCAAGCCTCAGGACATTGTCCCAGTCCTCAAGAGGTCGTAAAATTACTAAGTCTAAGTTTTCATGAACTGCTGTTAAAGTTCTCTTTCATCAGTCCAACAGACCCAGCTCCTGAGGGTGCGTCAGTTCTCCTACAGGGTTCAGTATTATGCGGACAGCTGAGTCCTCTTGCAGTTCGGAGTACTTTTGCTTTTTGTGACCCCAGAGCAGGCAACCAGGAGGTCACCCATCTAATCCTTGGAGAGCAATTCCAGGTGGCCATTCAAAGTAAGCAGTCAAGAGTCTTCTTTTTTCAGTAGGAGTTTGGAGACTCTGAGTATTTATTTCCAGAACAGTCAGGAGTCGTTTGGTCCTTCTCTAACAACAGGTCCTTCTTTTCTGCTGTAATCATTGCAGGTCCAGGAAAATTCTCAGCAGGTGGGTGTTTAGGTGCCAGGTTTACCCTGCACACTGCCCAGTGATGGGAGAAATTCTGCAACCTAAAATCAACTATTTTCTCACTGTCGACACCTATGTTTTCTCCAGCAATTCCTCTTTGCCTTACTCTAAAAGTACCCAGAAGCCCCTGCTTCAATATGGCGGAACTCTTCTCCAACCAGGATTGCCTGTCTTCAGCTCTATAGCCACACCCTTATTCAGGGGACCTTGTCGCCCATCCTAACTGATCCAAAATGGTGCTCTCACCTACGGTGACTGAAGCCTCACTGTTTAGGAAGGTCCTCAGTAGGAATAGGAGAAACCCTGAATGGGAGTCGCAAGTAAAAGGAGGTAGTGTGAAAGCTGCATTTTCTTCTGCCAAATGTTCCTGCCCACTCTCAGATAACTAGTTTTTGGTAAGTGGTCAGAAGTAAATGCACATTTGCTCTTCCTTGGCTCAGAGGCCAATACCAACAATTTCCTCACTGTCCCACACCTACCTTTTAGGCACTTTTTCTTTGTCTTACTGTAAAAGTACCCATAGACTCATGACCAAAATGGCAAATCCCTTATCCAACAAGGAAGGCCGTCTCTAAGTTCTGTAGCTATAACCATGTTTAGGTGAGCTCTTCCACCACCCTTATTGATCCAAATTGGTGCTCTCGCCAACAGTGTCTGGGGCCTGGTTGTCTAGGAGGATCCTGGACATGAATAGGAGTAGCTCTGATTGGTAATCCCAAGTCAAAAGAGGTAGTGTTTGTTCTGTCAAATGTACGTGACTACTCTGAGATAATTAATTTTTGCTAAGTCGTCAAAAGTAAACACCCATTTTCTCTACTTTGGTTCAGAAGCAGACTACAGTAATTTGAGCCGGAGTCATTACTTCTCCCAAGGATGTGTATTCCAGCACTGGAGAGTCTGAGTGGCAGAGCTCGTTTTAGACCACTTTTGGCTCTGGCAGCACAAAGTATATTTTATAAAGTTACTTTTTCACAGAAGATATCTGATTTAATCATTGAATCATGTGTTACTGCTCAGCACTTAAACTGCAGCACAACTAGAGTGCAGTGTGCTTCTGACAGTCATGTACTTTTGCCATGTATGAGGATGTAAATATATAATGCAGCCCACATACTATATGTATCCTTCCAGGCCACAGGCACATTTTAGTCAACATTACAATTAGCTTATAGGGATCCTGAATAGGCCAAAAGGGTCTTCCATTACACAGAACATATTTTACAGAGCAAGAACAGTTTTTACTACTTTTTTTTGCTATGTTAAAGCCACAGAGTCATGAAGCCAGCAAAATCAGACAAGCAAAAATGGGTGAACTATGTACAAAATGGGGTCATGTCTTCACCCACAAATTCTGCAGTATAGAGACAAAATAAACAGAATGAGGCACAAATGATCTGCATGCATCTTCACTCCTTTTACATTTGTGTTATGTAAATCTCACCATTAATATGCAGCCACTGTGACATCTACAGGGGTTAGCAGAGTAAACCAAAGTAAATGCTGCCTCAGAGTTGGAGTATGAGGAAAATGCCACTGATCAAATAGAAGCCTTGGCAATGTACCCCCCCCCCCCAGTGCAGCCCCCACTTCCCCAGGGGCCCGCAACATCCCCCAAATCAATTCCCACCAGCCTTTCTGGAAAGGCCTTTGTGTAAACCCATGCTAATAAGGATGGCACCGCCACCATATTAGTGCCCCAGTCCTCCCAGCCGACAATCGTAACAATTGCAGACTGGCAGAAAAGCGTGGAGGGGATTTTCACTCGTCACAACATCCTAATGAGCCCCATTGTGTGAGCTACATGCTATTGAAGTTGCACACCAGTCAATTCAAGGGTTTAGAGAGGGAAGGGGTGATAGATAGGCAATGTTGGGAATCTAGGGGATTATACAGATGGCTACCAAATTTAGAAACAATCGTCATCTCAGTGTTCAAATATGGTGAAGGTCTTTCCTTAGGAAGCATCATTTGATTATGGTGTTGCTTAAGGATTGAAATCAATTTTTTGTGCTTCCACAAGATCCCCTTTTGAAACAAAGGGAAGGAAAAATGATATACAATTTAGTACAAGCAGATGTGCTTTCTTCTTCTAATGCTGCTCCAAGGGGATTTGCAATCTCTATTAAGAGAGTGACTGTGATTTCTCTTTCTTTTACTCACCGTGCAGAGTTGGTGGGTTGGAGTTCTAGCAAATATGGCTAACATGGAAAATATGTATTGTCAGCTTCTACAGTCTTTCGTATGTCAGAACCAACCTTTTGTGATCTTTTCAGACCTTTTGAATTTTTGTCTGGTTATATATTAATAAGTGTCAACTTCAGTTTGTACTATTGTTGGTATTTGATTATTTGAAACGATTGCATCTCCAAAATAAATCTGTCATCCTTTTCTGCAATGAGGACTTTAAAAGTGACCTGGGAATTCTAGATATTTGCCACTGTAGCAACCCTGGTGCTTAATGATAAACCTGTTCTCCAGGCAAATATTGCTCATTCTCAGAGATGAACTGCTGCCGGGTGCCGGCAGAGCTTTCACTCAAAGAGGCCGGTTCAGTCCATTCTGCGAGGCCGGGTATTTGGGCGATACAAGGCCAGCCCACAGCTGTTACCTCCCCAGGAGGATACGGAGATAGTGAATATGAGAAATAGATAAAACGTAATACACATCTGAGCATCCCCATTGGATGAGGGAACCACCCCCTTGTGAGATTTCTCTGGCCTGAGCATGTTGTTGTTTTCTTCTCCCAAAATAGATGTTGCAGCTTCACCCAGTCCTAAGCCTATATTTTTTCTCACTCTGTAGGATTTGTGCATATTATAGGTGAGATTCATACTGTTTATATCCCTTTTTGTTTAAGAAATGCAACGTTTTTTTAAGGTTCTATAAAATGGTTTTGAGCTGACATAGGGTGTTAGCATAAATGACAGGTCTCTTCCTCTTCCTTTGCATTTTGCAGGTGGCCACATTCTAAATAGGCCTTAAAAGAATGACATCTGCAACGAGAATTGATACATCCTAGCACAAAATTACAAAATGCATATCAAGAAAATTTTAAAAAAAGGTGGGGCATTTCCTGACATGGTTGACTAAAGGCAAAGCTTCCTGCTCCAGCTGTGAATGCATTTGTGATGGGGCCTCATGGATGGTAGCGACTGATCATACATATATCAGCTTCATGTTTAGCTTCATATGTATCATGTCATTTGCAACACAGGTAAGCTTTCACCAGGGTCAGCTAAGAAGAAACTTACTCAATCTGTGGAACTTTCAATTGAGGAGGGAGTGTTCTCTAGTGCCATTGGTTCTGTCATCACTGAGAAGGAGGTTATAAATATTATTAAACATCTTCCGGCTGAATGATTGGATCAAAGGAGGGATTTATGGTGGAATGTTCTACACTTTTTTCTCAGTCCACAAGTCCCTTCTTTGCACCTTACTTAACCATCTATTGACTGGAAGCAGGATGCCAAGCTCACTATATTAGGAGGCCTGGTTAGCATTCTAAAGCAAAGTACATCTATTTGTGAATGTAATTGCCACAGGTGTATAGTTTTACTAAGCAACAATACAAGATGCATTTACTGATCGTGGCTAATCAGCTATAACACAGTGAGTAGTTTGGGTTTGCACTTTATTAACAACTGTCTTTTTATACAGATTATCTTATAGAGCCAGATGATGCACATGGTTTACTCCGACCTTACTCCTGAAATATTGTAGTAAACCAATAGTACCAGAGAAATAAATTACAAACAGCTACATTTTTGTGATTCAGGCACTTAAAGCATTTTATCTATGGATTTATTTACATTGGACGACATTTATGTATAAGTGTGGAATGACTTAACATCCTGTAATGAGTACAAAGGCCTTAATCTCCTTGATTTAGGGCCCTATTTTAGGGTCTGGCGAGTATGATACTCTTTCCGATCGTGGCAGATACCTTCCTTGTCACCATATTACAAGTGCCACAAGATACAACGCACGTGTAATTCGACAGATGGGACATTTATCGATATCCTACCTACCCAAATCTAAACATGGCCATCAGTTCTTACTGCTTTGTTTTTAATAATACAAATTCTATGAATTTTATTATTAAAGATTATTCTTTCCAGGTTTGCATGTTCCCTCGTCACGAAATTTCTATCATATTCATGAGACTGTTGTATTTCCAGATAAATGTTTCATACACAAACTCTTGCCAAACTGTCTAAAGATTTTTGGGCTTTCAGACCAATTTTTCAGATTCCCATTTCCATGAACTAGTCGCTTATAGACTTCATGCCTTATCTTACCTCTTCGGCATATCATGCTGTAATCAATTTATAAGACATTTTTAGTGATTTCGTGTGAGCGCAGCAGTTTACGAAATCGGGTTTTATTTGTATTTATTTACTTTTAGAGTTTTATACAGCGCAAACTAGACTCCAAGGTATCAGAGCGCTTTATATAATTGGCAGAGAAACAGTTACCCCAGTTAAACACAAATACATGAAACAAGCACAAATACACAGCGACAGTTCACACAGAAGTATACCACACGCAGTCGTGGTTGTACGAATTACGGGGCATATTATCAAGGACGACGTTAAAATTATCACCGCTTTAGTGGCATAAAACTGCTGCTAAAAGTGGCGATAATGGGTGTTTGGGGTGGCATTCAAAGAATGTCCACCCCAGGGCAGCTTCGGGCGTGTGGTTTCGCCCAAGACTGAGCACGTGCAGACAGGGCGCCTGCTTTAGAACGCGGCGTTTTCAAACGTTGCGTTCTAATTATTGCCAGTTGGGGGTCCCGGAGGCAAGTAGGCAGGAGGCGCTCTCATTTTGTGCCGCTCCTGTTGATTTATTGGGAGGCTTTTAGTGGGCTTTTTTATGATGGCTGAAGCAGCCGATAAAGTCAGGGAGGCACTTAGAGTGTTGTGCCAAGCAGGGAGGGATGATTTATTGGCCCCTGGTTTTTTGAATCAATCTTGGACTGGATTAACCCTTAAAAGGAGGGCTTCCTTTGAAGGGGTCTCTGCTGCAGCTATTGCCTGCACAATGTCAGACAGCTCCCCCGAAGTGGTTCCTGAGGAAAAAATTAAGTCTTTGAATAAATTGTCTAGAGAGGCTTCCCTGCTTACTTCTTTACAGCATTCAGCTCCTCCTGTTGTGGTGAAAGGTAGGGGAAGGGCTCGCACACGCTCAGTGAGGGGCAGAGGGGCTAGGAAACCTGCCTTTCTTAAAGGGATATCCAAGATGTCTGAAGTTGTTGACACTGTTAATAGTGAGGTGTTGGTGCGATCTAGTGGTGATGTTCAGTTATGCGATTCTGGCAATGTTATGAGGAAATTTTCTGGAGAACTGTCTGTGAGGCGTGACATTCCTATATTTAATACAACAATGTTATTATCAACGGTTGAGGATTCTGTTTCTTGTGACTGGCCTCTTTCTCCCGTCATTTCTTCCGATACCAGTAATTTATTGGCGAATGGTCCAAGTTTAACAAATGTTCCCATTGCAATGGTTGAAGAAAATAGTGCTCCTGTTGTGTCTTCTGGTTTGGCTTCTTTGACTTTTCCTGTCAGGGAGTTAAATAAGGCTGTTTGTTCTACTTCTGAGGTTGGCGGAGCAGACGTTAGCTGCTTTAGGTCAGCGAGTGGGCCTCCTGGAGCAGGTGGGAGGGTTTGGATGGGAGGGGAAAATAAAGGCAGTCTTGCGGTGCCTGAACCTCACTTGTCTGTAAGTAGTGGCGGCTTACAGGCCAACCCTGCATCCAGATTGCGGATGGCCATCAGGTGCAGCGAGTTTCCAGCGTCTTGCTCACCTTTTCACGTGGTGCCTGGTAACTTTCAAGGACCCCACCTGTCTGCAAGTAGTAGCGGCTTGCAGGCTGACACTTCGACAATGCTGCAAAAGGGCAGCAGGTGCAGCGTACAGCTATTGAGCAAGTTTCAAGCGTCTTGCTCGCCTCTTTCCACGCAGGAAAAAGCTGTTGAAGAAATTTTTCCAAATTCCTTACCTGTTGATAGGCTCTCACAGTTCAAAAAAGCGGTGAACTGGAGGGTTTTTGACAGTGGTGTTGGGGATGGGGCTAGGCCTTCAGGTAGTGGTGATGCACAGAGATCTTATGATAACGATGATGACGACTTATCTGAACTGGAGGAGGGTGATATCCCTAATCAAGAGAACCTTTCTAATGACTGTTTTCCTTCCAAACAGGGGGGGCTTGTTAATCAGATTTCTCGAGCTAATATTCTACAGACGCAAGAATCCAAAAAAAGTTGGAAGCGGCTAGAGCGTTTTTCCAAGGCCTCGGAAGGAATGCATACAAGAAAACGCGCAGCATTGGACAAGCCCCTTCAAACAGGTGGGCAAATTGGTGACTGTTGTTCTTTATATAATGTTAAAAAACGTAAAGCAATCACAGTTCCTGAGACAATCACAGGTGGTAAGGTCTGTTGTCATAGTGAATTTACAAGTTTGCAAGAGCAGGTATCCCCTAAAACAGATATGGTTCCAGATAAGGCGTCTGGCTCATTTTCTCAGGAAAAAAAGGATGCCAAAGAAAAAACTACAAGTTTAAAGAGGTTGCCGTATATGGGGTTGTCCATGCCCATGGGTTCACATTTAAATAAGCATACTAAAGATAATAATTGGAACGGGGAATTTGTAGATGTTTTTAAGCTACTACATAGAGAGCTTCAATCTAAAGAAGGTTCCAGGGAGGAGGCATGGGAGCTAGCGAGGAGACCCAGGGTTCCCACTAACATTGATTCCTGGACCTCAGCCTTTCTGATTTTTGCAAGCGTTTACTGTGAAAGGTTTTCGGACCGTTCGGTCTCACTTTTAAAATATTTGGATACTATTAGAAAGGCTCAGGCAGAATTTTGAGGTTTTGCATGGTTACACAATGATGAGGAGTTCCGAGCTTGTTTAGTGTTAGTTCCCGAAAAACCCTGGGGCGAGCGAGATAATGAGTTGTGGGTCCAGTGGATGTATCCCTAGTGGCCTCCTCCTGCATTGCATACCGCCAGCGGATTGGCTGTTACCCCCCGGCCCTTTCTTAATAGACCCACTCCGGGAGGGGTGGGATCATGGCCTAAAAACACAGCTTATGCCACGGGTGCATGGTGGAATTTCAACAGGGGCTTCTGTCAAAAGTATCCATGTAAATACAGGCACGAATGTTCAAACTGCGGAGGAAAACTTGCCTTGTTACAAAGTTTTAGCGAACAAACCTCCAGCTTTTATACAGGTCAGGGCAGAGGAAGAGGTGCCCCTGTCCAGCCTCCTTTCAAAGGTGGTTACACCAATTGATATTCCCAACTTATGTAAGTGGCTTAAATTTTACCCTCTCAGGGAGAAAGCTTTAAAATTGGAGTGGGGGATTAAAGAAGGCTTCAAACTCGGTTATCAGGGTCCTAGGCAACGTAGGTTTGCGCAAAATTTAAAATCTGCAAATCAATTAACACAAGTTATTGGTAACAAGTTATACTCTGAAATTGCTGAAGGTAGGATAGCCGGCCCCTTCTTATCTTGGCCCCTTCCCAATTTTATTGTTTCCCCTTTAGGAGTGGTTCCCAAGAAGAAGCAGGGAGAATTCCGTATGATTCAACATCTGTCTTGGCCTCAAGGACTATCGGTAACAGATTTCATAGCCAAAGAGGATGTTGTAGTGCAATTTGCCTCACTGGATGTAGCTCTAGATTTAGTACAAAAGGCCGGCTCAGGAGCGGAGTTGGCAAAGTGTGATATAAAATCAGCTTTTAGGTTGCTTCCAGTACATCCCCAAGACTTCGAGTTACTGGGCATACATTTCCAAGGACATTTCTTTGTTGACCAAGTGTTACCTATGTGATGTGCAGTCTCCTGTCAACTGTTTGAAGATTTCAGTTCTTTCTTACAATGGCTTTTCTCATTCAGGTCAGGCTACATGCAAGTGTCACATTATTTGGATGATTTTCTTTTTGTTGGCAAAAAGGGCTTACGATTATGTGGTAAGGCCCTCCAATTTTTCCAAGCGGTGATGCAGGAATTAGGTGTGCCGTTGGCGACAGAGAAAACAGAGGGACCAGAGACTTGTCTAATATTTCTAGGCATAGAAATTGATACAGAAAAAACGGAAGCTAGGTTACCAAAGGTCAAAGTGCAAGAAATTATGCAGTTGCTAAATTATGCTAAGGCAGCACGAAAACTGACTCTATTTGAGATGCAACGGTTGTTGGGACATTTGAAATTTGCCTGCAGAGTAGTAAAAGCTGGGAGGTCTTTTTGCAGGAGGTTGGGTTTTGCCATGGCTGGCGTGTCATTACCACATCACAGGGTCAGAGTATCTCTTCACATGAGAGCGTATTTTGAGGTCTGGTTGATTTTCCTGAACAGTTATAATGGTGTTCCTATTAGGTCCGTACAATTTTTGTGGTCTATACAGATATTTTCTGATGCTTCAGGATCTAACGGTTTTGGAATTTTCTGGGATGGGAAATGGTGTGCTGAACCTTGGCCTCAGCAGTGGGTCATTGAGAAGGGCAGTATCGCATGAATTTTTTCCCTTAATAGTAGCTTTGTCAGTCTAGGGTAAGTTTCTAGCTAACAAATCTGTGCTCTTTCATGTTGATAAAAGGACTGCGGTTGATCTGGTCAGTGGTCAGAAAGCAAGGGAAAAATGCCTGCTTCAGTTATTGCAGAAGTTCATGCTGAGTTGCTTAATGTTGAATATAACTTTTAGAGTTAAGCATATTCCCGGTATGGACAATAATATAGCAGATGCGTTATCTTGTTCACAGTGGCAGAGATTCCGTGGTTTGGCACTCACAGCAGATCCAGAAAAGACTCCAATTCCCCAGGAGCTATGGCTGCTAGCGGACTGACGATTAGGATGTTGGTGCAGCACTCTCTTGCTATCAGCATATGCTTAGCTTACAGGAGGGCATGGGCAGAATTTCTACAGCCAAGTGCGGCTTGTCGTAACAATGATCATACAGACTCTTTACTACGTAATGATGACATACTGCGTTTTGCGCTGAGCAACATTGATAAGGGCATAGCAGCTGCCACCATTGCAGGAAAGCTATCAGGAATATCTTTTCACGGCAAATGTTTTTGGGGTTATGACCCGTCTTTGGGAGAGTTGGATAGAAGAATTTTGCTAGGTTGGTCTAAGGTAAAGAAACGTGGGACAATACTGCGCAAGCCTATATCTCTTGACTTATTGGAAGGGATTATAACAAAGTTGCCCACATTTTGCTATTCAAAGTTTGAAGTTGCGCTTTTTAGACTTTGCATGTTATGGTTATTTTTTAGTGCCTTAGAGTATCTGAACTTTCAGAAAAGGCATTTATTCGAGGTCTAAGATATTCAAATGTATCTACATCGTCAGATTTGCCAAGAATTCATTCAGAGTTATCCAAAACAGATCAAAGAAGTAAAGGGGCTACTGTGGTATTGCGGAAACTTAGCGGTCCGCTATGCCCATGGTTCGCCTGGTTAAAATTTCAAGAATTTCCTCATTATCCTAATAGCAACTGTATTTTTCAACACCAGGATGGCTCTGCGCTGACTGCTTCCCAGCTTTTGGAGGTACTGAGGAAATTGTTGCTGGCATTAGGGCTAAATCCGTTAGATTTTGATACACATTCATTTCGCATTGGAGCTGCTTCAGAGGCAGCCAGGAGGGGTTTCTCTTTACAACGGCTGCGTAGGCTCGGCCGTTGGTCATCTAATTGTTGTTTGAAATATGTTAGAAATTTTAATAATTGTTAAACATCCATTTCACTTTTGCTAATATGTATCTCTTTCTAGGTCCCCACATACCTTCATCACCATCCATGGCGAATGTATGGATTGTAGGACACTCTTTCGTCAGATGGGCAGCCAAACAAGCAGACAGCAGCCACTATGGTGCAAATTTAGGTTTTAGTTTTGAGGACACGGACATTTTATGGTTTGGTAAGAGTGGGATGAAGTGGGGTCAGCTGTTTAAACGAGTTGGCTTCTTCAAAGCCTTTACCCAAGGTGTTATTAATTCATTTGGGCAAAAATGATTTATTACAGTTGTCTGGCCTGGTACTGCTTCTGGAAGTCAAAGCTGTCTTAGCCAAAATAGTGCTTTCTTGGCCCAATACGAAAATTGTTTTTACTGCACTTGTACCAAGGCGGGTTTGGAGGGGCGCTGAGAAGTTTTCTTCCATCAACAGAGCCTGGCGTAAATTTAACAGAGAACAACGCCAGTTCTGCCTCATCAATGACATTTCATGGTTGGCACATGATGACATCAGTAAAGATGACTTTCAATTTTTCAGATCAGATGGGGTACATTTAACTGTCAGTGCAAATGAATTGTACATTGTAAATATCAAAGATAAGTTATCTTATATTTTGGGACTACGTCCATGGGGTTGAAGGTTTGCATAAGCAGCTTCCCTTCTTGTTTGGGGACATATATGATATTTAAGAATTCTGGTTATTCATGCAATGATGATTCTATGATTTTTGGGGAAGTGCGGTAGCACGATAGCTGATTATGATTCATTCCAAACATTTTAAAAAAGGGGGTGGGGGGACAGGAAAAACGCCTTTACAGGGTTTTTTCCTGGTGGCAGATTGGGACGGGATTAAGGCAGGTAGGAAGGGTTGGGGCAGGCAGAATAGCTTAGGACAGAAGGGAAACAGAGATAAGAGGCTGGGGTAGAGTTTCCCGGTGGGGGAGAATTGGGGACCTATGTGGGGAAAACATTCATGGGGGAATCTCTTGGGGGATCAATATGGGGGAAATATCATTGGGGGATCGATATGGGGGACATTTCATTGGGGGATCGATATGGGGTAAATTTCATTGGTGGATCGGTTTGGTGATTTTTCTTGGGAGATCATGGAGGGTGGCAGGGGCGGGGTATTTTTAATTGAAAGTCATTGACTGCATTATGATTCTGTTTTGTTGTTGCAAAATAAAAGTGACCTTTTAACCCCCATCGGTCGGTCTGCGATGTGATTCATTGCCCGATGGGGGCTTGGGGGTGGCATTCAAAGAATGTCCACCCCCGGGCAGCTTCGGGCGTGTGGTTTTGCCCAAGACCGAGCGCGTGCAGGCAGGGCGCCTGCTTTAGAAAGCGGCGTTTTCAAATGCTGCATTCTAATTAATGCCAGTTGGGGGTCCCGGAGGCATGTAGGCAGGAGGCACGCTCGTTTTGTGCCCCACCCACCCTCCCTATTTTAATGCAGATTTTATAGGTGCATTTTTTCCTGTTGTGTTTCCTTTCTGGTTTCCTTGGGTTTTTTGTCACCTTTTATCCATTAGAGGCAGATTGGGACAGGATTGAGGCAGGTAGTAAGGGTTGGGGCAGGCAGAATAGCTTAGGACAGAAGGGAAACAGTGATAAGGGGCTGGGGTAGAGGATCCATGTGGGGAGAATTGGGGATCTATGTGGGGAAAAATTAATGGGGGAAATCTCTTGGGGGATCGATATGGGGGAAATTTCATTGGGGGATCGATATGGGGGAAATTTCATTGAGGGATCGGTTTGGGGATTTTTCTTGGGGGATCATGGAGGGGTGGCGGGGCGGAGTATTTTTCATTGAAAGGCATTGATTGCATTATGATTCTGTTTTGTTGTTGCTAAATAAAAGCGACCTTTTAACCCCCATCCGTCTGCGATGTGATTCATTGCACGATGGGCTTGATAATATGCCCTGGAGAATTCCCCCAAACACACAGGTAGCACTTAAGAAGAACCCGGAGGCAATTCCTATAAGTTTATATCTTATAAGAGTGCACCAACAATCTTCAGTCGGATTACATATTTTCAACACTGAGAATTACGAATTTACTCTACTCATTTCTTAAATACCAACACAGTCTTCTCTTCCCTCTGTCTCATCACTTGTATCAATTTGTAGAAAATGGATATGACAGACCAACTTTCCATATCGGAGGCTCTGGGATTGGGATACTCTGACTATATGGCAGCCTTAATTTTGGCAGGACCGTCTTTACTACCTGACACGAATATAAATCAAAGTCTGAATCAAGCCCAGAACTGGGACGAGCTCAAAGAACTTAAACGGGCACAAATGAAGATTCTCTTACATGGAGCAATCCTCCCCAAATATTTGAGAGGAAATGTAGCACCAAGAGGACTTCTGGTAACCAATGCCCCGAGAATCTTTCTTGATGACCAACTGTTCAAAAAGGAGTGGTCCCTGATCGCGTGGCGATGTACCCGCGACTGGCTTATATTGATCATTAATACCGCAAAACGACTATCATATGCAATCCTAGTTAAAATAAAAACAAGCGAGGAGGCACTAATGACAGAAATCAAAATCATTCTGTACCGGAAAAAACTAGATGAAGTTAACAAGGAAATTAACAAACACAAAGACTTTTTGATGCAAAGCAAGATCAGTAAATTACAGAAGGACTTGAAAAAATTGGCGCACGAAAAGGTATACCCCTATATTAGGGATGATTATGTGCACCAGGAGAAGACAGATTCTGGCTCATCTTACCAAAGCATTCCAGCCATTCCGAATCAGAACAAGACAGCTGGTCTAGTGAAGGGTCAGACAAGAGTTGGAGAGGAACGTCGAGAAGACCAAGGAGAGGAAACTTCAACCAGGGCTACCAACATCCACAGATGTGTCCTTGGCCAGGACCCTATGGACCTATGCCTTTTCATGGACCTCCACCTCCATTTCAAGGGCAACAACTCTATTAGTCGGGACCTTTCTTCCAGCCAAATTTTGATCAGAATCGTTTTTTAGGACGTGGCGGAAGGAGAGGGAGACGCGGCAGGAGAAACAATACAAACAAACAAGTCCAATGGGAAGACAGCAACACACCAGTGAACACACGAAGCACATCAAAGGGTCCCAATGCAGGGACAAGCAACCAACAGGACTAGTAGTAAACCTCACGGATACCCCTTTGACAGAAGAGGAAACAGATGTTCTTAACGAAGGCCTTGGATTTGTACCCACTACCCCACTGGATAAGTTCCAGATGAGATGTGAATTGAGTGAGTTTGTTCCGTAAGATTCGAGTCAAAACATTCTTTATGGATAAAGAGAAACCTGGTGAAGATCACACACATACACCACTGAGACTAAAATCCAATTTCTTCCCACCAGCATCTCTAATGCCACCCGAAGTATTGGCCTTTGAGGAGAGTGTTACAAAAGAGATTGAAGAGCTACCCATCAAACGAGACACATACAATAATTTGAATAGAAAGGAAAGAGAAGCTGTAAAGAATCTAAGTTCTAGGACTGACATTACAATAAAACCAGCAGACAAAGGTGGGGCAGCGGTGATTCAGAGTACCACGGCCTACCGCACAACATGTTTAAATCTCTTGGCTGATACGAAATTTTATCAACCACTTTCTAGAGATCCAACTACGCGGCTTTAGAAAACCATAAGCTCCATAACCACTGAAGCACTCAAAGAAGGATGGATTAATAACAAAGAACATGCGTTTCTGAATTGTGAAGACCCTAGAACACCTATTTTTTATACCATACCTAAAATACACAAGGGTAAACTTCCCCCTCCTGGAAGACCTATTGTGTCTGGTATTGGGTCTGTTTTAGAACCCCTTTCCAAATACACTGACTGGTTTCTCCGACCTCTAGTCACACGTATTAGATCCTATATACAGGATACTAAACATCTTCTTAACACTCTCCAAGATGTGACATACAACCCTGAGAACAACATATTAGTGTGTTTAGATGTAGAAGCTCTTTACACGAGCATCCCACACCAGGAGAGCATCGATACGATTGAAACCATTCTGAATAAGGAAGACTGGACCTGGGAAGCTCCGGTGAGTTGGGTCATCACCTTGTTACGCTTGGCACTGAAGCAGAATTTTTTCAGATTTGATGACCAGCTTTATTTACAAGTCCACGGAACTTCGATGGGCAGTACATTCGCGCTGAGCATAGTGTGTTTGTATATGGGACAATTCGAAGATGCATGCATATGGACCCCTAATCCATTCTCAAATAACATAAAGAAATGGTGGCGATATATTGACGACATTCTTGTCATATCGGAAGGAGACGTAATCACACTGGGACAGTTTCACATCTGGCTTAACAGTCGAAACCCACATCTTAAATTCACGATGACCCATGATCAAGACCATGTATCATTCCTTGATGTCACTATCAGTGCAAAGGACGATGGCATCGTCAGCTCCCTGTACACAAAGCCCACAGACAAAAACAGTTTGCTACATTTTAACAGCGCCCACCCACGAGCATTAAGAGAGAATTTACCCATAGGCCAGTTCCTACGTATACGTAGAAACTGTGCAAACCTAACTGATTATAAATTTGAGGCACAAGTCTTGTCTAAGAAATTGGAAGAAAGATCCTACCCAAAAAGAATTATCGAAAAGGCAAGAAAACGATCCCGGAATACCCCGCGGGACTTTCTACTCGAGACTCATCAAAAGACAGAACCTAATACTCTTATCTGCGTAACAACCTTTAATGCATCATCTAATGAGTGTAAGAAATTCATAAACAAAAAATGGTCAATATTAACATCGAATAAACTGAGTTTTGAGAAACCCATGTTTTCCTTCAAAAGGAATAGGAGTCTAAGAGACACATTGATTCACACAGATTTACAAAAAATGAAAACCACATATCAAAGTACCCTTTGGAATCCACCACGAGTTATGGGTCACTATCCGTGTGGTTCCTGTGTGGCATGTTCATTTACGGAACACACCAAGGAAATAGATCTGGGGATGCACCACAAATGGGAACAGAAGTCCCATACCAATTGTAACTGAGATAAAGTCATCTATGTAATTAAATGCCCGTGCCAGTTGATGTATATAGGGCTGACAGGGAGGAAAATAAAAGTACGCATCAACGAGCATAGAAGTACGATCAGAAGGTCCATATCAGCAACCAGGCTCACTGCACATTATTTAGAGAAAAAACACTCAGACAGCGACCTATGGTGGTCCGTGATTGAAAAAGTCAGAGGGGATGGTAACCTGTCAAAAACCCTCTTAGAACGAGAACAAAGATGGGTCTATAGATTGAAAACCCACATGACCGGTCTGAATGACCACATCCCATGGAATCAATTAAACAAGAACAAGTAGTCTCTATAGTGACCCTCATCTGAGATGCATATGAGGATATAAACTATGATAACCTGTATACAGACCTCACCTTTATAATTAACATCTGGGTCTGTAATGTAATTAACTTGGTTTATATCCATGGAAGTGGTACAGAGGAACCGACCTACACCTACTTTTGTGACCCTGGGTTGAGAACATACCCTTTCTTTGGGTGGCCATGACATTATAACTGATAATCAGGAATAATTATGATGTCAATAATAACACAACGCATAGAGTCACAAACATGAGGTTTTTCCTCTTCTTAACTGGGGTAAGCGACACTGTGTGAGATATGTTGGAGTGGAAATGCGTATTCACCATATAAGAATGAATTAGGGAAGGATTTGTTTTTAAACTCGTGTTTATTTGTTGTGAGCCCGACTGGTAAGACTGATGTCTTATAATTACGCACAAATGAATGTGTGAAAATAGGATGCGGTAAATCACCCCCACCCAAGCATTTACACGCCACAATGTTGTGTGTCACTTATACGAGTGGTTATGCCTTAATCACGCGCACATTCGATTTTCTGGTTTCTCGTATGATGATGACGAAAGCACAGAGATAAGCACATATATTTGGTGTGTTCCTTTGCAAAACGGAATTGACGCGCTATGTATGTTGTCTGTCTACTCTTCTATTCTTCACAGATGGAGTGAATTTATCAACAGAACGATAGAATTAAGGAGCAGCTATCTGCCCTTACTGCACAATAGTATAGGGAACTTCCCTTGTACTTTCTTAAACTTTCCAGGGGGTATACGCCCTGAAGAATGTCCGTGCACCCTTCATGGGGCAATAAGGACAGAAACATGTTGGCAATAGGGTCCTAGGACCATAATATCCCTGGATACCCACTTCTTTTGTTTTTACTATCAGTGCCAGACCCAAGAATAAAGGGATACTGGGGTCTGACACCGATTTTTAATCTTTAACCCCCTGGCCAAATATCATCTCAGTAAGTGCTCCCTGAAATATTGGTTGAGCCCACCCTGACTTTTAGGCTTCGGGGTGTCCCGATGATGAAGCATGACACCACTAGGGTGTGTGAGGGAATATAATAACAAAAGGACTTGCTTCCTTCCCCACACTTAGGTGGTGTTATATACTTCAGATGGGGCATACCATCATTCTGGTCCGTTGTAGTTAGCGATAGATAATAATTGCTGACTGGTCTACTACGGGAGTACTTATAGTGATCTAGAATTCCAATAGAAGCCCATGTTCTGGTGTGAACATGGGCTTCTATTGGAATTCTCATGGGCATACTATCAAGCCTATTATCGCCGCTTTAGCGGCAGTTTCCTGCTGCTAAAGTGGCGATAATTTTATCGCCGTCCTTGATAATATGCCCCTTAATATTTAGCAGACACAGCCACATGGAGTAATCACAGACATGTGGCAACAGAGCAATTCATGGTGAGAGTGAGATCTGAAGTATATTATTTCTATTCTTTTTCTATCAGTTGTGAAGGGTACTGTATTCAATAACAGTGTTAGATATTTTCAAAGTGAACATTTAGGTCCTCATTAGAGGTTTTGTGTCGATATCTGTTTGGAAAAAAACTGTAATACAAGAAATGTGTTAATAGTAATACCGCACACGTGGGAATGATAACTGCTGATACTTCTCTCCAGATACAACTGTCTATGTCAGAATTGCACATTAAAATCAGTGCAACATTTGCAATAGTGTGATAATTCCACATCCCAACATAATCAAATTCTCTTGAAATGGAAACTCCAGAGGCAGAGTTACAGATGTCCCCTTCACCATATCAAACGTGATATCTTTTTCAGCTATTTTCTTTTGCTGCTGACGACAGGCAAGTTCAACAACGGTATAGATAACTGTTCAATCACCGACCATATGTTTTAATGGAACCGCTAAGTTCTTATTTTACAGAGTTTTTATTGCAAGGGTCCAATTTCCAACGCCTGTAACTAGACTGTGGGGTTTGTACTAGATTCCTTGTGCAAAATTAAAAACAGCATTTCTGCATCCAATTTCTGTGCCAAATGATATTTTTGGGGTTTCTCTGCTGTTAGAATTTTTTTTTTTGCTGATTAGGTCTGAATTTGTGGTACTGTTGTATGAGTAATTTGGAAATATTACCGAAAAACTTTCTGTATGTGTCTAAACATCATAACTGTTTTATTGGGTGGATGGAAATAAAAAATTTTGTTGGGGTGTTGATCGCACGTTCATTTATAATAGGAGGTAAGTGTTTGTAAGAGGCGTCCGACATGTTATGTTATGTTATGTTAACATGGGACTTATATAGCGCAACGGCTACTCCAAAGGAGTGTCCCGGCGCTTTGTACTCCAGACCTAAAGAGAGAACTGGAAAAACATAACAGTAACAAGACAGGAGCCTACAAGAGGAAGCAGACTAACCAGAGAACAACCAAGTTTTTAAGTCCTTCCTGAAGGCAAGCAAGTTCGACGTAGCCCTCAAGGGCACCGGTAGAGAATTCCATAGCTGAGGGGCAAGGAATCTAAAGGACCGGCCACCAAGGCGGGCCCTTTTGATACGTGGTACCCGAGCCAGAGCTAATGTTTCCGACCTAAGGGATCGTGTAGGTCGGTAGAATTCCAGCCTCTTCTGGAGATATTTTGCACCATTACCATGCAGGGCCTTATGGGCTAGGGTCATGGCCTTGAACAGTATCCTCTTCCGTACAAGAAGCCAATGGAGGGCAAGAAGAAGATTAGAGGCACTAGTACGACGATGCAGACCAAAGATCGCTCGAGCAGCAGCGTTCTGGGTCACCTGCAGACGCTGAAGAAGATATTCTGGCAGATCCAGATATAGCACATTTGCGTAGTCCAATCTGGATCCTATAAGTGCCTGAACAGTTATCCTCCGATGTTCCTCAGATAAAAGGGGAAGGAATTTACGCAACATTCTAAGGATCCCGAAACATGTTCCCGTCAGAGTAGAAACCTGGGATTTTAGCGAAAGCTCATTGTCGATTTTTACTCCCAGGTTCTTAGCCCACTTAGATGACTGACTTGGAGGGAACATGTCAGCAGGCCACCATCCATGCCAATCTGGTTCCGATGGGCATCCGAAGAATAGTATTTCGGATTTGTCCGAGTTGCACTTGAGGCTGCAGAGTTGAAACCAATTAAAAACAGCCCCAAGGCACTCGCGGATCCTTCCTCCATCGAACTCTTCGCTCTTACGGCAGGTGAACAGAAGCTGGGTGTCCATAACTTGGATTAATGCGTTAAGACATATTTTTCTGTAAAAATCCTGTTATGCTTTCGTAGAAATACTTAGCTGACATTGGATAGAATGTGGTTGCCATATAATGAAGTTTCAATCTGAAAATATGCACATTTGGGTCCCGATGAACGGAGGCAAGATGGCGGCTGGTATCTCAGCAGAGTGAGTGCTCGTAGCCTGACCTCCCTGACCCCGTCTAATGTGAGATGCCGGATTGGCATGGACTATGGAAAAAAAACCTATTAGCTAGCTGCTAACTGCTACGAGACATCAATTGCTACTGGGAATGCTGTGGGACTTACTTCTGGCCAAATACTTCGTAGCGGGCTGCCCAAGATCGCTGCGCTTCCGAAGCTGTGGAGGAGTCTTCTGGCGGGTGTCTGCGGGACAAGGCAGGATTCTTGGCCATTCCGGGATGCCACTGAAGAGTGCAAGGGGCGGAAAGACCCGCGGTACAGGAAGAAGCGTCATACTGAGCAAGCCTCCGGAAAACGCCTCAAACAAACAACGACATGGAGTGGCTGAAGATTGCAATAACAGCCAGGTCAATAACACCAAAAGCGGGAAAAGAGTGACCCCGCGACCTTCACGGCAGCCAGGAAAGGCAAAAAGCTGACTTTGGGACTGGACGCACCCTAGGAAGCTGCCGCATTAAGAGACTCTGCCAAGGTGAGCAAGGGAGACGGTGGGATTACAGGATCTACTAAGACTAACACAATGTTAGTGAGAGAGGGGGACTCTGATCTCTGTTCTAGTCCTGCTGTGCAAACACAGGTCTCACTGCCAGATACTAGGAGGGGGGCCTCACCAGCCGCGGTGACTTTAGAAACACCTATAAGCCTGGAAACAGAAGCTCTGTTGTCTTCTGGCAGCAGGGTGTGTGCAAACAGAATAAACAGTTCCAATGACGGTTTAGAAACTGAGGGTGTAAATTTGATGGAGATAGATACAGTGGGACCCTTTTTCTCGCTCTCAGACCACTCAAGTTCATCTGGTGACGAATAAGACCTTCCGGTTTAGCAAGTGGGCAGTGGAGCGAAACCAGCAGGATATGTCAGGAGGAGTGATAACAGGGCATCTAGCTCTCGGACTGTACGCAAGAAAAAAATACCACACGCATCACAGTGGATTAATACACAGGTCACTCTAGGTCAAACCTCAAAGGAGAAGTTGGGCAATGGACCCAATAATATGCCTTTACTGGGGGGGCAAGACCAACACTGTTCACTTGAGCGGCCAGAGGGTATTTCATTGACAGTCATATACGAGACAATGATGGCACATAGAGAAGAGAGCTGGGCAGAAAGCCAGAAAACTCAAGGCGCATGCAGGAAATTGTAGAATTCGATTCGGAGGGTGTCCAAATCCTGTTCAGAAATTGCGGAAAGGATATCCGAAGCTGTGAATCGAATCTCTACTCTTGAGGATGAGATGGCAGCACAAAAAATAGCTACTGACGCACTGACAACACATACAGATGACCTATCCTGGAAGATTGAGGACATGGAAAATCACCTACGGGGAATAATTTAAGAATTCTTGGCATACCTGAAGGGGTCGAAAGTTCAAACCCCCGTAAATGTGTTGTGAAAGTTTTTACAGAGGCTTTTCTGGAACTGGCTCAATGGGTATGGGACACTGAAATACAATGGGCCCACAGATTTCCCTTTCAAATGAAACAGAATCAAACCAATTTGAGGTGCAGAGCTCTAATGATATGCCTGTCTAATTTTCTGACCAGGCAGGCGTTGTATGATTTAGCCAGGCCAGACAGACAGAGAAAAGCGCTTGGTGTAGAGTTTTTTGTTCGTCCTGATTTCTGTCCTACAACGGTGGAAAAAAGGTAGCAACTACGGCAGTTAATTACAACGTTCCAAGATAAGGGTGCACAAGCATTCCTCTTAAGCCCAGCTAAGTTGAAAATAATATATAAAGAGAAAACAAGATTTTTTACATCCGAGCTGAAAGCAAAAGAGTATTTGCAAGAGATTAAACCCTAGGATGGATAACACATAAGTAAGGGAAACCCTAGCTATACGTCGGCCGGAATAATGTTTGTAGTCTCTGCAGAATGTTAAAGATTTATGCTGATCCGCATGCTAGTGAAATCCCTGTCTTGTTTTGGGGGGGGGTTCTCCCCCTACACTGTTTAAACATTACTGTTTGGTTTATGGTGAAGATAGGGGTAATAGGCACTCGGGGGTACTGGGGTGGGTACGAGGCTCTTTGTTAGAAATGGGATTTCTGGTTGGCTAGGGCTTGCGCCAAAGCCAGACAGAAACCACCACTCTAGTCAGGGCAAGGAAGTTACACGCCAAAGATAACCCCTGCTCACCCCCTTGGTAGCTTGGCACGAGCAGACAGGCTTATCCCTGAGGCGATGTGTAAAGCGTTTGCGCACGCACCCAGCAACAACACCCAAGGCCCACCACAAAGGAAACTCCACACAAGGTATTATATAAAAATAACCTTTGTATTATACACAACACATTAGATAAAAACACACACTTTACAATGTGCCAACAGGCACGGGCAGAATTTACAAGGGATTATATATACAGGGGACAGGGCCACATGGACCACTGTCAGGAATTAGCACTCTTTAGAAATAGCACTTAGAACGTAGGAATAATATTTTAGAACATAGCACATACAATCACTGTAGCACTAAAAATAGAACATATAGCACACAACCAGTAACTACTGGTAACCAGAAAGTACCACCTACGCAACCCTAACCACCTTTAGGAATATCACGCAGGGAACTAGGACCTTACTAGTACCACCTGTACTAAGGAGAAAACAACCACCTAAGTATCACAATACCTGTAGGGGTCTAAGCACATAAACACATGATGCATAACATTCAGAGGTGTAAAGCAAAGCACATGACGCATAAACACATTCAGAGGTGCGGGAAAGGTACAATGGCGCAAAAACTCACATTAGCCACTATCTGTGGCAGTCCCTAGGCCAACTGGCCTTGAAGGGGCAAGACGCCCTATGTCCCAATGTCAGTGGGGGGGGGGGCCTACACGTGGCAGCTGCCCACTAAGTGCTGGGCAGCTGTAGGGACTGAGGCCTGGGCACCTCTGGGCCCTAAAACAAGTATGGCCTCCGTTGGAGCCTCGCTGGGCTCTGAGCAAACACTCGTGGCCCCCTGAGCCCCTCTGGGCTCCACACGAGAAATGCCCCCTGAGCCTCGCAGGCTCTATAACAAGAATGCGCCCCTGACGTTGGAGCCTGGTGGGCTCAATAAACAAATGTGCACCGTTGGAGCCTCTGTGGCTCTGAAAACAAATGTGCCCCGTTGGAGCCTCTGTGGCTCTGAAAACAAATATGCCCCAACCGTTGGAGCCTCTGTGGCTCGAGGACCATGTGCCTCTTTGGAGCCTCGTGGGCTCGGAAAACGAATATGCCCCTGTAGAGCCTTCAAGGCTCTCAATGATACTACTCCAGCAGTTAGAGGGAGGGGGGCCTCATTGGAGCGGCCCACTGCCAAGCGGGGCCGCTCTGGACTGACTGCAGGTGCCCCTCTCCGTTGGAGCGCCACTAGCGCTCTCAACACCCAATGCTGGCTCCGTTCACCAGGCCGGCAAGAGAACCCACTCACCGGACTCTCCAGGCGCTGGTTGGACGTCTCCGGTGGCGGCGAGGCTCTTTCCCTTGCCGGCGGCGTCTCCTCTCGGCGCGGGGCTTCCCGTGACTGCGCGGGAGCCCCGGGCGGATTCACCACTCGGGCGTCTCTGTTGCCGGTAACACTCCGGCCGAGCAGCGCGTCTCGCTGCCTCGCTCCCTTCCTCTTCCGCAGGCGCGCGGGGTAGGCTCCCGTCGCTTCCTGCCTTGGGTCCCGCCCACGTCCTCACCTGGCTTGCCTGACTTCCGTTTTCGCGGGGGCCGCGGCGGTGATTACGATGGCTGTGATGCGGGGTGGGCACCCGCGAGGATATCACCTCACATAAGCGGGGTAGGAACCCGCGAGGATGACCACAAGAAAACGGCCAGGTCCCTGGCGGGGTGGGCACCCGCTATGGTGGTAACAATGCCGGGTGGGCACCGGCTCCCAGAAATACAGCGCTCCTAGCGCTAGGGAGAAAATGTGAAAGCGCTCGTAGCGCTAAAGGCCAACAAAAAGCTCCCAGGCGCCTTAAGGATACAAATAAAGCGCTCCCAGCGCTTAGGGGAAATTAAGCACAAAAGTCCAGCAAAGTCCTCCCCTGCACACAGCAAGGCAGGGGTGGGGGGCAAGGCTGGACCCAGAGCCAGCTCACTGGGCCTCCAGGCAGGGAGGTAGTCCACGTGGCGGTCCTCTGGTCCAGCGGCAGCAGCAGCAGCCCCCCTCAGGTAAGATCCTGGCAGAGAACAACTTGTAAGGGGACACAGCCCCTTTTTATACAGTAAAAGTCTTTGTTCTTGGTTCAGGGTGAGGGGGAAACCAGTCGCAGCTGGTTGGGGAGCACCCTTGATGTGCTCAGCCCCTCACTCTATTCACTGGCAGGGCTAGGGTCGTCAGTCGCACCACAGGGGGCGGGGCCAGCATTGTGTGTGGAAAACCCTGTCCTATTCAGGACCCAGGTGTACTCCTCCCACCCATCTAGCTGCTGATCTCCCCATTCACCACTGGGTGACTCATCCTGACTCTGGGGAATCCCTAGCCCATCACATGACACGACCAGCCAATCACGCGACAGACACACTGCCCACAGAAGTGCCCACTTCTAGAAGTGGCACTTCCACACTAGGTACATGCACGCCGCACACATCATCGCGCAGCATTCACTCCCACGAGTCCGCACATACCAAACTCGGGCCTGCACACCCCACGCATCAGGAACTACTAGGGACACATACATTCCCCATGCATTCCTATGGGAGGGCAGGCCTATCTCACCACATGCACTCAGAGCACGCACGCACTTTACCCTGGGACACAGGGAAAGTGCGCAGAAACCAAAAAAATTACCACACCAAGTCACCAATAAAAAGCAAAAAGTTCAGGGGTGAACCTGCCAGAAGGGCCAAGTCCAACACAACCCCCTTCCAGCCAAAACGCAGGGCAGACCAATCACCACCGTGATGGACTTCCCTGCTTGGGGCGATAGAACATGGACGCGGGCCCGCAACTGCAGGGACAACCTCCGGTTCTACGCCGCGGTGAACCCATGGAATTCTTTCTAACACCACTGTCTGGACCAACTGGGCTACCCCACTGGTACTCCCAAGCTGTCCGCGGCCAAGACCAGGCCCTAGGCCACCCAGGTGCCACCGGTCTTTGCCTAACCATAGAGTGGGGGGTAGTAACCCCTGGCACATAGCGGCCATTCTCCACTCTACCCCTCATCAGGGCAGTTCTAAACTGCCACTGATCCTCCAGCCTAGGGTCTGTACCCTCAAGCTGACCAAAAGTCACGGGTGAGGCTCTCCTCCCCCTACCTCTTCTTCTGGGGTTCCGCCCTCTCTTCCTCTGAGAGGCGACCCCGTAACGCAATTCACCTACCAGCTCAGGACCCCTCCCTGAGAACTGGTCTCCCAACCTAGGGTTTAACCCCTCAGGTTGCACTGGGGTCAGAGGTGGGCTCTCCCACCCTCTGCACCCCCTTCCAGAGTCCTGCTCCCTACCAACTGGGGCGGTACCTCTGGAAGAAGAACCGGTCAGGACACTGGTTACAGTCGTCCTACCCTTCAGGTCAGGCTGATCCTGAACCTGGCCTCCCAACCTCAGGTCTAGAACCTTTGGTGGAATACCTGCCTGGCACTCCAGGACTTCGGGGGACTTACACACCATCCCCCCAAGAGGAACATATGCCTCATATGTTGCATGACAGTCTGCCTGGCGCAGATCTCCCGTCCCCTGTCCACCTGACAGTGCGCGAAGATCCCCCAGGACAGACGTGTGGTCACCATGGTCACCTCGAGGAGACTCAGCCCTCCCGGCTGGTCCCTGACCCACTGGCTCCACCACCGGGGAACACCGCCCCATGCCACTCCTCTCGCTGGACTTCTGTACCCTCCCTACTGGAGCGGTACTGCCAGACATCAGAACCACTGGAGCTTTATTTACAGACGCTCCAGGTCCTCCATACACTAGGTGATCCTCCTCAAATGGACTAACAGGACAGCCTAGGTCCCAGACTTGGTGTTCCCTCATGAAACCATCCAAGTCATGAGGCAGGGTTTCGTGCGTCTGGGGACCCTCGGTCACCCACTTACTCCCGCTCCACTGAGCCAGGCCGTAAGCCCCTACACCCTCCTCGCTATCCGGGGACCTAGCTGGGCTACACTGAGCCTCCTCCACCACGCTGGGCTGGAGGATCTCTGAACCACTACTGTTGGAATCACTCTCCCATTCCTCATCAGAACTTGGGACCCCTTCCCATCGGTCTGCTCTTTTTGCAAGGTCCCAAGCATCTAAATCGTAATATCCCAACAGGTGTTGGCGCAACCCGGGTTAAAAACTACTGAGTAGCTGCTCTTTGATAACCAGAGCATACAGTCCTTCAAAATCCCGTTTCGTGTTTACTCTTACCCAATCATCCAGTGCATCCTCGCATTCACCCACAAACGTGTCCCAAGACTGGTGAGACAGCTTCCTACTGCCCCTGAATTTCAACCTATACTCCTCTTCTTGGGAAACAGGTACCAGACTGGGTAAACTGGGAATGGGACTTTCTGCACTGGACTTTATCTCGCTGTCACCACTGGACTCAACCCTCCCTGGGGAGCCCAGACAACTACAACTGCGCTCAGGGGACAACTTACCCTCCAGAGCTAATTTCTCTGTGGCAAAGGCCCGCTCAGCCTCCACCATCTGTTTCTGAGCTAAGACCCTCTCGGTCTCCAGCTTGGCATGCTCTATCCTGAGCTTCTCCATGGCCAGCTGATGCTCCCTTTCTTCCCTCCTATCTACCCACTCCTCTGGGGACAGGGAAAGGGATGGGGTGCTGCTCCTGACACTGGACCCAGCAAGGGACTCCCTATCTATGGGGTCTCCACTATCTACTGGCGTCCCTGTCAGGTTACTTTCTTCCTCCTCTTCTAAATCTTCAGGGCTCCCCACAGACCCACCACCCTCCTGGTGTGAGGCCCGGGCCCTTATCCTACTGCGCTCAAGACCCCATTGACCCTTTTGCCATAGGATCAGGCTGCTTCTAAGTTCGGACTGAGAGTCTGACTCATCCACCCTTATGTCTCTCTCTTCACAGAACCTTACCAACTCCAACATACTGTACCCAAAAAGATCACAGAAATCAAAAGCTGGCTCCATTTTGGCGGACGTTCTTGAGAAAAGATCACACAGGGAACCTAGGGGTCAGAGCTTAACACGAACACACAATTCACAAAGGATTCAGCAAGCTCTCTATCCCAGAGAACTCACACTCACTTGCCTAGTGCCACACACCACTCATCCACACACACAACCCTCCCCTCGGACTGGTAAGGCAGTTTCTACCACCCCTGATTCCTCAACCTGACCACCACGTGACACAGGTACCAACTCTGGGCGCAGGGCGGGGGACAAATGTACAGGACACTATTACGCTGCCACCACTGGATCCCACCCTCTGGTGAATCCAGAACCACAATGCACTAAGGGGGATGATCTACCCTCCCGAGCTAGGGACACCTAACTCACAGTGCACAAAAACACATTTCCAAAGAAATGACAATTAAAAACAAACTTAGAACAATAATCCCTATACCATGTGATTTATCTAAATGCAGAGTTTTGTAGTGCGGCCAGTTGCCGCTGCGGTACAGCGCAAACGCAAGTCCAAATCCCACCGCTGATCACCAATGTTAGAAATGGGATTTCTGGTTGGCTAGGGCTTGCGCCAAAGCCAGACAGAAACCACCACTCTAGTCAGGGCAAGGAAGTTACACGCCAAAGATAACCCCTGCTCACCCCCTTGGTAGCTTGGCACGAGCAGACAGGCTTATCCCTGAGGCGATGTGTAAAGCGTTTGCGCACGCACCCAGCAACAACACCCAAGGCCCACCACAAAGGAAACTCCACACAAGGTATTATATAAAAATAACCTTTGTATTATACACAACACATTAGATAAAAACACACACTTTACAATGTGCCAACAGGCACGGGCAGAATTTACAAGGGATTATATATACAGGGGACAGGGCCACATGGACCACTGTCAGGAATTAGCACTCTTTAGAAATAGCACTTAGAACGTAGGAATAATATTTTAGAACATAGCACATACAATCACTGTAGCACTAAAAATAGAACATATAGCACACAACCAGTAACTACTGGTAACCAGAAAGTACCTCCTACGCAACCCTAACCACCTTTAGGAATATCACGCAGGGAACTAGGACCTTCCTAGTACCACCTGTACTAAGGAGAAAACAACCACCTAAGTATCACAATACCTGTAGGGGTCTAAGCACATAAACACATGATGCATAACATTCAGAGGTGTAAAGCAAAGCACATGACGCATAAACACATTCAGAGGTGCGGGAAAGGTACAATGGCGCAAAAACTCACATTAGCCACTATCTGTGGCAGTCCCTAGGCCAACTGGCCTTGAAGGGGCAAGACGCCCTATGTCCCAATGTCAGTGGGGGGGGGGCCTACACGTGGCAGCTGCCCACTAAGTGCTGGGCAGCTGTAGGGACTGAGGCCTGGGCACCTCTGGGCCCTAAAACAAGTATGGCCTCCGTTGGAGCCTCGCTGGGCTCTGAGCAAACACTCGTGGCCCCCTGAGCCCCTCTGGGCTCCACACGAGAAATGCCCCCTGAGCCTCGCAGGCTCTATAACAAGAATGCGCCCCTGACGTTGGAGCCTGGTGGGCTCAATAAACAAATGTGCACCGTTGGAGCCTCTGTGGCTCTGAAAACAAATGTGCCCCGTTGGAGCCTCTGTGGCTCTGAAAACAAATATGCCCCAACCGTTGGAGCCTCTGTGGCTCGAGGACCATGTGCCTCTTTGGAGCCTCGTGGGCTCGGAAAACGAATATGCCCCTGTAGAGCCTTCAAGGCTCTCAATGATACTACTCCAGCAGTTAGAGGGAGGGGGGCCTTGTTGGAGCGGCCCACTGCCAAGCGGGGCCGCTCTGGACTGACTGCAGGTGCCCCTCTCCGTTGGAGCGCCACTAGCGCTCTCAACACCCAATGCTGGCTCCGTTCACCAGGCCGGCAAGAGAACCCACTCACCGGACTCTCCAGGCGCTGGTTGGACGTCTCCGGTGGCGGCGGGGCTCTTTCCCTTGCCGGCGGCGTCTCCTCTCGGCGCGGGGCTTCCCGTGACTGCGCGGGAGCCCCGGGCGGATTCACCACTCGGGCGTCTCTGTTGCCGGTAACACTCCGGCCGAGCAGCGCGTCTCGCTGCCTCGCTCCCTTCCTCTTCCGCAGGCGCGCGGGGTAGGCTCCCGTCGCTTCCTGCCTAGGGTCCCGCCCACGTCCTCACCTGGCTTGCCTGACTTCCGTTTTCGCGGGGGCCGCGGCGGTGATTACGATGGCTGTGATGCGGGGTGGGCACCCGCGAGGATATCACCTCACATAAGCGGGGTAGGCACCCGCGAGGATGACCACAAGAAAACGGCCAGGTCCCTGGCGGGGTGGGCACCCGCTATGGTGGTAACAATGCCGGGTGGGCACCGGCTCCCAGAAATACAGCGCTCCTAGCGCTAGGGAGAAAATGTGAAAGCGCTCGTAGCGCTAAAGGCCAACAAAAAGCTCCCAGGCGCCTTAAGGATACAAATAAAGCGCTCCCAGCGCTTAGGGGAAATTAAGCACAAAAGTCCAGCAAAGTCCTCCCCTGCACACAGCAAGGCAGGGGTGGGGGGCAAGGCTGGACCCAGAGCCAGCTCACTGGGCCTCCAGGCAGGGAGGTAGTCCACGTGGCGGTCCTCTGGTCCAGCGGCAGCAGCAGCAGCCCCCCTCAGGTAAGATCCTGGCAGAGAACAACTTGTAAGGGGACACAGCCCCTTTTTATACAGTAAAAGTCTTTGTTCTTGGTTCAGGGTGAGGGGGAAAACCAGTCGCAGCTGGTTGGGGAGCACCCTTGATGTGCTCAGCCCCTCACTCTATTCACTGGCAGGGCTAGGGTCGTCAGTCGCACCACAGGGGGCGGGGCCAGCATTGTGTGTGGAAAACCCTGTCCTATTCAGGACCCAGGTGTACTCCTCCCACCCATCTAGCTGCTGATCTCCCCATTCACCACTGGGTGACTCATCCTGACTCTGGGGAATCCCTAGCCCATCACATGACACGACCAGCCAATCACGCGACAGACACACTGCCCACAGAAGTGCCCACTTCTAGAAGTGGCACTTCCACACTAGGTACATGCACGCCGCACACATCATCGCGCAGCATTCACTCCCACGAGTCCGCACATACCAAACTCGGGCCTGCACACCCCACGCATCAGGAACTACTAGGGACACATACATTCCCCATGCATTCCTATGGGAGGGCAGGCCTATCTCACCACATGCACTCAGAGCACGCACGCACTTTACCCTGGGACACAGGGAAAGTGCGCAGAAACCCAAAAAATTACCACACCAAGTCACCAATAAAAAGCAAAAAGTTCAGGGGTGAACCTGCCAGAAGGGCCAAGTCCAACACTCTCCATCACTGTAGACCGTTGGGTCTATCAGCCTCTCTGCTGGGGAGGGCAGGGGGGTCGCCTTCAGTGGTAGAGGAGGCCGATGTGGGGAGGAGGGGTGGCGTCGCGTTGTAGAGAGGAGGGTGGCTACCAACGGGGGTGGGGATGGGAGGGTAAAAAGTATTTTTTTTAAAGCCAGTAGTAACTACAAAATTTATGAAAGGAAGAGAGATGATTTTAAGAGAGACAGGAAATTATGTCTGTTTGTTTAAACCAGGACAAGATGGCATTTTTAACTGTATGTACATTTAATGTGCGGGGACTCAACGAGAGGGGGAAACGGCAAAGAGTGGCACGTGAAATAAGGAATATGTCACCCAATGTAGTCTGTATCCAAGAGACACATGTCCCTTGGAGCAAACACATTATATTAAAGGAGCTAGGTTATGAGCTACAGGTGTGTACTTCTCAAGGGACTACCACTAGATTTGTTGCTATACTTTCGAAAAAAGGCCTTTTAAAAATCACAAAAAGGGCAGCAGATAAATATGGGCGATGGGCCATGATCAAATGTATTACAGCTAATGAGAAGTCTACAATCTGTTCTGTATACGGCTCGAATCATGATGATTCACAAATCATTGAATACTTAAATTTAGAATTGGCCAACTGGGCAACCCCTCTAATACTTACAGGGATTTCAATATCCAATTAGGAGAAGTGACTCATAGGTTGGGGGAGATAAATACGCTGGCAAGAAACCTAAGATACACAAAGCCTTACAGCAGCTTCTTGACGAACATGGCCTAGCCGATGTATGGCCCAGGTTAAAACATCCAGAACCAGGGTACACACATTACTCCTGCCCTCATCAAAAGCTATCTAGGCTAGATTATTTCTTTGTAACGAAAACTTATCTAAAAGATGCAAATATGCAGATTTTTCCCCGAATAACCTCGGATCACAACCCAGTACTTTTGAAACTTGTAATGCATGGCTTAATACCACCCAGAAGTCCACTCTCCTTTGACAGAAAGCTACTACTAAATGAAGAGTTTATTAGTCGCGTACGAAAATGGGTAACACAATTTCTAGCCATAAATCATAACTCCACTAAATATGGTATAGTCTGGGATGCAATGAAGCAGGACTTAGGGGAGTGATATTAAGCTTTGTACTGCATGCGCAGAAACAACTCAGACAGCACCAAATGGAGTTATATGAGGAACTACGATGCTCTGAGTGCAATTTGATAGAAGCAGTACAGGGAAAGTTAGATATTGCACAGGCACAAACAGAGGTGGCATGGTGCAAACCTAAGATAAATGAGGAATGGGCCAAAGACATTGCAAAGAAATACCAGCCTTTTAAAAACGAGTGTTATGAGTTTGGGGAGACAACAGGGAGATGCCTTGCGAAGAAGATTAGATCTAAAGAGGTAGAAAATTCTATTCCGGCAATTCAGGATTCCGCAGGAAGCATAGTAGAAACATTGGAGGGGATTCTAGAGGTTTTTAGGGTTTTTTATGAGGAACTGTACTCAGCAGACAATGACACTCAAAGAGGAGGGGAGGATTTCTATAGAGATCCTCTTGGGGAAACTGTGAATTAAGAAGATCAGAGAATACTAGAGGAGCCTATCTCAATGCAAGAGTTGATAGACGCAGTTGGTTCACTAGCTACAGGGAAAGCTGCTGGCTCTGATAGGCTTCCATTAGAACTATATACATTTATATTGCCAGAAATACAATCAGAAATGCTAGCTGTTTTTTGGGAGGCACAAGAGGGCACTGCCCCTGCATCTTGGGATGAAGCCAGTATCATTATCTTTCTTTAAAAAGATAAACCTCCCACACTGCCATGGTCGTTTAGACTGATCTTGCTTATAGATTGCGATCGGAAAATCTATGCAAAGATATTAGCATCGCAGCTTTCTCGCGTGATTACACCCCTAGTTTTGGTCCATCAACATGGTTTCATACCAGGTATAGGCACGGTCAATCATATAAGTAGAGTTATGACAATGCTGGATATCGCCAATAAACGTAAATTGCCAAACAGAGTGATACTACTGGATGCAGAAAAAGCTTTTGATAGTGTCTCCTGGGAATTTCTTTGGGCAACAATGAGGTGGTATGGGTTCGGTGCTGGGTTTATTCAGGCAATTAAAACAATGTACAGATCACCAAAAGCGCGAGTGTGTGCGCTAGGGTTAGAATCGAATCCTGTATCTATACTAAGAGGTACCCAGCAGGGTTGCCCCTGCTATTCGCGCTATATATTAACCCGTTCTTGAATTTATTGGAACAAAAGCTAAACACATCATTACTAGGCCCTAGGCAAGAACGGGTTAAAATCTTTGCATATATAGATGACATAGCAATAGTCACACCAGATCCCGCCATCACGTTGATGGAGACCGAACAACTTGCATCAATTTTTGGGATGAGCTCCGGGTATAAACTAAACCTAGCAAAGACACAGGTTATATGCACCGATCAGACACATTTTAATGACCCAAGAGTTGTGGAGGAGGCAATATATTTGGGAGTCCGCTTGAACGCATCCCTTGACACGATGGTCATATCTAATTGGGAGCCTCTGCTCTGTAAGATCAAAAAAGATTTGGATAGGATGGAATGTCTTCATTTATCAATGTTGGGAAGATGTAATGTTCTAAAAATGAACATCTTGCCAAAGGTTCTTTATTTTTTTAGGGCAGTCCCACTAGAAATCGCAAGAAAGCAGATTCAGAGACTACAGTCTATCTGTAGTTGTTTTTTATGGGTACAGGGCAAACCTCGTCAAGCATGGAAATTTATGACTCTTCAGCGTGAACGAGAAGTTTGGCCAGTTCCTAACTTCCAGTTGTATTACTGGGCTTGCCTATTGCAATATGTGGGAATTTTATTGGTTGGGGCAAATGAGGAATATACAGAGGAAACTCCTCACATTTTTCAGCTGTTACTAGGCTCTATGGCAGAGAGAACTTTCTTTAAAATCCTCGAACCAAGTTATTATTAAAAAAATACGTTTTAAGGTGCTTCAAGCCGCCCATAAGGCCTGCCTCCAGATCAGGCGACATATGAAGATTGGTAGGATTAATTATTATACCCCTATGGATGCCACAACTTTATTGCCATCAATTATTTCGGATGGTATTATGAGCAGATGGAGAAGCAAAGGAATTCTGACTTTAGGGAACCTAGTTGACAGCAGTGGTACCAGGACATATACTTCATTAATGGCTAATTATGATCGTCCCAAAGCAGATTTTTTAAAACACTTACAGATCAGGAGCTATCTGAACAAAAGAGGGGATGCCTCACTCTTAGCACATAAGAATAATCTATTAGAAGTTGTGAAGGGTCGGGGAAAAATTGGTAATATATATCAAAAAACGGAAGTACAAAAGGATGATTTGGAGGCACAAAATGTTAAATGGAATGCTAGACTATCTGTAGAGGGTAATATTTTGCAAGAATCTATTACATTAGCTGACAAACTTCTAATATCCTCCAATTTAAAAACACAGCAGTATAAAACTATGTTTAACTTATACTATACGCCGGAGAAAATTGCACGCTGGGGGGGGATACGCGAGGATAAATGCACCAGGTGTGGGAAAGATCAGGCAGATATAGTTCATATGTTTGCCACATGCCCTGATCTAAGATTATTGATTAATAGGATGCAGATTTTTTTAACGGAAGCCACGGGGGTACAGATTGAGATAACCCCAACAGTTATGTTGCTAGGGGTGCTAGAGGAGGATATGCATACACAGGGAATGTACACATTTAGATATTTAATATATATTGCTGTTGCTGTGGCAAGATTATGTATAGCTTCTCTGTGGCGACAGAGTAACCTCCTACGTTTGAGATGTGGAGAAGAAGACTATTCGCTATATGCAAATTAGAAACCAACCTATATGTTATTAAAGGGCTACAGAAGCGTAGAATGGGCGCTAAAATTTGGGGGCCTTTTTTATTGAATTTATGACATCCGCAATATAAGATAACAAGTAGACCCTGTGGGCTCGGAAGGTTCTCTGGTGGTAAAAATTGCATATCCCCTCGGTTAATATAGTCATAGGCTAGTTATAAGCCATTAGTTACTTTCTTTAGCTGGCCCTTTTTGATACCTGCCTATCCGCATTTAGAACTTAATTAATGTGTTAGGGGCTGAAACTCCCATGTGGGGGCCTATACATGTATCTTTTATTACAGATTATACAAATGTTATTGATCTTGTTTATTCTTTTACTTGACTAATCTCTCACTGGTGCTTTTTTATCTTAATTTTTTTATATGTTAATGCTCTCTGTAAATGTATAATGGCTTAACTAATTTAAAAAAAAATTAAAAAACATGCACATTTGTTTTCTTATTACATAAGTGTTGAAATGTATTTTTAGATAGTGCGTGTATGAAGTTTCTCTACACATTCACTCAAGCAAGTCATCAGTTAAAGTTTTGCATGGCTATATTCTTTCCACTCAACAAAGAAAAACAGTAATGAAAGTATTAGAGTGTGTATTCCAGGCAAGAGTATCATTAGAAGCGAATGGAGTTGATTTTTTTGACCCGGTCACAAGGAGGTATAATGGGACAGAGGCGGTCTTTAATATCAAATGGTTTTCAAGAGGTGACATTCCAGTTTTGCTTTCCCCTACTAGCCTGCTCCTGGCTGGAAAGTGGCTTACATAAATTACATACACATGCTGACGGCACAGAGTTAATTCGGGTCAAGGAAGTAGACCACATTCTTTAAAAGCACTGTAAGTTGATCCAGACACTTCACCATGTCTTAGCCAACCCAGTGTACCCAAGTTGAGCAATTATACTCAAGAAGTGGGGTAAACTTATTGCTAATGAGCTCTGCAAGCAGAACCGAAAGGAGGAATAAAAGAGACAATTTTAACAGGGATAAAGGGAGGTTCCTGAGGGCTGTGAAAGGGATTCCTGATTTTGACAAGTGTGAGCTCAGAGACCCTTAATTGGAAAGTGACACAGTTGACATGGAAGCCCAGAGACAGTAGTCTTATGAAAAGAACAATGACTAACTTTGAGAAGGTAATCAAGAAGCTTAACACATTAAGCAAATTAAAAGGGTGGCATGATTGTGGTTCCTAAATGGTTTCGGGCATTATGGCTAGGGTAGAGGTAGGTAGACACATTCCATGATCATTTAGGCTATTCCAACTGATGTAAGCAGTTTAGTTTCCCCTCCCACTCTGTTGACTAAATGATTTCTGTATGTCCATATATGTGAATAGCTATTCTTTTGTATATTTGTACTGCCTCTTTTTGAGTCTCCATGCTTACACTGCAACAAAAGGTGTATAAAAGCACCCTGGTTTCCTTATTCCATGTACTGCCTCATACATTGCCTGAGGGTTCTGTATCGATGTAGTCCCACACATGAGTGATAATAAACTATTGTTTTGATATTACAGCTTCCGTGCCAATCTCTATTTTGTTGGTCTGAGGACTAAAGGACAAAGAAGGGCGAACCCTTGCACTGGTGAGCCCCTGAAAAGGCTCACTTACACACAGAGATGGAGTGACACGCTTCTGTTTAACCCTGCACACTGAGGCAAGGCACGTAGTGGTGGATGAGGAGGTTGCCTCCAGGTGGCACAGTCGTTGGGCCTTTTTAAGAACTCAATAGACAGCCACCTCAATTTTGCTCCCCAAAACAATTGTGTGCATAAGGTGCTAAAGGGTGGGGTCAGGGGAGATACAAACAAATAGTGGGTTTGGGGATAGAATGACTCAGTGGTATTGAAATATTACCTAGTAAGAAGCCAAATGCTCTACAAATGCATATGATTATTGTTAGACCTGGCATCTTTTAGCATTATTCCCTGTCGTTTTGATTTCTGAACTCCTGGTTTTGACTTTTGTTGGTTTAGTGTCTCTATGCTCTTTCTCACTGCTGTCCAGTGCTAAAGTGGAAGTTCTCCTGTGGTCATTTGTATTATGGATTGGTGTTTGGCACATTTGATTTACTGGTAAGTCCCTAGTAAAGTGCACTGAAAGTGCCAAGGCCTGTAAATCAAATGAAGCTAGTGGGCCTGCAGCACTGCATGTGCCACCCACACAAGCAGCCTTTCAAAGGGTTCTCAGACCTTCCACTGCAGTGTCTGTGCGCAGTTTTTACTGCCATGTCGACTTGGCAAGTGCGCCCACTTGCCAAGCCGTAACGTTCCCTTTTATTACGTGAGTCACCCCAAAGGTAACCCCAAGGTACCCCTTTGGGCAGGGTGCAGTATATTTGAAAGGTAGGACATGTAGTGGTATGTGTGACTGTCCTGTTTTTCACTGTTGAAAGGCTATCTGTCCCATAGGATGGAAGTGGGAATACTCTGTAACATTTTTAGAAGTATATCTTCCCATTGGAACAATATAGAGAAATTGAGTTTGGTATGCATGAACACAGAATGTAGAAATGCATCTTTTAGTTTAGATTATTGTTATGTTCTGTGTTTGAAAATACCACTTTTCAAAAATAGGTATTTTCTGGCTTAGCCATCCTGTGTGCATATGCTAGGTTGTGGATTTACTGTCTGGCTTTTGAGTGAAAGGAGTTGGGGTTGTGCATTCTCTCCAGACAGCCACTGGGGGGGTCGAGGTGTGTCCTGACTTTCCTGGGTGAGCTAGGGCTGGGCTAAATAGACCTGGGCTGCATTTAGAGTAGTGGAAGGAGATTTCATTGCACCTGAATTGGCCTGGTCTACCTTGGCCAGTGCTGTCTCCACCTCCTGCCGGGAAGCTGGGCCAGAGGGGACCAAACTGGTTTGGACTAAGCACAGACAATCTCTGCCCAAGAGAACAAGGAGAAATGCAGCATAAATATTGGGGCCCAGATCCCAGAACTTTAGAACTGACTTGGATCAAGGAGTACTGCCCCGCTGCTGTGTTGTTGCTTTGTTTGGTTGGCCTGCAGTTGCTGCTTCTGCCTTGGGCAGTGAAAAGACTGGACTGAACTTTACTTGTGCTGAGTATCTTCGAGGGCTGGATGTAGAGCTTGCCTCCTGTTCACGAATTCTCAGGGACAGCAAAGAGTAGACTTCACCTACCTCTGGGGACAGCCTTTGATACCGCGGTTTCAGTTGCTACAGAGGGGGAAAGGAGGAGGCGACTCCATCACAGACTCCATCACTGGCTCTGTGACCTGAAGGCACCACAGAGGGCACTGCCACATCTTACACACCAGGGCTGGCTATAGTACTGGTGGCGCCTGTGCAACAATGTTTGGTGTCACCCCCAATGACCACCTCGCCACGGGTTCCCTCACTACCACAATTTGACAATGCCTCCCAAGTTTCCATAACCACTGTCTCTTAGATCTATTTAGTTTTATAATTGCCACTCATACCAGTCTAAGGTGTCAGAACATTTTACATCACACATTGTAGAGAGAGCTCAGTTTTCGCCCCTTCAGATGAGAGGAGAATGCAGCTAAATATTGAAGTGTCTAAGGAGATGAGACAGGCCTGCCTGTTGGCAGCTAGTTTTGGGCATCTTGAAATAGTAAGGCAAGGAGGAAGTGTGGAAAAAATAGATAAGGGAATGTGGGAATCTGATTAGTATTGGGTAGTAAAATTCCTCTACTCACCCACATTTTCAGAGCATTCCTGAGCCTGGAAAGTCTTCATCTGAAGAAAAAAACCCTGCTGGAAGAAAACTCCTATCTCCTGATGAAAGAAGAGGACTTTCAGCAGCATGTAAGGAGACACCTAACTTCTGCTGGGAACCCAGAGAATTGAACTTCTCCCTAAGGAAAGAGTGGTTATACTCATTTATATCTGTTTCAGGTGGAGTTAGGGGCTGCAGGACTGACCATAAAATACTTTTACAGCACTTTGATATTCACATCCATCCAATGGTCAGCCCTTCATGACGTTTAATATTCATGAATTAGCCCTAGTAATTCCTTCAAGGAAGAAGCCCAAATCACAGCCATCATTCCCATGGTTTACCCAGGTATTACCTGAACAACATCTGCGTTGCAAGCAACTAGAACTGAAATGGCAGAAGGCCTATAACCTGGAGGAATTGCTATACTTCATCATAGCACTGAAAGCCTATCAGTCAGATTAGGTTGCTAAAAAAGTACATTTCTCCTCTCAGATTGATGAAGCTCAATTTGATAAGAAAATAGTCTTTTAAGATTTCCAAATCCTTTCTTCGACCTAACGCCAGTGACTGCTGGCAACTGCAGGGAAGGGGCAGGTACATAAAATAAAGAGTTTAGACAAATAAAAATAATCGAAAAGTCATTTACCTGCTTGTGCAGACATGTCCTCCTCACTCTGGCTCTCTTCTTTTTCTGATGTCATGTCCAGGGCTCCAACTAACATACTTCTAATGCTGTTAACCAGCATGTGAGAAGTGGCAGGATTAGAGGTAATGGCCTCTTTCTGTGCTCCTGAGGACACTGTAGGCTTCTGCAGGCTCTCAGCCCAGATGTATAAGACAGCTGAGTTAAGTGGTTTATAGCTCACATGTCAGGCTGGCCATCGCAAGATGGCCGGTCAAAGCAACATGTGCACTATAAACTACTGTGCATGCAGCCCACCACTTCTGCCACTCAATCGGCCCCATCTGGTCCTGACAGTCGGTTCAGGACGGGTTGTTGACAAATAAAATGGTAATGAAATAACTTTATTACCATTTATTTTTCATCTCTGGGGCATTTCGGGGGGCATTTAAGTGGGGCGACGTGCTTCTGCTCAAATTGAGGAGCTGCCCCAGCCTAAGGCACCGGTAAGGGAGATCCGGTTCTCCCAAACTCTATGCAATCAGATTTCCAATTTTTTCAAAGAAAAAATATGAGCTATGCAACGAGACGTCACAGCTCTCATGCCCCAGTAAACACTTGGTAGTGCATCCCCCCTAGAAGGCAGTGACTGAAACTTTGACCCCTTTTCATAAAATCAATATAGAAAGTCACGTCAGGCCATTTTGTCCTGTAAATGAGGATCACCTAATGATCGCTGTCCCCCTCTCATTCTCCATAAAGTTGTTGACATAGTCAACCCTGTGATTAATGAGATTTCAAATACATTGCTAGCTAATGCAGTGGTTTTGACTGAGTGGAAATTGGTAGTGGTTAAACCTGTGCAAAAAAAGCCTTTAGCTAACTCAACAATATTGTCCAACCTGCACCTAGTCTCATTACTCCCCGTGATGAGCAAAATTATTGAAAATTTGGTTAATGGCCAAATAATTACTTTCTTTGAAAATACAAATTTACTCCATGCAGGCTTTTCGCCCAAGACACTCTACTGAATCTGCTCTGTGGGAAGTAGCTGAAAACCTAAAATTGACTTTGGATGCAGGGAATAATGCAGTGTTGATTTTACTAGACTTATCTGCTGCATTTGATGCCATCTTCCACAGCATTTTGCTCCATCGTATCAAAGATAATGGAATTTCAGGACTTTTCCTGACCCTTATTAAATCTTTAATTACAGATTGTAGACTAACGGTCTTGTTGGGACCTTTTCCAATCGCAGAAACAGTTGTTGCACAGGGCTCATCTCTGAACCTGATTTTATTTAACATTTAAATGACCCCTCATATTTCTCTGATTACCTAATTTAGAATAGAAACCACCTCATATGCGGATGACACACAGCTGATCTTCTCATCAGACAAAGCATCCTTTGGTTCTGAGCTTAATTTTAAAAACTATCTCACCACAGTTATCCGGTGGATGCAATCCAATCATTTGAAATGTAATGTCAATAAAACCAAGATTATGCTGCTTGGCAAGTCAAACTTTTTTGCTGCAGGGAAATGGTGGCTGGATTTGACAACCTTCCCCTACACCAGCCACTGTTGATATCGTTAGGAATCTGGGAGCAAACTTTGATGCCTCCCTGTCTTTCTGCCCACAGGCCCTCGCAATCACAGGCATGTATTTTAGTTTAATAAAATGATTGAGAAAATCTTCTATTTATTGCCCCATGACAGCCAGAAAGACAGTGGATTGCACACTTATAACTTCCAGATTGGACTACTGTAACAGTCTGTATGCTGGATCCTCTAATCAGTCTGTCAAGATATTCCATGTTGTGCAGCATGTGGCAGCCAGACTGGTATTCAAGCTTCCCAGATGATCATCTGCATCAGTTGCTCTGATGGCTTTATACTGGCTGCCAGTACATCAGAGGATGCTTTTTAAAATCCTTTTATTGACCAATAGTGCCTACAAATCAACGGGACTGAGATATCTATCACCCAGATTTACTAACTACTCTACTAAAAGGATCTTGAGATCTCCCCATGCAAACCTGCTCAAGCCCGTCTCTGTTAGACACAGAACCCAAGGTGGTAAATCCTTCTTAGCTCTGGGCAATAAGGCCTGGAATCAACGCCCCACTCCTTTAAGATTTATCGATTTAGAAGTTATTTTCAGAAAGTGGTAAAAACTTTGATTTTTGAAGTCCCTGATACACTCTATTACTCTCTTCTCATTTGATTTAGTGGCTTCTTAGGTCTGGTCTCGCATGTGTGAGTAGATTATCTTCTTCGTAGCATGAGGATGGTCTTCTGGGAGTGGCAGTGTGCTTTGCAAGAACTCAATTCAAATTCATTGAGAAAAAGTAACTCTGGTAAATTAGCAAAAAGGAAGTGGTTCATCCCAGAGGTACTGCAGCTCATCTCTCCCCGTTATGCAGTTGTGACTTTAAATAACATGCTATCTCCCAAGGAAAAGTAAAACAAGGCTACACATATGACCTTTTTTTTCATTAACTTGTTCTTGGGTCAAACATTAGTAGCAGTGGTGACACCTCAACCACAGTCAGGCTTCTTGTTTTCAGGCAACAGGTCCTAACAGTAACGCTCACAAATGCTAAGTCTTGGTGACTGGTCATATTAAATTAGTAGGGTTGTTAGCACCCAGGGTGTCTACCTCTTTCCCCTGAGAAGCAGGAAATAGCAGCTATTTCTTATTCAGGCCTGGAGTCTAGTCCTGAATTTGCATAAAGTCTACTGAAATTTCTTAACCTTAGCATGTCCTAATCCAATAATTTCTTCTTTACTGGTGCACAGAGCTTTACCATATCAAAATGTTAACTAACTACCTGGCTGACAGAGCCTACTTATATCCAGAGTTAGTGGCAGTTGATTATGGGCCATGGCCATCTAGACCAATGGATATGGTGCATGACTTGGCAAGATGGAGATATACACCCAAGTCTTATTGCACCTTAATGATGCAATGGGTAACTGTTCACCTTTCCCTGATAGTCATTTGGCCAATCATGGGAGTTTTTGGCCTCCTTTCTCTTTGTCAGTGCCACATTGCTACTCTGCCCCCACTAGCTTTTTGCTTCTTTTCATGTCTGTTCTACTGATAATTATCAATTTCATCCTCATTCCTTGATATCATTTTATTATTACCTAGCCCATACCCACATTATTATGTCCTTGCAACATGTGGGCGTTGGTGTCATTACTTTGTAGGATGGAGCTGAGTCTAAATCAAAACAGTCAACCCTATTTATATATTTTGTCTAGTGGCAGACACAAGGCTGTGTTGCTCTCCACAGAGATCTACTTCAGGGTTCAAGCTGTTTCCTGCAGACATGCTCATTGTCTGGTGTAGCGAATGAACACTATGCCTATGTCACCAGTTGCCAGCATTTGTGGAATAAATATGTGCTCTGCACAATTGCCATTTGCAGTGAAGTCTGACTAAGCAATGCCACTGTTTTCTTCACCTTATGCTCCAAGAAACAGAAGACAAAAAACGTCAATGCCTCATGCCCCCCAGGAAATAAGCATGAGCATTAAGGAAAAACACAAAAAGGAAGTTTCAGGAAATACCAGAAACTAATTCTTTTCATTTCTTTATTGGATTTTGCAACACAAAAATGTAATGAAGCAGCATGTTAGCTGTGTATCAAAAGTGTACATCATTGCATGAGTAATGATGATTACAGGTAGGGGACAGACAAAAGCAGTGAAGACAGAAGGTATTAGTATAATATTAACACCACCAGGGCGTGTATGAATACCATCAATAAACTAGGAACCATATTTATAGGTTAAGTGGTGAATCGTGTTGATAAGCCAAGAAGGTCAACGACACGCTCTGTCACTTCAGAAACGCAGGGCAGCACCATATTCACATGAATATGGTGCTGCCCTGAGTTTCTCCCTACACTGGGGCTAAATTTAGCAGCCTAGCACCAACGCAGATACCCTTACACCATAGTGCAGGGGTGTGTGCATTGTAGGGGAAAATTGTTTTTGTACAGGAAGGTGTCCCTTCCTGCACATGAACACTCTTTAGATGCTGTTATGTAACTTCTATGTGTGCTGCTCAATGCAGCACACATAGAAGTTGCAAAACGTCATTGTTTTTTAATGATTGTTTATATGCAGTAAGGGACACCTTCTGGCAGATAAACAATCATTGGTGTTTTGCTTTTCCATATATGCTGCACAATGCAGCACACATGGAAACAGCAAAAATGAGGATAAAATAAACATTTGTCCTCTTTTCGCCAGGGTAAGGCAAGGTTTTCCCCGGTGTTTATTTTGGCCTGCCCCATATTTACGCTGGCCTTGTAAATGTGGAGCAGCATCAAAATCAATGGATTTTGCGGCGGAACTCCCACAGCAACACCCACTGCCCTCCCCATTTACGCTAAGTGTAGTGTGAAAGGGTGCCTTATTTACAAGGCAGCGTTAAGCCACGTTAATTGGCTTAACACTGCCTTGTAAATAAGGTGAGGTCACTATTGCCACCACAACGTCCTGATAAGTGACGCTGTTGTGGCGATAAGGGCTTGTAAATATGCCCCTACGAGTGTAATGAAAAGAGGGGTGAGTTCAATATAGAACAATAACAGAGGCGGGTTAATGGAAATCCCCGTTACTATTGGTGTTGATGGTGATGATATCTTACCTGTTATTGTTGTTGAGGGTGGCACCTCTAAAAAAAACAGCTGCAGGATAAACAATATCAGTTCCATTTTCTTACCACAGAAACACAAACTCACCATAATCCAACAAAAGCAGTTCCCCAAAAGTCTGCTGAGTCTAACACAGTTATGTTGTTAGTTGCATTACCAGAAAGAATATATCCCCAATCTATTTTGGCCTACACAAGAACTATGACCTTATTGCAGTCTATAGATTCTGCAAGACCATGGTGCGATGAGTGAAACTGGGCAAAGATCTTGGCCAATGGAGTCAATTAAATGGGCAAAATGTAAGGGGTTGTGCGATTTGCAGCAGCCATTTGGCCACATTTGCCCAAACTGAAAGATTCACAGTCAGACTTCTTTCTCGGCTGTCACTGTGCCAAAGCTGCACACACCATTGGTAGCCTTAATTGCAAATCCACTGATAGAGACAGCTGTGAACATTTTGCACCTTAAAGGAGACTTAAGGGGCATTAGTCTCCATGTACATCAGTGCCCATTGTACCCAAGGAATGTGACTGAAGGGTAACAATCATTTGTACTACAATGCAAGAAAATCAAGAAGGGGAAAAGACATGTAACTGTCAATATCCTGTTAGGATTTAACAGCAGCATTTATGAATGACTTCAATTTTGTTGCCACTGACAATGGCAGTAGTCTATGTTGATTACTTTGTTGCATAAAAATCATTGAGTGTCACTTCCAGAAACCCAGGAATGAAAAAAAATAAGATTCTAACAGATCAAGTGTCGTTGAGAAATCATCATGGGAAAATGACACAGAAGTCATCCTTCTGTAGTCAGTTAACAAAATGTGTGTTGTATTTCGCTGCTAGTACATCCTTGGAATGTGTTTTTAGTATGGCTAAGGCAGTACTCATTGAGGTATAATATCAGAGGAAGAAACACTCTTATGAAAAAAGAACTCAAAGAACTCTAAGAATAAAAGGTTGATTTATAAAGGCAGTTTAAAATCCTCTCTGTTTTTGTTGCTCACTCAGCCCTGGGTAGACCTCCAAGGATTACCAGAAACTAAGATTCTAGTGCTAACTGTTGAAGAAATATAGAAGATTTGATATAATCTAAGGCAGTTGAGAGCAGTTGTATCAGCAGCACTAATCGCTGATATTGTCTAAATGTCTGCTCTTCAGTCAATAACCAAAAATCCTCTCTAGTGCTATGAAGGCTTTTGGTGGTGCGACCAAGGGGCTACATAATCGACTGTTTGGAGTTCATGAGATCAGGCAGGACAAGGGCAGCACTAATTAAGACGAGGCACACACAGAGATGTGTCCGTGCTCCTAAAAGCAACAGCTCCTCTGAGCCCACTACACTAACGGCATGGCAGCTTCAGCCTCAGCTGGGTGATGGCCCACTTTTACTGCCAATACCACCTGATCTCGAGCAAGGAGACAAGCTTTCTGAGCAAATTACATTTCCAAAAAATTCAAAGGACGCACTATTCTCACAGAATAAGGAGGGGAGAAGCCTTTAATCTCCCATACCGCCTCACACCTCCCCTACAATTGTCCACCAATTGATTGGCTTCAAAGGCAAGCTATGGTTGCCGAAACCAAAAGAGCACAAGAAAAAAGCTCCTTTTCAATGGGAAGAATGGGCCATAAAAAGCATTGAGGTAAGAGCCAAGTGACTGACTCTGGCACCAGACAACTCCACAGCAGCAAACTGCGCAGTGGAAACAGGTTTGGGCTCTAAGCACGTATACATGCCAAACTCTAAAGAAAGATTCCCAACTCAGCAGTCCTACCACAAAAAGACCTTACGATATGTCAGTTAATGTCAAACAACTCAGAGAAAGGAAGGGTCATTTAGTTGTTGCCGAGTTGCACCATGTCTTAACACAAACAGCACCAGCATCAGTGCCTATGTCTTCTCCAGTCGACCAGGACAGTGTGAATTACAATGGATGCTCTCCAGTAAAACCCTCTTGGATCCTAGACCAGCCTCCCAACAAAACAACGGTCCCTTTTAGCCAGCAAAGAAGTGGGTTTCCTGTTCTTGAAATATCTTCAATCTAGTCATTAGAAACTACTCCTCTAGTACAGAAACAGATCTCTACTTTTTCCACCCAATGGCCTCTCAGGCTTCCCCTCTCTTCATTATAGAGCAGTCAAGGGACACTTGGGATGCTCTGATGCACTTGTTGTTTGAATCAGTAGTCAATGCATTCACTTACCAGTCAAATTAGCCTGACTTACAGGTTGGCCTTCTTAATGCCATGCCTATCTAACTCATGGCATATGACTCCAAAATAGGCACAATAAATTTGCTGATACAATGCACGTAGTTCGATGCAGACCAACCTGCCTTTGTATGCTCATGTGGCCAGGCGATTGACAACCTTCTATGCCTACTTGCCACCTTAGGCTCAGTGTTACTGAAATAAAGTTCCAATTAAATTCAGAACTTTTTGTAACATACAAAACTGCTGCTCAAAATGTTTTGAGCATTTCCCCCAAAGGAAAGCAACATCAGGTGGCTTCAAGCAGCGATTGCCATCAGAGTCATGCAAGTGTTCATGTTCCCCCAAAACGGATGCACTTAGTGCTGGGTCATCTACTCTTCAACTCAATTGAACAGAGCTTCCATCACAAAAACAGCGCAAAAGACTAAGGAAGGCAACAAACAAACAGCCTACAAAAAGAACCAACAGCCGCCCAGCACAAAGAAATATTCTCTATCTTTAAATCAACATCTAAGAACAAAGCTACAGTCAATTATACATCAACAGCGGAAGTTACCCCTGAATTACAAGGGACTTTGTCTGAAGAAACAATTTCTGATAATGTTGACAGTGGCAACTTGAGCATGCCCAAAGATACTCTTGGGCAAAAGAAATCTTCAATTTTAGGAATTAGCCAGCCAGTAAAGAGGTAAACCCAAAAGCCCCTGAGCAAGCTGAGAAGTATACTGACTCTAAGTGAGGAAGTTAAGTAACCCAGCTAGGTGCTCAATCATCCAACGTAGGCCATTGGTCACATCAAAAGAAGAATATAGAATTAGCTAGCAAGGAAAAACAACCAATAGAGAAAGTCAGCTGACCAATTCATTGTCAATGGTTTCTCCTCTTGCTCCAAAAGGTGTAATAGAGCCGACTACAGCCATACAATCTGACTCTTTGGTAACAATTACGTTTTTACCCATTTTACAGGATAGAATGCCACATCGCAAGAAAACAGAATCAAAGGTTTGTAAAACACCTGAAATACTATGTTTCACATGCTCCAGGAAATACAATCTTTACAGCACATTAAACCAACATATATTCATACAGTCACTTTTTGGTGTGGTACTTCATCCAAATGGTAGAATCCACCATAATCACCTGGAGAAGCCATTACCTTGAGGAGCAGGATTGGAAACTAAGAGCAACAGACTTTTGAGAAATGGGGCCCTGATTTAACACAAGGACATATTCTACCCACAACTTTTAATGACTAGCCACCCTGTTCAAAGCCGTACTCCCACAACTAAACCAAGAACAAAGAGCAGACAAGAAATGTTGGCTCCACAGCATGGTGAGCTCCAGACAGTGTCAATCCGTAGAGCGTCAAGAAGCGTATAAATCTCGTATATAAGCCTCAAGGCTAATAACAGCAGTACTAACAGTGACCAGAAATAGCCACTCACTCAAGCAAATGACTGGGAATAGGTCCCGGTTACATTCCAGTCAAGCACGAATAGAAATGGAAAACATTAACAAGATAATCAAACACCTAATACGGCATTGACAGAAATGCTAGCAATTTGCTAGTGAAACGTTGAGAGCCTGCAAAGAAAAAGAGATGACGCAGCTTTCTTAGATTACAAAAAGACCTTTCATCTGGTAATGCTGCAGTAAATTTGGGCAGTGGCCATCTGGATATATCAGCATTCTTAGGATTCTACAAACTGGCTGTAAAAACTCACTTGCTAAGACAACTTGCTGGGGCCTAGTCATCTATGCAGCGGGTCACATTAATCAAAAAATAGGAGTCCAACCCGACCACCCCAACATTCAAGCTGTGAAACTATTAGACATTTTTTGACAACAATCTCCCCTTGCTAATAAAAAATGTTTGCATGCACCGGCAAAGAAGAAGGAAACAACTGATCTACTGTTGCCATTTAAAATTGATCAAATGTCATTTGATCCCACCCAACTTAGGGCCAGATGCAGGAAACCAAATTACGATCGCAAACAATTAAATTCGCAGAATTTCAGCGTTTGCAATCGCAATTTGGCTGTGTGCAATGTAGGTAGGCAAATACCCACTCGCAACAAAAGGAATTGCAAAATTGTAAATCCTTATTTTGCGCAATCATTTAGAGAATCCCATTTTGTGGTTGCCTAAATGCTATGCTAGTAGGCATCACAAATTGCGATATTGCCTTAAGGAATCGCAAATTTCAAGTTGGTGGTATTTTGCGATTTCTTTTAAAAAAACACTTTTTTGCTTTTTTCGAAGTGCCATATGGCACATATACATTCCCTTAGGGCATGTATGTGCGCCAAATGTGCACACATACACATTTCAGGGGTGCAACAGGGTGCCTTTTTGGAACCCTTGCACCCTTGAAATTGCGCACGCAATTTGCGAGTACCTCTTGGTTACTCGCAAACTGCGTGCGCAAATCCCATTCCTTCCTATGGGCCTCTTCGCCCATAGGCATGAATGGGAAGATATGCCTTAGGGCATTTATCTGCGCCATATGTGCAAACATGCACATTTCAGGGGTGCAACAGGGTGCCCTTTTGGAACCCTTGCACCCTTGAAATTGTGCACGCAATTTGCGAGTACCTCTTGGTTACTCGCAAATTTCGCGAGCAAATCCCATTCATAAATGGGAAGGTATTCCTTTATTGCAAATCTCAATTTGCGATTCGCAATTAAGGAATATTAAGGAATCGCAATTATTTTTGCGATTCCTACATACATTCCATTTTGCGAGTCCTTAATAGCGATTCAGTAAAAATCACTATTAAGGACTCTCAAATTTGACTTTACCTACATCTGGCCCTAAGGGCCAGATATAGGAAGCCAAATTGCGATTGCAAATGATAAAATTCACAGAATTTTAGCGTCTGCTATCGCAATTTGGCTGTGTGCTATGTTAGTAGGTAAAAACCAATTTGCGAGTAACTCTTGGTTACTTGCAAATCCCATTCATTCCTATGGGCCTCTTGGCCCATAGGAATGAATGGGAAGGTATTCCTTGATTGCGAATCGCAATTTTCGATTCGCAATTAAGAAACATTAAGAAATCACAATTATTTTTACAATTCCTACATACATTCCATTTTGCGAGTCCTTAATAGCGCTTCAGTAAAAATCGCAATTAAGGACTCGCAAAATTGACTTTACCTACATATAGCATAAGGGCCAGATGTAGGAAGCCAAATTGCGATTGCAAAGGATGAAATTTGCTGAATTTCAGCGATTGTGATTGCTATTTGGCTGTGTGCAACGTAAGTAGGTAAATACCCACTCGCAACATAAGGAATCGCTAAAATTGCGATTCCTTCTTTTGCGCAACCATTTAGAGAATCCCAATTTGCAATTCCCTAAATGCTATGCTAGTATGCATCGCAAATTGTGATATTGCCTTAAGGAATCGCAAATTACCACCAACTTCAAGTTGGTGGTATTTTGCGATTTCCTTTAAAAAAGCAAGTTTTTTTGCTTTTTTCAAAGTGCCATGTGGCACCCATACATGCCTTTAGGGCATGTCTGTGTGCCAGATGTGCACACATGCACATTTCAGGGATGCAACAGGGTGTCATTTTGGAACCGTTGCACCCATGAAATTGCGCACGCAATTTGCGAGTACCTCTTGGTTACCTGCAAATTGCGTGCGCAAATCCCATTCATTCCTATGGGCCTCTTGGCCCATAGGAATGAACGAGAAGGTATTCCTTAGGGCATGTATGTGCGTCAGATGTGCACACATGCACATTTCAGGGCTGCAACAGGGTGTCCTTTTGGAGACCTTGCACCCTTGAAATTGCGCACGCAATTTGCGAGTACCTCTTGGTTACTCGCAAATTGCGTGCACAAATCCCATTCATTCCTATGAGCCTCTTGGCCCATAGGAATTAATGGGAAGGTATTCCTTGATTGCGAATCTCAATTTGCGATTCGCAATTAAGGAATATTAAGGAATCGCAATTATTTTTGCGATTCCTACATACATTCCATTTTGCGAGTCCTTAATAGCGATTCAGTAAAAATCACTATTAAGGACTCTCAAAATTGACTTTACCTACATCTGGCCCTAAGGGCCAGATATAGGAAGCCAAATTGCGATCGCAAATGGTAAAATTCGCAGAATTTTAGCGTCTGCGATCGCAATTTGGCTGTGTGCTATGTAAGTAGGTAAAAACCAATTTGCGAGTACCTCTTGGTTACTTGCAAATTGCATGCGCAAATCCCATTCATTCCAACAGGGTGTCCTTTTGGATCCCTTGCACCCTTGAAATTGCGCACGCAATTTGCGAGTACCTCTTGGTTACTCGCAATTTGCGTGTGCAAATCCCATTCATTCCTATGAGCCTCTTGGCCCATGGGAATGAATGGGAAGGTATTCCTTGATTGCGAATCGCAATTTTCGATTCGCAATTAAGAAACATTAAGATATCACAATCATTTTTCCAATTCCTACATACATTCCATTTTGCGAGTCCTTAATAGCGATTCAGTAAAAATCACTATTAAGGACTCTCAAAATTGACTTTACCTACATCTGGCCCTAAGGGCCAGATATAGGAAGCCAAATTACTATCGCAAACGATAAAATTCGCAGAATTTTAGCGTGTGCAATCGCAATTTGGCTGTGTGCAATGTAAGTAGGTAAATACCCACTCGCAGCATGAGGAATCGCAAAAATTGTGATTCCTTATTTTGCGCAAGCATTTTGAGAATCCCAATTTGCGATTCCCTAAATGCTATGCTAGTATGCATCGCAAATTGTGATATTGCCTTAAAGAATCGCAAATTACCACCAACTTCAAGTTGGTGGTATTTTTCGGTTTCCTTGAAAAAAGCACGTTTTTTTGCTTTTTTCAAAGTGCCATGCGGCACACATACATGCCCTTAGGGCATGAATGTGTGCCAGATGTGCACACATGCACATTTCAGGGATGAAACAGGGTGTCATTTTGGAACCATTGCACCCTTGAAATCGCGCACACAATTTGCGAGTACCTCTTGGTTACTCGCAAATTGCGTGTGCAAATCCCATTCATTCCTATGGGCCTCTTGGCCCATAGGAATGAATGGGAAGGTATTCCTTAGGGCATGTATGTGCGTCAGATGTGCACACATGCACATTTCAGGGCTGCAACAGGGTGTCCTTTTGGATTCCTTGCACCCTTGAAATTGCGCACGCAATTTCCGAGTACCTCTTGGTTACTTGCAAATTGCATGCGCAAATCCCATTCATTCCTATCGGCCTCTTGGCCCATAGGAATGAATGGGAAGGTATTCCTTGATTGCGGATCTCAATTTTCGATTCACAATTAAGAAATATTAAGAAATCACAATTATTTTTCCAATTCCTACATACATTCCATTTTGCGAGTCCTTAATAGCGCTTCAGCAAAAATCGCAATTAAAGACTCGCAAAATTGACTTTACCTACATATGGCATAAGGGCCAGATGTAGGAAGCCAAATTGCGATTGCAAACGATGAAATTTACAGAATTTCAGTGATTGTGATTGCTATTTGGCTGTGTGCAACGTAGGTAGGTAAATACCCACTCGCAACATAAGGAATCGCAAAAATTGTGATTCCTTATTTTGCGCAACCATTTAGAGAATCCCAATTTGCAATTCCCTAAATGCTATGCTAGTATGCATCGCAAATTGTGATATTGCCTTAAGGAATCGCAAATTACCACCAACTTCAAGTTGGTGGTATTTTGCGATTTCCTTTAAAAAAGCATGTTTTTTTGCTTTTTTCAAAGTGCCATGTGGCACACATACATGCCCTTAGGGCATGTATGTGTGCCAGATGTGCACACATGCACATTTCAGGGATGCAACAGGGTGTCATTTTGGAACCGTTGCACCCTTCAAATTGCACACGCAATTTGCGAGTACCTCTTGGTTACCTGCAAATTGCGTGCGCAAATCCCATTCATTCCTATGGGCCTCTTGGCAAATAGGAATTAATTGGAAGGTATTCCTTAGGGCATGTATGTGCGTCAGATGTGCACACATGCACATTTCAGGTCTGGAACAGGGTGTCCTTTTGGGTCCCTTGCACCCTTGAAATTGCGCACGCAATTTGCGAGTACCTCTTGGTTACTCGCAAATTGCGTGCGCAAATCCCATTCATTCCTATGAGCCTCTTGGCCCATAGGAATGAATGGGAAGGTATTCCTTGATTGCAAATCTCAATTTGCGATTCGCAATTAAGGAATATTAGGGAATCGCAATTTTTTTTTGCGATTCCTACATACATTCCATTTTGCGAGTCCTTAATAGCGCTTCAGTAAAAATCACTATTAAGGACTCTCAAAATTGACTTTACCTACATCTGGCCCTGGGCCAGATATAGGAAGACAAATTGTGATCGCAAACGATAAAATTCGCAGAATTTTAGCATCTGCAATCGCAATTTGGCTGTGTGCAATGTAAGTAGATAAATACCCACTCGCAGCATAAGGAATCGCAAAAATTGTGATTCCTTATTTTGCGCAAGCATTTTGAGAATCCCAATTTGCGATTCCCTAAATGCTATGCTAGTATGCATCGCAAATTGTGATATTGCCTTAATTAATCACAAATTACCACCAACTTCAAGTTGGTGGTATTTTTCGGTTTCCTTTAAAAAGGCACGTTTTTTTTCCTTTTTTCAAAGTGCCATGCGGCACACATACATGCCCTTAGGGCATTAATGTGTGCCAGATGTGCACACATGCACATTTCAGGGATACAACAGGGTGTTATTTTGGAACCGTTGCACCCTTGAAATTGCGCACGCAATTTGCAAGTACCTCTTGGTTACTCGCAAATTGCGTGCGCAAATCCCATTCATTCCTATGGGCCTCTTGGCAAATAGGAATTAATGGGAAGGTATTCCTTAGGGCATGTATGTGCGTCAGATGTGCACACATGCACATTTCAGGGCTGCAACAGGGTGTCCTTTTGGATCCCTTGCACCCTTGAAATTGCGCACGCAATTTGCGAGTACCTCTTGGTTACTCGCAAATTGCGTGCGCAAATCCCATTCATTCCCATGAGCCTCTTGGCCCATAGGAATGAATGGGAAGGTATTCCTTGATTGCAAATCTCAATTTGCGATTCGCAATTAAGGAATATTAAGGAATCGCAATTATTTTTGCGATTCCTACATACATTCCATTTTGCGAGTCCTTAATAGCGATTCAGTAAAAATCACTATTAAGGACTCTCAAATTTGACTTTACCTACATCTGGCCCTAAGGGCCAGATATAGGAAGCCAAATTGCGATTGCAAATGATAAAATTCACAGAATTTTAGCGTCTGCTATCGCAATTTGGCTGTGTGCTATGTTAGTAGGTAAAAACCAATTTGCGAGTAACTCTTGGTTACTTGCAAATTGCATGCGCAAATCCCATTCATTCCTATGGACCTCTTGGCCCATAGGAATGAATGGGAAGGTATTCCTTGATTGCGAATCGCAATTTTCGATTCGCAAATTAAGAAACATTAAGAAATCACAATTATTTTTACAATTCCTACATACATTCCATTTTGCGAGTCCTTAATAGCGCTTCAGTAAAAATCGCAATTAAGGACTCGCAAAATTGACTTTACCTACATATAGCATAAGAGCCAGATGTAGGAAGCCAAATTGCGATTGCAAAGGATGAAATTTGCTGAATTTCAGCGATTGTGATTGCTATTTGGCTGTGTGCAACGTAAGTAGGTAAATACCCACTCGCAACATAAGGAATCGCTAAAATTGCGATTCCTTCTTTTGCGCAACCATTTAGAGAATCCCAATTTGCAATTCCCTAAATGCTATGCTAGTATGCATCGCAAATTGTGATATTGCCTTAAGGAATCGCAAATTACCACCAACTTCAAGTTGGTGGTATTTTGCGATTTCCTTTAAAAAAGCAAGTTTTTTTGCTTTTTTCAAAGTGCCATGTGGCACCCATACATGCCTTTAGGGCATGTCTGTGTGCCAGATGTGCACACATGCACATTTCAGGGATGCAACAGGGTGTCATTTTGGAACCGTTGCACCCATGAAATTGCGCACACAATTTGCGAGTACCTCTTGGTTACCTGCAAATTGCGTGCGCAAATCCCATTCATTCCTATGGGCCTCTTGGCCCATAGGAATGAACGAGAAGGTATTCCTTAGGGCATGTATGTGCGTCAGATGTGCACACATGCACATTTCAGGGCTGCAACAGGGTGTCCTTTTGGAGACCTTGCACCCTTGAAATTGCGCACGCAATTTGCGAGTACCTCTTGGTTACTCGCAAATTGCGTGCACAAATCCCATTCATTCCTATGAGCCTCTTGGCCCATAGGAATGAATGGGAAGGTATTCCTTGATTGCGAATCTCAATTTGCGATTCGCAATTAAGGAATATTAAGGAATCGCAATTATTTTTGCGATTCCTACATACATTCCATTTTGCGAGTCCTTAATAGCGATTCAGTAAAAATCACTATTAAGGACTCTCAAAATTGACTTTACCTACATCTGGCCCTAAGGGCCAGATATAGGACGCCAAATTGCGATCGCAAATGGTAAAATTCGCAGAATTTTAGCGTCTGCGATCGCAATTTGGCTGTGTGCTATGTAAGTAGGTAAAAACCAATTTGCGAGTACCTCTTGGTTACTTGCAAATTGCATGCGCAAATCCCATTCATTCCAACAGGGTGTCCTTTTGGATCCCTTGCACCCTTGAAATTGCGCACGCAATTTGCGAGTACCTCTTGGTTACTCGCAATTTGCGTGTGCAAATCCCATTCATTCCTATGAGCCTCTTGGCCCATAGGAATGAATGGGAAGGTATTCCTTGATTGCAAATCTCAATTTGCGATTCGCAATTAAGGAATATTAGGGAATCGCAATTTTTTTTTGCGATTCCTACATACATTCCATTTTGCGAGTCCTTAATAGCGCTTCAGTAAAAATCACTATTAAGGACTCTCAAAATTGACTTTACCTACATCTGACCCTGGGCCAGATATAGGAAGACAAATTGCGATCGCAAACGATAAAATTCGCAGAATTTTAGCATCTGCAATCGCAATTTGGCTGTGTGCAATGTAAGTAGATAAATACCCACTCGCAGCATAAGGAATCGCAAAAATTGTGATTCCTTATTTTGCGCAAGCATTTTGAGAATCCCAATTTGCGATTCCCTAAATGCTATGCTAGTATGCATCGCAAATTGTGATATTGCCTTAATTAATCACAAATTACCACCAACTTCAAGTTGGTGGTATTTTTCGGTTTCCTTTAAAAAGGCACGTTTTTTTTCCTTTTTTCAAAGTGCCATGCGGCACACATACATGCCCTTAGGGCATTAATGTGTGCCAGATGTGCACACATGCACATTTCAGGGATACAACAGGGTGTTATTTTGGAACCGTTGCACCCTTGAAATTGCGCACGCAATTTGCAAGTACCTCTTGGTTACTCGCAAATTGCGTGCGCAAATCCCATTCATTCCTATGGGCCTCTTGGCAAATAGGAATTAATGGGAAGGTATTCCTTAGGGCATGTATGTGCGTCAGATGTGCACACATGCACATTTCAGGGCTGCAACAGGGTGTCCTTTTGGATCCCTTGCACCCTTGAAATTGCGCACGCAATTTGCGAGTACCTCTTGGTTACTCGCAAATTGCGTGCGCAAATCCCATTCATTCCTATGAGCCTCTTGGCCCATAGGAATGAATGGGAAGGTATTCCTTGATTGCAAATCTCAATTTGCGATTCGCAATTAAGGAATATTAAGGAATCGCAATTATTTTTGCGATTCCTACATACATTCCATTTTGCGAGTCCTTAATAGCGATTCAGTAAAAATCACTATTAAGGACTCTCAAATTTGACTTTACCTACATCTGGCCCTAAGGGCCAGATATAGGAAGCCAAATTGCGATTGCAAATGATAAAATTCACAGAATTTTAGCGTCTGCTATCGCAATTTGGCTGTGTGCTATGTTAGTAGGTAAAAACCAATTTGCGAGTAACTCTTGGTTACTTGCAAATTGCATGCGCAAATCCCATTCATTCCTATGGGCCTCTTGGCCCATAGGAATGAATGGGAAGGTATTCCTTGATTGCGAATCGCAATTTTCGATTCGCAATTAAGAAACATTAAGAAATCACAATTATTTTTACAATTCCTACATACATTCCATTTTGCGAGTCCTTAATAGCGCTTCAGTAAAAATCGCAATTAAGGACTCGCAAAATTGACTTTACCTACATATAGCATAAGAGCCAGATGTAGGAAGCCAAATTGCGATTGCAAAGGATGAAATTTGCTGAATTTCAGTGATTGTGATTGCTATTTGGCTGTGTGCAACGTAAGTAGGTAAATACCCACTCGCAACATAAGGAATCGCTAAAATTGCGATTCCTTCTTTTGCGCAACCATTTAGAGAATCCCAATTTGCAATTCCCTAAATGCTATGCTAGTATGCATCGCAAATTGTGATATTGCCTTAAGGAATCGCAAATTACCACCAACTTCAAGTTGGTGGTATTTTGCGATTTCCTTTAAAAAAGCAAGTTTTTTTGCTTTTTTCAAAGTGCCATGTGGCACCCATACATGCCTTTAGGGCATGTCTGTGTGCCAGATGTGCACACATGCACATTTCAGGGATGCAACAGGGTGTCATTTTGGAACCGTTGCACCCATGAAATTGCGCACGCAATTTGCGAGTACCTCTTGGTTACCTGCAAATTGCGTGCGCAAATCCCATTCATTCCTATGGGCCTCTTGGCCCATAGGAATGAACGAGAAGGTATTCCTTAGGGCATGTATGTGCGTCAGATGTGCACACATGCACATTTCAGGGCTGCAACAGGGTGTCCTTTTGGAGACCTTGCACCCTTGAAATTGCGCACGCAATTTGCGAGTACCTCTTGGTTACTCGCAAATTGCGTGCACAAATCCCATTCATTCCTATGAGCCTCTTGGCCCATAGGAATGAATGGGAAGGTATTCCTTGATTGCGAATCTCAATTTGCGATTCGCAATTAAGGAATATTAAGGAATCGCAATTATTTTTGCGATTCCTACATACATTCCATTTTGCGAGTCCTTAATAGCGATTCAGTAAAAATCACTATTAAGGACTCTCAAAATTGACTTTACCTACATCTGGCCCTAAGGGCCAGATATAGGAAGCCAAATTGCGATCGCAAATGGTAAAATTCGCAGAATTTTAGCGTCTGCGATCGCAATTTGGCTGTGTGCTATGTAAGTAGGTAAAAACCAATTTGCGAGTACCTCTTGGTTACTTGCAAATTGCATGCGCAAATCCCATTCATTCCAACAGGGTGTCCTTTTGGATCCCTTGCACCCTTGAAATTGGGCACGCAATTTGCGAGTACCTCTTGGTTACTCGCAATTTGCGTGTGCAAATCCCATTCATTCCTATGAGCCTCTTGGCCCATGGGAATGAATGGGAAGGTATTCCTTGATTGCGAATCGCAATTTTCGATTCGCAATTAAGAAACATTAAGAAATCACAATCATTTTTCCAATTCCTACATACATTCCATTTTGCGAGTCCTTAATAGCGATTCAGTAAAAATCACTATTAAGGACTCTCAAAATTGACTTTACCTACATCTGGCCCTAAGGGCCAGATATAGGAAGCCAAATTACTATCGCAAACGATAAAATTCGCAGAATTTTAGCGTTTGCAATCGCAATTTGGCTGTGTGCAATGTAAGTAGGTAAATACCCACTCGCAGCATGAGGAATCGCAAAAATTGTGATTCCTTATTTTGCGCAAGCATTTTGAGAATCCCAATTTGCGATTCCCTAAATGCTATGCTAGTATGCATCGCAAATTGTAATATTGCCTTAAGGAATCGCAAATTACCACCAACTTCAAGTTGGTGGTATTTTTCGGTTTCCTTGAAAAAAGCACGTTTTTTTGCTTTTTTCAAAGTGCCATGCGGCACACATACATGCCCTTAGGGCATGAATGTGTGCCAGATGTGCACACATGCACATTTCAGGGATGAAACAGGGTGTCATTTTGGAACCATTGCACCCTTGAAATCGCGCACGCAATTTGCGAGTACCTCTTGGTTACTCGCAAATTGCGTGTGCAAATCCCATTCATTCCTATGGGCCTCTTGGCCCATAGGAATGAATGGGAAGGTATTCCTTAGGGCATGTATGCGCGTCAGATGTGCACACATGCACATTTCAGGGCTGCAACAGGTTGTCCTTTTGGATTCCTTGCACCCTTGAAATTGCGCACGCAATTTCCGAGTACCTCTTGGTTACTTGCAAATTGCATGCGCAAATCCCATTCATTCCTATCGGCCTCTTGGGCCATAGGAATGAATGGGAAGGTATTCCTTGATTGCGGATCTCAATTTTCGATTCACAATTAAGAAATATTAAGAAATCACAATTATTTTTCCAATTCCTACATACATTCCATTTTGCGAGTCCTTAATAGCGCTTCAGCAAAAATCGCAATTAAAGACTCGCAAAATTGACTTTACCTACATATGGCATAAGGGCCAGATGTAGGAAGCCAAATTGCGATTGCAAACGATGAAATTTACAGAATTTCAGTGATTGTGATTGCTATTTGGCTGTGTGCAACGTAGGTAGGTAAATACCCACTCGCAACATAAGGAATCGCAAAAATTGTGATTCCTTATTTTGCGCAACCATTTAGAGAATCCCAATTTGCAATTCCCTAAATGCTATGCTAGTATGCATCGCAAATTGTGATATTGCCTTAAGGAATCGCAAATTACCACCAACTTCAAGTTGGTGGTATTTTGCGATTTCCTTTAAAAAAGCATGTTTTTTTGCTTTTTTCAAAGTGCCATGTGGCACACATACATGCCCTTAGGGCATGTATGTGTGCCAGATGTGCACACATGCACATTTCAGGGATGCAACAGGGTGTCATTTTGGAACCGTTGCACCCTTCAAATTGCACACGCAATTTGCGAGTACCTCTTGGTTACCTGCAAATTGCGTGCGCAAATCCCATTCATTCCTATGGGCCTCTTGGCAAATAGGAATTAATTGGAAGGTATTCCTTAGGGCATGTATGTGCGTCAGATGTGCACACATGCACATTTCAGGTCTGGAACAGGGTGTCCTTTTAGGTCCCTTGCACCCTTGAAATTGCGCACGCAATTTGCGAGTACCTCTTGGTTACTCGCAAATTGCGTGCGCAAATCCCATTCATTCCTATGAGCCTCTTGGCCCATAGGAATGAATGGGAAGGTATTCCTTGATTGCAAATCTCAATTTGCGATTCGCAATTAAGGAATATTAGGGAATCGCAATTTTTTTTTGCGATTCCTACATACATTCCATTTTACGAGTCCTTAATAGCGCTTCAGTAAAAATCACTATTAAGGACTCTCAAAATTGACTTTACCTACATCTGGCCCTGGGCCAGATATAGGAAGACAAATTGCGATCGCAAACGATAAAATTCGCAGAATTTTAGCATCTGCAATCGCAATTTGGCTGTGTGCAATGTAAGTAGATAAATACCCACTCGCAACATAAGGAATCGCAAAAATTGTGATTCCTTATTTTGCGCAACCATTTAGAGAATCCCAATTTGCAATTCCCTAAATGCTATGCTAGTATGCATCGCAAATTGTGATATTGCCTTAAGGAATCGCAAATTACCACCAACTTCAAGTTGGTGGTATTTTGCGATTTCCTTTAAAAAAGCATGTTTTTTTGCTTTTTTCAAAGTGCCATGTGGCACACATACATGCCCTTAGGGCATGTATGTGTGCCAGATGTGTACACATGCACATTTCAGGGATGCAACAGGGTGTCATTTTGGAACCGTTGCACCCTTCAAATTGCACACGCAATTTGCGAGTACCTCTTGGTTACCTGCAAATTGCGTGCGCAAATCCCATTCATTCCTATGGGCCTCTTGGCAAATAGGAATTAATTGGAAGGTATTCCTTAGGGCATGTATGTGCGTCAGATGTGCACACATGCACATTTCAGGTCTGCAACAGGGTGTCCTTTTGGGTCCCCTGCACCCTTGAAATTGCGCACGCAATTTGCGAGTACCTCTTGGTTACTCGCAAATTGCGTGCGCAAATCCCATTCATTCCTATGAGCCTCTTGGCCCATAGGAATGAATGGGAAGGTATTCCTTGATTGCAAATCTCAATTTGCGATTCGCAATTAAGGAATATTAAGGAATCGCAAATTTTTTTTGCGATTCCTACATACATTCCATTTTGCGAGTCCTTAATAGCGATTCAGTAAAAATCACTATTAAGGACTCTCAAAATTGACTTTACCTACATCTGGCCCTGGGCCAGATATAGGAAGACAAATTGCGATCGCAAACGATAAAATTCGCAGAATTTTAGCATCTGCAATCGCAATTTGGCTGTGTGCAATGTAAGTAGATAAATACCCACTCGCAGCATAAGGAATCGCAAAAATTGTGATTCCTTATTTTGCGCAAGCATTTTGAGAATCCCAATTTGCGATTCCCTAAATGCTATGCTAGTATGCATCGCAAATTGTGATATTGCCTTAATTAATCACAAATTACCACCAACTTCAAGTTGGTGGTATTTTTCGGTTTCCTTTAAAAAGGCACGTTTTTTTCCTTTTTTCAAAGTGCCATGCGGCACACATACATGCCCTTAGGGCATTAATGTGTGCCAGATGTGCACACATGCACATTTCAGGGATACAACAGGGTGTTATTTTGGAACCGTTGCACCCTTGAAATTGCGCACGCAATTTGCAAGTACCTCTTGGTTACTCGCAAATTGCGTGCGCAAATCCCATTCATTCCTATGGGCCTCTTGGCAAATAGGAATTAATGGGAAGGTATTCCTTAGGGCATGTATGTGCGTCAGATGTGCACACATGCACATTTCAGGGCTGCAACAGGGTGTCCTTTTGGATCCCTTGCACCCTTGAAATTGTGCACGCAATTTGCGAGTACCTCTTGGTTACTCGCAAATTGCGTGCGCAAATCCCATTCATTCCTATGAGCCTCTTGGCCCATAGGAATGAATGGGAAGGTATTCCTTGATTGCAAATCTCAATTTGCGATTCGCAATTAAGGAATATTAAGGAATCGCAATTATTTTTGCGAGTCTTACATACATTCCATTTTGCGAGTCCTTAATAGCGATTCAGTAAAAATCACTATTAAGGACTCTCAAAATTGACTTTACCTACATCTGGCCCTGGGCCAGATATAGGAAGACAAATTGCGATCGCAAACGATAAAATTCGCAGAATTTTAGCGTCTGCAATCGCAATTTGGCTGTGTGCAATGTAAGTAGGGAAATACCCACTCGCAGCATAAGGAATCGCAAAAATTGTGATTCCCTATTTTGCGCAAGCATTTTGAGAATCCCAATTTGCGATTCCCTAAATGCTATGCTAGTATGCATCGCAAATTGTGATATTGCCTTAACTAATCGCAAATTACCACCAACTTCAAGTTGGTGGTATTTTTCGGTTTCCTTTAAAAAAGCACGTTTTTTTGCTTTTTTCAAAGTGCCATGCGGCACACATACATGCCCTTAGGGCATTAATGTGTGCCAGATGTGCACACATGCACATTTCAGGGATGCAACAGGGTGTTATTTTGGAACCGTTGCACCCTTGAAATTGCACACGCAATTTGCAAGTACCTCTTGGTTACTCGCAAATTGCGTGCGCAAATCCCATTCATTCCTATGGGCCTCTTGGTCCATAGGAATGAATGGGAAGGTATTCCTTGATTGCGAATCTCAATTTTTCGATTCGCAATTAAGGAATATTAAGGAATCACAACTATTTTTGCGATTCCTACATACATTCCATTTTGCGAGTCCTTAATAGCGATTCAGTAAAAATCACTATTAAGGACTCTCAAAATTGACTTTACCTACATCTGGCCCTAAGGGACAGATATAGGAAGCCAAATTGCGATCGCAAACGATAAAATTCGCAGAATTTTAGAGTCTGCAAGTGCAATTTGGCTGTGTGCCATGTAAGTAGGTAAATACCCACTCGCAGCATAAGGAGTCGCAAAAATTGTGATTCCTTATTTTGCGCAAGCATTTTGAGAATCCCAATTTGCGATTCCCTAAATGCTATGCTAGTATGCATCGCAAATTGTGATATTGCCTTAATTAATCACAAATTACCACCAACTTCAATTTGGTGGTATTTTTCGGTTTCCTTTAAAAAGGCACGTTTTTTTTCCTTTTTTCAAAGTGCCATGCGGCACACATACATGCCCTTAGGGCATTAATGTGTGCCAGATGTGCACACATGCACATTTCAGGGATACAACAGGGTGTTATTTTGGAACCGTTGCACCCTTGAAATTGCGCACGCAATTTGCGAGTACCTCTTGGTTACTCGCAAATTGCGTGCGCAAATCCCATTCATTCCTATGAGCCTCTTGGCCCATAGGAATGAATGGGAAGGTATTCCTTGATTGCAAATCTCAATTTGCGATTCGCAATTAAGGAATATTAAGGAATCGCAATTATTTTTGCGATTCCTACATACATTCCATTTTGCGAGTCCTTAATAGCGATTCAGTAAAAATCACTATTAAGGACTCTCAAATTTGACTTTACCTACATCTGGCCCTAAGGGCCAGATATAGGAAGCAAAATTGCGATTGCAAATGATAAAATTCACAGAATTTTAGCGTCTGCTATCGCAGTTTGGCTGTGTGCTATGTTAGTAGGTAAAAACCAATTTGCGAGTAACTCTTGGTTACTTGCAAATTGCATGCGCAAATCCCATTCATTCCTATGGGCCTCTTGGCCCATAGGAATGAATGGGAAGGTATTCCTTGATTGCGAATCGCAATTTTCGATTCGCAATTAAGAAACATTAAGAAATCACAATTATTTTTCCAATTCCTACATACATTCCATTTTGCGAGTCCTTAATAGCGCTTCAGTAAAAATCGCAATTAAGGACTCGCAAAATTGACTTTACCTACATATAGCATAAGGGCCAGATGTAGGAAGCCAAATTGCGATTGCAAAGGATGAAATTTGCTGAATTTCAGCGATTGTGATTGCTATTTGGCTGTGTGCAACGTAAGTAGGTAAATACCCACTCGCAACATAAGGAATCGCTAAAATTGCGATTCCTTCTTTTGCGCAACCATTTAGAGAATCCCAATTTGCAATTCCCTAAATGCTATGCTAGTATGCATCGCAAATTGTGATATTGCCTTAAGGAATCGCAAATTACCACCAACTTCAAGTTGGTGGTATTTTGCGATTTCCTTTAAAAAAGCAAGTTTTTTTGCTTTTTTCAAAGAGCCATGTGGCACCCATACATGCCTTTAGGGCATGTCTGTGTGCCAGATGTGCACACATGCACATTTCAGGGATGCAACAGGGTGTCATTTTGGAACCGTTGCACCCATGAAATTGCGCACGCAATTTGCGAGTACCTCTTGGTTACCTGCAAATTGCGTGCGCAAATCCCATTCATTCCTATGGGCCTCTTGGCCCATAGGAATGAACGAGAAGGTATTCCTTAGGGCATGTATGTGCGTCAGATGTGCACACATGCACATTTCAGGGCTGCAACAGGGTGTCCTTTTGGAGACCTTGCACCCTTGAAATTGCGCACGCAATTTGCGAGTACCTCTTGGTTACTCGCAAATTGCGTGCACAAATCCCATTCATTCCTATGAGCCTCTTGGCCCATAGGAGTGAATGGGAAGGTATTCCTTGATTGCGAATCTCAATTTGCGATTCGCAATTAAGGAATATTAAGGAATCGCAATTATTTTTGCGATTCCTACATACATTCCATTTTGCGAGTCCTTAATAGCGATTCAGCAAAAATCGCAATTAAAGACTCGCAAAATTGACTTTACCTACAGATGTCATAAGGGCCAGATGTAGGAAGCCAAATTGCGATTGCAAACGATGAAATTTACAGAATTTCAGTGATTGTGATTGCTATTTGGCTGTGTGCAACGTAGGTAGGTAAATACCCACTCGCAACATAAGGAATCGCAAAAATTGTGATTCCTTATTTTGCGCAACCATTTAGAGAATCCCAATTTGCAATTCCCTAAATGCTATGCTAGTATGCATCGCAAATTGTGATATTGCCTTAAGGAATCGCAAATTACCACCAACTTCAAGTTGGTGGTATTTTGCGATTTCCTTTAAAAAAGCATGTTTTTTTGCTTTTTTCAAAGTGCCATGTGGCACACATACATGCCCTTAGGGCATGTATGTGTGCCAGATGTGCACACATGCACATTTCAGGGATGCAACAGGGTGTCATTTTGGAACCGTTGCACCCTTCAAATTGCACACGCAATTTGCGAGTACCTCTTGGTTACCTGCAAATTGCGTGCGCAAATCCCATTCATTCCTATGGGCCTCTTGGCAAATAGGAATTAATTGGAAGGTATTCCTTAGGGCATGTATGTGCGTCAGATGTGCACACATGCACATTTCAGGTCTGCAACAGGGTGTCCTTTTGGGTCCCTTGCACCCTTGAAATTGCGCACGCAATTTGCGAGTACCTCTTGGTTACTCGCAAATTGCGTGCGCAAATCCCATTCATTCCTATGAGCCTCTTGGCCCATAGGAATGAATGGGAAGGTATTCCTTGATTGCAAATCTCAATTTGCGATTCGCAATTAAGGAATATTAAGGAATCGCAAATTTTTTTTGCGATTCCTACATACATTCCATTTTGCGAGTCCTTAATAGCGATTCAGTAAAAATCACTATTAAGGACTCTCAAAATTGACTTTACCTACATCTGGCCCTGGGCCAGATATAGGAAGACAAATTGCGATCGCAAACGATAAAATTCGCAGAATTTTAGCATCTGCAATCGCAATTTGGCTGTGTGCAATGTAAGTAGATAAATACCCACTCGCAGCATAAGGAATCGCAAAAATTGTGATTCCTTATTTTGCGCAAGCATTTTGAGAATCCCAATTTGCGATTCCCTAAATGCTATGCTAGTATGCATCGCAAATTGTGATATTGCCTTAATTAATCACAAATTACCACCAACTTCAAGTTGGTGGTATTTTTCGGTTTCCTTTAAAAAGGCACGTTTTTTTCCTTTTTTCAAAGTGCCATGCGGCACACATACATGCCCTTAGGGCATTAATGTGTGCCAGATGTGCACACATGCACATTTCAGGGATACAACAGGGTGTTATTTTGGAACCGTTGCACCCTTGAAATTGCGCACGCAATTTGCAAGTACCTCTTGGTTACTCGCAAATTGCGTGCGCAAATCCCATTCATTCCTATGGGCCTCTTGGCAAATAGGAATTAATGGGAAGGTATTCCTTAGGGCATGTATGTGCGTCAGATGTGCACACATGCACATTTCAGGGCTGCAACAGGGTGTCCTTTTGGATCCCTTGCACCCTTGAAATTGTGCACGCAATTTGCGAGTACCGCTTGGTTACTCGCAAATTGCGTGCGCAAATCCCATTCATTCCTATGAGCCTCTTGGCCCATAGGAATGAATGGGAAGGTATTCCTTGATTGCAAATCTCAATTTGCGATTCGCAATTAAGGAATATTAAGGAATCGCAATTATTTTTGCGAGTCTTACATACATTCCATTTTGCGAGTCCTTAATAGCGATTCAGTAAAAATCACTATTAAGGACTCTCAAAATTGACTTTACCTACATCTGGCCCTGGGCCAGATATAGGAAGACAAATTGCGATCGCAAACGATAAAATTCGCTGAATTTTAGCGTCTGCAATCGCAATTTGGCTGTGTGCAATGTAAGTAGGGAAATTCCCACTCGCAGCATAAGGAATCGCAAAAATTGTGATTCCCTATTTTGCGCAAGCATTTTGAGAATCCCAATTTGCGATTCCCTAAATGCTATGCTAGTATGCATCGCAAATTGTGATATTGCCTTAACTAATCGCAAATTACCACCAACTTCAAGTTGGTGGTATTTTTCGGTTTCCTTTAAAAAAGCACGTTTTTTTGCTTTTTTCAAAGTGCCATGCGGCACACATACATGCCCTTAGGGCATTAATGTGTGCCAGATGTGCACACATGCACATTTCAGGGATGCAACAGGGTGTTATTTTGGAACCGTTGCACCCTTCAAATTGCGCACGCAATTTGCGAGTACCTCTTGGTTACCTGCAAATTGCGTGCGCAAATCCCATTCATTCCTATGGGCCTCTTGGCAAATAGGAATGAATGGGAAGGTATTCCTTAGGGCATGTATGTGCGTCAGATGTGCACACATGCACATTTCAGGGCTGCAACAGGGTGTCCTTTTGGATCCCTTGCTCCCTTGAAATTACGCATGCAATTTGCGAGTACCTCTTGGTTACCTGCAAGTTGCGTGCGCAAATCCCATTCATTCCTATGGGCCTCTTGGCCCATAGGAATGAATGGGAAGGTATTCCTTAGGGCATGTATGTGCGTCAGATGTGCACACATGCACATTTCAGGGCTGCAACAGGGTGTCCTTTTGGATCCCTTGCACCCTTGAAATTACGCACGCAATTTGCGAGTACCTCTTGGTTACCCGCAAATTGCGTGCGCAAATCCCATTCCTTCTGGAATGAATGGGTAGATATGCCTTAGGGCATGTATGTGTGCCAGAGGTGCACACATGCACATTTCAGGGATGCAACAGGGTGTCATTTTGGAACCGTTGCACCCTTGTAATCGCGCACGCAATTTGCGAGTACCTCTTGGTTACTCACAAATTGCGTGCGCAAATCCCATTCATTCCTATGGGCCTCTTGGCCCATAGGAATGAATGGGAAGGTATTCCTTAGGGCATGTATGTGCGTCAGATGTGCACACATGCACATTTCAGGGCTGCAACAGGGTGTCCATTTGGATCCCTTGCACCCTTGAAATTGCGCACGCTATTTGCGAGTACCTCTTGGTTACTTGCAAATTGCATGCGCAAATCCCATTCATTCCTAGGGGCCTCTTGGACCATAGGAATGAATAGGAAGGTATTCCTTGATTGCGAATCTCAATTTGCGATTCGCAATTAATATCACAAATATTTTTTCAATTCCTACATACATTCCATTTTGCGAGTCCTTAATAGCGCTTCAGTAAAAATCGCAATTAAGGACTCGCAAAATTGACTTTACCTACATATGGCATAAGGGCCAGATGTAGGAAGACAAATTGCGATCGCAAACGATGAAATTTGCAGAATTTCAGCGACTGTGATTGCTATTTGGCTGTGTGCAACGTAGGTAGGTAAATACCCACTCGCAACATAAGGAATCGCAAAAATTGCGATTCCTTATTTTGCGCAACCGTTTAGAGAATCCCAATTTGCAATTCCCTAAATGACACAGTAACAACCACAAACACCCAAATGCTAACCTTATCAATTGATAAAGCAAGACATTTCTCACAAAACCTGCACCTTTGTTTAGTGGACTTTCGCTGCTCCTTTGATGCAACACAGTGCAACACTCCATAGTTTCAGCTTCAGAACTGGGGATTTTCTCCAGTGCTCCTTAAAGTAATCCAACTCTTAAATACTAACACCAGGACATGGGTAAGACAAGGCTCCGGCACTACAGGTTCAAGAAAAAAATACATGAACAATGGCCTGAAATAAGGATGTGTCCTTGCCCCATTCTTATCTATACCTATCAGCTCTGTTAATATCTCTTAACGAAGTAAACTCGCATGCCCCAACACTGTCCGGTTTCAACGCCTCACACATGCTATATGCTCTGATGTAACAAAACTTAATGGGCCCCACTGCAAGGTATGTGGAGGGACCCCCTCCGGACTCAATCTGGAGCTCTCTGGCCAGAGTACCAGTCTCAGGCAGGGCCGGCTTTAGCACTGGTGGCTCCCTACCCCCTGCAAAAGTGCCCCTCATCTCTCCTATCATAAGATATTGCTAAACACAGCGCCCCACTGCGGTCACAGCACCCCCCTCCACAGGTCAGCACCCAGTGTGGCCGCACCAGTCACACTGCCCTACAGCCGGGCCCCCTGGAGCTGCGGGGGCATGTGTTATGCCCTTGGCTATATGCCGATGACATTGTACTGATTAGTTATACAAAGGGTGGCCTGCGGAGGCTAATGAACTCCACAGTAACTTACACAGCAGAACATGCGCTTCAAGTTAATCTCAAGAAAACTAAATCAAATGTTAATCAGTACAATGTTAATCAGTACAATAAGAAGTCCAACTCCAACGTTCCACTTGGAAGGCTCAACTTTGGAATCAGTGAAAGAATACAAGTATTTGGGGGGAACTTTCTGACTCAAGAGACTTATTTAAGGTACGTTGTTGCTCAATTCTAAGGAAAAGCAATGCTTTGATGTATGCCTTTTGCTCTTCATGGAACACACCAAAAGGTCTGACTCTTCAACCACTATTGCAAGTCATGGTTGCAAAATTCGCACCGTCTGCTTCTATGTACATGGTTGCTTAAATGATTGTATATCTAAACGAATGCATTTCTGTTTGATTGTGTGGCATGAAATACCATGCCGAAACAATTAACTTGCGATACTGTTCAAATTTGATGTCACCTGCTTTCCCTCTTTACTACGTTCAACACTTTCCCCCCCCCCTTCTCTCTGGGCACTATTTTGCATTGTATTTTGCTCAATGAATGTGGATATGTTTCTAAAAAGAAATGTTACTTGTGCGGAGTGTGATTAAATAACACTCATGCCTTTCTTTATTGTTGCTCTATTTATTGATGTTTTGATCGTGTTCTTTGAAAATATATATACTCTGGGACCTTCTCCCTATACTGTTCTACACCCAGGTCCCAGCGATTTTTTGGGTTTACCCTTTTTTCTAATGATATATCATTTAGGCAGTTTTAAGACCTGTTGGAAATGAGATTTCTGATTGGCTAGGGTTTGCGCCAAAGCCAGGCAGAAACCACCACTCTAGTCAGGGCAAGGGAGTTACATGCTGAAGATAACCCCTGCTCACCGCCTTGGTAGTTTGGCACAAGCAGTCAGGTTTATCCCAGAGGCAATGTGCAAAGCGTTTGCACAACACACTCACACAGCAGCAACACACTAGGCACACCACAAAAGAAACTCCATACAAGGTTATATAAAAATAGCCTTTGTATTATCCAAAACACATTAGAATCATAATCACACATATACATTGTGCCAACCAGCACCAGGTCATAATTTACAGGGGATTATATACATGACAGGGCCAATCGGGACACTGTCAGAACCATCACCAAGCACAAGTAAAACATAGAAACCACAACCAGTACTTACTGGCACAATACTGTACTTAGCATTATCACCTGCAACATAAACACATTATGTCTGCATTCCATTAGGCATAAAACACATCAGCATAAATCACATCAGCATAAGCCTATTAGGCCACCTCTGTAGAAATAAACACATTATGCAACAGGCATCACAAGCATGAACACATTATGCAATAAACACATTTAGGAGTGCACCTTAGTAACACTTCCCAAGTGCATACATCACCTTCACTTAGGGCTTTGCACCCTCCTGGTACTAACAGGTACCAAACCTGACCCCAGGCCAACTGGCCTTTCACTGGTGCTCAAATGCCCTATGTCCAAAAATGTCAGGGCTTGTACTGGGGCCTCCCACTGGCCCTTTGTGCTGCCTGGGCAGCAAGAACAAGGTGCACAATGCACTTGGGCAAGGGGGTGCGTCTCACCCCTCATCAATAAACAACCAAACTGCCCCCTTTGTTGCAGCTGCCCTCTGTACGGCGGGGCAGCTGTAGAAAATTAGCTCTGTCGCCACTGTGCCTTGTGAGCCTCACTCTGGGGCTCTACAAACAGAATTGCCCACACGTTGCAGCTGCCCGCAAATGTGGTGCAGCTGTGAAAAGCAAACAGGCACTGGCACTCACTGTGCCTCCTGAGTCCCACTCCGGGATTCTAAGAACAATATTGCCCCAACGCTGCAGCTGCCCACAACCAGCGGTGCAGCTGAGAAACAGCACTGGCGCTCACAGTGCCTTTGAAGCCCCAAACTCATGTACAGCACCAGAAGTGGCGCGGGGCAGTCTCGAGGTGAGGGCTGCTACACTTTGCTACATCTCCTCTCCCTGGACCCAAAATGAAGGAGGCTCCCACTAGCACAGAGACCGGCACTTCTGACAACAAAGCTCAGCCCCACTCACCATTCCCTGTGGGCTGAGCGACTCAAGAGGCATCCGTCTCGCCACCGGTAGATCGGCCTCATGTGCTTCTCTCCTTCGCCTCGCAGACTTCAGGCTGCACGGGGTTTCCCTCGACACCGGGTGCCCCATCCACAAGCTGGCGTCCTTCTCCTGGCTTCCTGTGCTAGCGGAACTTCCTTCACGGGGGCGCGAGGTCCCACCTGCGGTCAGGCTCATCTCACCTGATGTCCGGTTTTGACGGTGCGCTGCCCCAGCTGCCACACATCCATGAAGGGCACTCTCCCCTGGGCACTAGAAATACGGGGTAGGCTCCCGCCTCACTGCACTTAAATGCGGGGTGGGCTCCCGCTCAGAGGAGCACCGGATGCGCTCCCAAAATAGCGCAAATGCGGGGAAGGCTCCTGCTTCACTGCACATAAATGTGGGTTGGGCTCCCGCTCCACTGCACATAAATGCAGGGTGGGCTCCCATTCAGAGGAGCACCGGATGTGCTCCCAAAATAGTGCAAATGAGGGGTAGGCTCCCGCTCGGCTCTGGTGCAGTGTGGGGGAATTCCCACATTGGGATTCCCTCGAGGTATTCTCGCAGCCCAGTGCTGCAGGACACACGCACCCCCTCCTCTCCTGGCAGGACCGGAGTCCCCTCTTTTGGGGCTCCAGCAAGCGAAATACAGTGCTCACAAGGCACCAGGGCTCCAGAGTTCCAGCAAGGCAGAGCTGGGCCAAGGCAGGCCAGCACACAGGGCCCCACAGCAGGGAGGCAGTCCCTCGTGGCGGCCTCCTGGTGCCAAGCAGTCTTCAAGTAAGCACCAAATAGCTACTTTCATGGGGTCTTAGCCCCAGTATATATACCACATTTCTCTTTGTCTGCACTGGTACAGGGCTTGGGGGAACCAGCCTCAACTGGTTCTGGGAGGATTTAGAGCACTTTGTTGACAAGGTTCCTCTTCCTCTTTGTCAGGTGGGGGCTCGTCATCAGACACACCACAGGGGGGTGGAGCCAGCATTCACATAGGCAGGCTCACACCTATTCAGGGTCAGGGGACTACTCCTCCCACTACTCCAAATGCAGATGCCCTATTCAGCCTAGAGCTGACTCACTCCGCCCCTCCTTGGAGCCACACACACCTCACCAGCCCGGTCACTCCAAAGCCAGACATGTAATCCACGTCAGGCAGGCAGATACATAGCACACAGAAATTCTTACTTCTAAAAGTGGCATTCCTAAAATAGTTCTTATAAAACAGTGCTCACCATTGTGCAGCATTTATTATTCCTATTCCAACCATACCTAACTTGACCATGCTGCTCCTCTCATATCAGTAATTTCCACTGAAATACTGATCAGGGAATCCCCAATGCACTCCTATAGGAGGGCAGCCTCACAGCAGTGAGAAGCCAAAATGGCTGTTTGTCACTACCAGGACATGTCACACACTTAAAGTACATTTCCTACCTTTTACCTACAATACTCCCTGCCCATAGGGCCAGCTAGGGCCTACCTTAATGGTGACTGACATGTATTAAAAGGGGGGGGGGTCACAGATATGGCACGTCACAGGGGCAGTAACACTGCGTGCACAAGCCCTGCAATGGCAGAGGCCTGACATAGGTTTGAAAGGCTATTTTGGTGGGTGGCGCAATCAGCGCTGCAAGCCCACCAGTATCATTTAACTTACCAGCCCGGGTATATGAGATACCACTTTACAAGGGACTGACAGGTAAATTAAATATGCCAAACAGGTGTAGACTAATCATACCATGTTTATCAGAGAGCATTCGCACTTTACACTGGACAGAAGTGCTAAAGTGCCCAGAGTCCTAAATCCACCAACACCATGTCAGAAAAATGGCTAGGAGAAAGGCAAAACGTTTAGGGATGACCCTGCAAAGATTGCCAAGCTCAACAAGACCTTATGTAACTTCCCTTCCTAGATGAAGAAAACCAAGGTGACCTCATGCCAATTGTGCCAATTTGTAAAGGAAGACATCAGCCACATTGATTGCACATGCCCTGCACTGATGACAGAGAGAAAAGGTCTTATGAAATCCCTCTTTATATGGAATATGCACATGCCGTCGAGCAGTAATAATCTGTCTGTAAGAAGAGGACTGGGTGCGCTGTGGGAAATTTTCAAAATTCATGTCACTGACAGAAAACAAACTGACCAAGTAGTTTCCACAGGATCTAGCTTTTATGGATAACGATTTGTCCACATTTGGCCCTTCTTTTAACTTCGTGCTCGCATCACTCACTCTACTGGATTCTGCTAAATTCATTAAGTACCGAGTTTCACAGAGCTTTTAAAATAATGGTTCCAAGTGCTAATGACAATCCTCCCTGATCCTACTTTGCTGTCCTCCATCAAACCCCATTGCTTGCTCATGCACTAAGCTCTTTGGGCCAGATGTACGTTCATTTTTGCATTTGCAAGAGGGTTTGCGACCCGTTTGCGCATGCAAAAAACAAATGGCCCGTGTACAAACCCTATTTAGAGACTCGCAAATGATTTGCGACTCGCTAACTAGTATTAGCAACTCGCTATTAGGAAGGGGCGTTCCAAGGGCTTCCCTTCCTAATAGTGAGTCTGAACCCTATGTAAGACTGTTTTACGACTGCAATTGTGGTCACAAAACAGTCACAGTTTACCACCCTTCTCAAAAGGGACCACTACCTGCCCTTAAAAAATTTAACGAAAACATTTAATTTTTCTTTTTTTAAATGCATCCCGTTTTCCTTTTCAGGAAATGAGCTGCATTAAAAAACACACAGCTTTATTTAAAAGCAGTCCCAGACATGGAGGTCTGCTGAGTCCAGCAGGCCACCATAACTGGGAGGGCCAGCCATTCCCAATGGAGTCACAAATTGCGAGTGCCTCATTAATATTCATGAGGCATGCAATTTGCGAGCACATTAGGAATTGCAAACAGTGTCTGAGACACTGTTGTACATTGTGATTGGCGACTTGCAAATTGCGACTCGCAATTTGCCACAATTTGTGAGTCGCAAATCACAATGGTCGTACATCTGGCCCTAAATCCTTGTGTGCCTTTAAGATCTTGGATGTCATTGACTATTCCTTTTGGCTTGCACTTTGCCCTCCTTGGCCACCTCCACTGAGCATTGTAACCAGGCCAGAGCATGAAGCACATTCAGGTACATGCATCAACCTTTTTTGCGAGTGCAAACGGTGCAATTCACAAAAATCGTCCATTGGCACCAGCAAATAGCGATACATCAAACTGTAAGGCACTCGCAATTTAGGAAATCACAATTTATTGCGATTTCTTCAATTGCGATTGCATTTAAGGAATCGCAAATTGCCATTCCTTAAATGCAATGCAATAACCACTTTTAAATATCGATTTCGCTATGTGGGGCCGCAAATTACAGAGCAATTGAACTGGTCGGTAATTTGGAAAAACTTTGAAAAATGCATTAAAGTGCATTTTTTAAAGTTTCATGTTTCACACATGCATGCCCTTGGGGTATGTGTGTGTGTGTGTACAACATGGGTGTAGATCACAATTCCAGGGGTGCAACAGGATAGGATAGGATAGGATATAGTTTTATATAGTGCTCGAATGCCGAAGCGTCTTGGCGCTGGTAAGTACAGAGGGAGCATGGTCCTCAGGTGCGAGCTTCTTGGAAGAGCCGGGTCTTTAGCAGTTTCCTAAAGGATTTGTGATTGTCTACTAGTTTTAGTGAGCAGGGGAACCTGTTCCAGAGTCCAGCAGCACGGACTGAGAAGGCTCTACCTCCCCATCTGACTTTCCTAATCCTACTGATCCTGATGAGACTCCGGGTGCTGGACCTTAGCACACGGCCGGGGGTATAAGGGATAAGTAATTTCTGGATGTCCTTGGCTCTACCTCCAAAAACAGCCTTATGAACTAAGCATATGGCCTTAAAATCTATCCGCTGTTGGACTGGGAGCCAATGTAGAGTTTTAATTCCCCCAGAGACAGATTGGTCTCTGGGGACGTCCAGAATTAGCCTCGCCGCAGCGTTCTGAAAAGCCTGCAGCCTTTTGATCTGTGTCTTATTTAGCCCTAACAGTAGAGCGTTGCAATAATGCAGCCTGGATAGCACAAGCGCTACTACAACGGTCTTGCGCAGCTCTGGTATAAAGAAGGGAAAGATCTTACGCAGAGTCCTTATTAGTAAAAAACAGGATGATGCGAGGTTATTAACATGGGCTGAAAAGTTTAACTGGCAGTCAAACCACACGCCCAGATTTCTAACCTTGGGCACAGGGCAGGGGCACTCCCCGGCCCCTAAAGGCCACCATGCGTTGTTCCACAGGGGGTTCCCCTGACCAAACTCGATGATCTCTGTCTTCTCGGTGTTAATCTTCAGGAAGCTCTCCTGCATCCAGGTCATAATTTCAGACAGGCAGTTATGGAATTTAAGAGCCGTGTCGTTAGATTGTTTAACAGTAGAAATTATGAGCTGGGAATCGTCAGCATATGAGAGTAAAGCCATGCTTCCTGATGAGTTTGGCCAGAGGAGTCACATAGATATTGAACAGCGTAGGTGACAGCGCTGAACCCTGCGGTACCCCACATGGCAGATGAAAGCTGTCCGACTGTAGGCAATCCCAGAATAGACTTTGCTCCCTTCTTTCCAAGAAGGAAGAGAGAAGGGACAGCGCCGAGCCCTCAATGCCAATCTCCTGAAGCCTATGAATCAGCACCGCATGGTTAACGGTGTCGAAGGCAGCCGACAGATCTTACATCACAAGGATTGCCTTGCCTCCCTTATCCACTATACCGCAAATTTCCTCTGCTGCCACGAGTAGCGCTGACTCCGTTGAACGTTGTGCACGGAAACCGTGCTGAGTAGAGTCCAGCAAATTATGGGAGTTTAAGTATTCTGTCAGTGATCTATTCACCTCTCTCTCCAAAATGTTGGCTGCAATAGGCAGTGCAGCAATAGGGTGGTAGTCCTTTGGTATATGAGGGTCCAGAGCAGGTTTTTTTAACAGTGGTCTGATTGTAGCTATCTTCCAACTTAAAGGGTCCTTTTGACACCCTTGCACCCTTGTACCTATTGGTACTGGCAAATTGCATGCACAATTTCACATGAATTGCTATTTATATAGCGATTCCTACATGCATAGGCTTTTGCAAGTCCTTAATTGCGATCCCTTAATAATCACAATTAAGGACTCGCAAAATCATACCTTGATGCATGTGCCCCATTGTTTGTGAGCCTTAAGTTTTTGTATGCAATTTCTATCTACTATGCTCCTTGATTTTTCTCCATTTATGGCAGCTTACATTTTCAAAGCTCCTGCTAAAGCACTAAGCACTTTAAATGAGTGTGACCCAATGATCATGGGTATGTATTGAAGTTGTCAATGACTTTGTACTGCACCTTGCTTTTTGCACCCAATTTCACCGTAACCCTCCCAATGCAATAAGCTGTTACATTTACTAAGCCTTTAAAGTGTATGGACACAATAGCTAGTGTCTATGCTCATGAGTGCACCAAGTCTAATTAAGCCGAGCACAGTAGAGTACTGACAAATGCATCAAGCACTTTAATGTTGTGTGTCTTTAAGATCATATTTACAACAGGCTTTGAATGTGCTTTTTTATAGCACTATGTTCACCTTAATATATGCCTGTACTATAACACATTTGTTAATTAATTGTGTACTTTTTTTTTGTAAGTCTACAAGAGCTACAAGATCTTGGTTCTTACTTTCATTGAGTCCCCGGTTGCTCCTTGTTGTCCTCAGTCTAATCCCGTAGCTGTAGCTTGTTAATGGATTCTGTACTCTATCAATGTATGTCTATAAGATCTTCATTTTTCAGTCATTGAGTCCCCGATTGTTCCTTGCTGTCCTCAGTCTAACCCTGAAGCTTGCTAATGCATCAAGCACTTTATCTTGAGCTTCCTTAACCCCTTCCATGCTCATGACGAGCCCAGCTCGTCATGAGTCACAGTGGAACTGTGCTCATTGGAACCTCCTGAGGCTCAGCCAGGAGTAGTCATTATTGCTCGCATTACCCTTTTTAAACTTGTGAACTTGTGCAGAAATCGTTTTTAAAACCACTTACCGAGCTTCTGGCACCCGATCTACTTGGTGCAGGCACCCCCACACAGCGGAATTAGCGCTGAAGAGGGAGAATCTCTTACAAACTTCTGCTGCCATTACCCACGCCCAGCCACGGGACACGCCCACTTGTGAGGCCACGCCCCCACAACAACTACTTAAAGCGCGCTGAATACAAGCGTCGCATTTAACATTGGAACCTCCTGAGGCTCAGCCGGGAGTAGTCATTATCGCTCGCATTACCCTTTTTAAACTTGTGCAGAAATCGTTTTTAAAACCACTTACCGAGCTTCTGGCACCCGATCTACTTGGTGCAGGCACCCCCACACAGCGGAATTAGCGCTGAAGAGGGAGAATCTCTTACAAACTTCTGCCGCCATTACCCATGCCCAGCCACGGGACACGCCCACTTGTGAGGCCACGCCCCCGTACCCTCCCTCTGCTCATAAACATGTGCATCTACCAGAAGCGCAGCGGACGAGCGCAGCGGGCGCGACGAATGGGCGCCGAAGGCGCGCTTAAGGCAAGCTCGTCTGCGCTCATCCGCGCCGAGTCTGGGCCAAGGGCCATGCCCCCTATACCTCAGTCACAAGAGCCCAGGTATTACAGTGCTGAAACCCTTCACAGTTTCAGGCCCCCTGCCACGACCTGCCTATTGCATCCCTATCATGCTGAAGACATTCCACAAACCTGTCCAAAATGCAAATCAACCCTCAAACCTAAGCCGGCACCAGACCTGACACACGACTACCGTATGTTTATGCTAAATTGCAGATCCCTGCCGAAACACAGAGCGGAAATTGCCTTACTATTAGAAGAACACATGCCGGACATAGTATTCCTGACGGAAACATGGCTCACCACAGACTCCGACCCTGCCCTAGTAACTGCTCTCCCTTCAGGCTTCCAAATCACTCGACAGGACCGACCTGAGGGGAGAGGAGGAGGCTTAGCAATCATTTATAAAGAACAGTTTCATTGCCGAGTTACTCCTGAAACTATTCCTGACTGTGAGAGCCTAGCCTTCAGTCTCGAACTTTCCCCCAATAACTGCTTCTCAGGAACACTCATTTACCGCCCCCCAGGCCCCCCTAAGCAGTTCCACAATCAGCTTCCTTCGATTGTGGCGGAACGCGTTAGCTCTACATCTAATTTCACACTGTTAGGTGATCTCAACCTTCATTTCGATGCTGCATTGGATCACACAGTCACTACGCTCGTAGATGACTTAGCTGCTATGCAACTAACCCAACATGTCAAGACCCCAACTCATGTTAAGGGCCATCTGTTGGACCCTGTGTTCAGCAACTGTGTAGACCTTGTAGCCGGGCTACCAATCCCTCTCCCATGGACGGACCACTTACTGGTCCCCTTCACCTGGACCACACTTAAGCCTCCACCGACGGGACCCACGACAAGATTCACCAGAGCCTGGTCTCGCCTCCCAGTCGACGAATGGTCCATCAAGCTTGCCAGCAACCAACCCCTCTACAATGAGGATCCTTGTCTAGCCAACCAGGCTTACGAAGACTGGATCACACAATCTCTTGAAGACACCCTTCCAAGAAGTAAAACCACGCTGAAACGCTCCAATAAAACCGCCCCCTGGTACTCAGAGGCTCTCAGGGAAAAGAAACACCAATGCAGAAAAACCGAAAGACGATGGCGTTTAGACTATTCTCCAGGAAATAAAATTCGCTACTGAGAGTCAATCAATAACTACAAAGCAGATGTCAAAGCTGCCCAAGCTGTATATTTCTCGAACAGAATTATCCTAGCAAAATCAAAACCAAAAGAAATTTTCAAAATTGTGAAAAAACTCACCAAACCCCCATCTAGCCTGCACGAAACAAAATCTACAACCCATTGCAATAACGTAGCAGAGTTTTTCCACCAAAAAGTTAACAAAATCTATTCATCCTTCCCTCCCATAGTTACCAACCCCTCAGCCCTGACCAATATAATCATGGCAACCCTCCCCCTTCAGCTTCAACCTACTTTGGACCATTTCCCCCTCCTTGATCTTGCATCCCTAGAATCCGTGGCTCGGAAAGTAAAATCCGGTTCCCCTGACGATCCAGCCCCGCCAGATATCATAATGTCAGCATCCCAGATCACACTGCCAACCATTAGGGATGTCCTGAACGTATCCATCACCTCCGGCACTGTCCCTCCTGTCTGGAAACGGGCCATGGTCCGAGCATTGTTAAAGAAACCCAATCTGGATCCCGCAGATTTTAGCAACTACCGACCTATCTCGCTGCTCCCGTGGGTGAGTAAAATCTTGGAAAGATACATTAATTCCCAACTAGTGAATTTCTTAGAAAACCACCAATTGTTAGATCCCACCCAGACGGGTTTCAGACCCAAACACGGAACCGAGTCCGCACTCCTTATGGTCACTGAGGAATCCAGAAAAATCCTGGATCAAGGAGGATCAGTGGCACTGATCCTCCTCGACCTCAGTGCGGCATTCGACACGGTCAGCCACGACACCCTGCTGTGCCGTCTGGCTAGTGTCGAAATCAAGGACAAAGCCTGGCTTTGGTTCAAATCCTTCCTGGAGGACAGATCCTTTCGAGTATTCGATGGTGAGTCTGTGTCCACTAGTAGACCACTAAGGTGCGGAGTCCCTCAAGGCTCCTCTCTAAGCCCTGCCCTTTTCAACATCTATATGAGGCCATTGGCTGAGGTTGTCAGTCCGTTTGGGGTTAAGATTATTTCTTACGCGGACGACACCCAGCTGGTGGTCTCACTGGCGCAGGAGGCCAACACGCCAATGTCAGGCGGACTTAGAGAGTGCCTACAGGAAGTAAAGAGTTGGATGTCTTCTTCATCCCTCAAATTAAATGGTGACAAAACGGAGCTGATGCTCCTGGGCCCCTCCGACCCCAGTTTCTTCAACTCTTTGCGGCCCCCCTGTCTAGGCTCCTCTCCAGCACCCAAGGACAACATCAAGAGCCTGGGGGTGTGGCTGGATAGATCCCTCTCATTCAATACTCAGGCCACAAAACTCTCAGCTACCTGTTTTGGCCTCCTTAGGATGTTAAAAAAAATCCTCCCCCTTCTACCCATGGAAGCTAAGCAGGTAGCCATCCAGGGCTTAATACAGTCCCGCCTAGACTTTAACAACGTGCTCTACCTTGGCGCTCCTGATTACACCTTACGCAGACTCCAGACAGTGCAGAACTGTGCGGCTCGCACACTGCTTGAGCTTCCTCGCAGGCAATCAGTGAGAGCCGGTCTGGTCAGCCTTCACTGGTTACCAGTGCGCCAGAGAATTCTCTTCAAGGCCATGTGCATTGCCCATCAGGCCTTCTGGGACACAGGTCCTATGATTACCCGTGACGTAGTCACCCACTACCAACCCAGTAGAAACCTCAGTTCAAGCCAGACCTTTATGGCCACGGCCCCAAGAATAAAAAAGACTAGGTCTGGCGGCAGGACGTTCTCCTACAATGCCTCCAAGACCTAGAACACTCTCCCCCTACATCTTAGAGTCAACCCCAACCTTTCTTCATTCCGCAAGCAGTTAAAGACATTCCTATTCAACCTCCCTCATTAATTCTCCGCTAGCCACTCTATGAGGTCACCTCTGTTATTCCCAGCGCTTGGACACCCCGGGGAAGCAATTCGCGCTCTACAAATTTACCTTCAATTCAATTCAATTCAATTCAATGACGAGCTGGGCTCGTCATAACAGCCGCGGCCCGCCCACGCGCGATTGATTCCCTGCCTGTGCGGGAGAATTAATCAGTGGGCGGGGTCGTGACGAGCCCAGCTCTTCATGAGCACAGCTTCACTGTGACTCATGACGAGTTGGGTTTGTCATGAGCACCGCAGCGCCGCCCTCCCTGCCCCCCGCACCGTGGGGGAATTACCCCTCGGCAAAGGGGTTAAGAACATGGATGTCTTTGACTATTTGCTCAGCTTGCACTCTGTGCTTTGTGACTATTCTAACCAAGCACTACAATAGGAAACAGCATGAAGTACTGTGTTTGTGAGCTTCAAGTCCTGTATGCAATCTTTATTGATTATTCTTCTTTATTACACCCTGTCCATATCAGGCTACTTTTGCAACACTCTTTCTTAAAGCACAAAGCACTTTAATTAAGTGAGCCTCTAAGACCATAGTTATAAACTAACATTGTCCATAACTTTGTATTGCACATAGGAGCAGCTGGATTTTAAATGTGTTTTTTAAATGAAATGTTTTATTTTATAAGCTTACATTATCTGAACAATAAAATTATTGATTCACTCGTTATTTTAACTAATTGACTATTATGGCTTATTTTCACACAGTCTGATCACACACTTTTCCTGTTGGATTTTAGCCACTATGCACCTGATTCATAAATGTAAACGTATACTTTTGTGTAGTTTGCAACTGCTTGCTTTTCAGAAAGGTATTTTATGAGAAGTATCTTTACAACTGCTAAGTCTCCACACATAAAAAGATAGGACTGTCCTATCTTTTTGTGTGCGGAGTCCACTCAGTCGTAAAGATACTACTCGTAAAATACCTTTGTGAGTAGCAGACAATCGTGAGCTTACACAAAGAGTGAGTTTACCATCGTGAATAAGGCCCTATGATGGGAGTCCAGACACAATGTTGCCAACCTATGTGAAGCAATTGAATCACTGGATAGTAGAAAATTGACTTACGCTTTTTGGACAAAACTCAGAATGGCACTTCCCACACCCCATACACCCACAGCTAAACAACAATGCCAAATAAACCTCATAGGACCACATACCGTCAGCACATCTATTTATCTCAAAACACAGATGTTTCCCCGCTGCGTTTTCTTACAGTCCGACACCACAGTTAACTGAAATACTAACCATCAGACTACACTTGCAAACCATGGTATTCAGAGCTCCCATTGTTAAACTCCTCACAATATTTAGTTCACCAAACTAATAATAACCAATCATAACAGTGAGATTCAGCAAAGTCTAAGCCGGCTTTCTTTTCCCAAATCACAATCCTCTGATATCACCTGAACTCAATAAAATCAAAGATGGATGGTTTTGGGCTCAACAGTTGGCCCCTGTCCCCATCTTGGAAGGTGCAGTTTATTGCAGGACTCACCTTTCACCTGAGACTTGGTGTCCGATCATACTTTGTGGCAGCCAGAAGGGGCTGACCCTTCTTCTTCCTCGTTGTCTGCTACAAAGCACCCTTCCACCTCCTGCGGCACGTGAAAATAACCAGCAAAGTGAAGATTCATAAACTGGACGGCGACTATTTATTTCAAGTGCAACTCCATCTAGCTCCATGGCTAACACCACGCTGGAGGATATAGACACCCTCATTGAGAAGTTTGAGTCCCTCCTGGGCGGGGGGGGAGGCAGTGGGAGACCTAAAATCAAGGAAGGAGGTGGATGGAAACATGCACCCAACTTTTGCTGCTAAATGGAGGCCTGATCTCCCGCCATTCCTCAGCAACTTGAAATTCCAGGGACAAATGAGGCTAATCCCTCCACAAATGGCCCCTTCAGTCAGAGGGTACTTCCAATTAAACCTGTGATTGTGTGCTCTAACAGATTTCTGTCTTTGCAGACACTCTAACTGCTACCAATAATGTAGAGAAGTGGGGAATGTGAATGAAACATAGGTAAGGTTTGATAAACCCAGTGCACCATAGTACCATACATAAGACCTAGCAATGATGAGGGAGTGGATATGTAATTAACTGGAAAACAGAATCAAGGCAAATCACATCAAATCTATATATGTAGGCAGAAAAATCGAAAGTGTGAATAGTACAGTTGCAAGTGAGTTAAAACACATATACAGCGTAACCTATATTGTTATTACATTTTTATTTGTCAGTTTTTTATGTAGAAAAAGTTTTTCATTTCTTAAAATATTTATGGATATATTGATGATCTTTTGTTTAAAAATAAAACAAATTCTTATTACAGTACTTTTTTTCAAGTGCCCAAATACACAGTGAATACAGAAATATTTGCATATATGTTACATCAATCAGCCTTGTCACTTCTTTTTTAATTTCACATCACATCATTAAGTGAACAAATGAATGCTCTTAATAAGCAGTGCTCAATGCTAATGACTGAATGATGGACAAAAACTGGCGGGTTGTTGACACTACTCGCGTTTCTGCAAAGCCTTTGTCAGGAATCCATTGCAGTAAGCACTGGATGGGACACAGAAAAACATAAGACTAATTTATTCCGCCCACAGAATCTATGTTTAACTTTTGTCTTAGATTAAGATCAAAAAAATGGTTTCAACATGATCAATGAGTTGGACCCACGTATTAGGTGCTTCTAGTATGTGTGAAAGTATAAAAAAACAATAAAGTGGAGAGAACTACCCATGCAAAAATAGACAAACAAGCTCCAAAGTGTGTGATAAACGACCCAAACCTCAATGGAGTGAAGAGACTTATTGATAAGCCTCTATTACTTGAGATGTAGGTGCAAAGAAAATGAAAAGAGAGATAAAAGAGAAATAAGTGAGTTGTGAAAAGAAAAAAACGGAGAGGTAAAGAAAAGAAAGAAAAAGAGAGAGATATGTATAAGTGATACCTCGTCGTGGTAGACGTGATGTTGACAAATATATTAGAATCCTTTTTAGATGCCTCAGTGCTGCCTCATGCTTAAGAAAACATGCTGCTCATAGGTTGAAGTGCTAGGCATACCTACTATACTGATGGTTCAGCTGAGGAAGAGAGTATGATGCAGGTCAAGTAAAGGGTTGTCACGGAACTAGAACAATCCTGAAATGAAGGTAAAAATGAGTATAATAATGGGGAATTGGCATGGGGAATTGGCTTTAATGTTTAGCAGACCAGGAATGAATATCCTAGTCAGAAAAGTTCCATTACCTTGTATGTTACGCAGGAGATATCGGGGGACTGTGCGTGGGCTTGACAATATTGCAGCCATCCAAATAAAATAAATGGTGCAAGTCCAGCACATGTGAGTTGACTCTGAACAAAGCAGGAAAGATCGGGATAAGATTTACTGTCCCAATAAGTCACCTGGCGTCAAATGTATGGGCTGGTCTGTATGATGTCTAAACCCACTGACCGTCCCAGAGGAGACAGCACTAGTGTGGGTGGGTTAACAGTTTGTGCCCAGAATGTGGAGATTATATGTTGAATTACTCTAGGTCACTGTGGGAACAGAGAGCAAAATGGATGAGGGCAATCTGCAGCATCTACGGTAGTTTACTTTATATGTCTTTATGGACCTTAAATCTGCATTCGACCTAGTACCCCTGCAAACATTTTGGCTGGTGCTACAACATAATGGGGTCCTGTCAATTTACTGAGCATCATAGTGAGATCGCACTAAGATTCCTATGCACAGGTTAAATGGGGCTCCCGGGGACTCAACAAAACCAATAGCAACTCCCAAAGGGGTCTGCTAAGTTTGTGTGCTTGCCTTAACCCATTTCTTCCTTTATCTCAATGATATGGTGGCCTGCCTGCAAAACTTCAGTAGTGATGCCTAGAAGGTTGCAGGTAAGAAATTCCCCCTCTTACTGTTTGCAGAAGATACTGTGGTGGTGTCTAAAACCCCAATGGGTCCACAGATACCCATAGACCTGTTTATAGACTTTTGTGTAGAAAGAGGATTGACAATAAACCAATCAAAAAATACATTGATGGCCATCAACCCACACAAGTCCTTTAGAGGAACCATCACATTAGAGGGGACAGAACTCAAAAGAGTTTCAGAATTTGATTGTCTGGCTATACTGTTTACCCATAACATGCTCTGGTCTTCCCCTGTAAAGAAGAGTAGTATTAATGTATGCTATCATGTGTCAGGGAAACATACAATGTACGGGGCATCTAAAACAAGACAGATTTTACCTAAGTGAGAGTATATAGTGTTAAGGGTGAAGGGAGCACCCTCTATTGAGCAGAGATGTGGGGTTTCACAGGACTGTCTTGTTTGTGAAAAGTTGAGAACAACTTCCTAAAATCTTTGAATGGGCTTGTGAAGAGTACACCACTGTTAGCCCTAAATTAGGATCTGGCTATAAAACAAACTGTTCAAAAAGAACAGCTAAGATCAGACCTGTTTTGAGAAGACTGAAGTCATCACCTGTCCTAGTGGAGTACTATAATGCACTTCAAGAAATAGTCAAAACAGATAAGAATCATAAGATCCACTGGACTCAGTCTATCAGAGAGACTCTCTCTCAAATTTGTCTTGAGAAACACTGGAATGACCGTGCTTGCCTCTTGGTCCTCCCTAAGGTTGCACTTAAGAAAGCCTTTTGGGCCCATAAATGGGCCACTGAGGAGAGTAATTTGAGGCAAGAAGCTCTAACCATTGCATTTCTAGACTTAAAATTGCACAGCATGTGCAAACCTTTTGTAAACTATGGGGCATATTCTCAAGGACCTATCGCCAAGTTATCAGCACTTTAGCGCAGCCAAAGTTGCAATAAATATATGGCACCATTCACAAGCTAGTGCTAACAGCCGATAGCACCAGTTTAACTGCGATAGCATCCTCCAAAAACATCGCCACAGATGACCCCAGCAACTAACGCTAATGATATGCAGAGTAGGCGTTCCCGAGCAAAAAGCTGCAACAACACCATACCTCAACATTCTCAATGACCAGCCCGATCGGCGATAAGATCACAAAACATGTGGTAAGGCACGTTAGCATCAGGAAATTAACACCTGCTCTGACCTGGTGCAAAGCCGGACGACACCCGGCAACAGAAAAGGGAGCCCAGACCACAACCACACCTGAAGACCAACAGATGTAATGGAGCCACTGATCGTGCAGCACGGAGCCCCAACAGGGACACAACACCCCTCGTCACCACACCCAGGACTGCCATCCCCCGTATACGCCCTGCCACCCACGGACCACCACTGCGGCACCGCAGACTAAGACTGCGGACATTCCGAAAATGCACCAACCTCACAGACCCAACACCAGAGAATGTCATTGTCCACTACAGGCACAAAAGGACAACCATCCTACGCATCCTGACCACCATTGCCCACAGGCTGACGGTACCAACACAGCAGACAACCAACATCCCTCTGCAGACAATGCTGCTGGCTGTGCTGCACATGTGGGCCTGAGGGACCTTCCAACCAACAACCGACCGAGTTGGAGGAGTCTCACAGCCAGCCCATCAAAGTTCATCACAACTGGCTTGGTTGCCATCATCAGCTTGGTACCCCAGTACCAATACTCCCCCCACACTGCGCTGGAACAGCTGGAGACCAAGCAAGGCGTCTACGCCATAGCTGGCTTCCCACATGTGTCAGGTGGCAATTGAAAGCACACATGTCCTACTTGTGCCCCCTGGTGACACAGCATACAATTTCAGCACCAGAAGGCACATGCATCACATTAATGTGCAGGCAACAGTTGACCACCGGGGAATCTCCACCAACGGTGTCGTCAACCACCCATGCAGAGTGTATGATACCACTTCCACCGACAGACCATAATCAACCAGTGCACCAGGAAGGCAACCATGGAAATGCACTGCTAGTCAGTAGGTACCAAATGAACACACCACACACCTCAACTCCACAACCATGCAACTCACAACATTGGGAATGCACACATTACAAACTCACATACAACATACCCACCCACCAGACATGACAGCACAACTTGCTGTGGCAACCTGGGCTAGCCATGTACAGGAGCCCCCAACGGCATGGCACATCAGCCACACCATAGCAGATAGTGTGGATCACAATGCTAAGTGTGGAATGGATGTGCTGGACAGACTGCAGTATGCAGACCACACCCATATCCATGTCGACATACACCGCTGGTGTATGTAGTATATTGGACAGTGGACGAAACCATGTCACCCCAGCCAGTGGGGAAGAATGCTTAAATGTAGCCTGTTACGTCCCCCCTGTAAGCGTGAGCGGAGTGGGCAGGCCCTGTGTACGCGAGGCCAGCGTAGGGGTGTGTATAAAAAGCTCGTAGCCCTGTGCATGGTTCAATTCTGGAATGTCCAATGTCTCTGCCAGGGCGGCACCTCTCACCCTGCCACGAGGCCGGCGCCGTCGTCCTGAGCAGAGTTTCCTGCGATCGTGTGCGCCTGCTGTACCAGGGGCTACTGGTCCCCGAACCTGTCTTGCCCACCCCTGCGCAGCCAGGACTCACTGCTCACCTGCGGACACCGGCATGTGTCCAGGAGGACCCACCATGTGCCGATGCAACCTCCAAGCCCGAGGCCCGCGACCTTGGCAGGCTGCTCAGACCATCACGGCCTCCTCAAGCAAGGCCTTCATTCCTCTTTTCTCGTTGACATTCTCCACCGCCATACACAGTGGGCAAATAGGTCACACATTTGGAACTAGTCTTGAAAACACAGTGGCAGAGTACATAATCATGGCTGATTGTATGTCACTATAATCCCTTCTATGTGGTTCCACCAACTCTGTTCATATCTGCACGAAACCTCTCTGTGGTCCCTTGCTGACTACACCCTTCAGCCCACACTGCGGTCCAGTAGGTCACCCATTTGAAACTGAGTCTTGATTTATTTATTTCAGAGTGTGTACCATTGTACACAAGGAGAGGAGTTAGAGGAAGACGCGGTTTAGTTCGGAGGAAAAAAGGATAATCGTTATGGAGGTGATCGAACACTACCAACAACTGCTCTTGTGCCACTAACTCTGTGCATCGCAAGCCAATGACACGTGGCTGTAGGCTCCTGCTGAGTGATGGCTCCGGACTACATTGCGGACAAGTAGGTCACACAAGTGGAACTGAGACATTATTTGTTTATGGCAGATTTCATGCCATTGTACACACATTATCGCAGTCTGCATCCCCTTTCAGCACTGGTGCCACTAACTCTGTGCCCCGTAATCCATGGACACTCTCTGGTTGAACTTTGGTGGCATGTGATTCTATGGCCTGGGTGTTGTCATCATCATCATCATGTAGCTGATACTGACTTATTGTCAAATATGTGTCTGTAGCATTCATCTAATCCATATTACCTGTGTCTGCTTGGTTCTGCCATCTGCATCATGCCCTGGAAGAACACATTCCACTGTCACCCGAAACACTCCGCGACATTCAACCTTGACATCGATTAGGACCAGGTCTGCTCTGGTGTCCCTATCTCACTGCACCATAAGTCACCGTCCCGTGCCGGTGTGCCTGTGCAAGCTGCACTGCATTCGGGGCCACTTACTCTGTGCACCACAACTCATGGACCAGTTCTGATTGAGTTCTGTGCTGTGGACAGCTCACGCAACAATGTTACCTCATATAGTGGGGAAGACCTGGGACGATGATGAGGAAGATGTGGCAAGTGTGCGAGGCACAGACAATGGGAGGCCAGGAGGCAACAACCAGAAGGCAGGAATGCAGACTGGAGGGGTAGTCCAGCTACACACCCAAATCTATTACTGGGTATTGTACTGTAGACTGTGGACATAACTGTTACCTAAGGCAGGGTGGAGGACCTGGGACGATAATGGGTGAGATGTGGCAGGTGTGACACACCCTACGGCAACTGCAAAAACAACAGTTGATGGACAGAATGCAGAACAATGTCATACATTCACCCAAGTACAGAGATCTTGGCCTACATCCATCGTTTTTTTTCTCACCATGCCATTCCAGTTTGAACCCAGCAATATGCAAATCATTCTTGACCCTGTGCCTCATGGGAACAGTCCAGCTCAAACTGCCAAGCCAAGGTCCTCCCTGGACTGGAACCAAGCATCCTAAGACCGGTTTTGGGGTTTCACCCTCTTCAGCCAGGATAGCTTGATTCCAGTGGCATGGAGAGCACGGGACTCACGTCTGCGCTTACCCGTCCCACTCGGGGTGAAAAATGCAAAAACAACAGTTGATGGACAGTATGCAGAACAATGTCATACATTCACCCCAATACAGAGATCTGGGCATAAATACATTGTTTTTTTGCTCACCATGCCATTCCAGTTTGAAACCAGCCATATGCAAATAAGTCTTGACCCTGTACCTCATGGGAACAGTCCAGCCCGAACTGCCAAGCCAGGTCCTCCCTGGACTGGAACCAAGCATCCTAGGACCGGTTTCGGGGTTTCACCCCTCTTCAGCCAGGATAGCTTGATTCCAGTGGCATGGAGAGCACGGGACTCACGTCTGAGCATACCCGTCCCACTCGGGGTGACAAATGCAAAAACAACAGATGATGGACAGAATGCAGAACAATGTCATACATTCACCCCAGTGCAGAGATCTGGGCCTAAATCTATCGTTTTTTTGCTCACCATGCTGTTCCAGTTTGTTTGCTGTAACACTTTTTGCCCTAAGTGGGATGGGTATGCCCAGACGTAGGTCCCTTGCTCACTGTGCCACTGAATTCAAGCTAGCCTGGCTGAAGAAGGGTAACATACCCTGAAACCAGTCCCAGGATGCTAGTTTCCGGTCCAGGGAGGACCTGGCCTGGCAGTTCGGTCTGGACTGTTCCTATGGGCCATAGGGTCAAGACTGATTTGCTATGGCTGTTTCCAAACTGGGGTGGCTGAGTGGGCAACAGTACGATGGATTTAACCCAGATTTTTTGACTGGGGAAGAATGTTTGCATTGTCAGCATTCCGTCCATCATTTGTTTGCTGTAACACTGTTTGTCCTAAGTGGGATGGGTATGTCCGGACGTGGGTCCCTTGCTCACTGTGCCACTGGATTCAAGCTAGCCTGGCTGAAGAAGGGTGACATACCCTGAAACCGGTGCCAGGATGCTTGTTTCCGGTCCAGGGAGGACCTGGCCTGGCAGTTCGGTCTGGACTGTTCCCATGGGACACAGGGTCAAGACTGATTTGCATATGGCTGGGTCCAAACTGGGGTGGCTGAGTGGGCAAAAGAACAATGGATTTAGCCCAGATCTTTTGACTGGGGGAGAATGTTTGCATTGTCAGCATTCCGTCTATCATTTGTTTGCAGTAACACTTTTTGCCCTAAGTGGGATGGGTATGCCCAGACGTGGGTCCCTTGCTCACTATGCCACTGGATTCAAGCTAGCCTGGCTGAAGAAGGGTGACATACCCTGAAACCGGTGCCAGGATGCTTGTTTCCGGTCCAGGGAGGACCTGGCTTGGCAGTTCGGTCTGGACTGTTCCCATGGGACACAGGGTCAAGACTGATTTGCATATGGCTGGGTCCAAACTGGGGTGGCTGAGTGGGCAAAAGAATGATGGATTTAGCCCAGATCTTTTGACTGGGGGAGAATGTTTGCATTGTCAGCATTCCGTCCATCATTTGTTTGCAGTAACACTTTTTGCCCTAAGTGGGATGGGTATGCCCAGACGTGGGTCCCTTGCTCACTGTGCCACTGGATTCAAGCTAGCCTGGCTGATGAAGGGTGACATACCCTGAAACCGCTCCCAGGATGCTTGTTTCCGGTCCAGGGAGGACCTAGCCTGGCAGTTCGGTCTGGACTGTTCCCATGGGACACAGGGTCAAGACTGATTTGCATATGGCTGGGTCCAAACTGGAGTGGCTGAGTGGGCAAAAGAACGATGGATTTAACCCAGATCTTTTGACTGTTGGAGAATGTTTGCATTGTCAGCATTCCGTCCATCATTTGTTTGCTGTAACACTTTTTGCCCTAAGTGGGATGGGTATGCCCAGATGTGGGTCCTTTGCTCACTGTGCCACTGGATTAAAGCTAGCCTGGCTGAAGAAGGGTGACATACCCTGAAACCAGTCCCAGGATGCTTGTTTCCGGTCCAGGGAGGACCTGGCCTGGCAGTTTGGTCTGGACTGTTCCCATGGGACACAGGGTCAAGACTGATTTGCATATGGCCGGGTCCAAACTGGGATGGCAGAGTGGGCAAAAGAACGATGGATTTAACCCAGATCTTTTGACTGGGGGAGAATGTTTGCATTGTCAGCATTCCGTCCATTATTTGTTTGCTGTAACACTTTTTGCCCTAAGTGGGATGGGTATTCCCAGACGTGGGTCCCTTGCTCACTGTGCCACTAGATTCAAGCTAGCCTGGCTGAAGAAGGGTGACATACCCTGAAACCGGTCCCAGGATGCTTGTTTCTGGTCCAGGGAGGACCTGGCCTGGCAGTTCGGTCTGGACTGTTCCCATGGGACACAGGGTCAAGACTGATTTGCATATGGCTGGGTCCAAACTGTGGTGGCTTAGTGGGCAAAAGAACAATGGATTTAACCTAGATCTTTTGACTGGGGGAGAACGTTTGCATTGTCTGTGGGAGAATGTTTGCATTGTCAGCATTCCGTCCATCAATTGTTTGCTGTAACACCCTATGGCAGCTGCAGCAGGGATAACCCGAGGGATACAATCCGAGACAATTTCGCACATGAGCAAGCTCAGCTCTGGTGCTCTGACCTCAGTGCACTGCAACTCACGGAACCTTATGACTGGATATTGGATGACCTCTGAACTAGCTCCGGCTACCACCATGATACCTCGCATTGGTTTGTGTTATGTGAGTGTTTTCTGTTTCCGCTACGATGGTGGTCACTGTTGTGGTTGTTGACAGCTCCAACCACTCCCTGAGAGATGGATCACACTCACCCCAGATCCATCCAGCAAAGGCGTCACTGGTCATGTTAGCCTGGTAATAAACAGTGGCCGGGCGCACGTGCCCGTAGCCAGTACAACTGACTATCACAGTGTGTCCGTGTGCTCATTACGTATGCATGGTGGCCCCGGGCCCTGCCACATTACATTGTTCAGTGTATAGCGGATGCAACCTAGTTACCCCGGCAGTGGGTATGACCTTGGACATGTAGCACTGTCGTCCCCCTCAATACGTTAGAGGAGTGGACTAGTGTGAATGATCATCCCGTGGCTCTGGAAATGTGCAAATGCGTGTGTCTGTGTTGCAGTGTCTGTGTCCGTTGTTGAGTGTAAGTGGTCCCTGATGGGAACTGGACACCCGCATATGTGATCTAGTTCAGCTGCTATGAGTTTGACCCGCACCTGTACAGCCACTGCAGTCTAATACCTGGTCGTGGAATGCGATGTGTGCCTGGGTGAGATGCTGGGAGCCAGATGTGGTGGTGTGTGCCTCCTGCTGTATGGTCTGTGCAGGTCATGTGGTCTCCAAGATGCAGCTGGGCTGCACTGTTCCTGGAGGAGGGTTGCCATGGATGTCCATGACCTGTTGTGGTGTGACGGTGTGGAGGTCCTCATCAGCATCACTGAGAAGTTGTCTGGTCTGCACTGCAGGAGTTGTTTATTGTCCCATGTGAAGGGGAGATGCATGTGACGATTGTGTTGACATATTTGTTGTCGCATTGTTCATGTATACATACAGACTGCATGACACTTGGCATTGTGACTATTTGTGAGGTTCTGAGTATTTGAGGGGGGCTAGTGGACATTTCAACGACATCACTGATGTGCGTTTGTACTTTGCCATTTCCGAGTCACAATTCCCTGCCATGCCAGGAGGGATTGGCCTGCTTCAATGGACTAGCGGCTCCCTTGTGTCCCCTGTTCTGTTTTGGACGTGTTGCGGTTTGCCACATTGTTGTCAATGTTGATGTGCTCTGCATGTTGTGTTTGTGCTGCATTTTGGGGGAGTCACCCTTGAAGCTCTGATTTAGTTTCCCCTGGGCCCTTATCCATTTCATGCGGTGTGCCTTTGACGTCTGTGCCACTACGGTGCTGAGATGTTGTATACTTGGGTACATTGGTCTCTTGGTGGGATGTGGTGGTCTGGAGCGTGTTATGTCCGCAGATGTGTTGTTGAAGTCAGGGGTTGTTTGTGCACATGGATGTGTCAGAGTGTGACCTGCTCCTTTATGGATTTGGTCCACACTCAGCCACATCAGTGTCGTTGCGTGCAACGTTTCATGGCATATTGACCGTGTCGATGCTATTTGTCATGCTGTGTCACTTGCGTTGTCAGTGTTGCTCACAGACATGCCGCATTGCAGGGTTTGACACATGTGCATGTGTTGGTTGTGTGATTGGTGGTGTATGGGATGGACATGATGGACGGGGGACTATTTGCTGTTTCTAGGTGTGCTGCAGTGTGGCGAGGGGATCAGGGACATGCTCCAGAGTCATTGTGGGTGTGCAGTGTGCTGTACTTAATTGTGCATGTGTGCCATTGTGCCCATCTCCCCCATCACCCCAGTCCCTGGTAATTACTCACCCTGTTTACTGTTGTGTCAGGTCTTGTTGGGCAGTGTGGGCTCCCCCAACTCCTGCCACCATCTCACCACTGATGCTGTGGATACCATTTCCTCCATCTCATCCGGCTCCTCCTATGGCGCTGGACTCCCAACTCCTGTCTGCGTTGCTGGCTTCTGGTTGTTGTCACGTTTCTGCTTGGTTTTGCGCTTCACATCATTCCAGCACCTCTTGACCTCTTCCACTGTCCTCCTCAGCACTCCGACTGTATTCACCTTGTCCACGATGGACTCCCATGTCCTATTTTCAATTGGCATTGATACAGTGTAGGTGACGGACAGTGGTTGATGGTGTTCTCTCACCTTTGTTATCAGGATCCTGTTTTCTGGTGCCCTGATCCTCGTCTTCCTCTTCTTCTTGTCCTTGTCTTTCCCTGACCTGAGGTCCCGGCATGGTCGTCTGTGAAGTCTATGGGGTTCGAGTTGTCCTCTGCACTGGGTCGGGGTACATCCATGGTGCTACGCAGTGTATTTTTTTTTTATTTTGACTGCTTTTTCACGCATGAGGCATGGGAATTGCAGGGATGACGCTGGTTATCAATGAATTTTGTATCGCAATTTGGGAGATCAACGTTTTCTTCACGTTGGTGTTTTGCATTTGTTCGGCGTCGCATTGCTTTTAACGCGGACATTTGACGGGTTATCGTGAGACTATCGCATGGTGCCGCCGGATTGAGAATCCTACATTAACACGTCGTTGTTTTCCCGCAATAGACTGCGATGTGAAGAGTTGTGTTAAGCTAAATTTGAGATGATGATCAAACGTTCTTGAGAATATCCCCCCCCGATCTCAGTTCCTCTAGCTAGGCAACTGTACATTAGGTTTAGACATGGCACACTTCCCTCACAGTCCTTCTGTGCAAAATGGAAATCTAAAATGGACATGAGCATGGCATGTCAAATAGGCCATTACCCAGATGAGAATCTGAAGCACTTTTTCTTCTTTTCTCCTGCATCTGCAAAACCCAGGATAACCTGAAATCTCCCCATCTCTAGGTAACTGGGGGCTAAGCCATGTGTAGTGGCATTAAGGCCCTTGTGAGCAGAGACATAATAATCTATTGTCTGTGGAGTTGCGAAATTTCCCCAGTGGAGTTGGAATATTAGAGCAAGTCTGATGAGGCAACTTACTACAGATGCTGGGGTCACAACTTAGAATTTACCCAGTAATGCGTCTTCTCTCAAGTTTAGGGGGCCTGAAGTAATTTAAATGCCCCCTTTTGCTTTGTGGTGTGTGTAGTTTATGTTATATATAAAATAAATTGGATGATACAAAGTAATGGAATAAGGAAATTATGTCATTTATAAAATTGCCTATTATGTACTGCTTGACTTATTTATTTTAAATGGTTTTACATTCACTGTTTTATGTTTATTTATTATCTTCTAATGACTTGATGGTTTAAATACTGACTAAAGTCAAATGATGAGATAAAAGTTAGTAGTAACTAACATATTTACACTTGGCCCTGCCTCACATGATACTCTAATGACATGGAAATGGAAATTGGCAACTTTTATACACCTTCGCAGGCCTCTGTAAACTATTGCTATGTCAATTTCAAACATTAAAAGCTTGTATTTGAAATATGGCATCTTACTTAGGCAATGAATGTTTATGCCAAACTGTAGAGCTTTTCACACCAACACAGTTTGGCATGGCACAAAAAGGGACTGGAGCTCAACAAATCCCACAGTTTAGGGCCACAAATAAGGGCCGAAAATACAGTTTCTAGACGTGTACTACACCACCTATACTGAATCCTCCAGTGAATGAGCGCCAATGTTGGAAACCAACAGGGACCAAAGGAACCACACACCATTTACCAGGTACCCGAGAGAGATAACATGAAGCTCTGAAGTGGCCATACTTTTGGAAACATGGATATCTGGGTAAAAAGCATAGGGTCACATGAAATTGCATGATTGCACCTACCAAAGTCAGCAGATATTAGAATTAAAATCTGGAAAGAAGCTTGGCATTCCTGTCCCCTATCCAATATCCACTACTTCCACACCCAAGACTAGAATACATTTCAGTACGACCACAGTAAGGCTGTGTTCCCCCTGCATATAATGTACAAGACCCTCAGAGCAGCAAGCCACCATTACCACTTGTCTAGTGACAAGTGTTGATGAACCCAACAAGCAACAGCTAAAACATGTCTGACACAGTATAGGTAGAGGGCTCCAGTACCCAAATGCATGTCTTCTGTTTATCACCATGCAGAGACTACCTAACTTAAACTAGTTAGGTTGGAATACCGCACCTGCCCCAACTCAAGCACAAACTCCAAAACACCTTGGCTTTGGCCCACATCCTTCAAACCTCATAACCCAGACCTTGTATTTTATCTTCTATTGTTCTTAGCACACACATTCTAAAGTTGATATTCAAAATGCTTTTGATCCTAAGAAAATGTAACATGTTACATTCAATTTAGGGCCCATTTTACAGTTTGTCAGGCATAGAGCTTTCTCTCAGCTTGGTGGAAGACATTAGGTTCTAAACTGTAGTGGCATTGTTATTGTGTTGTGCCTTTGACTTTTCATATTTTTTTGTTTATTTCTATATGCTTTACACATTTTCTCTAAGTTAAGCCTGTCCACTCTGTGCCACAGATACAATATTCAATTGTTGAAACCTTTGCCCAAACCTAACAGGTTAGTTACACAATACTTGTGGTGGTGTACCATCCACCTCAATTTATAATCACTTTCTTCCAGGGATCATTATACGTTTTATGTCCGTGACTCGAAGGTTTTTCCTGGTGGTGTCAGACACAAAAAAATTATCAGACTTTCACCTGTAAATAGGGTGGGCAATCAGATAGCTTCCTTTCAATGGCCCCTACACCAGATGGCAGATATGGCTGGACATGTCAATAAACAGATGACTGTCAGCTAACATTTTGTTTTTCATAAACAGACTTCCAAAGAACAAATAATTAATACTCTGCATACCCAGAGACTTTTCCCTTGGTGTTGGGTGTCATTATTTTTTTCTGTCCATGACCTCCAGGGTTTTCCTCATGGTAACATACAAAAAAATGGGAAACACCCTTTACTCAAAGGTTTTTACTTAGGATCACATTTACCGCACATTTTTTACTTTGATGAGAGTGTTACCATGCAAGACTTGATGATGCATGACTTTACCACTCAATAGAGCAGTGGGTGGCACGTTTTCACCTTGTGTGGTAAGTTTATAAGGTTTAGAGTTGGTGTGGGTTAAGGTTCCTGTTTTGTAGAGCCCAGGGCATGTGTTTGTTGTCTTCATATAAGACTTGGCTTTGTTTGGGTGTGTTTTGATACATTTTTAGGCAAATTTCCAATTAATTTAATATTCCTTTTTGTTTTGCACCTCTGAAAATGTGTAAATTCCATTAACCAGCTGATGCCACCATATTTAGAAAGATGTACTATATAACAATGAAAAACAAAAAGAGTGCCGGTAGGTAAAGATTTAATTACCCCTTACGATTTAAGTAAACTCCAGGTGCAGATATTTCTTGAGTTTTGTCCTGTTTGAAGGCAATAATCTTTTTTCACTTTCAATAAATATTCGATGACAGAGGGGCTTGAACATCTCTTTTTATAGAGAATAGAGCATTTTGAAGCAGGACAGATGATCAGAACAGAGAATGCAGCGTACAGATAAGTACATTTTCTTTACATTCTATAACAAAAACAAAGCATTCACAGCACAGACACAGAAGTGTATGCATGGTGAAAGTGTGCATGCTTGTTGTTTGCATGGTAACTGTACTTTTAGTGTTAATGGATGTACAAGCCCTGTAATGGTATAAGTGGCTAAATGTGAGATGTGAACACGTGCGTGGTAAAATCACATGTGGTAATGTCATACAATTAAAAAAAACTCAGCAGACCTTCTGCTCAAAGTAGGGTGGGCAGTGGGATGGCTTTTCAACAGCAGTCCTTACTTAATTGTGCCATCAGAGTAATTTATCAGAGCCAGCAGGGGTATATCCGAAAAACTGACAGGGTTTTCTGGCAGGGTACTGCATCACATATGTGTGTGTACCCTGTTCACCAAACTCTTAACTGGCCCCTTAAAGTGCTCAGAACAGGACAAGATAATCAAAAAAAAAACTTTTAAATTGACTAAAGTTAAAATTTAACCAGTTCAATTGATTTTGGTGTTGGAGCAGTCGGTAGCTTAGGCTCAGACTGAGTAACATTGCCCAGTTAAGAACAATGCATTCAAGTAGGTTTTCCAAATCTTGATTAGAATTATATTTATTGTACTTAGCAAGGAAATTAAATGGAGATGCGCGAGCGTGCAAGAACAAGATGGCCTCCTCCCAGTGAGCTCTGTGTTGAAGAGGCCCATTTTTTACGACAAAAGCCTTAATTCCAGTCGGAATTTACTGGAAAACGTTCTAGCAGCCTTGTGAAGCCTTACCTGCTGCTGTGGTGCTTTTTGCTGATGCTCAGGACGTCGGTAGTGGTGTTTTTCTTCCTCCTGGTTTCAGCTTGGAGCTCTGCTTAAGGTACAGCCCAGATTTCCAGTCAGGGGGTGGAGCAAGTATTCAGGAAAGGGCTTGGCTTTGGCCTAACCACTCCCACAGTCTGTTTTAGCTGCTGCACCAGCTTTTTCCTTGCTGCATTTTTTTCTGCATTTATCTTATTTCCCTGTACTTTGCTTTTATTTACGCCTTTCATTTTTATAATACGAAAATGGAGAATAAAAATGCGCAAAACTCCAATAGGTAGAGGAAACAACAGATTTCTCCTCCTCCTGTAAAATCTAAAGTGGTGGAATCTAGTGAGCCTTATTTGGCATTAATTCTTGACGAACTTCATGCACTGCGTGCCAACACTGCTACTATTGCGTCAGAGATTAAAAACCTACGTAAAGCTTTGGCAAGTATGTCAATGAAAGTTTCTGATAATTCCATTAAAATACATGATAACAAAGTAAAAAATTGACGCTTTTACACAACTTGTGGCAAAAATGTCTCCTATGTCTGCTCATCTTCTGAATATGGAAAATCACAAAAGGTAATACAATTTGAGTATTTTTAATTTACCAGAAGATGTTGAAGGTTCTAATTGCAGACTATATCTGGAGAATTTGATACCAGGTCTTTTAAAGATTAAATTTCCGGAGAAATTTGAAATCGATAAAGCACATAGGATTCCATCCCATCGCAACGCTCATCATACTAAACCAAGACAAATAATTTTCAAAGCTCTACGTCACCACCAGTTGGTCTTAATAAGGAAAGCGGCATGGAAGATTCCATCCTAAATGGTTAATGGCAATAAAATATTTATTCACCAAGACTTTGCCAAAGAGACTGTTAAGATTCGTAAAGAATTCACTGACATTCGTCCTCAACTGAGAAATCTTGGATTTAAATATGGCCTATTTGATCCTTCAACAATGTGAATCTGGAAAGATATTTTTTCTAAGTCCTTTCAACGTCCGGAAGATTTTAAATTATTCTTGGAACAGCATTCACAGCATTCACAGCATTCTTTGGATACGCTCAACTCTGCTACTTGAATATTGTTCTAACATGTATTTCTGACTAATTTTTGCAGTTCTCTTCATGCTGAGCTCCAACGGGTCGGTCATGCTTGTAAAGTGTGTGTGCGTTTCATATCTTATATTAATGTTTATTTGTGGTCGTCTTTTTAATGTTTGTTTGTCTTTTTTCTTTTCCCTCCTTTTCCTTACACATTTTTCTCGAACTACTATTTTCTAGATTTTTCTTCATCTTTTTCTCCTCTTCTTAAATCTTTCCTTCTTCTCTCTATTTCATTATGGCTAATGTTCACAATGTTAAAATAACTTCTTTAAATGTCAATGGTTTGAGACATCCGGTAAAAAGTATAAAGATTTTGGATTATTTAGGAAGTTGTAAAGCAGATATTTGTTTTATTCAGGAAACACATATTGAAGATAAAATATTAGACTATATGAAAAAAGTGGGTCGATATTATTGTCTCTTCTCCTGCTAAAGGTAGGAAGAATGGTGTTGCTATTCTTTTTGCTAAAAGATTACATTGTCAAATTTTAAGTAAATCATCAGATTCAGAAGGTATATATGTCAAAGTTAAAATTAAAATGTATGATTCTGTTATATTTTTAAATAATTTTTATGGTCCAACTGCTGATGATCCTATGTTTTGGTCTAATTTAACTACTGAAGTACTCAAGTAAGGTAACGTTCCTTTTATAGTTGGAGGTGAATGTAACCTTATTTCTGATCCTTTATTGGATAGAACGTCTCTCACTAAATTTCGTCCTCCAAAAGCTTTTTTTAATTTTAAATCTTTCCTTAAAACTGCAAAATTAATTGATATTTGGCGATTAAATTTCCCTAAGGAAAAAATGTTTACCTTTTTCCCTAATCCACATAATTCACATTTGAGACTTGATTATTTACTAATTTCTAGACAATTAATTAATGATGTGGCTTCTCCTACTATTGGTAATATTGATATATCGGATCATGCTTTAATTAGGGGTGGGCGGAATTTGCGAAATCCACTTTCGCAAATTATCGCGAAAATGTTAAAAATTATCGCAAACAAGCGGAAATATCGCGAAGATGCGGAAGTTTTTTTCCCGCATGTTCGCGAGATTTTCTGCATGGTTGCGGCTCGCCAACTTACCCATGTGGATGCTCGCGGGCGCGGCCATCTTGTTTTCAGTTGTCTCGCGGTGCATGATCGCGAGAAGAAAGACATGATCGCGCGACGCATGACGTCACTGCGGGCGCGAACTGTCGCGAGACAGCGCAAATGGCTAAAAACAATACAACATCTCATGGAGAACGCGACCGGATCAAGAAAACTTGTCGGCGAACGCAGGGATTCAGGTAAGGCGATCGCGCGCACGCGAGAATGTATTATTTTACAGCGCGAGCAAGAAACAAATTATCGCCAAGCTGCGGAATGCGGAAATTTTGACATTTTCGCGCTTTCCGCGGAATGCGAAAATGTCAAATTATCGCAATTTCCGCGAACGGAACGAAATTTTAGCCTAGGCCTAGCTTTAATATCTTCTGGTTTGCAATTTAATAAAAATTTGTAATCACAATCCAGATGGAGAATGTATACTGATATTGTTCTTAATGAACAAAACAAATTGAAAATATCAGATGCTATTCAGGATTATTTTCATTTTACCCCCCGAAGGTTCTACATCCTTGGTGAATAAATGGGATGCTTTTAAAGCTCATATTAGAGTTGCTTCTATTGCTCTCATGGAACATGAAAATAAAACTTTTAATGTAAGAATTAAAGAATTGGATAAACAAATTGCAAAATTTGAAAGGCTATGTATTACTTCTAATGACCCTAGTATAGGTTGAAATGACAAATTTTGTTTTAATGCTAACAGATCTGGACGGCTTTGTGCTAATTATCTACATAATTCCAAATAACTTTGATTGATGGTCCCAATAGAAAAATTGCTATGTCGCAACATGATATTGATAATGAATTTCTAAATTATTACACTACTGTATATAATAAACCTAACTTTGATGATTCTTTTTTAATTGATTCCTTTTTATCTACTTATGGATGACCCAAAATGTCCCTTTTAACTAAAAATAAATTAAATCTGCACATCACTGAAGATGAAATTCGATTAGCTATTAAATCTCTTATTTAAAAAAAATCCCCAGGACAAGATAGAATTCCAGCGGATTATAAAAGGAATTTCAAATACAATTTATTCCTAATTTATTTTAATTATTTACCCTTTTTTAGCTCCACAGAGACTACTGCAGGTTCTTTTACTGAAGCATTAATTGTTGTATTACCTAAACCTAATAAAGACCCTACACTTGTTTCAAAATACCATCCTATTTCCTTAATAAATCAAGATTGTAAGCTCTATGCCAAAATACTTGCAACTTGGTTAACCTCTGTTTTAGATTCTATCATTCATCCAGATCAATCAGGGTTTATGAGAAATGGATAGTCTGCTAATAAAACAAGAAGAATATTGCATGTTATAGAACAAGGGTCCAATTTACCTTTACCAGCAGGAGTGTTAGGATTGGATGCTGAAACAGCCTTCGAGAAGATTAGTTGGCAGGCTTTATTTCGTACTTTATTTATATTTAATTTTGGTGACATATTTATTAATACAAGAACATTATTGCATGTTACAGAACAAGGGTCCAATTTACCTTTACCAGCCGGGGTGTTAGCATTGGTTGCTGAAAAAGCCTTCGATAAAGTTCATTGGCAGTTTTTATTTTGTACTTTATTTGTATTTAATTTTGGTGACATATTTATTCGTATGATATCTGCTCTTTATTCTACACCTACAGCTCGTTTATTTATTAATGGCCAAACTTCTAACCAATTTTCTGTATTCAGAGGTACCAGATAGGTATGCCCCCTTTCCCCGCTCCTATTTCTTCTTGTAATTGAACCTTTGCTTGTTTCAATTAGGAAATGTAATGATAATAATGGTATTAATATTAAGGAGGTTAATGTTAAAACGTTAGCATATGCAGATGATGTACTTTTACTTATTAGTAATCCTATTTCCTCACTTCCTCCTTTATTTGAGATTATTTCATCTTATTCCATACTTTTGTGTTACAAGTTATAAACTAATAAAACTGAATTATTTCCTATAAATATTCATTGCAACCCATATATGTTACCCATGAAAGATATAATTCGGCAAAGAGAAAAACTTAAATAGCTAGGCATTTTATTTTCATCTTCAATGAAAACTACAATATCATTAAATTGTGAGTCTATTTTAAGTTACATTAAGGATAAAATATCTAAATGGTCTTCACTTCATCTTTCGTGGTGGGGGAAAATGGACTCCTTAGCCATGATCCCTACCCAATTGCCTATGAAGTTTTATTAAGTTATGGATCGGCTTCTTACTAAATTTCTTTGGAGCAATAAGGCACCTTGTATTAGTTATAAACATTTAAAACTGCCTAAATATAATGGAGGTTTTGGTGTACCAGATTTTTTTTTTTACCATAAAGCTTTTATATTAAAGCAAAGTTCTCTTTGGTTTAATCATTCTCATTTGATTAATCCCCCTACATGGCTTTCTATAGAAAAGAGTTTAATAGATCTGTTTCCCCTACCTTCTTTGTTAACTATGTCCAATAAATCAATATTTTTTAATACATCTCTTTATTTTGAAATCCACTAAGTTAATATTACATGACTTCGATTTAATTTTTCAATCAGTTATGTCCATTACTGAGGATATGTCGTTATGGTATAATTCAAACATAAAACTTACAAAAAATGTTAGATATTGGCATTCATGGATTAAGGCTGGTATTTATTGCCTCCAAGATATTTATTATAACAATGCTTTTATCTATTTTGGTGTTCCCTAAAAGAGAAATTTAATTTACCTCTGATTTACTCAAATATGAATTTTTATGCAATTCTATTTTAGATTAATTTCCTCATTTTATACCTTCTAGTGCTAAATCAGATTTATCAATTTATATTCAAACTTTTTCTACTTTGCCTGATGCTGTTTCAATATAGTATAAAAAAAAATATTACATTTAAAGGTGACAATATTAATACGCTTGTGACATTTTGGAATAATGAGCTTTCTTTATCTTTATCTTACAACACTTGAAAAATTATTTGGCTTAATAGCATTTCAGGATGGTTACCTGTTTTGCTTTATCAAACAAACTCATATGTTTTATAGAATTGTCTATGGTCTCCACTGAACTTGTTTAAAGCTAAACTCCTCCTGACATCAAATTGTTGGCATTGTAATTTGCATACTGATTCGTTAAAACATATGCTTTTTGAATGTCCTTCTATTTTTAAATTTTGGACTGAAGTTTGGGACGTTATAAAAAAACGTAATATTCATGATGATTTAACATTTAAATTGCTAATTTGTAAATATGTTGTTCTTTCTCAAAAATTAATTGACTTAGAAGGTAACCTTTTTAATTTCCTATTATCAGCAGCTTTAAAATCCATTACCTCATGTTGGAAAGACGTTTCATTATTATCTGTTCATGTTTGGTGGTCATGGGTTATTTTTACTAGAAGAGGAGCTCATTTATGCTTGAATGGTGTTATTCATAATTGTAATTGTTTTCATTTATTCTGGAAAACTATTGATAATTATTTATCTTCTTAAAATGTATTTCTCTATAAGTTAAGTTGTTATCGACATTCTTGCACAGTTTCTATTTACTAGTAGTTCTATTTTATGATTATTAATACCTTATGTAGTATAATTGTTTCTTCTCCCTCCTTTTTAATTTTCTGTAATTATATATTATATTATATTGCACCTGTTATAACTTTATTGATGCTGCTAATCATCATATATTCTTATTTGGTACTTCTATTGTACTATTTTTTGTATTGTCTATCTGTTAACTAAAAATGTAATAAACTATTCTGAACTAAAAAAGAAAGGAAATTCAACAGGAGATCTGACTTAGATATATGAGCACAATGAGCCACTAAAACATGCAAAGCATTGTAGGACTAAATTGAAATAACAAGACATCCTTACTGTCTCGTACCAAGTTCCATGTAATATTTAATTTTTCAACAGCTGATTTTCGAACAAGGGAAGAAAGTTTTTTGAAAGTAGAAATCGGTTGCTGGCATTTTCAAGTGTGTTATTTGTCATCTGTCATTATATATCGTGTAACACTGAAGTTTCATTGCTACCAGTATTCCCATTAATCCTGGATTATAAATGATGTAGGTGAGCAATTTGGTTATTGGTTGAAGGGGTGGAAGCCCCACTTACGTAACAACTACAATCCTTGTCAGGGTGAACCACAACAGGCACTGAATCAACCTGTGCTAAACCCTCTGGTAGCTTGGCATAAAAGCAGTCAGTCTTAACTTAGAGGCGATGTGTAATTATTTATGCAGCATACAAACACTAATAACGTAGAAACACAACACAATCAAAATCCCAAAACAATTTAGAAAAATAGAGTACATTTTATAAAGTAAAATGATACCAGAACAGCAACATTCCAATCAGTAGAACTGGAGATCTTCAATTTTAATTTCTTTAGTGAAAATAGTACCTAAACTCACAAAGCAACACTTAAGGTCATCTGGTTGTGATAGACTGGGGGAATGTCACAAGTTTTGGCTACCCACAACAGAGTTTGGATCAGATACAGGGACCATGTTAGTGGATGGTCGCTGTCAACATGAAGAGTAGGTCTCACTGGAGCTAGAACAGGGAAAATGTCACAAGTTCAAGACTGCAATGGAGCAGCAGTCTGAAATAGGGAGCAGGTTTTTGGTATCCTGGTGTCATTGTTATGTCTCTCTGACACCTGGTTATCTGTGCTCATGGTGAGTAGGAATGCTCAGTTTGTTGCCTAGGTTAGAGAATGCCATGTTTGAAGAAGGTTCTAACAACTGTGGCGGTTGGGAGAAAGAAACTGGGATTTTGTCAGAGCTGGATGTAGGATTGGATGGGTCCAACTGAATTTGGTAATAAACCTGCTTTCACCTTATGATTGTCCTTCTCCTAATGGTCTTACTTCGTGTAAAGGAGGATTTCACAAGGTTGTTTCACTGAAAAGTTACCTTCAAAGTTGAGGTCAAAGAGTTCCGTTCACATTGGATGATGCTGCGAGGAGCAGGCTGAGCATCACTGACAATCGTCGCTGTAGCCTGAAGAGCAGGCCAGGTATCACCAGAACTCATGTTAGTGGTTGTCAGTGGTCAAGCAGTCTTGGCACAAACGGGCCTGTTTGTAGTCTGGAGGAGCCCAAGCTTCAGGATTATACCTTTTCTTGAAGAGTCCACTTTGATGCCTGCCGAGGGTCCAGGACCTGGAAAGGCCCCTCCTGGGGACCAGGGTTTAGGCACATCTGTTTGCATTTTCAGTTGAAACATGTCAGCTGGGCAGTTGGTGGGACGCCTCTGAAGTTTGCTGTGTCTCTGTAGCTCACATAGGAGGTCAGCTTTGTGAACATTGGAGTCACTCTGGTTAGCATGGGATGAAACTAAGCAGGGCTAACCTTTGTTCTGAGACAGCAAGGCAGTACATCTAGCAGCAGAGTAGTTCTCTGTTATCAGGGCAGTCCTCATTCTGTAATTTCCACAGACCCACAAGTGTTGCCAACCTTTGTGTCGGGGGTATTCCTTGTCATAACCCTACATCTGTTTCTGGAACGTTTTTCCCCTATCAAGACTCCAAATTGTCAGAGAGTGTCAAAAGGGAAGGCCTACTTGGTGTCAGGTTTTTTTGTTTGTGAAGAATGCAAAGCTCTTTAAAGTGTAAGTGGGGTGGGGTATCCTGCCAGAATAGCCCATCCCGTCCACACCTAGGGCCCTTTTTGTTACTGTTTGGTAGCAATGCACAAACCCCAAACACAGAGCCATTTACAGTCATGTGACCAAGGACACAGGCAGAAGGCACAAATGGTTGGGAAAAGAAAATGCCAACTTTCTAAAAGTGACATTTTCAGAATTGTGACTTGAAATCTGACTTTACCATTAACGAAGATCACAGTTCATTTGAGTGTAAACAGCATATCTCCATTTGCTTTCAATTCAAAGTTAGCACCTATTTTAATGGAGCTAGAAAATGGGAACGATATACCTTACAACAGTGAAAAACAATTTTAGGAGTTTTTTACTACCAGAACATGTAACACTTAAGTACTGGTTACACATAGTACTATTAAGTAGGGACTTGCGTGTACATTAAATATACCAATCACACATATGCCACTTGTACAATGTTTTAACAAGAGAGCACACGCACTTTACTGCTGGTTAGCAGGGAAAAAGTACACAGGGTGCTTATGACAGCTAAAACTGGTTCAACAACAGAAGGCACACATCTGGGTGCAACTCTGCAAAAAGGGTCAGGTCCAAAAACCAGAGAAAGAAAGATTTTTTTTAATGTTCAAAGTTTACCTTGTATTTCATATGTGGAAGAGAAAGTGAGGAAATAGTTGCACCAAATGTACAAAGCAAACGGAATAGCCTGTTCTTCTGTAGGTATGAACATAAACACCAGCAAACCTGATGAGAAACATGGCTACATAGTATCTTTTTACAATGTTGGAATTTTATTCAGGAATTACTGGAAAAATTAGATTGTCATGTTGGTGATGCAATGCATGAATTTTTCAGCACAAATACCAACTACAGCGCACCATTATCAATGCACGTCTGCAAGGAAGTAATACTATTTCAATTTCGTATTTTCAGGATCCTTAATTCCTGTCTTCCTCTCAAAGTCTTCCTGCATGTTAATCGCATTTCCCACTGAAATTTCACACCTTCCTATAAGAATAATTACAGCGATCTACTTCAGTTTCTTTGAACTAATTTTCTGGATAATTAGGTTCAATACTCATCGCCTGCCTGTCAATTCCAAATCCGCGAGTGGATGACTCCTGGTATTGGAACTGGTCATTATTTAGTACTTCTCCCTTTAAATGGTCTCACTTTTAAATATTTAAGTAATTGATAAAATGGTTATGTTAAGGGTGGGTAAATTATTTCATGGAACATTAGTACAATGTACCAGGATGCTAAAATAGTTCTATATTGTCAATAAAAAAAAAATGATGACTGAACTGCGAGACCATTTCTCTCTGTGTCAGTAACGCGTTTCATTTTTAAATAACCGTGCTTATAGATTATTGCTGTGGAAGTGACAATACATAAAACTATAATTTTACCAATTTCAGTTGCACATTAAATGATTTAAAAACTGTAGTTTGTAACATGATTTGAGTGCGCTTTCTTCCATTGTATAACTTAGGTTTGTTGCAGAAAAACAAGTTCTAAAGGTATTTCAACTTGTGTTCGTTAAAAACAATAATCTCGGTAATAGCTATCTGCTTCAATGGTATTTGGGAACATATTCTTCGCATTACATTTATTGCTGCCTCCATGCATACGAAAATACTTAAGTTAAACACAAAGAAAAGGAAGCTGGTCTTACTCATTTTCTCTCCCTGCTCTTGTCTGGATCAAAGGTTGGGGTGGAAGGGAGCGCCGGACAAAATGCATTATTTTTGGGGAAACTCAAATTATAAGTTGCATTTCATGCAAAAATGGCAACCACTACAGAAATAATCAAGAAACAATTGTCCTTTCAACCGACCAGAACACTCGTCCAAAACCAGCCAGTTGGAGCATGTAATACTGAAATGCATGCAAATTAGCACAGTGTATATGCATTTATCGCTCCATTCAAGTCTATGGGCTGTAAATACATGACAGAAGCTCATTACTTTCAGCTAATGAACAGGTGACAGGATCTTCTCCTGGAGAAAATGCAAGAAGTTAATAAAGCAAATGCGCACCTTTCCTTAGACACGGCTCTTCTAAAGAGAGGGGCGTGGCCTTCATGCACGTGAAAGCGTGACATGGGGGCTTTGACAATAAAACAAATATTTGCAATGCCATAGGTCTCGCATTGTGAGAATTTTAAGCTATTGGCATTTACAATGCCAATAGCTCAAACTCTTGTAAATCCGAGACCTATGAAATTGCAAACAAGTGCCCCCATTGTCCTGTCTGAAGTAGTGAAAACGGGCATGGCGTACTGAATGTAAGGAAAGCGCGTCATGCCTGCAGTAAGGCAAAACCAATTGAAGAAAATAGCGATTACAGACAAATTAAAACATACCGTGTTGCAACAGAAGTAAAAGGGCCAGTTTTGTATCATTTGGAAATACACCAACCCAACGTGAGGGGACTTGGTGGGTAATGAAATTAGGCCTTTTCTTCAGAAATGTATTAGTCCCAGATCGCTGGATTACTGTCAAATGAGTCAGAGGACCACACTCTTCCAAAAAAGCGATGACGGCAGGGACATCTGCAACCAAAACCATGAAAAGAAACCCCTGGGCCCAGCGCAAAGGCCTGCACCCAGGACATATACATTTAAAAACAGGCAGATCAGGAGATCTCTGTACCCATTAAGACCAAGCCAAAAATCTAATAAAAAGAAAGCAGGCAAAAAGGCCAGGCAGGACACCTGTGGGGATGCAATCAAGGATTCTGGACCTCGTGAACCATCTCAAACCAGACAGCTTCTCTTCAATTCCTTTGACCATTCTTCTAATGTACGAATTCCCAATCTTCTGAGATTCCAGCGAGAAAGAGGGGCATCATACCTGGATCTCCATTAAATAGCCTACATCCACTACAGCCTGGCCATCAATCACCCAGGCCCCTTAATCGCTCCAATCTTCTATGTGCCAAACAGTGCAAGCTGCAAACACACATTAACAGATGCCCAACTGGTCAAAGACCCATACAGGGGAAAAGTCCAAAGCTCAATAAATGTTAAGGAGAACAGTCTACAGGTTTTATAGCCCATGAAATTCCAGGCAGCATGGGGCAACAAGGCTTTCCTGTTTTAAATTCACTAAGGAAATGGTGGGGGCGGCGCTGTGGCAAATTTCGCATTGCCGTGCTCCACCATTTCCAAAATGCAGGGATGTGCTGTATTTACAAAAATACAGTGTGCCCCTGTGTTTTCCCTAGCGCTGGTGCTAAAATAAGCTGCTTTGCGCCAACACAGACATCTGTGTGTCATAGTGCAAGGGTGCCTGCTTTGCAAGGAATGATTGTTTATGTGCAAAAAGGTGTCCCTTCCTGCACATAAACAATCATTAAAGGCATTTTGTTACTTCTAGATATGCTGCCTGCTGCAGCACACAGAAGTTGCAAATCATCATTATTTAATTATTGTTTATGTGCAGGAAGGGACACCTTCCCTCACATAGACAATCGTTAATGGAGTTTGCTCTTTGTATGTGTGGTGTAGAATGCAGCACACATAGAGTAAGAAGAAACAAGGAGAAATTAAAATATTTCTCCATGTTGTGCCATTCTAACCCCTGCTATTGCATGGTGTTACTTTTTGGCGCTGTCTCAGATTTACAGATCCTTGTAAATCTGGGGCAGCATCAAAAAAGCAATAGATTTTGAAGTGGAACGCCCACAGCATCACTCATTGCATGTCCCTTTCATGCAGATACCTGCATTAACCCCTTCGATGCATGCGTCGGGCAAGGGCCGTCATCAGCACTACCTCCGTAGTGCTGCGCACGTCCGTTGGTCAACGCGGCCCCACCCACCCAAGATTTCACCCGCACCGCAGCGGATTTTACGCCACGGTTAACGGGTTAAAGGGAACCATATTTACAAAGCTGCGTTAAGCTACAAAAAGTGGCTCAACTGCACTTTGAAATATGGTGCAGGAAAATTTCAACACAAAAAAAGAAATATGGTGCAGGGAGTTACCCCACCAGAACATCTGTACAAGTGATGTTTTGGTAGTGCATTCCCCTTGTAAATATGCCCCTACATCTGCTCTTGGAATCCATCCAGAAGTTCAAAAATGCAAGCTTCACACAGCAGCCATGCCAGGGCCCCCAGTAATAGTCACAGGAGAAATTTTGTTTCAAAACATCAACATGGAAGGGTCAGCTCAGTCCCTCTTCCCAAAAGTAAAGGAAGGAGTAAGTAGGAGCTTATGGCCATAACAAAGGAAGAAATGCTGTTAAGCATTCAACCCTAGCCTACAGCTGGTGAAGCTCAAGCCAACGCTTCCCCCTCCCTCTTGGAGCCATCACATTATGGCTTAAATCCAGTACACTCTCGGCCTACTGTTATACAGCATCAATATCACATAGATCTAAGAGTGATGGTAGGGGATGGTGCCGCTGCTGCTTGTCATCATTGTACCACTCTTATTCCCTCTTTTGTTTCCACTTGTCAAGCTCTAGAAAACTACCGGAGACCCCTGATCGAAGCACCTAGTAGAGGTGCCCTATGTAGCACTAAGGATGCTGCAGCAGGCTATGAGCTCCTACCCGAGCCCCAGGCACATGGCCCTCATCGGCTTGGATCACAAATACTGCTCTCCAACAGAGTACTAAGTACTGGCCAGAAGGAAGGCCCTGGAGAGGGGGCTTTTCTAGTCTTCACTTCTACGTACCATGCGAGGGGAAATCAAGACACGCTAAATAGGGGAAGCATCCTCAAACTGGTCAAAGCTCACCACAATTAACATCAAATGACTTGTTCATTAAAAGTTTTCTCCTCCGGGGGGGGAATTCAGGAGGGAGAGCAGATGCTATCACTCTGGAGTAGTAAAGCAATAGTAGTCAATCTACTTAGACATGCTTCCTGGGGCATAGCAGCTGAGGAACCATTTGTTGAGCCATACCCCCCATGTTTGTCGTAGGCTTGGAAAGGCACCAACATTCATACGCCGGAGTGAGGTCAAGGTTTTGGTCACTCCTGAACAGAGCTTGCGGCCCTTTAGATCACCTTCCATCCAAAGTCGATGTTAGAAAACTGAGGTTTCATGTAGGACCATATCAAGCTTCAGTAGGGGAAGCTTCCTATCTGCCAGGCACACGTTCTAATGTTGCCAACAACGATACCCATTGGCAATCCCATCCTCGATGGGATTTCATTGGCACAACTGGGCAACCAAGCAGCTACTTTTACAGAAAACAGAGATCTCCCCATCCAGTATCTGACCACATGCAGATAATAGGCTGAAACATAGCGGATCTAAGCAAGAAAGTGGAAGACAAGGATTGGGTTGTGAACATGAAGCTGCAGGATATATGCTACTTGCAAGAAATCTGGGTAGTGGAGACTATCAATCTAGAGAGGTTTGTGTCCTTTAACACGTCTACCAGAACCCAGCCTAGAGCAAGGGCAAACGGTGGCCTACACATCTGGGTCAAGGCATCTTGCACCCTTAATACCAAATTATCATTCTTAACCATAGACAAAAACATTCAACACCCAAAGCTTGAAAGAGGCAAAGCAATGACAGATCATATCAACATCTACCTACCACCATAGGGGGGGGAACTCCTGAGAGAAGCCAGAAGAGGGATAGGAAATACAGTCCAAATCTGGGGAACCATGGTAGATAGCATATTCAACCCGGAACCCGGACACACCAACAGGGTCTCCTGCAGGGTTATCAGGATTTTCCCCTGATAGAGGAGGTCTTTTGTACTCAGGCCTAAATTGTAGACCTTTAAGTATTTACTGGGAATGAATGCCTAATTCCGAATGTCCCATGTCTCTTTGCTTTCTATACTGGTGCACTACCTGAACCACAATGGTTACTTTAATTTGTGTAATGTAGTACCGACTCATGGGGGAAAAGGTGGAAAAATTAAGTGTTGATTGCATTTCTTTACCACATCTTGATATTTTCATGCACTGTAATTACACAGCGCCAGATAGATAAGAGATAAATGTAATGTCTATAATTTTGAATGCACTAAAACCAATAAAACTTGTTTACAAAAAAATCCATCTACCTACCACCATGAGGAAAGACCAAAACTTCAACACTCTTAGAATCATTGGAGTCACTACTTCTTTCTTTAAGACATGAAAATGTAGCTAGTTATCACTCCTCCAACAAGCAGGCTCAAACACCAGACTCCACTCATCCCTGCGGGACCATGAAGTAACGATCGAGAACCATGCTTGGGGGCTCCCCCATATACTTCATGCAAAAGAGCACATGTCATCAAAAAAGGCAGAGCAACTAACCAAGAGTATCTTAAATGTGGGACTAAGACCAATAAATGACCACACCATATCCGATTTTCCTCCAAGACCAACTTTCTGGGTGGAAAAGTGTGCTAGTGTAATTGATTACTTTAGGATTAATCTGCAGGATTGGAACTGGGTAATCGATATGAGGGAAAAAGAAAGAATAGAGAGTGATTATTACCCACTACTTCTTGTGCTCAATCTTGCAGACTCCCACTTCAAGAACTGGCACCAGGTAGATTGTGCTTATCAGTGCAAACTTAGTCCAAATGGTACCAGAAACATCTCTCCAGAAGATCTATTGAGTGAGAAACAATAGGGGGCATATTACCAAGGGAGTTGAGGAAAGAGGCGTTAGATGTCTTGACTTAATACCTCTCTCTGCCACTTCGGAAACACCAGGCTGCACCATATTAACAAGGATATGGTGCAGCCTGGCGTTTCCCCCTGAGATGGCGCTAAGTTACACAACTTAGTGCCAGCGCAGCCACCCTTGCACCAGAGTGCAAGGGTGTCTGCGAGCAGGTAGTTTTGTTTATGTGTAGGAAGGAGTTCCTTCCTGCACATAAACAAACATAAAATGCAATTTTGTAACTTTCATGTGTGCTGCTTCATGCAGCACACATGAAAGTTACAAAATGGCATTTTGAAAAATGGTTTGTTCATGTACAGGAAGGGACACTTTTCTGTACATGAACAAACCATGGCATTTTGCTTTTTCCATGTTTTCTCAGAAGGCAGCACACATGGAAAAAAGCAAAAACAAGGAGAAACAAAGCATTTCTCCTCGTTTCGCCACCTTAAGACCAGGATTTTTCTGGTCTTAAGTTCGGGTCTGCCACCTATTATCGCTAAACTTGATAATAGGTGGCAGCGTTGACTTCAATGGGTGTTGCGGTGGAACGCCACTGCAACACCCACTGCACACCCCCTTTAACACTAAGTTTAGCATGAAAGGGGCCCGATTATCAAGGCAGCGTTAAGCCACTTAACGAGGCTTTAAGCCACGTTAAGTGGCTTAACGCTGCCTTGATAATCGGGCACTGACCCTATCGCCACCACAACATCACAAAAAGTGACGTTGTGGTGGCGATAGGGGCTTGATAATATGCCCCTAGACTTCTCGACCAACCTGCAATGGAATGCACTCTTCACAACACTGAGCATGGTGGACAAGGATGATGGCAATGCTACTATTAAATCTTTTAACTCCATTTGCTGATAGGTCTCCACTCCCCCCCCCCGTGCTAAGCATTTTTTTTGGCTATTTGGGTAGTTTGCACTTAGGCCCCTGCATCATTTTGTCCACATAATGTAGCTAGGTCAAATTTGCGTCTTTCTTTTCCAACACCCGGAGGATTCTAAAGGTCCCCAGATTTCTTTTCAAACCTCAAAAAAATATATATATTTTCCTAATAATTCCTCGATGGAAAGTTCTGGAATCTGTGGGGAGCTACAAAATTCCAGCCACCCAGCATTCGTCAAAGCCTCCCATTAAAAATGGCACCTCACTTGTGTGGGTAGGCCTAGTACCAGTGACAAGAAACACCCAAAATGCAACATGGACACATCATATTTTTCCAGTGAAAACTGACCCTTTTTTGCAATGTGCCTAGCTGAGGATTTTGGACCCTAGGTTGCCGTCACCTAAGGAAACCTAGCAAACATATACATTTTTTATAACTAGATAGCCTGGGAAATTCAGGATGAGGTGGCTTGTGTGGGTCTCACCAGGTTCTGTTACTCAGAATCCCTTGCAAACCTCAAACTTTGTCAAAATAAAGCTTTTTCTCACATTTCTGTGATGGAAAGTTCTGGAATATGCCAGGAGCCACAAAGTCTCACAAACCCAACATTTTCCAAAGTCTCCCAATTAAAATGGTACCTCACTTGTGTGGGTAGGCTTGGAACCCGTGACAGGAAATGGCCCAAAATGCAGCGTGGACACATCACTTTTTCCAGTGAAAACTGACCCTTTTTATGCAATTTTCCTAAATGTGGATTTTGGACACTAGGGGAGCCGCTTCACCGCTAATCAGCACTTTGTAGGGGACGCCAAGTCCAAGAGAGCCCAGCTGCACGTGCCTGGAGGCGTCGACATCATCGCTGTGTGCCCAGGGGGGCCTATTAAATGACTCGCTGCACCCGCTTTGCGGGAGCCGCTTCACCGCTAATCAGCACTTTGTGGGGGACTCCAAGTACCAGAGAGCCCAGCTGCACGTGCCTGGAGGTGCCGACATCACTGCTGTGCGCCCAGGGGGGCCTATTAAATGACTCATGGCACCTGCATCACGGGAGCCGCTTCACCGCTAATCAGCACTTTGTGGGGGACTCCAAGTCCCAAAGAGCCCAGCTGCACACGCCAGGAGGAGCCGACATCATCACTGTGCGCCCAGGGGGGCCTATTCAACGACTCCGGGCACCCACTTCACGGCAGCCGCTTCGCCGCTAATCAGCACTTTGTGGGGGACTCCAAGTCCCAGAGAGCCCCGCTGCACACACCTGGATGTGCCGACATCATCGCTGTGTGCCCAGGGGGGCCTATTAACCGACTCGCGGCACCCGATTCACGGGACGCACGCGGGCGCGCACCGGGCGAAGCCCGGGCCAAGGGCGGGTCCGTCCTTGCCCGTCATCGCCAGGAAGAGGCAGGGCAGGGCTCCTCCCTTGGCTCTCCTACTCTCGGGGACTCAGTGGAACCTCTCTGGACTTGTGGACATTAGTTGTTTCAAAAACTGTGAGTTTTACTTGCATTGACATTGCATAGGTGGTATATTGTATATTTACTCAAGGAAAATCTAGATATATTGGCCAATCAAAAACGTATTTCAACATCTGAGTACTTGGTTTACTGTTCTAATGGGGATAAAGAAACTAACAGCGAGTGCCAATAAGAAGGGTAGTTCACCCGAGGGGGGGGGGGCGTAGAAAAATTAGGAAAGCCAAAATTGCGCGTAAATCGGCAGGCCAAAATTGTGTTTTAGATCATATAGATGAATCATTGGTAGAATGTCAAGATATCCTGACTCCTCCCTCTAGTACTCCTGTTCTTACATCTAAGCCAAGGGAGCAGCATTTCACCATCAAACCAGACTTAGAGCCTGGCCCTGTTATCAAAACCAAGCGAATTCCATCTATATTCACTAAGCGCACTTCACAAAGCACTGCCCCCAAGGTCTTTAAGCCTCTTGACCATAATATCAATATGCAGTGCGCAACCGAGGAGAATGGAAGGGAGACAGGATTTTCCCACCCCCTACTCTTGAGTTAGATAATAATATCGATAACAGTAGGAATGACATGCACACAACTGTTAATATTTCACTAATTAACCAATTTTCACCACTTCAATCCCAGACAGAACTAATGGCAGATCGTCAGGAAGCAGTTTTGGGAGATAATCCACAGCTTAATAAGGGTGTCATAGGTACAAATAGCCTGAATGAGGTCCTTGGGCAAAGGGGGTAGATTTCCCGAGCACAGCATTCAACGGAAGAGAATCACACTTGGAAGCTCATTGCCCAATTAAGGGATGAAATTAATTCACTTAAAACGCTAATTTTAGTGCTTTCAAACCAAGTGAAATGCTTGCCAACAAACGACTGTAAAACCCAGTGTTTTGCTCCCTAGCTCTTTAACGTTCATGCCCCTGGTAAAGAAAATAATTCCTCTGTAGGGCTTATGAGAAAACCAGTTCCCCTAACGTCCATTCGAACATGCCGCCCATTAGCACATAGAAATATTAGTCCTCCCAGACTAGGCCGGACGGTGAATAGAGATTATAGTACTCTAAGGCAGACTCAGGATTATGGTTCCACCAAGAGCTCTGAGAGTATTTTTTTGACTAATGTGCCCAAGGTTTCATTGGTAGGCAGACAAGAGGACCAACACTCATTACTCAATAAATCAATCCACTGGATTTGAAAAACAAGAGGGTGTAGATCTATTATTAGAGACAATATTCTCTGGGCTAAACGAATATCAAATGGTGCCTCCCCCACAGATTCTATTGAACTTCATTTAAGTGATGAAAATCTAGTCCACTGCTTAATTGCCCTAGAAGCAAGAATCTGCTCTCCAACCACCACTAACATCCAAATGAAATATAGCCCCCCTGGTTTAGTACAGCCACATATAAATAGAAGAGCTAGTGTCTTGATGGGGCTCCGATTCATCCCTAGCTCAGAATGACTGACTGAGGTGTCACGACACCACACCTTGCAAAAACTCTAGTCCTTATGACATAAACACCAACCAGGCTCCGGAGATATTGCAACTAGAAGGCTCAACAACTGCTTCTTTGGCTATAACGCCGCTTCGATGCCCTGAGCCTTTTGATTCATTGCTTTCTAATGGGGGAAATGAAACAATATCAAGGTTTGATCAGCAAACCATCTCCCGAGTTCCACAGACGAGCAGACCATTAGAGAGGTGCCACCATATTACTCCCCGAGAATTAGAAGAAACAAATACAACACTCTGTATACTGACGTGGAATGTGGCTGGAATAAAATCCAAGATGCCACTTCCCCACTGGATTTAATATATTGTACAATTTGATGTATGTATTTTACAAGAAACCTGGGCCACTACACCAACTTGCATCTCTGGGTATGTTACTTTATACCGATCAGCTGTTACAGACAGACCAGGAAGACCAGCGGGAGGGCTATTGATCTGGAATGATTTGTTATGTACAATAAGAGAGATTAAAATTAACGATCCTAATATACTCGCAACTAGCCTCAGGGGTAGAAATGGTAGGATGGTGGACATTTTTAATGTTTATGCCCGCGGACCAAGGCAGGCACATCCTCACCAACCCTTCATGTATTAGAAAACACCCATGAAGAGAGGGAGATATCAATACCCCTGATAGTTGCAGGAGATTTCAATTGTACGTACAAACCATTATGTACAATAGATATATCCAACAGCGACCAGGTAGATGCATATTGGCACGTTCCCCCCCTTGACTTACCACAAATCAAAAAATGGACTCAAACTGCTCTGCAGCTTCAGGCCATATCCCTTGGTTATGGACTTAGGGCAGCAAATAGCCGTACAAACTCGGATAAGATGGGAGCCAATACCTTTAATAGGACATCTAATATGAGTCGCATTGATTATGTTTTGATAGATATCAGATTATGGCCAGAAGTACTGGATATGGTGGTTGGAGAAACAATTGTCAGTGACCATAATCCATTTGAGCTTTCAATGACCTCCTTTTTGAGTAAAACCAGTGTTATCTCAGAGATAATGCTCTTGTCTAAGGATTTACACCCTACAAATGATAATAGACAATTAAAATGGGTGCGGGTAGCATTGGATACCGACAAGATTGAAGCTATAAATGTAACCTTACAAGAAAATACTGATAGGCTTTACAATAGAGCCGATCAGCAGGGTGAGCTTAAAACAGTTACAGATATACACTCGTCCTTTTTTTCACAGTTAGCTTCCCATTTTATATGTATGAGATCTCATTGTAAGAAGACGTCTGCTAACTCTCATTATTCCTGGTTTAACAAAAAGTGTAAGGAGGCATGGTCACTTCTGGCAGCTGAGATTAAAGCCAAAAACAATATTAATATAAGTACAGCTAGAAGAGCATATAAGAAAGTACAGAGGGAAGCTAAAAGGGAACATGTGGAGGATCGCTGGAAACAGATCAATGCCGCTTGTAAACTGAAAGATCAAAAGCAATTTTGGCTTCTTGTAACAAGGGGAGACGCTGAGAGACCGAGTTCACCCACTAATAATATCACAGCGGCAGCCTGGTTTGACCATTTTTCCGGAATTTATTCTGGAACAGGAATGTCCACTCCTGGAGATACGTCTTTAGACTTAACCAACTTACAGGTAATTTTTCTCTGTAGCAGATATTACTGAAAGTATTAGCTCTATACTTAAAAATAAAGCATCAGGCCCAGATGGAATACCTGGTGATGTATTTTTAGCCGATATTCCTAAAAGTTCTAACTATATGTGGCTACTAGCCAATGATATAGCTGCTGGGGACCCTGTACCCCCTTCTTGGCAAAGAGCGGAGGTCATCTCGGTCTACAAGAAGGGGGATCGATCGCTGCCCTCAAACTACAGACCGATAAGTCTGATAGATGGGGCGCAGAAAGTATTTTCCCGTGCCCTGCTCACTAAAATTACTGATTGGATGGAAGGGAATGGCATATTATCCCCCTTCCAAGCAGGCTTCAGGAAAAAGGTTAGTACTATCGATCAGGTTTTTTGTTTTACCCTTTTGGCCTGGAAGTCTGTGACATTGGAACAGGGCAGTCTTTACACTGCTTTTATTGACTTGAGATCAGCTTTTGATTTTATTCCAAGGGCTACACTTTGGCAAGTACTTCATGACCAGGGGCTCCCTCACGACATTCTGGCACTTCTAATTCACCTTCACAAAGGAAATTATGCTAAGGTACGATGGGGAGACCAAACGCAACTGACAGACCCAATAAAGGTTGTAATAGGGGTGAGGCAGGGCTGCGTTCTATCCCCCACCTTATTTTCACTTTTTGTAAATAGGGTGGTGAATTATTTAGCGGAAGCCCATGCAGATACCCCTTCACTGGGAAGTGTGAAAATAAGCACATTGCTTTTTGCAGATGACACGCTATTAGTTTCTAAAACACCAAGTGGCCTTCAACTCCTATTAGATTGCTTCATGTCTTTCTGTGAGATGAGAGGTTTAGAAGAGAATACCTCACAGACAAAACATTTGTTAATGAACCCCCATAAATCGTTTAAAGGGAAACTATTACTTGGGGGGATTCCACTGGAAAGGGTGGATTCCATTGTATATCTTGGTATAACCCTCACCGAAAAATAGAATGGAAACAACATATCGAAGCGAATTCTACAGCAGAGGAAGACTTCTGGGGCTATAATATTAGAAAATAGGTCATCACAATCTAGACCGATTGTAGCACCACTACAGAAACATGATCAGAAGGTGGTTGGCTCGGCTCTCTATTGGGCAGAAATCTGGGGATTCGATAATTCGGAGGGCCTGCTTCTTACAGAGAAAAAATTCTTAAGATCTCTCTGCTCACTTCCCCAGAGTACCCCGCTCACTCCTCTATGACTAGATTTGGGCAGAACTACAATAATGGATAAAGCGAGGCTTTGACCTCTTCATTTTTGGCTCCGCATTAAAAAAAAACCTGAGCTTGTCCACTATGCGATTGCTACCAAGGACGTTTTTAAGCTGGATCGTTTTTAAAAAATTGCCTGGTTCTGTAACATCAAAACATTGCTGTTTGAAATAGGCCTGGGAAACCTTTGGGAAAAAAGGACTCTAGCTTACTGCCCAATAGAGAGTGGGTCAAGTCCCACTATTGGAAATGGGTGGCAGAGAGAACAGTCACACAAGTGAAAGGAGGTCGACTCACAATAGAGTTTATGGAGTTTAAGATGGTTGGTGTGTACGAGCCCTATGTGGATTTTATCACTGTCCGGCAAGAGAGAAAGTTATTTATCCAATTTAGATTTGGATGTCTCCCCTTAAACTCCTTTACCGCATCATGGAATAGGGGCTTCCAAGCGAAACCAACCAATTGCCCATGTTGCCCCGAGACAGAGGAGACGACTAAGCACATTCTCATTGCATGCCCTTTATATAAAAACCCAAGAACTAAATGGTTAGCCCCTGCTTGCAGACAACTAGGAACCCGCAGTCATTTAGAGGCACTACGTATCCTCAGGACAGATACAAGGCTACAAATAGTATGTGCAATGGCGAAAATTCCTGGGGAGGTTTTGGTTCATTAGGAGGCAGAAGCAAAAATGAATTGAGCATATCATTAGATTAAACATCACTCCTCACAAAGTATCCAGTCCACACTCGATGTCTTATGATCATGGCATTTTATGACTAATGTTTAAATTACACAGAACTAAGCTACACTGTATTTCTGCCAATTACGCACTAGCACTTTACGTATCTTTTATGTGTTGTGTATGGTGTTAATATCTTGGAAGCCAGTTCTTTTAACTTGTTTTTTAGTTTTTAATGGCTTGGGTTTTAATATGTTTTGTTGCTGTATAAATAATGTGATCTATTTTGGCTTACTTTTTCTTTTATGAAAATCTTGTTTTAATTACCATACTTTTGTACGCCTATGCACTTTGATGGTCTTAACGACCGAATAAAGTGAATGATGATGATGACACTAGGACTGCCGGCACCTAAGGAAATGTAGCAAGCCTATACGTTTTTGAAAACTACACATCAAGGGGAAACCAGCATGGGATGACTTGTGCACTTCTCACCAGGTTCTGCTACCCAGAATCCCTTGCAAACCTCAAACTTTGTTAGAAAAAATACATTTATCTCACATTCCTGTGATGGAAAGTTCTGGAATCTGTGTTGATCCCAAAACTTCCACCCACTCAGCATTCCCCACAGTCTCCCAATAAAAATGGTACCTCACTTGTGTGGATAGGCCTAGTGCCTGTGACAGGAAATGGCCCAACACATAATGTGGCAACTTCAAAATTATCGGTAACAAAAGACCTTGGGCCCGATTCACAGAACTAACTTAAGACAAAATCCTAAACTTACTACCATTTTGGTATTCACAGAAGGCACTTACTCCTTTTGGTATTCACAGAAGTTAGGGTCCTAACTTTAGGACTCCTAAATGCCTTCTGTGAATACCGAAAGCCTTAAAATTAGGATTTTTCTCAATTTAGTAGTAGTAAAGTTAGGACTCCTAACTTTAGGACTCCTAAATGCCTTCTGTGAATACCGAAAGCCTTAAAATTAGGATTTTTCAAAGTTTAGGAGTAGTATAGTTAGGAGTCCTAACTTTAGGACTCCTAAACTGAGAAAAATCCTAATTTTAAGACTTTCGGTATTCACAGAAGGCATTTAGGAGTCCTAAAGTTAGGACTCCTAACTTCTGTGAATATCGAAATGAGTAAGTGTCTTCTGTGAATACCAAAATGAGTAAGTGCCTACTGTGAATACAAAAATGGTAGTAAGTTTAGGATTTTGTCTTAAGTTAGTTCTGTGAATCGGGCCTCTTGTTTTACGAGAGAGTCACCGGTTCGTTTTGTGATAGATAGGCAGCATCTGCATTTTTGATCCCAGGCTCGGCGGCCATCTAGGGAAACATACCAATCTTAGACATTTCTGAAAACTAGACACCGGTAGGAGTCCAGGGAAGTGTGATTTGCGTGGCTCCCCCAACGTTTTCCCAACCAGTATCTAAAGTTTGCTGAAAAAATGAACTTTTTCTCATATTTCTGTGTGGGAAAGTTGTAGGATCACGGGTCTGACACAAATTTCCTACCACCCAGCGTTCCAATAGGTCTCTCAATGAAAATGGGCGAATAAAAGTACCCGCTACAGGAAAGGGCCCAAAATGTATTGTGGAGACATCAAAATTATAAATCATAAAATGACCTGGTTTTCAAAGGGGGGCACCTGGTTGTTTGGTCCCAGGCTCTGCAGCCATCTAGGGAAACCTACCAAACCCACACATTTCTGAGAACTAGATACCTGGGGGAGTTTAGGAAGGTATGGCATGCATGGATCCCCTAAAATGTTCCTACCCAGAATCCCCTGCAAACCTCAAATTTAGCTAAAATAAATCAAATTTTCCTCACATTTCTGGCTGGGATCACTGCACCAGCACAAATTTCCTGCCAATCAGCTTTCCCCTCAGTCTCCAGAGTATAATGATACTTCACTTGTGTGGGTGGGCAAAGGGCCTGTGAATGGGAAGGGTAAAAAGCATAGGGATCGAGGGCATAGCACAGCAAACTCTAAGTGCTCTTTTTTTATTTATTTTTTAGGGTATTCTGCATTGGACACCCACACAAGTGAGGTATAATTTTTATCAGGAGAGCAAGGGGAAAGCTGGGTGGTATTCTGGGCAGTCCCCACCCTACTTATAAAAAAATAATAATGATCCCTGTTGCGTAGTGGGCAGATAATGGACTATTGCCCCATCTGCCTAACAGGGAGCAGAAAGACTGCAGATTATTTGAGGGGTTGGAGCATTGGCATGCCCATTCTGGGCAGCCACCACCACTGGCCTATAAAAAATAATCCCTGGTGTATAGGGTGCTTTTTACCCCCTGGGGGCAGATTGGGGGCAACTGCCCCCAACAACCACCCAAGGGGGGCAGAAAAACTGATTATGCCAGAATTGAATGGGGTAGCAAAGGTCCTTGTCCAAGGGGCCGCTCCCCCCTCCCTGGTGCCTAGCGGGTGGATCCCTGCTTGGGGATCGCCCTCCTGGGAATCACTGGGGAAGGGTACCATCAGAAAGGGGAGATTCTCCCCTTTCCAACAATACCTCTCTCATGTGTTTCGGGGCTCGGGGACTGGTGAGCACCAAAACAGTTTCATTTTCAATGTAATTATGTCAGTGCGCCATGCGCGTAATCGTCATTACATTGACAAAAAAAAGCCTCTGGAGGTTGGGGAAGCTCTTCCCCACCTCCTGAGGCAAAAAAAGGAAATCCTTCTGCTGTATGCAGCAGAGGGATTTAGTGCATCTGTGCACATGACAGAATGGTTACATCATGAGCACAGGAGGATGGTGCTCATGATGGAACCATTCCATCATGCGCACCGAAGGGGTTCAATCTTTTCTCACAATCACCATGTAGGTACTACTTGAGCACCAAGCCAGCAGGGGCAGGATAGTGCACGATTCTTATCACAACTGGTATGAAAATAAGTGTGCTTCAAAAAAAAAAAGCACTCACCTCCACCCTAAGAAACAGAAGGAAATAGTCGGGGCAAGGCAAACATAATGGAAGCTCGAAGATCTTACAAACATCTTATTCTATAGAAAAAGAAATCCCAGAGGGTCAAGACTTGGAAAGTCCAGCAGTACGCAATCGACACGAAAGAAGTCAAAAGGTTCTGGTAAATCGTAGGATGGGGCTTTTCAGATCTGCGCAAGAACTTGGAACTTAACATAAGTCCTTCACGATGGGTGGAGCATTTCTCCTCATTATACCAAGTGTCTATGGAGGATGACCTGGGAAGGGAAAAGATGGATCCACAGGTCCTCGTACATCACAAGCCGAAACCGCAGTTCTCCAGTGTAACTATCCTTAGAATTATGCTGTATTTAGCAAATTGGAAATAGTCTAGGCTATCCATCACCAAAAGCTAAGAAAAGCCCCTGGCCCTGACCAAGTGCCCACAGGAACCTGGATGTGTAGTTGGGCCCTATGACAGCTGCCTTTAATGCTGTTTTACTGGAAGGTGTTGTCTCCGATTCCTGGGAGACATCTATAGTAGTCCCAATTCATGAAAAAGGGCCTAGGGATGAACCTTCCAACTACCACCCAATTTAGTTTTCGGACAGAATAGGTAAAATCTTTGGAAAGCTGCTGTTAGCTCGACCTGGAGGCGTGGCTGGAGAACAATCAAATAATGTCTCACTTGCCAGCTGGTTTCTGCAGAGGCCAGAGTACGATTGACCAAGTCTTACGCCTGTATATGATATGTTATGAAGTGCGTCACACTACAGAAAACACAACTCTTCCTGGTTTTCATTGATCTAAAGACCATTGTTGACAATATGGATTGGACTACACTATGGCGGATCGTGAATAGCCATGCTCTCCCCAGGTACTTACTGAATTTGTGGAAACACAGTGGCCGTAAAATATGGCCCCTAAGGTGTGTGTATGAACATATTTGGAATACACTAAAGGGTCAGACTGGGGTGTGTGCTGGCAACAGACCATCTATATCAATGACATAGGGAAGGCACTCATCAACCTCTCCCAGGATGTGTCAAGTTGGGATACGATCAATTTCCAATAATTATGTTCGTGGAGGACGAAGTTATTCTAGCATGTACTGAACTGTCGATGTACTGCCTATTGGAAGGCATTTTAACTCATCTCTAAATCCAGGAAAACTAACAATAAATATCCAGAAAACAAAGTTCATAATAATAAACTCAAAGGCCAAATTAAAATCAACCTTCAGGATATATGCCAACCAAATAGAACAGGTTAGATCCTTTGATTATTTGGCCATACGCATTGATGATAAGTTGCTCTGGAGCAGCCAAATAATATAACCAAAGATGTAGTGCCACTGGTGAAAAGGAAATACTGGGACTCTATGAGGCAAACGTTTGAAGATACAAGCAGGGCCTTGCTAACCAAATATTTGGAATTCAAGGCCAAACCCGGATGGGAACCTTACATTGACTTGAACTTCCCAACCGAAAAAAGGGCTCTTTTTTCTCACTTTCAGGTTAGGCACATTGCAGGTCCACTCATATACTAAATCCTGTTCCAAGGGCTATGGCAGCAGAGATGGGACGTGTGGCTGCTCTCTTGGTGGTCAGGAAACGTTGAAGCACTTTCTGTTACTCTGCAATAACTCTCTAGCCCTTTGTAGGACCTATCTCCATCCCTTGTTTTAAAAATATAATACAAGGAGTTGTAAGGATGCTCTTCTATTGTGCTGCAGACCTGACCACCGGGATATCCACCAGGCTATAGCCTCATCTATTTACATCGTCTGGAATAAAGATGACTGGTTTCAACACAGGCAATGGAGAGCGCCACTCTCTAAGATACTTATCATCGAGCCCATATATTTTTACTATCTTTTCTGTCTTATGTTATTTATGTCTGGAGCACCAGTCTAACGTCTGGATCAGAACTGTTAGAAAGTGCTGCTATCAATTTGAATTGTATCTGCACATTATTGGACAGGAAGCTCTCTTTGCAACTGTATGTAGCATTTTACTGTGCCTGCTGCATGGATATGTAGGACTTCCAACTAATTTTGTCTTTGCACGGTTGCACTTTTTGCGTACGAACCATACTAATAGCCTGTTAGCTCCCTATGCTAGAAAACACATGTTGCACTTTATCCTGCAAGTTGCACAATGAAATAAAACTTTCTTATCCAATTGTATTCTATTTTGACCTAGTTATGGATATTGGTCACCTAGGCTAAGCAACGAGGTTCCAAAGAGTCTTTTTTACCAACTCTTTTTCTCAGCCCGTTACATATCTTCTATATTCATTCATTTTAGATTTGGAAAGCACTTATTAGTAGTACTCATACAGCAAGATAACATTAGCAGCTGCACACAACACGTTAATTTTGTCTGTTGCATGGATTCCATAGATCTTGTAAAATAGCTCTTTTCGTGCTCATCTTTACTTTTTGCGGGTGTTGCACATACAAGCCTACAAAGCTAATAGCCTTTAGATGTTTATGTCGGCAATTATACCCTACGCCTTATTTTGCAAACTGTATGCTCTGAAGGCCCTCCCCCCTTTTATGCTTGGCTTGACGTGGCTACATACCACTTTAAGAAATGTTTTATTAGTTTTTTATTTAGTCTCTATACCACTTATTAGGCTTATGAAAGCACTTAGGGGCCGATTCCGATCCGGGTCGGAAAGCACTCCGACCGAGTCGGATCCGGAGTGTTTTCCGACTGAGCCGGACCCCTACAGTCCGACCAAGCAAGTACGATGCGCACGTATGCTGTCGGATCGGTTCGGTCGGACTCCCATAGAAGTCAATGGGTACGTCTCAAACAAGTGCACCCCCTACAGTGGGTACGCGTCATGCCATCTGTGCCGTACATGCCTGTGTGGGGGAGACCCATGGGTCTCCCCCTGTGTGCGAGTCATACGGCTGCGGGTGTCGGGGGGTCTGACGCGGACCCCCAAGTCCGACTCCGGGAGCTTTTGCGAGCCGGACACTCTGGCTCGCACAGGCTGTCCGACGCGTACATCGTACTGGCTCGGTCGTGAATCGCATCCATTGCACGCCACGGTTAGTTTACGACAGAGATGTACGGAACGGTTCGGACCCGGAAACGACTCGGTCAGTGAATTTCATGTAGCTCACATCGTACTTACACGCTCGTACAGCTGTACGCGCCGGTCGGAAAACACGCGTACGGCTCGTAGTTTTTCCGGCCAGATCGCGTTTGTGCCCTTCAGACCCGGATCGGAATTGGCCCCATAATAGTATTGTTTGCTTGGTTTCACAAGATTTTTCATGGCCAAACCCCCTTGAATGAGATTTGTATCCTTGTTTTAACATATTTATGTTCTGTGCCTAGGAGCGTCCTCTTATTTTAAAGCTTCTTTTATCATTCGGGAAATGAATCATCTATTGATTACACAAGCCGGGGGTTCATATGCATTCTGTATTGGATGTTTATTAATGTATGGCTTTTCTGTAAAGCTGAATCAATAAATTTGATTTGATTTGCTAGTGAACCCTGAAAAGGCAACAAAGCAATCAGCTACATATTTAAGTCTTCGAATAGCTGCCTCTGGTTGATTGTGCAAATTATTTGTGTACAAAATGGTGTTGTTGGTTGGTGGGGGTGTTCTCTCTGTTCAAGCAACAGTCACATTCCCCTTCAGGATGAACCACAAAAGTCACAAAATTAACCTGTGCTTAACACGCTGGTAGCTCCACACAAAATCAGTCAGCCTTAACTTACAGGCAATGTGTAAAGTATTTATGCAGCACGCAAACAGTAATACATACATTTTAAAAATAGAGTACATTTTAATGAATTTTTGGCACCAAAATGACAAAAGTCAAATCATTAGCACTGGAGTTATACATTTTGAACATTTATAGTGAAAACTAACACCTAAAAGATCAAACCCCCAACCGCGGATATCTAGTCGTGTGAGACCAGCGCAAAGTCGAATATATAGATCGACCCCTATGGAGGATGCTTTGGATACAAACAGTGGATTGGGCTTGGATCTGGCTTTCCCTCGGAGTTAGAAGATATTCTGTGGAAAAATGTTTAAGAAGGTAAAGTTCAGTGGCGTAAACCATCTGGGGGTGTCCCTGGAAAAGGCATCATTGCCAGGGAGCCGCTGGCTGAATTCAAGAATACTTAATTTGGACTTAGTCTCTTTTTTGGAAGTCGAAGATCTCCAGCATGACAAAGCTTTAGGCAGTGGCTGAAAAATGAAAAAGGCAGTGGACACAAGGAAAAGTGCAAATAAAATAGTTATCTCCCAAAATGCTTGTTTCAAGATCCAAGGAGTGTATCCTACACTGTGTGCACTCACTGTAAACACCCTATGCCTAAAAAGAGCCACCCTAAAATATGGAGAAATGTTGAATATAGGAGAATACAGGTGCACCACATTTATAACAAATGACAGAATTAATAAATCAGTCAATTTAAAAAAAAAAATCTTTCACAATATAATAGGAAAGTATATATTTTTATTGTCTTTTATTTCACTTCATATGTATACAGCAGAAGAAAAAGGCTCTATTATGAGGTCCATATTTTGTTGTAATATTTCGCAAATAGAAGCATTTTATGTAGCCGTCAGTACAAAATATAACAATCTTTGGAAATTGCCAATAATGTGTCACAAGATATAGTTAATTATGATTCCATCCTTGGTTCCAGAATATCTACATGGTGTTTAGGTTCCCAAAAGGGTGGAAAAGAGAGAGCGAGTCAGCCCTTCATCTGGCACTATAATAGATGCCTTGCAGAAGGCTACAGAGCAGCTATGTGACTCTTCCCACTTCAGGGCTCCATTTGATGAAAGTTCTCTCTTCTTTTCCTGGCTATGATATAAGGAGAGTCATGTATCAGCCTTGTTACCTTCTTATTAAATACACTTTTGCACTACTCCAAGGTGCGGCCATTATTTGAATATCTCAATCATGTGAATTGGTGCCTCTTAGCCATTAGCCCCTTGGAGCTGGATCCACGCTGCTGAAGCTCTTCTTAGAAATTGAGAAGCAGTTTGGTCGCTACTCTACCGGAGAACAGAGGCAGAAGCAGCCTTGGTCTGGTCGTGTGACAGCTGCAACAAGAATACAGCTGCTGAGGCTGCAGACCATTGCTCAGAAAAGTGCACAAAAAGCGGCACACTAGTGTTGGCAAAGAGGTGCAACCCGAGGTCACAAGAAACTCAAACTCGGCTCAGGACATTCTCTCCTTCTCTCATGAAGGTATAGATCTCGTCCAGGTAGTAAATTATAATCAGAGTAGCCTGAATTTTCTAAATTCTAAAGCATGTTGAAATTGAGACTTTATTAGCTTTCACAATATAAAAGGAACTGTTACCAGCTTAGGTTTGGGTTACATTACCCGAGTAACATACAAGACGCTCACACAGTTAAAGGGAGTCACAGATGCCTGGCTTTATCAAAATCATAAAGAATTGGGAAATGAGACCAGTAGGATCCCAGATACTCAAGCACTATGTCAAGTCTCCTTGCAATGTACTAGAATAACAGATGCCAAAATCAGTTTAGAAACATAATGGACTAAACTAGATCCTGGGGTAAAAACTATCTATCTAGGTCAATTTCCAAGGCCTGGGAAGAGATTGAAGGGAGATTGAAAAGATTGAAGGAAACTCTGTAAATCTTTGAGGAAGGTGGGTCTACAAAGGTTTAGACCCTTGGAATGTGAAAAAGAAAAAATACTGACTTTTCATATGAATGGGAATTTAGAAAAAAGTGGAACAAAGGAAAACAATTTGCCATTTGCAGGGATGCAAGAAAGCATAGTGGGATGGTTGTAGACCACTGGGAAACTTGGAATAACAACAATATTGATGGCCCTAAGGACCTTTATGAGCATGCACTTGATTTCTTCCCCTCTTAAATAGTGGGTGACATCTACCATAGGCACTACGCCTTTAGTCGTTTTATCAATTATATGAATCCCACATTGTTGGCCCTTGTTCCCAGAATCAGGAGAGCCAGGGCGGGGGGTAGGATGTTCTCCTACAATGCCGCCAAGACTTGGAACCTCCTCCCCCTTCAACTCAGGTCGAACCCTAATCTGCTTTCCTTCCGCAAGCAATTAAAGACATTTCTTTTCAACGTCCATGACCAAACCCTTGGCTGACCGCCTCTGACTAATTACTATACTCTCTAGGCAGCGCTTGGACGCCCCAGTGCAGCAATTCACGCTTTATAAATTCACGTTTCATTTCATTTCATTGTAGAACACTGTGTGGATGGTGCCTGTGAAGGGCAACTCCGCTGAATCAGGAGAGAATGGCAGTTTCATTTACTTTACCTGGGCAACTTCTGCTCTCACACAATAGTGTGAGTGCTCTGTTTTCTTGTCGATTGTGTATATTTAAGAACACATCTTCCCGAGAGCACAATACAGTGCAACTTAGCTTGAAGAGAATGTTTCTGCCTCACAGATTAGTTGGGAAAGTTAATATATGAAATTGGGTTATTAGTTGTACAGGGAGTGAGGCTTATACAATAAAAAAGCCCAGATGTGTCTCCTTTCTTGAAGCCAAGCAACTGCATTGTAGCACTTGACTCTTTCAAGGTAACAAAGCAGAGCAGTTCAAGGCCTATTTAGGGGAGCTGGTGTGGGCTATAGTAATATCTATTCGCTGGTATGCGATAACAATACTCATTAAAAGATTTTCATTGAAAAAGTAAATGTACATTTATTGTGCACACACTAATGAATGCTACGCATTAATTTACAAATATGGACATAATGCAGATGGAATTGCCTTTAATAACTTTCTGAAATGAAATTAAACCCCTAAGGGATTAAGGGAGTGTCATTTTTAATAACACAGGGCTATTGACTTTTTCCGGGGTCACCACACCAGTATATAAACCACAGCTTTTGCCTTTATCAAGGGATCAATATACGACACGAGCCTGCTATCTTTGTCAAGGGTCACACTATTAAATGACTGCTACCCATATGCTACGATTCACCATATTATCACTGGAACCAGTAAGCATGTTTAAATGTATTCATTATTGTTAATAAAAATGCATTAGCAAATTTGATCAAAATCAGTCATTAATATATTTTAAATAAAATATTTAAGAACAACAGAAACGGAGTCTTTCTTGTACCCCTTTACGCCAAACAAAATGCATCCATAGGTCCCTCCTCTCCTCAGCTAAAGGACAAAGAGCACAACCGAGTGTACTTAGAAATAAAGGATAAACAGCCTGGAGGTCATGGATTTCTTGATCATAGAAACTCAGGGTAATCACCAAAAATTGCTTCTAGGGGGCTGCTGCTACTCCTGAAGCTCCAACGATAGTCCTTTAGTTCGTTGGTGGTGCACCTGTCCAGATTGGGGAACCACAAGCAGCCAAAATTCCATGCACAAGCCCATGCAGGGCATTATGGGGCTCTCCCTAAGTGGAACAGTTAATATTTGATTATCGTCTCTCCCACAGTGTTTGGGAGAGCAGCATGTCTTCCTTTTCTTTTTTTTGTAACTCCTGGGTGCCCGTCCCCACTGGGCCCCCTTGTGCAGATATGACAGTAAGGGCTGCCGACTGCCCCACTGGCTCCCAGCTCAAGCACACCTCTACAGTGTTTCAGAGCCAGCTTTATTTGCTGCTACCGGGAAGGAGCAGCCTGTCTCTTTCTTCTAGCTGCAGTGACCATGGGTGGCTGGGCCTCCTTGAGCTTTGTACTGGGTCCTGGGATGGAGACCTGGGTCCCTGTCTTTGTCATCTGGGCCTGGGGTCTTGGCCACATGCATGAAAGCACAACCCAGGTGATAAGGTCTCCAGGCACACAGAGAGTCTGGGGAGGGGGACCCATACATCTCCCTTCCCTGGGCAATTTAACAAAAAGTATGTGATGCATCATTCCCCAGCGTTTTGACCCTTCCTCGGAATTTGGGGGAAATCACTGTGAAGCCCCACATGCTCCAGTCAGACAAAAAGGTTCAAAGGTCAAATCCTTTAAAGAGCCCCATCTAGGCCCCCATTGGGCTGATTTTTATGATCTTCAGCATCATTTTGCTCCTGGTGGTGAGTCCTAGCCATCTGGAGCAGTTTCAGCAGTCCTCTCGGCCCAATATGCAGGGAGCTGGTTTTTCTGGCCACTGTATGTCCAATAACAGTCTGTGGGAGCGTGACACCACTTTACCTAACCTTCAAACTGGCTCCTCTTCCTTTGGCTCCAGCCTGACTAGTGAGAGCAAAGGCTGGTATCAGGTCCCTTTTGTGTGAATCAAGACCCACCCATCCTGTCAGGGAAACTCACTCCCTATACACCGAGGCTCTTTTTGTTCATTGTATGGCTCTAATACACATTTCCCAGTGGGAGAGCCATTCCCATCCCAGGCAAGTGGGAACTCCCAGAAAGGCCGTAAATACTTTAGGAAGGAAATGCCAACTTTCTAAGAATGCCATTTCTAAAATAATAATTTTACATCAGACCTTACCATTAAGGATTGAAAATTACAATTAAAATGAGTGAAAAAGTATTTCTCTGGCTGCTACCAATCTGAAATCAGAATGGAATAAATATAACAACACAGTTCAATGATTCCTTATGGCAGCAGCCAGCCTTGCTACAATGAAATCAATTTTGAGATTATTTCACTATAAGGACATGTTCAACATTAATTTCTACATGTCCTATTTTTAAATATTTGCGCCCAGTTTTTATGCGCACTAAGGCCTATATATAAGTGTCTTAAGTGTCTTATTAATATTTAAAAAGAAGGTTTAGACCTGCAGATCAAATTTGCAGTTTAAAACTGCCACAGGCAGGATACCTGTGTACACTTCCAGACTGCACATGACTGTAGTATCTCATGTGCAGCCTGCACCCATACTGACACATTTGTGCACATGTGTTTATGTGTAACCAGCCCAGTGTCCCGTACTGTACAGGGGTGGTAAATTACGAGCATTCAAATTCGGCATGAATTTACTGGGAGTAGGACTCAAGTTGGGAGACTCATTCACAATAAAGGCCCAAAAACAGGGTTATCCATAGCAAAAAAATGCTGGCATACTAAATGGGTGTAACCCATTTGTAACAGGTGAAGCAAATATTACCAATGAGACCCCAGGGAAATTAACAGTCAGAAATATAGTTTAGAACTCATTGATTAGAATACAGACAATTTATAATCATGCCATTGAGAGTTGAAGTGGGCAAAGCAGACATGTTTAAAGCTTGGTGACTAGTGCCCACATCACTGAGACAGGTAGTATGTTTACTATTAATGATACAATCTACATAGAGGACACTCTCAAGATCTCCTAAATTAACAAAAGGAGTTTTAAGTAACCTCATGAAACTCACACTAATCGGGGAGACCTCGGTGATAGTCAGCTTTACAAATACAGATAACAAAGCATAACAATGTTGGTACAGTTCTGTTTCTAATGACCCAGCCGTTCACAGGCAAAACAGAGTCCTCTGGGGTCCTGTCTGCGGACTCTTTCAGCTCTGCCTTCTACCCTTCAGACGACTTCCTGTTATTCCATCTTTTGTGGGCCTTCTGGTCACCAGTTCAGCAACTTTATTAGTGTGACATCCAATGCAGATAGTTGTCAAGTAATTAGTGACATTCAGTAGCAATCCCTACATAAAGACAGTGCCTACAACTTCCAGAGCAATGTGGGATGGATTATACCCGAGTATGTGTCAAACACATCCTTATGTCTGTTTAAGTAATCAGCCGGTACTTTGTCCATATTTTGCTTACAACTCAAGATCTTGGTTCAATCAATCAATCAATCAATCAGGGGTTTAAAAAGCACAGCTACTCACCTGAAGGGGTCTCCAGGCGCTGAGGGGGAGGTGGGGGCGTGCAGCTCCTGGAAGATTACTGAGTTCCATCAAAGAGCCAGATCTTGACTTCCTTCAGGAACTTGGGGAGTGATAAAGTCTGTCGGAGGTAGAGGAGGAGGGAGTTCCAAGCCTTGGCAGTGGGGAGGGAGAAGGAGCATCCTCCTGATCTGGTCTTCTTTATGCGTGGTACCATCGCAAGGGAAAGCTGGGCCGAGCGGAGGGATCTCTGGGGTGCGTGGTACGTGAGGTGGCGGTTCATGTAGGCAGGTCCGGTGTTGTTGAGAGCTTTGTGGGCATGGGTGAGAAACTTGAAGGTGATTCTCTTCTCAACGGGGTGTCAGTGTAGAGTGTGTAGGTGTTGGCTGATGTGGCAGTGGACACTGGTGTGGTAGGTTGAGGACTAGCCTAGCGTCGGTGTTCTGGATGTTCTGAAGTTTGCAAGTGATGTTCTTGTTGATCCTGGTGTAGATTGCGTTGCCTTAGTCAAGTCTGTTGTTGATTAGGGCATGGGTGACGGTTTTCCTGTGTTCGAGGGGAATCCAGTTGAGGGTCCTTCGAAGTAGGCGGAGGGTGTGGTAGCAGGAAGAGGTGACAGCATTGATGTGGCGGTCCATTTTGAGTTCGGAGTCCAGGATGATTCCGAGCTTGCATGCGTGGTCCGTGGGGAGGGAGGGTTCCCAAGGGCAGGGGGCCACCAGGTGTTGTTCCAGGCATTGGGGTGTTGGCCTATGATGAGCACCTCCGTTTTGTGTTGAGTTGTACGCAGCTGTTGTTCATCCATCTGGTGACTACTTCCATACCGTCTTGATTGAAAGTTATGTTTGGCGAGGGTGGGTTCATTGGAGAGGGAGAGGATGAGTTGGGTGTCATAGGCGCACAATATGATGTTGAGTGTGTGAGGTCTGACGATGGAGTCGAGCGGTGCCATGAAAACGTTAAACAGGGTCTGGCTGATGGAGGAGCCCTAGGGACTCTGCAGGTGGTTGGTGTGGGTTCCAAGAGTAAAGGAGGGAGTCTGACCCATTGTGTTCTACCAGTGAGGAAGGAGCAGATCCAGTCAAGGGCCTTGTTCCTGATTCCGGCTTTGTGGAGTCTGCAGGCTAGGGTGCGATGGGAGACTGTATCAAAGGCCATGGAGGGGTCTAAGAAGGATGAGGGACACAGTCTCTCCTCTGTTGAGGAGGGAGCGGATGTCATCTGTTGCAGCGAGGAGGGCAGTTTCGGTGCTATGGTTCTTCTTGAAGCCTGATTGTGAGGAGTCGAGGATGTTGCTATCTTCTATGAAGGCGGCGAGTTGGTTGTTGACAGCTTTTTCCAAGACTTTAGCTGGGTATGGGAGTAAGGAGATTGATCTGAAGTTTTTGAGGTCGGTGGGGTCCGCCGAGGTTTATTTTTAGGAGAGGGTTGATTTCGGCATGTTTCCAGTCATCGGGGAAGGAGGCGGTCTTGAAGGAGCGGTTGATGATTTGTTGAAACTTGGGGCGATAATGTCTGCGACTCTGTGGGAGATGTGGTGAGGCAGGGGCTTGTGGGGGCCCGGAGTAGGTGGTCTTCATAATCTTTAGGGTATCTTTGATGCTGAGGGCAGTCCACCTGTCCATTGTCTGCTGGGTGTGGTTTGGAACGGTGGGAGAGGGTTCCACAAGGAGGTTGTTGTCATTGAAGTCGTCATAGATGTTTTTGATTTTGAGGTGGAAGAAGGTGCTGAGTCTGTCGCAGAGGTTCTTGGAGCGTGGGATGTCTGTAGTCTCACTGATGGGTTGGGTGAACCCTTTCATGGTGCCGGAGAGTTCTTTAATGTTGTGTGCATGGGTGGAGGGTCTATCATGGAGTGCTTTCTTCCTTGAGTGACTAAATAAATAAAAAGAAAAAATGTTGTCCTCTTAAAGGGACTCCCCCCATGTTTGAGTAGGACCTGTATGCTTGTACTGTTTGGGCCTTAGAGCTGTCCTAAGCTCGTCAGACTCGCAGATTACTTGTTTGATACGTTACATGATGGTTGACATGATTATTAATCACAATGTATATGTTTTATTTAGCATTAATAAGTGCATTTACTCTAGGGGTGGGCAAAACTCGTTGAATTTCACTCTGTGGATTTCCGTGGCGACACCCAAAAACTCTGCAAGATTCTGCGGAGTTCCACGAGTGCTGGAGTTGTGGTACATTGCGCTGATTTTTTAGCTTAGGGTGATGCTTCATTTTGCAACTCCGTTAGATTTTTCTGAATTCTAACTTTAGACTTCAAGTGTAAAGTTAGACTTCAGGTCCAAACTTTGACTTTAGGTCAATCAATCAATCAATCAATTAATCAATCAATCAATCAATCAATCAATCAATCAATCAATCAATCAATCAGGTCTAAACCTAGGTTCAGATTTACAAAGGTAAACTTACTTTTTTTTGTAAGCATACGATTGTATGTTGGTCGCAAAGGGTCTGTGCACAAAAAGATAGGCCTTTTATGTGTGGAGACACTGCACTCGTGAAGATACCACTCATAAATTTGTTTGCGAATAGCATACAATCGTAAAAGTACATGAAAGTGTACATTTTACCTTTGTGAATCCGGTCCATGGACTTCCATTCTAAAGTTAGGCTTCAGGTCTTAACTTAAACTTCAGGTATAAAGTTAGACTACAGATCTAAACTCAGGGCTTCATTTCTAAGAGGCTTGCACCACCAGAACATCACTTTTTATGACGCTCCAGTGGTGCAGGCCTCTGAGTCATATCTATACGGTGGAGCAAAGCCACCCTGAATGGCTTTGCAGGGACTCATAGATATGGAGTAAGGCAAAACAGCACAAGTGACTGCGTTGCCTTACTCTACATGACAAAGGCATTCCACGGGCATTGTTGTGGGTTTTCCCATGCAACACCCATGGGTTTTGATACATCTCCATATTTAAAAGGATCTGTAAACCTGGGCATGCGTCAAAACTGTGCACCTCCCCAGAGGAGGCATAACGAAGAGAAATAACTTTATTTCTCCTCTTAAATTCCTCTTTCTATGTGTGTTGCATTCTGCAGCACACATAGAAAGAGGAAAATGCCACTGTTGATTGTTTTTGTGCTGGAAGGTGTCCTACCTGCACAAAAACAACTGTGCGAACAACGCAGACACCATTGCACCATGGTGCAAGAGGGCCTGCGTTGGTGCTGGGCACCAATTTGTGCACCGGCACAAGCAGAAAGAACAGGAATGCACTGCATTTCATTAATACAGTGCTTTCCCGCCCTTTCTTTTTGATACAGGGCAGCGCAGCAAAGAGACTTGTGCCCTATGCCAAAAAGTAGTAATTGAGGCCCTTATACTTCAGGTGTAAACTAAGGGCCTGATTTAGATTTTGGCAGACAGTTTACTCCGTCACAATGGTGAGCGATATCCCAATATAAATCCATAATATCCTATGGGATTTATATTTGGTGGACAGATATCCGTCACCATTGCGACGGAGTAGCCCATCTGCCAAAATCCAAATCAGACCCTTAGACTTCAGGTTTAAAGTTAGACTTTAGGGCCCTTATTTATAAGAGGCCTGCACAGCCAGGGCATAACTAATTATGATGATCCGCGGGGAAGGCCTCTCAATCATATCGATGATGCGATGTATAGCCACCTTTCATTGCTTTGCATGGCCTCATAAATTTGGAGTAAGGCAAGGAGGTGATCAATGGTTGTTGCTGTGGGTGGTCCTACTAAACACCCATGGAATTTGACAGTGCCTCCAATTTACTCCATCACGTAAACCTGGGGTAGTGTAAAAAATGTACGCCTCACCAAAGCATGGGTGACAAGGAGAAATGTTTACCCGCCCATTCAGCATCACACACACAAAACACATAAATCTTCTTCTTTTTAGTTGGGTGCTTAATGGAGTCACTTTCTGAGCATGTTCAATCCAAGTAATTACACAGCTACACTTGCACCATGGTGTATGTATAACAGGCATATAGCTACACTGCCACATGAGTAGCAGAACACATAAATGCAAAATATATTCCCCTACCTGTAAATATGTAAGTTAAATGAATAGCTACCTAAGCACAACTCCACACCTAAGCTTACATTTATGCGTTCAGTACTGTCTGAGTACATCACACATGGCACATGGAGATAAAAGGAATGTGTATTATGCTCGTCCTCATGTTACAACAAGGGTAAACAGTAGATCATGGCTACTGAAGTTTTGAACATTCCTAGCCTCACTGTGTCAGCACCACAACTACAGTGTCTAAGGCACTGACATTACAATCCTATTGCATTTAACAGTATATTGTTCATTAATACAGATTATTAGTTGTCTTTAAAATGTACAGTGACTGTACCATTACGATGTTGACACTGCCTGGCACCCCATGTGACATACATTTGTAAGGACCCATGTCCAAAGTACAGTGTGCAGAATATGAAGCCACATTTCAACAATGGGGAAGGCATGATTGATTGTAGTATGAGTACGTGAAATTCTAAAGATTATACCTATTTGCAATCTCATCTGTTTTGCACATACCTGTAGGTTTTCACCTTGTACAGAATGTCAACACCCACTGACTCTATGCATAGATATGACTCAGTGTGCCACTTGGTACAGACCAATTTTCAAATATCTACTGTCTGGGGAGATCTCCCACATGCAGTCACGTGAACTCCCCTAAGGCAATAGAGTCCTTTACGACTTTGTCCACACTAATTCCTAACATGTGGCAGAAGTGTGTTGCATTGCCTATCTTTTGACTCTTGACAACAGCTGTTGTTTACATACATGATGTATGGCTTACAGAGTAGTCTCAGGATTGAATTCATGGACAGAGTGTTAAATGTCCACCAATCATCATTGACAGCAGACTGTGAAACCACATGAAGACCATAAAGAACTGGTTGCTCAAGAGAAAAAATGTCAACCAGCTGGTCATGAACCTGCAAACCCTGTCCTCTGTTTAAGACAATGGCCTTGTTCCCTGGATTCAAACCTCGGTGAGAGTTCAGAGGTTTGTGTAAGCCATGACGTACTGCAATGTTCTGTAAGACACAATAGCGTACAATTTTCTTGCACACAAATTCAGGAACTACAGCAGCACTTGCCTTGTGTGTTCAAGACATCAGAATTGAAAGTTTAGGAGACAAAAAGAGCACTCAATAAAGGCTCATGCACGTATGTGTGCCATATTGTACCTATGCTGCGGTACAGTGATTGCACATATGTATGGTGTGAGGAGGTGAGGGGACTGTGCATATACAGCCTCACATGAGGGGAAAAGTTAGGAAATATTTGTACATGTCCCTCTTGCATCTGTGGAGCTTATAATGTATGAATTGGTACATGCAGTGTCTGTTGGGGTCACACATGTGTCACGAGAATTGGTAATTAGTAAAGACTGTGTATATTAAACCAACATACTGCCATGTAGTTCATATATTACCTATACAGGATCTGCGCATTTCAGATAACATAAAATGTGGGTTTGGTGGCAGACTGTTTCTGAGCACCCCCACCAGATATGTTAGCCTGTTTGCATTAGTTAGCTCACAGTGCCACTAGAATCTCCTCTTATCGGGGAGAGAATATTTTCTGGCAACCTCAGAACATGACAACCATGATCCCTCAGGATAGTGGAAACAATGTACTACTTTTCGCTCAGTCACTCGTGCTCACTTAGTTTGTCTCAGAGATACACAGAATAAACAGTCTGGGTGTTTCAATAAGTATTTATTCAACAGTTGTTGTTCTAGTGTAGAATAGATGAGCTGCAACAACCATTGACATGAGTACAATTAATTGCACCTACCACACGTGGGAAGCAGGAATAGAAGTAGGAATCCCTGGTAACACGTTTACTTCCTGACAGTGTTTGTGGCATACATATGTAGAGATACACTCTCCTGTTTATGGAGCTCAGTACCTGACACAAGCATCGTGACTGGCTTGGCTGTGAAATATCCACGATGTCACTGGACACCCTCTGGAATGACCCAGTAGTAAAGAAATAGTGATCTGGTAGGATCTTGACATAGACTGGGATGGTGTGGTAGTGGCATGTCTCAAAGTCAAGATCTTGGTTCAACTCTTGGACCATGTCCAAGATGACATCTTGGGAAAATGTAATCTGAAGCTCACATCTTGGCTGAACATCCCAGAGAGGCTGACATTTGTCCAAATATCCTCACTGCTCTCCTCCTTCTCCTTAAATCATTCTGTTGCATCCCAGGGGGCAAACCAACAAACACATTGTGATATTCTAAAGTAGTATCGTAAGCTGACATAAGCAGGACTGGCATGTTCTGGAACATCTTGTGGTTGCCAGGTGTGTGTGTGGAATGTGTACATTTGAGTGTGAGATGGGTTATTCCAGGAGAAATAGCCCATCGGTAACCACTTGTGGATAATGTTTGTATAGAAGATTCCTTTAATAAACTACTTTGGATTCCATCTTTGTGTCATGGAGTAACTTTTACATTGGTGATGATGTGGAATCCTTGAACCTCTTTGACAAGCTCTGTGAAAAGGCTCAACATCGTCGTGGGCTGGAAACTCCCTGCTGGAAGACTGGACTGCATTAGGTATTTGGTGCATAGCTTGAATGCAGGACTATTGAACCTGGGAGCCCTCGTGGTTTGTGCTGCTAAGTGTTGTGTTTCAGCACTTTGTTAACCACCGCTAGTTTGAGGGGCTATTTGGCCACTACTTGACTGTGCCTATCTGCACGCTATTTGACTTTGTTTTGCTGCAGTGTGGTCTATGCATGTAACTTTTAACCCCTTCAGTGCCCATGACGAGCTGGACTCGTCATGGGCCGCGGTGGCGCTGTGCCCATGACGAGTCCAGCTCGTCATAGACCCCGCCCGCTAATGCAACGGCCGGCACTGGGCGGGGAAAGGGGCGGGCACTGAAGGGGTTAAAAGGGAGCTTCATTGGAGAAACTTTTTGCTGTTTGTGTGAGCTCTGTAACTGTTGTAGAGTTAGCACTGTGCCATAAGTGTAATATAAAAATAACTGCGCTGCAACAGCCGTGGATCAAGTTTGAATTGTAAATAACCTTTGTGTGCAGGCAGTGAGGACCAAGTGGAAAGTACCTGGAGATCTGTGGTGCCCGTTTCAACTGTAGACAACCATCACATGCAAGCCACAAGGAGTAATCTGGAAGAACCTCAAAACCTTTAGAATTCCCTGCAGCTGCTGCATTTCAAGCAGGAGGAACCTCAAGACGTTCGGAATCCCCTGTGCCTGCTGCACCTCAAACAGAAGCTTGACAGAAAATCTTATGGTGTGCTGCTTTTCTTCTACATCTTCAGCGTCTGAACTGCAGTGTCTTAGTGACGGCGCATACGTTCACGTTACATGACCCTACTTGGAGGCAATTTTTCATTTTTTTTTTCCCTCAAGCTTATTGAGATGTTTGGTCAACACGGTTACCTCAAACTAGCTCTTCACACATTTTAAGTGGATTAATAAGGGGGTACAATGCAAAGCGGCGCAGTCGGTAAGGCTTCTTTTTGATATAATATGTCAAGAGGTGAGTGGAAACTTTTCAGCTGGATGAATTTATGACAGCGTCAATATTAACACAAGGAATTAATGGACAGAGCACTGAAACTTTTCATATACTCACCCCCCAGTCACAGATCTGGGTTAAATCCATCATCGTTCTTTAGCTCACTTCGTCACACCAGGTCAGACCCAGCCATATGCCAATCAATCTTTACCCTGTTCCTCATGGGAAAAGTCGAGCCCGAACTGCCAAGCCAGGTCTTCCCTGGACAGGAAACAAGCATCCTTGAACTGGCTTCGGGGTAACACCCCTCATCAACCAGGCTAGCTTGAATGCAGTGGCAAAGTGAACAAGGGAACCACATATGGGCATGCCCTACCAACTTAGGGTGAACAAAGCAAACACAAGGAGATGATGGACGTATTGCTGAAACTTTTCATACACTCACCCCCAGTCACACATCTGAGTTGAATCCATCATCATTCTTTAGCTCACTTTGCCACTCTAGTTCAGACCCAACCATATGCAAATCAATCTTGACCCTGTTCCTCATGGGAACAGTTCAGCCCGAACTGCCAAGCCAGGTCTTCCTTGGACCGGAAACAAGCATCCTGGGACTGGTTTCAGGGTAATACCCCTCTTCAGCCAGGCTATCTTGAATCCAGTGGCAAAGTGAGCAAGGGACCCACGTCTGGGCATGCCCTGCCAACTTAGGGCAAACAAAGCAAACAGAAGGAGATAACGGACGGAGCACTGAAACTTTTCACACACACACCCCTATTCACAGATCTGGGTTAAATCCATAATCAGCCTCAATAATAACTACCTGACACGTACATCTCAAAGGAAACTTATTAATTAGATTTTTCCTTCTGGGTAAAACAGGTTCCTGGGTATCAGGTTGGAAACCAGAGTGTGTGTGATATTAATTATGTGTGTTGTTATGTGCATTTTATAAGTAGGAGTACATACTGTTAAGCATGCAAAATGTTCAGGCTCTACATTTCTTCTTATTTTTTCTTGGTGAACCTGAATTAACATGACAAATGTGGAAGAAAATATTCAGCTACTATGCTAAAGTGTGTGGCACATCTTTGAAGTGCGAACAAAAATATTACTTTTGATGCACTCTCTAGGCTCTGAAGGACAGGAAGTGTTAGAACACTTACCTGATCTATCCCAGGTGGAGGTTAGTGAGCTAAATTAGTATGATGTGTGTCTAAAAAGTTAAATACTCGTTATTTGCCAACGTTATACATTGTGATGGAAAGATTTCATTTTGGAAGGTGACGGCAACAGGAGGGAGTATATTTCTGTTTTAAGAAAACTTGCCTCAACCTGCAATTTTGGGCTAATGATTGAGTAGAGATCATGTGATAAATGCATGACAGGATGTAAATTGGATGAAGCTAGAGTAAAGATGTGGTTGAAAGATAGTCCCTCATTGATTGAAGTATTTTCTATAGCAAAGTCTAATGAACATTTGCGGGCATGCATGGCTGTGATTTGTAAGAACAACCAGTGTGAGGAGAAAAAGGATAATGTACAAATAATAAAAAGTGGTGAAAAAACTGGTTCAGAAAATATGGTTAGGTTGAAACATGAGGGGAAAGATGTCAAGGTAAAAATAAAATTCCAGAGAGAGTGTTTCAAGCACAGCAATGTGGGTCACATGGCCAAATATAGAGAGTGCCCAGGGTGGAAAGTGAGCTGTAAAATGTGTGGGAGAAAGAGTATGTTTTCTTCCTGCTGCAAAACTATGAAGGGAACGAAGAAATTCAGGGAAATGGTATTTGGTTCTGGCCAGAATAGTGACAAGATTGGTTTGCAAGTGCAAAATACTTCAGATGAGGGTCCCTATGATGTGGTGCAGATCAATGGTCAGCCTATCAAATATGCTATTCGACTGAGGAGCAAATATATTGTTGGTACCTAGATTTAATTTTAAGAACATCTCAAAGACAGTGTTAAACTACAAAAACCTGATATCAGACCTAAAGGGTATGGAGGGTGACTGATAAAAGCATTGGGTTATTTTGTAGGAACCCTTATTATAACAGACAGAATGATTCCTGGAAAAGTACATGTATCTTGTAAAGGAGTTTCCCTGTTCAGTTAAAGACACCAAAAAGAATTAGAGGTGTATTTGGATCCCAATGAAGTCTCGCCTGTAAGATTGAGAGATAAAGAGATTGTAGTTTTAAAAGTGGATGGTGATGAGGGTAGAATGCAATAATTTCCTGATATATTCAAAAAATAATTATGGTGCTTGAAACAGTATGTACACAAGATCAAGCTGAAACCCAGTTCTATGACCAACGTGTCCTTAGTTAGATTTGTTGCGATAATGTTGAAAGAAACTATGAAGAAAAAGTTAGAGAGGTTACAGAGGGAGGGGATAATGCAAGAAGTGGAAGGCACAGAATAGGTTAATGGGGATGTGAGGCATTGTGTGGATTTAAGGGAAACAAAAAAAGCTGTTATAGTGGATCATTATTCTTAGCCAAATATAACAGAAATGCTGTGTAGTCTGGAGGGAGCGAGTTTTTTCTGCTCCCTTGACTTGACCACCACATACCATAAGAATATACTGCATCCCTCATCACAAGACCTCACAGTGTTTGTGATGCCATTTTGCAGCTTTAAATTTCTCTGCATGCCATTTGGATTAATCTTGGCAGCAGCTGTATTGTAAAGACCCATAGAACATGTGTTGTAAGGGGTCAGAGGTGTGAAAATATACCAAAATTACGTTCTTGTTTTTGGCAAGATTACATAAAATTTCAAGAAACTTTAGGTAAGTTCAATGCATGTGGGCTAAGTTTAAAGCTTGAAAATTGCCAGTTTGGTCTGTCAGAGATAGAAAATATAGGCCATATGGTTACTGGAGATGACATCAGACATATGGGGGACCTCTTTAAGGCAATAGCAGAGATGCCAAGTCCTTCCATTAAAGAGCAACTATTAAAGCTTTTGGGAACTGCAGAAAATGACAGTAAATTCATACCTAACTTTTCAGAAGGATGCTGTGATATGAGGAAATTGCAAAAGAATGCAGTTGGTTTTGTATGGTTCAAAGAGTGTATGAAGGTGTTTCTTGGAGTCGAAGGTAACTTGAGGTAAGCTTGTAGGTTGATTAGCTTTGAACTAGGGGAAAAGATGATTCTGAGGACCGAGGCTGCCAGTGGAATGGGTCTTGGAGTGGTATTGGAACAAGTAGTGGATAATGAGGTTAGCACCATGCTATTTATATCGCGCGATCTATGTGGAGCTAAAGTCAACTACTCAGTAATTGAGAAGGAGGTGCTGGCTGTTTACTGCGAGCAAGAAAGTTGCACAAGTTTGTGTGGGGCAGTCAATTTGAGGTGAAGACGGATCACAAACCCCTGGAGGAGATATTTGGGAAGAACGGGATAGACACAATCCTCAAACAGGATCAGGAAATGGGTAGTAGCACTACAGGAATTTGATTTTGAAGTATTACATTTACCTGGAGCAATGAATGCAGTAGTGAATTGCTGCTGGTGGTTGTATGTGGAGAATGAAGGAAGTGGGGGACAGAGTGAAAATATGGATGATTTTGGTGATGACAAGGAGAAGGTATGTCAGGTGTTAAGTGGTATTCTATTGGAAGATGAGTGGAGGAATTAACAAGAGATGGGTATTGAGCTGAGGCAGTAAAGTCTGAAGTGTTAGAGGTGCGGATGTTTAAGGACAAAGTGAATCGTGACTTCAGGGGGTTTTGGAACGTGAAGGACAAATTTTTGATGAAAAGTGGATTAATCATGAGAGCTGATAGACTGGCCCACTGAGGAGTGTCAGGTCAAGATTGATTGGGAATGCTCATAAAGGGCATCTGGGCATTTGAAAGACTAAGGAAAGGATAAGAGAAAGTTACTGGTGGCCTGGTACAGATCTCATGATAGGGTAGTAAGGGAGTGCTTGGGCTGCAAAAAAAGCGACAACATTTTGAAGTGCAGGACACAGTAATGGATGTCAGATAAAGACCTTTGGGACCATAGGCTGACGTGGCATTATACATTGTTGGGCCACACAAGATCTCTAGCATTGACACATTTATTATAATATGCATAGACTTGTATTCTCGTTTGCCTTAAGTCAAAATAGTAAACTCAGTAGAAACAAAATGTTGTTGGTGAGTTTTTGGAAGAGTTGTTTCATAGGGAAGGTTTTCCGGAATCCTTACTGACTGATTTTTTTCTTGCACGGATTTCCCTTGGAGTTACTTTCTCAGCGCGTCCTCTTCTTGTTATTACCAAATGGGAGTTACTCTCTTTTTGCCTGATTGAATTGTGATCCAGATATTCCTGGATGCTGGTACGTCATTTTATCTGGATGTATTATAGTTTTTTACTTATGGAAACAGTTCTGCATCCCATCATGATATAAGCTGATGACGTTTGAAATCCTTCATTGTGGAACGAGTCGTGCAGTTGTCGTCTAGTCGTGGCCTCTATATTGATGGCTCGTAGATTTCTTGGATATAATTATACATCGTACTAAAAAGGGGAAATAGCGAGCAGAGAACTCGAAGCCTTTACAGTTCAAGGAAACACTTGACCTCATCTCCGTTGAATGCCCTGAAGAAGTCCTATATTAGGACGAAACGCGTCGGCTGTACTGTGTGTTGAGTCATTAGAACTGGACTCTTTCCTTTTATCTATACAAAATGAAATTGGAATAAAAAGAAAAAGAAAAAAAGCAAAGAATTGTTTGCTCTTGAAAAGAACATTATATTTATTCTTTTTGATTAAATGATGTGGTGTGGTGCACCTGTGCTTATGTTTGAAATTGTTAGGTTCCTGTTGGAACAAGCACTGTAACAGTGGGTGCTATTCAGTGTGCACACAGACCCCTACAAGTATAAATAGGGACAATACTACTGGAGTGATATTGGGTTAGGTGCTGGCAGCTAGAAGGTTCCACTGTTAGATTCTATTACTTATGATAATGAGATACAGTTGCTCTCCAAGGTTATGCAGAAGTTTTTGTGGAAAAGATGTATGAAACAAAGAAAGACAGCATTATATCACTCAGAATCCTATGGCGTAATTGAGTGCTTCAACAAAGTGAGAACAGAAAATATTCAACACTGATAAGTTGAATTGGGTGGCGGAGATCAGAATCAAGATAAATGTGTATAGAATGACAACCCATTCCTCAACTGGTGTTACCTCATTTTTATTATTTAAGAAAAGATCTTAATCAGGTTGGCCCTAATTGGGCGAACAAATTGAAAGCTGTGAAGAGGAATGGCAATAACAGGGACAAGAGAAGTTGGAAGGAGAGAGAAACAGAGATGGTGGAGAAAAGAAAGAAGAATTTTGACAGCAGGATGGCTGTGAAGAAAACAGAGGTGCATGCAAGTGCATAGATGAGGATAAAAAATCCCAGATAAGGGGGTCTGGTGGACAAGTATAGCCACTCCATAGAAGGTATAAAGGTTTTTAAGAATATGGTGAAAACCAGTAATCATCACATTTGGAACTCGGGCCGTGTTGCAGTGTGGGAGTGTGCAAAATATGGTACAAAGGGTGATAAGGTTGTTGGGGATTTGGACAGGGAGTCTCAACATAAATGCAGGTAAAGCAAGAAGGTGCTGAAAAAATCCTACCTACCTGAAAGATTATGGTTGATGTTTATATGCTGCTATAATTATGCTGTATAACTGTAACTCCAGAAAAGCATTAGGTCTTTTGTCATAAGAAAGTATAATCAATACTTAATAGTATTTTCCATGGTGTGTATGTTTGTATCTGTGTGAATGTTCCTTAAGTGTAAGTCTTATTCTTACAAGTTTCATCTTTGCTGTTCGAATGATTTATATATTGAAATGTGTGTGTGTGGTAATGGTATGTTGACATCAGCAGGACTCCCATGTTCTGAAACATTTGTGGTTGCCTGGTGTGTATGGAATGTATACACTTGAATGCGAGAGTGGTTCATCCAGAAGGAGACCAGCGGTTACTACTGGTGGATGAGGCTTGTATAGAGAATTACTTTAAATAAACTACTTTGGCTTTCCTCTTTGTGTCATAGAGTGACTTTCACACACATTCAGTGACACGGTGTAAGTTGTGAAACCATTTGTGTGAGGCAGATCATATTTTCTGTATGCATCTAGGCTGTGATTAACGGTTGGGCTGACAATGTTCAGCTGGAGCAGGGTGGGGGCATGGTAAGCGCTGACACAGGTGGTTGTATAATGTTTGGGAGAAACTTGGAAATCTGAGGTTGATTAGAGTTTTTGACTTGCATATGACACTCACATTTGAATTGGTTGTGGAAGACATTACATGACACATGACTAATTGCTAAATGTGCTACTGTAGTACAGATGTTGTAACAAATATATTTGTTATATCCTTGTTGCAACTTGAAGGGTCATAGAAATAGGTTTATGGTACTGTTTCGTACAATATGTATCTACACTGTTCCAGAGATGTATTTTTTTGCTATAACATTTAACACTCCAAAACACTCCCTACACATACACATAAGTAACAGCCCAGTGCCTTTGTATAGTTGTTTTCTATTTTAAGTGTGGCATTTTGTAATATACGGGTTGTACCACTAGATATCATGGGTAACCCTGGGTGGAGCTGGCATAGTGCCACTACGTGGAGTTCCACGAAGTTGGGAAAAAACTCCACTCCCTTCCTCCACCTCCTAATAAAAAATATTTTAAAACACAAATTAAAAAAGAAAAAAGGCACCTACCTGTACTGTGGCATCTCTGGGCTGCCCTCCTCCTCCTCGCCGTGGTCTGTCTCCAGCAAACTCCTACGTTCGACACACGTCTTGCAAGCACTGCGCATGGGGGAAGCAAAATGGCAATGTCTAGGATCACCACAGCGGCGCTCCCACCCCTGTGTCTCCCGAAGCACCCGTAGATGACCAGTAAGGCTTACCTGGAGTTTCACGCTGCAGATTTCGGATCCTCAGCCAGATCGTTCTGCTGGGGTGGATTTCTTCTCTGGCAGCCTTAATGGCATGGAGGGTGGCAGCGTACAGCGTGGCGCCCGGCTTGAATCAGAGGAGCGGCCCCGTGCATGCATTGGCGGTGTACTGGTTGTGAGGCTGGTCCGGTCCTTCCGTGGCACTCTGAGGGCATGGGCGTGTCTCGCAGCAGCTGTCAGCCGGAAGTTCACCCAGAAGGCACAGACAGCAGTAGCTGACATAACTGACATTATTTTGGGAGCAGATACAAGGGGAATGCCTCCCAAGACTACGAGCCAAACCAAAGAGCCTGCAGGGTGGAATTCAGCACAGCCCCATGGGCTAAGCCAGGAATCTCCACTGGTGAGCACTGAGGTGAATGCAGGTAAGCCCAACGAGTCCTGTCTTTTTTTGAAAAAGCAGATGGAAAATACAGGGGCAGGGAAGCGGAGGAATTTAACCGAACGTGTTCAAGCCGGGAGCCGTAAAATAACAGCATCTAAGGCAGTGGAAGAAGGGGGGCTACACTTGATGGTAATAATCTAGCCATTACCCCTGTGTTGCCCCAACCAGACATCACAGATTTTTTCAAAACAAAGGATGGCACAGGGTGCCAAATCTCCATTGAATTTCCAGGCTCTGAGATATTTAATCAAGTCTTAAGTGACGACAAGGGGGGCAGCATCTTGGCACACCGGGAGAATCAGGAGGATCTGAGGGGAAAGTATGATGCCGCATAAAGTTGTGGGCAACGACGGTCCTGCACTCTAGCAACCAGCACACCCCCAATAGATGGGACAAAGGATCTGGGGGGATGGCTGGTATGGATGGTACCCCGAGAGCAATGGTGCAGGGAGGCATTGGGAATGAATCCCAAAGGGTACCTGACTTCCAGCCTAATGCCCTATCCATGCTACCTGACGGTGCCTCCGGGGGACCGGCTTACACCACAGGTCTAGACGGGTTATTGTCTGTCGACATAATATTGGATGGGACTGATAAATTATTTTCCCTCACTGAGGAGTCACAGTTAGGAGCCTCAGATTGCAGCTGAAGTGAAACAGAGGGCAGTTTATCAACTTCAGGCTCTATCTAGCACACTCGAAGTGCCAGACACTGCCCTCAAATGTCAAAAACATTGGAGAAGCTCCAAGAGCTTTAAGGGCTATACAGAATCACAAAAAGCATGGGAAGATGTTTTTCTGGCTCCGGACTGAAGTGGGACTACTCTCATACAAAGATGGTGGGACCTGCAGACTTGGCTCCCATTCAGGTAGAAAACTCCTTAGGTGGACATCAAGCTGAGGGGGCAGCTAATATGAACTCTGGCTTGAGTTTGATTGTAGAGTCTATTAAAAAGCACTGGGCGGAGACACGGGCTGATGGAAAGAAAGCAAGACAGGCTACAAAGAAGTTAGAAGGAGCTGTAAAAAAATAGGGAAAGCCTGTGTTGAGATCAGTTAACGGTTGAACACCATGGAAGAGAGAACATCTGTTGTCAAAAATGAACTGTCTTCTGTAAGAGAGCAGACAAATTCTCATGAAGCACAACTAACAGATGCCATGTGGAAACTGGAGGACTTGGAGAACTGCCAGAGAAGCAATAACCTTCACTTTCTTGGGATCAAGGAAGGCCTGGAAGGGGATGACATTCGCTCTTTCATTCTGGACCTCCTTAAAGAAGCTTTTCCCGAGCTTACAAGTTGGGACTGGGAGCGCGAAATCCAGATGGTACACCGGTTTTCATTTACCCGTCATAAAATGTCCAGTAGAGATCTAAACCAACCAAGGGCCATCTTAGTCTTTTTTGGTAATTTTATGCTCAGGCAAACCATATTTGAGAAAGCCCGTCTTGAGGCAAGAAGGCAGTATAAGGAGTCTTCCTTTTTTGTTCGCCCTGATTTCTGCCATATTACAGTGGAGTGCAATTGGCGATTATGGCAATTAATCAAGCTGTATCACAATGCTGGTTTCGAAGCATTTTTGCTGGCCCCAGCTAGGCTGGAAACAATTGTTAGAGGGTCTGTAAGGTTCTTTATTTCCGAAATACAAGCCAGAGAGCATTTGGATCAGGTTTTACAGAGAAATTAATTTAATAAAGCAGGTTTGATAAGGGGACCGGGTTCAGATCTTGCAAGATAGGGGGATTCGTTATATAGATAATTTTATTTTAAAACTGCCCCTCTATAAAAAAAACAATTCTTCTCTTATTTGTCTGCTTTCTGACAGTATGGGGAAATACTGTCTCCGCCTGGCTCCTGCTGGGTCATGTATGGTTGGCTCAGTCTGTAATAATGTTTGCAATGAGTGTCTAGGGGGTTGGGGGGAGTACTGCAGCATTCTTGCTATCTCTATCACTCAGACCTGGTGGGTCTGGCTGCGTTCAAGGGTATGGGGGTAGAGGGAGGGTTAGGTGGAAGGAGGCAACTGGGGTTTGGACAGGGGGTCACGTGTCAAAAAGTGGGAATGTAATTCGCAGCAAAAGTGTTTTCTTTTCAGAGTTCTGGGTAGTATTAATTGTTAATGAATACTGTGCAAATTAAAATGGAACAGAGAGTTTTTTTAGGCCACATAATGCCTGTGTTAATCATTTTGAGGCATTATAGACAGTCAAGATGATCTATCGGTATAATGGCTAAGTTACGCATCACCACTGTTAATATCTGTGGGATAAATGACAGTGCTAAAAGAAGAAAGATTCAAGAAGATATTAAAATTCTACAAGCAGACCTGTATTGTCTTCAGGAGACTTACATAGCACAGAATGACAGTAATTTGCTTAAGTCTTTGAGGCTAACAGTTGTTGCGTATACAATTCAAGATGTTAGGACCAAGGGGGTGGCCATTTTAATGAAAGGCAGTGTTATTAAGCCTGGGAGTAAGGCTGTGGATAAAAATGGGAGATGGGTAATACTGGAATGTAGAGGAGGTATGGGTTCATTTACATTATGTTCAGTCTACGCTGCAGTATTAGATGACCCTGGTTTATTGAACTTTTTAGCTTTCGAATTACCCTCCTGGCCTGCACCTTATGTAGCCTGCGGGGATATGAATTTAATGGAACCAGAGGTGCTTCAGGTGGTCAGGGGGTCTCTAGTGAGGGGCATAAACCACAGCCCTTTTGGGCAATGGAAAATTTCATAAGGGATATTGCATTGGTAGATGCATGGCCTAGTTTGAAAGCCCAGGAGCCTGGATACACCTATTACTCTGCTCCTTACCACAAATTTGCTAGGCTGGATTATTTTTTAACTTCACCATCTTTACTTGAGGAGGCCTGGGTGGAGCTTTTTCCCAGAGTATTGTCAAATCATAATCCTGTCATTCTGGAACTCCCTTTTGTGGGACTGCGAACGGAATATAAGAGGTGGTCTTTTGAGGGGGCACTTTTTTGATCAGGAATACGTTAACTAAATGAAGGGTTGGATTATGCAGCTTTTTTATAACAACAAGGATAGTGCCCCCCAGGAATTATCTAGGATGCCATCAAGCCAGCAGAAAGAGGAGAAATGCTGTGATATAGCTTGATCAAACAAAAGAAAGGGGCAGGGCAGATTGTAGGGCTCTATCAAAAACTTGCTCTTTTAGAAAGAGAGTTAATTACTACCGTGACTAGAGGAGGAGATATATTCAAAGATTTTCGCCACACGATTGAATAATGGAATGCAGCATCTTGTTTCTGTTTAGCAGCATGGTTTTATCCGTGGAGGGGGATGGTACACCATGTCAGGCGGGCAATATCACTCTTTGACGCTACAGAGGTCCTCATGAAGCCTGTGGGAGTTGCCTTTTTGGACGCCGAGAAGGCTTTTGATAGAGTGTCATGGAGCTACTTATGTAGGATCTTGGAAGCTAACGGCCTGGGGGTCTCCTTTATGAAGGCAGTACAAGTTTTATATGCAAACCCTACAGCGCGATTGCGAATTATGGGGGAAGAATCTGAATCATTTGTAATTGGGAGGGGAACAAGGCAGAGGTGCCTGTGCTCTCCCCTGTTGTTCACTTTATATATAGATCGTCTCCTTAGACGGCTGGAGGCCTCCACTGATATCATCCCTGGCAATTTACAGGGCTGGAATACTTTTTGCTGGAGTATGCTGATGATGTGGCTATAATTACCTCTGACCGTAAGAGAGCACTGCATGCAGTGGAAAACATTGCAGAACATTTTGGGGCCCAATCAGGTTTTTCATTGAATAAGACGAAAACACGGATCCTGATAAATAGATTCACCACTGCCTCTGACAGCAGGATTATGGCAGAAGCAATTATCTAGGCAAATATATTACGGCGAAGGTGGAGGGTATCGTAGATTTAAATTTGGCCTCTATAATGGGGAAAATTAAGAATGACCTTCGGCAATGTCACAATTTGAAGTTGTCAATAATTGGGAGGTGCAATTTAATTAAAATGATGATCCTGCTGAAATTATTGTATATCTTTCGTATGATCCCCCTGGAAATACATAATGATTGGTTCAGGCAAATCAAGAGGGAGGTGGCTAGGTTTATTTGGTCTTATGGCAGGACCAGGAAGGCCAATGTATTTTTGCATCTTCCTAGGGGAAGAGGAGGATGGGGGCTTCCTAACTGTAAACTATACTACCTCGCCACAGTCCTGCAATATTATGGGCCTCTCTTTGGTATTAAGCCGAAGGAAGGAGATGACCCCAGTCATGTTCCGTCAATCTTTGAGATTCTGATTGGAGCACGAGCCAACGGCTGCCTTTTGAAATTTTATGAACCAAGCTATTTCTAAAAAAAACACGTTTTAAGATCTTAATCGTTGGTTTTCACAATTGGGCAGGCATAAGGAAAAAACTTGGGGTGGGTAGGTTCAGTAGGTATACCCCCTTGATTGGGAATAATCAGATTCCTCGGGATTTTACAAGATGAGTGTCTGTCAAGATGGGAAAAGAGGGGCTTTTATAGGATAGGAGACCTCTTGGCTGGGGACCATATAACATCTTTTGAAGTAGTTAGGGAAAGTTTTAATATTGGCCCTCGGGACTTCTTTAAGTTTTTACAATTGAGGGACTTTCTTTTCAAAAAAGCTGGTGGTGCTGCGGGCTTCACGCAGGTACCTCTTATAGAATTAATAATAAGGGCTTCTGGTCCTTCGATTTCACAACTATATAAATGCTTGTTGGATGGGGTCCCGGGTGATCTGGACAAGCGTAGGTTGAATTGGCAAAACAGACTAGGGGTCCTGGACTCCTGTTTTATGAAGTCATTAGACATAGGAGATTTATAGATAACTCCTGCAAAAATCGTTAAGTGGGGAGGGGTGGATGGGACCCACTGCTTCAGATGTAAAATACATGGTGCAGATCTGGTTCACATTTTCTCTACATGCCCTTGTATAGAAGAGGTAGAGAAATATCTGGTTTCCTGCAGCATGTATTGAAAGAGGTTGTCCCTTTGTCACCCCAGCTTATGTTACTTGGTGTCACAGAACAAGATGGAAAAATTGGAGAGGAGCTTATCTTTATAGCAATATCCATTCTCAGACTTTGTGTAGCCTCTGCCTGGATTGATCCCCTACCTGCGAACGTTCAATCAATCAATAAGGGGATTGTAAAGTGTGCTATTCACCTGTGAGGGTCTCAAGGCACTGGGGGGGGAGTGGTCCGCGGATCTGCTTAGCCGAAGAGCCAGGTCTTGAGGGTCTTCCTGAAGGTGTTCAGGGAGGGGGTGCATCTGATGTCTGGCGGTAGCTCGTTCCAGGTCTTGGCTGCAATGTGAGAGAAGGATCTTCCACCAGCTCTGGCTCTGTGGATGTGTGGGGTTTCAGCGAGTGCGAGGTTGGTAGATTGGAGGTTTCTCTTGGGTACGTGGAAGTTGAATCTGTCGTTGAGGTATTTAGGTCCGTTGTTATGAAGGCATTTGTAGGCGTGAGTGAGGATTTGGAAGGTGACTCTTTTCTCTACGGGGAACCAGTGGAGTCTTCGTAGGTGTTGGCTGATGTGTTTGTGCCGGGGGATATCTAAGACATGTCTGGTGGTGGTGTTCTCTTTTGTCTGGAGTTTGCGGAGTAAGGACTTGTTGATGCTGGCATAGAGTGCGTTTCCAGAGTCCAGTCTGCTGTTGATAAGTGCGTGGGTGACTTTCTTCTTTGATTCGGGGGGATCCATTTGAAGGTCTTGCAGAGGATTCGGAGTGTGTTGAAGCAGCTGGAGGTGACTGCATTGACCTGACGGTTCATGGTGAGTAATGAGTCGAGCACGATTCTGAGGTTTTTGGTGTGGTTTTAGGTGGTAGGTGGGCTTCCGAGGGCGGTCGGCTACCAGGTGTTGTCCCATGCCAAAGGGCTGGTTCTGAGAATGAGGACTTCAGCCTTCTCTGCGTTGAGCTTCAGGCAGCTGTTGGTCAGCAGAATGCATTCCTCTCTAGAAGTTGAGTTTGGCATGGGTTTGGTCCTTGGTGAGGGAGAGGATGAGCTGGGTGTCGTCTGCGTAGGAAACAATGTTGAGGCCGTGTTGTCGGACGATGGAAGCGAAGGGGGCCATGAAGATGTTGAAGAGGGTCAGGCTCAGAGACGACCCTTGTGTAACTCCGCAGGTGATTTTCATGGTATCGGAGAGGAAGGGTGGCAGTCTGGTCCTTTGGCTTCTTCCAGTGAGGAACGATCGGATCCAGTCCAGGGCTGTTGCTTGTATGCCGGCGCTGTGTAGTCTGGCGAGTAGTGTGCGGTGGGAGACGGTGTCGAAAGCTGCTGATAGGTTGAGTAGGATGAGGGCTGCAGAGTGTCCTTGGTCCAGGAGGGCACGGATGTCGTCTGTGGCGGCGAGCAGGGTGGTGTTGGTGCTGTGGTTGATTTGGAATCCAGATTGGAACAGGTTGAGGATGGCATTCTCTTCGATGATTCGTGTCAATTCCCTGTTGACTGTCTTCTCTGCAACTTTGGCTGCGGGAGGGAGGAGCGAGATGGGCCGGTAGTTCTTTAGCTAGGTGGGGTCTGAAGTGGGTTTCTTGAGCAGGTGCCTGACTTCTGCACGTTTCCAGTCATCTGGGAAGGTGCCTGTTTTCAAGGTGGTGTTGATGGTGTGTTGTCATTCGGGTGCAAAGGCAGCTACAGGTCTGTGGTAAATGTGAGGAGGGCAGGGGTGGGTGGGGGCCCCCGAGTGGATGTCATTCATGGTCGAGGTGGTGTTTTTGGTCGTGATCGGTGTCCTGTTGGAGATGGTGGGATGGCTGGTGTCTCTAAGTGGCGAAGGTCCGGCTGTGGCATCTGGTGGAAGGTCGATGAAGTTGTCGTAGAGGTTTTTGATCTTGAGGTGGAAGTAGGTTCCGAGTTTTTCGCATAGGTCTTGGGATGGGGTGATGCCTGTAGCTGCGCTGCGTGGGTTGGTGAATTCCTGAATGACACTGAACAGTTCCTTGGAGTAGTGGAAACATCGATTCTTCCACATATATAATTTAGAAAGAGCACTTTATGAGCGGAGAGGTAGAAAGGGAAGGATTAAAGGGAAGAGGATCTGGGGATCATTAACTGCTTGGGCTAATTCACTTACCTATTAAAGGAATGCTGAGGTTCTGTTTAATTATAACTTTATATATATGATGAATTCTTTTTTTTCTATATATATACCCCACCTTGTGCTGTGTCTTATGTCTCTTAGTAAACTGCTGCTGTTTTTCTAGACGGATTGTTTTTTATGATTAATATAATTAAAATTAATTCAGTTGTCTGTCTTTAGCCAGTATAATTTTACACCCTTCCTTTTTTTAAAGTTTTGCTTTAATGTTTTTAAAGCCAATGAACAATACTGGTTATATAATAATGAGTAAGCTATATGAACTGTGGATTTCGGAATGTATTTATATGTATTTGACCTTTTGCTACATCTGCCCTGTTTCAGCAAATAAAATAAAAGCATAATAAAAAAGAAATGTAAAAGCAAGGAAGTTATTTATCACCCAAATTCTTGGGGAAAACCTATATGCTTTATAGAATAAAGTGGAAAGTGAACAACATTGTGTTTTTTAAAATAAGAATGTCCTGAAGAAGGTGGTGTCAATCAACACAAGTCCACCGAAACGCTGCTTTGACAACTTGTTTGTATTGTTTTATTTTGTATTCTTATCCATATTGGTTTTAATGTTTTTTGTAGAGATTCACAGTAAAGTCATTATTTGAATAGTGCTGCCTATGAATATACTTACAATAATAACAAAGTAATACAATGCTATCTGTTTACAATGCAAAACTAAATATCATTAGACTAAAACTTGAATGAAGGAAGTGGATTACTATTTATGTGCATGAAGGAAATAACTTTCTGTGATCTCTTTCATAGCATTGTTATGTTTTAAATGGGTTTGATTGTAGTATTATTAAAAAAAAATTATAAAGGAGGAGATACCTTTTACAAAAAATGAGAAAAAAAAGGAAAAGTGCCACTGCTCTGTCTTAGACTGTACTGGAGTCTCTGCATTTTTGTTCAGCTTGATATGGGTACACCATGTTGTGTTGACTTCTTTGGCGGAACAGGAAAAAGATAAAGATACCACAGCGAATTAGCAGAATTATGATCGAAAATACTCTAAAAGGCTGGAGTAAAGAGAATAAAACATTACAAACCAGTTCATAAACTGTTATTTTATGTTAAACAGACTTATATAGCCTGCGTATACCCATAGGTGTCTTGGCGATTGCTGACCCTAAGCATACTGAGCCAGGAGTTACTAGTTGTTAAATAACTCTGTCTTTAGTTTCTTTTTGAAAGTGAGGAGGGTGGATATGTCCCTAAGATGTGGTGGAAGAGTATACTGCTTTATATCAAGTCACTAGACCAGATCCAATGTTCTTAAAAATATACAAAACATAACTTTTTACAGATTAATTTAATATTGTTTGCACACTATCGTCAATATGTGTCAGCTATTTTGTGTGTAATAGTTCCTGAATCTCTAAAGCATTTTTTGCTATCTTCAGATTATAAACTTCAACCGCTGAAGTCAAAGGGACTTCTTTTTGTAAGATAACAGACAATAGTTAGTTCAAGTTGCCAAAATGCATAGATTTCAGACTTATACAAAGCCAAGGGATGTTTCTAATAAAATCATAAAGCAGAGGACACAAGGTTCTTCCAAAACACTGTACTGTTTCTGAAACCGTTCTGAGGTACTGCTTGCAAGGTCCCAAACCATAGCAAGTAACATTTGTTCAAAACAAATGAAAATAGTTGTTTAAGTTCATTTTGTATGGGAACATATACAAGAGAGTAAACAGATAAGATACAATTTAAGTCTGGCATTGAGCACTACACATTTTCTTCAAATATATGGTGTCACAAAGGACATGCCTAAAACGATTTCAGCAAATTGGGGTACTGAATATACACAGGGTCATCCTCCTTTTCATTTAAACAGATGTGGGTGAAAGTACATTTCCATGAATGGAACCATTGTGAATTGTGCATGGTTTCATACCAACCAATAGATTTATATTTTTGATAAATGAAAAGTTGTTATGGATAAGGATAAGAATAAGGATAAGGAAATAATTCCATGTATGAACCAGGTAATAGGTGGTTTGTCACTAACTGTAAATGGTGCACCTTCAACTTATTCTATACGTAATAGAGTGTGTCCAAATGAGTGAAACTCCAGTAAACTCGCACAGCACAAATCTGATTTTCCAAGCTTTATTCTGCAACACATTTCAACCTCAGCAGGGCTTTGTCACGGCCAATAGAGACACAAAGTGCCCAACCACCTTTAAACAGAAAAAACTTAAATGATGCCATGGACATAAAAGAAATTGACAGTGTTACGGCAGGTAAATTGATATTATATTTCTATCATTTGTATTGAGTCATGCATACCCCTTGCAGCTATATGTACTTTACATAAAGTGATATTATTTTGGCAGCTTATGCTGGAGATACAAGAAGTTTTTGGAATAATGAAATTTCATGGTATTGAGACAAATATGTACACATTGAGATAAGAGTTCTTGTGACTCAAAAGATGTAGTAATACACTATCTCACAGTAAAAAAAATAGCATTAAAAATCCAAGCATTCCCAAACCAATTTTTAAAAAGCATTTTCAAATCAGTCACCGGCCAAGTGGCTGAAGTAATGGAAGATATGGTCACTGCTAGTATCTGTGGGGTTCAAACAAAATTTGACAAAATATACTTTTAAAGAAAATATATGCAGTAACATGATCCAGCCAAATGGCCCTTATGAGCAAATCTCCAAGAACAGCTCCCATAGTAGATACATCTAGCAGTCTGTTAGCTATGCTGCTTGAAACAAGAATTGTTACACATAAATAGGAGGCCTGCCACACATCAAAGAAAGAAACACCTAAGAAGCCCAGGCAAACGCTCACACCAGAAATACCAACCTTCCCCCACAATGACACAAAGTGCAAACATATTCTATCTCTACATGATAGAGATTGGTAATGTTCATCAAACTTTTTCAACACAGTTAAAGAGAGATTACAAACAGAATAGAAGATGAAGATGGAGGGAGAATGGAGAAAATGAGATGACAAAGTATAAAGATAACCAGATGTCTAGGAGAAAGACCCTATTGTTCTCTGATCAGCACAGTCACACACCAATTGCCTGCTAAGAAACAAGAAGGATATGAGAGAAAAAGCTGGTGTATGAAACATTTAATGTCAGCCGATACAGAGATGCAATTCTTCATCCTCACTGAGGCCTCCTGGGGATTTACTCCCAAGCAGGTTAATATATTCAGATTCTATCAGTCTGAGTCTTTTCTCCCTGTCTCCTTCACATGCATTCTTCAAGACCCTGTCAGTGCCAAAGATCAGAATTCTGCTTATGGGCTCCTGCCCCATGTCTGATAACTTGGTAGTTCACATAAATACTTTTGATTGCTCTGTTATGTTCCAGAACTCTCTTTTTCAAAGGGCATATGGTACTGCCAATATACTGATATCCACATAGACATTGTAAGACATAGACAACGTAATCCCTCCATGTGTTCAGTCTTACCAGTGGGTAATGACCACTCTTTCTGGTTGCTATTCTCTTTGCAGGTTTTACATCTACCTCACTTATAAAAGCCATTCTGTTCTTGCAACCAGGTCCCTCTTTCAACCCATGAGCTAGTTTACCTATGTACCAAATGGTCCCGCAAAGACTTAGATTTGTGGAAGGTCACTAGGGGATGAGGTATCCAGGTCAGTCTTAACCAAGTGTCAATGCACGTTGAGCATCTTTCTTAGTACACCAGATTCACTGCTTTAAGTTGTTGTTAGTATGACTGCATACATGTCCTGCTGCTTCTTCGACTTTTTAGTTAACAAAATGTTCCTAGATGTCCGGGCCACTTTTCTCCTGGTAGATCTAAGGACCTTATAGCAGTAACTTACCAGAGTGTATGTGGATTCTTTCTGGGCCTTCGTTTTTTGATCGAGTGTCAAATGATACGGTTCAAATAAGACTATTCAATTAAGGAGTTGCCAAGACACAAAAGTGCTTGCAATGCCAAGTTTGTGTTACATAATTGATCTTAACTGAGCATGCCCTTGTTGTAATAATTGTGGTAACTATTTTATATCTCTTTTCATGAGGTTTAAGGCTGAGGACAAAATGTGATTTAGCAAGGAAACTCTTTTAGAAAGAGTTTGCATTCCATTGCTGATAACCTTCAAAACTGTTCGCTTGTTTTCTTGATCTATTTGCCTAATCATTTCTGTAGCTACTTTTTCAGAGTATTTTTTAAACTCATTTTAGAAGGCATATTTCTGTGGCAAGGAATCTTTTGTTTCTTTGAGAATGTGCTCCCCCCCAGAAGAAAATCAGAAATATCCATATTTCATTAATGGAAGATCAGTGCTCTTTCACAGCTGAAAGACTGGAGAGTTTTGACATCATTTACATAACTTGCCTACATCATAGGTATTTGTAAATTATAAATGTTGATCAGGGCGATTTTGTTTTGGTCCAGGAGTGTTGGAAATAAAATACTGCATGCATCTTTTAGAATTACAAGGCCAAACCTTCAACAGGAAATGTTTTGAATTATTAGTACCATTCTGTATCATATCATTTATATCTGAATCAGGGTAAATAGACATAATATCGAAAAAAATATATCGACTGGACAGAATATTGAGTTTTTAATATAGAATGGACAGAATATTGAATTGCCAAAATATAGTGGTGAAGAATATCGAAAATTAGGTAAGAAATATCGATTTAAATAATATAGAAGTAAGTAATATCGACAGTCATAATATAGTAGTTAAAAATATCGAATTTTTTTATAGTGTCTTAAGTGTTAGTATATGTGTTAAAAGTATGTATTAATATTGGAATGTATGTTAGAATATTTTTAAAGTAATGAATTTTATGTTATTTCATTTTTGTGTAATATAATTCCGTAGCGGGTTGTGGGTTTATAGGGGAGTAGGGTGGGAAGTAATTTAATTATAGTACATTAAATAATAATTTATAGGAATTATTAATCATTTTTAATTTAATTTTGTGTTTTACTTCTGTAGCGGGTTGTGGGTTTATAGGGGAATAGGGTGGGAAGTAATTTAATTCTTATTAGTTAATTATTAATTAGTATTGAAAATTAATTGGTTGTTGATTACTTATTAATTGGTAAATAATTTGTATTAATTGGTAATTAATTTGTATTAATTGTTTAATTGATAATTATGTTAATTGTATTCATTTAATATTTGTAGCGGGTAGTGGGTTTATAGGGGAATATGGTGGGAAGTAATATAATTCTAAAAAATTAATTATTTAAATGATTTGTGTATATTGTTAATTAATATATTATTAATTAATTATTAATTGGTATTATTTGCATTTATTAATGTTTGTTATATAAAAATATTTTTGTGTTAATTAATTATTAATGGGTAATTAATTAATCAAATCTTTATTGGTATTTATAATTAATTAATTATTAAATATTGTGTGATTGGTAATTGATTTTAATACTTATTTTGGTATTAATAATTCATTTATTTATAATAAAATATTAATTTATTATTTTCCCTACTATTGCACTCACTGGAGTGGGAATAGTAATTTTTACCCCTACACTATCCAACGTATTCCCTACTATTGCACTCACTGGAGTGGGAATAATAATTTTTACCCCTACGCTATCCAACGCTTTCCGTACTTTTGCACTCTCGGGAGTGGGAATAGTAATTTTTATCCCTACGCTATCCAACGGATTCCCTACTGTTGCACTCTTTGGAGTGCGAATAGTAATGTTTACCCCTACGCCATCTGACGTTTTCTCTACTGTTGTAATCACTGGAGTGGGAATATTAAATTTTGCCCTCCCGCTATCCAACACTTTCCCTACTGTTGCACTCTCTGGAGTGGGAATATTTAATTTTTACCCCTACGCTATCCAACGCTTTCCCTACTGTTGCACTCTCTGGAGTGGGATTAGTAATTTTTAGCCCTACTCTATCCAATGCTTTCCCTACTGTTGCACTCTTTGGAGTGGGAATAGTAATTTTTACCCCTACGCTATCCACCGCTTTCCCTACTGTTGCACTCACTGGAGTGGGAATAGTAAATTTTACCCTCCGGCTATCCAACGCTTTCCCTACTGCTGCACTCTCTGGAGTGGGAATAGTAATTTTTACCCCTACGCTATCCAATGCTTTCCCTACTGTTGCACTCACTGGAGTGGGAATAGTAATTTTTACCCCTACGCTATCCAATGCTTTCCCTATTATTGCACTCTCTGGAGTGGGAATAGTAATTTTTACCCTCCCGCTATCCAACGCTTTCCCTACTGTTGCATTCTCTGGTGTGGGAATAGTAATTTTGACCCTCCCGCTATCCAACGCTTTCCCTACTATTGCACTTACTGGAGTGGTAATAGTAAATTTTACCCCTACTCTATCCAATGCTTTCCCTACTGTTGCACTCACTGGAGTGGGAATAGTAATTTTTACCCCTACGTTATCCAACGCTTTCCCTACTGTTGCACTCACTGGAGTGGGAATAGTAAATTTTACCCCTACGCTATCCAACGCTTTCCCTATTATTGCACTCTCTGGAGTGGGAATAGTAATTTTTACCCTCCCGCTATCCAACGCTTTCCCTACTGTTGCATTCGCTGGAGTGGGAATAGTAATTTTGACCCTCCCGCTATCCAACGCTTTCCCTACTATTGCACTTACTGGAGTGGTAATAGTAAATTTTACCCGCCCGCTATCCTACGCAGAAAATATTGAATATTTTTAATTAATATTACGTTAATATATATGTATAATTTGGTTTTTTTTTACTTACATTAATTATTTATTAATTTTAATGTTATTTAAGTATTTTTAAGTATGTGTCAGTTAATTATATGTATTATTTCATTCATTTTACATTACTTTAAGACATTTAAAAAATTCGATATTTTGACTAACTATATTTTTAACAACGATATTTTGGATTTTATATTTTTGTACTTACCTGTTTGGAGATAGGGATTCAATATTTTGGCATTCTATATTTTGGCATCGATATTTTTGTATGTCTATATTTTGGTAGTCGATATTATGTCAGTGATCCCTGAATCAGATATATTCATTGCCAATTATTAAACATAGTCAGATTGTCTTTGGGAATAGAAGGATTCTTGAAATCCTTCATTGTTCCGAATCCCAGACAAGTAGTTTGCTGCATAGTTTTGTTTAGAAGGATCATTTCTTTTGGTGTTAAACAGGCTCTAAATAAGGCTTGTTTGCTGTTAATCTGCTAGAAATTGTTTTTCTCATCAACATTTGTTTCAAATACTCATATCCTTGAATAGCCGGGTTTTGACCAAGCTCAGTGGAGTAAATCAACTTATTGGTAGTGATGAGATTTTTCAGCAGCTGCTTTGACTTCTATGTAAAATAAAAGGCTGAAGGATGTGACCGGTCAACACTCAGAATGTAAGAGAATGTCTTTCAGACATTAGAATGTCTTCTGGGAGACGGAGCCTCTTCATGTTCCCATTGTGTGTAATTGTGAATTTCTCTAGGATAGCTAGTCTAATGTATGATAGGGCATAGTGATGATAGCAATACATTTCTTTGTAGTTTGCTAAATTCTAATATGCATCTTAATTGATCAAAGTTGCATATGCCTGCAAATTAGACATTTTCTTTTAACAGTCTCAATGTCCCAATCATCTGAAAGAGAACCGGGTAACATCATTCATTTAGACTTTTATCAAATAAGGCAATTGCAATGTCTCAGTGGGACCCATAATCTGATATGGAACTTTTCCCATGCTATGCTCTCAGGCACAGAATAGGCTGTAATGTTTGCAGCATAGAAACCTCTGTGGGTTCTATGGGATGAAGAGTGAGGCTGAAGTTCACAAACCACAGGGGATGCAATTGATTTTACAGGGCACAATGTCCATTGAGTAGCAGTAGAAGAACGAATATCATTGACAACTACATGATGAGAAGTAATGTTACCTATAGAGCACCATGGAGGAATCATATACTTGTCAGAATACCACTGAAAAACACAAAGGTGCCGATTATGATCCTGGAAAAACCGGGTACGAACCGTCGGTCGGAGCGTTTTCTCCGTCCGACTCGTACCCGGTTGTAAAACTTTACAAACATGGAAGTACGATTCACACGGAAACACCATTTCCGTACGAATCGTAAAAAACACCGTCCGACGAAAATATACATACGAATGTGATCCGGGAATGCTCCGACGTGACGTCGGGACGCTGTCAGGCAGCGTTTCACGACCCAGGAAGTACGATTCGAACCGACAGCAGTCCGGACGGCAAAAAGTGCAGGAAAAGCGAAGTACGCCGCAAAACGACCAGAATAGGGGGCCCGGTACGCGCCGTACCCCACCCAGCCCCCGTGAGTACGCGCGATACCCCCCCAGCCCCCGTGAGTATGCGCTGTACCCCCCCCAGCCCCCGTGAGTACGCGCCGTACCCCCCCAGCCCCCGTGAGTACGCGCCGTACCCCCCCAGCCCCCGTGAGTACGCGCTGTACCCCCCAGCCCCCGTGAGTATGCGCCGTACCCCCCCAGCCCCCGTGAGTACGCGCCGTACCCCCCCAGCCCCCGTGAGTACGCGCCGTACCCCCCGTGTATGTACACCCCTGTACGTGTCGAACTCCCCCCGCGCTGGGGGTACGCACCGTACATACACGGGTGGGGGTACGACTCGAACGTACAGGGGTGTACATACACGGGGGGTTCGACACGTACAGGGGTGTACATACACGAGGGGTTCGGCACGTACAGGGGTGTACATACACGGGGGGTTCGACACGTACAGGGGTGTACATACACGGGGGTTCGACACGTACAGGGGTGTACATACACGGGGTGTTCGACACGTACAGGGGTGTACATACACGGGGGTACAACTCGAACGTACAGGGGTGTACATACACAGGGGGTTCGGCGCGTACTCACGGGGGCTGGGGGGTGGTTTGGCGCGTATGTGGGCACATGTCTCCATGGTTGCAATGGGAGTTCGGTGCGGACGGTGTTTTTTCCATACGGTTGTGGCATCAGACGCACGGGATGGATCGTACTTGCGCGGTCGGACTTCACTTTTCACGTTTGTACGGTAAATCGTCCGGGGAAGTGTCGGACACATTTTCCGACCCGAGGACGTGTGGGGGATTATTCCCAATGCGACTCGTATGGAGTTTTTCCCATGCAAATCGTACTTGGCAGTTTGTACGGCACTTGTACGATTCGTACGGTAAAAAGACCGGATACGAGTCGTACGGGGAATTTTTTTACAGGATCGTAATCGGCACCATAGCAGTCTCTGGTGATGAGGGATTCATTTTCAACATTGTTGGTCTCTTGTGACTCTCACAACGGTGCCAGTTCAAATGATGTAGCATCAGGATGAACTTCACAGTGGACCATGGAATCAAGTTGAAACCTAACTTTAGACTTGAAGTCAAAGTTTAGACCAAAATTCTAACTTTACATCCAAAGTCTAACTTTACACCTTAAGTCTACGGGCCTGATTTACAATGATAAACTTAGACCTGAAGTCTACGTTTAGACCTGAAGTCTCAGTTTATGCTGAAGTCTAAGGTTGGACCTGAAGTCTATCTTTAGACATGAAGTCTCAAGTTACTTCGGGTCTAAATTTAGACTAACGGCCTAAAGTTAGACTTCAGGTCTATGTTTACCTTTGTGAATTGGGCCCTATGTTTAGACCTAAAGTCTAAGTTTAGACCTAAGGTCTAACTTTCAACATGAAATCTAAGTTTAGGCATGAAGTCTGAAGACTTTAGATCTGACCTTAGACTTCCGGTCTAAACTTAGATTGTTGGTCTAAACTCTGACTGTTTAAGTTTGTTTTTGTGAATCTGGCCCAAAGTCTTCCCGTGACCTCAGTCAACCAGGGCCAAGATGCGTGTCTCTCAGGTCTCTGTCCGTCTAAGTTCAACTTGTTTGATGTGTAATAATGTGCTTACGTTTATGTTTAAGTAAAACATGTGCTGGATGCAACATTTGTAGTAGGTAATCATACTTAAATGTTGTAGGCCTGAAAACCATAAAGTGCTGATTCAAGTTATCCTAACTGTTGATGGTATGTTAAATGTAAAATAATGCATTAACCCTGAAAGGCCTGTGTTTTTCACATTGAATAGAGGCCTGTGTTTTTCACATAGAATAGCTGTTTGTGCAAGATGTTTTTTTTCTCTTTTCTGCAGATTTTGCTACTTCAGTCAGTAACCTACTGATAGCTAGTAAATAGACACTTGTTTTTTATTGACAATTGAGAGTAACTTTCTCACCGGTAGAAGACAATGATGAAAGAAGAATGGTTTATGGAAATAAGTTTTGTAACTTTTCAAGGACTAATGTCTGAAAGTCTATCATGATCTAGTGCGAAAATGGGGAGTTTACTTACTCCCAGGGGTGTGCTGGTATTCTATTGGAGGATGAAAAAGACAAAAGAAATTAATGTTACAGCATAGAATATGTGTGTTCATATTAGTGCATGTTCCTAGGGTAGACCCAGACTGTGCATTCCTTCTAGACTCTCTGACTGGAGACTCATCTTTGAGTTGCTGATGCCTTCTTTTCATGAGAGGCTGCCTTGTTTTTATTTTACTGAACTGTCTGCTGAAGTCTTTGAGCTGAGAATACTTTCCAGCTTGTAATGCAAAAGCTTCAAGCTTGTGCATAGACTTGTGTTTCATCAGAACTCTGTATTGGGTTTCTGAACTGACAATTTCTCTCTCTCTTTACTCCAAATTGATTTAGTTTGGAAAATTTCCATTCTGGAACACTTTTATTGTATTATTACAATGTAGACTGTGATTTTGACAAACATTTTGATTTCTATTTCATAACCAAATCTCGATTGATGGATTATATTAACTTTTAATGCTGAAATCTAAAGATTATTGCCTAATGAATAAATAGAAGAAAGACTAAAAGTTCTGAAAAAACCTTTAACTCACACTAACTTTCTTTATTGACTAATTTTAAAGTCTTTAATGATTCCCTAACTATGTAGATGATTGCTTCTCATTTCTTTTTGTTGTCGAACAAAGGTCCATATGTACAGATGTGGGGGTTGTTTAATGGTTATAACCAATGACTGTGATATAGTAAACCCTGGTCACTCAAGTGGTAGCCAGAGAAGGGTTTGTGTCACAAGAGAGAGGAGCTGAATTAAGGAACCCCAACTTAAAAATGCTCATGTTCTTTAGGTCTAAAGCCCAAACTTGAAGACTGAAGAAGTTGCAGTTTCAAAGAAGGTTTCAGTAATGGAGGTGTGAGTATCAATAGGGTGCTGAGTTGCCATTTTCTTTTTGAGATTACATCCTTATGTTAGGGGACATGCGTTAAGTGTTTCATGAAATAGAGGAGTTTTATGCTTAGATGTTGAGCAGGGGAAGTTGTTATCAGACTCAAAGTAGTCTAAGATCTCAGAATCGTTGAAACATAAAAAGGTGTTATTTGTCTGCTAAAGGTTTGTGGTACAGATTTGTGAGGTACCATTGACTGCACTATTGAGAAAGGGAAAATAACAATTTGATGTGATTTTATCAATGTTGATTGCTGTTCGTGGAACCTATTATGCAAAGGGGAAGCTACATTAGTCAGACTGATCTCCTCTTGGTTAAGATTTCATTCATACGTCTCTGCTGTAGAGTTGGAAGGTATTAAACCTCATCTCTTATTGTTCCTTTTGTGAATGGTCTACTTTGAATTATTTATTAGAGCAGGCAAAAGTTATTTGTTTATTGTGTTTGCTTAGAACTGTAAAAATCTTGAGTAGGAGAAAAATTGCAAAAGAGATTGAACCGCTGCAAAGAGTGAAGAGTTACATCATAGAGTGCCCCAATGGGATAGGTCCGCTGGTGTGAAGTGCTGCATGTAGAGTGGTTGACAATTCATCAAGTATTAAGCTGTGATAGGTTTGTGAATGATGAGTGGTGACAAGATTGGAGGAAAGTATTGATGTATAGGGAATTAAAAACAGAATAAAAACATTGATATTTTGAATTTATTTACTGTTCATTCATTGCTGAATTATTGCAGAAATGAAACATTTCAAAGCTCTTAGAGATCTGATGAGGGGAGATATGAGAGTTCAGTTCAGGAGAGTGAGGAGGTACCACCGTAAAATACCCCAGTTCATTATATTGTGACAAATGTAGGGCTCCATGAACGTTTGTGGCTTCATCAATGGTGAAATATCACTGAAAATGGAGGACCCTTTAAATTTCACAGTATGATACTTTTGATTTCATGATTATTGAAAACGTGCGAGAAACGTAATATGAAATGAAGCCACCTCCTAGACCTATACAGCATGAACTGTTAAATGCTTGGGAAAGAGTGGCTCATGCTAAGTGGAAAGAAAACGGCAAGTAGAACAGTGCAATATTATGCAGATGCTCAAGGGGATGAAGGACACCAAAGGTGGAGGAAGTGGGTAGTCAGGGAGCTAGACTGTACCCACCTATAGCTACAGAAACAACTACAAATAATAGAATACAAGGGAATGATGATGAGGGAACTGCAAGGAAAACAGACACTGATATTGTGTCAGGAAAGGATATTTTAGAAGCCTTGTTGTTCTCATTTCCACCTCCATATGTTGCCCCCACACCAAATACAGATGGTGTTACAACCACTCATGCTAGGGTGGCTACATCCCCATTTGATCAAAGCATGATGCAGCTAGAGACCACAATATCCAATAATTGAGAGAAGGGAGGATAATTGTAATCAGGACACCAATTGAACAAGGAGAAACATGATGATGATGGGGTTTTCCCCTGTGGTTTGAAGAGATTTTGGAAAATAAGAAGGTGGGAGAGACATAGAGACCATCTATTAATCAGGAAATGGAGAGCACCTTATATGTGTCAATATTGGAATGTAGAATTAGGAGAAATTATTAGAGGGTGCTTAGATATTTCACAGTTGAGTCAATATCAGAAAAGCAAACTTATAGATGTAATTAAAGAAATTACAAGACATGCAGCTGCCACCCATGATAAATTATCTGAATTGGTTAGAAAATGTGAAGTGGACCTTTCTTAGAGTGTTCCCCTTAGATAACAGCTTCAGGACACACCTAGATGATAAAGCTAGTTTGACAATGGGGTCTTAAGGGATGAGATTACACAATGCAGAATTAGTAAAAAACATCTCAAATAGAGCGGTATGAACACGTAGAAAGTAAATGAGAAAAGAAACAAGGAAAGAAAAATAAATCAACAGAATCCACTGAAAGGAATGGTAAGGCTTCACCAGCATCCACAGATGAAGATGAAGCTTCAACCATCTCTATGAAGGAAATACCAGGTTGATAGTATCTTCAGGTACCATGGTGATTTCACAACATTTACAATTTTCCAAAAGTGAGAGAGAATTCTGCACAGCAATATACATAAGTTAACAGATTTGTAAAAATCTCAAAGGTTTTGTGGATGGATTTGAATATTTTCTTTGACACTGTGGTACCGAGGGATCTCTGGACTGAATGCAAGATAGCTGTGCAATTGCCACGTTCTGAACCTCTAAGAGATGTGCATACTCATGCACCTTCACCTGTGGAAATGACTAAATATGATGAGGTGATTACCTTTCAGAAAGAAACAGTTCTCAAAAGAGAGTTTGATTGTTTAAAGACCTATAGAACTATACAAGAAGCTAAAGAATTAGTGCAGGCTTATTATAGATGATGGTTGCAAGTGTTTAACCAACACAGCAGACACGAAAATCCTGAAAAGGCATATATGGGGAGTTTTGTGTCACAACTTGTCCTTGGGTTGCGACCAGAGAACAGTAAGCACATACAACAGAAGGTGATTGTTGGCAGACAAACCCTTTAGATGAGATCCTGAGGAATGTAAAATACGGTAGTGATGAACAGGAAATGAATCAGAAGCGGATTTTGTAGAGGTTTGTGCTTGGACAGAGAAATTTGGGTCAAAAGGGGTTTCAGAATCAATCGCATAGAGGAAATGTTGGTGGAATGCAAGGCACTGGGTTACAGACTGGAGGTCAAAAGGTGGAGTGGGTGTTTCACAGGATAGAGCTGGAAGTGTTTCAGTTAATCCAAATTTAGGGATAGATGTAGTAATGTTGAAGAAAACAACTCAATGTCACTATTGTAACAGGCTTTGGCATTGGATGGGAGAGTGTAGACAGAATCTAAATCAAGTGAGTGGTGATGGTCAAATGCAAGGGACAAATCAAATGCAAATGCAAAATGTTCCAGTTCAAGTATGTGCCCAATGAATGCAGACGCCAATGCAATCACAAGTTCCCATGATTCAAGTCCCACAAGCTCTGATGGCTCCACAACCTACGGGTAGTACCAGATTCAATATAAATCAGGTACCAAGAGCGAATTCAAATCCATTCCAGAATCATAACCCCTTTCAGCAGTGACTCATGTTTGAAAAAGAGAGCTTCAATTCTGAACATTCCGAATGACGGTCCCTGAGAGGGAGGAAGATTAAGTACTTGGTGCAGTCTTAGAGGTAAACCAAAGTAGACCATTTGTGGCAGGAGATGTTAATGGCCACTATGTGTCATTTCTTACTGGCACAATAGCTACCCATTCCACTTTTAGAACAGCAGATATCCCATACCTACCCCTGTTCTAAAAAAAGATCCAAGTTGTAGGTCTTACAAAACATCCAAATAACTAATACTGTTTCAAATCAAGTGCCTGTTAAAATAGGATCATTTGAGGAAGGTCATCAGTTTGTGCTATGTGGTTCAAGTCCTGTAAATCATTTGGGAAGGGATCATTGGTGCAAGGTAAATTGCACTATTTACTGCACACCAGATTGTGTTGAATTTTAAACTTATGATGATGTTGAATTTTAAATGGCCAGACAAGAAACAGCTGTAGGATTATATCCTGTGAGACCGGTTGAGGAGTTACCTCCTGATTTCATACATATAGTAAAACCAGAAGTAAGGGATTTCACACGGAAATACATCGGACTAATCAAAAGTGTAGAATCAGACTGAATAAAAATCAAATCAAATGTTTGTTCCAAAGAACACCACCATATAATTTAACACCAGAGACAGTTCCTGTAAACGCCAGTGATTGAAAATATGTTAAAATAAGGAATTTTGAAAGAAAGTGTAGCGAGTCCTTGCAATTCGTCCAATATGGGTTTACAGGAGCCCGATAGGTAATAGAGGATTGTACAGGATCTTAAAAAAAATAACAGCATAATTGTTCCATGTTGTCCCATGGTACCGAATACAACAACAATATTATTTCAGATTTCCTGCACTGCAGAGTGGTGTATCGTTATGGATCTCCTTCAGGCTTTCTTCTCTATTCCATTTCATGAGGACATTTAATTTCTGTTCTCATCTGTGTTTCGAGATAGCGTTTTGGCATGGTGCCGAGTTCCACAAGGGTATGCAGAAAGTCCTTCAATTTTAATCAGATCTTTACAAAGGATCTTGAGACTCTGCAGATGCCTTGCAATTCCGTTTTTACAGTACACTGATTATTTTTATTTGTGGCATCAAATAGGAAAGAAGCCTGTCAAAAGGACACAGTTGCTCTTTTAAACTATCTAGCTGAAAATGGACCTAAGGTGTCCCGAGCAAGTTGCAATATTGCCAAAAAGAGGCCCTATATTTGGAACACGTCATTGAAAAGGAGATGAGAAAGGTGCCACAGACGAGATAGAGACTATTTTGAAGATGAGTCCACCCAGAACCCAGAGAGAGGTCAGAATATTCTTGGGAATGGTTGGCTACTGTAGACTAGGGGTGGGCGTAGTTCGCGAAGTAGCACTTCGCGAAGCTACGCAAAGTGAAGTTCGCACTACGCGAGCTACGAGTAGCACTTCGCAAACTGCGTAGTAACATGTTCGCACTGTGCAAGATGTTGTTTTCAATGATTGCACAGTGTGGACAAGCAACCGGCACTGTGCAATCATTGAAAATGGCATCTTGCACAGTGCGAGCTGTAGTTTTCTGCTGCTCGAGTAGATTTTTACTCGAGCGGCAGCTTTCTCAACGCGAACTGGTAGTTTCTCATCGCGAGCGTTCGCGAGCATACGCGACCCCTCGCAATGAGAAACCTGACCTCCTCGCATTGGGAATCTCGCCGGGAGGTTTATTTTCCATGCTCGCGATCGCCAACTTGATGTTGCTGATCGCGAACAAGGAAAAAGTCTCGCCGGGATGTCATTTTGCTAGCTCGCGGTCGCCAACTTGACGTTGAGGACCGCGAGCAAGCAAAAAATGACCGCAGCACTTTGCAACACTACGCTACGCGTGTTCGCACTGTGCTACGTGCAGTTCGCGTAGTGCGAAGTAGCGCGAACTTCGCAAACTACGTGAGCGTAGCGTAGTGCTTCGCCCAGGCTTACTGTAGACAGTGAATACCAAACCTTTCCCAAGAGGCTAAGCCTTTACTGAGGCTGACACCCAAAGGTATGCCTGAGCCGCTTTCTTGGGACAACAAGTGCTCAAAAGCTTTCCTAGAGCTGAGGAAAAGTCTCTGCTGTGCCCCAGCACTAGGAATGCCTGATTACAGTAAGCTGTTTACATAGTTTTGCAGTGAGAGGGAAGGCTGCACTACCTCAGTGCTTACTCAATTACATGGAGACTCACATATTTGTTCAAGAACACTTCACCCTGTTGCCACAGGACAGCCTGGCTGCCTTGAAGTGGTTGTGGCAGTTGGTGTTACTACTCAGAGATGTGAGAGCATAGTGATGAGATATCTTCTTACAGTTATGTTCCTTCACTCAGTGGAACTTTTGCTCACCCATACAAAAAGATAGTATCTGACAAACAGCAGACTTACAAAGTATGAACAAATACTTATAGCTGAAAATGTGGCATTAATGAGATGTCAGACAGTCAATCTACATTAGTACCATTGCCTGAGAATGTAATTAATCGGGATAAAAGTGAAAATGATTGTCTAAATGTCATGGATGTATGCACCAAGCTAAGACCAGACATTAAGGATGAACTTCCTAATGAGCCTGACTATGTAAACGTTTTGGATGGCTCATGTTTAAGGAACAATGAAGGAACTTTGAGAGCAGCTTAAGCAGTTTGCACAATTCAAGAAGTGGTGGAAGCTTCTTGGGTTCAAAGTGTTAGACAACTGGAATAATTAATTCCCCTAAAAAAGCTTGCTATCTTCAGCTCAGTTGAAAGTGATTATATTTACAGATAGTCAATATGATTTTGGTGTGGTCCATGATTTTGTACAGTTATGGTCACAGAGGGGATTTATGACAGTATCTGGTTCCCCTATTAGAAATTGGGAATATGTATGTGCCTTGAGACCCTTATGCATGACTGGCTGTGCTATATAAACCCCTGATTCATTGATTTAATGAGACTAATGGAAGCTTTGCATTTATCCCAAGAGATTGCAGTATTTAAATGTGCAGCACACAGAAGTGGCAATGATTATGTCACTGTTGAAAAACATTTTGCTGATGAAGTTGCACAGTACTGTGCACTTGTGGCATGCACATTTAATGGAGAATATGCAACTGAATCTGAAGAGGACACTACTTTTTAATGTTGTTGTCAGTATCTGACACTTGGGAATAAATCAAGAAACTACAGGAAAAAGTCTCAGAGGCAGAACAGCAAGGATGGATCAGAGCAGGGGTGTTAAAAATGCAAATGACATTTCAGTTTCAGCAGATGGAAGACCAGTGTTATCGGACAGTTTATTGTTTCCCATGACATGACATTTCCATAGTCCTGCATACATTGGAAGCAATGCAATTGTTAAGCTGTTTAGGCAGAATTGGTTCAATACAAGATTCTGAGTTTTAGTTAAGAGCTATGCCATAATTGTGTTACACTTCAGCAGATGAATGTAGGAAGGAGAAGCCCTGTAACACTTAGTTGTACTAGAAGATCAGGAGGACCCTTCAACAGGATGCAGCTGGATTTTACCAAAATGCGTGTTTATGATAGGCTGAGATATATCCTGGTTATAGGGTGCATTTTCTCTCGATGGGTGGAAGGAAACCCACCATGGAGTAATAACAGTCCTACTGTAGCTAAGCTTCTGTTACGGGAACTCATTCCATGGTTTGAATCTCCTGTTTCTCTAGAGTGAGACCTAGGGCCATTTTTCATTAATGAGGTTTGTAGAATGCAGTGTGTGGCTCTTCAGGTGGATCAGAGATTACATTATAGCTATAGTCCAGAGGCTTCGGTGATAGTTGAGCAAGTAAATGGAATCTTGAAGTCTAGATTTGACAAGGTTTGTGTATCCACTTTATTAAATTGGCCAGAGGGTTTACCACTGGTTTTGATGAGTCTTCAAAGAACCCCTGACAGGAGAACAGGATTATCACATCATGATATCCTCATGGTTCTGGCTATGAGACTCTTGGGTGTGCCTGTTCATGCTCTTGTAAACATCACAGATGAAATGATACTCAATTATTGCAAAGGAGTAGCTGGTGTGGTGCATTCTGTCTCACACCAGATTGGAGCTGTTACGGCCAGTCCACATCAGGAGCAATGTCCTGAGCTTATCCCAGATGACTGGATTTTGGAGAAGAAGCATGTGCAAAACCTCTGCCTGGAGCCAAGGTGGAAAAGCCTGTGCCAAGTAATTCAATGCCATCAAATGTTCTGGGATACCTAACTGGGTGCACGCCTTGCACATTCAAAGAGTTAGGTGCCCATATGAAAAAGTTGTGTTTTTTTGTGCCAAATCCAAGCTTTTCTATACCTGTATGTCTAGAAGGGCCAGAGGGGGTGAAGTATAGCCACATCTCTCACTGGTTTAAGATCTGGATATTTTACAAAGGGGTGTGGTAACAAACACTGAAGAGGAAGAAACAAGAGCTGAAAATCAATCAATCAGGGATTTGTGATGCACGTTACTCACCCATGAGGGTCTCAAGGCACTGGGGGGGGGCGTGCGGCTCTGTATCAGCCAAACAGCCAGGTCTTGAGGCTCTTCCTGAAGGTTGCAGAGTGGGTGAATATCTGATGTTGAGCGGGAGCTCGTTCCGGGTCTTTGCCGTGATGTAGGAGTAGGCTTTTCCACCCGCTCTGGCTCTGCAGATGCGTGGGCTTTCAGCTAGGGTGAAGTCGGCAGAGCAGAGGTTTCTCTTGGGTAGGTGGAAGGAGACTTCTCATTGAGGGATTGGGGTCCGGTGTTGTGGAGGGATTTGTAGGCATGAATGAGTAGCTTGAAGGTTACTCTCATCTCGATGGGTAACCAGTGGAGGTCTCATAGATGCTGGGTGATGCTGTCATGTCGTGGGATGCCGAAGACGAGTCTGGCAGGGGTGTTCTGGATGGTCTGGAGTTTTCAGTGCAGGGGTTTGTTGATTCTGGCATAGAGCGTGCTTCCGTAGTCCAGTCTGCTTTTTATGAGTGCGTGGGTGACAGTCTTTCTTGATTCGGCGAATCCACTTGAAGGTCTTGTGGAGGATGCTGAGGGTATTGAAGCACGTGGAGGAGACAGTGTTGATCTGTCGGGTCATGGTGAGGGAAGAGTCAAGTATGATGCTGAGGTTCTGGGCGTGGTTCATGGGTGTGGGGGGGTTGCTGAGGTATTGTCCCATGCTGAGGGGGTGGGTCCGAGGAGGAGGACTTCTGTCTTCTCTGAGTTGAGCTTCGGACAGCTGCTGCTCATCCAGGATGTGACGTCTTTCATTCCTTCCTTTAAGCTGAGTCTGGTGGTGTTGGGTTCCTACCTGAGGGAGAGGATGAGCCGGGTGTCGTCAGCGTAGGATACTATGCTGAGTCCATGCTGTCTGATGATGGTGGCAAGGGGGGCCATGTAGATGTTGAAGAGCGTGGGGCTTAGTGATGATCCTTGGGGGTCTCCGCAGTTGATCTCTGTGGGTTCGGAAGGAAAGGTGGGAGTCTAATTCTTTGGTCAGCCGGTGAGGATAGAGTGCAGGCGTCAAGGAGTCTGGCAGTGAGTGTGTAATGGGAAACGGTGTCCAAGGCTGAAGAGAGGTCTAGTAAGATGAGGGCTGCTGTGTGGCCCTGGTCGAGGAGAGTGCGGATGTCATCTGTGACGGCGAGGAGGGAGGTTTCTGTACTGTGGTTGCTGTGGAATTTGGATTGGGAGGAGTCGAGGATGGAGTTGGCTTCGATGAAGTTTGTAAGCTGGAGGTTGGCGAACTTATCTGTAACTTTAGGCATGAAGGGGAGGAGAGGGAAGGGTCTGTAGTTTTTGATCTCTGTTGGGTTTGTGAAGGGCTTCTTGAGGAGGAGCTTGACTTTTGTGCTTTTCCAGTCATCGGGGAATGCGCCTGATTCGAAGGTGGCTTTGATGGTGCATCATAGATCGGGTTCTATGGCGGCGGTGGCTCTGTGGAAGATGAGTGGCGGGCAGGGGTCCATGGGGGCTCCTGAGTAAATGCTCTTCATGGTCATGGCGGTGTCTTCAGTGGTCAGCGGGGTCCAGGCGGAGATGGTAGGCTGGCTGGCGTTGGTGGAGGTAGGTGTGGGTTCAGTGTCTGGTACCTGTTCCTTGAAGTTGTCGTAGAGGGACTTGATCTTGAGATGGAAGTAGGAGCCTACTTTATTGCAGAGGTCCTGGGAAGGTGTGACGTCTGAGGCTTCGAATGGGGTTTGGTGAATTCCTGTATAATGCTGAAGAGTTCCTTTGAGTTATTGGAGTTGGCAAGGATTTTGTGTACGATGAAGGTCCTTTTGTGGGATCTGATGCATTGGTGGTATTCTGTCATGGCGTTCTTGTAGGTGGTCCGAGCTTCTGGAGTTTTGCTGTTTCTCCATACTTTCTGAAGACGTCTGCAGGTCCAACTGGATTCTCAGAAGTTGGTGTTGAACCAGGTGGCTTTCATGGGTGTAGAAATGTAGGATTAGCTTCTTATGGTGTTCTGCTTGGGTCTTCGGATCAGATAGAACCCGCTCATCAGAGCCTCACTAACCCAGCCAGAACGTTACCCCCTCCCTAGAACCTATTTACAATAGTGCAACCACATATATCTACCACCTAAGGACAGGGAATTCCTACTATACATACCAAGACCTCTTATAATCGGCGGCCTCGCGATCCCATACGGATCCAGACCTCTCTGCCCATACGACAGTATCACAAGTGGTGGCCTCGCGATCCCACACGAATCCAGACCTCTCTGCCCATACGACAGTATCACAAGTGGCGGCCTCGCGATCCTACACGAATCCAGACCTCTCTACCCAGACGGCAGTCTCAGCACAATCGGCGGCCTCGCGATCCCCTACGAATCCAGACCTCTTTGCCCATACGACAGTATCACAAGTGGCGGCCTCGCGATCCCACACGAATCCAGACCTCTCTACCCAGACGGCAGTCTCAGCACAAGTGGCGGCCTCCCGATTCCATACGAATCCAGACCTCTCTACCCAGACGGCAGTCTCAGCACAATCGGCGGCCTCGCGATCCCCTACGAATCCAGACCTCTCTGCCCATACGACAGTATCACAAGTGGCGGCCTCGCGATCCCACACGAATCCAGACCTCTCTACCCAGACGGCAGTCTCACAAGTGGCGGCCTCGCGATTCCATACGAATCCAGACCTCTCTACCTAGACGGCAGTCTCTTACGACAGTTCATCCTATGATAACCATAACATACAACAAGGGAATCAGTCTCACTATTCATCAGATCACACAAGGATTGCCAGTTCGAGCATAGCCTGTTCTCAGGTTCGAGGGGCTCCTCTTTCCCTTATTCAGTTACCACTTACCTGATCAGGGTTAACATCTGTTCATGTAGCCGCAGCTGACTAGAAGAATAGGCTACCCTCTCATACAAGAACACGCAGCACATGTTGGTTCACTACAAACTGGGTACTTTATTACTCATTACATACACAATCACATAACATTACGATATAACACATAACCTGCAAAGAAAAGTGAAAGATTAAGTTGTACACTCTAATAAGAAAGGGTCGACATCACCTTAGTAGTATGTAGCCTGCACTCAGTGGTCATCTAGGTTCCCTTCTCGTCTGTGCCTCGGCTCGCCTGGAATCACCCTTCTCCGAGTCACTGGGACCTCTTCCTTATCGGCTACTCTCTCCTCTCTGGCTATTCTGCTAGGAAAGCATCTGTCTCTCGGTTCTTCTCCGCCTTCAAGATGGCGTCTGTCTTCCCTGGAATAAGTAGTAGCTTTTCTGCTAACGGCTAGATGCCGCCTACGGACTGAACATGTAACTGCCTCAGACTTTCACTAATATAGAGGTGCGTTTCCTCATGGAAAATTCCGGCCTGTAACCTGCCGCCCACCAAATTCTTGTACCTCCCCGTACCAAGGACACGTTCCCAGCCGGCCGGCCTGATGTAGTGTCTTCGGCATGAAGAAAAATACAATCCTTCGATAAGGGCCGGCCTGAACCGGTTCTCTCCAAGCGAATAACACCTCATAACTAAAACATTACATTTGACCTAGAAGCATCCCAAGCTGCCGGAGCAGAAAGAAAGATGGAGTCTCTCCCGTTTGAGGCCTACCAGGCCTGAATTCAGCACAGCTCCATGAAATACCCTCACTACAGGACAGATTATCCCTAATACTAACGAATCTATCCCCTAGGCTATGTGTGCAAGCCCTGATCTATGGGGAAGAGCACAGAATCATGTCGAAGTGCCTAGTAAATAGGCTCCATTCACTACTCTAACCCTTAGACTTGAATGATAAGAGACTGAGGTCACATTCCATCATTGTGCCTCACAAGAAGGCCGGGAAAATCGAGCAGAACATTTCACCCTTGACTTCAGTCTATTATACATTCATTAAACAGAACTAATATCTGTGGAAGAATAATATGAAACAAGACTAACTGATCTATGTCTAGTACCAGGTGTGCAGAATTGAAGTAGTGAAGGAATACACTGAATAAAGCAACAGATAGAAATCAAAATGCCGATAGTAATCAGAATATCTCCTAATATTTGACGTAACAAATGCAAATCAGGTAACCAATTAAAGAGCCAGTCAAACCAGCCCTGGTCAATGTGTTTTCTAACTTCTTCTGTCAAGTCATGTAATTTATCAATGTGAGCTTGAATGGATTTTGTATGATCCGACAAGTTAAAACAACAAAGACCCTCAAAATCAGAACAATCGTGTCCATGTTTAAGCAAAAGATAATCAATGGCCGCTCGATTTTGCAAGATAGCCCTACGTTCACCCTGGGCGTCTAATAGCATGTCAGACAGGACTGTAGAAGTATGATTGATGGATTTTACCATCCAGCAGGCCATTTTCCCAATAGATTTGGCATTATAAACTGCCAAAGCAGGAACACCAACAATTGAAATAGCCAGGCTAAGGTATTCAGACTTGGAATATAAATGCAAAGATGAGTCACAATCCTCCTGTAACCTCACTGTATCTCGAATCACACGAGAGTTGGCATTCGGATGTGATGAAAACATGAGCAAGCTCAGTCTAGTAATGGCACAAGGGCCTCCAGAAATATTTGCGGGTATATATGGCCAGGAAGTATTACCACATGAGAAAAGCCATCCGGCAGGCAGTAACATTGTGCGATAGTGACTGGGGGTAACTACCATACTCTTGCAAGTCATGTTATTCTGAACAGAAGTACATGTTTTCGGTGTCCTTTGAAGGCACAAAGTTCGTTCATGAGCGGTGAATGAAGTGGCACCTTTCAATCTGAAACGCATACATTCAGAAATCACCCTAGGATCACAAGTAAGGAAAAAACATAAATCACCCTGTGTGATATTATAGGTAACTATTTGGGACTGGATGGGCGGTATCGGGTCTGACAGTACAGTACACAAGGGGCAATACTCATGGGCAGCGAAATCGCCCAGAAGAACATTGGGGCGAGCATTTGATATATTAAAAATATGAGTCAAAGTCTCCAAAGAAGCAGGGACAGCAACTAAACAAGTTGCCAGAATGTCCGTCACCGATCTCATCGGTGTCAAGCAGAAATGAGGGGCTTTAGTCACTTGCTTGGCCAATGTAATCCAAAAGTTCGACGACGAATCCCACGCAGCGAAGGAACGCGACACTCGGGTTCTCAACTCAGCCCGGGTTGATGGGCTCCCTCCTCTCTCGTCGTACCAGCCCAAAAGGAGTCCAACGCCGACACATCCTGCAGCAACAGTCCAAAGAATGATCTGAAAGAGAATCAAATACAGGTATTATTCATTCTCGTAAGTAACATTTGTCAGCCGGGACTGCTTCCCAGCTATCTTTCCCTGGTCTCATAACTAAAATGGTGTTGTCTTGACTGGTTGCAATCACTTCTGCTTGTTCAGGGGGATTCTTAGGCGACTGCACCCAAACTCTGGCCCCAGGATTATCTGTGGAGCCAAAACCTTTCTGGCCTCGTACAGTTAGCAACGTTGGGGCAGTGCCTTTTATGATCTCACCACTGAAAACAGGCATTATTAACAATTGAGCCACTCGGTCAGTTTGATGTATCAGTAAGTCAACCTCACTGCTATTCAGCAGGAGCACCTTAATCTCTCCCTGATAATCACTATCAATGATTCCTCCAAGCACCTGAATGCCTTTTACAGCCAGCCCCGATCTAGGGGCGATTAATCCGAAATTTCCAGTTGGTATATGAACACCAACACCAGTTTCAATGATGACTCGATCCTTACTTTTTATAACGGTGTCATCCATGGCATGCAAGTCTAAACCTGCCGACCCTGGGGTCGCTCTACATGGAGCCAAAGCTCCGGGAGTAATCTCCCAGTACATCACAGTCTCTCTGTTTCATTGGGCTTAGCATCAACATTCGGAGGAAACAAACGCATAAGTGGGGATTCAGCATTTAGAAAAGGACGGTTATTCAAAATCAATAACGCTTGAGGCAAAAAGTCTCGCCAATTCTTATACTTGTCATCTGTTAATTTGCGCAATTGGTCTTTCAGCAGGCCATTCAACCTCTCCACAAGACCCGAGGCCTGTGGATAATATGGTATATGAAACACCCATTCAATATTGTTTTTCACACAGAATTCCTGTACCAATCTTCCACGAAAATGGGATGCATTATCAGATTGAATTTGGAATGGCACACCATAATACATCATAATCAATTCCAATGTTTTAATAGTATTCAATTGGGTAGCTTGCTTACAGGGAAGGGCCACCAACAGGCCACTGTATGTATCAACAATGGTGCAAACATATTGACAATTCCTACTCATAGGAAGTGGACCAATGTAATCAATCTGCCAAATTTGAGCGGGCAATTTCCCGCGATGTAAATGACCTTTAACAATTTGGGGCACTTTGCGCTGCCTGATATGCTGACAAATGGGACAATGTAGAATAAAATTTTTGATTAAATCTAGGGGAATATAAATTCCTCGATCAGCAGCCCACCTGCTAGTGGCTTTCTCTCCAAAGTGTCCTGCTTTCTGGTGGGCCCATTTCGCCAATCCCGTAATATCAGAATCTTGCGTGTCCACCACTGCCTCAGCAATTTTAGATTTCTCATCTGCAATATTATGAAAGAATTTGTCAAGAGAGTCTATCGGTGTATGAGCATCCACATGGAAGATTGTAACAGTACTCTGTGGGAGCATTTCCCAAATCTCCTGCCATAATTCTTTTCCCCACAGTTCTTTTGAATGGATTTTCCAACTATGGGAATGCCAAGTCGGTAACCAAACTGCCAGTCCATTGGCAGTAGACCAAGAATCGGTAAAAATATGACATGTGCCAGGTAACTCTTGTTTCAGAACTTGATAAACAGCATAGAGTTCAGCAAATTGACTGCTCTTACCCTCACCAGTTGTACTCAGCAATTTTTGTGTGATCGGATTATAGGACACCGCCTTCCAATGCCGTTTCGTCCCTATGAACCTTGCTGAACCATCCGTAAACCAGACATGGTTTCTGTCCTCTGCGGACAAATCATCAAAAGGTCTACCCCACTTAACAGGAGACTCCTGTACTAAAGGTACGGAACATTCACTCTCAGTCTCAGTCGATGGCGCCCGCACCACCTGCTCATGCAAAGATGCAACTCCTTTTTGTCCCACACGTGCCCTGTCTTGTATATACCATTTCCATTTAATCACACTCGCCTCTTGAGCGTGTCCAATTCGGTGAGTTGTCGGCGAACTCATAACCCACTGCATGATAGGAATTTCAGGTCGCAAAACTATATCATGTCCCAAAGTCAATTGCTCGGTATCCACCAGAGCCCAATAACATGCAAGTAACTGTTTCTCAAAAGGTGTATAACGCTCACCAGCATCAGGTAACTTTTTAGTCCAGAAACCTAACGGTACTCTACTCTTGCCTTGTTTCTGCCACAAACTCCAATTCGCATAAAGGCCTTGTACAGACACATTCAAATCCACATCACCATCACATACAGGCCATAAATCCAGGGCATGCTGAATTGCTTCTTTTGCCAGACTGAACGCATCTTGCTGTGGTTTACCCCATTCAAATGCATTCTTTTTACGAGTGACCTGGTACAAAGGGGCCAATATTTGACTCAAATGAGGAATATGCTGGCGCCAAAAACCAAACAAGCCAATGAAGCATTGGGCTTCTTTCCTATTCCTCGGAACTGCAAAATCAAGAATTTTCTGTTTAACCTGAGGGATCACTTCTCGGTGCCCCTCATGCCAATTAATGCCCAAAAATTTCACAGCCTGGGACGGACCTTGTAATTTATCCGGGTTGATTTCCCAACCTTTCTCACGCAAGCACTCAATGACTCTATCTAATTGGGTCTGAACTTCCTCTTGTGATTCGCCTTGGATCAAAATATCATCAATATAGTGACATATCTGAATTTGTGGATGAACCGGTACCTCAGCCAGATGCTCTGCCACCAGCCGGTGACATATCGTAGGACTATGCACATAGCCCTGGGGAAGACTTCTAAACGTCATCTGACGCCCGTTCCACGTAAAACTGAATTGTTCCTGACACTCAGGGGCAATCGGAATCGAAAAGAAAGCATTAGCAATATCAATGGACGCATACCATGTACCTGGATGTTTTTGGATTCTTTTAATTAGGGTAATAACATCCGGTACTGCAACAATCAAAGAGGGTGTGTGTCTATTCAATTCTCGATAATCAACAGTCATGCGCCAAGAATTATCACTCTTATGTACAGGCCAAACAGGATTATTCCAAGCAGAAGTAACTGGGGTTATAACTCCTGCATCCACCAACTCCTGAATAGTGGTACTAATCTCTTCATGACCACCTGGAATACGATACTGCTTCTGACGAACCACTTTTGTCGCCTGGGGAACTTTTATGGGGGGCATTCTTAAACGACCAACCCGTACAGGCCTGGACGATATATAATGTTTAGTTCCAAATTGGTAACATCCATCATCTAAGTGCAAAGTCATTCCTTTCAAAATATCAATTCCAATTATGAATTCTAAGAGTGGCACCACTAATACAGAGTATTCTTTTCTAGGAATTCTACCTATTCTCATTTCAAGTAAAGTTTGAACTGCGGGAGTTTCCTTTCCACCTAATCCGGTAATTGTAAAAGGCTGACCTTTAAACTTCTTTGATTTTCCATGAATAAGAGTGGCCTCCGCTCCTGTATCTACCAATGCTCGGGCCCTTTGGATATTACGATGTCTCCAATAAATATCAATATCTACATAGGGTCTATTATCTCTGTGAGCCCATCTGTGTACTGGAGCTTGACCTATTTCCTAGTCCTTTTTACTGCGTTCCGTGTACCAGGATAAATCAGGATAAAGACTCTCACGTTTCCATCTCCATTACGAAATGGATTACTGTTCTCTGCATTGTACTGCGGGTTTCGATCGGCCAATATGTGTCGATCCTCTCTCCTTCTCAACTCAGGGGATTGATCCCTATCATCTCTACGTCTGCTGTTAACATAATCATCTCTCCCCCTCTCTCTTTCCCCCTCTCTCTCCCTGTCTCTCTCACGACGGGGGGACAAATCACGTACATAACGTCGATCATCACGACGATCAGAGCGCCCACGGCGGTCGTCATCACCGCTACCGTCAGAAAAACCACGATCACACTCAGTTGTCCGAACACGCCGGGCACCCTCCTTTCGATCCAAGCCACGTTTGCGAAACATTTCCCACAAACGAGAAGTAGTCTCACCATCAATGTCCTCCTTCCGCACACCATCGGCCATAAGACCAAAAAACATATCACGTCTAGTAAGTTTATTGTCACCAGGAGTACGAGTGTCAGGCCGGGACTGCCGTTCAGGTTTAAACCACTCACCCAACTCACCGAGTTGGCGTACCGATTCCAGCACCACAGATAACATGTTACCAGTCTGATTAATCAATAAAGTCATCATGACCTGCTTATAAGCAACAGGGGAAGAACGAATAATACGATTCCGCACAGAAGATGTCAAGAAACCATCAAGCAACCTGTCAGCAGTATTCAGAAAAATTGCCGTCTTCATCACCTCCTCTTTGAGACGTTGTGCAGCATCGCGCAAAGTATACCACGGTTTGTCATTCACAGGCCAGTCAGACTCAGTAGGATATTTTTGATTACAACCTTCAGTCGCCAATTGAAGCAAAGAAATTTGACCACCAGCATTAAAGTTACGAAAATGATCCTGTACAGTAGAAACCGAACTCAAGGAACAAAACTTCAAACAATCGCCAGCATCCAACATAATGCCAGCAGCGCCCAGTTCATAAAGGCGCACCATCCATGTGAGTAAGGTCTCACCAGCTCGCTGCCGAAATCGCTGCAAAATATCACTAATTTCTTGTTGAGTAAAATCCTCCGAAGAGTCTAAAGCAATACCATTCGGAGCACCGGGAGCCTGCTGCACCTTCCGCCGAAAAACTGGATGCACCGAGACCGCGGGACGAGCATCACAAGGAGCTCGACCAGTACACGTAGAGGAACAATCAGTGGAAGAAGCATCGACCCCGCTCGAAGGACGAGCGCAATCACGGGGTGCACCATCAGAGGCGCAAGAAGCAGACTTACAATCACGGCCGGAGCGAGAGGACTCGCGATTGGCAGACTCCTCACCCGAGGAAGGAGAATCACTTGAGTTCCAGATGTTACCATCCCATTCATCAGGATTCCAATCCAGTCCGGCTTTCGCCACGACCAGACGCACCTTTCGCGTCGAAACCCGACCACGCCGATTCTTGTATTTATAACGAGCAATTCGCACAGCCGCCCTTTCGGCAATAGTTTGGTACGTATCAAGTTTGTCAGCAAGCAACTTATTTTGACACCGCAACAAAGTATGAGCATTTTGAATCTCAACAAAGTTCGCTTCCAAATCCTTATGCAAGTTCTGTAACTTCAACAACCTCTCCTGCAGAATCCTGTACGCAGACAGAACAATCCAACCTCTGCGCCCCAAAACGGGAAGCTCATCACCCTTAGATACCGGCGCCTTCTGTAAACAAGTAATCACATTAGCCGGCTCCGCCAGCTCCAAAAAAGAATTCCAATTCTCACTCAAACCAGTAGAATCAGCCCACTCACGGGCTAAGGCTTCATAAGGCGTTGAATCCCAACCGGGAATATCAACGGGCAACTTAAAAGTAGATTTCGACTTTCTAGAAAACATCTCGGAAAAGAAAGAAAAAGAGAAAAAGAGAAAGAAGAAAGAGAAAAGAAAACTACACACAGGTATATATAAATAATATACAAACAAAACCACGCACGCGCCGAAAGCAAACACGAGACAACCACAACGCACACAGGTTTCGTAAACGGTTCGTGACGCCAAATGTTCTGCTTGGGTCTTCGGATCAGATAGAACCCGCTCATCAGAGCCTCACTAACCCAGCCAGAACGTTACCCCCTCCCTAGAACCTATTTACAATAGTGCAACCACATATATCTACCACCTAAGGACAGGGAATTCCTACTATACATACCAAGACCTCTTATAATCGGCGGCCTCGCGATCCCATACGGATCCAGACCTCTCTGCCCATACGACAGTATCACAGGTGGCGGCCTCGCGATCCCACACGAATCCAGACCTCTCTGCCCATACGACAGTATCACAAGTGGCGGCCTCGCGATCCCACACGAATCCAGACCTCTCTACCCAGACGGCAGTCTCAGCACAATCGGCGGCCTCGCGATCCCCTACGAATCCAGACCTCTCTGCCCATACGACAGTATCACAAGTGGCGGCCTCGCGATCCCACACGAATCCAGACCTCTCTACCCAGACGGCAGTCTCAGCACAAGTGGCGGCCTCCCGATTCCATACGAATCCAGACCTCTCTACCCAGACGGCAGTCTCAGCACAATCGGCGGCCTCGCGATCCCCTACGAATCCAGACCTCTCTGCCCATACGACAGTATCACAAGTGGCGGCCTCGCGATCCCACACGAATCCAGACCTCTCTACCCAGACGGCAGTCTCACAAGTGGCGGCCTCGCGATTCCATACGAATCCAGACCTCTCTACCTAGACGGCAGTCTCTTACGACAGTTCATCCTATGATCACCATAACATACAACAAGGGAATCAGTCTCACTATTCATCAGATCACACAAGGATTGCCAGTTCGAGCATAGCCTGTTCTCAGGTTCGAGGGGCTCCTCTTTCCCTTATTCAGTTACCACTTACCTGATCAGGGTTAACATCTGTTCATGTAGCCGCAGCTGACTAGAAGAATAGGCTACCCTCTCATACAAGAACACGCAGCACATGTTGGTTCACTACAAACTGGGTACTTTATTACTCATTACATACACAATCACATAACATTACGATATAACACATAACCTGCAAAGAAAAGTGAAAGATTAAGTTGTACACTCTAATAAGAAAGGGTCGACATCACCTTAGTAGTATGTAGCCTGCACTCAGTGGTCATCTAGGTTCCCTTCTCGTCTGTGCCTCGGCTCGCCTGGAATCACCCTTCTCCGAGTCACTGGGACCTCTTCCTTATCGGCTACTCTCTCCTCTCTGGCTATTCTGCTAGGAAAGCATCTGTCTCTCGGTTCTTCTCCGCCTTCAAGATGGCGTCTGTCTTCCCTGGAATAAGTAGTAGCTTTTCTGCTAACGGCTAGATGCCGCCTACGGACTGAACATGTAACTGCCTCAGACTTTCACTAATATAGAGGTGCGTTTCCTCATGGAAAATTCCGGCCTGTAACCTGCCGCCCACCAAATTCTTGTACCTCCCCGTACCAAGGACACGTTCCCAGCCGTCCGGCCTGATGTAGTGTCTTCGGCATGAAGAAAAATACAATCCTTCGATAAGGGCCGGCCTGAACCGGTTCTCTCCAAGCGAATAACACCTCATAACTAAAACATTACATTTGACCTAGAAGCATCCCAAGCTGCCGGAGCAGAAAGAAAGATGGAGTCTCTCCCGTTTGAGGCCTACCAGGCCTGAATTCAGCACAGCTCCATGAAATACCCTCACTACGAATCTATACCCTAGGCTATGTGTGCAAGCCCTGATCTATGGGGAAGAGCACAGAATCATGTCGAAGTGCCTAGTAAATAGGCTCCATTCACTACTCTAACCCTTAGACTTGAATGATAAGAGACTGAAGTCACATTCCATCATTGTGCCTCACAAGAAGGCCGGGAAAATCGAGCAGAACATATGGTTACCCCCACTTGTTTCTTGATGTGAGGCTGTTTTTCACTAGTCTGACTGGGATCCTGCTAATAAGGACCCCAGTCTATCTACTTTCTCCCTAAACTGATGTGTTATGTACTTAGGTACACCCAACATTGGATATTGGGGTACCCTTGTTAATCCCTATTATATGGCACCCATGTACCCAGGGCATAGGTACCGCAGAGGTCTTCCATGGGCTGCAGCATGTATTATGCCACCCATGAGAGACCATTCAAAATGGAACTACAGGCCTGCCATTACAGCCTGTGTAAGTTGGTGCATGCACCACTTATGGAAGATATAGGTTTACTACATCTAAGGGTCACTGCACTTAAAACCTATAAGTCACCCCTCTAGCAGTCCTTTACAATCCTGAGGGTGGGGTGCTTGGTTCCAAGTGAGTGGGTGCCCCAGGCATGAGGAGGAGGATACCCCTGCAGCCTACAGAGTCCATTCTCCTGGGTTGTCAGTGAAGCAGCCATACTATGTAGGGGCATCGCATGATGACCATCTCGAAAACGGCTGCAACGAATCCTATAATGTTTGGTATCAAACATGTTGTAATCATACCCCCACACCGTAAACAGTGTGGGAGGTATGATTTCAAGCACTGAAAGAGCCCTCCATTAGGCTCTCAGTGTTCCCGGTAGGCCTGGGCGGTAAATTTCGTTCCGCTCGCGGAATTTGCGATATTTTAACATTTTCACGTTCCGCGGAGAGCGCGAAAATGTCAAAACTTTCGCAATATGCCGCGAACCGGAAGTATTTTTCTTGTTTGCGCTTTAAAAATGCGATATTGCACACGCGGTCGCGACTTACCGGGTCACTGCTTTTGCCGCCGAGTTTTCCTATCCGTTCGCATGCGCCACGAGATGTTGGATTGTTGGTAGCCGGTCACGCTATCCCGCGATAGTTCGCGATCGCGAACACGTCATTGTGATCGCGAACACGTCATTCGACCCGGAACAGGAAATAAGCATTGCGAGCAAGATAGTCGCACCCATGGGCAAGTTGGAGATATATTTCCCCGCCAGCACGCAAAAACACATCGCAAATGGGCGGGAAAAGCAATCTCCGCATCTTCGCGAAAGTTCCGCATGCTCGCAGAGATTTTGCGCAATTTCGCGATAATTTGCGAAAGTCAATTTTGCAAATTCCGCCCACCCTTAGTTCCCGGTACCAGCCTTCTAGTCCCGGACAGTACAAAATGGTTGCTGCCGACCATAGACACATATATGCCCTCCTGCTGCTGAGCCAAGCTTGAGTAGGGGAATGCAGAACAAAAGGCATCCTGTCATAGGGAGGTGTGACCACCTCCCAGACAGGATTTAGTGTATTAGGGCTGGGTGGCGGTGCCTGAAAGTCTACATGAGGGACACATTTGGTGTCCCTGTGCATAGTTCAGTTCAAACCAGTCTTGGAAGCTGCTGGCTCCTGCTCTGTTGCGAAACTGGACAAAGGACATGGGAGTAACCTCCCCCCGTCCCCTGAGAGGGTCCCCTGAATCAGTCCAACCTTCTCCCATGGGTAAAAAGGGCTTACCTGGTTGTAGGATCGCACTTTGATGTGGACAAGATTCTGAACCACAAACCACTGAACTTCGACCGTCTGGGCACTCTGGACTTAGCTGGACTTCGTTTGGGCCTGACTTCATCTCCCATATAGGATCTGTGCAGTGCCTGTGGAGCATCCAAGACACGTGAAGATAATCTCCCTTGAAGTGAAGGAGTCACTTCTCTGCATTCGCAGGCACCTCAACACTGCTGACAGGTCTGCTGATCCCGAGCTCCTGCGGACTCTGAAGTGTTCAACAACACAGGGGGTGGTTATCTACATCTCCGGAGGCCTGAGCTTCCCTCTCACCAAGTCTGAGGTCAGTATCCCTTGTGGGGGCTACATTAACCAAACCCCTTTGCACTGCTTACTTTTGCAAATGCATATGCTTGTTGGCAACTTTGCAACAAGTGCATTGGGCTCCTAGTAGCCACAACCTCCGGCAACTTCTTCCACCAAGATCTTCAGCAATACTGCCTTGAGGGTCCCGTGGTCTGCTCCTGTTTGTGAGCTGCTCGAGGTCCTCTCACGACTCCTGTACCTCCAGCCTGTGGGTCTATTTGAGGGCCACCTTTGTTATCCTTGGTTTTGACTGAGTGCTTGGGGCCCGCCCTGATGTCCCTGCTTGTGGTGAGTCTCCTGGACATTGCTGGTCCCAACTGTGCACCGTCTTGACTTCCTGCATGCGTTGCATTTGCCAAGGCTTGTTGGTGCTCCCGCCAGACACAAACCCCTCAGCACTCGACATCCTTTGTGCAACAGCTTACATCCAAGTCCTGGTTGTCCTCAGCATTGCCTGGTCCTCACAGCTGCATAGTCAAGGTCATGGTCATCTGTCCTCAATCACCCAACATCGGAGGGCATCTGTCTCCCAAGTCTCCTGGTCATTCCTGAGTGACATAGACACTGTCCCCTCTTTTTTCAGGTACTTCTATTCAAGAATCCACATTTGGGTTCCTCCGGACACTTTCCCCTCTTCAACCAGTGGCACTTTTCTTAAGTGCTCCATTTGGTTCTACAGCGGTTACCGGCGCCACTTCACACCTATGCACCCGGCTTCCCTGAGATAGGTAACTAGGGTACCATGGTATCCACGGGTGCGGTGACCCTCTAATCTTCTGTCTTCCACGGGGTTTCATCAGAGTCCACTGGGAAGGGTCCCTAATCTTTAAAATTCCAACCGCGACTTGCACATAGACTTGTACTTAGCGTGTAGTCGTGTTCAAACACTGCACACGCTTTCTGTGGGGCCCCTATCTACTGACCTTGGGTGGTTCTGTGGGTCCCCAGCAATTCTGCGTCCTCTTGACATTGGCCTGACTCGATTAGTGGTTCTGATACAACTTTCTTATTTTTTTAACAACAGATTTTATTGAATTTTCACCGTACCAGAAGGGCAGAGCCCAGCAAGCAAAGTGCAATTGAAATGCAGAATGAAATGTCCTAAGGTACTATATAACACCCACTCCAAAGGCCTGCAGAACATCAGACCAAGGGAAATACCCATCCCCCCAAGTGCATACCACACATATTTTGATAACATTATATGTACAAACCAAAAGAATGCCCATCTACGTCTTTTTAGCACTATTACGTTACACAGGTAAGTCATTCACCACCAGTCGTTCAATAGGTTCCCGGTGGCTGTCTGCGACATTAGGGGCACATCTATACCCCTGTACTTGGCCCACCTGGACCAAATCTTCCCATGCTTCTGTGGACACCCCCTGCCTGGAACACTGCAATCTCTGCTGACATGCACCTATCTAAGGCCTTTTTCCAGTTGGTTATACAGGGCGTGGACGTATCCTTCCAGTGCTGTTCTATGTCACGCTTAGCCAATGTGAGACCCAAAAACAGCAGGTGTCTTTTATACCTGTTTCCCCCGATGTCTTCTGTGCTGTGTAAGAGTGCCAATCTCGGGTCCATCTGGACATCCCACGCCAAAACCTGCCCCATGTAAGACAACATGCCTGACCAGAAGAGCTGCAATGTTCCGCAGCTCCACACCGTGTGCGGGAACGACCCCTCGTCTGCTCCACATCGGAGACAGACAGGGGACTGAATTGCCCCCACTTTCCAAAGGTGGAGATGTGTGTAATATACCCTATGGAGGTATTTAAATTGGATTAGCCTGTACCTGGTAGAGACGGCGGCGTACCAAGGGCTAGCCAGCGCCTTGGCCCAATCGTCGTCTGTCAGAGCTGGCTGGTCTGTCTCCCAAGCCGCCCGGGTTCAGTGATTGATGGTCTTGGAGTGTGTAGCAAGAGTTTGGTAAATTTGCCAGATTTTGTGGGCCCCCAGATCTCCCATCAGTAAGCGACCTTCCAGCGGGTGGAGCTCAGGTAATGACTCTAGCTGCCGAATCAAGGGGGGCAGTGCGTGACAAACCTGCAAATAGCAATGGAACTGTGATTTATGAAGGTCAAAATCCACCTGCAGTTTTTGAAAGGATTTTAGGGTTGTCTCCTGCATTATGTCCCCAAGTGTAGATATACCGATATCATCCCATCTATGAAACCCCACCAACGAAGTGACAGGCCGAAGACACGTTCCCTGCCAGAGGGGAGTGGCGCTGGTCAACATACCCCACCAACCCATGGACCTAGCCACCCGTCTCCATACCTGAATAACTACCCGTCAGGCCGGGGGAAGCGCTTCCAGGGAGGAGCTACTGTATAGGAAATGGAGCAGTGGGGTACCCTCCATTGCTGACTGCGCCACGGCATAGGCCGGATCTGTCTGAGAACCATAGCACCACTCGTTGACCATCAGGAGATGCGAAGCCCAGTAATACACACGGATGTCTGCCGCCTCAATGCCTGCACTGTACGTGGACTGTATGCACGTTGCGAGTGCCACGTGAATTGTACCCCTTGCCAGAGGAATCTATTCAGGAGAGCATTGATTTGAAGAAACCACGATGGGGGGATAGGGTGCTCGTAGATCTGGAGCCTGTAGAGTACGCGTGGCAGAGACACCATTTTAAAAATTGCAGACCTGCCATATAATGATAGCGGTAGTTGAGACCAGATCGTTGTTTCATCTCGGACGGCAGGGAGCAACAGAGCTATGTTATGTGCCCAAGCGTCGCTGGGATACCGTGTTATGAAGACCCCTAGATACTTAAGGCCTGCATCCGCAATGAGCTGTTGCGAAGGCCAAGCCTGGCTTCTCTGTTCACCATGAATAAGGAACAGTATAGATTTGGGTGGATTGGCACATAGGCCGGAGGTCTCCCCGAAGACGCGAAGAATTTGGAGGAAACGAGGCCTGGAGGACCAAGGGTCTGACATGAAGAACAGGACGTCGTCAGCGTAAAGCACAATCCTGTCTGAGTACTCCAGTGTCCAGTCCCCTGAGGACAGAGTCTAGGCATACCCACATAGCTAAGGGTTCGATCGCTAAGGCAAATAGGAGAGTGGCTAGGGGGCAACCCTGTCTTATGCCCCTGCGGATCGGAAAGGGGGCCGAGCAGCATTCAGCCGCACGAACCAAGGCAGTGAGATCCGTATACAGTAGTTTCACATATGCCAGGAACCTGGGTCCCAGCTTAATGGCTTCTAGGAGTTTAAAAAGGTAGGTCTAGCTCAGAGAGTCAAACGCCTTGTCGATGTCTGCCAACAAGATCGCCACGGGACGACCAAGGCGAGGGGCCTCCAAGACAGCATTGTGGACCCGCCTAATATTGTGTCTGGTGGAGAGCTGTGGCATGAAGCCTGACTGATCCGAATACACCAGATTTTGAATGCAGGTGCGGAGGTGATCGGCCAGGACCGTACCCAAAAGTTTGGGCTCAAGATTCAACAAGGAGATAGGGCGATACGAGCCCGGATCTTCCGGGTGGTGACCGGGTTTAAGAAAAACCACAATTGCGGCGTGCCGCCAGTCCAGAGGCAAAATGCACTGCTCCAAGGCTTCATGTAGCGCCCTGAGCATGTGAGGTCCCAGGGTCGCCACATGTGGGTGCAAAAACAACTCACAGGGGAACCCGTTCATGCCTGGAGCACAGCCCGGATGTATGTTGGACAACGCCGCCGGTACTTCGTCTAGGGTGATTGGTTTATCCAGTTCATCTCGCACATCATCGGGAAAACGGCGAGGGGGGATATCTGCAAAAAAGTAAACAATAAGGGGCTCGGCTATTACCTCAACCTCTTCATATAGAGCGGCTTAGAAACAGGCAAATGCTCGGACCACAGCCTCGGGGAGGTACACATACTGCCATCTGGGGACTTCAGGAGGTTAACCTGCGTCCGGGACGTCCGGACCTGACATAGCCTATGGAGCATCTAACTGGACTTGTCACCCCATTGATAAATCCTGTATTGGGTCGCCAACCACGCCTCTTTAGCACTGTCAGTCTGCAACTGATGGAGCTGCTGTTGGACGTGTAGGAGATTCCGGTGGGTACCGAAGTCGTAGCCGTCAACCAGCTAGGCCTGCAGGTAGACCTGACGATACTCCAGTTCGCTCACCTGCGCCAAACACCGCCATTTTTCCCCCGAGTGATAACGGATGTCTGCCCCCCTAATCGTGGGCTTAAGGGCCTTCCAGAGGCTGACCTGGGATGGAGAAGTACCCACGTTAAAACTGAGGTAGTCTGCGATCGCAAGATGGAGCATCTATTGATAGTCAACGTCACGGAGAAGCCATGAGGACATGCACCACCGATAAGGTGCTCGTTGAGTCTCCAGGTGCAACTTGAGTTGGATTGTTGAATGATCGGAGAGGCCTCTAGGCATGATGGATGGGTGTGCCACTCTGTGTATAGCTATGTGGGAGGAACATATAATCTAAGCGTGAGAGGGTCTGATGAACCAACGATGCGTAAGTAAACCCTGCCTCAGAGGGATGAAATGCCCGCCAAGAGTCTGTCCAGCCCATTGTATGTGCCAGTACTTGTAATTTGGATTGGGGGGTGTATCAGGTGGTGGTGCACGCCATCTTTCAAGAGGGGTCATGATATCATTCCAATCTCCGCCCAAAATCGTCTAGCCACTTGGAAGGTCCCCCCAAAGCTGTGTAAGTTTATCTATGAACGTCTGACCTAACGGTGGAGGGGCATATATACTCCCAAGCGTGATCTGTTTGCCGGCTATAGGGCCGGAAATGATCGTGAAGCGCCCGCCTGGATCTAATCAATGTTGTGTGACCTGAAGCGGCACCTAGCGGTGGATAAGTGTTGCTGTGCCAAGTGTGCCCCTCACAAAGCCGGTGGCAAACCCATATCGGGACAGACAGGGGGCTTTAGTGCCCACAAGGTTAGTCTCCTGCAATAATAGGATGTCAGCCGAATAATGCTTCGCTAAGCGAAGCACTGCCCCATTTGATTTTGTTCAGCAGTCCCCGTACATTCCAAGCAAGAATATTGAGTTCTCCCAGCGGAGATTTACCTGTGACATGGGTCAACCCTAATCTTTATAGTGTGCAAAACAACAAACAAGCTGAAACCCAACATGACCCCCCCACTCCCGCACCCCCATACTTCCAATAACGAGGAGTATCTGTTGCGGTGGAATATTGACCCAGGCCCTTAACATGATGACCCAAGCAGTTCCCCCAATGGATCCCCCCACCCAACTTCACCCAACATTACGCAAAACGTCCAGGGTGGACATACTCCGATACCTCTCAGAGCATGTGAAGAAGACCCCAGCATGCCAGGATCTAGTGCTACCCACCAAGGAACTGCAGCTGCAAGACAGTGCTCTGTGGGAAGGGAGGGATAGAATATGCCCTTTAGCCAGGGCGATCTCAGTCAGCATTCCCTGATTGACCCTGGGCACGCGAATTAGAGCGGGATCTGTGGCGCCTTGCTGTAGCGTCTCTGTCTTGCCGGCCGCTCTGATAGGATCCTTGCGAAGAGTCCAAATCAAGCTGCAGCGGCGAGTGCAGTTTAAGATTACGTCTCTCATCAGTCCAAGCCAAGACCTCCTCAGGGGAGTCAAAGAAAAGAGTCTTGGCATTATATATCACCTTCATCCGGGCGGGGAACAGCAGCGCATAGCATAAGTTCATGTCCCGAAGTCGCCGCTTGGCCGCAACAAAGGACTGACGCTGCTACTGCACCAACCTGGTGCAGTCAGGGAAGACCATGATGGGATGAGAATCGAAAGTCATTTTGTCCTTGTGAAGCCGGGCATAGCGGAGGATCGCTTCACGGTTGGCGTAGTTAAGAAGCCGGGCAATTACTGGCCTAGGACGCTCCCCAGGAGAAGGCTTCTCAGTCAAAGCCAGTGAGCCCTCTCGACCACGAAACATGAAGACATGGCCTCGGGCGACAGCAACGCCCTAAGCCAGCCAGAGAGGAAGTCGTCGATAGAAGCACCTTCACAGCCCTCCGGAAAGCCCACCAGGCTGATGTTGTTGCGCTGGGCCCTCCCTTCTGCATCTTCAATCCATGACGCCAGCTCCCATGAGACTGTAGTAAGTTTGTCTACCTGCTTCTGGAGGGTGGATCCGGTGTCCTCCACTGTGGAGACCCTGGTCTCCGCCTCAGTGATCCAGTCAACCACCTTTCGAAGGCCCTGGCGAAGAAACGACACCTCGGAACCAACAGCCCCGATCTGGGCCTCAAGTGCAGCCCGTGATTGGTAGATCGCCGCGAGAAACGTTTGCAGTGTCGGAGGACGGGTCCTCTGCGACCTCCTTCCCAGTAGGAGCGGTGGTATAATAATCCATGGTGTTCTGTTTGTCCTTGCACAACATGGAATGGAGGAGCAGACCAGAGGTCCAGCCCCAGGTTATCAGCCGCAGCAGATGAGTGTGGGAGGGTGGGCCTCCACGGGTGGATGGCAAGCTTCAGTGAGTGGCAAGGGGCCACGCAGCACTAGGACCGGCCCTGGAGTATGCCCCCGGCCCTTCAGATAATCTCAGCTCGGTCAGGACTACAACCAGGCTAGGCCCCCAGTCACCACAGCGCACCTCTCAGGACACCGCCACCCACTGGCTCAAGGGACCGCCAAGGAAATCGCTGACCAGGGGCAGTCTTGCAGGATATGCTCACCGGGGTACCAGGCTATCTAGGGAAGGAATGCCTCCAGGGCATCAGCGGCAGCCGCAGAAAGCTTCCCCGCCCGGATGAGTGGGCAACCACGGTCATCGATGTCAAGGCCTCCAAAGACCCACAGTCACCACATTGCATGCCAGCCCGTACTCCCCAGCATACCTGGTGTGTCCAGAATGTGTGGGCCACCACAGGGTCCAGGGCCCCTGTCAGCAATCCCGGTCACCGAGATGACAGTCTCAGGAAGCACTGGGCCTGTGCGCAGCCGGCGGGAGAACCACTAGCCCATGGGGCCTCCATGCAGCTCAGCTCAGGAGTATGGCAGAGGGGTCTAAAGGTGAGGTGCCACACTGAAGAATCCGGCTGCTGGCAGGAAGCGTGCGCCGACAGGCCCCTCAGTCACAGGTCATCACCAGCACATTTTTGGCCCCCACAGTAGATAGGTGAGGTCTCTCCGGCGATCCGCTGTTCGCCGCCGCCGCAGCTCGGATCACCCAGCGTGCCCCTCAGTGGCCCCGACTCCCAGCTGTGGATGTATCTGCAACGAGGGGAGGCCGGGACACCCCACGCGGCACAGCAAGTCGATCCAAGCCAATGCAGGCGTCCACAAAGCCCAGGGCCCCACCAGGAACTCCGCAATTCACCGGGGTCTCCACGCCCCACGTGCACCTCTCAGGAAACGGGGGGACAGGCCCGTTGGAGCGGCGTAAAGTCATGGCCCAGGCAGCCGGCCAAATCCATGTAGAGGCAGGCCCCCAACCAGCCCCAGGCCTTCTTCTAGCACCAATCTGGAGCCCCACAAGGCGAGGGCGGCCGCTGCAGCGAGGTCTCTGCAATCGGCTCACAGCGATTGTCGGTTGCGGCCCAGCCCACACAGCACATCGTCGCGCAGCTCCTGATTACGCCGCATCCACCTCGATGCTGGATCCAGACATTCCCAGCACACCGCCATCACCAAACTTCGCCCAGGGGGCCTAGCTGTGCTCCGCAAGGAGTGCCCTGCAGCAGCAGTGTCCGGAGTCAGGATATCAGCAGGATGATGGCTCTAAGCAGGTACAGGCTAGCGGAGCTCTACAGAGATGCGTCTGCCATGCTTGGCTCCGAAGCCACACCCCCTTATACCACTTTACCTTATACCACTTTCTTAGTATATGGTTTGGTCCCCCCAGGGGGCCTTCTGCATATTACTGCTATTTACTGTGATTTCTTTGCTTTAGTATTGTGCGCTTTGTGTCTATCTCCGTGTAGGAAATACTGTAACTTACTAGAGAGTGTTCTATAATAAATACTTATTTTTATACATACTTTGTGTGGTTCCTTTACAATTTATTCGATACTATAAGATTGCATTCTGGTAAAATAAGCCGCTTTACACTCCTTCAAAACTAAGCCTTACACAGCTACCACATGGACAGCTTTCTAAGGTTGTCTGAGACCTCTTAAATCACCATAAGGATTGTCTGGAATGGTGCAAGGCGCCCACTTACATTAGTGGACATCACATACCAGGTCAGCTTGTCACAATGGGGCACTATCTGCCGGAGTTACAGAGGGGGGCGAGCTTCTCTGCGCAGTTGGTGATCCATCTGTGTAGTTCGTTGGCTGCAGAGTTGATGTTGGTCAAGTAGAGGAAATAAAAGAACTGTTGAAAAATAACACAAGCAATTACATGATCCAGAGAAATGAATAAGTGTGGGAAGACCATCAAGGAGAATGGAAAGGCGGAATGGTAGAAGTGAATTGAGATCAAGTGTGTCGGTAGAACGAATATCAAATGCAAAAACATCAGTTGATGGACAGAATGCAGAACAATGTCATACATTCACTCCAGTACAGAGATCTGGACCTAAATCCATCATGTTTTTGCTTACCATGCCATTTCAGTTTGAACCCAGCCATATGCAAATCAGTCTTGACCCTGTGCCTCATGGGAACAGTCCAGCCCGTACTGCCAAGCCAGGTCCTTCCTGGACTGGAAACAAGCATCCTAGGACCAGTAGAACGAATATCACCAACCATCGTAGAAGAAACAGAATCATGACGTTTTTCATGTTTGCACAAGAAGAAGTCAATGCAGGATATTAATCTCCCTGCTGCTATTATTCTACGAAAGGTCTGACTGTAGACACAAATGTCTATCTTTACCAAAGCTAAGTGTACAAGACTAGAATAGTTGTCACACTAATAGTTGTTATATTAGCTATTATCATTGTTTTAGCTAGAATGGATTTTACACAAGAATTGTAAATACTTAAGTCTACACCTATAGCTACAATATCTGCACACACATTAGATGAGACAAAGTTAAAGGCTTAATTTGTAGAATGTATTCGACTTAGGTTTATTCTAGATTTGTTCAGGAATACTCTCAAGCTTTAGATACTAAGGACTGCTATGTTTGAGCACACTTACCTTCTTCAGCTGCAAAAGAAATGACATACCACCATATTCTATTGTCATATGCAATTACATATAATATTTTGCTTATTATTTTTCCAATTATGGTATGATTCTTTTTAACGCTCCTCTTCAGAAAAGAATGAATCCTCCCCCAAAGGCAAAAGATATGGACATTGCATGGTATTTCTTTAGATCAGCCACACTCATGGACACTGATAAGGCACAGGATAAGAACCTTATTTATATAATGAGACCATTAGAAAAGATATTCATATTAATACTAGAAGAAAGAAGAGCTCATAATATATGTAGTAAAATGAAGAAGATGTTTTAAGGAATCTTTGAAAGAAGGAAGAAGATAAATATAAAAAGGAAATGGTGTATCCAAAATTGAAATTAGATAGAAGGCAAAAAGGGAAATAATGTGTTTACAAAAGGAGAAAACAGGTTAGAAAGAGACCTATTGTGATTAGTAATTGTGAACACACCTTTGACGTTTTGGGAGTACCTGTCCAAATATCAACAGGGGAAGAGGCAGTTATTCCTGGAGTATATTTTGTATGTGGACAAGATCTGCAAAATGCTAAAAGCTCAACATTGCTGCTCATATATACCCGACAAGAGTGGAAAGATATAAGAACTTTAAAAGAAAATGTCTTATTTGAAACCTGAATTAGTACCTTTAGAAACCGCTGGTGTATTGGGGAGCTTAGACAAAGGAGCTTGATAACTTTATATAAAGTTCAAGTCAAGTCAAAAATCTTTATTTTGAATCAATGGCCATAGAAGAGCATAATAAGCACAGTACATTATGGTATAAAACATAATATTAGTTAAAACAAATTGGCTTCAAGGTGGTGATCCATTCATACAGATCTATATTTCTGACAGAGAGTGTGACATGAGATGTCAAAGCTATCAAGGACAAGATAAAAGCACTGTTTAAGAAGTTGTTTAAAAAAGTTAAAGTTAAAAACAAAACAGCGACAGTATAACCCAGCCATTACGCTAAGTTGCCTTTTTTGCCTGATCCTCCACATGATCATCAAAATCGAGATACAGCTCATACAATGTATTGGCTGGTGTCGCTTCTTAGCATTCTGAATGCAGACTTGTAATTTCTAAAGCCCAAATTACAACAGTCTGTTAAAATCCACTTTTTCTGAATTCCATGGAAAGTTGTGCAAAAAAAATGACATGCTTGGTGCTTTCCACCACCTCAGGGAAATAGAGACAGAACCTGTCTGAGTTGGGGACAGGCCATTTCAATTTGACAGTAAAAGAATGGATTGGTTAAATACCTAAGCAGACTTAAATACATAAGGACCTGGAAGGGGGGGTTGATTTCCTCCAAACATGCCTCTGGGTGACATTCAACTTTAAACTCCAGGAAAGATGCAATAATGGATCCAGCCCTAAGGGGAACCTACAATTTGGTGATCCATATAATATGAAGGATTTAGATATCATTTAACTAAAAAGGAGAATGAGGAAAGAAAGAGGAAAACCGAGGAGAGATAGAATTGGAAGAAATAAAGAATAGAGAATATAGGAAGTTGAAGAAAATTGAAACCCTCAGAAATAAAATGAATGACTCAACTGAAAATTAAAGTGCATTCTGAAGATGTATTTGTGACAAAATTGTGATGGTTTTTCAACCATCAGGGGGGGACTGCTGCTGCAAATGCTATTCAAGGTCAAAATACTCATAGTAATAATGTGCATAAGATTACATTTAAATAAACATATGCTAAATGCTAAATTTTGTAGAAGGTAATCATACTTAAAAATGATGGGCCTACAAATAATAAAGTTCTGATTTATGTTAGCCAAACCGTTGATGCTATGTTTTTTTAAAAAATATTATTGCTGCTGGTTCTCCTTCAATCTATAGATGGCCCCCCAGATACGCTTTCCTTGTAATCTCCCTTTTTTCCCTTTCTCTCATAGATACTTTTCTCAAAATTATATATAGACGGTAATCTGGCAAGCCATTGCTGAAACGTTGGGGCTATTTTATCCAGCCAGACTGTGGCAATGCATATACGCAATACTGCCATAGCCAGAAAGAGGAAATATTGTGACAAATCTTGCCTGCCCTCTTTGTGTATCCCTAACAGAATTACCATTGGAGTAAGGGAGACTTTAATTTCTAATGTTTTGTCCATAAACAGTTCAATCATATTCCTCAAAGATTTTAGTCGTGGGCACGTCGCAAACATATGTACTATTTCCGCATCCATGCTATCGCGCCGTGGACACCTAGTTCCCGTCTGCCCCCCATTGCGCAGTCTTTGCTGGTGTGTAATACAGTGTAAAAATTGTTTTATATTGTTAGGCTTGTAGCCCTGCGCAACACAGCAGGGTATAGTCAAACTCTAGAGAGGCTGTGAAGCTGTCAGAAAATACTTCAAGTTTATCAACCCACTTCTACTGGTATTTTCCAAGATCATCATTTTTTAGCAATGAGAGTTCATCATAAATCCTTCGAATAGTACAATCTTCCCCATCCCTGATGACATCCATAATATTATATTTACTGAATCTACCAGGCCCCCCCTTTTTCCCACCCATAAAACTACGAATCTGTAGATATTTAAAAAAAACTCCTTTTACTAATACCATAGGTATTCTGTATATCTTCGAACTGCCCAATCCCGAGGTGCTCCATTAAATCCCCCAGCCTCTGGATCCCATGCTCTTCCCATTCTGCCATTATTGAATCTGAGAATATTTCCACCGGGAGAGTGGGGTTTCTGAATAGTTGTATATAGCCATTTGGTCTGCCTAGGCCAGTTTCTTTGCAGAATGCCGTCCAGATCTTATAAGCAGCCATCAGGGTCTTGAATCTAGTTCTTTTAAAATTGCTACGCTCGGTGAATTTCAGAAAGCAATTCTCAGCGTCTTCTCCCACTAGTATTGCATACATTTCAATTGATCCGGACTTAACTCCAGAGTCATTCGCGTCACCCCCAATTAAACTACTTACATACCAAAAGGATGCTGCCCAATAATACATTTTGAAATCGGGAACCGCCCACCCTCCTCTGTCCCTTGGCTAAGACATAAAGTGTAGTGCCCTCCTGGTTTTCCCGTGTGCCCAGATAAACCTGTTGACCACGTGCTCCAGTGCGGTAAACCACTTTTTCTCGAACTCAAGCGGAATAGTCCTGAAGAGATACAGAATTTTTGGGAGGAAGACCATTTTCACCACGTTGCACCGCCCCACTAACGACAAATGTAAATTATGCATTCTATCAAAATCTTTTTTTGCTTTGCTAAGTATTGGCTCAATGTTTCTTTCTACGGTCTTCCCCAAATCTGCTGATATGGTTATCCCCAAGTAAACAGCTGAGTCGAGCAACCAAGAGTCGTAGCACACAACCGCCGTGTTCTTAATTATCTGTGTCTTAGATTTATTTAAGCGGTACAAAAGGGGGTGGTGATGGACGGAGCATCAGAACCAATCAAACACTCACACCCAGTCAACAGATCTGGGTTTGATCCATCACCGTTCTTTAGCCCACTCTGCCACCCCAGTTCAGACATGGCCGTATGCAAATCAGTCTGATCCTGTGCCTCATGGGAACAGTTCAGCCCGAACTGCCAAGCCATGCCTTCCCTGGACCGGAAACAAGCTTCCTAGGACCGGTTTCTGGCATTTCAGCCAGGCTTGCTTGAATCCACTGGCAAAGTGAGCAAGGGACTCACGTCTGAGCATACCCTGCCAACTTATGGTGAACAAAGCGGTACAAAAGGGGGTGGTGATGGACGGAGCATCAGAACCAATCAAACACTCACACCCAGTCAACAGATCTGGGTTTGATCCATCACCATTCTTTAGCCCACTCTGCCACCCCAGTTCAGACATGGCCATATGCAAATCAGTCTGACCCTGTGCCTCATGGGAACAGTCTAGCCCGAACTGCCAAGCCATGCCTTCCCTGTACCGGAAACAAGCTTTCTAGGACCGGTTTCTGGCATTTCAGCCGTCTTCAGCCAGGCTTGCTTGAATCCAGTGGCAAAGTGAGCAAGGGACTCACGTCTGAGCATACCCTACCAACTTATGGCGAACAAAGCGGTACAAAAGGGGGTGGTGATGGACGGAGCATCAGAACCAATCAAACACTCACACCCAGTCAACAGATCTGGGTTTGATCCATCACCGTTCTTTAGCCCACTGTGCCACCCCAGTTCAGGCATGGCCATATGCAAATCAGTTTGACCCTTTGCCTCATGGAAACAGTCCAGCCAGAACTGCCAAGCCATGCCTTCCCTGGACCGGATCAAGCTTCCTAGGACCGGATTCTGGCATTTCAGCCATCTTCAGCCCGGCTTGCTTGAATCCAGTGGCAAAGTGAGCAAGGGACTCACGTCTGAGCATACCCTGCCAACTTATGGCGAACAAAGCGGTACAAAAGGAGGGGGTGATGGACGGAGCATCAGAACCAATCAAACACTCACAACCAGTCAACAGATCTGGGTTTGATCCATCACCGTTCTTTAGCCCACTCTGCCACCCCAGTTCAGACATGGCCATATGCAAATCAGTCTGACCCCGTGCATCATGGGAACAGTCCAGCCCGAACTGCCAAGCCATGCCTTCCCTGGACCGGAAACAAGCTTCCTAGGACCGGTTGCTGGCATTTCAGCCGTCTTCAGTCAGGCTTGATTGAATCCAGTGGCAAAGTGAGAAAGGGACACACGTCTGAGCATACCCTGCCAACTTATGGCGAACAAAGCGGTACAAAAGGGGGTGGTGATGGACGGAGCATCAGAACCAATCAAACACTCACACCCAGTCAACAGATCTGGGTTTGATCCATCACCGTTCTTTAGCCCACTCTGCCACCCCAGTTCAGACATGGCCATATGCAAATCAGTCTTACCCTGTGCCTCATGGGAACAGTCCAGCCCGAACTGCCAAGCCATGCCTTCACTGGACCGGAAACAAGCTTTCTAGGACCGGTTTCTGGCATTTCAGCCGTCTTCAACCAGGCTTGCTTGAATCCAGTGGCAAAGTGCGCAAGGGACTCACGTCTGAGCATTCCCTGCCAACCAATGGCGAACAAAGCGGTACAAAAGGGGGTGGTGATGGACGGAGCATCAGAACCAATCAAACACTCACACCCAGTCACCAGATCTGGGTTTGATCCATCACCGTTCTTTAGCCCACTCTGCCACCCCAGTTCAGACATGGCCATATGCAAATCAGTCTGACCCTGTGCCTCATGGGAACAGTCCAGCCCGAACTGCCAAGCCATGCCTACCCTGGACCGGAAACAAGCTTCCTAGGACCGGTTTCTGGCATTTCAGTCGTCTTCAGCCAGGCTTGCTTGAATCCGGTGGCAAAGTGAGCAAGGGACTCATGTCTGAGCATACCCTGCCAACTTATGGCGAACAAAGCGGTCCAAAAGGGGGTGGTGATGGACGGAGCATCAGAACCAATCAAACACTCACACCCAGTCAACAGATCTGGGTTTGATCCATCACCGTTCTTTAGCCCACTCTGCCACCCCATTTCAGACATGGCCATATGCAAATCAGTCTGACCCTGTGCCTCATGGGAACAGTCCAGCCCGAACTTCCAAGCCATGCCTTCCCTGGACCGGAAACAAGCTTCCTAGGACCGGTTTCTGGCATTTCAGATGTCTTCAGCCAGGCTTGCTTGAATCCAGTGGCAAAGTGAGAAAGGGATTCACGTCTGAGCATACCCTGCCAACTTATGATGAACAAAGCGGTACAAAAGGGGGTGGTGATGGACGGAGCATCAGAACCAATCAAACACTCACACCCAGTCAACAGATCTGGGTTTGATCCATCACCGTTCTTTAGCCCACTCTGCCACCCCATTTCAGACATGGCCATATGCAAATCAGTCTGACCCTGTGCCTCATGGGAACAGTCCAGCCCGAACTTCCAAGCCATGCCTTCCCTGGACCGGAAACAAGCTTCCTAGGACCGGTTTCTGGCATTTCAGATGTCTTCAGCCAGGCTTGCTTGAATCCAGTGGCAAAGTGAGAAAGGGATTCACGTCTGAGCATACCCTGCCAACTTATGATGAACAAAGCGGTACAAAAGGGGGTGGTGATGGACGGAGCATCAGAACCAATCAAACACTCACACCCAGTCAACAGATCTGGGTTTGATCCATCACCGTTCTTTAGCCCACTCTGCCACCCCATTTCAGACATGGCCATATGCAAATCAGTCTGACCCTGTGCATCATGGGAACAGTCCAGCCCGAACTGCCAAGCCATGCCTTCCCTGGACCGGAAACAAGCTTCCTAGGACCGGTTGCTGGCATTTCAGCCGTCTTCAGCCAGGCTTGATTGAATCCAGTGGCAAAGTGAGCAAGGGACACACGTCTGAGCATACCCTGCCAACTTATGGCGAACGAAGCGGTACAAAAGGGGTTGGTGATGGACGGAGCATCAGAACCAATCAAACACTCACACCCAGTCAACAGATCTGGGTTTGATCCATCACCGTTCTTTAGCCCACTCTGCCACCCCAGTTCAGACATGGCCATATGCAAATCAGTCTTACCCTGTGCCTCATGGGAACAGTCCAGCCCGAACTGCCAAGCCATGCCTTCACTGGACCAGAAACAAGCTTTCTAGGACCGGTTTCTGGCATTTCAGCCGTCTTCAGCCAGGCTTGCTTGAATCCAGTGGCAAAGTGCGCAAGGGACTGACGTCTGAGCATACCCTGCCAACCTATGGCGAACAAAGCGGTACAAAAGGGGGTGGTGATGGACAGAGCATCAGAACCAATCAAACACTCACACCCAGTCAACAGATCTGGGTTTGATCAATCACCGTTCTTTAGCCCACTCTGCCACCCCAGTTCAGACATGGCCATATGCAAATCAGTCTGACCCTGTGCCTCATGGGAACAGTCCAGCCCGAACTGCCAAGCCATGCCTTCCCTGGACCGGAAACAAGCTTCCTAGGACCGGTTTCTGGCATTTCAGCCGTCTTCAGCCAGGCTTGCTTGAATCCAGTGGCAAAGTGATCAAGGGACTCACGTCTGAGCATACCCTGCCAACTTATGGCGAACAAAGCGGTACAAAAGGGGGTGGTGATGGACGGAGCATCAGAACCAATCAAACACTCACATCCAGTCAACAGATCTGGGTTTGATCCATCACCATTCTTTAGACTGGTTGGACTGTTGCCATGAGGCACAGGGTCAGACTGATTTGCATATGGCCATGTCTGAACTGGGGTGGCAGAGTGGGCTAAAGAACGGTGATGGATCAAACCCAGATCTGTTGACTGGGTGTGAGTGTTTGATTGGTTCTGATGCTCTGTCATCACCACCCCCTTTTCTACCACTTTGTTCGCCATAAGTTGGCAGGGTATGCTCAGACGTGAGTCCCTTGCTCACTTTTCCACTGGATTCAAGCAAGCCTGGCTGAAGACGGCTGAAATGCCAGAAACCGGTCCTAGGAAGCTTGTTTCCGGTCCAGGGAAGGCATGGCTTGGCAGTTCGGGCTGGACTGTTCCCATGAGGCACAGGGTCAGACTTATTTGCATATAGCCATGTCTGAACTGGGGTGGCAAAGTGGGCTAAAGAACGGTGATGGATCAAACCCAGATCTGTTGACTGGGTGTGAGTGTTTGATCGGTTCTGATGCTCCGTCCATCACCACCCCCTTTTGTACCGCTTTGTTCGCCATAAGTTGGCAGGTTATGCTCAGACGTGAGTCCCTTGCTCACTTTGCCACTGGATTCAAGCAAGCTAGGCTGAAGATGGCTGAAATGCCAGAAACTGGTCCTAGGAAGCTTGTTTCCGGTCCAGGGAAGGCATCCCTTGGCAGTTCGGGCTGCACTGTTCCCATGAGGCACAGGGTCAGACTGATTTGCATATGGCCATATCTGAACTGAACTGGGGTGGCAGAGTGGGCTAAAGAACGGTGATGGATCAAACCCAGATCTGTTGACTGGGTGTGAGTGTTTGATTGATTCTGATGCTCCGTCCATCGCCACCCCCTTTTGTACCACTTTGTTCGCCATAAGTTGGCAGGGTATGCTCAGAAGTGAGTCTGTTGCTCACTTTGCCACTGGATTCAAGCAATCCTGGCTGAAGATGGCTGAAATGCCAGAAAACTGGTCCTAGGAAGCTTGTTTCCGGTCCAGGGAAGGCATGGCTTGGCAGTTCGGGCTGGACTGTTCCCATGAGGCACAGGGTCAGACTGATTTGCATATGGCCATGTCTGAACTGGGAGGGCAGAGTTGGCTAAAGAACGGTGATGGATCAAACCCAGATCTGTTGCCTGGGTGTGAGTGTTTGATTGGTTCTGATGCTCCGTCCATCACCACCCCCTTTTGTACTGCTTTGTTCGCCATAAGTTGGCAGAGTATGCTCAGACGTAAGTCCCTTGCTCACTTTGCCACTGGATTCAAGCAAGCCTGGCTGAAGACGGCTGAAATGCCAGAAACCGGTCCTAGGAAGCTTGTTTCCAGTCCAGGGAAGGCATGGCTTGGCAGTTCGGGCTGGACTGTTCCCATGAGGCACAGGGTCAGACTGATTTGCATATGGCCATGTCTGAACTGGGGTGGCAGAGTTGGCTAAAGAATGGCGATGGATCAAACCCAGATCTGTTGACTGGGTGTGAGTGTTTGATTGGTTCTGATGCTCCGTCCATCACCACCCCCTTTTGTACCTCTTCGTTCGCCATAAGTTGGCAGGGTATGCTCAGACGTGAGTCCCTTGCTCACTTTGCCACTGGATTCAAGCAAGCCTGGCTGATGATGGCTGAAATGCCAGAAACCGGTCCTAGGAATCTTTTTTTCGGTCCAGGGAAGGCAAGGCTTGGCAGTTCGGCCTGGACTGTTCCCATGAGGCACAGGGTCAGACTGATTTGCATATGGCCGTGTTTGAACTGGGGTGGCAGAGTGGGCTAAAGAACGGTGATGGATCAAACCCAGATCTGTTGACTGGGTGTGAGTGTTTGATTGGTTCTGATGCTCCATCCATCACCACCCCCTTTTGTACCGCTTTGTTCGTCATAAGTTGGCAGGGTATGCTCAGACGTGAGTCCCTTGCTCACTTTGCCACTAGATTCAAGCAAGCCTGGCTGAAGACGGCTGAAATGCCAGAAACCGGTCCTAGGAAGCTTGTTTCCGGTCCAGGGAAGGCATGGCTTGGCAGCTCGGGCTGGACTGTTCCCATGAGGAACAGGGTCAGACTGATTTGCATATGGCCATGTCTGAATTGGGGTGGCAGAGTGGGCTAAATAACGGTGATGGATCAAACCCAGATCTGTTTACTGGGTGTGAGTGTTTGATTGGTTCTGATGCTCCGTCCATCACCACCCCCTTTTGTACCGCTTTTTTCGCCATAAGTTGGCAGGGTATGCTCAGACGTGAGTCCCTTGCTCACTTTGCCACTGGATTCAAGCAAGCCTGGCTGAAGATGCCTGAAATGCCAGAAACCGGTCCTTGGAAGCTTGTTTCCGGTCCAGGGAAGGCATGGCTTGGCAATTTGGGCTGGACTGTTCCCATGAGGCACAGGGTCAGACTGATTTGCATATGGCCATGTCTGAACTGGGGTGGCAGAGTGAGCTAAAGAATGGTGATGTATCAAAGCCAGATCTGTTGACTGGGTGTGAGTGTTTGATTGGTTCTGATGCTTCATTCCATCACCACCCCCTTTTGTACCGCTTTTTTCGCCATAAGTTGGCAGGGTATGCTCAGACGTGAGTCCCTTGCTCACTTTGCCAGTGGATTCAAGCAAGCCTGGCTGAAGACGGCTGAAATGCCGGAAACCGGTCCTAGGAAGCTTGTTTCCGGTCCAGGGAAGGCATGGCTTGGCAGTTTGGGCTGAACTGTTCCCATGAGGCACAGGATCAGACTGATTTGCATATGGCCATGTCTGAACTGGGGTGGCAGAGTGAGCTAAAGAATGGTGATGTATCAAAGCCAGATCTGTTGACTGGGTGTGAGTGTTTGATTGGTTCTGATGCTTCATTCCATCACCACGCCCTTTTGTACCGCTTAGATTTATTTAAAGCATACACTGACATAGAACCAAATGTTTGAGCTTCTGTCTCTATTGCAACTAGGGCTTCTGCCGGATTAGCGGTGACTAAAGCGATATTGTCTGCATATGCCAGGGTTTTGTACTCTAGGCTATGATATCGCATAGGTGTAATACCTCTATTTACTTCCAACTTTCGAATTAGGGGATCAATATATAGCGCGAAGAGGAGTGGTGAACACGGGCAGCCTTGTGGTGTACCACGCTTGATTGCTAAAGATGCTGTATACCCCCCATTTAGTCTAAGTCGTGCAGTTGGATCTTTATATAAAGCCTGGATTGCTCTAACGTAACTGACCCCGATACCATACTGCTTCATCACTGTCCAGAGATAGTCCCAGGATACCGAGTCAAATGCTTTTTCTGCATCCATTAACATAACCACCATAGGGTCCCCTGAGACTTCAGCAGCGTCAAGAAGGGCTATAACCCGGCAGACATGCTGCGTTGTTCCCCTCCCCGGGATAAAGCCATGCTGAGTGGGGTTAACCATTTTACCAATTATTTTACTCAGCCGAGTCGCCAGAGTTTTAGAAAAAATCTTAGCGTCACAGTTCATGAGGGTTATCGGCCTGTATGATCCCGGCTCTCTTGGAGGCTTCCCTTTCTTCAAGAAGATTACTATGTTTGCCCCTGCCCATGACTCTGGGACTGAGCTACCTGCTTGAGCTTGAAGTGCTACGTCAACTAAATCAGGTCCGATTACCTCCAAGAAGGTTTTATAGAATTATAGGGGTATCTGATCAGGCCCTGCTGCTTTACCAGAAGGAAGGCTGCTTATGGCAGCATATATCTCTTCCGCTGTCAGTGGGGCTTCCAGTGCATCCCTGTCTTCTTCATTGATAGGCTGAATCAACATTTTCCGGAGATACCTCTGTATTGCAGGAAGATCCCTCGCCTGTTCTTCATTATATAGTATACCGTAGAATTGCCTAAAAATCTCTTGGATCCCTGCTGGATCACCAGCTACATTTCCATTACCATCCAGTATCTCCCTAATCTCCCCAGCCGCATTCTTTTGTCTTAAACGCACTGCTAATGTATGCCCAACCCGCTCACTGAGCTCGTGGCATTGTTCTCTTCTTGTGAGGAACATTACTTCTGCCTTGGAAGCTATGATGTCTTGAGCTTTGGATTTAACTAAGGCTAGTCTGAGCAGTATATCGTCAAATGCTGCCTTACAAGCCTTTTCTCTAGCAGTGTCTCTTGCTTCTGCTTATGCAAACTGTAACTTAGCGTCTCCTCACGCACCCCCACTTTAAATGCATCCCAGACTACCCCCAGGCTGGTGCTTCTTCTATTAATATCCCAAAAGCTCTCTATCCAGGCCTTCAGATGTTGTACATAACCTGCATCCTTCAACAGTCCTCTTTCAAATGTCCATACGTTTTCTGGTCTTCCCCCTCTTCCTATGGCTGCTGTTAGCACTAAAGGGTTGTGATCTGATATGATCCGGGGGAGTTTCTCAATCTGACAGCTGGTAGCTAATGAATTTGAAACTAAGAAATAATCGAGTCTTACAACTAGTTCACGCGGGGCTGAAAAATATGTGCTGACAGGATCATCCGGGTTTAATCGAGCCCAGGCATCCGATAAAGAGTTATTCTGAACAAGGCTAGAAATTGCTCGAAAAACCTTCTTGCGTCCCGCATATCTATTTCCCATCTCCCTCCAGAGCCCACCCATCCCATTTATATTAAGATCTTGACATAGGATAACTGGCATAGGCCAGGAGGCGAGCTCCAAATCTAAAAATTCAAAGATATCCGGGTCAACCTCTGTCGAGCCATACACTGAGCATATAGTGAAGGTTTCACCATATAGCATACATTCCACCATGATCCATCTGCCCCACCTATCCTCCAATTTTCTCTTAATTATTATGTTGGCTTGCCTAGAGAGTATAGCAACCCCTCTGGTCTTGGTCCCCTGTCTAGTATGCGCTATGAGACGGAACCCCAGCTGTTCCATTAAGCTGCCTCTTGTACCCTCTATATGAGTCTCTTGGAGACAAAAGAGATCTAAGTGCATTGCTCTTAAAATCACCGCTGCTCGCTGTTTTTTACCCTGATCATTTAAACCACAAACATTAACTGAGGCGATTCATAAGCTCATTAATGAACATCAAGTTTCTGTCCAACCCAGTTATCCTTTAGAGTTATTTCCCTCTCTAATGTCTTTGTTCCTACCCTCTCTCTTTCCTTACATTTCATTACTTTGCTGCTCACCTTGTGTTTTACTGTACATCTCAGATTCCTCACTGTGCTACCATGTGCCATGCCCCAACCCTCCCCTCCCCCCCAGAGGTCCCCTCCCCTCAACCCCCCAAAGACCACCTCCCTCCCCCTTCAGGGGTAAATAGGTCAACCAAGACCTATGTGAGCCAGCCAGAGCCCGCAGATTAAGCCGCAGTGCCCCCCGCCCCCCATATTATGCAACCGTGCTCTATGTAAAAGATAGCTTAACTATACAAGTAATTATGCATACATTTTGATTTCCCATAATCACATCAGGCCACTAAAGAGCCCGCCTCATCAATCTGTGTTTGCTGTATTTGCCCAAGTGATATTCTTTATTGCGCCCATCTACTGAGCCGTCAGATCCCTCCAGCTTTCCCACTCCCATCCTGCAGCTCAGTCAGAAAAGCTTGTGCCTTTATCTCTGAAAAAAACATTCGGACTTGACCAATGTGAATGACTTTGAGTCGGGCAGGGTACAGTAGGTAGGCCTCACAGCCAATCCCCTGAAAAGGGGTTATCAGCTGCCTAAGCCTCCATCTCCTTTCAACGGTGGCATGACAGAAATCAGGGCGAGCAAAAAATGTATTGCCCTCAAATGTTCGCTTGGCATCTGGTTTTGCTTTGTCCTTAATAGCCTGCCTTAAGTGAAAGTTGGCAACATACACCAAAATAGCCCTGGGCCGGTCTCCTGAGCGACCAGCGTACCCTTTCCTTAGAGTCAGTGGGAACTGGTTAGCCCGCTGGATCTCGGCATCCCAGTTCCATGAAGCCAGTTCGGGGAATGCACCTTTCAGAAGAGATACTACAAATGTCCTTGCATCTCCTCCCGCTATGTTCTCTGCCAGGCCCAAGAGTCTAATGTTGTTCCTTCTTTGCCTTTTACGAAATCTTCGAGTTTCCACTGTAGATCCTCAGTTTGTTTTTCCTGTGTATCCTTAAAGGCATGCCATTTATTAACCGGATCGGAGGACCTGTCTGTGAGCATACATTTGTCGTTTCCAGTCGCGACTAGCATATTGCGGTCTGGCAAATACTTTCCTTAAATATACCATTTCAAAACTTGCCATTTAAACCGATGATAAATCTACGGTCCTGGACATATTCCATCTAGGGAAGATATCCTTGTATGGAAGATAAGAACCTACATAGAAGATCTTTTTCTCATTTTATTGACAGCTATCATGAAGTACACAACTGATCTTTCACACAATCTGCCCTGAAGAAGTCCTGTCTCAGGACGAAACGTGTTGGCTGTGTCGCATTGTAATGTCCACTGCCATATGAACTTGGAATAAAAAGACTAAATTAAGGAATACTTATCTGTCTTTTCAATTGGGTTTGGACTACATATATCGTCTCACTTGACTGCTTTTTGCAAATGTGTGGTGCATCTTGGCTTTTTTTTTATCTGTTTGATTAAGTTCCCTTGGGAACTAGCATTGTAACAGTGAGTGCTATTCAGAGTGCACACACCTCCTTAATTTATGTGTGACAACACTCTATTGCGGAGAAGACTTTAAGGGGTGACATTAGAACAGGTGCTGTAAGCTAGAAGGTTCCACTGTTAGTCCTAATAGTATTCTTTCATTATTTAACCTCGTCTTCCAATTTGCCAGTTCTTTCTTCCACATAGGTGACCCTGTCCGCCATATCCTCATACCGCAGACCTTCCGCAGTGAGCCATGGAGTTTTTTGGTTGCTTGCTGTGCCCTGCGGCTTTCTAGCCTAGCCTCCCCCTGCATCTGTTTTTGCATAGCATACACTAGATCCATTGAGGGGGCCGGAGCCACTTCGGTTGAGCTGATATGTTCAGGTATGACCCCATCCTCCTGATAGAGCTGGGTGGTAGCAGAATAGTCCCATGTGAGCTTCCGAACTGTCGCTGTTGCTGCTGCTGCATCTGTTGTGGATGGACTCCCTCTAGTTTTAGATTGAGATTTGGGCCTGTACTTATGCATGGTGGCCCTTATTACTGAGGAGGTCTCAGCGGAATCTGACCCATCTGAAAGATTCCCATCACTAGAAAGTGACAAGTCAGTATCATCGTTTAGTGAGAAAAAGCAGTCCCCTTCTGGGGAGCCAGCCGCTGTTCTAAAGCATTTGGATCCTGGCGCATGCTCCGCAACTTTCCCCTCCAACGCGCTCACACTAGGGGGCACATTATCCTTATTCTCTATTCCCCCTTTATTTGCCACTCTTCAGTACAGGTCGATTACTGGTGACTCACCGTTTAGGCTACTGTTTGATGCACCATCTGGCAGCTCCTGCTGTCTGCCAAGTCTTGCTCGTTTGGCCCATCCGCCCTTTCTACACTCGACTCCACTTGTCCTCAAGCCGGCCCAGGATGATGCTACAACATTGTATCCCCACCACAAGGATTCCCGGTAACAGTATCTGCTCCAGTCCGGTTGCCGGATCCCGCTGCAATTGCTGCCCCCTCCGATGTTACTGCCAGGAAAGTCTCCACGAGCGTAGGTTGTCGAAAGTTGCTCTCTCGAGCCTTGCCTTTCCCATCAAGTCCCTCTTTCTGCTTCCCGCTATTGCCGCCATCGCTGCTGACTCCCTCAGGTTTCTTCAGCGGGAATCACCGGGGCTGCACTGAGCCTCTCCCAGCTGAGAGTACGGTGGCGGCTGCCTCTTTCTGAGCGTCTTTTGGCTCCTTCAGAGGTTTGTTCGTCCGTGGTGCCATCTTGCTGCCAGCAGCCAAACAACGGTACTCCTAACTTTTGTGAATACCGAAATGAGTACGTGCCTTCTGTGAATACCAAAATGGTAGTAAGTTTAGGATTTTGTCTTAAGTTAGTTCTGTGAATCGGGCCCACTCTACCTAGGACAGTTCATAGTATTTTTTCTATTTGAATAATAATTGATTATCTACTCCTACCTGAAGGCGACGCTCATTCCGTTAGAGCGGTTATACGGGGGATCTGTGTAATATTCAAACTGTCACCCAATAAGGGAAATGTACCAGTCTGTCTCCTCTACACTTCTGTACGCTCTTGATCCGTGCACTGCCAATGTTCATTTGCAGAACATAAAAATAATCTAAATCCTCTTTTTGTTTACAAAATAAAAATCTCTCCGGAAAGTAAAAGCATGATTTAATGTTTTTGCTCCAAAAGAAAGCATTTTCTCCACATTTAGGCATTTTTCGTTGTATTTCCTTTCGAAACACCTGCTTCTGCAGCCGAACTGATGCGCGCTCACAGCAGTTCCCGTGTTCTGTAAATTAATGTGAGACCTCGCGCTTGACCTGCAGCGCCAGGCAGGACAGACTGTCCACAGCAACAATCAAACGGATAAAGGAGGCCATAATCAATGCATGTTTCTGACAAAACAAAATTGCACTTTTAGGCCCCAGATAAACAGAAGTAACTATTTTAATTTGTACGGTACCTCTAGCTGTCTCTTGACAAGCTATGAAAATGCTGACATGTGTGTTCGCTCTGTTAGTCTGTGCCTCCCGAAGTGCTGGTGGGGCTGTAACTGTTAACAGGAGGCGGCTGCAGCCATCATTCATCAGGGTGCGTTATCAGCAGATTGTCAAGGTGGGAAGCACAGGTTAGATGTCAAGCCATCAGCTGTTCGACAGGAACTGATGTGCGATCTGTCAACAGTCTGTTACTGATGGGCTGGAAGTACTTGTAGACGATCAGTTCTCAGTTCTCATTTGTCCTGGCGTCTTCATCTTGCCTGTCCTTTAATGGAAAACGGAGATGTAGAAAGAAAGCGCAGATAAACGGCGATGCTTCCTTCGTTCCTTAATTGACAACATGTGTTGCAGTACAGTACAGTCGAAGGCGCCAATGCTAACTCCATGTTTATTAAAGCAATCCACATTATGTGTCTCTTTGATGTTACCAGATTTTAATTCCTGCTTATATAAGCATGCTTGTGTTCTCCATCCTTTTCCTCAGAGCTGTATCTTCAATTATTTTTGCATCTTGAAAAGCTATTTAGACTTTAGTTCTTTAGAAATATGTATTCCAATTAGTTGCATATAATACGGACAATCACTGTCCTTGGAAGTTTAGTTACCTCTATGTCGTTCGTATCCATTCCAGTTATTACTTATTAATTGAATCCCGCAATGAGACAGAAACGCCCAGAAGCATGCTAGAAATATAATCGCTGCTCACCCGGCTGGGTGCCATAGTTGAGTTTGCATTCCCTGCGTTGGTTCTTTTTGCCTGCTTCCACCCATGCTTGTGCTTCTGTCTTTGCTGCCAGTGATATCCATGTGATGGGCGTAGGGGGACTGTGAAGTGATTCGTGGGAGCTCTAAGTGACCCCTGCCTCTGGTGGATGTGGCCAGTGATGCCTATCCTACTATTCACCCGATGGTTTCTGTGGTGCGGGTTTGGTGACGCATTAGCGACTAGCAAGAGAGTTCTTTCCTCTCCAGCTATAATTCGCTGCATGAGAGAGTTTAAAGTTCTACACCCGAGTGACAGTAGAGAGGACTCCGCTGATGGGATTCCGGCTCTTTTAGGATTCCTGCTGTTTTCCTCTTCTCATGCCAAAGACCAATTTAGAAACTGTGTTTCACCCAATGGACCTGTGCAAACTAGGCCCCTCCGGCAGTATCAGTGTTCTGTTTCTACCGGATGGTTGGGAGGGGTGCCTATAATTGCAACTGCTCCTGGCACACTCTCCCGCCCTGTCTGGCCTCCCCGCAGCTCCGTTCCAATGCCCACCCGTTACAGGCTCAGGGGGCAATTTTTCTTTTGAATACAAAGGAAATGATTCTGGATACCTAATAAGGTATCGGATGCATGCATTGGGAATCGATGTGCACTACACTACTTTTAATGTAAATTTGCACATCACATAATCTCGTGAGTGTAGATAGGGATCTCGCTAGTCCCGAAGAAGAAGCCTGGAGAGCTTCGAAACATGTTGACTGACCTAGGAGGCACAGCTCATTGAGGCATATTTACCTCCGTCCCCTCTTTTTAATAATACCAGCTCACAGGTGTTTTAAAAATTATTTTCTAAACCGACGAGCCAGGTATTTTTTAACCTCACGCACCCATCCACTCCTGACCCTCGCACTCACTCCCCTACAAAACACATAGTCGTTTTCACAACAAAAAGGTGCTCCCACGTATTCGCAGGTTGTAGCACGCCCCGTCCCGAGAGAGGCGAGAAGACACCCATCATGAAGCATGACACCAAGGGTCCTTTTGGTGTGTGAGGGGTATTTAAAAACACTGTGTGTTTTTCCCACCATTGTAGGAAACATACATTACCCGGGAGGACATCATAACATTTTTATTGAAACTGTTCTGAGGGTGGATCTTTATGGTTTGTAGACTACAGAAGGAGGAGGTATCCGCCTCCACTACATTTGATAAGTAGTACGTCTCCCCTCCCCCCTTTGTTTTTTTCACACCTACCTGATCACCAGGTCTGACATCTCAGGATTTTCCCTGAACCCAGTACCTCCAGCTGCGAGATTGCAACTCAGGTTACCTCATTGGCCAAGTGCCTGCACTCCACCTGGGGGCATCTGTGATGAAACCTATGAAACCTATGATGCCAGTGCCTTTGGGTGAAGTGCAACTCTAGAGGTGTTGTAGATTCAGGACCAATAGACCCTGGTGGAAGTATGACATTTTCTCATACAGCAAAGAAGTATCTGCATTCTCGAGGCATTGTGCTGCTTATAGTGAGCTGTCATGTTTGACAAGACTATGATGAGGGCCTACTTCAACAGCCACATAGGCGGATCCCATCTCCTCTTCTTGACTATCTTATATATAAGGGGACTGAACAAGGGGTTCTTGTCCTCTCAGGCTATCACCTTGTGTCCCAACAACGTCTAGATGCTCTACTTGCTATTCAAGTGTCATTTTGGGACATATATTTACCTCTGGACTTTACTCCACTACCTTGCTCGTTTTCCCTGCTTCAAGCCCGCAATTTGTGATTGGTGGATTCCTTGTCAGTGGCTTGGATGGTATAGTAGCAGAATATTATGGTCAGAATATCATCTGACATAAACATTGCATCCAAATATTCTTTACAAGAATATTGCTCCATTTGTGTTATTATTTCAAAACCTACACCCAATGGGAAGTTTGTGAAAGATACCTGGGATGTGATATTTATGTCAACTGATATTTCTGTCGATGATATTCTGACAAATGGCCTGGCAGCTCAGATTGAACTATTACTATTGGAGAAGGGTCCAGACTGATTTGCATATGGCTAGGTCCAACTGTAGGTGGCAAAGTAGCCAAAAAAACATTGGGTTGGAATGCTACCATGAGCAATTGCCAGTGGTTAGATGTATTGCAAGCATCATCCCTTCACACTTTGTGCGATTGATGTAGCACTTTAACTTTCTAAGGCTATGCCCAGACATGGGTTCCTTGCTCACTGTGCCACAAGAACCAAGCTGCACCCAACTACCAAACTCCAATCAGGGTGAAACCGCTTTGGGTTGACTGTGTTCTAGTTCAGGGAGGACCTGGCCTGGCAGTTCCTATTGGAACAGAGTCAAGACGGATTTGAATATGTCCAAACTGTGCCAGCATTATGGGCAAAAGAATGATGTTTTGGAATGCAATCCTGAGTAATTGGCAGTGGTTAAACCTATTGCAAGCATTCTCCTATCATCTTCGATGTGTTTGATGTAATCCCCTAAGTGGCTCCGATTAGGCCTAAACATGAGTCCCTTGCTCACTGTGCCACTGGAACCAAGCTGTCCCTGACTGACGAGTCTTTGTGTGTTTGATATTCTGACATACAACTGGCTTGGATTGAAAGAATATGCCTATGCTTTTACTCAATCTCCTAGGTTTACCAGTTGGTAGCCCACATTTGGGTGGATGAGGAGGTGTAAGTGATTGGGGTAGTTCCATTTGCCATCCCAGGTCATTTTTTATCCTTCTTCAGGTTTTGTCAAATCTCCTGCTTTGGAAGCTACCATTTGTAACAATCTTCTCCCTGTGCGAGTCTACAGTTCAATTTGTATTATGATTCAGAACTCCTTGGAGTTCCACATAAAATGTACAAAAGCTAAAGGACAACAATAAATCTTACAAATATTAAAAACAAGATAAAATATATTCTAAAACGAACAGTTTAGCGGTCTCATATTAATTTGGAAACACAGCGTAGAGAACATAGCAGCAAAAAATCAGGATAAACCACACTTCCTGGATGATATAAATCCAGAGCCTAAAAAGTACAAAAGCATCAAACTTTTATGTGAAATGCACAAAGCATGATGAATAGATGACATACAATGGGGGATATTTAATTACATATAGTGCAAAATACTGGTAACAAAAACTAGATGAATCAGACTTCATGAATAATACAGTCCCTGATATATAAGGTGCAGGTGCATTAGGGTATTTTAAGACAAATACAAGACCTGATCAACAAAGCCATGCATTTGCAATTATAAATAAGAATTCCACTATGATTAGTTAGTGCAATGCAGTGTGAGTAGCTTAGGCAATCTAACTGCTATAGTAACCTCAACAGTACAATAAAAAAACACTCAGAATTCTGCTAGTGTTGTACACATTTTTACCCTAAGAATCAAATTCAGCCTGATTAAAGCTGGGAACACTGTAAAGATCCTATCTAAAAAATGTTTTATTTAAAAGAGGTGAAAATTTTGAAGCATACTGCTTCAGAGGGTGGAGCAAAAAGACAGTTCTGTGCCTCCCCTGCCGAGGCAAGATTGTACTTTAAGAACACTGGTCTTAATAACCGCCGTCTTATTGGCTGTACAGGGGGACAGACAAATAACACATGGCTTCAGTCTTGCAACCAATTTCCACATAGGTCTCAGAGTCTATCTTCCCTAGCTAGGTCTGTCCATGTTCCTGTTATGATTCCTAAGGGTAACAGGTTCAACTGTGATAACAGAATCGCTCTACGCACTCCCTGGGTAAGGTTCCATAGGAAGTATGGTTGATTTTTTTTACTAATGCTGCTCTCCACTATATGATTCTTAGTGTGCCGTGAGCACAGTTCTATATCTCTTTTGTGACTAACTTTGCAGTTTTTATTTTAATTACAATTTTATGACCAATTTTGGAAGAGAGCATACTTCACTTTGCTCAATTAGAAAGCATGGCTAATGCTTTTTCATAATTTCCCCCAAAAATTTTTTGCCCTTCAGAAATGTAAAAATGTCATGTTTTAACACTGCCCATATGGGGCTCATATCATTATTCAATAGGTTTTTTCCACTCCTTAGGCTTGCTGCCATAGCACACACATTTGTCTAAAGAAGTCCGAATTTAAGCCGATGGGCCGGTGGAGCAGCTGCGCAATTGATGTTGCATATTTGGCGCCAAATGAACCCTTCCACCTTCTCAAAAAAGTCCTACAGCTGCCCATCCACCACTTCACACGCGTAGCTTAGTGAAGGCAGAATTTTTGTCTTATAGACTGATAAAATGTTGGGAAAGTATCTTCGCCAGCAGATTTTTATAGCCTGTCAATTGCTGATACCTGGGCTATTACCTTACTTTTACACTGACAAATGTGATCAGTGCTAGAGCAATTACTAGAGAAAATTCTTCCTAGATTTGGGTACAACTTCACTGCATTTAGCTTCTCTTTCCCCAAAAACCAATACATATGTTTCCTAACCCAGCATCCTCGGGACCTAAAAAGCATGATTCTGCTTTCCAAAATATTTATTTTTTAGGAAATATAATCAGTGTAGTGACCTCATTAAGGCTCCTCTGCAAACCTATTGGAATAAAGTCTAACAGGATAGCGTCATCCGCATAGAGTAGACAACTCAATTTAATTGTTTTTAGCTTTGGTGGGTCTTCCTTACAGTGCCCCACCCTACTAGGCAAGCCATTGATGTATAGGGGAAAAAGGAGAGGTGCTAATGAACACCCATGCTTCAACCCATTATGGGTTTCTACTTTTCTCGACTGACCATGATTCCCACCCATCAGGACCTGAGTCCAGGTAGAGGAGTGCAGTACGATAACCAACCTAAGAAGGTGTGGGGGAATCTGAAACAACAGAAAATCCGTGGGTCTACAGACATCCACCTAATAATCCTAAACCGCAAAAATAAATGCTGCTAGTAATAACAGAAGTCCTCATGAAGAGGACGGAGTCCCATCACCCACCCTGGTGGCATGCTTCATCATCTGGGGCCTCCTGTTAACCACAACCTGGTGTGGCTAACGAGCTACAACTCCTGGGGAAACTAAGGAAGGAGGAGCTCACGGATGTTTTAAGGATTTCAGAGGCTAACTGAAACAGAGACTAAAGCTGCCCTAAGTGTGGTGAACTAACGTAAAGAGTGCAGAATGAGTGCAAAAAATAGTTTAAATCGACTATCCAGCGAAAAATTTGTTTAATCAGTATCGTTGGGTGTCAAGAACTAAAACACAAGTGGTCAACATGTTTCAGCCATTATTAATCACAGAATTGTGATCCGGGCTTTCATCAGGACCAGATGCTACTCCTGCAGTATTAAACAATATCAAATGAAGACAAAAATTGCAGCTTCATGAGAACAAAACGATACCACAGGCAGATGTAACCACTCAATAACTGGAAAGTGGAGCTGCAGAGGTTCTTAGTGCAGTACCTGTAAAAAATACAAGAACAACATACAACAGGTAACAGTCAATGTAGCACAGAAAAATGGGTTTAGGAGAATTCGTGAATGAGAGCAGTGGGTACCAAGAGGTATATCACTGATCAGATCAGTTCGAGCCTGCACATCCCCCAGTCCCCGTTGCATTCCAGATCTCCAAACGCAGGGTCCTGACACCCGCCCCCCCCCTTTTTTGAATTGGTTTATGACTCTCTTTATGTAGTTACAATTGTTTATGCCCCAGTGTGCCTCCTACATATCAGCAGTATATACATACTGTGCTGATGTACCCTTAGGCGCCTAGTAGCCTGGATTTTTCGAGTTGGCCCCTCCATCTTGTTGCTGTACTCGATTCAGAGTATGCATATTATAGGTTTTGCGACACACACGCGCTTGAGTTACTTTTTAATGAGTCTGGTTTCATAGATCTTCTCACCAGCGTTGATACCTTGTTCTATACCAGGTTTTTTTATTGTTGTTTACAGAGCGCTGCTTCACGCCCTGAGTTGTCACCAGGAGCGTTGACGCACATTCCCGATCTACGACGGGTAAGCTGACCAGTGATATACCTCTTGGTACCCACTGCTCTCATTCACAAATTCTCCTAAACCCATTTTTCTGTGCTACATTGACTGTTACCTGTTGTATGTTTTACTTGTATTTTTTACAGGTACTGCACTAAGAACCTCTGCAGCTCCACTTTCCAGTTATTGAGTGGTTACATCTGCTTGAGGTATCGTTTTGTTCCCATGAAGCTGCAATTTTTGTCTTCATTTGATATTGTTTAATACTGCAGGAGTAGCATCTGGTCCTGATGAAAGCCCGGATCACAATTCTGTGATTAATAATGGCTGAAACATGTTGACCATTTGTGTTTTAGTTCTTGACACCCAACGACACTGATTAAACAAATTTTTCGCTGGATAGTCAATTTAAACTATTTTTTGCACTCATTCTGCATTCTTTACGTTAGTTCACCACACTTAGGGCAGCTTTAGTCTCTGTTTCAGTTAGCCTCTGAGATCCTTAAAACATCCGTGAGCTCCTCCTTCCTTAGTTTCCCCAGGAGTTGTAGTTTGTTAGCCACACCAGGTTGTGGTTAACAGGAGGCCCCAGATGATGAAGCATGCCACCACGGTGGGTGATGGGACTCCGTCCTCTTCATGAGGACTTCTGTTATTACTAGTAGCATTTATTTTTGTGGTTTAGGATTATTAGGTGGATGTCTGTAGACCCACGGATTTTCTGTTGTTTCATGTTATAGATACTTGTGGGGATTTTTTCCGTGCTGGTCTTTAAACTTTCCCCCTGACCCTTGTGCTTTATCGGTATTTTTGTGGTGTGGGGGAATGCCCATTTCGGTCAATGTCCTCCACAGCATCCCCCGGTCAACCCTATTGAACGCTGTGGAGAAATCTATGAAGGCAGCGTACAAGGCGATACGCTTACCCACTGACTGCGGGAAGATGCCAGTGGCAAGTGAACTGTTCCATAAGTGCTTTAGGGTGGGATTAAAAATGTGGGCCAGTGCTCTCCACAGTTTTGGGGAGCATGGATCTTCTGGGGACCGTGATTTGCAACTCATAATCTCTTCAATTCTTCCTGTTGAGTGACAGAGGGAAAGCTCTCCCCATGAGTTTCCATAGTTTCAGATTTGATAGTTTCCATTCTAGTCTTGAAAGCATCATAGACCTTCAAGATTTTCTCCTCAAAGAAATCCGACAGTTTAGAACACAACGGTGACAGTGGTATCTTACTTTCAAATGCTATTGGTTTAGTAAAATCGCTAACTATCCTAAAAATGACTTTGCAGGAGTTCTCTGCCGTGTTAATTCAATTTACGAAGTAGTCTCTTCTAGCAGCACTCATCAATTTATGAAGTTCTTTTAGCGCTTCCTTGTAGATCAATTTAGCCAAATAACAATATTCTTTCCTCCAGAGGCGTTCTTTTTGTTTACATTTACTTTTTTTGCTCCGAGTTCCTCAGAGAACCAGGGGGCCAACGGAGAGTTTCTGGGGGATCCGCCTAGCCTAACCAAACCCACCGTACACCACCACGCCCACCGCTACCTTTGCAGAAGCTGGAACAAGGTCGCTGAAGAACAGCTCACCACCTCCCTAAGCAACACCCCACCTCTGACTTCTGCGGACGCTAATACCTCAGCTCTCAACCACCACCAATGGATCTCCAACTGCGCCGACACACTGGCTCCTATCAAGAAAGTGCCAGGCAAAGCACACTCCAAAACAGCTAGTTGGTTCTCCCTAGGCCTGGGTGGTAAATTCCGTTCCGCTGGCGGAATTTGCGGAATTCGGGTAGTTTCACGTTCCGCGGAGAACGCGGAATTGACCAAAATTCTGCGTTCCGCAGCTTCGTGGAATTTTTTTCTTGTTCGCGTTCTCAAAATGCGTTTTCGCGAGATATTTCCCCCCGAGCACACAAACAGCGTTCACGAACAGGAAAGAAGCATCGCGAACAAGCAATTCCGCGTGTTCGCAGAATTTCTGCGTGTTCGCGGAGATTTTTTACCATTTTGCGTAGCTTGACTATGTAAATTCCGCCCACCCCTAGTTCTCCCCTGCCCTATATAAGTCCAAACACTCTTGTAGACAGTTCGAAAAGAGACAGAAGAGCAGCAGACCATGGAAGACCACTCAGCTTTCAAATCCGCTGTCACCGCACATCACCTCATCAGAACAACAAAGAAAGAGGCCCTAAAAGAAAGGATCAACACCAACCGGCACAATAGCGGGGAACTTTTGACCGTGGTCAAAGATTTCACCAAACCCAGTGCAGGGACTGCAGACATCCCACCCTCCCAAGACCTCTGCAACAACCTCAGCGCCTTCTTCCACTGCAAGATTAAGGAGATCTATGACAGCTTCAACAATCTAAATACCCAAGACCCTCTCAGGCTACTTGCAATCATCGCACCCAATGACACCAGACCCCAGCAGAACCTGATTAGTTGGACTCCCCTGACCACTGACGACACACTCAAGATCATAAAGAGCATTCACTCAGGTTCACCCTCGGACCCCTGCCAGCACCAGGTCTTCAACAAACCTGGCAACTCCATCACCCACCAACTCTGCTGCATCATCACCTGCTCCATCAACTTAACCACATTCCTGGAAGACTAGGAACAAGCAGTGATCAACCCCTTGCTAAAGAAACCCTCTGCTGACCCGAAGGACCTCAAGAACTTCAGACCCATCTCTGCTCCCCTTTCCAGCCAAGGTCATTGAGAAGGCAATCAACGTCCAACTTTCCGAGTTCATTAGGCAGAACCACATCCTGTACCACTTGCAATTCGGCTTCCGAAACAAACACAGTACGGAGATTGCCCTACTCGCCGCCACAGATGATATCAGCCCTCTCCTTGATCGAAGCGAAACTGCAGCCCTCATCCTCCTGGACCTCTCGGCCGCTTTCGACACCATCTCCCACTGCGCCCTATGCAAAAGACTCCACGACACCGGCATCTGCGAAAATGCCTTGGAAAGGATCCTTTCCTTCCTCACCAGCCAAACACAGAGAGTCTGGCTACCAGTGGTCCTCTCGGAACCCACAGAAATCCGGGTTCCTCCCTGAGGCCCACTTTCTTCAACATGTACATGGGCCCGCTCACAGCCATCTTCAGGAAGCACAGACTCAACATCATCTCCTATGCCAACGACATGGAGCTGATCCTCTCCCTCACAAGGGAACCCACAATTGCCAAGAGAAACTTCCACAATGGGATTAAGGCTGTCGCCACCTGGATGAAGGACAGCTGCCTCAAGCAAAACTCAGAGAAGACCGAAGTCCTCATCTTGGACTCCACCCCTTCTAGTTGGGATGACTCCTGGTGGAATGCAGATCTTGGACCTCCGCCCACACCCACAGACCACGCAAGAAATCTCGGCATCATCTTGGACTGCTTGCTCACCATGAACTGCCAGATCAACGCTGTCTCATCATCTTGCCTCCATATGCTACATCTGCTTCAAAAGACCTTCAAGTGGATCGCCACCGAGTCCAGAAAGACGGTCACCCACGCACTTATCAGCAGCAGACTCGACTACGGCAATGCACTTTATGCTTGCATCACCCAGAAACTCCTCAAGAAACTGCAAAGCACCCAAAACGCCTCCACCAGACTCATCCTCAACATCCCCAGCCGCAGCCACATCAGAAGTCACCTGAGAGACCTTCACTGGCTCCCAGTCAACAAAAGGATCACATTCAAGCTCCTCATATACGCCTACAAAACCCTAAACAACATAGCACCTGCATACCTCGACCATCGCCTCTCATTCCACGCATCCACCAGAGACCTCTGCTCCACTCAACTGGCCCTAGCCACCATCCCACGTATTTGCAAAACCAAAGCCAGGAGAAGGTCATTCTCCTACCTCAGAGCAAAGACCTGAAACACCCTGCCTCCCCTCCAAGGCAATCACTGTCACTGCCCCATTTCAGGAAGGACCTCAAGACCTGGCTCTTCGACTGAACCACAGTGCCTTGCAACAAATGAGCAGCCACCCACCAAACCCCCAGCAACTTGAGACCCTCACGGGTGAGTAGTGGGGCTTTACAAGCCACTTCATTGATTGATTGATCTCCTAAGCTGATGATTCAATGAAGGTTGTCGTTATCCTGAAAAGGGTCCAGAGCTGGTCTATGTAGAAGTTTTTCCTTCTACATAATATTTAGAAGAAGAGATTTTGCATTCTTTGTATATTTACAGGGCTCTCCTACTATGCCTCTCAGAATTCTCACCATTATTTTGTGATGATTAGCATGGTGTGGACTGTTAGTAAGGTATCATCAATATGCACATTTCAGTGGATTGCTTTGAAGACTAGTTGAGAGCTTTTAGTAAACTACATAAGTAGGAATTATGAAAATGACAAGGGATAAAATATAATCCCCCAATTACTTAGTGGTATTCAATATTATTCCTACTACTACTTGTCTATATCCAAGATATTTGAGCTTTTCCAAATCTCTTGATTTGTGCACCCTTCAGATCAGTCTTTATAGGTCAAGATGATTTTGTTAATGCAAGCCCAACTGTGGTGTCCAGTATGGTACACAGTGCTCATATATTCAGCATAATCTTAGAGGTTTTTTGTCCGATATGGAATTCACCTCTTAAGTTATTGTGAGTAGGACTAGGAACACTGAAGATTACTGTTAAGTAACAAAGTATCCCTGCAGCTAAAGGGTAGACATCTTAACGGAAGATCTAGTGAACAGCCAGTGCGTTGTAGCTGATCCCTAGTAGATTTGAGATTGAGAAGGCTCTGGCCGACCGACTACGATGCGAGTTAGGCGTTAGGAATATCCTAATCCAAACCCGATAGCATTCTGAATGACTGAGCTTTATGGAGCAGACTCGTAAGTCTCAACTGGCTGCATTTCTGAACAACCGATTATGATTGTGATTTCGGACAGCTTTTCCTAATCGTGTCTTCTGACTCCAATCAGCATTTGGAATCAGAATTTGGGAACCTGTAGCAGGCCCCCGCACCCAGAGCTTTCCCAATCGGGCCTGTCGGGGTATCCATGGGTCCCCCTTACCAGCCATGCACAGTGTTGGTGTCTGCCACAGGGTGCTTGATTTTCCCCAGCCACACCTTTATTCAATGGGAGCCTATGCATTCGGTCTGAACATAGGCTCCCATTGAAGTCAATGGAAGTCCAACCAAATCGTATATGGAAGCATCGGATGCATCGTAATTGGTCGGACTCTTCCAATCTGAGTCGGTTGGAAACCATTCCCAAACCGATTTGATCAGAATGATTTCCAAACCGCATCATAGTTGGGCCCTTGGTCGGAAAGACACATTCCTGATCTGATTTGGACAGAGCAAATGCCGTTAGGAGGCCTTCCTAACCGCATCGGAATCAGGCCCTATGTGTGTAATTTATTGAAATTGTCCTCTTTAAGCACACTATTCTTGGATGCCGTTTGGTTTATCAATATCTAATCATTGTTTACTTTGGAGCAAATTCATAATAATTTGCTATCCCCTGGTATGACTGGCCATTTCTTTGACAAACTTGATTTACTCCACCTCTCAATAATCAACAACAACATACCCTTTTTTCTCAATGAGCACAAATTAAATCAACTTTGTCTTCAATACATTGCCAAGGAAACATTCTCCTTTTTTCTACTAAGAATAAATACAATATCCCACAGCAAATGTACTATTATACCATTCCTGCCTCACATTCCTGCCTCACATGATAACATTCATTATTATATTTCCTCATCAATTTGTCCCTCTGGGGAACCACACTCATTTCAAACGAAAATGCTCACAGGACTAGTCTATTATCCCTTTACCAAAGTCATACCACTTTTACCACACAACAAAATAATACATGCTTTGAGCAATTCAATATGTCATCAAGCGAATCTTTGATTCATCATATCCACTATTCACTTTCCCATCTACAACACCACAACCCTGGATATCACCTTATATTCACCCCACCCAAAGTAAAGGCATTGTAGAAAGGCTCAATGGGCTGCTAAAAAATAAAATAAGTAAAATGTGCACCACCCTTAAAAACAAGAAACTCCATTGTCTCACCTAGCCTTATTTGCACTAAGAAGCACACCTAGCAGCGATCACCATCTCACATCACAATAGATCGCTACTGGTAGACCGATGGGGACACCCATCCCAAAAACTAGGACCAGGTTAAGTTATGAGGCTAGCTCCAAGGCATTGGGAGATGAATTGCATGTTTATCTTTCAGAACTAACCAAAACTGCTAGGTTCTTATCTAAACAGGTCAGCCATAGAACATTTAAATCCACCTAAGCCAAACTGCCATACCAAACACCTCAGCCCGGACAAGAAGTGTGTATTCAAAACTTTGTAAGAAAATGGGAAGAGACAAAGTTTGAGGGGGTGAGTGAACCCTTCTAAGACGAACTCTCCATGAACTAAAACTACAAAACATTTTAACTGATCAGGAGGAGCATCATCACTGGTGGGGCGCAGATGACTCCCATGGGACCCATGCTTCAAACTGCAATATCTAGACACTAGTTTTGTATATTTCTGTGGATATGTACTGTTGGTTAGACCTTAATTGAAGTAGAAAAACAAGCAAGAGTATGAGATAAAGTATGAAGGTTTTATTATCCAGTGGCTGGGAGATTGATGCACCCAGGTGGGGTTGCCACCTAACTCTCAAATTGGCTACAGCACTAAGCAATTTATATCGAGTATTTTTGCTGAATCATACATACTAATCATGTGACCGATGGTGACAACAAACATATATAGCATATTTGATTAACATTATACAACTAAAGCCAAGCCTCCCGCCCTCCTATGTTTACTGGCGCAATCACTCCCACCCTCCTTCGCAATCATCTGACTATGTGTTAATTGTGCCATATGACTGTGTGTTATTTGGTTTCTGCAATCTGACTATGTGTTTATTTCTGAAACCTCTGTGCAAGTAGAATGCGTGATCTGACTATGTGTTATTTGATTTTTGCAATCTGACTATGTGTCCTATTTCTAAAACCTCAGCAAAGGCAGAACACATGATCCTGTTGCAACTTATTTTGACCATCCCTGTGTCTAACCTTTCCGTACTAAATTGACCTCAAAGCTGATTGGTTGTGTGCATCCCACCTACCTGTGCCACCCCTCAAACAATGATTCTCCGGAGGAGCTGTCAATACTGGTTGTTGTACTAGAGACTTCTTTATTTGTTTTTTTTATTGATTACTGGCTACCGTCAGTATGTATCAAAGGTTACCTTAGCTCTCTCTCTGAACTTGTCTACTGTAATTCATTAACTCGAAGCATTGGGCACATACTGCTGTCTAATCATGTATATTTTTATGTGGGTGCAGGTGATGTTTTTCAGTGGCACTTTCTCGGAGCCTCTCTCCTCACTTAACACTTTCTATACTAACAGTACGTTCTGCCTTCTATGGGTAGTCCTCCATTTGAGTACTAATGTGGAACTACTGAGTTGAAAGAGATTCACTAATGAGGCATTACAGCAACTGGGTAGGGACCTTTTGTATGTCACCTACACATGACCACAGTTGGCTCCCAAATATAAGCCAGGTCATGTTATGTCTGCTCATTGATCCCACATGTGGCAGGTGCAGATACACTTTACCTGTCCCAAAAGGTGGCCCCTGAGAAAGCAAAATGCCTAATTCACCTCCACCTGTGTAGGATACGAGCCAATATCCAACCCAAAAAGATTGAACCACACAATGAAGTTGTAAACCTAACCTGATACAACCCAAGCGCAAAGGCATTATACATCTTCTCTGACCCCACTGATATCCAAATGCAGCTGGATAGGATGTGTAGAAAGGGTACCATAGGGTAGGATATCACCTAGCCCCGTGGTTTCCTGGAGAAGAGATTTTTGGAGGTAGCCAAACCCACAACTCAGTGCACAAAAACATCCACTCCAACATCAACCTGTGGACCGAGAGTGGCACTTAGTGTATCTGGGGTGGTATTCTATAATAGCAAGTTGTCTCTCAACATGGAATTCCTATCTAGGGCCAACCAGCTCAGGTATAAAAAGGTGAATAGGTCACATGGGGGAGGGTTCAATGAAAGTATCGCTAACCGATGTCAGAAAATCTGGGACACGGAGGTGGGTGGATACATTTGTTTAGAAGGGAACTTCAACCCCTGATTGTATGGAAACTTATCCTGTATTCCTAATGTTTCAGAGGAAAAGGAACACTTCAGATTGGCACGAATGATAACTGCTGAGTGAAATTATATATTTTGGATATGCAGTGGGGCACCTCCACGCTTATGGATTTTAATTGGCAGTGCGGCGAGCATGCCTATAATCAGCTGGTTCCCCGATGTAGAGGTTTGTGTTCCCTGGTAACCATATACACCCTTAACGTGGTCATCCCTGGAGAAGAGCTAACAGATTTGTAGCAGCAACCGTTAAAGCTTGCGGCACCAAACTTGTGTAAGGAGAGAGGTGGACTATTTTGACTGGGCTCCGTTCAAAGACATTCTAGAAGAATTTAGGCTTTTCATAAAAGCACAGCTGAGGGCAGAGCAGAGGGGTCAATACCGTCTTAACCTTGCAGACAAATGCTAATGTTGTGTCTCCAGATCACCTAGAGGGAAATCCTAAAAATGATGAACAGCACTGAGCTCGGCCTCAAGTCGTTCAAGGAAGAAATGCGAGCAGTTGGCCTCAAGTCACTGCAGCACCGTTATGTGTTGAACTTAATGACTGCAATGGAGGGAGGTGTCTATGAAAGAATTGGCTCCGCCTTCTGCACATTCAACCCAGAGAACAACATAGACAATAGAACATTGACACTTGCCATCTAAGCACTGCATAATATACAGAGAAGCATGTGTGAAGAGGGAGGTGCTCTTGAGCAGGAGCGGTTTTCAAATTGGTTCTCCTGGCTCCCACGATGGATATCTGGTTTATAAGAATCACTGTTGCCAGTTATCATTGTGCTCCTATTGGTATGTGGGGTTAAACACCTGCTGTAAAAACGCAGTCCTGAAATTGGGTAGAATGCAAGTAAATAGGGAGGTAAGTGTTGTCAATAGCAAACTTAAGAAACAACAGACCCCAATTACAGTAATTGTCAAAATGCATGAGTCAGGTAGCATAGTTGAAAAATCAACTAGAGGGGGGAATGTTCAAGATGAAATTGAGGCATACATCGGTGGAAATGGAATATAGTCTTTTTCAACAGATTCACCCATTATGAGCTCTACAGCAACCTCGACTTGCAAATATGCAGTTAGTCAGGCTCTGAGACCGAGGTCCGGTAATTGCTGATTGATAGTAACAGGTGGGAGGGTGCATAGCTGGCTGGCAAACTCGAGCAGGAAAACTCTTGATCAATGCCACAGATTGGTGCAGTGACATTACAATGGTCAGGGGAGATTGCCCGAACAAAGCACACAAGGCCGGAGGGGGTACACATGCTCCTAAAAACACCATAAAGTCAGATGCCACATGAGGTATGAACACATCATCAGGAACTAGCACATGTAGTGATAACGTGCTCCCCATGCCAGACATCTGGACACCTTCACCACTGGCCACAATGTGTCGACATGAGGTCGAGATCCTCCTGCAGTAACCGTTTACCATTCATTTATGACTCTAATGACAGCAACCAACATTCCTCACCACATATGATATGCCAGAAACCTTATATTACCTACTGTATCTTGTATATTGGTATGACACCAGCATATTGTAAATTGAGATAATCCTCAGACCTAGTGCCTGCAACTGTTTTACTGGCTGAACTGTTTAATTAAACTAACTATTCCGGTTTTGCCAAATGTCTCTTGTCTTCTGTTTATTAAGGAATTCTACATTGAGCAACAAGAGCACTAATAGCCAAACTGATCTCATATGGTCACTAAGCTTACTCCGGTGTGCTATCTCCACAATTGGACAATATCTTAAGTACAGCACAGAAAAAAAACCTCCACATACCACGACATGTATGAAGAAAGAGACTTAGACTAGAGTTAGGCCTCATGAGAGATGATCTGGAATGCTAAGTGGCACTATTGAAATAATATATCAGGATTTTGCAGGCACCAGTGAACTCCCTCAAGTCTCGTCTCAAAGCAGTATTTGAAACAGCTAGCAACCCATGGCATGATTATATGGTACAATCAATAAAATCTAACAACTGAAGCTTGTAATATTCATTGCTCTGTTTTCTCATTTTTTGCCTTGAAAAAGAGTACTTGAACTCCTCTTAGGCAATGAAAGGCGAGGGCAGATCTTGCAGGCTGTACAATTGCCGCAAACAATCTTGGCCTCATTTGCTATGGTGTTGCCTAAACATTTACAGTGATCCCCATTGCCTGTTGGTTCCCCTATTACTGGATCAAGGGACTCGCACCTGCAAAGTGGCCTCTGATCTATGCTTTTCCCAAACCACTCCTGTGACAAAAGCAAGGTTTGGGAAATTTACCAATGCCAGTCGCGCTGCACTTTGTCTTTCGTGGGCTGGCAGTATCAGCCAACACTTCACCTGACTTCAATTCAGGACTTTCAGCAGGCCAATGGGATATATTTTAGTTAAACCTGCACAATTACGTTTTAAAGTAACCACCAGACTTTCTCTAGGTGGATCCTTAAAAGGAGGAATTGCATTAATTATTTTTAACTGTTGGCATTAGCACTTTCTCCCAGTGAATTTTAAAAATTTGAGCCCATATCATCTTGTAAAGCTGTCCTGGATACTTGTGGTCAGCTCAGGCAATTTAACTGCACTTAGCAATTATGGATGGACATTAGTCATTTAATCCTTTTGCCTTCCTCCTGTATTTTATCTGATCTGTTTTTGTTGTATTTAGGACTCTGGACACTTTAGCACTGATATTCAGTACTAACGTGCATGCGTTCTCTCCTTTACACTTGCTATGATGGGCGTATACCTGTGTGACATATTTAGTTTACCTGTAAGTCCCTTGCACAGTGGTAACCCATATACCAAGGGCTGGCAAATTAAATGCTACTAGTGGGTCTTCAGCGCTGTTTGCACCACTCAAAGAAATAGCTTTTCAAGCCAATCTCAGGCCTGCCACTGCCGGGCCTGCGTGCACAGTTTACTGCCACAGTGACGTTGCATTTAAAGTTACCTACTGAGCTTGAAACACTCCTTTTACTTCACATAGGTCACCCCTAAGGTTGCCCAAAGTAGCACTATGGGCAGGGATTTGTGTAGGTAAAAGGTGGGGCATGTTCCTTCATTGTATGGTATGTCCTGGTAGTGGAAACAGCCTTTACAATGGAAGCGTTACAATGCATGCCATTACAATGCATGTCGTTACAACGTGAAAGGCTTGTTGCAGGGGGTAGAAGGTGTTGGAGTTAACTCCAACACCTTCCCTACTGTTGCACACACTGGAGTTGGAATAGTAAATTACACCATTCCAACTTTCAGCGCACTCCCTACAGCAAGTCGGGGTAAAGGAATGCATTGTAACGGCATGCGTTGTAATGGCATGTGTTGTAACATCATACAACCCCTGGTAGTGACAAGCTGCCTATTTGGGTTTTCCGTGCTTTGAGGCTGCTCCTCTAATAGGTTTGCTTTGAGAATTCTCTGATATGTTTTCGAGAGGTAATTTCTGATGTGAAAGGAGTAGCATTGTCATGTTTGGTGTGTTTGGAATAGTGATAAATCCCGCGTATTGGTGTAAGTGGATTTTTCTTTACTGTTGGAGGAATGCCACTTTTTGGGAAGTGGGCATTTTCATGTGCTTATGTCTCTTTGCACTTTTCAGCCTGACTCCAATCTATGTCTAGGGTAGAGTGACTGCTGGGCTTGTGCATACTTTCCAGACCATCATCAAACTGGAACGGTTGGGAGTAACAGGACTACATCCTCATTCATCTGCATACTGAATGGTCTTCCTGGACTGGGAGAGAGGGAGGTGGGGAACACTTACATTTGTGAAGGCAGGGCCCTGCCCTCACACAAAGGGCTCTTTTACGCCCTACTGATCTCTGGAGTCAGAGGTGGGATTGAATGAGGGTGTTGTGCACTTCTAAAAGTTCTTTAGAAGTTAACTCCACATCAAAGACATTCTGAGTATAAGTACAGGGGCTCTGACCCCATGCATAATGGCAGCCATTGTGTGGGACATGTAACTAGATGCGGCTGGCTCTTTATACCTCATAATGCGGAACTGCTTTGGTGCCAGGAAACCCACCACATAGACTTTGCTGTGTTGTGCTGACCAACATGCCTGCTGGGCTACTAGAATAAATGCCACTCTGCTAAGGCAACCAGTGTGCTAGCCTGCTGCCTACCTGTCTGCTCTTCATGCCCCCAGTGCCTTCCAGGAGCAGTTGATCTGACCCCACCCTGCTTAGCTAAGGATCACTCAGGGATCCCAGGACAACACTGCTTATTGCCCAATAGTAGTGTGTGCTCTCATTCATCGTATCCAGGTTGTTGACCTCGACTCAGCATAGTGCGTGGTGAGTGGTATTCCCCATTTGAATGTGGAGTGCAGGTGCCTTTTATTTATCACACTTTGGGCTGGGTGCCACACCCTCTGCAAATCTGGCACTCTCTCACGGTCTCCTGAGACTGCCTTCACCGACACCATGCACTGGTCCCAAGCACGACATCTGAGCTCAAGAGGAGGCCATCAGAACAACCAGGCATCCCTTTGTAGATGCTCTGGCCGCCACAGGGAGCGAATCAGCTTGATCTCCGATGCTCCTGTGCGGATTGGCACTGCACCATGCCGCAGGTAGAGGGGGCCCTGGTTACACGAGGGTCGCCCGATTGCCAAGGGTGCTGTGCCCTGGAGACAGAGGGATGTCTCTCATATCATGTGACCCATAGGGTGTGGTCATGCCATCCCATGCTGACTTCACGGGCGGTGTTATTGTTTTTGGCCCAAGGAGGTGAGTTGGGCCCCGTGGGAGTTGGGAGGCTGTCCTGCACCTCCTTCACAGGCAGTGGCCTTAGACGTTGTGCCTTATGAGGGACCCTGTGCGGTATCCCCGCTGAATCCCGCAGGGGCGAGTCCTTGACGGAGGCCCCCGCTTAACCCCTTCGGTGCTCATGACGGAACGGTTCCGTCATGAGCCACGGTTGAGCTGTGCTCATGATGGAACCGTTCCGTCATGACCACGCCCGCGCAGGAAAAGATCAGCACAGCAGGGGAATCCGTCCAGCATGGAAGGGGTTAAAGGATGGATGGTCCGGTGACCACTAACATTACTAAATTAACTGTGGTAGGCACTCAGGGGCTCTTGTGCACCCAGAGTTGACCTGAATTACGGTATTATATGTAACAGACATGCAGAGGTTTCTGCGCACAAGGTGTTTATGTCCTACAGTGATGATTGGTGACTCAGCAGTTTCTCTCCCTACCCTACCTGCTGCATTTTATTTCCTGATATTATGATATATGTTGTTTTAGCCTTGTCTTATTAGGATAACAAGTACTATTTCAGGAGTTGCATTTGTATGCACAGTGATGGTGTATTTATGACGTGTGAAACACATAAGTCTTTATCTTATTTCAGTAACTGTGATGTTCTGACAATTGCCTAGTTGGCAAAGTAATTATTGGTTCATGTGATCAATGTTTACATGCAATACAGACACATATACTTATATATTATCATGTGGAGTCTCTTTTGTGGTGTATTTATTGTGTCACATGTGTGTGTGTGTGTGTGTTGCTGTAATGCTTCACATATTGCCTCTGGGATAAGCCTGATTGCTCTGGCCAAGCTACCAAGGGGGTGAGCAGGGGTTATCATGGGTTTGTAACTCCTTTACCCTGATTTGATTGGTGGGTTCTGCCTGGCTTAGGTGCATTCCTGAGCCAACCCGAAACCCTATTTCTAACGTCAACCCACATGGCTCTGTGCAACATGATATGTTGAGGATACATTTGCCTCTCAGCCTACCTTCCGACAGGTTCTTTTAGAAAAATTAGTTTTGTACAGTAAACATTTCACTGTAAAAACTGTGTGGAACTAAAGCATTTGTGCATGTACTTAATAAAATGCTTGTATATTATACATTTAAATAAAAGAAATGATGTTCAAATCAGACATATGCCTTGGTAAAGTAAAAATAAACATTAAGCCGTAATCAAGTTTAGGAAAGGGGAAGGTTTTTGTTACAGTCATTCATTATGGTAAATGGTTAAAGTTATGCCTAGAATATTTACTATGTTTAGTGACAGAACAGAGGTTAGTGTATGGATGAGGGCAAGGGTTGGGGTAGAATTATGCCAAGTGATATATTCAATGAAGTCTTGTTTAGGCTACGGGCATAAGCAGAACTAGCATTAGAGTTAGCATAAAGGTGTAAGAATTAAGGCTAGGTTTTGGGTTGAGGTGGACATAAGGGTTATAGTTAGGTTAATTGACTGGTTAGAGAATAAAAAATGAATTTTGGGAGTATGACTTGAATTACTGTTGGGGATAACATCAAAAGATACCTTGTGGACAAGGTTTATAGTTGGAAAAATGTATCAAAGATCACTATTTTTCCACATTGAAATATGTTACTTTTTTATTTTATACAACTTTTTTCACTTTCCATGTTTTAAATTACTGGACCCTTTTTTGCATGCCATCATTTATAGCACAAGAGTGTTAATCTGCTCATTTATGGACAGGTTAATGTGTATCCTCTTTCTAATTGTGTTGGGAGTTATGACACATAATTAGGATGTGTAACATTGTTAACATCATCACAGCTAGAGAAATTGATGAGAATGGTGTCAATAAATCCTATGGTAGTGTGTCCAATGAGGTCTATTCTTAATCAAATACATTAGCATTACCACCCTCACGTATCATTATGGTCATAGATGCTGTGGAAAGTGACGATTTGCTATTTTATTTATCCATTAGATACTGTTTATTGCTTTCAGTAGTCCGATCATAAAATGCACTTTTTTTCTGGGCCATAGCTTGGAATACATACTTCTTTAGGGAGTTAGGTACTGGTTTTATTGAACTATATTGCAACCCCAGATATATCCTGCCCTAATATGTCTCTCTATATGCATTTGAAAACATTTTTTCACCATTTAAAACATCTTCATTTGGTGGTAGGGTTGTAGTCTGATCATGGTAGGTACATGTGGGTGACTATGTAGCAGTGGGGATCTCTAGTGGCTCCGCCTGTATCATTCACATTCACTGAGGGCCATATTAATGCCATGTCATGTCACCTTGCTTCGCTGCACTGTGTGACGGGGAAAGGGCAGGAATGTGCCATATTTTAGTCACTAAGATGCATTCCTGCCTTTCCCCCTGCTCTGGTGCTTAATTGGCTGCTTAGCGCCAATGCAGGCACCCTTATACCATGGAGCAAGGGTGCCTTTGTTGTAAGGAGGATTGTTTTTGTACACGAAGGGTCACCTTCCTGCAGAAAAACAACCTCCTGAGGCTTTTTTCTCTTTCTATGTGTCCTGCAACATGCAGCCAACATAGAAAGAGGAAGAAAAGAGGAGCAACAAAGAGATTTCTCCTCGTTACACCTTCCCTGGGAAGGCATTGTGTTTTTGCACATTCCCACATCTACCACTTCTGGTAAATCTGGAATGCATCACCCATGCAACATCCATGGAAATGCTGCCCTGCCGCAGAGTAATGCAGCACAGAGATTTGTGCTGTGTTCCATCACTTGAGATTTATGAAGCTACTCAGGGCCACAAGAGATGGCCTTGCATGGCTACATAAATCTCCTTGTTAAGTTGCGTCACTCCTGCACCATGTTGCGTGGTGCAAGAGTGACTCAAAGGGGCACATAAATATGCCCCTGAGTGTATGTCTGCAATACCTTTGCTTGGCTTCAGTTGCTGTAAATTGATATCCTCTTCCAGTAGTAATGAACTGTCCTCCATTTTAATTTTGATTGATGCTTGATTCCTAATTCATCTCATTCATAGCTCTCACATTGTCAAAGGTTTTCAATCCATATTGATTAGTTCATGTTTATGGATTAAATGCAGCTACAAATTCATACATTTCACGCAAAATTATAATTTGTCTGTAGTTTTGCCTTAAATACTTTTTTACACTCATAATTCAATGATTTGACATTGTTGTAGGTTGTGAATTTTCCTCATTGGTTTTTTGAGTTTATGTCTTTAGTTTTAACACTGTTGTTCTTATGGTGTTCTACGATTATCACTCATTTTCTATCTTCTAATCAGAGGAGCTGAATCTGACTTGAATATTCACCTTCTTTAGATTATAATCATCTAGTTTTGTGGTATTAATCTATGATTTCCTCTAATACCTGCAATTATTTACTTGTTTTTGCTTTATGCTATTTATGCCTGGCTCAAGGATCCAAATTTATTTTCAATCCAGATGTATATGTAATTCCTCACCATTGTTGAATCCTCTACGACTCTGATTTCACAAGAAAATACACATTCATACCATCTGTTGAAGGTATACTATCTATTTCTTCCGTCGTCTTCACCATGTCAATGTCATAAAACTGAATTTGCTACCAGTATCCAGGGCCAGATGCATGACCCTTCCAATGTGTGAGTCGCACATTACGTCATTTTGCGACTCTCAACTTGGAATTTACAATAGGGTCTCAGACACTGTTTGAGATTCCTAATGGGTTTGCAAATTGCCTGCCTTGTTATTCTTCATGAGGCAGATGCAATTTGCGACCCCATTGGGAATGGCTAGCACTCCGAGGGATGGTGGTCTGCTGGGGTCAGCAGACCACCATGTCTGTGACTGCTTATTCAATAAAGTAGTTTTTTTTTACTGCAGCCTGTTTTCCTCAAAGGAAAACAGGATGCATTTAAAAAAGAAAAATGAAATGTTACTGTTTCATTTTTGCTCTTTAAAATTATTTTCAATGCCTTTCACAAAGGGGAAGAGGTTGCCTGGGGACCCCTTCCGATTTGTGAGTGACTTACCAGCCATTTGAAATGGGTGGTAAACTGCGAGTGTTTTGTGGCCACAATTGCGGTCACAAAATAAACTTACATTGGAATGCGAGTCGCTATTAGGAAGGGATGCCCTTGGCACGCCCCTTCCTAATAACAAGTAGCAAAACCCGAATTTGCAAGTCAATAATAGGTTACCGAGTCACAAAATAGGGTTTGGAATTAGGGAAGACCTAATTTGTGGTCGCAAACAAACCGATTTCCCATTTGCAACCACAAAAACGGTCATACACCTGGCCCTTAGTGTGTTTATCGTCCATGTGTTTGGTAATGGTGTAAAGTTTGTCTCTGTTTTCAACAGCTCTGACATCCTCCAAAATGTGTCTTTTTAGGTGACTTATTGTGCTTCCCACTTATTTCTTAATACATGCACATTTTACGATACACACCACGTATCTGCTTTTACATGTCATTCTTTGTTTAATTGTTCACTTTTGTGCTGGGAGTAATTGGTGTTGCTGGATATTCATACCTATTTTACAAGCCTTACACCTATTGCATCTCCAAAATCCTGTCTTTGTCACCCACCTATTTTGGCGTTTGGTCTTCCTTCTAAAATGATAATGAAGCACTTGTTCTTGAATACTACTGTCTTTCCTGCATGTGGATATTGGACCAAGCCCCGAGTATACACAGCCTTTTCTGTGTACCAAACCCTTAGCAGGTACCAGACCTCGTGTGGGCAATAAATTAGAGGCAGAAGGCCAATTATCTTCCAGACACCCAAGCTTTCTTAGGTGGCCGAGCCCCTATAATGCACAGAATTCACTCTATTTTGAACTGTTTGTGGATAGCCAACCTCTCTTGAGCATCTGGGTAAGTATCGGGTATGCACGCTTTTCACAGTGTGGACAATCTCTGATTGGAGCAAAGCTTCCTCTAGACACTTAAGCACTTTTCAGAGGCTAAGCTCCTACTACACACATCCTTCACTCTGTATAAAACTGTTTGAGGCTAGCCAACCTCTTGTGAGCAATTAACAGGAGCCAGGTGGCCGCTGCACTGAAACCTTCATGCATAGACAACCTCTTCTAGACACTCAAGCCCCCTTAGGTGGTCAAGAGTCTACTACGCACAGACTTTGCTCTGTACAAAACCCTTTGTGGATAAGTTATCTTTCATCAGCTATGTACCACATATGGATGGACCAGTAACAGCTGCACCTGGTCTTTGCCTTGTGCACCACCTGTCATGGAAAGCACACTTCCTCTAGACTGCCAAGTCCCCTTAGGTGTCCTCGCCCCTAAAATGCACATCCTTCATACTGAGAGCCCACTCATCCTTCACAGAGAGCCCACTCCCTGAAAACACTCAAGCTCAATAAGGTGGCCAAGCCCCAGTTATGCACAGGCTTAAAGTTGAATAAACCTGCCCCCTTTATACAAAACACAATTTAAAAAACGTTTTAACAGGAGCTACTCCTACTTGATCGGCAACAGAAAAAAAAAACATATGGGTCTACTACTGGACCCTTGCGTTGGTCCTATGGGTTCGCTGGAGTACAGGATTATCTATGGGAGGTCAAAAAAATAAATACAATTAATATCAATCAATCTCAATCTTTATTTCGACAATTTAGCCATAAAAGTTCATACAAGTTAACAATACAAAGGATCATATCATTCAAAATAAAAAATATAAATTTAGTTTTTTTTTAAAAATACATCAACATAACCAACAAACTGTTAGGATTTTGGCAGTAGGGAAAAGCCTGTTCTGAAGCTTTTGCCAAACCTTAATAGAAGTGTAAAATGCATGGATAGAGGGTTAGGGCTAAAAAACCACAACAGAACAATTTAGTAAGAAAAACCAAATGCGTAAGATTTCATGATAAAGGCACATTACATCTTCTTTTCCTCCACATAGATGCAAGAAATGATGAAACTGCAAATACTATTTGCCTAGATAGATCTGTTTTAAAGACCCTATAAGCTGACCTACACTGTGTAAACCCCAGGTTCTTGCAAATAGGGACAATCCAATACTTCCTGGTCTTTTTGTAGGCGGGGCAGAAAAATAGTATATGTAAATCAGTCTCCTGGTCTGCTTCACAGCTAGGACAGTTTCCCGGGGAAGTGTATGACCATTTACTGCGAAATGCTCTTATGGGAAGTGTGCCATATCTCCACTGCAAAAAAAGTTTTCTTGTAAAGTGAGGTCTAATCTCACTCAAAGCCTCCTCAAAGTGGTAGAAATCTTTACCTGATAGAAAGGTTTGTATTAAAATAGAAGATTGAGATTTGGAAATAGATTCTGCTATTTTAAACTCATAATAAGAATGAATGAGGTGCTTTCGAGAGACAGTAAAACAACCTGACGCCGGGTCTGTCCAGAGATCTGAGAAGCCCAATGCACCTAGTTGCTTCTTCACGTAAGTAAACCATGGATGTTTCCCTGGACTAGGTAGACTCAATACTTCCATTAATTCTTTTCTATAGACCTCGAGCTCTGGGGTAGTCCAGATCCTCCTCCAGAAGATCAAGGGTTTAAGACCAAGCACTTCATCAATGGGGCGCAAACCCAGATCGAGTCTCAGTGGAAGTAAGGGCGTGCTCAGAGGGAGGGCTAGCAATTGCCTTAAGAACTTAGATTCTATAGATGGGATCTCTGGACAGCATTTAGATCCCCAAAGTTCAGCTCCATATACTACACGCCCGCGGGCCTGAAGTTTATATATTTCGATGGGTGGACCAATCGATTTTACACTTGACGTGTTAAAAAATTTCAGTATCCCCCCGGTTGTTTGAACTAATTTCAACTGAGCCTTCATTTGGTGAGTAACCCAGGTCATTCTTTCATTTAGGGTAAGCCCCAAATAGTCGAAGGTATGCACCCTTTCTAAAATAATCCCACCTATAGAAGGGTTTGGGCGCGTCGTGGCTGGAGGATTAAAAATCATAAATTTTGTTTTGAGAGTATTGATTTCCAAACCCTGCTCCAGACAAAATAGCTCAAAGCCGTCCAAAACCCTCTGTAGGCCTAGAGGGGACTTGGAGAGCAATAGGGTATAATCTGCGAACATTATCGCAGGAACCCTATTGCGGTCCAGTTTGGGGGCATCGCTGTTGATGACCTTGTCTAGATACGAGAAGGCTCCATTAACATAAAGGAGCCAGAACGCAGCCCTGTCTGACTCCTTTTTCAACAGAAAATTTAGATGTTAAGGCCCCATACTTCCCACACCTTACTTGTGCAAAGTTTCCCTTGTGAAGGTGGATTATCATATTCAATAGAGGGGGTGGGACAGCCAGCTTTGATAAGACGGACCACAATTTTGATCTAGGGACCAAATCAAAGGCCGCGCGCAGGTCCACAAACACAGTATATAATGAACCTGCCTCCACCTTTACAGTCTTCCAACATAACAGCATAAGGCGAAAAATTTGGTCCACAGTAGAAACATTTTTTCTAAACCCTGCCTGGTAGGGACTAGGGATGGAGAATTCCTCCATCCAGTCATTGAGTCGCTCTAAAATCAATCTAGCAAAAAACTTTTGGGGGAACGTCTATAAGACTGATCGGCCTGTAATTCACCGGAAGTAGAGGAGAGCCTTTTTTGTGAACTGGAACTATCTCGGCTCCACACCATGTAGTGGGAATTGCCATACCCTTAAGGATTGCGTTAAATAGTGCCGTTAAGTAAGGGGCCCAGACTAGCGGCTCATTTTTAAAAAGGTTGCCAGGGAGTTTGTCCAGACCCGGCGCTTTACCAGCAGGGAGAGTAGTTAATATGTCTGAGACTTCTTGAATCCCAAAATCATCTCCATGCTGCTGAGTAGTAAGATCGAACAAATTATCCCCCTCTGCCGGGGCAATGGTGGGAAGATCGCTAGCATAGAGGGAAGAAAAGTAATCCTACCAAACACTAGCAGCGATATTGGGAACTATTGCTGGTGTGGGTGCGCCCGACCCCGTATTGACAATTTGCCAGAACTTACGGGGGTCTTTGTTTTTAAGTGCCTGAGTTAGTTTGTCCCAATTATCAGTGTCCCACTCTGCTTTAGCATGGACAATTAATTGTTTGTATTCCCTGCGTTTCTGTCTGATTAAAGCCTTGTTGTTATTAGACTTAACGGCTTCAAGAAGTTGTGTTTTGGCTTTCCTGCAAGCAGAGTTATACCACAATGGTGTGGGGAATCTCTTAGTGTCCATAGGGGTTAAGGGATTAAGCACATTGGCCAAAATGGTGTTTAACTCCAAGGGGGTAAAGACGATGGGCCCGATTCACAAAGGTAAAGTGAGACGAATGTCTAACTTTGCGACTTTCGGTATTCACAAAGGGCATTTACAAGTAGTAAATGCCCTTTGTGAATACCAAAAGGGCATAAAGTTAGACTTTCATCTCACTTTACCATTGTGAATCAGGTCCAAAGTCTTTTTCTAATAGGCGGCAGCTATTAAAATGCTCTTGTCAGCTGGGAGCAGACATTTGATCTGTTTCGCTGCCTGCCCTGATGTGGGCAGGAAAACAGATTAAGATATTGCTCCTGCATAGAGGGAGCAGCATAATAGTTGCTTCTTGTATGATGGTGCAATGCTGCTTTCCGCATCATGCAGGGATCCAGCTGGGGCCACGAAGGCCCTGGGGCTCCCCCTGCAGCTCCCACTGTGTGTATCGGGTGTGCTCTTGTGGGGACCAGGGCACCCACCAATTCAAAATAGAGGACCCAGTGAATGGGGTCCATGGGGCCAAAATAGGCTCTGGGAGCGGGTTTGTGCCCCCCTCCTTTAAAAATAACACAGTCCTGGGTGATGATGTACCCATGGCCTTTTTACCCCCTTTTCGTGGGAGTTTTGAAAATGCTACCCTCAGATGGGCGCAAACAGATGTTTTCCTACCTGGTGTGGGCAGGGAAACTGCTGTGCCCAGGGGAGGGCTCCCCAGGACACAGCATGTGAGCTGTCCCCAGAGGATGGGGTCCCAGGGCAATAAATGACTTACGGAGGGCATTCTCCTTCCCTTTATTGCCATATTTCAACCTCTGGAATGGACTCCCCAGGACCTATATTCCAATTTACTATATGGGGCCTCAGGGGATGGGGTCCCTGGGGCCAAAAGCAGACTGGAGAGGGGGACAGGACAGCCCCCACCCCTTGTTTGCCACATTTTGGCCCTGGGGTGTTCTCACTGGGGTCTATGATCAAATTTATTAGATTGGGCCTTTGGAGATAAAGTTCCTCGCGCAGTCTCCAAAGTGTATATGTTGGGTACTCTGGGTGGGGACCAGGGTACCCACCAATTCAAAATAGAGGCCCCAGGGAATGGGGAGGGGGCACAAATTAAAGTTACCCTCAGGGCAGAGTTGTGGTTACTTGAGATAACTATAAATATAACTGGAGAATTTATTTTTCTAATTTTTATTTATAACATTAGGTTGTTACTGAACATTCCACCTAAGTATAATGTTACTTTAACCTTTGTTACATACATACACACCCTTATTTATATATGTTTATATATATATATATATATATTCATATTTATATTAGCAAGTGGCAATCACCACTGTGTAGTCATGGTTAATGTCATACTTACCATACGAAGAGCGTTTTTTGTGAAGGAAATAACTTTGGCACTGTTTGACAAATCTTCAATAAAACTTATAAAAACAACAAACATCCACCTCTGCTCATTCCTAGATAGCTTTGGGTGATCCATCAAGAGGGGGTCGAGAAAAAAGGGAGGTTCCAAAACAAAACCACTTTTTCCCCTTCAAAATTCCAAAAGTAAAATTAGACAATGAAACTGAACAAATGGCTAAACAGAATTAAGCCAAATGTGTCAAAAATCTAGATCTTTACTCAGAAAGCATGCTTTTTGTGATTTGGTGTAAAATTGTTCAGCCGTTTTAGAGAAATTAAGATTTAAAAACTGTACTAGTGCTGTGGTAATCCATTGAGAATCCTGCAGGAAAAACTACAAAACAGAGCCTTCTGTTTGGCCAGTCCTGTGATGCAATATCACAGTATAAGAGGGTATAATATTAATGTCACAGGCCTACTGGCTTTGTCGATGGGCTGCCATATCAATATATCAAAGGCAGGCCTACTGTCTATGTCATGGAGTCACTGCATTAATGTACAAAAGGCAAGTCTATTAGTTTTGTCACAGGGTGACCACGTCAACATTTATAAGGCATACCTATTGTCTTTGTCAAATGGTTACAAAATTGGCAAATCAGCCAGTAAACCTATGGATTTTTTTAAAACTTTTTTTCCAACAGAAAGGAAGTGTCCCAGAGTATCCAACTTCCTGTTGCTGTCCAGCAGGCTCCTCCCAATGCTTTGTCCGTCTCCTGGTCAATTTTCGTTTGGATTTAGAGCTGGAAGGTCTTTCTTTGTGTTTTTAAGGACTTTGTATTTGAGATTTCACAAGTAAGTTAAACAAGCATTTTCAATGCAATAGGTCTTGCATTACTGAAAATTTGAGCTATTGGCGTTGCAAATAATAATGCAACACCAATAGCTCAAACATTTAGTAATTTGAGACTTATTGCATTGCAAATGCTTGTTTTGTAAAAGAGTGCTCAGCTTAAAAGGTATGAAAATCCTTTGGGCATAGATTGGGTCTAAGCTATGTCGGAAGATTTGATAATGCCAGTGAAGGTTAGTCGTAGGTGTCTGCATGTTGCTGAGTCACATGATGTTTAAAGTACTGAGTACATTCTGGGAGCAGTAGTTTTAGTGTGGGTGTAAGAAGACTTGGAATAAACATGGTAAAATATTGGCAGAGCATACAGAAAAGCACTCACCAAGGGAAAGGAAGGACACTGCGACAGGGGAAGGCTTCCATACAGCAGTTTAACATGAAGCCTCACAACTCCCGGGCTCTGCCCCTCATCTCAATGAAAGATTTTGAAGGCATTTTCGCAGATTACATGGGGGAGGGTGGGCATGCTGATGTAAATAGTATTACAAGCACATAAATTAAACAAAGCCCAACGTTAAAAGAGAACAAAAGTGAACATTCCAAAAACACAATCTGGGCCAAAAGGAACAAAAAAAAGTGTGCGCACGGAGTCCCAGTTAAAACGGAAGAAAAGCATGTATTCCCTAAACACGGACTGGGCTGAAAGCAACTAAAAAGCACCACCTTTTCATGCAAGGTGTGTGGATAATCTGAAAGCTGTCTGGGAGGGGCCCTGTATGAGAGACTCAGGAGCTGATGATCTGTAAATTTAAAGTGAAAGGCAGCGCTTGTTCTGCACTTCTGTGTAATAAAGGGAATACAGTTCCCATGTGCTCACAGAATCAAAAGGGAGGAAGGGGTTAAGGGTGGGTACATGGTGGGAAGTTGACTTAGTGAGGGAAACAGATACATCCCCCCAAAAAAGCCTATCGTCTTGGAAAGAAGGATGTGCCATTTAGGGGTGGGCGGAATTTGCGGAATTAACCTTCGCAAATTATCGCGAGAATGTTTAAAATTATCGCAAACAAGCAGAAATATCGCGAAGATGCGGAAGTTTTTTTCCGGCATGTTCGCGCGATTTTCTGCATGGTTGCGGGTCGCCAACTTACCCATGTGGCTGCTTGCGGGCGCGGCCATCTTGTTTTGAGTTGTTCTCGCGGTGCATGATCGCGAGAAGAAAGACGTGATCGCGCGACGCATGACGTCACTGCGGGCGCGAACTGTCGCGAGACAGCGCAAATGGCTAAAAACAATACAACATCTCATGGAGAACGCGACCGGATCAAGAAAACTTGTCGGCGAACGCAGGGATTCAGGTAAGGCGATCGCGCGCGCGCGAGAATGTATCATTTTACAGCGCGAGCAAGAAACAAATTATCGCCAAGCTGCGGAAACCGGAATTTTTGACATTTTCGCGCTCTCCGCGGAACGCAAAAATGTCAAATTATCGCAATTTCCGCGACCGGAACGAAATTTTTGCCCAGGCCTAGTGCCATTACATCCAGGGCTGCTGAATTTGAAACTGACGAACAGGGTTCGAGTCTCAGCTTCGGCAAGGTAAACAAACAAGAGGGACCATAAACATACTGTGATAAAACAAGCTGTGATTTGGCTCATCAGTGTGTAATAAGCTCCTTAACCAGATTCGATCATGATAACGAAAACAACCACTTTGCCCATGATCTGGGGTGAAGGGAACCAGAGGAAAACGAGTTCTCCAAAAACAACAGATAAAGCATGCCAGCATTCGGAAACCATACTTGGGTGGTGCTCTATGCTCTTGACTAGAAGTGAGGTATCGGCTGTGTGAACGAGTGACAAGGCAGCAAAGAAGAGCAACTGAGTAGTGAACCTATGGAACGCAGGAGGCGGGAATAAAGTTGTTTTGATGAATACACCAGGTCTTGCAGACAGCGCATGCATGCTGGCAAGGCTCAACCTAAAACCTTTATATAAGGGTTTTGTTTGTTTGATGGAGGGCATGCACCAGGATTTATTTCTATTTTTATTTGATTTTTTTCATTTATTGTGATGGGGTGGCCTGCAGTTTCAGTTTTTTTGCATGTAATTTTTCCTATTTTGTAAAGGAAATTTGTAGCACAGTTTAGTACATTTTATTCATGTTTTTTTAATAAATTTGTAATATGATTTTAATTTACTATTTGACCTACTCTGCCAATGGGCCTTCCAGGCTGTAGGCCCAGTACTAGTCATGGGTGCATGAAAAAACTGTTTCTTTGATGTGTGTTGGTTTGAAACATCATTTAGGCCATGGTTGGCATTAGATTAAAATACAAAATGTGTTCTTTGTGTTGTTTCATGTTTTTTTCCTGCAAACAGTGTATAGACTGGGGTAATGCCTCTAGAGGTGGGTGTTGTAATTTTTTCTAGCCCTGTTAATTTTTGTTTTTGGCATTGCTTAATTAATGCTGTGTTATCTGTGTTACCACCATGCCTCCTTTGTCTGGCCAGTGTGTGTGTCATAGGCCACCATTTGTCTTTGTTTCCTATGCCATGTGGCCAGGGGCCATTTTGTATGATCAGTGTCTATAGGCCTCCATATGTTCTTTGTTTTCCATGCCTCCTCTTTCTTGTTGTGACCATGTGGCTTGCGGCCAGTTTGTGTAGCAGGCCTGTGTGCTTTTGTCATAAGCCTGCATGTGTTTTTTTTAGTTTGTTCCCCTTGCCTTCTTGCTTGTTGTTGTGACCATGTTTTTGGCAGCCATTGTGTGTAGGCAGTCAGTGTACTTTTGTCATAGCCTTGCATTTTGTCTTTGTTTGTGGTCATGCCTCCTTGCTGGTTGTTGTTTTTTCACATGTAATTATCTTATTTTGTACAGCAAAAATGTTGCACAGTTTAGTACATTATTTCCATGTTTTTTAATACATGTGCAATATTCTTTTAATTCACTATGTGGCCTAGTCTGCCAATGGGCCTTCCAGGCAGTAGGGCCAGTACTAGTCATGGGTGAATGAAACAACTGTTTCTATGTTGCCTGTTGAATTAAAACATCTTTTAGGCCATGGATGGTATTGGATTAAAATACAAAATGTGTTCGTTTTTTTACGGTATTTCAAGTTTTCATTTTCCTGCAAACAGTGTATAGGTGGGGTAATGCCTTTGGAGGATGTGTGTTGTTGTAAACATATTTAGCCCTATTATTCTTTTTGTTGCATTGCTCTATTAATGCTGTGTCAGTGTGCTTTTGCAATAGGCCGACTTGTCTTCTTGTTTTCCGGGCCTCCTTCTTGTTGTTTTGACTATGATGCTGGTGGCCATTTTGCGTAGGCATCCAGTGTGCTTTTGCCATAGGCCTGCATGTGTTGTTTTTCTATCATTACGTTGTGGCACCATGCCTCCTTGCTTGCTATTTTACCATGTGGTTGGTGGACATTTTGAGCAGGCAGACAGTATGCTTTTGCCATAGGCCTCCATGCCTTCTCTTTGTTCCCAATGCCTTCTTGCTCAGAGTTGTTGCTGTTGATAACCATGTGGCACTGGCCAGCAGCCATTTTGTGCTTGTAGCAAATGTGGCCCTTTCCCATAGGCTTGCATGAATGGTTGAGCAATGAGATAGCCGTTTAATCAATTATATGCTTGAGGATAATTTCAATTATTTCTAATTTTATTTATTTACATTTCTAAAATTTTAGTTTTTTAGTTTACATTTTTTAAATTTAATTATTTTTTTTAAATTGTATTTTTCTCCATAATATCTGGCATCAATTAATCAACCCCATGACCGTGATAGGTGCAAAACAGCTTGCATTAGATTTGTCAGATGCACATCCCTGAGTGTCACATCCCACGTGATCCACATAAAGCAAACAGTTACATCTGTGTGTTGTTGATGTTGCTCTTTCCTATCCTTCCTCAGTGTACACAATGAAAGTTTATGTTTGTGTGGTTTTATGGACAAATACACTGTATTGTTAAATATTTATAATAACTTAAATAACCAGTGACCACACTAAATGATATGGTTTGTTTGTACTACTGATTGAACTGCAACTGTGCCAAGTTTCACAGATTTTTTTTTTGCTTGTTTGCTTTTTGGTGGACAAGAGAGACAACATCACCCACAGTACTGCCAGGCAAAAGGCCTTTGCACAACGTGACGACTGACCAGACATCTTGTACATCTCTTCAACTTGCAAAGCTAATTGACACTGTCAACTCACAACTTCTAGACGTCCCCAAATAAAGGTGCTACCAAGAAAGTGGCCAGTGATATGAAGGAGCTTATTATCACTGGTATGTCGCCCCAGACCTTTTTGGGCAAAACAAACATGTGCCTGGCGCACAGCCTCTGGGAAAGAAGCTGGGAGCAGCACCCCCAAATAAATGGACCCACTCCAACCTAGGCCCTAGCCCATGTCTGTCACAGAGGCAGCCAGTCTAATCATGGCAATGCAGAGAAGCAGTGATGTTGAATTTGACTTATTTCTTTTGTTGAAGGAAACTCAAAGTACGTGGACAACAACAGCCGCTGCCAGCAGCAGTAGTTCTTCCAAAGTAGGAGCAATGCAGGATATTGAGAGTCATGCTGAGGAAGTAGAGGAAGCCACTCTTTCAGAAGATCCACGGTCTTCCAGATCTCCAGCAAGAAAAAGGAGGGTTAGTCCACCTTCTTCTCCAAGCTCCTTTTTTAATGATGATCAAGACTCCACTTGGATCCCGCCTCAGTCTGAGATGAGACAGGCCATGAGAGGCTAAGAAAAAGGAAGGTTCCTGAATGCCTTAGACTTATAGATGTAGAGGGGAAGAATGACGATGAGCACTCATCATGTATGGTATCCCAGCCCTAGTGGAGGCCGAAATTACCCCACCCCAACCTGCTGTGCTAGATGTGGCACCACAGATACCACCACCGCCAGCAGCCATATTTGCAAAGCCCCGGCAGTGACCTACTTCCACAACCACCACAGTAGATGTAGGTACTGCAGAAAGACAAACGTCAAAACACCCCCCCCTACCTCCAATTTATCTGACATTGGCAATGGCACCAGCATCAGAAAGTAGACCTCCTTAGTTTGGGACTTTTTTACTGTTAGCATGAAGTAGCTGAACATTGGCATATGCTCCATTTGTGGAGCAGGTTTTAGTCGGGGCGAGCTTTGTACAAACTATGGTACCGGAGGCCAAACAACCCATTTGAGAAAACACCGCACAATCCAGTAGGAGGCGCATCTTAGTGGCCAAAAAACTGCAAGTAGTTTTGGTGAAAAGGGTGAAAGGCTGAGCAGTTAATCTGATCCAATCATGGTGGAAGGTGAAGAAGAGGAAGGCATTTTCGTTACGCAAAGTAGCACTGTCCCCAGCAGTGCAGTAGTATCGCCCACATCAGCAACATCGCTGTGGCACAAGACTCAGGTCGAGACACCAAGGCAAGAGAGTACAGTGACTGCCCCGCTGAGATACACATTGAGCCTACCACTGTCTGCTCTCAAGAAGTCACCTGCATCAGTGGCATAAGAAAAGAAACAAACAGGCTACTATTCCTGGCATGTTTGGGCACAAGGGGCAGTACGAACGCAACTACCCAGTGCCATGTTTGTGCAACGCGAAGCTGGCTAAAATGTTAGCGCTAGACCTTCTCCTTTTTTGTTTTGAGGAAGGGGTGGGTTTTCTAAAATGGAAATTTACCAGCAGGTCCTATTTTGCTTGAGTTTTTGTTCCAGCGCTACATCATGATGTACTGGAATTGCTTGGACAGGCTTTGAAGCAGAGTGCTGTTCACACTGTCCACCTGACAACAGACATGTGGACCAGTTGCCAAGCCACTGATTACATGTGCATCACTGCACATTGGATCTTTTTTGTGGGGGTCAGAGAAAAGATATCTGCGGGTGTTGACACTGCAGAGATTTTTAATGGTGCTCAGAAGCATGCAACGGTAGCCATCTTCCTTGCGGAGAAATCCCATTCTGCAGCAAACATTTTGGAAGAATTTAACAACAAGCTCTTTGAATGGCTGCGACCAAGAGGGCTTACCATTGGATTTGTTGACAATGACAATGGTAGTAATATGGTTGCGGCCATGACAGATGGTGGCTATTTCAGGGTCCTGTGTTTGACACACTGCATCAACATCGTTGTCAGGACTTTCTCAAAAAAGAAGACCAAGTCAGCAACTTACTGTCCACCTGCAAAAGAATCTGCCCTCATGTCAGCCATTCATTTGAAGCCCATAAGCAGCTGAGGGTCAGTCAGTAGTATAATAGATTGCCAGGTAAAGCAATCATACAGGATAGTGCCAACACGTTGGCACTAGACCTATTACATGTTGCAACATCTTTTTAAACAGTACAGACCGATCAATGAATATATCATGCAAAGAGGGGATGCCTGATAGAGATGCTGCTTCATTTTGAGGTGTTCACATGGGAAGTCAGCAAGGAGGACAGTACCATAGGCCAAACTATCCTGTTGGTACATATGCTGCAGGAACAGCTAAAGGAGGTGTCTGAAATGTATGCAGGTGTATAGGGAAAAAAAAGCGTACAAGTTGGTGGAGATCCTAACCCTTCTCTTATTAATGCAAGGGTGCAAAGAGACATTTTGTCATCCAGACATTGCATCTGTGCCACAATTCCTGATCCACGGTGCAAACCATTACTGTCCACTTTCATTCCTTTTTCAGACAGGGATCTTGCAGACTACAAAACATGGATTGTTGAGCAAGCCATTGAGCTAGAAAAAGGACGACCAGGAATTAGAGACCCACTCCTCCAGGGCATAAGTTCTGTGGTGCAGCTTTCAACTTCAGTGCCTGTGGGTAGTGCAGTTTGCTGGTGCAGTGAAGAAGACCCCCATCCATTTCTCTCAAGGACATTGGCGATACAAATTTGTGCCTGCCTTCACCCCCTGCCTATCTATCCTATCCTAGTTTGTTCCCCTAGCTGGACTGCCCCACATTATTTGATTTACACGACTGGCCAATCTCTATTTTGTGAAACAATGATTGGCAATGTACCACAGTGACCACTCTTGAATTAGAAGTACAGGTAAAAGGCATGAATTGCAGGCTGAGTGATTGTTGTTTGTGAGTGTGTTGAGATGATTTAAATGGTGGCATGCAGTGACACTGGGTGTTTTTTTAACCATAGCTATTAAGCTTGATCATGTATATAATGATTTACAATGTTGGTGGCCTAACTACGGGTGATAATATGTTTCATGACAGTGATTTTTCCCTTCCCCTTTGACCCTTAGCAGGATTTGTTCACTGGGTCCCCTCCACACTGCTTTATTTTCTGCTTCGCATTCCTTAAAGTCCCGACCCGACAGTAGCTAACAAACACAACTCTAGTCTACATAAAAAATGACTCAATGTTTCTCTTATTATGCATCAACAGCATTGTACTACAGGTCGATCTACCACGTTTAAGTCAGGACTCAGTCAGTATGGAGTTGGACACCCTATTCAGAGTCAGAATGATGAATGGAAGGAACAACTGCCAGCAGAAGAAGGAAGTAATCAACTTCACTGCAACCAGCCAATTTGGTGATGAATGGTGATGACTTTAAAGAGGCCTATCCAACTCTGTGGAGTGGTGGTGAGAGAGATGCATTGATTTTACTTAATTTTGAAAATGCAATGTTGCTGGGTGTGTGTGCTGTCTGGCTCAAATTTTAAACTATGTGGTGGTTGGGTGAGGGGTTGTTTTTGTAGGTAACTGGAAACAGACATGTGGTCCTGGTGATCACATTATGCATGTGCTGTTAGGCTATATATTATTATTATGATTAATGATGTTGAATTTATGATCATGGTAGTTGCAAGGTAGATCAGCCTGATACATTGTCCACTTATGTGGGATTGTTGTGAACATTTTATCACCTAATTAATCACACATCAGTCATAAAATGAATAATTGGTAGATGGACTATCCTTTTTCTCTCTTGTGCTGCCTCTGAAACTTCTTAGTGAAATCCTTATGTAGTTTACCTTCTGCACCTCTCCTTGATTTTACAGTATCATTTTTGTTTTACAATTCACAGGCCTTCTCTTCTCCTGCACCAAACGGGAAAAGCACCACAGCACTCACGCATACCTTACCAGACCGCATCAGCCAGGCACCTAAGACAGTCCAAGAGGAATGCAGATGCAACTCCCAATTTGGCAAAACAGTCTAATTTTTTCTTTTAATAATCATTTGTTTAGAACTGTGTGTGTTGTTCACTTCACTCCCACATCATTTGAAATGTATTTGCTATTTTTCAATGCTAGGTGACAGAACATTTGGATATAATGTAACCTGGGTCTTTCTGGGGCAGACGGACTGTTTGGTTTGCATTGCATTTAAGTTACCTATGCTCATTCCTTCATTTCCTTTTCCTCCTATAACAGATTTATTATGGTTTGCTGCTCATAGCCGAGATGAATATTGTATTTTTATTTCTTTGTCTTTGTCAAACCTTTCCCAAAATCCCCTTTCCCTTCCATTCGTAAAACCCCTAACTCTCTTCCCCTGGACTGTGTTATTCATTGAACTGTGACTTAATAACTTATGCCATTAATTGACCACACACTTGGTGGGGCGGATGTGGTGAAATCAACACAAATTCAGTGTAGGACCTTCAGTTTTACTCATATTACTAAAACAATAGTCCACACTGGCCCCATCTCCCCACCAACACATAAAAGTGTTTGGTATTTCAGTTATAGAAGAACATAATTTGTTAGTATCATCATTCAGGCATTGTGTGTTGCGTTAAAGGCTTAACTGATAACTAAGTCTACTTCAGACTTTAAGACCTCTTAATGAATCACAAAGTGTAACTTTTGTTTCCACAAAATACTGGCTCGCCTTTGCTCTGAATAATTTAATATTGTTTCTTTATATTCTGTATCAGGTATTCTTTGTTGTGTACTAGTCTGGTCTCAAGTCTTTGTAAAGGTATGATATAAAAATAATATATAACCCAATAACACAGTTTTCTTTAAATTTACATTTATTTGCCTGTGATGAATAATCCTTCTGATTAAAATCCTACAGTTGGAGTTCACCTAGATGGGAGTAGGACCTGACTGCTGATTCCTGTACTGTTGTTAGTGTGCTAGCCTGCTACTACTACCACCAGTATGGCACCTTGGTAAACCCTACAACCATCTCTTCCTTTTTTTGGTAAAAGAACTATGGTTTGTTGTTCTGCTAGGTTGTTGTAGGCAAGGCAATGGCAACCCCCCATTAGCGTTCAATATAGTTGCAGACTGCAGAGACTAGGAGAGTAGTTGGCCAAGGGTACCAAATAGGCATAGCATATAGCTAATTCTTGTTACACACTATAAGCAAATTTTAAAAATATGTAGCGCCAAAAGTCAGCATTGAAAGTAAAACACCAACAAAAACCTAGATTGGAGACATAAATTAAGAAACTTAAATATTTATCAATCAAAAAATCCACCCTTTCCACCCACTTCCAACAACTAGCCCACCCTCTCCCCAAACAAATGAAAGTTCTCTATCCCCACCCATTGGATGTGAAAAAGTCCAAAGTACAAACTGTAGAAAGCAACGTAACCCCAATCCCAACTCCCACAACCTGACACTCCTAATCCACAACAACAAACAAGTCCCACCCACCAAAATAAAAGTAGGCACATCAGGAACTAGGCACGGCAGGGTCAGGTGCTCTTCGTGGTGCCTGTCCATTTGTCTCTGCCGGTCTTTAATCTGTGCCAGCCTTGAAATGATGCGGCGCAGTAGGTTGCAGTAGGGTGCAGTCTGAGGGAGGTAGCAGCATGTGTTGTTGGCTGGTGGGGAGCAGCATTAACATTGCAGTGCTGATGTTGTGCCTGAGAAGCTGGAGGTGCTGGTGCTGGTGGGGCCCTGGGCCCCTGCCTAATCCTGATCCACCACCCACTGGTATTCGGCCCGCATTGTCTCCAGCTTTCTGGGCTTCTGCGTCCTGGTGAGATGGGCCCTGGTGGCCCTGGTGACCAGGAGCAGCTATAAAGAAAGGAAAAGACAAATTGTAAACAATGCTCTGTGCCAAAAACATGTTTAAAATTATGTAGTGGGTGGCACTGTAGCAGTATATTGATGGTCCCTTAGGGCCTTTGATTCGATGTGATTAAAGTCATAGCCACCATTACCCACTCTCATAAAACTAAAGGCAAATGGCTAAGGCTCTAACTTCCTGAAAGGAATTAAGGTAGAATAAACACAGTAACACATCCGTTTTTAAAAAACTACTTTTTTTTCCATTTGAAGGATTTCCTAGTAAAGTGCTCAGATGGTTTGGGCCTCATGAATTAGACCCATTTACTAATGAATGGTCTTGTTTTTGCTACAATAATGATTCTGGTATGATCAGACACCTTGAACTTACATTGAGCATCACTAACTGGACCATTTCATGTGCATATTTTTCATAGGAGATAAGTCCGCTACAAACTGTCCAAAGTGTCTCTGCGAGGTTTGGGAAGCCTGTGGGATCTTGGGTCAAGGTATTTTGATTTTCTCTTAAACAGCAAGCTGTCAACAGGGATTGCCAAACAAGAATCCTTGTGTTTCTATGTGCAACTCAGGTCTATTTTACCTTTAACTCCCTCAGCTATAACCTGCATCCTTTTGAGCAAGTAGAAGGTGGGAAAAGCGATGTACTGCAGTTCAGTCAGTGAAAGGATTAAGGATCGGAATATAGCCTTGGCACGTTCATCACAGACTATCCCATCCGCAGAAATCAAGCAAATTACATTATCCATGCAGCATTGCATTGTTCTTCTAGCATTCTTAATCTTCACCCTTGGCTTTGATATGCACTATTTAAGCTTCACATTCTCTCATCCACTCTTCGCCATAGAAAGCTAGTCATCATCTTCAAATCAATCCATCCATATAAACATAGCTTAAAAAAAACTTTCACCAACATCCATTTACCCACCCATGCATCCTTGCTTTCACCCATTCCATTCACCCATCCTGCTTTCCCTTAACCCTCCCAAGCATTCCTTTCAACCACGCAGCCACCCAGGCAGGCATCCTTCTAGTTTCACCCGTATATACCCTTTCAACCATTCTTCACCCAGTCATGCAGATTGATGTCTATCATCATCACCCACCTATAAGCATCTTTGCACCCACGTATCCTTTCACTCATATATTACATACATGCCCCCCATCCTTTCTCCTTCCATCCTGTTTTGCCTTTCCATTAAATTTCATTTATGCACCTATATCTGCTGAGTTGCAGATAGAAGAGGACATAACTACTCAACTCCCACTGTATCTGATAAATCGGGGTGTTGTTCATGAGTCAGGCAACGCCCTCGCAGTTTGTATATTGCTATTTGGACTTACCACTGCCCGCCCCTGCTGCCGCTGTTATTCCCACCTCAGTGGTGCCTGCTGCAGCTGCGTCCCCTCTGATAGCGCTGTCCCCTGCACTGGTGGTCTGTGTGGCTAGAAAAACAATTTCACGTCTATAATTTTAGATCCCAGATATGCCTCACCCTGTTTTTCCAAGCAAAATGCAACCACAAAACAAAATATAATTACAGTTCAGTTACAGTATCTTAATCTTTTATCAAAAACTCAAAACATAATGCTGGGCATTTTGTTGGTTGGCAATCACTGAAAAGCGAGACAGTTAAGCCAAACAAAAACGTTGGAGAGGCAGAGTTATAATTGTTCCGAGTTATTGAAGTGCAATGAAGTGGTGCAATAATTGGTCAATGAAGTACATATGGTCTTAGTTGGCAAATTCAATGGGGCTGTCCTCCTCATCATAGTTCCAGCCATGCTGCTTCGTCATTAACTGCTGGTATACTATGATAATATTACATGCACAACACTCGAGGTTCTCCATTACCATGGCCACCCTCTCATTTCACGGTACTGTTTGAGCATAAGCAAAAATATAAAAGCCTCAACAAACATGTGTCGAAGCTTAACTGGGCATAAAATCTTCACAGTAGAGTACCTGACCTAAAATGGTTTCTCTGAGTCTTACTGTACCACCGGTCTATAAGGGGAGAGGTAAGGCTTATTGAAAAAGCAGAAGTAAAAGGAAGCTACAGACTAGTACAGATAGTTTTGAAGTCAAGTACAGAAACTTGAATTATAGAGAAAGTAAGTAATAAAAACGATTATGTAGGAATAAGAAGGATTTAGGAAAAGTGGAGTTGGAAAAAAATTTGGAGACAGGCAAAGTAAAAAGAAAAAAATATTAATTCTAAAGGTGGAGCGGTAAAAGAAACAAGATAGGGGAATAATAATAACATGAATAGGAGGACTTACTGGGCCAAACGGAGCCTCAGCGCACGTGGAGGCACATCCAGCACTCACATCCACTGGCGCTTCGGTAGTGGTATTAACCGTATCACTCCTGCCCCTGGATGCTGATGTAAGAAGTAAACAAAATGAAATTTAAAAAAAGGTTAGTGGGACATTTAATCTCCCTAAAAATATTATGATTGGGAGAGGCAAACACAGTAACATTTAATTTAACTTTGATTTAACTTTTATAAATCAGATCTCCTCTCCTAAAAGTATTGTGGCGCTATTCCTTAATTTCCTAACACTACTCCAAATTTCCTAAACTACATTTTGGAACTACTAATAAATTGCAATGAATGATCTTTGCTTCTCATCTTCTCATCGATCTCTCAACCTTTGACGGGTCACATTAGTCTGCATTGTTTTTCAATGCAGACATGCTGATGCATGCATAGTTACTAGTTACTTACTACACATCACTGGGAAATTGCTTGGGGTTGGGAGAGAATATTGTGCCCGCTCACTAATAATACCAATAACTATCATATCTCAGTGACAGGACAGAGGAGTCTCTACATGACTTCTTAAAATTTTAGTGCAAGCGAGTGCCAATGAGTAGGATGAGGTAGCACTGCTGAGCACCTGCCTACTCTAGGATGAGTAAATAATATTTGTAACACAAACTTAACTTACCTGAGTGTGAGCAGCATGCTTGCTATTTGTGAAAAACATAGCATAGATAGAACACAGCAAGTAAATGAATATTACTCACCAAGCCCCACAACCTCCACCCCCAGCAGGTCTATCAGGTCCTGGTCCCTAACCAGGATGTCTGCGCATTGGTGTGTCAGCTGTAGTCGGGTGTGCTGGATCCCAGAGCAGCGGTTCACAGCCCGACGCACCCGCTCCTAATGTTGCTTCCACTCCCATAGGGCATACCTGCTACTAGGCCTGCCACCTGCTGCCAGGGTGGAGGGGAGGTGACACTGCAAAACTAGAGCTGCCACCTCCATCTCCCTGAATAATGCGCAGGGTTTCACCCCTTCGGTGCACGGCCTACCGCAAGGTAGGCAGCTGCGATTGATGGTGCTGCTGGTTCAGGGGGGATTGAAGCTGCTGCACCCCTGCTCTGCCATGGCACTGGCGGTGACTAGAGGAAAGTAGAAGTAGGAAAAAGAAGGAAGGGAAAAGGTAAAGCGAAAAATAAAAAAGTACAAAAGTCACAAAAAACAAAACAAATTAGAAAAAAGCGTACAGTACAAAATCACAAAGACACAGGGTACGTTTATAATAAAAAATAAATGAGGGGTAGATAGGTTTCAGAGGGGTAGGATTAAGAAGATTAAGCAGAGATAGAAAAATAGGCCCCACACTTGAAACAGAGCAAAAAATCAATCTAGCGGCATCCATGCAAACCGTGCGGTGCTATTCGCGTGCGATTTCTGGTGCGACAACGCACATGGTGTGACGTGTGATCGCAAACATCACGTGTACAGTCACGGCAAGCTACTCCTCCCACATGCAGAACTCCATGTAAACCACAGAACGTTTTTTACTATGCGGAAATGCACGAACTCTGCCCAGGCCTACTGTAAACCTGGGAATGAGTCAAAACTGTATGCCTACCCAGAGCTGGTGTAACAAGGCTAAATATGTTTATTGCACCTCATTTGTTCCTCTTTCTATGTGTGCTGCATTATGCAACACACATAAAAAGAGGAAAATGCCTCCATGGATTGCTTTGTGCAGGAAGCTGTGCCTTTCTGCATTAAAACAATCCTGCCAACAAGCAGACAGCCTTGCACCATAGTGCAAGGATGCCTGCATTGGCGCTAGACACAATGTTGTGGGCTGGCACTGATTTAAAGGACAGGAATTCACCGTACTTAGTAAATACGGTGCAGTCTTGCCCTTAATGTGCACATGTGAAACGCCGAAGAGTGGGATTCCACAACAACTGTGACACACAGAACTGGCATTTCGAATATGTGACACCCTAAACTGTCTCTCTGCACAGAGGTGAGACACCCACCATCCATGAACAAATCATAAAATTGTCAGCAGTACATGTCACATTCACACTTGTCTGAGTGATGTGCCTATACAGATGAGTGACATGCACTCAAGGAATTTTTATTGTAATGCATTTATGTGCACATGCTGTGCTTGTGGTCATTTTGTACTGTCCCATGATAGCTAAGAACGGTCACAATGTGACATGCTCATGTGAAGAAATTGTCAATGATGATGTTCCTACGGGCTATTCCTGCTGCAGTGGTGTGTGGTCCACCTGCCTCATCTTCATCATCATCGTCCAGTGCATCTGGCACCTGTATCCATGGTGCATTGCTGCGTACACATATGTTGTGCAACACACAACATGCAACGATCATCTTGCACAACGATGTCTGGGCTGTACAAGAGCCTTCCACCTGTGACGTCCAGGCACCTGAAACGTGACTTCAACACGCCAAATGTGCGTTCTACGATGACCCTGGTGCGTTTGTGGGTCGCATTGTACTGCCTCTGGGCATGTGTGTTCGGGGCTCAGAGGGGTGTCATCATCCAAACGCAGAGTGTATATTCTTGGTCACCTATGACAGTGCAGAGAGACATGAGTCAATAGTTGGTTCTGCATGATGTGTTGGCAGGCTCACTGGTTCATTTGTGTGTGATATGTGTGACTTTGTGATTTCTGTATGACATGTACTGCTTGTTGCAAATGAGCTGCATCAATGTGTATTATGTAGCCTCACTGCTGCTCCTCTCTCCCCCTGAGCCTGTTCACTAGTGAGCGCAGCACAGTTGCATTACTTGCACCCCTACGGTACAACATTGTCCTGCCTGTCTGCACATGTCCACATGCCTGACAATGACACAGTGATGTTGTGCGCCGAAAGTGGGCGGCCATGTGTGTGTTGGTCTATGGTAACGACAGGGCGTACACAGATGTAGAGTTCATGCCTGGCTGAACTCACCATGCGGTTGAGGGTAGACCTTTAGCTTCTGCTGGGAAATAGTGAAACACACAACAGTTGGCATTTCTGATCCCTGACCCCAAGCGGGCTTGAGCACCCTCATGTACCCCTCGGCCAAGCCCGCACTCCGGGGGCATGCTACATAGCAACATTGTATATTGCATGATGGGTGGCGCTGACATTACACCACAGACACACGCATTAGTACCTTCCTTGGCAAGGCCTAAAGTCAACCATGCCCAGAGCCACGTGTTGAATGACCACACCCCTGCACCGTACTGCCGTTCGCCAGTCCACTCCCTTACGCTCACAGGAGGACCAACACAGCTACATGTCCCAGGTCTACCCCGCTGTCTGAGGTGACAAGAGTATGGCCGCTGTACACAGCACAATGTAATGTGGTATGGCCCGGGGCCCTCATGCATACATAATGACCACACGGACACACTGAGATAATTTGTGGAACTGTCTACGGGCGCGTGCGCCGGGCACCTTTTATTGCCAGGGTCACACATCCAGTTACGCCTGTGCTGGATGGGTGTTGGGTAGTGTAAGCCACCCCTCAGGTGTCGGTTGGTGCTGGAAACTGCTACAACAGTGATCAGACAATCAGAAGTTCAAAGTACAAACAGCAAGGGTCCATGACTTGAGCTGCACAGAGTTAGTGGCCTCAGATGCACTGTGGCCAGCACAGGCACACCCGCAAGGGACTTGAGGTGCACTGAGATAGGGACATGAGAGCTGAGCGGGTCATCATTGATGTTCAAGTAGAATGTCGTGGAGTGTTACGGGGGACAGTGGAAGGTGTCCATCCAGGGCATGATGCAGAGGGCAGAAGCAAGCAGAAACAGGCAATATGGAGGATTTGCAGTCTCCTTTTTCCCACCATGTCAGTATCAGCTACATGATGATGAAGACAACCCCCAGGCCATAGACTCAGATGCCACCAAAGTTCAACCAGAGAGTGCCCCTGACTCCCGTGGCACAGAGTCAGTGGCACCAGATGAGGCCTGTACAATGATATCAACTCTGACATAAATAAATCAAGAATCAGTTCCAAATTTGTGACCTACAGGACCGCAGTGTGGGCCTCAGGCAACGGTCAGCATGGGCCCACATCCGCGTGTCGTTGGCTTGCGATGCACAGTTAGTGGCACCAGAGCAGTTGTTGGTTGTGTTCGATCACCTTCGTTACGAGGATCCTTTTTTCCTCAGGACTGAACCACGTCTTCCTCTTGCTCATCTCCTTGCGTACAATGATTTGAAATCTGCCATACAGGAATCAAGACTCAGTTCCAAATGTGTGACCTACTCGACTGCAGTGTAGGCTGAGGGCAGTAGTCAGCAAGAGACCACAGACAGGTGTAGTTAGGATATTATGTACAGAGTTGGTGGCACCACATCGAAGGGAGTATACTGTCATAAACTCAGCCATAAAATATGTACTCTGCCATTGTGTAATCAAGACTCAGTTCCAAATGTGTGACCTACCTGTCCGCTGTGTATGCCGGTGGAGTACGTCAACGAGAAAGGAGTATGGCGGGGCTTGCTCGCGGAGGCCGTGATGGTCGGAGGAGGCTGCCAAGGTAATGGGCCTCGGGCTTGGAGCATGGACCGCCATGCAGTGGCCCCTCCTTGAGACACGCCAGTGTCGGCAGGTGAGCAGTAAGGCCTGGATGCATGAGGGCGGGCAAGACGAGGTCTGGGGACCAGCGGCCTGGGATGCAACAGGCGCACAGTATCGCAGGCACCACTGCTCACGGCGTCAGCCTCATGGTGGGGTGAGAGACCCCGCCATGGCAGACTCGTTGGCCATTCCAGAAGAGAACCACAACCAGGGCTACGTGCTTTTTATTCACACCCCTATGCTAGCATGGGGTATACCGGGCCAGCCCACTCTGCAAACGCTTTCAGGGGGGACATAACGAGCTACATTTCTGAGATCTTCCCCACAAGCTGGGGTGACATGGTTGCGTCCACTGTCCACAACACTACCACCACCAGCAGTATATGTCGACATGGATATGTCTGTGGTCTGCATACTGCAGTTTGTACAGCACAACCATGCCACACTTGGCATTGTGTGCATTCACAATCATGGGTCACTTGCCTCCTTCGCACATGCCTGGTTCCCACCTCTCCCCACATTCTGCTATTGGGTGGCTGAGGTGTCATGCAGTTGATGGCTCATGTACATGGCTAGCCCAGGTTACCGCAGTACGTAGTGCTGTCATGCATGGTGGGTGGGCATGTTGTTTGGCAAGTTGTATGTGAGTTTATAACGTGTGCAATACCAGAGTTGTGAGTTGCATGATTGTGGAGTTGAGGTGTGTGGTGTGTTTCCCCCAGCACGACCCTCTACACTACCCAATCACCACTGCACTACCCTCTACCCTAAAACACTACCCCCAGCATGACCCCCTACACTACCCAAACTCCACTGCACACCCCTCAACATAAAACACTACCCCAGCATGACCCCCTACAGTACACAAACACCACTGCACTACCCTGAACCCTAAAACACTACCCCCAGCATGACCCCCTACACTACCGAAACTCCACTGCACAACCCTCAACATAAAACACTACCCCAGCATGACCCCCTACAGTACACAAACACCACTGCACTACCCTGAACCCTAAAACACTACAGCCAGCATGACCCCCTACACTAAAAAAACATCAATGCACTACCTTCAACAGTAAAACTCTACCCCCAGCATGACCTCCTACACTACACAAACACCACTGCACTACCCTAAACCCTATATCTATCCCAGCACAACCCCCTACACTATATAAATACCATTGCACTACCTTCAACCCTAAAACACTACACCCAGCATGACCCCCTACACTACCCAAACACCACTGCACTACCCTCAACTTTAAAACACTACCCAAAGCACGACACCCTACACTACCCAAACACCACTGCACTACCCTAATCTCTAAAACACTACCCCCAGCATGACCCCCTACACTACACAAACACCACTGCCCTCCCATAAACCTAAAATCTACCCCCAGCATGACTCCTACACTACACAAACACCACCACACTACCGTAAAACCTTAAACACTACCCCAAGTATGACCACCTACACTACACAAACACCACTGCACTACCATAAACACTAACACACTAACCCCAGCACGACCCCCTACACTACACAAACAACACTGCTCTACCCTAAAAGCTAAAACACTATTCACAGCATGACCCCCTACTCTACCCAAACACCACTGTGCTACCCTAAAACATGACCCCCTACAATACACAAACACCACTGTGCTACCCTAAAGCCTAAAACACTACCCCAGCACGAACCCCTAAACTACACAAACACCACTGCACTACCCTAAACCCTAAAACACTACCCCCAGCACGACCCCCTACACTACACAAACACCACTGCACTACCCTAAACCCAACATCTACCCCCTGCATGACCCCTACACTATAGAAACACCAATGCACTACCCTAAAACACTACCCCCAGCATGACCCCTACAATACACACACCACTGCACTACCCTCAACCATAAAACTCTACCCCCAGCACAACCCTCTACACTACCCAAAGGCCACTGCAATATATTCAACCCTAAAACACTACACCCATCACGATGCCTACACCACACAAACACCACTGCACTACCCTAAAACCTAAAACACTATTCTCAGCATGACCACCTACTCTAACCAAACACCACTGCACTACCCTAAAACATGAACCCCTAAACTACACAAACACCACTGCACTGCCCTAAACCCTAAATCACTACCCCCAGCATGACCCTCTACACTACTCAATCACCACTGCACTACCTTCTACCCTAAAACACTACCCCAGCACAACCCCCTACACTACCCATACTCCACTGCACAACCCTCAACCCTAAAACACTACCCCAGCATGACCCCCTATACTACACAAACACCGCTGTACTACCCTAAACCCTAAAACACAACCCCAGCATGACCCCCTATACTACACAAACACCACTGCACTACCCTAATCCCTAAATATACCCCAACACGACCCCCTACACTACACAAGTACCACTGCACTACCCTCAACCCTAAAACACTACCCCAGCATGTCACCCTACACTACACAAACACCACTGCACTACCTTCAACCCTAAAACTCTACCCCCAGCATGACCCCCTATACTACACAAACACCGCTGTACTACCCTAAACCCTAAAACACTACCCCCAGCATAACCCCCTATACTACACAAACACCACTGCACTACCCTAATCGCTAAATATACCCCAACACGACCCCCTACACTACACAAGTACCACTGCACTACCCTCAACCCTAAAACACTACCCCAGCATGTCACCCTACACTACACAAACACCACTGCACTACCCTAAACCCTAAAACACTACCCCCAGCATGACACCCTACACTACACTAACACCATTGAACTACCCTAAACTCTAAAGCAATATCCACAGCATGACCCCCTCCTCTACCCAAAAACTACTGCACTACCCTTAAACACGACCCACTACACTACCCAAACACAACTGCACTACTCTAAACCCTAAAACATGACCCCCTACACTATACAAACACCACTGCACTACCCTAAACCCTAAAACACTGCCTCAGCATGACCCCCTACACAACACAAACACCACTGCACTACCCTAAACCCTAAAACACTACCATCAGCACAACTCCTTACGTTACCCAAACACCACTGCACTACCCTACACCCTACAACACGACCCCCTACACTACACACCCACCATTGCACTACACTAAACCCTAAACACTATCCCCAGCATAACCCCTTACATTACAGAAACACCACTGCACTACCCTAAACACTAAAACAATTCCCTGAACAATGACCCCCTACACTACCCAAACACCATTGCAGTACCCTAAACCCTAAAACCCTACCCCCAGCATGACCCCCTATACTGCACAAACACCACTGCACTACCCTAAATGCTAAGTCTACCCCCAGCATAACCCCTACACTGCACAAGCACCTCTGTACTACCCTAAACAATAAAATACTAACCACAGCACGACCCCCTACACTACCCAAACACAACTGGACTACCCTAAACCCTAAAACACAACCCCCAGACCGACCCCCTACACCACACAAACACCAATGCACTACCCTAAACCCTAAAACACTACCCCCAGCATGACCCCCTACACTGCACAAAAAACACTGCACTACCCTCCACCCTAAAAGACTACCCCCAGCATGACCTCCTACACTACACAAAAACCACTGCACTTCCTTCAACCCTAAAACTCTACCCCCAGCACGACCTCCTACACTACACAAACACCACTGCACTACCCTAAACCCTAAATCTACCCCAGCATGATCCCCTACATTACACACATACCAATGCACTAACCTCCACCCTAAAACACTACCCCCAGCATGACACCCTACACTACCCAAACACCACTGCACTACCCTAAACCTTAAAACACTACCCAAAGCATGACCCCCTACACTACCCAAACACCACTTCACTACCCTAAACACTAAAACACAACACCCTACACTACACAAACACCACTGCACAACCCTACACCCTAAAAAACTGCCCACAGCACGACCCCCTACACTACACATACACCACTGCATTACCCTAAACCCTAAAACACTACCCCCTACACTGCTCAAACACCATTGCACTGCAATACCATAAACCCCTAATCGCTACCCCCAGCACGACCACCTACACTACACAAACACCATTGCATTATCCTGAACCCTAAACACTACCCCCACATGACCTCCTACACTATGCAAACACCACTGTACTACCCTAAACCCTAAACCTACCACCAGCACAACCCCCCACACTACACACACCACTACACTGCCCTAAACCCTAAAACACTACCCCAGCACGACCACCTACACTACTCAAACACAACTGCACTACCCTCAACCTTAAAACACTACCCCAGCACGAACCCCTACACTACCCAAACATGACTGCACTACCCTAAACCCTAAAACACAACCCCTGCACTATACACACACCACTGCACTAACCTACACCCTAAAAAACTGCCCCAGCACGACCCCCTTCACTACCCAAACAACACTGCACTACCTTCAACCCTACATCTACCCCAGCATGACCCCCTACACTACACCAATACCACGGCACTACCCTCAACCCTAAAACACTACACCCAAACACCACTGCACTACCCTAAAACATGACCCCCTACACTAAACAAACACCATTGCACTGCCCTAAACCCTACAACACTACTCCCAGCATGAACATCTACACTACCCAATCACTACTGCACAACCCTCTATCCTAAAAGACTACCTCCAGCACGATCCCCTACACTACCCAAACACCACTGCACTACCCTAAACCCTAAAACACTACCCCCTACACTACAGAAACACAACTGCCCTGCACTACCCTAAACCCTTAAACACTACCCCCAGCACAACCCCCAACACTACAAAGCACCACTGTACTACCCTAAACCCTAAAACACAACCCCCTACACCACACAAACACCACTGCACTACCCTAAAACCTAAAACACTATCCCCAGCATGACCCCCTACTCTACCCAAACACCACTGCACTACCCTAAAACATGACCTGCTACACTAAACAAACACCAGTGCACTGCCCTAAACCCTAAAACACTACTCCCAGCATGACCATCTACACTACCCAATCACTACTGCACAACCCTCTACCCTAAAAGACTACCCCAGCACGATCCCCTACACTACCCAAACACCACTGCACAACTCTTAACCTTAAAACACTACCCCAGCATGACCCCCTACACTAAACAAACACCACTGCACTACCCTCCACCCTAAAACACTACCCCCAGCAGGATCTCATACACTAAACAAACACCACTGCACTACCCTAAACCCGAAATCTATCCCAGCACGACCCCCTAAACTACACAAATACCATTGCACTACCCTCAACTCTAAAACAATACCCCCAGCATGACCCCCTACACTACACAAACACCACTGCACTGCTTTCAACCCTAAAACTCTACCCCAGCACAACCTCCTACACTACACAAACACCACTGCACTACCCTAAACCCTAAATCTACCCTGCAAGACTCCCAACACTACACAAATACCACTGCATTTTTTAAATATAAATATGTATATATACTACCTACTGGCAGTCGCCAGTAGGTAGTTATAGTTAGGACCTATTTTCATTAGGAAATCCGCAACATTCTATTTGGAATAAGGTTGGCGTCGATTGATGAATCTTCGCAAAATTTCCCAACTTTTGGCCAGCTCCGGTCCGCTCCTATCCTGAAAATTTCACAGTGATTCATCAAGCGGGGGCCGAGAAAAAAGGGGGGTCCCAAAACACGTTTTCCCATGCATTTTCCCATCGGACCTGTTGACGCAGCTACAGCCCAAAGTGCTGAACGGAATTACACCAAATTTGGAAAAGAGGTAGTCCTCAGTCC